>NC_059474.1:29909509-31258676 GCF_018139145.2 Gymnogyps californianus | reverse complement strand
GGTCATTCAGAAGAGCTGGTGATCAGCAGAGGGCTGTGAAGTTGCATCGCCGAAGCTTTCTTGGCCACGCAGTTGGTGCTTCCTGGACGCCCAAGGCACCCCCCGCTGCCAGCTGGCTCCAGCCGCGGCCGGTGCTACAGCAGCGCAGGGAAGCGGGATCCGACCTCCAGATGTGCTCAGTTTGTCGGCTATTTCCTCGGAGTTCAGAGAATTGGAGGAAGAAGGCAAGGAATACAGCTGTGAGGCTGGGAAATGGTTTGAAGGGGAGAGGAATCAGCAGTTGGTCGTCTTAAATATACTTTCTATATTTATTTTTGCAAGTTATGTTGAGGAGAAGATGTAAGTTGTACGCTGCTACTTCTCATAACTGTGTATATTTTTTGCACAGCAGTAAGAGCCCTTCTCTCCAGGAATTTTTTCCCCAGCGCTCTACATCTGTGGCACATTTTATCACCCGCGTGCGGTAATGATTTTCCCACTTTTTAGGCGACTAGTTCCCTCTAGGTGGCACCAGCACTCTTCGGTTCCCCCGAAGCCCGCCCGCCCTGCGCCGGGCTCTGGCTCCTGCTGCCCGGGAGGGCCCCGGAGGTCCCCGAGCATCCTTCGAGCATCCTTCGAGCATCCTGCGAGCATCCTCCCACCAGCGGCGCTGCGGGGCTCTCACCTCGCAGTCCCTCCTGGCGTTAGCTGTTTGTAACAGTTGACATGCCGATAGCATTTGTAGGCTTTGTAACTGGACAATTGCAAACGTTTGTGGCTGCTTGTGAGCTTTTCGTGGCAAACGTTTGCTCTCAGCACTGTGACGCTTTTTCCATCTTGATGGGTGGAGTTCAACTTACCTAACTTTACCCATCTAAAAATTAGGTACCTAGCTGAAACTGTTTAGGTGGGTTCCTAACATAACAGATGGAGACAGGTACCTCCAGAGTGCCAGGTTTTTTCTTCCTAAACACAGATATCTCAGCTGTTGAGCTGAATTGTCCTCCCTGGTGAAGATCGTCCTGATGGAAAGAGCATCTTAAAGGATCCAGAATAAAAATGGGTATAATTATTTATGCTTCTGGATCTAGAGTTGGTTCGATGAGTGTCACGCAAAGAGGCTTTCACTGAGATAAAAAAAGCACTTTTTCACAAAGGCCTGGGCCACGCGAGAGAGTTATCTGTAAATGTAACTGTTTCGTGTTTCCTGCCTGTTAAAGGAGACCGGCCCGGACAGTTTACAGGCTGCTGTGAGACATCACTTATAACAAAAGTTGTTCACCAAGGGGAATGGAGAGGGAGCCTGAAAAGATGCTGTGCAAAAGGTGGGAAGGAGGGTCAAAGCTTGGCTGAACCATATAGAAAATGCTGGAGAGAACAGACGAGAGCTCAAATTTATGTATCACAAAGCTGGACTTGTGTGGGCCACTGTGGACCATAATGTCTGATAGTGCTTTGTGAAATGTCTGTAGGGGTGGGAGAGCAAAGGTCTGCTTCAGAGATTTCCAACTCAGACCATCATATTATTCAAAGGAATTTGTCTGTGTGAGGGACAAAAATCAGCATCGTTTACTGGCCAGCCCACAGCAGATTTCACTGCAACTCCAGACTTAATAGACTTACCCACTGATTTTACGTTGTGATTTTGGTTTATTTTTTTAATTTATAAGGGAGAATAAGGAAGTTACTCAGTTACTCAGATACTTTTTGCTGGTTACTTTGTTGAGATTTTTTTTCCAATGAAGATCTTAATTTGCTAACGAAGCCCAAAAAGCTTTGTGAGTAAAATAGCTATAGGTGGGTTTCTTGGTAATCTCTGTGAGACAGGATTCAATGTGAATTTAGCACAAGGGCAACCTTGAAAGTACAAATAGAGGCCACGGTCCTTCAGACCTTTATGAACATGCTTAAAGCCAATATGGGTGAGGACCCTAAAATCTAGATACTCGGTTATGGGACATGATAATCTATGTTAATTAAGTTGGTTGGTACCAGTGGGTCTAGAAACTTAAATTATTAAAACATTCTTTGTTTCAGCTAATTAGCGTAATGGGGTAAAGTCACACACTTCTGTGATTTGTGGGAAAATAAACCAAGAAAGCCAACAGATTGCTACATTTTGAAGGTTAAAATACTAGCCTGTGCTCTACTGGTTTTAATCATTGGAAGATAATACTGAGATACTGGGGCCAAGAAAACATAAATCACAGAGCACAAAAAAAGAACGCTTAGAAATGTGAGAAACTTGCACTGAAACACACTTCCCACCATTCAAGGATCACTACGTGCCCTTGGCTTTCAAATTAGAAAATGTGACTGTTTCCACTAGCTGACGGAAGGCAGGAATTACTCTCTGATAAGATGAGAGCTCCCGTGTAGGACTGGTGCCGTGCTCCTGGGATAAACACTGTTATGTTTGCATAGCTTGTAATGCATAATTCATACACGTGAACCCGTAGACTTCAGGGTGTGACTTCTACATCTCTTAGAGCCATGATACTAAGATATATGATTTATCCACTATTCAGCTATATTATTTGCTGAGTTTTCACTGATCACAGCTAGCAAGTATCTTGCTGACATAGTCGACTTGGAATCTTAGACAGTTTGGAGTTTCACCCTGGGAATAAAAGTAGCTTTATTCTAGCCTGTATGATATGGTATTGATCGCAGGCTGGTCACATGCTGTGAAGGCTAAGTCTGGAGAAGTTGTTGTTTGCTATATGAACCTGCATTTGGATTTTTAAAAAACTATCATTATCTAAGGAAGTTTGTAAGGGAGAAAGCTACCTAAAGATCATAATTATCACCTGAATCATTTTGATTTGCAGAATAGCTTAATGAAAAATAAATACACCTTTACTTAAGATTATAGGTAAGTTATGGTTAAAATGAGAGCAGGGAAGATGACTTAAAATTCTCAGGGATGAATTGTTAATACTTTCTTTGTCAAAGGGCACCGGTCCATGATACAACCCCAGGGCTTGGCAGGAGCAGAACTCAGACCCTTAATAGTAGCAAATAATTGTCTGACTCTGTACCAAAATCCTCAAAGGACATACTCACCTGTCTGTCTTCTGTATATTGTTTTATGTTATTTTAGAAATATGCCAGAACATATTTGCTTGCAAAATGATCGGGGTTTTCCTGGAACAGACAGACTGCATTCAGGCATGTGTTCAAAAGTAAAGGTTTCTCCCCAAGATTCCTGTTGAAACTTTCAGACTCAAATACAAGAGTTAAGAGTTCAGGGGCACCGACTGCCTGCCAGAGGAGAAAGACCAATGCTGATAAAAGCCATGGAGGGCAGTTAGTTTTAACAGGGCTATCAGCTGAAGAGGGAAAGCTCTAAGTAAACTTGGCAGGCAATGAGAAAGGTAATAGCAACATTTATAGCTCACAATTGGGAAG
Organism: Gymnogyps californianus; assembly: GCF_018139145.2. Taxonomy (NCBI): domain Eukaryota; kingdom Metazoa; phylum Chordata; class Aves; order Accipitriformes; family Cathartidae; genus Gymnogyps; species Gymnogyps californianus. The sequence continues at coordinate 31,255,286 of NC_059474.1, read as the reverse complement.
GGTCAAAATTTCCTCAAGGAAACAAAGACCACTTGTACACTGCTTTATGCACTTGATGGAAATGGATGGCATTAGTGGCCCTTTCCTACACCCTCTGGGACTGTGAATGGAAAGTGTTTTAATGCTGGTACCTGTTTCATAAGAATCAGCTGGGAAACAGAAGGGAGTTTGGGACATAGCTGCTGTTCTCTAGGGCTGTAGAAGTTGTTCCAGGAGAATAAAAGCTGCTTCAAAACTATCTGAAGAGAAATACTTTGTCTACACCGCATCTCGTGGACCACTCTGTGGCTCCTTTCCCTTTTGACGTTGCTTTTCATTCAGAGTGCCAGCCTGAAAGCATGGCCTATGTGGGGCCAAACTCCAGAGCAGCCAAGCTGTAATGTGCATGAGCACGGCCAGCAGCTTATTTGACTTATACAGCCTGGAGAAGCTCTACAGTGGCTGTCATGAGGAGCCTACAGATGGTCCATAGAGCTCATGGAAAGCACAGTTCAGGCATTTGCACTTCTACCACTCATTAACTAAGGAAGTCATTCACAGCAGCAAGGACTGAAAACTACCATTTTTTCCCTAAGATGTGTTACAGAATAATCTTGGCTATGAATTTGCTCATTATTATGTAGAACTTGTGTTCTAACTCTGAGATTTCATCTGCCATGCAGAAAAAAGGAAAAAAAAGCCCTCATGCTTTGGTGTACCTGGGCAGAGGCAGGTTCAAGATGTGACCATGGATCTGGTCACATCTCAAATATCCATATGGCCCCATTTGGAAAGAAGAGACTCCGCATTTTGTATTGCGATGTTGTGAACATAGAGAATTATGAATGCAACTGAGTTCGTTTCAGATACCCAGTCTATACATGAAATCCCGTACCAGGACATTTGAAGAACATCACCCACATTTATCGTGGGCTATGAGAATGCTATTACTGAGTAGCAGAAGCACCTTCTCAACTAGGCAACATCCAGAGTGGGTACCTCTCCCTTGGTATGGGAGGCTAAAGAAAGTGCCTGTATTCCAGAGATACTGCCTGCTTCAACAAGGCAAGTGCTAGGTTTGAAAATGCTGGGCTATTGCCCTGTTCCAGAATGCAGATGTGTATTTTTTTCCATATGTTATCAGTGTTCTGCTGAGTTGCGCCATAACATGAAGACATATGCTTAATTCATGTATCTGCTCATACTTACCGGTGATCCTGCCTTGGGAAAGACACAGCGGCTCAGTGAACCCTTACTGTCCATGACCTGTGACTAGAAAGAAATTCAGGTTTTCAACTACTAGGTACAGTTAACAGCTGTAAAAACAGCTGTGGAAAATCATTTGTATTGCTAAACTTAAACATGTCACAGGGGAAATGAAAGCTGTTTATGAATATTCAATTTTTTTTCCATTTATCCTTATTGTATAAATATCATTCTGGCAAATTAACTCTTCTGATTAACTCAGTGCAATATTGGAAAGATAATGTAACATCTTTGTTTTCTTATTAATACAAGTATTCACACATGGGTATAAAGGGCAAAAAAGGTAATAGCACAGATAACATGTAGGTCTGTGCTAATAGTATATGGTTTGTGCTTCAAACTGCTAAGTTATCTTAGCAGGACTTGACCCTAAATAAGTCTGAGCTCAAGCTTTCAGTTTGATGTTGGAAATCAGACAAACTAGTGCTGGCTTTGCAGTATTTCGAAATGAAGGTGGAAGAGAATGTGATTTTATTAAAAGGAAATTAATTTTATCTGTAGCTTTTGGTTACAAATCCCAGTCTAGTTCTGAATGAAACCAGGAGCGGGAAGGAAATCAGCTCCACTTTAGCTCACACATCTTCTTTTATTCTGATAAACCCTTACTTTGCTGTGTACTTCTTCCCTTGATGGCATATGCTTAATTTTGTATACTCCTTTTTGCCAGCTGTTTGATTAATTTTTATCTTAGCTTGCTTTTCTAATTGGTATTTTGTAGTAACAGAGTTTTAAAGGAAATTTTTTTCCCCGGTGTGCTTCCTGACAGAAAATCTCTAGTAAATATTTATCAGGAAAGTGTTATATTAGTAATTTTCTCAATAAATATTTATTCGAGGCTTAACACTACAAACCCCATTAGAATTGTGATAAATATTGACTACAGTCGAGAGGGAAACAGTGCCTGAAGAGCACTGCATGCTGCAAGCATGTTCAGATGCAGCTAATCGGTGATAAATATCTGGTGATTTTTAGGTAGGAGAGCTGAGCTTTCCTTACCTACTAGATCTGTCATATGCGTGATGGCGCAGGATTAGCTCCTGAGCTGAGGGCACAGAATTAAGAGGCAAATCTTTTAAAATGGCAGCAGCCAAACCAGGGGAGCTGGGGGCTTACATCGGTTTTAAAGCACTTTTAAAAATATGCTGCATCTTCTCCTGGTGGAAATAGTCTTCTTGGTTTGATAGACATGTGAGAAGCCAGAAGGGCTTCTTGATACAGCTAGGCAAGCACGCTGGTACCCACTTCATTCGTGTCTGTGAGCACGGCTGGGCAAATTAATAATAAAAAAAAGTCTGGAAGTGGTAAAAGCAAATAAAAGTCATCTTCAGGTTAATTATTTGTAGTGCCTTACCTACAGATTTGCACTGACATAGGCTGCTCTGTTGCTCTCTGAACTAGAGGCTAGAAAAATAAACAGTTATGAGCGGGTAGATACGATTAAGGCGTGTGGGGTCTCCAACAATAAATAATCTCAGCCCTTGTGTTCAGATACTGCAAGCAGCTTTGGCTAACGTCACGATTTACTTGCCAGATTCATTGTGTGCCGTTCAGCAATTAAGACAGCAGTTAATAAATATTCTTATTGTCCAGACTCAAAACAAAGCTGAGGTCACACGGGGCTAGCACTGTTACCTAGGAGGAGATGCAGGCTGCGCTCTCCAGACTGCTGATTTCTGGGCTGTTTTAACGAAATCTTACCCTGACAGGCTTCAAAACCCTTGGAATGAGGGCAACAAAATGACTGTCAGAGCAATGGGGATGTATTGCTTGCATGTGCCTCTGCCCTTTGTGCCGGGAGCACAGAGCAATGCGCTGGGTCTGCCTTACCCATAGCTCTGCTGTGCTTTACATACAGAATACTATTCCTACTGAAATCACTCCCAGTCCTGAAGTAGTTAAAGGAAGAAAAAAGGGGGAGATGAAAACGGCAGCAATTTGGACCAGTACGTAAACAATTTAGGTTTTTCTTTCCAACCACACAGCCCATAGGTGCGAGAAGAAATACAGCCAAGGAAGGATTGCTAAACCTTCTAGGCTGGCTCGTCTGAGCCAGCGCTCAGGGTAGACAGGGCACAGGGCAATAAGTGATAAAGACCTCTCCTGCACTGCCAGTCATTTACACCATTTCAGAAGGGTGTAAGTGGCCCTGTCGCGTGCTGTCATTGACAGGGACATAGGGACAGAACCACTGGGCATCCTGCATGATGGGTCTGTGCCTGGTGGGCTGGCCTGGTGAGGTGCACGAATGCTGCTGGCCAAGAGGACAGGCCGTGGCACGTCACAGCTCTAACTGGGCAAGAGTGACTCTCCCTGATCCTTCAAATTCAGTTATCTTGTGGCTGACTTAGGTCTTATTTCAGGAGCCTCTCCCTGTTCAGCAAAGGATTAAACCCAAACTTAAGTGGCTTTTCTGAACGGGGATAGAGTTAAGCTCAGGACCTTCCTCATACTTATTAGCACGATAGTCAGAGGTCTGGCTGTGAGCAGTCATGAGCAGTGTATGTAAGAATTGTGAAGGCCCACTGAATGGCCAGCTTGCTTCTTGTCACTCCTGCATTTTGATGGGACCATCTGTGCAACACTCATGCCAAGTCCTTCTGCTTGCCCTCAGCCCCTGCCTGACTGGTGTCCAGGGGACAACAGCACTTGCTTCCTCCCCGCCTCTGCAAAAATCAGTTTTAATGGTATCTCCTCTGCCTACCAGTTCTCAGTGATCAGAGGGTCTGGTGGAAATCTTTGGATTTGGCATTTCCTACCAAGGCCACCCCTTTGGTTAAATTCAACTCCTGACCTGCTCAATGAGCTCCTCTGAAAATCCTGGCTGAGGAAACATGCATCTAATGTCTAGTTTTTCATTTCACCCCGATTCGAACAGTTTTAGTTCACTGTCCCGCCTAATTCACCTCCTAATGGAATCAACAGCTTCCAACTTGTTTGAAGACTTCAGGGAAAGCATAAGTTTAATTCCCAGCAACCCATGCTGGAGTGACGTCTGTGCTGGAGAGGCAGCTTCGGTGTTGGTCACACCTAAAAATGCGATGACAGTGAATGTTTTTCTCTGCTCGGTTCCTTCCTTTTATCTGCATGCAGCATTTGTTTCCACTTACATCTAGAGAGACTTGGAAAGTGATCTGATGAATTAGAAGAGGCTACTTGGGAGGAAATGAAAATAACTCGACGCAGCTCTCTGTTACTTCCTCAAGTCTTTCTGTAACTAGTACTAAGCTGTTATGATACGTGGTTTTTGAGATGCCAGGGAGGGAAAAACAAAGGGATTTCTGCGTAGCACTAAGTTTTCCACCCTGGGGTTTCGGATTCCTGTTTGTGGGACTGACACGGAGCTACCCCACCACTGCCCACCAGCAGCACCGAGCCCTTGCACAGAGGGGGCTGGCTCCTTACACCTCACCTTGCAGGACGGCCAGTCTGGTCTGTACCGAAACCCCTGTACACTCCCAGAGAAACAAAAGGGGATTCTTTCTTCATTTCTTGTTGGAAATAAAGAACCGGCATATATCTTAGCAAGAAATACCACTGCTTCTTACTTACCTCTGTTTTTTCTGCTTTGGCAATCAAATGTGGTTGGTGAATTCTGCAGCCAGCCTGGCCTGCATGGGAGGACAGTGGGGCTAGTCTGAACATGCCACTGCTGAGGATCCAATAAATTCTGCTTATAGCTTTTTTAAAAATATTGAACTGTATTTTGTGTCTTTCCTGTGCAAAAATCTCCCTTTCTCTTTCTCTCTTTTTCTCCCCCTGTCTCTCTTTTTTTTTTTTTTCCCAAACCATGCAGGAAATGTTTTGGAAGGGAGAGTCAAGAGACTTAAGTCTGGAATTTTTATGTACACCAGAAACTTAAATGTGTGGTTCAAGCTGATAAACTTACCACACCTCTTTCTGTTTTCTTTATAGACTTATTACAAATATCTGGCTTGGAACCTAGATTTATGGTGTGAACAAAAGAAATATAGACCATAGAGACATGAAAAGATAAATCTCAGGAGGAGACATAAAAGGGTTTGTTCAACTTTGAAACTGTTTCTTAATGAAACAAATTAACAAAAAAAATCAGAACACCCATTTTTAAAAATGTTCATGTTTAAAGAAGCTGTTGAACATTAGTGAAGCCGCATATAAAATATCACCTCTATTGTTTTATGCCTGAGTTGAGATTGCCTATATAGTCCAGTCCTGAGTTTCTCATAGCATCACAATTTGCATTGCTCTCAACTGGAGGTTTGTACAGAAAAAGGAACAGCAAGCATAGAGCACTCAAGCTATGTTTTGAAACTAGAGCTGGCCAAAATTTCCCAATGGTGCCTTTAGGAGCACTTTTTTGGATTCATTTCAGGTGGAAAGTTTTGTGAAAATGTGTACACTTCAATGATATTTAATTGAGAAAAGAATAAATAGAAAATCTTTCTTTCTGTTTTTACTTTTTCCTTGTATGGTATTTTAAATAATTCTAATCAAAATGAGTCTTTGTGACTTCAGTTTTGACAGTGCCATGGACTCTGAAGCCTCTGTGAGCACACAAGTCCCATTCTTCCCCAGCAAAGATGTGAGACTTCTGTGAAAGTTTGACCTAGAACATCTTTTAGGGAAAAAAAGGACATTTACTCTTGACTTATAAATTTTCAGTGGTGGAGAATTCCCACAACCTTTGGTAATTTGTTCCAGTGATTAGTTATCCTCACAGGCAAAGAGCATGCACTTTATTTCTAATCTGAATTTGTATGGCTTCAGCTTCTCACTCTATGGACTTATTATACCTTGGTCTCCTATAGATTTAAAAATTCAGCTTGTAGACTCAATACAAGTGAATGCACCTATGATCAAATAATCTCTGTTCTTATTTGTTAATTTAGATGAGAACCACCACTTGCATCTGTCTGTGAAAGACATACTTCCTTTATGGCCGTTCTTTGAATCTCTTTCAGTCGAGCAGAGCCGCTCTTTGATTGCAAGCACCAGAATGAATCCCACTGTACTGGCAGCAATTTCATCCGCGACAGATAGATAGAGAAGAAATCTAACCTTCCTACTCAGTTTATATTACATGACCAAGAATTGCACAAGCCATCCTATTGCAATAGGGGTTTGTGTTTAAATGATTATCAACCAGTACCCCATTAATACCTAAATACAGTTTAGTTTGAATAAGACAGTGGGTTCATTTGGTCCACCTAATTGAGTTGAAACCTCAAAAATTTTGCATGTCAACATCATATGTCACTAAAAATGTATGAGGATAATTTTGTGAAGTCAGTGGGTTTCTACTGTGTTCACAAATAACTGGATTATGTCCTAGGTCCACTTTTAGGTTTTTATTGAGGGTGTCTTTGCCTAGAATGGAGCTCTTTTGCCTTTGGAAAAGGGGATTTTAGGAAGTAAAGATTCATATAAGGCATAGACTCAAGCTAACATTTTTGAAAAAATGTGTGCTGTAAGTCTGTGTAATTCAGTCATCTAATTGCCCAGATAAATAAATAAGGATTTACTTTCCACTGGGAAGCTAGAAGATCTTGGATGAGGAACTTAATTGTAGGTTTAGTCTGTCCCTATATCACTGGTAAGTGAGAGTTATTGACCTTTAATGGTTAGTTGGTGTCCCCTGTGAAAGGAATTCTTGAGTCTTATAACCACAAGTAGCTACACCATGGTACTGCCACCACAGCTATTCTTAGCAGGCACCTTTCCCAAAGGCTAGGTAGATGTTCCAAGGCCAAAATGACTATAGAGACAGACCTACCCATTCAGCCCCGTCAGGATGCCTCTCAGAAAAAGAAATGAGGCACCTCAATAGGAACAGGTGGGGAATTTATGCTGCTCCTACCCGAGTTGTCATTTCCCTGTGGCTAAATAAGGTATTTGCTCCCAACCCTTTCAAGAACACTAAATTAACTTAAAAGAAAATCAGGTCCAAATCCAAATGTAAACAGATTATCTCTGGGCCCTAACAAACGAGATTGCTGTGAAGAATTATGTAATTCTCAAATTTGACCTCCAGTCAGTGCAAACCTTCAAGAGCAGCCTCATCTTTATGGGGATCTACTCCAAGCTTTAAAGCATCTATGGCTCTGTGGTTTTGTCATGAGCACCTAGTAAATGTGTCTAAACATAGCTACTGCAAATGTCTGGAACTTACCAGCTAAGACAGAAGCAGCTAATTGAATACAGCACCAGCAGGCATAATAAAGGTGCATTGATTTTAATGTTATGTGGAAGATTTAATATTCAAGTGACTAGATTACTATTAATTGCATTGCTTATTCTAAAAATGCAAAAGATAAGCAATTTCTAAAATTTATATGTTAATTTGGCTCAAATGAAGTGATTAAAAGTAGAAGGAAAAAATCAAAACAAAGCATTACCAAATTCTTTTACTCACTTTTTTTTTGGTAAACAAGATATTTCTGTAATACAACTGCTGTTCGACTAAAAAGAAACATTGATAATTATAATGTATTATGAGCCAACCAAGTATTTTCCATTTGAACAATGATTTTCACTTAGCACGTTAATGTTGACAGAAAAAGACCAAAGGCACCCTTGTGACTTTACCAGCATGTCATAACAAAATGAAGGCTTAACCTGTTTCTGAAGGATTGACTTTCAAGCAGGAAACTGGGCTATTTTGGAAACTTAGCTAATGACACTGTTATTTTTTCTCCTGAGTGATAAGGTTGATGGATACATACCACTTGTATTTCGCTTAATCCTTTTTCTCCCATGCTCAGGACTATCACTTACACCATAGTGTTGATCAATCAATATATATTAGTGTCTAGGTCTACTGACAAATGCTCTTGCTCCATCATTTGCAGCTGTAAATTTATTTCGACAGAATTATCTGACACAGGATATCTTTTTTCCTTCGGAGAACTGTAAAGACTAAAATTTTCAGAGGGACCTAGAATTTGGTGAATTCACCTCTTAGTGAAATCCCAGGAGCACCAAGTGCCCATGTACCCCAGGAGACCTGAAAAACCCAGCCAAAGGCTAATTGGGATCTTCCTTATGCTCCAGAATGATGTCACAGTACATCTCACGTGATAAAGTCAGTTTCTATAAAATGTGGAGATGTAAAGAGCAATAAATATACAGACTTAACGAGATTTAGAAAGGGCACCAGTAACAGTGACTACCACAGGTGTTCAAACTGTTAATTATTTTCACCGAGGTGAACACTTCCAAGCTACCTCCCCAAAATAAATTCTTACAATGAGCAGACAGTAAAGGATATAATCGGATTACAGAGCTCTGCAATATCAGTGCTTGGCTTCCTTATAGAATTTAAAATGTATTTTAACTGATGGGGAAGAGTTTCCAGTTGAAGAGAAGAGATGCTCAATAAAAACATGATTTTACCATCGCCCGACACTTCTGCAAGGTCACGAGGGCAGATAAACAACTTCCTGCAGCTGTGGCTACATCTGGCACACGACTGAGGCAGAGAGCGTGCTTCGCAAAGATAAACATATCAGGTTGTATCTCCATAGTCTCCTACACTTCTGGATAAAGCTTGGGGAACTGAACTTGGCCCTGCAGTGCCAGCAGTAATTAATATCTGAAACTGCTTTGCCACTAATGAATCAAAGCAGCCCTGCAGTGAGTTTAAGACCACCCCACTCCAATAATGTTTGGTGACTGTGGGTAGCTTGGTGCCACTGCACTGCCCCTGAAGCCCCCGGTGGTTTTTCTCACCTGGAGACTATAGCTACCGTCAATCTGCCGGTGAGATGCTTCAGGGGCAGACAGCTGAAAGAGGAGAAACGAACTGTGAATCTGCATGAGGTCTGTAGGCGGACAGTGCGTGCTGAGAGCCAGGTAGCAGACCTGCTCCCAAAATTGTCACGTGAGCAATACCTGGGCTGGGGAATGGGTTCCTCGTGGCCTGGGGTTAAGGGCTGCCTGTGTGTTCCTAAGACATATTTTATTAGCCATTTTAGAAGACGATCTCTCTTTGGGTAGCTTAAATTCAGCAGACTTGGTTGGTGGGTTTTTCTGGCATATTGTCACACAGGTGGCTGGCTTTTTCCTCAAAGGCTGCCACGGTGCTTTTGGGTGTAGGGTGGGATAGTTTTTGTTTGCTAGCTAAACAAACTGAAATCAATAAATGATGTTCAACTGATCCCAGGTTGAAACTTTTTTGGCATATGCAATGAGACAAGCTGAGTCAGCTTTAACCTGCATGGTAATAGCAAAAAGGAATTAATTACATTTTGCATCATTTTTGTATTTGGACAGTAGCATAGCGTTGCACAGCTGGAGAGGTATTTCCCGTGTAGCCCCCTGGGCAAATTGTATGTGGGTGCCTCTGCAGGTTTCTGGAGGGAGATCCAGTCCTGAAAAGGTGCCTTCCTCTCTCCCTGGACTATCCCAGGAACCCAGTTACTCCCAGACGGCAATCCAGACCCTCCTCTGAGGCTGGAGAGGAGCAGACCACCCACTCCTTTGCTGAGGCTGGGCACCCTGTGGAGTAGGGAAGGGCATCTGAAAGGGAAGGGCAGGCAGTGCCCAGCATTTGGATTATCTTATGTATTATATTATGTATTATATTTTGGATATTGGTTCAATGGCAGTTACCTTGATATGGTCAGAGCACTTGCCCACGATTTGGAGCTGCAACCCTCTGAGCTTGAGGGAGCACCTGAAAAGTGCCCCACAAGCTCTGTGCAAGAAGTCCACGGAGAGCCTGCATGCCCAGGTCTATCCATAACATGCCACAGAGGCAGCCCTTGGTGGATGTGACACGGTGGAAGTGCTGGGCAGACACAGAGCTCCCAAGGCAGCCTTTGGCCACCCTCTGTTCCAAGGACTACTCAGACAGCAGCTGGTGATGGAAGGATCACATTTATACCTCTTGTACCGGCCAGATCGTCATCAAAAGGAGCTTTGCCACTCAAGAGGAGAAGCAAAATTCCTCCTCTGCCCCATAACTTGGCAGTTTGCACTGAGGAATAGCTGTTTGACTGCATAGCTGTGTTGGTAGGAGCATTGCTACCTTGCCTGCTTGTGTGTGGGGAAGTTGCTGGCCCTGTTGCCTGTAGATGCTTACGATATCTTCCATGAGAAAACTAAAGTTGGTGGGACCTTGGCCCCAAGTTTATCCTATCTGGAAACAGCATAGGTTTTGGCTGAATTTATTTCAGTTTAGCAAACAAAGAAACAAAATTCATGAGTTATAAAACATCTCTTTTCTTTGCAAAAGCCCCAGTTCTGTAACAAGCCATGTCAGGTAAGTATTTGTCCGCTCTTCGACACATCACAGGGAGAACTGTAGGAGCTGACAATATACAAGCTATTTGATGTTGTGTTTCTGCCCTGCTTCCTGGCAGACACCTCTCGGAGATGACAAGGGAGTATCATTTTTACATGACGGTGTTTCTACCAAACTGCTGATAGAGCCCTTCACAAGATCACAGAAGGGTCCGTATCATCTGATTAGCATTTAGAGAAGCTGATCGTCCGGGAGGGAACCGCAGGAGACCAGAGACTGCCACCCTCAAGGGCTGAGAGAGGAAAGACTCAATCAGTGGTTGATAAGGCTTAGCAATGATAAATCACAAACAAAACTCCAGGCTTAGGAATTCACAGCACAATCTGTCATGAATTTCCTTCCCTTCCCTCCCTCCCCAATATCTGATGAGAATTTGCCTTTTAAACGGTCTCTGGCAGTACAAGAAACGAAGTCAGCGAGAATTGCTGAGCTGCTTGGCTTTTGTTAGTTTTGTTAGTGCTCTTTTTTTAATAACTGTATCTTTGTGTGTATGTGTGTCTCTGGGTATATTTATGCAAATTTGGCTGCTAGTAGGTGATAGCAGGAGGAATTTTAAAGTTCAAGGGTTTTTTTTAATGTTAAAATGCAAAAATCTCATGTGGAAAACACTTGATACCAGACTATCAACACTTTAAAAGAGGGAGATTTGAAACCTGCCTAGGAGTCCCAGTTCCCCACTGAAGAAGACTGCAAAATCCTTTAAAAAATCACTTTAGAATGGATTTAAAATAAAAAGACCTTCTCTACAGGAGGTACTTTTGCCAGGAAGAGTGCTCTCCGCATCAGATTTCCCACCAGTTCTGAGACGCTGTAACACCTTAGTCTGCTAGCTGCATGTATATAGAGTATATGGGTATGATGGTGTAGGCCAATGCATGGGCTGGAGATACATCTTCCCATGCTGTAGCTATGGAGGAGAAGGAGCACTGCGGTGTCAGCGTAATGGGACAACACATTTACTGAACACACATCTCAGCACTAACCTGTTGTGAATGATGACATTGCTATTGGTCTGCCCGGGACACTTCTGCTTCATCCCCTCTTCCCCTTGTTAACCAGTTAATTGATGCAAAGGGAAGATGCAGAGATCTTTAGGTCTCCCTTTGCCTAAGAATGGTATAAATAGGACTTAGCAGAGTACCTCCCCTGATTATAGCACTTTTACAGTCACACGTATATATTCTCTCTCTCACTTTTAGGGTACAGTGAGCAGGGGTGGAAGCCGGTCCTTGTTTTGTCTCTGTCTCTGGGCACAGGAGCACCCCTGTGGACTGTGAATCCCCTCCCCAGCACCTTTTCCACGCTGCCGCTTACATGAAGGATGGAGGCAGATGAGTGCTATTAGCCATCTTTCATACAAACCAGTTCCCTCCATCTCTTCAGAGAGACGCCGGATGAGCCAAGCACGCACGAACGACATGCCTCCCAGCTGCATGTCCGCTGCCCCTTGCTTCTCAGACATGTGCACACGTGGGCTCAGAAGTGGGGTCAAATAATCCACATCTACCCAGTTAAGAAGCTAAAAACAAGGAAGAAAAATACTGTTAGAATGGACCAACTGTGGAAGAAAAAAATACGGATTTGAGGGGGAACGATGGTAAAAAAAATGCCAGAGACTGCAAAAAAACAGGAAAGAAGAAAAGAAGGCACTTCGAGAAAAATCCACTGCGCTAATCATACAGAAATTGCACGTATGCTGCTGCCTAGTTTGAGGGATGGATGGTAGGACCTGCATTGAGCATCTCACAGAACTGCACTTTAAAAATACATTAAAATGTTGGCTAGTGGGCTTGCAATGAAACCTGTGGGTTTTAACCTAAACATCACTGTGATCCTCCTCGTCTTCCATGACGGGGATATTTTGAGGCAGCGTTGCACTGGTTTGCTGTAGCAGCTGGTAGGCTGAACTGAAAAAAGCATAAATGTTCCTTCCAAACTGATGTGAGAGAGAAAACTGTTACCAGAGGGGAACACTGAGGATCTTTTTTTAATTTTTACCTTGTTAAAAATCGTTGTATGATTGCGATAGCCTGCTTTTTACATCTGTAACAATTCCTGCCCTGTAAAAGCAGCAGGATTCCTCCAAGGGATGCCCAAGTATGCAGAAACACTGATACTAGCCTGATGCTGGTGCTAACAGCGTGCACTGCTTACTCTTATTAGACAATAACACGTACCCTGGGGTGTCTTCTGGCTTTTGATTAAGCTCCCTGGGATTCTGGCTTTGTAGATTGGCCATTGTAAATGCAGAAGCAGAAGAAAGATGCGATCGCCTCTGCTCCAAGGGTGGTACAACCACCTCTCCCGGCAGGAAGCGTTCAGATGCCCTTGATGACAATGGGCAAACAGACAGTGTTTTTGTTTATTTTCTCATAAAGTGCTGATGAACAAATGAGGCAGAGGCATTAAGAAGCTCACGCTGTGAGGAGAGATTTGAGTTTATCAGCTGCTTCTTGGCAGGGTAAATTTTACATACAGTGAGAATATAAAGCGATCCCTCCCTGGGGGGTGAGACTCTAGAGTTCTATTTCATAAATAAAAAGGGAGGAGTGCTTTCCTTAGAGATCTGCTCTTTTCTTGAGTCAAGTTTGAATAATACCATTTATTTTCTTTGACCTTCTTTGGTGGAACATGATCATGAAACACATCACAGCTAGCTAGTCTATAGTTGAGGGGCAGTAGAGAATGAGAAGAAGCATCTATGGATAAAGCACAGCCTGGGAAATACTGAGGAAGATCATCTCTGACTAACAGGCTAAACTCTGCTATTAAACTTTGTTCATTTGATGGTCTAAGCTCTACAATGAAAGGTGCTGTTCAAAACTTGGGCTGGTATCTGCTCTCACTGAAGTAATCACAAATGGCTCAAAAGACTATGTACAGAACCTTGCCCAGCGACAAGAGGCAATAATGACCCCGAGCGATCGCACAGATCACATGCAGAGCCCCGTCCTGCCAAGTGGTGAGGGCTGAAGATACTGAACCTCACAGCTAGCACACACGAGTCTTCTTTTCCCTGGTACCCTTACCTAGGACATCTTTATATATTTCAGCAGAGAACTCATAGTATGTGGCAGATTTGGAAAACAATTTGGAATTTACGTTGTGAAGCAAAGTGGGATCTTCCCTCCAAAGCACCTAGAGGCCAGTGGCAATGTCCACGTGATCTCTTGTAAAAAGGTGATGCCATATGGCAGGAAGCCATTTATCTGGCTTCATTGCTGTAGGGAGTGAAAATTGACAGGACAATGCTATCTGCAGGGCTCACGGGGCTGGGTCAAATCCTGCTTACCTTACTTATGTAAATAGTTCCCCGCATCTCAATAGCTCTGTGTTGTTACAAACTGTCCTGATTTGCACTTTGCAAACTGAGAGCAGAAATTGCTTCCAAACCTTCCAAATGGAGCTTTTCCCTTCAACAGAAAAAAGCTTTGTCCTGCCCAACTGTGTTGTCCGCATGACTGCAGAAACCCAGTAGCGTTTCACAGGGAGTTTTCTTTTGAAGTTTGGTAGTGTAAGACAGGAGGGAAACCTTCCCTCCCAAGCATAATCCTGTAGTGTAAAATCAGCTTTATATTTATTTATTTTGACATTCAAACCGCTCTTTTTAATGCATATGTATAAGCTCTTAGGGATTTAGGTCTTCATTGCTTGGTGATTTGCCCAGTATTTCTCATAGTACCCTATCCAAGGGAACTATTTTTAAGAAGTTTCGGCTTTGCTATTCCTTTACAATGATTGGAGAGGGAAGGCTGGGGTGGGTGGGGGGCGTTTAAACAAAATGTTCAAGGGTGATTTTACAGACTCAGTGGACTCCACAACTAGGAACTCAAACCTCTTGAATTACTGCCAAGTCTTCCTCTCAGATCCATCTGAAATGACTTAGAGCTGGTGCAGGTCAGGTCTCAGCTTCGGCAAGAGCTGTCCTGTGTTACCCCTAGGGAGACCCTGCCATGCTGCACCTGCCTTCAAAAAATAGAAGATCTGCATGATGAAGAAGCACTAAAAACAATAAAGGAGGGTGCAATGTTTAGGAAATTATCCTTGAGCACGGGCTCCGCATGTGCAATAACCTTCTGCGCTGCAGTCTTCCTGTGCAGCTGCGGCCGAGCCCCCGGGACTGCAGTCCGTAAATGATGGAGGGCCCTACTACTTAATGGGATCGCCAGCCCCAATGCCCGGGAGTGTGGTGCTGAGCCCCTCCCTGGCACCCCAGCTTCCACCACTGCACTTCCACCGGTGCCCGTGGCTGGAAGCGGCTGGAAGGGTCCCAGTCCTGGCAGCGCTGTGATGCCCACGTCTCACCCATGAGTGATCTGCAGTCACTTTCTTCCATTGCCTGACAGTGTTGGAGCCCAACTCCTTAATTCCCCCTTGCACCAGATGACACTGACTGGGGAGAGAGGGGGAGGACTCATGCATAGTCTTGGATTCAGGAACAGAGATGTGAGCTAGAAATTGATTTTGAAATGTTTTGCTTAGTTGTTTTAAGTATGCAAGCATTTCTTCTGAATAAGATGCAAAATATTATCATAAGATGGAGCAATTCAGATGTGCTCATCTGGAATTAAATGCAATCTTGATTTGTTAATTTTGGCATTTGTGAGCGTGTGTGAAGCTGGAAGAAGAGGGATTCCTGCAGATCTGTGTATTGGCCTGGCAGGAGACTAAAGAAATCAAAATAGCATAAAACCTGGGATAGGATTTGATCTGCCTAAATCCCACACTGATCCTACTTCCTTGGACTGGCTAATCTCTCTACTGAAGCCAGAAATTATAAGCATGGTGTTAGCAACCCACACCCACACTTTTAGGCCTGTCCCCCTTTCTGCAATAATCAAATTGCTAGAGAACCCCCCAAAAATGGGGTCCATGTCTGTCCCAGTCTGAAGGAGTCCCTCTGCCTGCATCCGACTGGGACATGCAGCCATCCATCTGCCTGTTGAACAGCTGGGGCGAGCGCAGCCCACAGTGGCCCTTCAAGGCCGGGTCCTCTTCCTCCAGGCAGGGGGATCCCCCAGCTTGTGCTTCCCCTCTCAGGGGCACCCCAGCAGAGGGATGGACACCAAACCTGGCCTGAGCAGATCACCCTTTGGGCGGGCGTGCTCTCTCTGTACAGGTGAGAGGTCTGGTTCACCAGATGGGATCTGCTTCTGGGGGTTGTCAGAGACACCTTCCTCCTGCCATGGCCTTTATAGTGAATTTAAGAGCTTACTTTCAGAGGAATAAGTCACCCCCTCCTTCTTCATATGTACAATTTAAGTGAAGTAACTATTTGTATTTGGAGGACTTGATTTTACCACCATGTAGGTAAGTTAGGCACCTAAATTAGGCAATGAATAAGCTACAACACGGCAATGACTTCATCTTTTCCACCAGGTGAAGATGTGCCACACAGAGTCCTCTGATCTCAGCAGGTCTCCCCTTTGTCTCCCCTGGGCTTCTAGTTGTATCCCTGACACACAGCATGGCTTTGAGGGAAGGCTAGGAACTGGTTAGAGCAACTACACACACCCCGTCTCCTATCTACCTAAATGAAGAAAGTTAGCACGAGTTTGTTCCACACATTGATTTACCTGCATGGATGGGGCTCAGGATTTATATTTTGGAGGTCAATTTGTTGTTGACATACACTTCCAAGTATCCATAAATCCACACTTACAGATAGGAGGAATATTACCATTGTACTTCGGCACCAGTTTCCACATCAGTTTAATCTTCTGTATTCATAATGATAAAGTCTAACATTCTTCAGGTCTTAAAAATTAGGCTCCAGATTAAAACATATTCCTTTTCTATGGCTTTGCCTGCATAATATAATGCTCTTAAAGTGGACACTAAGGGCTTGACTGAGTTTCCTATGCTCAGGTATAAGGTACCATCTGAAATGCCCTGGGGTACCCAGGGCATCCCCATGGGTGGACAGCTATGACAGATGGTCTTCAAAAGGCTTACCCCTTCCTGGAGACTAGTGGGATACCGCAGGGCATCTCCAGAGGTACTAAATGCAATTTATGGACAGCTGAGTCAAGCCTGCACCAACTTAATCTGTGTCCTCTCTGCTACAGTTTTAATGGGTTGTGGTAAAGACTTGGAAAGCTTTGGCTCCTGAGTCACTCAGCTCCCTAACGGCTTGTTTGATAAAAAGCAATTTAAAATAGAAATACAGAATGGTAGTAATTGAGGGAGCCCACTTCTACTGCTAATATTTTGGCTTAATTAAGTTACTCTGTGGAAAGGTCTATCAAGGCTTGTTTTTCTAGAAAAAATGCTATGAATAATGAAGGAAAAATGCATTCAAAGGGATGAAATTTCTAAATGATAATTTATGTCATTTTCATTACGCTTTGTAACTCTTTGAAAAAGTTCCATTGTTTGGTGTTATCAGGAATTTCAGTGGGAACTCCCTAGAGAAAGGTGCAGTTGGCTCACTAAAAAGCTTTTCATTTAAAACATTACTGTAGATGGGCCCATACATGAGATAAGATGGAGAGGGCGGTTAAGAGGAAACAATAAAATATGCCAAAATGTTCTGAAATGATGGTGCTGAGTTGATATTATTTTTTTCATTTCCCCTTTTTTTCCTCCTGCATTGTCACACGAAGAACACAGCTCATAATTTCGTATTTTCATCAAGTGGACAATACATCTTCAAAGCTCTGGGAGGAAGGGGAAGTCTTTCTTCCAAACTTTTCAAAACCTATGATCTGTCAGTAAAAGCAAATATGTTTATGGTAGAGTAATTAGTTGAAATTTTATTTGCTGCGGAGACTTGCACTTTGGTTGCTTGCAGATAATTTCTTCTTTGGAGTCCTTGCCCTGTGGAGCAACAAGAGTTTTCAGACTTGCAGAGGATGTTCCTCATTTCAGGGAAAAACAGTATGAACAATTAGCGATACCTCTTCTGACCCAAACTGTTGGTCTGTGTTGTGGTGGTTTTGGTCGGTCTCTCCCTTCTATCACTTTTTTTTAGACACCCACTTAGACATAAGCAGCCCGTCCCCACTGCCCCAAACAAAACAAAAGAGAACAAAAAAATCTCAGCTTTTTCCTGCACCATTTTCAGCTCTCAGTCAGACCCTGTAACCGTGCAGCTCAATCCCAGTCCTTGCAAGTAACTCATATTTTAAGAGGTTTCTATTTTTAACCCATCCTGTTCCTTCAAGAGCCTAAATATTTTGTGCATTTACCCTGCGTAAAGGAGAGTGGATCTTATGCCCCCCATCTTCAGTTTGATTTCGCCCAAGTCTCAGCATATCTGTGTTACAGAGCTGAAGGGATAAAAAGAGCTTGTGTTATAAATTCCCTGTTTAATGTATTCTTCAATGTATTCATCTTTTGCATTGACATTTTCAATTCTTGGTTTCTGTTCAAGAGACTCTGCTCTTCGCCCTTGCTGCCTGAAAGACTGAAGCTTAAATGCAGTGATATTAATGTCAATGATGTCACTTATGCTGATAACTCAGAGAAAAAAATCCTGTGGAGTTTTCAAATTATAGCAGGCTTTGTATAGTTTTACAGAAAAAAATGCAAGCAAACTACTAGTCTTTGTATTTCTGCGGTGAGAGAAGCGTTTCAGGATTCTCCACCATACTTGCTCCCACACTTTTACAAGTTAGAGCAATGCAGATTTATTTGCTTGGTACTACTAGCTATTATTAAAGTTACTTGCTCTTACTTGTTGCAGATGTCAGCCCTTTGAATTGATATTGCTCATGCTGGTTATCTGCTTCAGGGTACTTTTAAAAAAATGGCATGGCTAGAAACAGTTTAATTGTTTTCAAGGCTAAGAAATAAGAATATTCTGCTTTCCGATCTTAAAATGGTGGGTTTTGTTTGGAAAACTATCGCTCCTAATTTAAAGAATTAAATTTAAGATGTGTATTGGTCCTGAAAAAATCTGCACATTTTTTTCAAATTATAAATCTTTTGAAAAGTAGCCATGATCTGAAAATTTGATCTAGGCTTTATTGTGGAGATCTCAGAAGAGTCTTTCCTCACTGAAATACCTCTGCTTCAGCTCTTGCCATACACCACCTCCACTCAGCACCTGTGTCACTTGACAGCAGGAAGCCAGGGCAGAGATTGTGCCCAGTATATTGACTGTCAGCTCCCGAGTTTCAGGAAGGAAGACAGAAGTCTGAAGAACTGGAAAACGGCTGTTCCCCATTAAGGCCAAGATTATTCCTCCTTGCCAGTGGAATCCATCCTTCTGAATAAGAAAAGGAATTTAACACTGACTTTGTGTCTCACTACTCACGCGGATTGAGTAGTGCTTAGGAGTGTCACCAAATCAGACAGCGGGAATTAATATTTGTTCATCACAAGATCCTCTGGTAGAGAAGAGAATTTCATTCCTCAGCTTTGCATTAAGATGAATGTTCACTGTACAGGTTATGCTATTTCTGAGTAAAGCAAGTCTTCCCTCCCCAGAGGTTAATATTCTCGGGGCTTTACTTTTTCAGTATTGGTAACACTGCTTCCTTCTTAAACTCAAGAAGATAAATGTCAATGGGAAGGTCAAAGATCATTGGAAAATGCAAATTGAAAAAGCATGCTCTTCTTTCCCAAATTGCCATTTTTGATCTGATTTCTCAGGGTTTCTTTTCCCCAGCTGTTTCTTGAAACAGCCCTCATCTGCATCAAAGACAGCTTCCTTGGGTGTTGCTCCCAAGAAAAGTCAAAATATTTCTTTTGCAATTTCTTTGAGTTAAAATCAGTAAGAGAGAGAGAAAATGCTGAATGGGAGGGAGAAAACTGGCATTCAACCAGTATACATGCCACAGTCTAACACCGGTCAAATAGTAGGGGTAAGTAGGAAAAACAAGAAGGGAAACAAATTCACTTTCATTAGGAGAACTGCAGGATTTCACCTGTAATACTATCTTCTTTCCCTGTGTTTGTGTAACTAACAGGCTCCATGTGAGCAAACAGCCCAGCTGATACCTCTCTTGTCGGGTGTTCGCAGCAAGGCTTTTTCTCCCTAAGTACACATCTTACATGCTAATTGATTCCACCTTCCGAGAACGGCAGGATTTCACGACGCGGCATGTCTTCGGCGCGTGTCTATGGCATGCTGCGGGGACCCGCAGATAGCAGGGAGGAATTTTTAGAGTGCATCTAATGGCCTTTGCTTGTCATTAAGCTGATAAGTGTAAAAATCACTCTCCAGACTACTTGTGGCACTTTATGTTTTTCACACGGTACTTCTGTAACATAATCATCCCCGCATCGTCTCCCTGCAGACACAGCCTGAATGTCTAATCTACAAGGCAGATCCTCTGCTCGAAGGACCTCTGTGGCTTTATGTTAGCTGAAGGGTTTTGTGGTGCTAGAGGGTAATGCTCTGTCTGACCGTATTTGTGTGCCTGTATTCCATAAAATATTTTCTAAAAATACTAAATGGTGACAGCTGGAACAGTGAATTTGACGTAGGACTAAAGGAATGTGCAAATCTACTGTTTATGATAAAGATGCACCTCAAATGCCTTGATTTCATGGGGCATTGAGTACATTTTTTACTAAGATTAAGAGAGAGATCCCTCATGTCTTCTGATTGAACTTAAATGTCAGGACACCAGCTCTCCTATACTGGAATCTGCTTTATGACTTGATTGCAGTAATGCTAAGACAAACTATCTCTGTCTCCATCTGGCAGTGAATACCGTACTGAATATGGAGCATGAAGCTGGGTGTTCAATGGCTAGGACAGCCCTAGCAGCCTGTGGCGAGAGCGCTGGAGATCCAAGCAACGTAAGTTGCATGGGTCCAAAGGAAAAGCTAATCTGGGGGTCAGCAGTGTTGACCTTGGGATCTGTCCAGTTGCCTCTTTAAAATGAGAAAGGGAAAAGTAGATGGAGCACAAGATCTGGATAGAAGTAGCAGGCTGATAGGAAAATGGAGCAAATGTATTGCCATTTACTTGAAGTTTCATTCTCTAGTTTTATTCCCCTGCTGGGGCTTTTCACTCAAGACGTGGCATCACTTACAACGCAGGTGGAGTTGTACTGGCCATACTTGCAGTGACTTTTCTCTGGGAGATGCCCCAAGCAGCTCTAGTTCAGGCAGGGGGACATGCCAGCGTGGGGACATGACCTGAGAAGGGGCAGGCCTGCCGTGCCTGGGGAGGCAGCAGGGTGAGGAGTGAGCTAGGGCTGAGCAAGGAGCAAGCAAGGAGTGAGCAAGGAGCAAGGCCCCCACCATGCTCTCAGGGCTGGGTGCTCCTGGGCTTCTTCCTTCCTCACCCGCTGCACAGGCAGGTGTCTCCTGAAAAAGACTTTTGGCTTTTTCCTTCTCTTGTTACACCTTTCTGCAATAATATCTAAGAGTTTAACAGAAGAAAAAATTAATTGTACTATCTTTGTTCTGAAATAACCCCCCTGTCTCCAATCTTTTTTTGAATTACTTAAATGCCATGCTGTGTGCCAATCCATGCTCTTTTTTGCAGTACCTGTTCTCCCTGGACTATCAGTCAGTCATACCATAACGTAATATGAGTTTTGGTCCTTTTTAAGTGATGGCTGGATTCTAAATTATAAGCTGTTCCTTTACATTTTGCTTGCCAGTACTTTTCTCTTAAGTGCCAGCTTCCAGATTTCTCACAAAATTCAGCTAATACCAAATACTGCTTCCCTGCTTATTAATCCAGAAAACGTGGCCAAGTCTCAGCTGTAAATGATACTGTTATTGGCAATGCACTGCTCAAGGTGGTGAACTTGGAAAAGGGATTCTCTTTCTGTTATTTGTTTGTACAGTACCTAGCTGAAGGAGGATTTAATCCCTGCTTGGACCCTTTCTACACTATCATATTAGAAGCAGTAGTTCAATTGCTTACTCAGCCTGAACTTGTTGTTATCTGTGCAAATTGTCAGACATTGTTCAGTGCCTTATTAACTACGCCCATTAAGTCTGTATTTAATTAGCATGTGTGCTTTCTGACATAATTGCAGTAGTGCTAAGATCAACTGCTTCTCCATCCAGCAGTGTATACCACGCCGAGCACAAAGCATGGAGCTGGGTGTTTGCTTCTGATAGCTGTAGGCAACGTGCGATTGCCTGTGGTTTCCAGTGTTCCATACACCATGTTCATCTGTGTGCTGATCAGGCGTTTGCTTCTGAAATCTCAAACTTTAGAAACAAATCAAAATGGACCTTGTGTGAATGGTGCTACTGGTTCATCAGCAGTCTTCAACCTGTGTCTGCTACATAAGGATTGTTCTTTCCTCAGCAATAGGATAATTCAATTGCTTTTCATGGCACTTTTCCTTCCTAAAGCATTATTTTTATATTTGAGAATTGGTAGACTAGGGATCTGCTCTGCTTACAGAAGAGCTTATTTTCTTTGCAGCTAGTAATGACAGTTTATTTTGTCCCTAGCAATGGAGGTAAGATTCTGTGATCCTGTTCAGCTGTACCATGCTCCACATCTTCTTGCAAAGGAAAGAGCTAATTCTTTTCTAGAAATCTCCAAAAATTGTAAGTAGCCTGAAGGTCAAACTTGTGGCAATGTATATGAAAACCAGAGTCCTAGGATGGTGCAAGTAAAAATAGCTCAAAAATGGTGATAGAGCACCGGTTAAATTACAAGATCGTGTGAAAGATGACATTTAACCTCTCAATGAGGTCACCTTGAAGTGGATGTGACCTCATCTTCTACATCATCTCCACTATGAGATTGCTTGAGTTTCTAAATGAGACTACTTATGACCCATCTAAAGATCAGTGCGTGATTACGTTTTTACCTCCAAATTTCACATGTTCATATCTTTGATGCTGTTGGGCCATCTTACTCTATGCTTGACTGATTTTGAAGGGCTTGTGGAAGTCTGAAATAAGTATGTCTAAAGACTACACTTATTTCGCTGTGTCTTACTGTTTCTTGCACAAGCAAGTATAGTTTTTATTATTCATCACAGCACTGAGAAATAATGTGCAATAAATACAAGGAAAATCCATCTGGAAAACTATAACCGCAAATACTAGAATAAAAATCAGAAGTTAAAATCAAACTAATTTCAGTTAAGCAAAAATTGATCGGTTTTGTTTTTCTGGAATATCACATCCTAAAGCTTTTTTCTGTTGAAGAGGAGAGGAAGATTTGTTAATGTGCTTTTGGTCTTTAAAATATTACTACTGGAGACTGTAAATTTCATTCTCTACAAGTATTTGACCGGATCAAATGAAAGAGCAGTCAAGAAGAACAGAAACATGAGTATGTGCTGAATTAACCTTTTTTTTTTTTTGTTAATTATAAAAGTTATAGCTCTGTGCTGCTGACAACGCTAAATTTCCCATTTGAGGCCTTTGGCATTAATACATTCTTGGGGAGGTAAAAAGCTCTTATTTTTCATACAGCACCAAATGGTTTATTTATATTTAAATCAGTCCTTCTTTGTTATACCTAGTTCAAGCAATTTTTCAATTTTTCACTATGTGGCTAAGCAGGCACTTGAACAAGTTGGCCAGAAAGGCCATGTAATCTCTGTCCTCAAAGATATTAAAAACTGGACTAGACAAGGCCCTGAGCAACCTCATCTAAATTTTATGTTATATCTAACTTAGGAGCTGACCCTGCTTTGAGCGGGGGAATAGATGATCTCCAGAGGTCCCTTCTAACTTAAATTATTCAATGTTTTTGTGCTTCTATGGGCTAGTTTTAACACTCTCAACAAAATATTGAAAGTAGATCAACAACTGTGCTGTCAAACAAGGTATATTTGCATTCAGAGGAAGGAAGAGACTTCTTCCTAAGTTTTGTGATCATTGGAGCTAATTATTCTTTTCTTGCCTTCCTTCTGCCTTTGGAATGGCTTTCAAGGTGGGATATGTTTTATAGTTGTCCACAGCATGACAGACACTCAAGGGATCTGGAAATACACTCAGCTGTACACAAAAGGAAAATATTCTAAAAATAGACTCTTCCATAGTTAAGCTCTTCCTGCTGGACTTAAATTAATCTTGTTTTAAAAAGAGAAGGATCCTGTACACTTCCCATCATCAGATCCAAGCATAAGTGCAGTTTACATAAAATGCAAAAGAGCAGAAATCCCAGTGGAGACTGGAGCATTTTCTTGAGAACACATTGCCAGTTTCTAATCCAAATTGAGTATGACACAGAGATGAAACTGTATTGTTAAGCAGCCAACACCACTTAACAGCAACCTTGATGGTTGCCAATGTAAGCACCTGGGTAGAAAAAAATAAGCATTTCTGAATGTGGATTTGACATCAAACTATATGTTGGGGTGTATGTTTTCCACCACAGGCAGCAAGCTGCAAAATGCTGGCAGGCAAACACCCTCTCCATGGAGCCCCGTGAGGCAGCAGCTAGCATGTGGAGCAGGAAGAAGATGGGTTGCAGATACCAGGGGATACAAGACCTCTCCTTCCTTTTTAACTCTCCTTTTTTTTTTTTTTTTGTTATTCATCATGTAGAACTATCTAAAGCTCAATGTTTCTGGTCCCTGTGCTGAGCGGAGGAGTCTGGCTCAGCCTCAGCTGCTGCGGTGGGCTCCGTGGTCCTCAGGGGATACCTCCACATCACTGTGCTCTGACACCAAGCGGCCACGAAACAAAAAATATGGCGTCCTTTTGAGCTCTACAGCACGTATTGAACCAGAGAGTTATGTCAGTAAATTGTTCCTCTAAAGCAAATGGCATAAAGCCTTCATTTCATGAGCTGCAGAGTGTAGCTGGCCAGACTTCAAGCACATGAACATTTCCCCTGAGCAAGACATGTCATTAGGTATTTTTAAAGATAAATTCCCTGTTTAATGGGAAATATTGTCCCTGTGGAAAATGGTTAGGGAACATGAGGAAGCTACACAAAAAGAAAAAAAATCCCTGAGTAAAGTTCATTCCATGTTGTGCTGTGGCACTTGAATTTTGGGACCAGCCACTGCCTGGGGTTGAAGACAGAACAGCGCCATGTGAGAAAAGCCTGTTTCCTTTGCACTTCCCAAGATAAAAGTCTGTATCTCTGCTGGGTAAACACAACGTTTGAATCATAGCTCTCTGCAGAATTACCTGGTAAAAAAGGAGTCACTCTATGCAGGCGCAATTGAAGAGCTTGAATTCCCAACCCTGGAAACTGATGCTCACCATCCACTACAGATTATCACAGTGAGCACTGACCTTTTTCATATGCCAAAAAGACACTGACTCATATGCTATGGGCTCTTCATTTTGCCAGATCCACGACAAATGAATCCAACTGAGGAAAGCCTCCTGCTAATTCTGTCTTCTCCCGCCCAATGCCATGCTATGGCTTGAATGTTTAAATCTGAGGCACAGTTAACACACACAGAGGCTTTGTGCTATGAACATGTGAATTGAAACAACCCTTTGTAGATCTGCTGCCATCCCATCTCATTTTAGGAGGAGCTAGGTAAGAAAAGTCTCATTCTCAGTTGTCTTTTTGCATTCCCAGATACTTTGCAAGTGAAGGCACTTTTTTAAGTATAACTTGATATAAGTCAGTCTCTTCTACTCACTAGGTTGGAAAGGGATCCACTCCTGTATTATAAGGCTGAAAAAATTTCACATTTAGCATACACATATGTATTTTCTATGAAGAAGGCAGGTAATTCAGGGATGCATCCCAAAGAACTGTAAATCCCCAGTCCTTTACTGGCCATGTGCAGAATGAGGAGGTAATAAGGAACTTTATTATTGGGCAGGAACTGATTAAATGGGGCATTGCTAAGAATGGTTTCATAGGATCACATTCTGATGGCTTTAGACAAGCTCTCGTCCAGACGCTTTCTCCTACTCCTCTCCCTTAGCAAGTGCTGGGTTGATGAGTGATATGGGTTTTTCTTATTTTCTGAAAGTCCCCATTGTTGCTGTCAGTCAAATCATCAATCATTTCTTCAATCGATTGGGAAAAAAAGAAACAACAGATGCAGCTTAACTTAATTTCATGTTGTATTGAGTCTGTAAATGGGTTTATTATGTTTTAAAACTGATGTGTCTATTTTTTTCCTTCTTTCCTCTTGTGTTTCGTATGTGAGAGAGGATAAAAAGGTAATGTTTGCCCTTTTCCATTGATTGTCATTCATGAGTCTTTTGTTGGGCTAGATTTCATATTCACCTTGTGATCCCCACACGTAATCCCATCCCTACAGTTCCTCCTTTCTCTTCTGCCCTGATAAAATTAGGCTTTTATCCTCTTCTGTGCTGACACCTAATTCTCCTAAAGCCTCCTGCTAATTCTGTCTTCTCCCACCAAATGCCATCCAAAGTATTCTTTGGAGATGCTTCTGTACTGCCACCAACCTTTCCTCTGCCAAGTGTATCGTCCAGATCTTATTTCAGATGTTGTTGAAGGGATCTTTGTGATTTCTCTCATCAGCCTCTGTACTTGCTCAGCAGTTATTTTCTTGAAAAATCTCATATCGAAGTAAGAAACATTAAAATGATCGAACAGTTCATAGTTCTGCTGCTGCCATTCAGGTGCATAGATCTGAAGGTCCTTTTTCACAGAGCTGGGTGTGCACTACTGCTCCTGTTTTGCAGCCAGGGAGCGTGAGGCAGTGAGTTGTGTGTCCGAGCATGCATGGAAGTGAGATCAGTGAGCTGCAGTCCTGTGCCCTGACTGCTCCCAGTGCCCCAGCCTGCCCCGAGCTAGCTTGCCCTGCTTCTGGGGAAATGAAATGAAAAAAAGAAGTTGGGCAAACTATTCTCCTTGAACCTGCTCCCTCTGGTTTAAGATGAGTGAGGGCCAACGACGGGCAGGTTATCTCAATGACAGCAGCATACTGGCTGCTCTGCAGGAGCTCCTGATGCTCATGCTATGCCTCTGCAGTAAACAGGAGTAACTTGCTCCGTTTTGGAGTTGCCACAGGGAGGGAGCACGATCCTGTGGTGAGGTAGGTCAATACCCTGCCTTGACAGCATTTTAGAGTTAAATTTGCTTTCTCTATGTCACACCTTGCTTGGGAGTGCACACATACCCTCAGTATGGTGCTGGCAATAGTCAGGACGTCTAGAAAATTTTCTCCATTGGGAAAATCTACTGGTGAAAATTATATGCTTAAAAAAATACTGGACTTGTCCTTTATGAAAAATACCAACGGTAATTTAAGACTGGGGCCAAATGACAATGAACGTGATGGGAATGTCCAGTCCAGCTACCTGCCAGAGCTGCAATATCTGCAACAGCTCTTCCTTGTGAAAGCAGCTGAAATAGTTTATCTAGGACAACTTCTCTTCCTCACAACAGCTGATTGTATGGTCTATAATTCCTTTCTGGATGTGTGAAAGATTTGCATGCCCGACTAGATCAAGGTCAGTGGATGTTAAAGCTCATTGAGAGGGTGACGGAGAAGCTTTGTGCAATTTTATCTTTCCCACTATCTTGCTGCTCATTTTTCATTTACCTCCGTTCTGCAAGGCAGCACCTCTCAGCACCATCCAGGGAGCTGAGAGCTTGGGGAGCTGATCCAAGGTCTGCACCCAAGCTGTCTCCTCTATAATCCTGGTGGCCCACTGGATTCAGTTGGATAATGGGAGTAATGTTAACTCACCTTCAGCTGGGAGACCAATGCAATTCATGTTTTGTGATAGTCTCAGCAAAGATGATATAGAAACATCTGAAGTAAATCAGAGTTGCACAATGCACAAAGTTAATGCATACAGTATCATCAGTGTGATTTTTCAAGGTTATCCCATTTACCTGGAATAAACATTTACAGCTGAACAAATAAACTGTATTATGATGCTAATAATAAATAAATAAAAGGCAGCAGGGTTCTGGGTTCTTTAACTTATATTACAAAGACTCATTTGAAGTGTATCTCCAAATCAAAATCAAGGCACCTAACAAAATCACATCCAGAATGTAAAAGCTGATATCTGTCTGGCTTCAGTAAAGAAAAACTCCTCCTGCTAAGCCTTCACAGAAGCTGCATCCACAAATACAGAGCTGACTTGAGTGCACTTTGCATCAGCTCATACAGAGAGACATTTGCTGCAAGCTGCTCCCAGTTAGTCTTCAAGTCACTTCTTTCCATTGCTGAGACATCTTCAGAAAGCTTTTTTAGGTAATAATGCCACTTTCTTGCCCATCTTTAATTGTGACAGTCCTTCTCTTACAGTGCTTATGGATGTTATACAGTCCATAATCTGACACTGAATATTATTTTCAAGTCTTTCAAAGATTCGTAGTGGTTAAAGCCATAAGATCCTGATGACTTTTAAGCTCTGTCCTGCTTTACACAATGCAGCCAAGCAGCTGGCTATAGTCACAGGGTTAGAAAACCCTAAAAATTATAATTCTAGTACCTTGTGTCTTTACTGAGCACTCCCTCACCCACTTCAACCCAACATTTATGCAGACAGAGGTATTATCTTACTCAGCAGCTAAGCATGTATTTTATCACCCAAAACCACAGGTGATGCTTTCATTTTAAAGGAATTGAAGCTGTATGTTACCTTCCCAAGTCTCCATTAGCATGTGTAATAAAGCATTAGCAATTTGGAGGTTTAAGAAATTCACTGTCATATCACTGTTCTGCCATACAAATTAGACACTTAAAGAGCAGTTGGTTCTTCCTGTTGCCACAAATATATTTATCTGGCTGTATCTTTACAGTTATACATTTTTTAACAAGCATTTCTAATTGAATAATAACAAGATTATTAAAGGAAATCCTTTACAAATTCAAGGTGGCATAATTACTTTCCAAGAACATAAAATACTAAAAGCTAACTGTTTTTCAGTGCAGCAGAAGCTCCTTCCAACTGCCTTGACTCTAGGTCTTTTCAAACCTGAAGCCCATGGCTCTACACAGCTCAGACACTGTCCTACAAACTTGTCTGGCATTTCTACCAACCTGCTCCAGGGGTGCCATTTTCAAAGCCAGCTGGTTCAATCCCTCCTGATTTAGCATCATTCTGCGTGCAAAGTCAGCAGTCACTCCTGGGGCCTGTGTAGGATATTTTGTGTTTGCATGCATGTTTGTGTGCGCACGTAAGTATACTATGCATGGATTATCAGTTAAATGTGTATTGACATACAGTATAGGCAATAAAAACTAAGGCCAGAGCTTAAATCTTGTCCCTGAATTTCTCTTTTCCCTCCTGTGTTCTGGTCCCAGCTGCTAGTTTACTGCAGGAAGCTATACACTAATCAGCCTGTAAAACGCTGCTCTGGGGGAGACGGTGATCCCAGCCGCAGGCTGGGGCAGATAATAGACTTGCCTCACTTGACAAAAAGATAAGAGTGCATTTTGTTCCTCATTATTTCACTGGTTTTGGGAGGTGGGTTCTTTCCCTGTCTTGTTTAAGCAACATAAACAACATCAAGTGTCATAACAGGAGCGGGAGCCTGTCGATGCAGCCCTATAATTAGAAAATTTCCATGCATGAGGCAAAAGGGGTGTCTTCAGGCCACTTCCTGACCCACTCATCCATAGATCAAAAACCTGAGTAAGATACAGATAAGAAAATGCCCAGGAAATGAAACATGCTCCATACTGCTAATTCAGACAGCCTTATTTTTTGCTGCGACCAGGGGCTGCCTTGTGTGGCACTTCTGCCCAGGCACCTCATTGTATCGTCAGTGAATTTGAAAGGGTAGCAAGGCAAAAGGCTGCTGTCCTGTTGCAGCCAAGCATTTCGTCTTCCTTCCTTGGTCTTCTTTCTTAACCAGAGCGTAACTCTATGGATGCAGCGTAACACCATGGGAGACAATAGACTTGTACTCATATTGCAAAGTCCAGAATGTGCCTCTCCTCTCCTCTCCTCATCTCTAAAGATTATTCTGCCCAAATGAATAGCAGTAGAAAAAATCTGCCAACCAACCCAATGAAATATTGTTGCTGTTTAACTTTTCTACTCAACTACTTGCTTGCTGGTGCAATCCCACCAGATAAGCTCCTTGCTTTTTGCAAATGCCTCTGCTGTACTCTCCAACTTGTCTCCGTATGCTACAAATGCAGAATATGCAAACTCAAATAGCAGCCAGCAATATCAATCATTCGGCCACTTTTCAGTATTAAAGGCAAATTAATGCCAGACTGTTTTAAAGTCCGTCTGCTTGGGGCTGGGGTGAGGCAGACTGGTTCACTGCAGCTGTTTATAGGTACCCAGGGAGAACAGGGCAGGGCGGTTTCACTGGCATCGGCATCTGATCTGATCTGACTGATGAGCCTGACATCTTAATTCTCGTGAAAAGCACCACAGGCTCTTCAGCAAGAACGTGAGGCCAAGACCTCGGTCCTGCAGCTTGGCCAAGCGTGTGTACAAACTTCTCACAAGCGAGAGAGTTAAGATCGTCTGTCAACAGCTCCGTCCCATAACGTGCTGAGAAGTCTGGCCCAGCTCCAGGGCTAATTTTAAGCATATGAGTAGCTTCTTTCAAGTCGGTGAAAGCAGCAGAGTGAACTGCTGGCTCCGGGAGAAGGATGCTTGGGCACTGGTACAGCTGGACCCCGAGGAGGCAGGGACAGTGCCACCCCAAAGTATGAGCTCATGGGTCGGCAACCCAGGCTCAGCCATCCCCTTCCCTAAACACACACTCCCAAGGCCCGTTAGCTAGTGGCAGGGTTGCTGGGCTGCTTATATTGCATAGGATTTCCTGTACTGTGTGGTCAAATCCCATGCACCATATGACAAGCATATAGGATATGTCTTTTCCTGTATTTTTGCAGTAACTGACCACTTTTCCGGATGCTTGGAAGTCCAGGCTGGCAGCTGGCGGGAAAAACGGCTATTGCACACCTACAGACAAATCGCAGTGTATGTAGCAGACTTACCGTGCCTGTGCTGTGCTGTTAATTTGGGTGTGCACAGGGCTGTACAGATGCAAGTGTGTCTGTCTGAGAGGAAAATACAGTCAGAACCATGACCAGGGTCTCTAAAAGCCTTAATATAATGAACCTGGGCAATAGTAACATCTTCACTTCTGTGGGGAACTCCTAACCTTTACCAATGAAAATACCCAAAGCAACGCCAAAATGTTTTACAACGTTATTGCCTCTTTTTGCTTGGCATGAATGATATGAGTCTGTAATTTTATGTAGATGTCATGTAGATCGCATTTTTAGCAGCCAAAGAGTTTAACAGCTTTCAGCTGTTACTGTTGCACTTATCTATTGAAATGTTCCTGGAGATGTGCAATTATTACAAGAATAATTTAGTTTCAGTTTGGAGAATTTCCTAATGAAGATTGTATCTTCAAAGTCAATACAGTATGCCCATCTTTTATCCAAATCACTCATTATCTCAGCGAAGGGCAGGTCTATTAGAAAGCAGCACTTACATGAAAAACCCTTGTTATCTGAGCATGTTTAACTAGTTAAATTCCATGTCTCCCATGTCAGCCAGATAAAGAATGCTACTGTATATTTAGGACGCAGCCTGAAGAAAAATTCTTACCAAAATACGATATCATACGGGACTCTGCTTTATTAAAAATGACTCATTCTTACCCAGCTTTTTCAGATTCCCATCTAACCTAGTGATTTTTTTGAGTGTTAGAGGGATGCCTCCCCAGCTTTCTATCTATGCTTTGTTTCTCTTCTTCCTAACTCATTTCCAGAAGATGTAGCCTCTTTCTCTTCCTAGCTGAACAGCAATATTAACATTATAAACCAGTCAAACGTACCAGAAGGGTATTGGCAAATGACTGAATGATTTGTGCCCCATATTATGTTGAACCAGGCAACTGTTGTGCTTCTCAACTTGTTTAATTAAAATGATCAATTTTTGCTCATGTTCCTTTCCGGCGAACTAACCTGATAAGTATGTTGGCTACATTGAAAATACCCCTTGAGAAGTACCTTGGTCTCTTCTTCCAAACACCGATGTGGGGCTGAGCATCTTTCAAAACTGAAGGGTCCTCCGGGCAGTCGCATGGATTTGCTGGTTGCTTTTGTTTTGGCATTTTTCTTCTTGTGAGGTGCACCATAATCTTGCCTGAAGAGGTTTGCTTAAATTCCTCTTGATGCTTCAGAAGCTATGAATTAAAAAATCAAACCAATCCATACAGATTACAGTCAGAAAATGTTGACAGTTGCGAATCAGAACCAAACGCTTTCTTCAGAGGTGTTTTCTTTAATTTACAACAAGTAGAAATTCAGGAACTTCTGTTATCGACGAGGAAGCCCAGGAACAATAGCTCTTTCCTGTAAGTATCAGTAAAGTGATGACTAAACAGGCACTCAATAGCCAGACAGTAAGCAAGGCTACCTCCAGTGGGCATGCACTGAAGTTAAGGATGGCTGCTGAGAAAGGTGGTGAAATCAGACCCTTTTCATTAAAATTTACTGCTTTAGTCTAAGAAGGGGAAAGTGACTACAAAGCCAACAACAGACAGTAACTGCTGGTAAAGTGCAGCAAGGCTATTTGGTAATGAAATACCCCCACATGGTCCAAGCCTCCTGTGCAGCTGTATCACAGCTGCATTTCAAATTATGGTTGGGAAAAACAACTGTTGCCTTCTGCACCGGTCTTGTGGACTGCTGGAGACACCTGTTTTCTGGTTCACCCAGACCCTTCCTTGGCCCATCAGTTCACCTCCTCATGTTGTCCTGTCAGCCATCCCCTCATCCCAGGCTTCAGGGACCCAGTGCCGGTCGCCCTACCAGAGGTGACCCACACCATGAGTGTGAAAGCTTCAGTTGCTTTCACTTAGTAAAATGAATGCAAGATTACGAGGACTATGCCTGGAGAATATCATCTTGCTAAGTGCTTAATGGGCCCATGCTGACTCTTGAAGGCCTCTTTCTCTCCAGGCGGGAGCAGATATGGGCTGTTACTGTGGGATGGAGACAGCAGCATCTTGTCTTTTGTGAGGAAAGCAAGTCTCAAGGCCACAGGAACTGCTCAGCAGGGATCCAGCTAGTGCAAGAAGGAAAGTAGGACCTCTGGGCTGTGGTGCAGGTGGGGTTTCTCAGGAGCAACATGAGGTGAATTTGGGCAAGCCTGTGTTCATGCACTGCTGGGGAGGATTTTAGTAGAATATGTGTTAGAGTAAGAGCCTAATTAGAATAACTACAGTTAGTTCAGTCAAGATCAGTTGAATAAAATACTCTTTTGGTGTCACAAAGGATGGGGTAGTTAAAATAAGAAAACCCAAATTTATTTCATCCCTCTGAGTCTTGCCTTCTCATCATGACTTTTCTCAGTTCTTGATGATTTTAATGATGATTAAATCTTTCCTCAGATTCTGAGGATCTCCTTCTGGCCCAGCCCATGCTTCTGGTTATACCCGATCCTGTGTGCACACAAGCGTGCCTGCTCTGGGCACTGCTCTGACGTTCCCGGCATGACAACAAGTAGCTTTTGTTCAGAAACAAAGCTACATGAATTCATTTGAAAGACTTGTTGAACTTGGCCCATTATTTCCCAGAGAAATGACTGGTAAACAGATTTATTTGTCATAAATTTTTAGCTGAGTGAGTTCTGCAGATAACTTTTGGCTGCAGACCATTTGCAAATATTTTGCAATTAATATTGGAGATTTGAGATGATTTGCTGTAGGTTGCATGAGAAATTTCTGCTCTCTTGGCTGGATGAATATAACTCCTAGAATCAGGTTTCTTGTAGAAATTCTTGTGTGTATAAAATCCGTATTTACTTTCTGCAGATTCTTTGTAGTGTACAGTTGATCCTGCCAGGGGCTTAGCACACTGTCTCTGCTCCAAAAAACCACTTATACCTGTGCTTAACTTTAAGGGCAAGATTAGTTCCCCAGAAGTCAAGCCAAAGTTAATTTGAGCACATGTAAGAGAAAAAGCAGTACAGTTCATTTAGGATTATATGATCGTGAAAAAATGTGTGTCCCTTCTTTGTCCTGAAAATGATGCCACAGCGCTAGTCTTGTTCCTGACCTGGCCCCGTGCTTGTGGCACCTCTACCCCTGTCCGGCCACCCCCTGCCCCAGTGCTGCCTGCCCCACTTTTCTGCTCAGCACCAAAACCACAGTGGCTCTGGGAGGGCTGTGCTCCCTGACCCCAGAGGCCTCTTCACCTTCACCACTCCTAAAACACTGTGCCCCACCTCCACCCCCAGTCAGCACAAGACAAGCATCCTCCTGGTTGGGTCCAAGCAGAGTAGTTTTGAGATGTTTGAGACACAACTTCATTCTCGTACCAAGTTAAAGGAAAGGGCACACCATGGTGATAAAAGCCCTCTATTTGTAATAGTCTTTTCCAGAGTTTTTTCTTCTCTTGGTGCAGGATCACACCACACAGCAGCTATTTTTTCATAGCATGAAATATGACTTTATTTTTCTGGAGCTGGTAGAAAAAATTACCAAAGCAACAACCTGTTCTGAAGGGGGCTGTGGTTTTTCTTAAGGACAGTGACATTATGAAGAGCCTAAGGTTCAAGGCACTCAAAAAGCCAAGGTTATCAACTTGAAATGCCAAATATTTACAAAACCTCAATGAGAGCTTCTGCAACTCTCAAGAATGAGCAAGCCATACCTTTCAGAAATGCTTCTTGCTTTACAAAAGTCCTGTAGCGGAAAGGAACCTGTGTAGACTGGGCAGAGCTTTCCAGGGACTTGCTTTGCATCGCAAACACCAGCCTTTGCTTCTCCTCTCTGCCTTATAGCATAGCTGGGGCCAAGGATAGTGCTTGTCAACACTGTCACCTTATGATATGTTTCTCATTAATGTTTGAGAATTGTTGGGAGAATTTCATAAAGAAAGGCCATCCCATAAACAGCTAAGTATTCTGCCTTCCACTTGTCAGGTCTTCTAATTGAGCTGCCCACTGGCTAACCTCTTCTCTCATCCCTCAAAGGCCAAATCAGTCAGTGTAAATGGAGATGATTTCAGTGACTGTGAAGAAATTACACTAGTTTGTACCAGCTCCAGCTTTCTCCCACAACACTTCTCTTCCTTCAGTGTAAGTGAAAACTTGCCTCTTTCTAAAACTGATTACCTCAGGAAGGCATCTGATGATGGACATTATAAAACCATATAGGAGCATGCTGTGCTCTGGAGCCCAGTACAGAAATACCCAGGCTAGGTGTGACCAACCTGGGAACGAGAATGCCTCTGGAATCCACCTAGAAGCCCTCTCCTGTGGCAGTGCATGCAGACCTGCTCATCGGAAGGTAGTCTGGAGCATTTTGCATCCTACTTCATCCATTGCACAGCCCCAAGATGCTGAGTCCTCCCTAACTGCCACCTGTGGCTCCTAATTCCAGAGCTGTAGGCTAAACACCTGCATAATTTTCCAGCAACTTAACTTTCTACTCCCAGGCAAAACTCATTGCTCCAGTGAATCATCCTCCAGCCATTCTGTGTGGGAACGATGGTCACACATGGTGATGCCATGCATTCATGGATCTCCTTCCTGTTACAGCAGGATAGATGGCCACAAATGGCCATGATGGCTGGTGTAGCAAGAGACCATGTTGGCCCATTTTGTCTAAGTCTGGGAGAGCAGATGTCCTGTGTTGGTGTAGATAGTCCTGATGTGCAGGAACTTTCCCAGCCCTTCAACAAAAGGCTTTGCACTCCTATCTTGTCTTCATGATTCACAGGGATGCAGGATTTTCCTGGTCTCTCCCTTTTGAGCCGCAGCCCTGGGAACTCATCATTCATCATGCTGCTGCAGGGAGGTGGGGAACGGGCGCTGCCCTGCTCCTGCCTGGTGCGGTGGGGTGGAACAACCCAGCAGGGGCATGGCTTCATGCAGGAGAGATCCCCATTTCCTGTTTGTCCCCATTTCAAAAGAAACCTAATCCAACAGCAAATAAAAACCCTCTTGCTAAGACCTTTAGACTTAGGACTGACTGACTTAACACTGAAGCCGAACTTAATCTTCCCCTTCCAGATGTGGTCACCTGGATGATGACTGAAAATGCTGGTGTTGCAATAGAGAAAGGCTGCCCTTGTCTTTTCTCTGTTAGTAATCAGAGGGCTTCGGACTTCAAACTTCAAGAGTGTCAGCCTATCCCCTTCTGCAAAAGCTATTTCTATTAATAAATACATAAAATTAAGGGAGAGCTTGGGGTCCCATCTTTCCACCTCAGTGTGCAACAACAGTTGTGGGTAAGCCCCATGTGAGAAATAAGTCCTCACAGCTGCTATCCTGTTAACTTTAGTTATTTTGTTATTTTGGCTAAGTTGTCAAAACGTTCATTTCCTGATGTCTGGGAAACTGGCTGAGCAGCATCTACAGCGCTCGGCTCTGCTGCTTGCTCCTGAGATAGAGGGAGGCTGGATACGAGAGTGCAGGCCTTCAGCAAGCAGTAATGCAAAGAAAGGACTGCTCTTAGTTCCTCAGCAGCAACTTTATCTTATCGGTGCACATTGCTCTTTCCAAATCAAGACCAGCCTTTTCATTATTATAAACAGAAGAGAGTGGGAAAATATTCCCTGAGGCAAGAAGCAGCACTTGAAGTAAAGTGCTGTAATGGAAGCTGCAGCACGCAGCAAAATTAATCACTCCTTAAGATATATTCCTGCTCTCAGTGCAAAATTCACTTTTGCCCCAAATGATACACAGCCTAGTGTCAACTCCCCGAGCCCAATGAGACCATATTAGAAGGACAACATGTTGAGTCACAACTTCTAATCATGTAAGTCTCAATCTCATGAGGTGCTGCAGCTGAGCGTCCAAGCTGCAGTCCCATAGTGCATGTCAACATAGTGCACGTCAGCCTCAAAACACTCTCCCCATTTGTGGAAGGCACGGGAGACACATATATGCTTAAAATTGAGCACACATGCTCAAAACTCTTCAGGAGTATCAAAGGCAGGACCTTGCAAGACTGAGCTAAAACAAACCATTAGTAGCTGGACCTGCGTGGAGTCAGAGTACAGCTCTTGTCAGAGATGATGCCCAAACTCAATTCCCTTCTTTAGGGAAGAAAGTTGCTTATTGAAAAAACAAAGGTTTTTGTCAATGAACCCTATTAAATTTTATGACCTCTTCCACCTCTTCTTCCTGCACTGTGGTGCTGCTGCTTTTATTAGATGTTACAAATGTCCTCATTGTTACTACTCTTATTGTGGATCTGCTTGTTGCTAACTGTTATATGCAGAGTACCTGGGTGTTTTGCAGTGCTGGTGTATCATTTCACCCAGTATTTTCTCCAGTGAAGTAACTGAGCCTGCCTGTAATCGGAAGACGGTGTTTGTGCGAGCGTGGTCAAAGTGCACCGCACAGCACAGGATGACAGCCTCAAAGTCAGCCCTGCAGCTGTTGTGCTTCTTTGAAAAAGGTCTCAGTCAGCTCTTACAAATTTGCTGATGTTATTTCATTTCCATCAAACGGGCCAGGAGCCCCAGAGCTGTCTCTTTCCCCATCTGCTCTTGCCTTCCCTGCCCACCTTGCTGAGAGCTTGCTGAAAAGGTTTCCTCTTCATTTCAAAGCCTGCTGGCACTCTGAACCAGGTCACTGTAACAAGGTGCTTGCAAGCAGTCAAAACTTGACACGGTCTTGAAATGTGATTGCATCAGATCAGGACTTTGCTTTTTAGTGGTGTATGAACTTATTTTGATCAACAGCTTGCAAAAGGAAGAAAGAAAAGCAAAACTTCTATGAAGTCAAGGTTGGTGAAAGCTGTTTCCAGAGCAGTCCTCCAGGTTCTGTGCCCTCAGGAAGGGAAAGGAGAGTACAAAGAGGGAATCGTGAATGTGATTCAGTCTGCGAAGGCAAGAGACACTGCTGCTTATGCCAGTTCTGGAGATGATTTTTTTGAAAACAGGAAGCTTTGCAGGGAACACGAACCACTAGACTCAGTTGAGACAGCAGCATTACGGTGCAATTACATGATTTACCAAATCTGACCTAACTGCTCACTGCCAACAAGGGGGTGATCTCTGCTTCCCAGTTTTTATCATGCGTTCCCTACCCTCTAGCAATTGCATGATTATGGGTTGTGCTGGTCCATTGAGCTGATCTGACGGAAAACTGTTTCTTGGAAGCGGGTTTGTTTTCTGCCAGATGAGCTCAA
This sequence comes from Gymnogyps californianus, assembly GCF_018139145.2. Lineage (NCBI taxonomy): Eukaryota > Metazoa > Chordata > Aves > Accipitriformes > Cathartidae > Gymnogyps > Gymnogyps californianus. Next base: position 31,217,835 of record NC_059474.1, on the reverse strand, counting down.
TGGACCAACTCACTGTAACTGTGGGATTATGGCTGTGAAGAGAAGCAATGACAACTTATGCCTCAGGGTGTAGGATGGGATTCATCCCTTTCAGTGCAGCCTGGATCATGCTGGAATAGGTGAAATATTCAGCTTCATTTTCAGAGGCCGTGTCTGAACCATCAGCTGGACCAGTGGTGGTCAGATTAGCCCTAAAACCAGGACTGGGGATACCAGTGTCGAGGGTGCGGGGAGCTGTGTTTCCTCTAGGGCTGTAGCACTAACGCTGGCCCTAAGAAAGCCACAGGGATGCATGGCTGAGGCTGGGGGAGAGGCTGGGACCATCTTTCTCAGAAGCAGTCTCAGCTCAGCCAACTTGTGAAGCCGCAACATCAAGGCCTGAACCTGCCACTGTTTGTGGGTAATGTAGGTGAAAGCTTCTGTGTCCAGTTGAGACGAATACTACTAGTAAAACACAAGTCCTAAACCAGTGTTGTTCCCTGAGTGCCAGTACATGTAAGTCATGGTGAATGATTCAAGCACAAGATTTTGAAAGCTGACCATCTAGCAGATTTGGCTGTTACTACAGCTATGTGGTCAAAAATCTGTTTAGCTGCCAAAAGACATCATTTCATACTCCTGTGCAGTTCGCTTTCCATGGCAGGGAGCACAGTGGCACTTACTACACACAAGGAAGATGAGAGACCAAGCCATGGCATCAACAGCACACCTGTGCTGTGTGAATGCAGAGGTCTTGTGCCCATGTTGGCAGTGACTGATTGTTGAGTATTTTTTGCTAGCAAATGGTGAGCATGACCCAGTATCAGCAACATATAAGAAAGTGGAAGGGGAAGCTCCAAAACCACTTCTGTGTTCAGTGATGCTTCATCTTCCTTTACAGGTGTTTATCTGGATGTGACTATCACATGGCTGGAAGGTCTCTGGCTAAGTCCATGTTGTGAAAGACCTCAGGAGCAGGGTACATACCTGGTGAGATATGATGGATTTAGGTGTCCACGTCCCTATCTGTTCAGTTGTCTTCTTTCCCAAAGGGTCTTGCCCTTACTGAACCATTGCAGTTTATAATCTTTTCATAAAATAGGCACTCATTCTGAGATATTTTATTTTGCTGGATTGTAAACCACAAGGCTTCAAAAGCTGGCACAGGAGCCAGTGAGATGTCCTACAGCAAAAGCAGCAGCTTCTGAGAAATGGGTGAAGGAAATCACCATGAGTTTTTCCAGCCCATGAATCAGACCTTCTTTCAAAGAAAAACCACCACTTCCCTGTTTTCTTAACCATTCACATTTCTTTTAAAACAAGAGACTATGCGCAAAATTTTGGATATCTGTGGATTTATTTCCCCCAAGTAAAGGTACTGAAAGTAGCTTGTTAAAAATGAATTAGATGTTTAGACACATACAGCTTCCTCTAATGTTTTTTTCTCAGATAGTGAGTACTGGGGCAGTAGACAAAATGAAGGAAGCAATAACTTTAAAATCCGGGAAAAAATACCAAAGCTTTTTGCATAATTTTTGCCCGGACTAAGCATTAGGAATGCATCAGAACCATTGAAATGAATGGCAAGATTTCAGCTTGTTTCACCATCAAAAGAATTGAGCCCCAAATGGATGTAACTGGTCCATGAAATTTAGTAGGCACAGTTGTGCAGTGTGCTGGATTATCTGTGAAGAGCCTGATATTTTCTGTAAGTCTAGTTCCACTTTAGAGCCTTGAGACACTTTAACTTACATTATGCCTTACTAATTAATTGCTCTCTGATGACTAGAAATGCAATAGACTGGCAACTCTTAATGAAAATCCAGCTGAGGGAAAATTATATGAGCCTTCCTGGATTTTTCTTTCTTTATTTTTACTCAGAGTTGATAAGTTCAGAAATTTCACCATAAATTATGTTTTCACTTTCCCTTTACTTAATCTTTAGTCTTGAAAGCACAGTGTGCTTTAGATGATAATGGAAAAATGTACAGTAATCTTCACTGGGCTGGGATATAGAGCAGCCCCTTCTTTAAAATGCACTATAGGAAGTGGGATGGGGTGGAACTGCTTACAAAATAAGAGCTCTGCTTCCTGGCAGTTAATTTTCCATCATTTTATTTTATCTAGGTCTGGGTGTGCTTGCCACTTTCACTGGAAATCCATGTTTGGCTCTGAGTTTTAAGAAAGGATTCAAGAAGTAAAAATCAAATGGAAATATCCCCCAGAATGGAGCGGGCTATCAGAGCCTTTTGCTACAAGATTCCTTTTATGTGTGAAATATTTATTAGTCCTTGCCTGTTCATTATTTGAAGGGATATCTGAACTGGTGTATCCTTAGGGAATCATGAGGGGAGCAGAGGGAATGTTTACAATGAAAATGGTGCTTAATCTCCATGAATGACAGGAAAAGATTAAGCAAACTACAGATAAACCATCTTATCATTCAAAAGTATACATGCTGAATGCGTTGTAAAATAAATACACAGCTGCTCTTTAAATCCTTTGTGCATCAAAGGACCAGAAGCAAAAAAAGGACTTATTCACCTCAAACAGGATTTACATGGACTCTCCATCCAAAGATTTAAAAGAACTTCCACTGATCAACCACCTCAGTCTAGTATCTGAACTGGTTTGGAGGTCCCTGTTGGACCTGGAAATCAGACCTGCTTGTGCTGCCTCCATAGCCAGAGTGGTGCTGGCTTCAGCAGCTCTGTACCTCTCTCCTCCACTGCGATTCAGAAACTAGGCAAAAAGTGGCCTCTGTTCCTATGCTGGCATCAGTGGGCTATTATATGAATATAGAGCCTTTATTTTAGGAAAGGCTGCCCATGGTAGCCCATTGTATATATAACACGATAGTCAACTCACATATCCAAGAAGTGGGGAGCTCGGGTTTTATGCCCTTTCTGGTTAATGGTAAATCACAACTGTAGTTGCTAACACTGGATTATGACTGTCAGGCTCTAACTGAACCTATGAAAAACCTAAATATTTAGAGAATGTGACCTCTTGATTGACAAATGGCATTTTGAGAAGAGTTTCACAGAAGGAAAAATTTCTGTGCCTATAAGACTTTTATCAATAAGGCGAGAGGTCTCACTAATGCGTTCAGAAGGTTATCTAACTGTTCAGTTACTGTGTTATTTTCCCACTATAATATTCTCTCTCACAACTAGAGCATTTTTCTACCACTAAAGTTAACGTACCAAACTCAGAGATTTCCAGCCTTCATAAAAGTTCATTTTGCAGAGCCTTTCCTGGCATCTGACACCGAGATGAAAGCTCTTCCTCACGCAGTCCATTACAATTCCTCCAAGGCTTAAAGGCCGCATTTCCAAAGTGCCATACGGCTACCACTAAAGATGATCGCAGTGACTGAGCTAAAGATAGGGGTGGTTTCGTCTATGCCTGGAAGAGGACAATGTACAAAACCTTCAACGGGATGGCTAAAGTGTGGAGCTGCCTGATTTGCTGTTGTGCTGTGTCATCTCACAAAGTAAATCTCTTCCAGGTTAAGACTGTACCTAAATGTCACCTCCAAAATTCGAGACAAGGATTTTCCTGTATCAGAAACTCACCTGTCTATCACTAGATGTTGATGTTCACTTGGAAGAAAATGATCTCTCTGTTCCTACTGCATAAAAAGCCCCACCACACTTATGGTGGAGGATAAATCTATCTCTACTCCAATTGATAAAAGTAATTACTTCAGGTAGATACTTGATGAAAGCCATCCATTAAGAATGAAATCTAACCTGTTCATAGTGAAGAAATCTAGATTAACTCCATGATATTCAAACCAATTCTAGCTGAATTCCAAATACGTGTTCCTGCCCCGAGAACACAACTTTTTAAGTTGTGTTTCTTCTTTTTATAAAACCAACAGATTTCTACAGGCTGTGCAAACACTTCATGATAGATGAAAGACAGTGTCCTTCTTTGCATAGGTCCTTTCTCACATGTAACACTGACCATTGTGCTTAAGAAAAAAGATCTGACATCAGCTCAAGGGTGAGGTTCTTTTTACTAATTGGTGGACGTGTCTGTGTGAGGACTCTAGACACTGCAACCGGAAGATCATATTTCAGATGAAGAATTATTTGGCATTTCTTCTTTCATCACACTGAGCCAAATTCATTATCCACTTCAGAGAAATTAAGGGTTACTGAATCTGGGTAACTGTCAAAAGGATTATAGAGCCCGGCTAGCTCAGTTGGTAGAGCATGGGACTCTTAATCCCAGAGTCGTGGGTGTGAGCCCCACGTTGGGTGCCAAAAAGGACTGTAGCGGGTTGACCCTGGCTAGATGCCAGGTGCCCACCAAAGCCGCTCTATCACTCCCCCTCCTCAATTGGACAGGGGAGAAAAAATAAAATGAAAGGCTCGTGGGTCAAGATAAGGACAGGGAGATCACTTCACCAATTACTGTCACGGGCAAAACAGACTCGACTTGGAGAAAAATTAGTTTAATTTCTTACTAGTCAAAAATGGAGCAGGATAATGAGAAATTGTATTGGGTTTGCGTGGCAAGGTTTTGGTAGCAGGGGGGCTACAGGGGTGGCTTCTGTGAGAAGCTGCTAGAAGCTTCCCCTGTGTCCGATAAAGTTAATGCCAGCGGGTTCCAAGACGGACCCGCTGCTAGCCAAGGCCGAGCCCATCAGCAACAGTGGTAGCGCCTCTGGGATAACGTATTTAAGAAAGGCAAAAGAAGTTACAGGGGAGTTGCAGTTGCAGCCAGAGAGAGAGGAGTGAGAAGATGTGAGAGAAACAACTCTGCAGACACCAAGGTCAGTGAAGAAGGAGGGGGAGGAGGTGCTCCAGGCGCTGGAGCAGAGATTCCCCTGCAGCCCGTGGTGAAGACCATGGTGAGGCAGGGTGTCCCTCTGCAGCCCATGGAGGTCAACAGTGGAGCAGATATCCACCTGCAGCCCGTGGAGGACCCCACGCCGGAGCAGGTGGATGCCCGAAGGATGCTGTGACCCCGTGGGAAGCCCGTGCTGGAGCAGGCTCCTGGCAGGACCTGCGGACCCGTGGAGAGAGGAGCCCATGCTGAAGCAGGTTTGCTGGCAGGACTTGTGACCCCACGGGGGACCCACGCTGGAGCAGTCTGTTCCTGAAGGACTGCACCCCATGGATGGGACCCATGCTGGAGCAGTTCGTGAAGAACTGTAGCCCGTGGGAAGGACTCACATTGGAGAAGTTCGTGAAGGACTGTCTCCTGTGGGAGGGACCCCACGCTGGAGCAAGGGAAGAGTGTGAGGAGTCCTCCCCCTGAGGAGGAAGGAGCGGCAGAAACAATGTGTGATGAACTGACCCAAACCCCCATTCCCCGTCCCCCTGCGCCGCTCGGGGGGGAGGAGGTAGAGAAAATAAGGAGTAAAGTTTAGCCCAGGAAGAAGGGAGGGGTGGGGGGAAGGTGTTTTAAGATTTGGTTTTATTTCTCATTATCCTGCTCCATTTTTGACTAGTAATAAATTAAACTAGTTTTTCCCCAAGTCGAGTCTGTTTTGCCCGTGATGGTAACTGGTGAGTGATCTCCCTGTCCTTATCTCGACCCACGAGCCTTTCATTTTATTTTTCTCCCCTGTCCAGCTGAGGAGGGGGAGTGATAGAGCGGCTTTGGTGGGCACCTGGCATCTAGCCAGGGTCAACCCACCACAGAAATAAAACCAAATCTTAAAACACCTTCCCCCCACCCCTCCCTTCTTCCCAGGCTTAACTTTACTCCTTATTTTCTCTACCTCCTCCCCCCGAGCGGCTCAGGGGGACGGGGAATGCGGGTTTGGGTCAGTTCATCACATGTTGTTTCTGCTGCTCCTTCCTCCTCAGGGGGAGGACTCCTCACACTCTTCCCCTGCTCCAGCGTGGGGTCCCTCCCACAGGAGACAGTCCTTCACGAACTTCTCCAACGTGAGTCCTTCCCACGGGCTACAGTTCTTCACGAACTGCTCCAGCATGGGTCCCATCCACGGGGTGCAGTCCTTCAGGAACAGACTGCTCCAGCATGGGTCTCCCGTGGGGTCACAAGTCCTGCCAGCAAACCTGCTCCAGTGTGGGCTCCTCTCTCCACGGGGCCACGGGTCCGCAGGTCCTGCCAGGAGCCTGCTCCAGCGCGGGCTTCCCACGGGGTCACAGCATCCTTCGGGCATCCACCTGCTCCGGCGTGGGGTCCTCCACGGGCTGCAGGTGGATATCTGCTCCACTGTTGACCTCCATGGGCTGCAGAGGGACACCCTGCCTCACCATGGTCTTCACCACGGGCTGCAGGGGAATCTCTGCTCCAGCGCCTGGAGCACCTCCTCCCCCTCCTTCTTCACTGACCTTGGTGTCTGCAGAGTTGTTTCTCTCACATCTTCTCACTCCTCTCTCTCTGGCTGCAACTGCAACTCCCCTGTAACTTCTTTTGCCTTTCTTAAATACGTTATCCCAGAGGCGCTACCACTGTTGCTGATGGGCTCGGCCTTGGCTAGCAGCGGGTCCGTCTTGGAACCCGCTGGCATTAACTTTATCGGACACAGGGGAAGCTTCTAGCAGCTTCTCACAGAAGCCACCCCTGTAGCCTCCCCCGCCACCAAAACTTTGCCACACAAACCCAATACAAGCAGAATAAGTCTATTAGAAATGTTGGGGATTTTTTCTGTGTCTTTTGGCACTCTCAGGGGGAGTTACTTTTAAGTGGCATTTTAGACACGCTAACATTAACCAGTGAAGGATGTTCATACAGAGTTTTCCAGTTTGCATCAGTGCAAAGGAGGTCAGAACCGGACTGATAGAAGTGTAGTTCCTTTGGAAGCACTGTGGCTTCTTTTTGGAAGGCACTGGCCTTTCATTTGGCTACGACGTGCAATAAATAAATCCAAGGCACTTTGGCATTTGGCACCTGAAGTACATCTGAATATGGTAACGCATTAACACACTGGGTTTTTTGAGCAGCACAACTAGCAGAGCTTAGTTTCCCATGGACTTGTGTCCTCTCAGCAGTCCTTGCAGTGTGACCCCAGCTCCCATGCCTATTTCCATGTCCACTGGGCTAGAGCTGTACCTGTGCTGCGGGCAGTCAGGAGGTAGGAACAAGTTGACTGGCAGGCTGATATGTGTATGCCCTTTAGCTATCTGGCTGCTGTCAGAGAGATTACCTGTTCCCTAGAGGGACAGTGAACTGAGTCTTTCTTCTCTGCCTAGCTGCCAGTTTCCACAAACATAATTATCTGTGCTATTTCTAACCCCCTTTCGACTTTAACAGAAATTGGCCAATGAATTCAAAAGCTCGTAAGGAGAGTGGGACTTACAGATGGACAAACAATGTGATGGCACAGTTTATTTCCTTAGGACAACAGGCTAAAGCTCCATAAGTGTGGAAATCTCTCCCAAGAGGTTGAGATATATTGTTTGTTTCCCAGTTTGAACTAGGCATGGAAGAAACAGCAAGTCAGCACATATTAGACCACTTCCAGTCCTGCCTAGGGGAGAGATCCAGCTGTGCGCAGTAGGATTTCTCAGAGCAGTGAGGTTTGGTTAGAAGTTCCCCATTCCCATCTGGCCCAAAAGAGACACGGAATGATCTTTCATTTGAAAATATTCTTGATGCTCAATTTGGATTCCTTCTAAGTTCAGTTGCTTCATTTATGAAACTCATTTTGTCCACATGTAGCCACAAGTTCACAGAAGATGATCTCAGCATTGAGAGAGATGCAGTCCTAGTCCTAGTGCATTGATGACAGGGTTGGAGGGACTGAAGTTAGTAACTATTTCTAGACAAAGGAGCATTTTGTGGTGAAGCCCTCATTAATACGTCCTGGGCTCCCATGGCTTTCCAAAGTCACCGTGCAGCCGAGAGTGTTGTGCTGCTCCTTGGCCTGTCTTGTCCTCTCGGGGAACACAGCACTGGAGCCTCATCTGGGAGGACCTGTCTCCACTGCTCAGTCACTGTCCTTCAATGGTGCAGCCTGAACAACAGCAAATGGGCAGTAATTTCATTTGCTGTAGCACCAGGATAGCAACCATCCCGTGAGTTGGTTCAACAAAGGTAAGAAAAAGATCATGTTGAACTCTAATGGGACTGAAGAGACTTTTTTTCTTCCAAGCCTGAACATTCAGGGACAGATACATTTCTCCTCCTGGCTCTGCCTTTTTAGGCTGGTTTATTTCTTTGTTAAACTACCTCCTTGATGATGTCTCCTGCTTACCTTCCAGCTGTGGCTATTCTCTTCTGTTTTCTCAGAAGAAGCATCTCATAAGGAGAGATGCTTATCCTGGAAAAATTACCAGGGAAAAAAATTGGGGGGAAAAAATGGGATTGGGAATATTGAAGAAATGACTTTTTTTCTGGCACTCACAGCAATGTCTCCCTTGGAAGAAGAGGACAGAAGCATTTGGAGAAACGGAGCTCTGCTTTTTCACATGTACTGTCACCGCTGTGTGCCATTTTAAAGGCCAAGGTCCCCATCCCCACGAGGCATTCATTGTCCTACCCAAAGAGGCAGCAAGTGGGATGCTATGTGGTTTTTGGTTCCTTTTTTACTGTTGAGCTATCCCTGCTGCACATCGCAGTGGAAACACTGCTTTGTTTTCCAGTCGCAAGGATGGTTTGAACCCAAATACATTCCCATCACACAGCTATCATACGGGCCGATGAAAATAATGAACCCCGGACACGCGGAAGGTACAGGATGTGGTTGTGCTAGCAGAGGCGGCGTGCAGGTGGCAAGCCCTCTCAGCAGAGGAGCCAAGGGTCAGGAAACATGTGGAGCTAAAGGGGCGGAAGAGAAAGTAGTGAGCCTGGATTCAGTTTTCCTGATGACATGCATATCCAAGAGGAAGGCTAGAGGCTACAGAAAGTGACTTTCACTGACTGCACCAGGCGAGTGTGGTAAACCTGCCTACTTATCTGTGCTCTCCTGGCTGGCTGGGGCCATGCTTCGTAGGTCAAATGGATTAAGGAAGGGAAGCAGAATGCAAAGTCCTTTAACAGCTTTTAATCAGGACCTGTCATTTTTCTTTCCCTACTAGCTAGAAACTATATACCTATATTTTCCTACTTGCTTCCTTTAATAACTGGATAATGTTATTATATATCAGTAGGTGTGTTATTCTCCTAGCATATTTTGACATCCATACCTTGGGTTTGCCTGAAATATTTTTGCACCAGTTCAATCAAAATATTTTCACAGGTTCACAAGAAAAAAAAAATCTAGGGACTGAAATAATGACAAGAGGGTAGCAAATCTGCAGTTAAACTGTGTGAATAAAGTAAATGACATTATGGATGAGTCAGAGGGAAAGGAATGAGGAGACAGAGAGGATTATTCAACATAGTGACTGTTCATACATCTGTGGATGTTAGAGAGATTCGTTCTTCACTGACTCGAGTTGCTACATTTTCTGGGTTAAAAAAAATTATTGTGATTTTTAAGAATTTAGAAATGGCAATTCTATGCTTAGATTCTCACCCTTTATAAAACAAATATTCCTGTATTTCTATGTCATCTAAGATAAAATAAGTCTTGCTGGCAGGTATCAGTGACCCTGAGCTCAATGTCTTCCTTCCTTGAACTGCTCAGTTACCTTTTTCTTGGCACACGACAGTCAGCAGATGTCAAAGAATAAGGAGGTGTGTGGTGCCAACACTTCAGTGCTGGCATAGTATTTCCTGCAATAAAGGGTCTAATTTCAGGCTTGTGGAGAATTCCTGCTGACTCTCATCCTGTGGCATTTTATGGACAAAAGTCCAAAAACAGATAATCTGAGGTCCATGACAATCCTATAAGGTTTTCACCCTAAATGGTTGCTTGCACCACTCATTTCTAATGATGATAGTTGTGGCTTCAGGAGAAAGTCCTTCCTACAAATTTAAGCCTGGAGATTTGGCATCCCTGTCTGCTTTTGCACCTGTGTAGCTTGCACCATGTCATTCTTGGACTCACAATTCCTGTCTCACCTCTTCTCTATTGCCCAGTATTACTCTGCTAGTCTCAGCTGGAAATGCTGCCACTGAATCATAACCTCTGCAGAGAAAGCAACACCCCAGAGGACAGCCTGGCAGCGCTCCACCATGTGGCCTCCTGTGTATTGGTTTTCCTGGTCTGCAGTGTTTTGTATCCAGGGCTCGCCTGGAAAATATGATCCCAAGGATGGAAAGGAAGAGAGCTGGGCGCTCTCCCAGGCTGCTCCCTCGACTGCAGGATGGGTCTCTAGGAAACCCTCCAGCCCCTCCCAAGGGTCTGGGCTTTCCTTAGAGCTTCCTTGGCCTTGCTAGCCTTAACCAGCTCCCTCTGAGTCTGGGCAGGAGGAAAGGAGTGTCCTCATTGCTTGCTATGAGTATTACAGGGAAGGGTCACCTTGTTTATTCCCACAACTGAAAGGATGGGAATGGTAGTGCATTTCTTGCAAGCACTGAATCAGCATTTCAGTGAAATGAAATAATTCCAAAATGCTTATCAGCTATGTTTGCTGTGTAGTTAATAAATGCTCTACTAGTAGAATTCCAGAAATATTCCTGATCTCCCACAAGGCACAGATATATATGTATATATACATACATGTATATTTGTATCTCATAGCCCCCACATATATGAGTGTATAGTTATTGTTTGTCTTTTTAGAATAATCTCAACACAGTGCTAAGTTTGCTATTATATATGATCCTAAAATCCTCCTGGATAACACACAGGCTCTGAGTCCTTCACAAAGTATTCACTGTCTGGCTCTAACTTCAATCAGGCTCAAGCTGCTAGTAAATATTCCTCTTCTTTTCTAATAGCATTTGCACTTAAATAATGAAGAATGGCATCCCAGTGGGCTCCCTGTGTTGCCCCTGGTTTTCAAAGGTCAGACTACATGTCTTAATACTTCCTTTTGGCCTTAATGACTATTCTATGAATTTTGTGTATGGCTTGTTTGGGCGTCCCCCTCCAGAAAACAAAGTGGAATGTATTTTTTAACCTTTGGTTGGTGACAACCTTTGGTGAGACAAACTCATTGGGGAATAGAGAGAGTATCTGGTCACTTCCTTTTCTTTCCTGTTGATGCTTTTCTTCTGGGAGCCACACTGCTGCACATCAGCTACAAAATGTTCAGAGGGTTCATTTAGCTACAGCCCCAGCAGAAAAGAGTGAGAAGGTGATATGATATTTGCTATGCTGTTTCTGTTGGATGAGAGGTGTGAGAAAACAGTCAGGTGTTAAAAAAAAGTGTAATCAATCAGTCAACTTGTTCACAAAGGCAAAATATGTAGAAAACAGAGTTTTAGGTTAGGGTTTCTGGTTTCGGGGTGAAGACTCTGGTTGTGAGAACTGAATTAGTCTGCTTCCCCAGGCTGTAGAAAGGTGATTTGCACCCCTGTAAATAGAGGAATTTGATCAGCAAATAAGCTGAGACATTCTCCTCGTTCCTTTTCAAACCTGATTAATTTGTGTCCTGGAAGGGGAGTCTGAAGAGAAGCTGAACTTGCCGCTAGTGGAACAGTTCTTTTCTTTGGGACAAATGATGGCCAATAGCTCATAAAAGTAAAACAAGGAAAAAGATTAACAGGCAAATAGACAACTAGTTGTGATGATCTTTTATACTTTGTAAGAAAAAGGCTTTTGGGACATGGGTGTTAAAAATCAACTTGTGTGTTACAACTTTACAGTGATTAATGACATTTATGATATCATATGTGCAAATAAATCTTGACTGTAGCATACTTGAAACAAGGCTTCCTCACTGCTGAGATAAAAATAGTTTTTCAGAGGGACTGTGAGAGCCAGGTGTGCTAGTACCCCAAAAAGTCTTTCAAAGAATGGTAGAATGATGGAGATCCCTCCTGTGTCTGTAGAAGCCCTTGCTGTGTCCTTTTCTGCATCTTGTGGTTCCTTATCATCTTACGTCCCTACATTGTTGGGACCCTACATTATGTCCCATAAGACTGTTCACTTACCATCCAGTTATCCTGGCTGTGAAAATATTTGCGAAGAAAATTAATTACTTGGAAGGAACCAGTTTGGACATTTCCCCAAATGCTGTTTAAATGGACTGGCAAGTGTTAGCTGAGAAAGAAGTCACGCGCTATCAACACATGCACTGTAAACTGCCATTGGCACTGATTTGGGAAAGTCATTTGACATCTTTTCAAACCATCACTATAAAGTGCTGCTTGTACTTTGGCAACTATTGACACATTTCAGAAGTCCCCATCAACTTGTGCCCTGAGGTCTCTCCCAGGAGTTCCTAGCTGGAACTAGGGCTGTGTGAATAATGGTTTGGAGGTTGGGTGGGGTTTTTTCAGTTTTGTTGCTGAACACAAAAAAAATGACAACAAATCCACTCACTCCAAGATACCTTCCAAAAAAAGAAGTAGAAGAGGTATCAGCTCAAACTGATCATATTAGTTCTCCCAGCTGAGAAGAAATACTGAAATGTTGTTGTAGGCTGGATGAAATGTTACACTTGACCCAATAAAGAAGTGCTTCATTTTTGGGCTGCTTTATTAAAGAACAGGAAATCACAAATTGTATTCCTATCAATCATGAATACGTGGGACTTGAATAAACCTGAGAAGACTATCTAATACCTACCTCTATTGTAAACCAGAATTAAATTTCATCCCTGACAGAGATCTGTCAGACCCGATCTTCAACACCTCGATTGATGCCAGTCCCAGACTCCCCAGACAACCTTATTCAGGGCTTAGCAGTCCTGAAAGTCAGAAAATGTTCCACATTATCTGAGCTAAATCTCCTGTCCAGAAAATTAGACTGATTATTTCCTCTCTTACCCGTGGTGGCTATGAGAGTAATTGATCAGGGACCTCCAGCCTTTCCCCACTGGAAGGCTGTTATCACGCCCATCTGTCTGATCTCCTCTTCTAGATTGAACAGTCTCAAATCTTTCAGCTTTTCCTCGTAGGCTGGGTTTTCACAACTTCTGACAGCACTTTGCTTTCCTTTGAGTTGCCTCCAGTTTCAACTTCTAATCCTATCCTATGAAGTTCTGGCAGTTTTTTCCAGTTAGTGTGACCTGTAAATTATAGCCTGGTTTCCTAGGGAAATAGGACTTACCTAATCATTTTTTATGTCTGTCTGTTTATTTTTTCTATCTACTTGACTCATAATTTTTTAACCCTTCTGCCAGTTACAAGCAAACATGACAGTGGTCAAATATCTCTAAGATATGAAGTCCATATATATTTCATTTAAAAAGTGGTAGGATGTAGGAGAGACATCTCATTAGAGCCCTCACCAATGAAAGGCTGCAACACTATAAAATCCTTAGCAGACACCGAGGCACCTCCGTGGCAGAAAGGTGCTACAAACAACCCAAAAACCTTCAGCTGGAGATTGTTCCTTATGTGACATGGGGGACACAACCCCCCTGGAGCTGGGGTGCATTCTTTCTACTCCTAACGCAATGACTTGTTGTAAGAATACGTTGGATAGGCTGGCTCCCTGTCAGATACATTCATAATTTTTCTTTATTTCATAACAAACCAGTAACATATATTTTTGGCAGACTGTTTCCCAAGCAGTTAGACTTCCACCACCATGGAAATTCACCTGTGGGAGGCCTGGCTTCAGGTCAGTAGAAAGCCTTAGGCACCATGCTATAGCAGATGGGCATTTCAGGTTTCCCGATGGTGCTGTTCCACATCGAACAAAATCCTTCAATATTTGCAGGCGCGAGGGCCGGAATCCAGGTCTCTCCTCCAGGACTCTCTTTGTGAATAGTGTGACATTCCTTCTCCTTCAGTGAATATTAAGGGAATCGGCATAAAAATCCATCCATGTGGACAAAGCGACTGAGGATGCTACTTTCCATTCCTGCAGCATGGAGGTGAGGGTACTCTTGTGAGATGCAAATGTCTTCACGGGAAAGGATGCAGTGAGAGCATGCTGCACCAGTGAACTATTGAAAAAGAAGATTTTGTCCTTCTTCAGCAGTTTTGTCAACCTAGGCTTTGAGACTTTTTTCACAGACTATCAACTTTGAGCCCCCTCCAAAAAAAGGAAAAAGAAAAAAAAGAAAAAAAAAGTAAAAAAGGAAAAAAATATCGCATGTCACTTACTTCTGTGTAAGAATCTGTAGCTTGTCCCTGTCACCAGTTGCCCATCCATTAGCCTGACTGACCACACGTCCAGGGGCCCAGACACTGAATTACCCTCTGCTTCCTGCTCAGAAAGTGATGCTTCAGAGCTGCTTCCTGCTGCAAGCAGGAGAGAAGTTTCCAGAGACTTCAGCCACATAAACAAGTAAAGGCATTTTTCTCTTCCCCACAAAGGGTTTGGTGGGGAAAAGCAGCTTGGTGGGGAAAAAATGAACAGCTCGTTCAATGGAGGGTGCGTAGGACCCTTTTGTCCTGGCATGAACAGTTATACAGAGTTTTAGGACATGATGGGGGCAAGCAAATAAACAGTGAAAGAAATTGAATTTTTCAAAGATGTGTCCCTAAAATTCCACGTGCTTCCAACCATAATGAGGTGCCTAAGAGTGTAGAGACATATCCAAGGCAAGTTAGACTCGTCTAGGCCTTGACAGCAATGAACCTGCTCCTCCAGTTTTGTTACCATCAGCATCCAGCCAAGCTAGAATAAAGCCGCTTTGGGGATGTCCACACATGCCCAACTCACACCTCCTGTTTATAGCCGGACATAGCCAAATACAAGTGACATGTTCACAGATTCCAGCAAAGGTCTCAACATTTTTGGCATGCTCTGAAAACAGGGTCATTCAAATCTCTACCTTTAGGCAACTCTGTCTGAAAATGAGTGGTTTTATGCTTTCTCATTCCTGCTTCCATGCCTGTTCTCACCTGGGAGTTATTACTTCATTTCTAGCTAGAAGGATAGATTTTGTCCTTTGCAATGCCACTTGCAAACCAACACATTTTCTGTGGTCTACACATGGAGTATGTGTCGTGCTAAATGTATTTCTGATGTTGCATGTGGTTTATATGAAAAGTGATGGCATTCAATGTTAAATGAATGCCTTCTCATTTTCTTCTTGTAGCAGCATCTTGAATGTGCTTCCACATCTGCCTTAGCAAGGTTTATCAGTGTACTAGTGAAGCATGCCTGATGAAAGCCACACTAAGGCCATATTGCCTGGCTCCAGTGGTTGTTGCAAGGGTGCAGGCTGTTGCAATGGTGCAATCTGCAATGTAGACAGAGCTGAAGGTAGCTTCCACCCTTGCATTAGATGCTGAGGTGCTTGCAGCCCCAGCTGTGGCACAGAGATGTGACTGCGAGCCGGTCCGGCCACTGGCTGCCGCATTCCAGATGTGGTCTGCATGGGACGTTGACCACTTGCAAACTTATTCAGCTACGTGAGCAAGGAAGCACATAATCGGCATTCCCAGTGCCAGTCCTTATCTGCCCCCAGGTTGTTACTTGAATAATTAAGCAAACAAAAGGCAGCCTGGTTGCTCCTGCGGCCGCAGTTGCTCTGGCTGGGCTCCTCGGCCAGGCTGCCCGGGAGGCGCTGACAGAGCCGGCGAGCTCGGGGGAGTCGTGACAGGTCGGGGAGGAGAGGGGAGGGGGGTTGTCCGGTTCCTCTGCTGCTTCTTTGTGTCTTGTTTTTAATGAGCGTTTGGCGACCAGAGGAGCAGATGCATAAACAAAAGCTTGCTGGCCCTGTTTGGCCAAGGCGAGACTTCGTGCCCCCTCCCATTGCACAGACCGTTCCCAGGCACTATCCACGGACACAGAGTTTCCCCTGCACGGGGGCTGCGGCAGAAAGAGGCTACAGGGAAGGAGGAAAATAACTCCAGGGGCTGGGAACATACAGATTTCAGAATGGGAGCTGCTCTCCGAGGGGCTCTGGGAGATGCTGTGCGAGCAGGGAATCGATCTGGTGAAACACGGAGTGATGCATGTGGTCTGATTGCATCCCGTCTGTTGGCTACCAGCTCTCCTGCAAATCTCCAGGTCCGGTCCCACACTGGGCTGAGATCTGCTCAGTGTGGCAGGAGAGCTGACCATTCGTGGACCTCCTTCCAGCCCCTCATTTCTTTACTGGTATTGTCTGGCCAAGGCAGGGGCAGACTTTTCTGAACTAAACCAGATTTGAAATGTCTTGACGGGATTGCTTGTTATTTAAGGCAGGTGAGGGTGCTGAGACAGAGGGTGGAGTAGCTTTAGAAGCCATTGCATGTTATTTTTGGGATCCCAGGAAGTTTCCCAGATTGAAACTGTCTTTGGGGAGGGAGGAAATCCCACGCCGTACTCACTCAACATGAATATATTTGGCTTCTCTCACTAACTCCCCATGGTTCAGCACTGATAATCTCTGGTGCAAGCTGGGCTATGCTAGATACTCTACAAGTCTAAAGGATGACACAAAGGCTATGCAGAGATTACAGCCTAAAAGGCTGGATAAGAAAGCTGCCATCACTTGAATCACTGGGGTTTTGGTTTTGTAACCAGACATCTGTTGTCCCATAGCTATCACAGTAGCAGTGTATTTAGATGAATCTTTCACCTGGACTTTAGGTGACTGTCTTTCTTCTGTGCTTAGGTTGATTTTTCTCTCAGAGGTGCCCCGTGACATCTTCCAGTGACAATCCACTTGAGAAAGCCCCATCAAAGCTCAAGACAGAAAAATCAGTGTAGCAAAGCACATATGATACCATATATCCTGTGTCAGTAAAGTCACCTCACATCTTTTCTAGCTCTCACTTTCCCCAGACACCTACCATTTCCAATGATTCTTGGCTACAGTTTTTACTTGATCTTACTAGAGGATTAGTCCCACCAACACCATGGTTATAAGTAATTTGATTCAGATGAAAAGCCCTGCATCTGTAGAATGACTCTCCAGAGTCAAGTTATTCTTGTGCTTAAATGTTTACAGGGTCGGGGCCCCATTCAAGTATCTGGAGTGTAAAGAAGTTATCTTCTAGTATTCTCATTGGTATCACCAATGTCCCTGGTACTATAGGGATGGCAATTCATACAGTGAAGCAGCAGTTCCTGCAGCATTATTCTTGTTAACAAGATTACACTGACAGCCAGGCAAAGCGCTGAAGGATTGGGTCCCGTTTAGGAGGCACAGTGTAACGACTGAGATCTCACTGGGATCACTCAGGGAGATAAAAACACTTTGTGCTTTTGAAATGTGCACTTCCCTGTGCATGCCCAACATTCACAACGTGCAAGCTCCTCGCTGCCGGCTGCTCAGTTCGATGTGTGCGCTGACCAGCCAGGAGGTTTGTATGTTTGAGGGGTCAGCCCCCCTCCTTTCCTTCCCTTCCCTTCCTCAGGACGCTGCAGGGGAGAAGAAGGCAGGGGACATGGCAAACGCCAAAGGGCCTGGGGAGGGCTAGCATTCATCTATCTTTGCTTAGATATGCTTAGGGCAAACAGTGGGTATTTGTTCCCATAAAGCTCAGACACCAAAATAATTTTCAACAATGAAACCAACTACCCCCCTCCAAACTGCTCACTTAATAGCAATGACTGTGCATGAAAACAGAGCCTAAGCGGTATTGCAGTAAGCTCTAGTTGCACATGATCTGACTAAATTTCAGAAAAGTCACTTGTTAAAATCAATATAGTGGCATATTTTCTACAGATTGTATTTTTGGAAGCTCATGTAGGAAGGCAGAAAGGACTGAAGTGAGCTACCAGTGATTTTACTGTGTTCTATGGATCCTGTAATAATTTCATGTGAATATTTTTCAACTTATGCCTATAATTTCATTTGCTTTGTTGACTAGCTAAACTGCTTTGGAGGCAAACAGCTCTTGCAGGTCCTCCATCCCCTATCAAATTTTTTCTCTGTGCAGTCAAACCCAACAAAACCAGCATCACCACAAATAAAGTTAACAAAACTGGCTCTTTAGCAGTAGGTACCCTTGGTTCTCACTGGGTATTTATCACTACCATGTAAACCCTGTGTGCAGCCTAGTCTCAGCAAGTGTCAGTTGCTTAGTAATCAATGCCAGAGTTCCCAAAATCACTTAGAAATACCAATGACCTGACCTGCAGTGTGATGGAGGTGTGGATATTCACGAGGGCTACCAATTTTCTGGTTTAAGAGGTCATAAGAATAGCAAGAACACATTTTATTTGCACAGTGCTGACTTGCTGCCTCTTGAACCACATGAGTCTTCTTTGACTTTTCATGGATTTTATTGGATCTCTGGGAAAAATCACTATAGAAATTTGGCTTCTCCCACTCCTTGTATCTTTCTGTGAGCAACAGGGGTGTAATTTCAAAGGAAATTACACTCATCCCTCAGTACAGTAAAACAGCTGGAATTGCATAGCATGCAAAATAAAATCACTGCTTCATTAACTTAGTCATTTGTGGACAAGCTCACATGCAGATTTACAGGGAAAGAGAAAAATGTAGCATGTAGAAGTACATATATGTATATGCATGCATAGTTATGTACATAGCTGTGTGTTTCTATCTATCTACTTGATTATCTACCTATTTATCTGTGTATCTGTCTACGCAGATATATTTATTTCCCCCAGAGGCTTTATGGTTATGTGTATGGATAAAGCATTAATAACCATGTGTTTATTTTTCCCAAAGGATTACCTCACGAACTTCTCTTTCAACAGTCACTGGTTAATAATTTTGATTAAAAGGTATAGTTCCAGTTGGGGGGTTCATTTTTAGAAAAAACCAAACCTTTGGTGTGAGAGGGGAACGGTTACTGCCACCGGGTAGCATCCCGCAGAGAGCGGGATGGGGCTGTTGCGGGGTGGGAAGGGTGGCTCTCCCAGGCAGCTGTTGGATCCCATTAGACGTGATGTGGCCAGTTAGGCTGGTCAGTACACGCTACGTGATTCAGGGACTCCCACGTTGTGAACTCAGCACTGATAGTGCCAGACACTTCAAACCTGGTTGGATGAAGTCACTGCCAGCAGGAAGACGGCTGCATCTCACTGCATGTGCCCCATAGGGTTGGTCTTCGGGGTCATTTCTGTTGAGGGGATCTTAAGGAACCCCAAACATGCACGATGAAGCGCCAGGCGACGCTGAATTTCAGTGCTGACGGCCGCTCTGCCTGAGGCCCTCCTGCTGCCCAGCAGGGAGGAGAGCTCCCGGGGTCCCCCTCCAAATCAGAGCATCCCCGGCGGGCTCCGCTGCGGGGCCCTGGGGCGGGACCGAAGGGGCGGGGCCACGGCGGGCGGGGGCGGGGTCGCGGCGACAAGCCCCGCCCCCGGGCACAAGAGGGGCGGTGCTGCTCGCCGGGGTCCCGCATCTCTGCCGTGCGGTGCGGCGCGGCTCGGCGCGGCTCGGCTCGGCTCGGCTCGGCTCGGCTCGGCTCGGCTCGGCTGCCGGCCCGACGGCGCCGTCGGGCAGAGGGTTCGCTTCGCGCCCCGCAGCGCCCGGCGGCCGCGGAATGGAGCTCGGTGCGGCGCGGCTGCTGGCGGTCCTGCTGTGCCTGGCTCCCGGTAAGCCGTCGGGGAGCCCCGGGTGCCCCGGGTCCGGCCTGTCGGGGAGCCACCGGGGTCCGACAGCCTCACGGGGCTCCGAGAAGAGGGGGCGCGGGGATGATCCGGTGCCGGGAAAGGCACGGGTGCGGGTTTCCCTTGGGGTTGTCAGGGCTGGTAGAGCGGGTGAGGCGGTGCGAGCCCCGGGGTGGGACGGGACGCCCAGCGCTGCGGGCTTGCTGTCCTCTCCTGTCCTCTCCTCTCCTCTTCTCTCCCGTCCTCCTGCTCTCTCCTGTCTGGCCGGCCGGTGCTGGCCTGTCGGAGAGGGCTGCCTGCCATGGCATAGTGTCCTGCTCGCTTGGCTCCAGCATCAGCCGTCGTTTCCGAGAGCAAAATGTCCCTGGAGCCAAATGCGGGAAACCCGTCATCAGCGAAGAACATGCTCGGGATGCCAGTGATTAAAGCGCAGGGAAATACTAGGGAAATAGGGAAGGTCCCGGTCTGGCCGCGCTTTCTTGTTGCCCGTTATAGCTGGCCGAGCTGTCCCGGTTGGGGCTGCTGGCTCGCCCCGGTGAGGCGGGATTCCTGACGGTGATGGGAGCACCCAGGGTGGACTGAAATTCTCTCCCTGTGGTACTCGCAAATGTTGTGCAAGCTGGGCTGTTGCCTCAGAGCAAGCACTGGCACCCAGATCTCAGCCCTCACAAGCGCGGGTGGCTCGGGGTGGGCGCAATGCAAGCCCTTGTGTGAATAAAGTCTGGTAGTAATAGATTTTTTCCTAACTAGTTAGGAGGAAAGAGGTAACCTTAGAAAATCATGGGATAAAATAAATTCATAGGATCTTGAATTTGTGACAAACTGTAAAATAGTTTCTTCACATAATTCATTGATCAGCAGTCTCGAAGAACATAAGTATATTCAATTTATTATAAGAAAAATTGGTAATCCCTTTCCCCAGGGAGTGAGATCATCAGATGAAGGTTCACTTCGTTTCAATGTCCCACATCCTCTTGTTAGACCTTGAAGTTGGCAACGCAAGAAAACAGGAACTCCACCCTGGCTGGCTGAATTGTAGTGCTCTGCAGCTAGCTCCTGACCATCTGCCTTTGCTTCCTGTTATGACAGAGTTTTTGAACTTTCTGGGATGTGTGAAAAGTCATTATTTACCCTTCACTGCTAAGTAGGTGATGCGAAAGTGTCCGCTTAAAACATGCTGCATATTCCTGTATGTAATGCTTTTCTGATTGAGTAGCATTTACTTTCTTTATTGGGTTGATTTGAGGGTTTTTATATATGTTTTCGCAGGTTTATTTATTTCTCTGGATCAGCCAGCCCTTAGCATCCAAAAAGATGTCCTCACAATAACTGCAAATGACACGCTAAATATTACTTGCAGGTAAGGGCAAATCTGTCCAGCATGATTTTGATGGCGGTAATTTATGTAGTGAGTTTTTGTACATAATCGCAGGTGATTCGGTCTCTCTCCTGTCATCGCTCCTGTTTCTCCCCACTCCCTTTGTGCCCCCTGCCTCTCTTTTCCCTGACAGACTTTAGAAATGATCTTAGAGGGTTGCAGCAAGGGAGAGCTGGGGAGCGCAGGGCGGCCGGGAGGAGGAAGCGTCAGCCGGGTCCGTGTGGAGCCCACTGGTGAGCTGTGCTCTTGATGCTCCCTTTTGGGTGCTGTGTCACTTAGATTCAGCAGAATGTAAATCTCAAGTAGCTTCCTTATAGGTATTAACAATAGGTCGATTTACGTGAATTTATCCTACGTGGCTTGATGCTCCATGTGACGGGATGAAGCCCGTTCCTCTCCATAGCCGTAGAGACTAGCGGGACTGGGGTTCGCCACCTTGGCGTTAGTACTGGTGCTCATCACATGCTCATGCTCCTCTAATGTTTGCTTTCCCAGCGGTCAGAGACCACTGGAGTGGTCCTGGCCAAGCAACCAGAGCAGTGCTGAGAAGCGTATCTCTGTGACAGACTGCAGCGATGGCCCCTACTGCAAGACACTTACTCTCCTCAAAGTCATCGGCAATGACACAGGGGACTACAGATGCCTTTACAGGGACAACCAGGCAGCTACAACCATTTATGTCTACGTTCAAGGTAAGTGCTTACACAGTTCTTAGGTGGCTTTTCCCCTAGCCTCAAGAGAAAAAAGGGATATCAAGTATCTCAAAACACTTTTGCATTAAAATGTATTAATCCTCGAATTTTTGATCCTGTGAAACTGTTATTTTTCTTGTTTTCATGTTGAGTAATTACATGCCAGTATGCTAGTTGCCATCAATAGAAAAGCCTTTGTACCTGTAATTTTGAACTGACCTGCCGTATGCAGTACTTGGTCTGCTATTCTCCTCCACCCAGAACTTAGCATACGTATCTCCACTGCGCTCTGAGCCTGTGGTCATGAATGCAGAGCTATTACTGACCTCAGCCGGAGTTTCATATGAGAGAGGATTACAGAGATTGCGTATTTATTAAAAATGACAGATCCGATCCCTTTTACGATTTGTACTATCTGATACCATTCAAAGAACCCCCAACCCCAAAACATAAACTTCCATACATTTGCTGACTGTGATGGTAAAATCTATTTAGGCTGTAAGACCTAAGCTTTCAAACTCAGGCTGTCAGTTGTGTTGGTAGCAATGCAGCTGAGCATCACAGACACTGCAAAGCCTCCAGTTATACGCTCAGCTTAAGTAAGTGCATTCATTGAGGCATCTGCCCTTTTGCACTGATGGCTTCATACTGGTTTTCTTATGCGTGCGCCCTGTTTCCTTTTTATTGTTAACTTACAGTTACCATTTTGAAAAAGGAGATGTTATTATGTATGTGGGTTATCTTGTTTTATAAGATTGAACTTACTTTTTTTTTTGGTCTGACTTTGAAAAGGATGCTGCCATTGGGGGAGCCAATGTAACATGTCACTACTTTTAACTGATATTTCCTGTAATACTTACGCAAGGAAAGTCACACTAGGGTAGATCAGACTTTTGTCGGCACAAAGACTGCGGTGGCAGGAAGCTATTCTCCAAAGGGTGCACTGCTGCTGGTAACTGTTTTGAGAATGATATTGTAAAGCTGGGGGGGGGGTCTGTCAAAATATGTACCCCCTATTTAGTCTCAGTGTTTAAGTGTTTTACCACATAGAAAAGAATAAAACTGATTTGAGAAGAAATAGACAGGGAAAGAACAAAATTGGCAAGTTTCCTCCATAATCACGTGACAAATAATATCCATTTACCAATTGAATATTCTTCTAGATTACAGATCTCCATTTGTGACTTCAGTTAGTGATCAGCTTGGGATTGTATACATCACTAAGAATAAAACTGTGGTAGTGCCGTGCCTTGGAACCGTATCAAATCTCAATGTATCTCTACATGCGGTAAGGAAAAACCCTGTTATTATTTTAAGAGTTAGTTGAAATCGCTGTGGCATAAATACATTGCTTGAAGTATAAATACATTTCTTAAAAACTTCTTTCCGTCCTTGGGAATTTTACAGCCTGTGATTACAAGGTGAGTACTGTAACTGTACTCGTCCATGATCCTGCGCTCTCAAAGTGCAAAGTGATTGCCTATGAAAGGGAGATTGCCTGAGCTATGATGTTAATACTGGGACCCTGCGGTTATGGAAAATGTTGGACTTGAAAATTC
Source organism: Gymnogyps californianus (assembly GCF_018139145.2). Taxonomy (NCBI): domain Eukaryota; kingdom Metazoa; phylum Chordata; class Aves; order Accipitriformes; family Cathartidae; genus Gymnogyps; species Gymnogyps californianus. The sequence goes on along the minus strand of NC_059474.1, from coordinate 31,194,828 downwards.
AGGGTTGTTTGATTTTTGAAATCTGACTATGTATTTTATCAATATTTCAAACAGAAATATCCAGAAAAGATATTTGTTCCTGATGGTAAATCAATTTCGTGGAATAATAAAAAAGGCTTCACTATACCCAGTCATTTAATCAACTATGCGGGCATGGTCTTCTGTGAAGCTAAAATAGATGATGAAAGCTATCAGTCTGTGATATACATAGTCGCAGTTGTAGGTAAGCCAAAGTTTTTTTTTCTCTATAGCCAATGTTACTTTTCTCGCTACAACATACTGAACCAATTACATTTGGTTGGACTCTAGGTTATTCAATACTGACAATGCAGCTAATGCAAAATGGATGTTGTGATTTATATTACTTTTAAATGCAATGTATTGTGTTCTTTCTGGTTCATCATTGGGATAAATGCTTCTATTTTTAGTGTTTTACATAGATGCCAGGGATTTTTTTTTTTCCCCTGACAATGCAAGCCTTTTTCTTAAAATCACTCTATTCTGTACTTTATTCACTTATCCAGGATCCAAGTCATAGTTGAAGGGAACTAGAGGCAGGCATCAGCAGCAGCAGACGGAAAGGAATTGCTCTGAGGGGGTACCAAGGGAATGGGGGATTGAAGGTCGCACTAGGAGCTAGGTTGTCTTGTGTCCTTCAGACCTATGTCCTGATTCTCACAGGCGTTTATGCTCTCCTTGTATATTTTGTCAGTTGTTCACCAAAACCCAGAAATAACATGATGATTCTGTGGAGGCTCAAGCCTGAGTTGAAACTGCAGATATTTCTCTTTTGGGTGAGGACACAGCGGCCACTTCAAGTGGCCAGATGGCACCAAGGCAGTCTTGCCTTGCTTGGCAGGAAGGCATAACAGCCCTCCACCCTTTACTCTGTGCAGCAAGCTCTTGCTTCTCCACCAAATTCATGAGTCCTCACTCTGATTTGGAGCAAATTCAGAATTTCTGCAGAATTTCTGCATTCACAATATTCTGTTTTGGAATATTTTAAATATTTTATTGCACAAAGTAAACTTCGGATAATTTTGCAAGTGCCAGACTGTTATTCTTAATAAAGTTCCTGCTTACTGCTGGGGAGGGGGATATATCTCCTTTAATTTCAGGTCTCACAAGGGTAAGAAGGTGTCTAAGGCAGAGGAACTGTGTGGGTCACCGTCTCCTGCCTGCTCCCACTGCCGGGGGGGCTTTGATCAAGTGCATACATCCTGCTGCGCCGCTGTCTGACGCAGCTCTCGGATGGGAAATGCTCAGGGCAGGCATATCCCTTTCCTCCAGGCTCCTTTGTACGCCCGTCATCATGCTGCACTGGGGCATCGAGGGGCCTCTTTGTAGCTGGGGTTTTGGTGGGAGTTTCGGTGAATTCGCCTGGGAAATTTGGTGCTGAGTGCTGTAAAGAAACCTCTTCTTACCCCTATGTTTTGTGTGTGCCTTTTTCTTCCTCTAGGATACCGAATTTATGACCTGACAATGAACCCGCACTACCAAGTAGAGCTGGCAGTGGGAGAAAAACTTGTTCTCAATTGCACCGTAAGGACGGAGCTGAATGTAGGAATTGATTTTAAATGGGACTACCCTTCCATCAAGGTAAATCTGTAATAACTTAAAGGTGCCAACATCACAACGAAATTTGATTTAGGTATAATGTCACTCCCCCCTTTACAATATTGACAGAGCAGATGATAATACACAAAGAAATTGCTAGTATATACAGGTGTGCAAAGGGTGACAGGAGGAATAACAATAAAATTCCCAAACACCTCTGTCTTTTATCTATTACAGGAAAAACGTGCCACCATAAGGGATTTAAAAACCACTGCAGGAGAAGTAAAGAAGTTTGTAAGCACTCTTACCATCGACAGTGTGTCCTTAAGTGACAAAGGTCGATATACTTGCGCAGCATCCAGTGGTCGTATGAACATGAAAAACAGCAGTTACTTCATTATCCATGGTATGGCATCTTCCACTTCAGTTTTGTTGGTTGCTTTAGATTTGGGATTGATTACTGGGATGCAGAAGACATCTCGGTGATGAATCAAATGACAGAAATGAACCAAACTGCAGCTACAGTATTTCTCTTCCACCCACTATAGGATTATTTTTATACCACAAGCTTAGCTAATGGTAAGATCTTAAAGGATGCTGTATGTTACTGAAAGCTGTAGAATTCCATAGGAAAATGGGCAGTAAAATAAAACTGAGGTAAGCCTCTGGTCCTCTTCTGTGTTGACCTCCTTGAGGTCCTGTAAAGCTGAATTTGTGTAGATGACTTTGTATAAGGGTTGCCTGTTCTCACTCCAGGTGATCTTCTTAGGCTAGATTCTGGTGGCTCTGCGGGACAAGAGTCTGGGTTGGCATGAATGAAGCTAGGAAAATAAAACTTTCAGCTTTTACATTATGAATAGATGAATCAAATGGAGGTTTGGTTGTACAGGAATGATCCAAAGGAAACAACTTTGGCTAAGTGCATAGATAAGTACAAGACCACATCCTACAGCCTTTTCTCAATCCTCTCTTGGGCATAGCCCCAGCGGCTCCACTGGCTTACTTCTAGAAAAAAATTGCCAGCATGAGAATGGCCCATTTTTAATCACTGAGTCAGACAAAGGGGTTTATATTTTGAAGGAGACTGGGTTTCCTGAGGTCTGGTTTCAGGGGCCAGAGTATTAATGGCTTTTTTTTTTTTTTTTTAACATTCAAACTTACTATGTGGCACAGTGATTCAAGATATAATCAATTTCCTCCTGGGTTCTTTCTATTTCTCTTCAGGAGCCAAAACAAGATCATGTGCTATAGTGAGTGTACCAGATACTAAGTCCATACCATCCTAAATCTTAGTCAAAAGGCTAATCGCTGTCTTAGTCTTAATGCAAGTTTATAACTTATAACAAGTAATGTAAATCATTTTGAAGTATTCTGTGACTGCAGTGGTTCATATACAGACTTGAGAAGAGGCTGAAAGTGTCTAACTTTATCAGATCGTAGTTTTGAATACTATTGTTTCCTGGAATGAGCAGATCGAGCCAGTTTTATGATATGTGTGTGTGTATATATATATACAGGTCTGACACTAGGTCTGACAGTTGGCACACCGTCCTGAGAGCTAAGTCTTGTCTCTGCTTTCCAGAGCTCCTTGGTGGGGGAACTGGTCTGTTCCTCTGTGTGAGGGAAAGGACTGGGTTTTCATGGTGGGTCCATGTCTCCAGAGCCCAGTTTGGACCCAACTGTGCTTTACCAGTGGTGTCCTGTCACTGGCCCCTATTTGTCATCTGCTGTTAAGCGCTAACCCAAATTGAGAGCACTAACAATTTTGTTCATGTGGAAAGAACATTTAGTTTAATTTTTTTTGCAGAAAGTCCTTTTATTCATCTGGAGAGAATGGAGAATGTGGTTGAGACAAGGCTAGGTGATACAGTCAAAATTCCTGTCAAGTTTAAAGGATATCCTCCACCAGAGGCAAAATGGTAAGAATCGGGACATAACATGTTTGAAAAACTGAGCTATTCTTAGTCAAGGTAAATCTCTGAAGTATTCAAAGCACTCTATATTTTCTTCAGGTATAAAAATGGAAAAGCCATCAATGCAAATCATACAGTTAAACTTGGCTACACATTAGTCATCACTGAGGCAACTGAAAAGGACGCTGGGAATTACACTGTTGTCCTTACAAACCCTACTAACAAGATGCAGAAGAGACATACATTTACCCTGCTTGTGAATGGTAAGTGGCGTACCAAAAGGGGTACCTTTCTTTCCTGTCTGGATGTGGTGTATTACCATTCTTAGGATTAAATTCATCCCAGAGTTATGAAGGTCTAAGTCAGGGTGGTGGCCGGGAGGAGAGCACTTGAACCTCAGCCCTGGGAGGGCAGAGGTGGCCTGTCTCTCTTGGCTCCAGGATGTGCCGGTCGAGAGGCTGCAGGCTCCTGGTGTTGTTGTTGTGATGATACTTTGTGTGTGGTTTTTTTTGTTTTCTGTATATTATTTCTTTGCCTCTGCATCCTGCTCTTTTCCTGCCCTCCTTGCTGGCTGTGCTGCCGGAGTCCTCCCCCACCCTGCTCCATCCTAGCCCTGTCCCACCTCGCCCATCCTTCCTGCCCCACGCAGGCTGTCCCTCCTCTTCTGCCCTGCCCTGTGCAACCCTCCTCCTCCTCCTCCTCCTCCTCCTCCGCCTCCTCCTCCTCCTCCTCCTCCTCCTCCTCCTCCTAGTCCTTCTCCTCCTCCTCCTCCTAGTCCTTCTCCTCCTCCTCCTCCTCCTCCTCTCTGCTCCCCAGGAAACAGCGTAGCCCCCATGCTTTGAAGACAGCAGGTCTTGGAAAGGGCAGTGAGGCTACATGCAGTGGGATCAGGACTGGGGAATAATATGTATTTAATGGTTGGGCATGGTGGTGGGAGTCCGCAGGCTGCGTTTTAAACCAGGGGGTAATGAAGGGAGATTTTATAGGAGATCCTAAGCATTGCATCTTGAGGGCCTGATCCTCAAGGTGTTGGGCAGGTTCACGTCTTCCCAACATGTCCTTGGAGGTGCTCTGCATTGCACTCGGATGTGGGGCACGGCATGAATTAGTCGCTGCAGGTCTAATGTGTGTACGCGGTGCCATTGGGGAGCCATTAGCGGGAGATGTAACTTGCTGCTCTCTCCTCCAGTCCCCCCCAGATTGGCGAGAATGCGCTGCTGGCCCCTGTTGACTCCTACAAGTTTGGCTCGACACAGGCGCTCACCTGCACCGTCTACGCCGTCCCGCCGCCTGCCACTGTCCTCTGGCACTGGCAGCTGGAGGAGGAGTGCACTTTCAGCCCCCAGTGAGTGCTAAGCCCTTGCCATCTTCTGCGGCTTACGTAGCTCTTGAGGGATGTTTGGGTTGGGTTGGGGTTTTTGTTGGGTGCATCCCTTGTCCAGGCTTGTTATGGAGTGCAAACCCAATGGCCAATGAAGAAAAGATTGTTGTACTTAATAGGAAGATTGTTGCAGGCAGGCTCTGCCAAGGTCATCGCTGTCGGCAGAGGCAAGGGCCACCCGCAGCGAGGAGCCGGCAGTGCCTGCGTGTTGCCGTCATGCTTTCTTGAAGGGCATCTTGGCTTGCGCGGGGTTTCAAACGCAGCTATCTGTGTGCCCTCCCCTCAGATCTCCGCATGGGCTGTAGGCCCAAAACTCCATCCCAAACAGAGGAAATTTGCTGTTTATGCTAATTACAGATCCTTGTGGTGTTTTTTTTCTTATGCTCAAGTGCTGAGTGTGATGGTGCTCTTTATCTGTGTGAAAGTGTATCTCGGAGGAAGTGCACTGATTGATGTTGGGGAATGATAGAGAGAGTGCCTGACTGAGATTCACGCAGCTTCCCTTATCTGGGCCTGCCATAAGCCCAGATTTCCTTTAAAAAAAAAAAGCCAGGGAAAAAAAAAAAGCATTCTTCTTTCCTGTTGTTGTTTTTAAAATTATTTCCACTAGTTTCTTCCTTTGGTGCCTGGTTGCTTCCTACACAATGGCTACTGTCCTCAAGAAATTCTTGTAGGGAGTTCAGTGATTTCTATGTCTCTCTGTCTTCCTTTGAACTAAATTAACTTGAATCATCCATTTATGAATGGAGGTTTGTTCCCAGAATAGCTGCTTCCCTCCAAGCATCCTGATTGAGCTGACACAGGCAGATTAATTGGGAAGTTCACCTTTAGGCTTGGGGGTTCCTTATTTTACATAGCACAAAGGTCTCAGAAGGTTATAGGGTGCAATTTAATAGAAATGTTTCCAGAAACATACTCTTCCCTCTCAGTTGCAGTCTGTGGCCGGTGATGCATCTGATTTATAGATAAGTATCTGCATATTATAAAGAGAACACAAAACCACTCTCTTGAAGGACTAATATTCATCTTATCTAATGCATATGTCTCTACTTATATCTCAGGAAAGTTCGCTCAGGAGCCAATCCGTATGCATGCAGGAAATGGAAAGTGATCTCGGAGAGAAAGGGTGGGAATCAGGTTGAAATTAAGCACCGAGTCGTCACTATTGCTGGGAAAACAAAGGTGAGCAGATTTTCTTTTCTGTTGGTTGGGGATGATCAGCCCTGTTCAGCCATCCACATATCTGGAAATATATCACTAGAGATGAGACTCTTTTCACCTATCGTTAAACTTGGGGATCTACTCTCAGCTAGTTGTGCAAGCTCCTACTGAAGCCCATAGGCAGAGATACACACTTTCAAGTCCTTTAGACACTGACCCAAAGTGAGTATCCATTGAGGAACATCATAACTTACTTAGATTTCAGTGCTTACCTTTTAGCAGTCTGAAGTTAGGTGGGTTAATCTTGCCCATTAACTGTAATAGGGAGAAGTTGGAGAGACTGAAGAGCAGAAGAAGTTGTGAGTGCAGCATTTATTAACACATATACCAAAGTCTGCCTTCTGGCAGGCTGCTTTTTCTGGTTTTCTTTTGCCTGATTGTTACACACTTAAGGACAAAAATGTAAACGTCAGGAGGGCACTGTGCTCCCACCACGCCATGGATTTGTGCTTTGGAGGGATTTTTGGTTGTGCAGATACCTGCAGAGCACTTTGCTGAGCTGTTGGGGTGGTCAGGCTCAAGTACGTACTTTAGCACTGACGTGGTATGAAGTTGCTCGTTTGTTCTTTTGTAGACTGTGAGCACCCTTGTGATTCAAGCAGCGAATGTATCCGCTTTGTATAGATGTATGGCTACGAACAGAGCTGGGTCAAGTGAGAGAGTTATCTCCTTTCATGTGACCAGTAAGTATACCCTGTTGAGGACAGCCGTGTTAAATTAATGTTATTTTGTCTGTTTCGCTAATGATAGGCACTTCAATGCCATTGTGTGATGCCTGTCCTTTACAAAATCCTTTAATCCTTTAGGATTTTAGGTTTACCTAAGGTTTTCCTAAGGCAGCCTTTAAAGTCACCACCTAACTTCAGCCAAGTCATTAGTTCTGCTGGCATCAGTGGGGTGGCAGTCCCATGAAAATGATACAAAATGGGCACGGTTGTCCCAAAAGTGATTGCTATTGGGCTTTTGCAGTCACTTGAAAGAGCTACAGAGAAATTATGGTAGTGTCACAGAATGAGTAAAGATGTTCTGTAAAAGCTAAGACTTAACATTTTCGAAACCAGTGGCAAAGAGCTTCTGTCTTCTTGAAAATCAGTCCCCATATTAGCATGCTGAAATATTATTTTAATCCAAATCTAAAAATGAACTATAAGATAATGCTAAGAATCATCTTAGGTTACTGTAAGTTTCTACAGGAGGAGGACCTGTATTCATTACACAGGCCTTCCTTTGATCCATTTAAAATGTATTGCTTTTAATGAGATTGTACTCTTTAGATGATTGATTGATATTTTCAGTGTTTTGTTTCCTTATTTACAAGTGGATAAGATGAGGATAAGGCTATATTTGTAAAATGACTTTTTCAAGTTAATATTGGCAACAAAATGTGCAACCTAATAGGAATTTCTTTCATTCTTTTAACTTGCAGGGGGTCTTGAAATTAATCTCCAGCCTCGGAATCAACTCACAGAGAAGGATAACATGTCCTTGCAATGCACGGCAGACAAATTCACCTTTGAGAAGCTATCGTGGTACAAACTCAGTGCTCACACTTCGCAGACTCCCTTTGGAGGGCTGCCCATGCCCGTTTGCAAGAACCTCAATGCTCTCCAGAAGTTGAATGCAACGGTTTCAAATACCAATGGTGAAAATGTCACCTTAGAGCTCATCCTCCGTAACATCTCCCTCCAGGATGGAGGGGACTATGTTTGCATTGCTCAGGACAAAAAGGCTAAAACACAGCACTGCCTGGTGAAGCACCTCACTGTTCAAGGTACAGATCTCTTACTGTGAACCAAAATGGGTGGTTGTGTATGAAAATAACTGCAGTAGTGTCAATTTTTGGTATCTTCAGGCCTTGTATGTGTTGGGTTAATGGTGCACTCAGTTTGTTAAATTTGACCTATTTGACCTAGTCTAAATCTGACCATTTGTTGTAACATGAAGGTCTGGGGCTTGTCCAGAGAGCCGGGACTTACTATTTCATCTGTACCAGTGAGGAAACACTGACTGAGCCAGTGTGCTGTGCAAGGAGATGAATTTGGCTTTTGCACAAATAATGGCATGTGTTTAGCATGTGTTTAGCTCAATGACTTCTCAATTTTACTTTTCAAAACATGTTTTTCCCTCTAGCTGTATATGCATGTGTGTATTCATAGCATTAATGCTACTGCTTTGTGTCACTGACTCTTGAGTTTGTAGTAGTGTCTATAATTTAAAACTGTCATGAAGTGATGCTGGTATTCAGGCGCAAGCAACGCAAGCTGATAATTAATCATCTTTTCACACAAACAGTGATGACTTTGCTTTGGGACCTAGATGTCTAGGCTGATTAGCCAGATTCAGGAAAATACCCACACATGTTCATGGGCTCTCCTGAATGCATGTTTGATGGACCAGCAGTATCAGACTTCTTGTAATGACCCTGGAAATAGAAATGTGAGGGAAGCAATTTCTCACCTATTCCTTCTTCCCTCAGCAGCCTGAGCAGTTACAAATTAAACCATCTAAAGCAGGTTACATCAATACTGTTAAAATTTTCTTGGCTATTATCATTTTTTCATGTCATGTGGAAGTTTAACTGTGATCTTAACATGAATGCTGTGGCTCTTGGTGTTATAAAAGGATTTGGGACTTTGTTACTGGGCCATCAAGTGCTGTTACTGCAAAAATGGATGTTTTCTTTAATGGTCAGTAATTTTGCCCTATTTTCAAACCAACAGAGCCCATGGCACCCACACTTGAAGGAAATCTGGAAAATCAAACAACAAACATTGGTGAAACCATAGAAGTGTCATGCACAGCGAATGGCATTCCTCCTCCAAACATAATGTGGTTTAAAAATAATGAAACCCTTGTTGAAGATTCAGGTGAGGATTGCTCCTTTGCGATGAATTTTCTATCACTTAAGGGCTTGCTTTCATGGGACTCACTGCTGATTTTCACCATGAAAAGTTTAATTTTGAATTTTTAACACAAAGTGGCATAAAAATAGCAGAACTAAGAATCATGATTTTTTCCAGGTATTGTTTTGAAAGACGGAAACAAAACACTAACCATACGTCGAGTGAGGAAAGAAGATGGAGGGCTATACACCTGCCTTGCCTGCAATGTCCTTGGATGCAGACAAGCAGTGGCTTTTTTTTCAGTGGAAGGTCGGTGTTAGCTTCTTTCCAGATTGTGCATGAAATCTTTATAATCACTGAAAGGAAAATCTACTGGCTATCCTTATAGGAGATCTGAAAATCCACCATGAGATTTGTGAAAAGTCCTGACCATTCCTATCAAGCTCAAACTGGGTGCTGCTATAGGCATCGTAATCCCAGCTGTTGAGGCTGACGCTTTCTTCTCCACAATGTTGTTTAGTGCTTTTCAACAAAAGCTGAATCTAACTTACTTGTGGTTGCAAAGAAAACTGCCAGTCTATATTACATGCAAACCTATACAATAGAGCCTACCTAAACCTGCAGATATCCTGGGGCATCTCTATTGTCTTGGTAACGTATTGTCATACTATGTTTTTTAACAGTTGTAACTTTTTAAACTATGTCATTGCTGTCACAGCATCTAAGAAAAACAGAGTGAAGACTTTGTACAGTCTGTTGTGATTGCCAACCCATTTCAGTGATAGGAACAGGTAGCGGTTTTGGTTTAGGGGACTCCAGCCTTAGTCCACCAAGCTCTGAAAGCAGTGTTTGTAAGACCCGTCTCTCACTTGTTCCGGTCCTGTTGTGGCACACTGAAATGCAATTCGCAATGATAAACAATAAATCCTAACAAGAGGTTAGTCTGCAGTCTGACTAGCTGGAACTGTGATGGACTTTCCCCCAAGAGTTGCAATGAGAACCCTCAAATTAAAAGCTCCTTGCCCTTGATATTAGTACATTTGCAAAATTTAGTCACTGAATCCTTCACAAACCTCTGTCTTATTAGTCAGGGTGATTGTCTGATCTGTTCCGTTAAGGTAATTAAAGCAGTATCCTGTTATTCTTATAGGTCCCATTAGGATATTAAGACGTTGGGCAATATGTTTACATGGGGTGGAAATTATCTGCAGCTGACATCAATGTCGATTTCAGCTGATGTGATAAATATGGCTGGGGCATGTCTATAAAAGTTGGAAATCTGTGTAGGACATACTGTTGCACTCCAAGAAATTTATAGTGCAGCTCATTGGGGTCATGCAATGGAGTGTGCTACTGTGCAGGAAAATCTGTATGGGGCAAAGGATGAAATACAGGAGCATGGTGTGGTGAACAGGAGCTGAAGAAGAGAGTGGCTCCTGCACATTAATAGATATTCAAGTGGAATCTGTTGGAGACTATTGTACTGGAAAAGGGATGTTGTAAATAAGATCTTATTTTCATGTGTTCTTGTAGAACCGTGTTTTTTCATGCCCCAGCTGAAGCATGTAAAGAGACAAGAGAGAGATTGTTCTCTGGGTCATTCTCACAGCACTTTATTTACTATATGATGGGGGTTTTTTGGTTTCTGGAGAAAGAGTCATTCATTTTGAGTATTCTAAAACAATGATTTCTTTTTAAAATGTGAGATTCTACTTTTTTATATTTGCCAAAGGTCCAGATACTGTCCTTGGAACAAAGCTGACGCTAATAAATTGAGTGGTGTGTAAACTAGCGTGAAACTAAGTGTAATATTCCAACATAAAACCCCAAGCTTTTTGTTTTGTTTTGCTTTCATTTCCTTGCTCCATGTTGCACTTTTAAAATGAACCTTCAGAACAAGGACCTCCATTCTCTACTTTAATGAATGAACAAAACCAATATGCTTCCAACTATCACTCAGATATTCATTTATTTCTTCCCAGGCGCAGAAGAGAAAACAAATCTGGAGCTCATTATCCTCGTTGGCACTGCAGTGATTGCCATGTTCTTCTGGTTGCTTCTTGTAATCATCCTCCGGACCGTTAAGCGGGTAATGAAAAAATTCTCGTACTGTCCTATCAGCACTGGTCTTGCATGACAAATGAGAGCTGACTTGAGGCCTTTTGTGTTGTTTCTTTCTATTGTTCTTAAATCAACAGACACATTTTTTCTCTCAGTGCCGTAACATTCTTGCCTGGAACCAGGGGCACAGAAATTTGTTTTTAATTGAACAGGCCCTCGCAAGAGAAAAAATGTTTCAGCTGGTTTTGTTTATTTAAAAAAAAAAAAAAAGTGCGAGTAATTAACAATGAACACACTCATAATGACATGGTGTAGGGAAATGGTAGCCTGGCATTTCTGGGAACTAGTGAAACACTACAAAGTGAGAAAATGGCACTTTGCCTGCACATCGCCAGCAAAAAATCTGTGCAACTACAACTAATACCATTTTCCAGGCCAACGGAGGGGACATGAAGACTGGCTACTTGTCAATCATCATGGATCCTGATGAAGTCCCTATAGATGAGCACTGCGAACGGCTCCCGTATGATGCCAGCAAGTGGGAGTTTCCCAGAGACCGGCTAAAGCTAGGTGTGTCTTCATTGCACGAGCCATTTAGTGATACTGCAGCCAGCCCTGTGCTGCGGGGTTTCAGGTCCTGGTTTCAGGTCCTGGCTTGCTATGGGGCTGCCCTGATGCAGGACCCCTGAGTGGGCTCTGTGGTCCCGTAGGATATAATGCATCCTCTCCTCATTATCAGCCCTCTGTTAATTTCTGATACATAAACTCAGTTTAGAGTTGCTGTTTATTCTGCATCTTTTGCCCACTGTGCCAGGCAAATAAATTGGAGTATGTTCATCTTCTCACTTCAAGGTAAACCTCTTGGGCGTGGAGCTTTTGGCCAGGTCATAGAAGCAGATGCGTTTGGGATCGACAAAACTGCTACCTGCAAAACAGTGGCAGTCAAAATGCTTAAAGGTAAAAATGATGACTAAAACTTCACCTTGAATACACAATATAGGGATAATGGCCAATACTATAACCAGTAGACAGAAAAAAAATCAAAATTTTTGTACCAATGGTGTATACAAGTTTAGCTTAACAGTTGGTGTCATGAAGCAATGGTTAGGGAAAGTACATGCCTTTCCCTCATCAATAACTGCAGCAATGTGACTGTGATTTCTTAGCCACTGCTTTATAGATCTACTCAGGTTCAGAATATAAACTTACTCCTGCAAGCAATTTGCATGTGTCCCTTTTTGCCTTACGCAGCCTGGTAGGGAGCTTTCTGCAAGTCTCAGACAATGGCTTAGGCACGCTCCAAAATGAGTTGTAGTTTTGAACAGCTTTCTCCTCACTTTAAATCACATTATAGCGCCTCGCATTCGCCACAGAAAAGTTGAAAGCTGCGGTTCCCAGACACGTTGTTCCTGAAAAGGATGTAGCTGGGGCAGCAAAATGGGGCTGCCAGCAGCCAGGGACTGTATCCCACCCTGTGCTGTACTGGAGGAAGGGTGGGAATGCCAGGGGATTTCTGACAGTACAGTGTAAGCAGTAGTAAGCACAGGCAAGACCTGTTGCAGACTCGTTGCAATGGGATGAGCGTGCAGTAATGACAATAAAAATTGGAAAGCCCTGTCCCTCCAGCTTCCCAGTGCTCAGGCAGCCTGCAGAGAGCTGCCTCCTCTGCCCCTCTCTCCCCACTGCTTCAGCTTTTTCCTCTTCCCCTTCTGTCCCTGCGGGATGAGGACACCAGCCACATCCCCCGGCTTTTGGTGAGGCTGCAGGGTCAGGAATGTTTGGCCCTGGTCCTATCTCTCCCAGTCTGTGGACCCATTGGACCCTTAGCATGGACCCCAGCAACGGCTACGGGGCAATGTTTCTAGCTCTTCTTGGCTGGGAGGGTCAAATGGCAGAGTACAAACTGCTCAAAAGGTCTGTAGGAAAAAAGATGTTTGCTAATCTGGATTGTTTGTGTCCCTGTTCTGATGCATTGCCCTTGGCAAACTTTGGAAAATGTTTAAAAGCAGAGCAAAACCAACTCTGTCGTGCATGTGCCTAGCTTTCATCAGTGTCCTGCAGCATAGCTGACCCAGGCTACCAACCAACAAGACTTCTCACTAGATGGGCTGGAAAAATAACAGAAGAGAATGCAGAGGAGGGGAAAACCTTTCTGTCTGTGATGCTCCTGATCTGTGTTGTTTTACCTCTTCAGAGGGTGCAACCCATAGTGAGCACAGAGCGCTTATGTCAGAGCTGAAGATCCTCATTCATATTGGCCATCATCTCAACGTTGTCAATTTACTTGGAGCCTGCACAAAGCCAGGAGGTGAGTAACTTCTCAGTGAGTGGGAAGGTGCTAGTGAAAACCCTATTTCTGCTATTTCTGCTGCATAGAAAATTGTGTTTCAAAATTAAGGGTTGGAAGAAATAGTCTTCTTTTTTTAAAAAAAAATTCTGGTAAGAGTGAGCAGGTCCTCAGGTGGAATAAGGGCTCAGAAGCCCTGAGTTCTACATCCAGCTCCATCCCTTAGTTGTTCTATCACTTTGCTTTTCTGTACCTCAAATCCACTTTTATGGTGGACACCCCACATGTAACAGACTTTAGGTCTGAGTCTAGTACCAGATTTAACAAGTTGGTCTTATTCTTGTCACCAGCTACAGTGCAACTGCAAGTTGTGACTTCCCTCCCTGGCTTTCGATGGGCTGTGGGTGCCTCTGTGTGTGTGTAGGAGGGGAGATTGCAATTTGAAGTCCAGCTCTGGGTGGATGAACCTATTTTACTTTATAATCGGGGACAGATGTTTTGTTTAATAAATCCAGCACTGCACGCTAATTTGGAAGAAATTCAGTGTAAAGTAACTCAGTAATAATTTTTCAGGGAAGCTGACTTGTTGGCTTACTGTGGGATCAGAATTTAATTTGTAAAGTTCCATGACAGAAGTGCAGTAGTTGAAGGAAACATAATCTATAAATATTTCTTTCCTTGTTTATTCCATAATAAAATAGAGATGGCCAGTATCTGGAAGCTAGGATGGAAATTTATCATTGTAGCCTATGCCTGCATGAAGCAATTTGAGCATGAAATACCACATTTGGGCTGTACGTTAAGGCATTATGTCTGAAACCAAGATTCCTGTTTTAAGTTTTTAGGACTTAAACTGCCTGCACAAAAATGCATGGAAAATCATGTGTGTACTTTATTGCAGATGAGTGGTTAGTGGCACTGAAGTTCATTCAAATATGTATGTCGCATCCTTACAATGTCAATTCGCATAGGCAGTTATTGGCACTTTGAGTATAAGCACACCACTATACATTTTCACATATGAAATTAGGCCTGTGTTTTTCAAAAGTATGTACTTTCTTTTCCTTCCTTATACAGCAGAAAAGGAATCATTTCCCTGCTTTGATTAGATTTTTTTTTTATTACTGGTATTTTTAAAAACCTCTGGGTAGTAGAATGCTTTTTGAAATGTATGTATTTCTAGCCACAAATTATGCTGTGAGATAAGGTGGGATATAAATGGTCTTTCTAAGGAATTGCTTTGTGTGTTGTACAGGCCCACTCATGGTGATCGTGGAATATTGCAAGTTCGGAAATCTGTCAGCTTACCTACGGAGCAAGAGGAGTGAATTTATCCCGTACAAGGTAAGGAGTCAAGGTTAACAGTATAATGTTTGATTTGGTGGGGTTTTTCCACACACGATATTTCTGTTTCTAGTGCAGACTGAAGTGGCAATCCTTGGGGATGCTGAATATCTAGTACTTCTCATGGGAATGAGAGATGGCAAAGACATCAGAGGTCATCTAGTCTTTCCCCTGGCCCCTGCAATGTAGCTATTTTGTTATTGTTAGCTTAAAATGTGCAAAGGAACTGGGCTTCCACTATTTCCCTTGGCAGATTGTTCTACACTTGGCCGTATCTGTCAGGAAGTTTTTTCTGATTATCAGCCTGAATTTTTTCCTTTCTTAGTTAAGCTCCAGACCACCTTAAATAACTGCACTCCCTGCTTAGTATATATGTCCATCAGATACCTGTAGGTATCTTCTATCACGTGATTATCCTTTCCACTATCCCCTTGGCTCATTGCTGAACCAGGCTATGCATTTTTTTTTGCTGTTAATCATTTTGTATAATTGATGTATCTCATGAGTTTACATTCAGCTTTTCACCTCCCAAGTTCTTTGCAAAGGGGAACTCCATCACAGCACCCCCTCTTTGCACCCCGGTTTGAAAGGAGGGGGAGAATGGAGGCTGGCATTTTCAAACTCCTTTCTGGATGCCTCTGAGAGGGGGTCTGATTTCTGGAGAGGGTTGGGAGGATCCATCCCCTCTGAAGGTCAGATTGCTGGATGAAGAGCATGGCTGCATGTACCCAGCGCTGAGCATCATGCTCGGAACCCTACCCTTTTTCACCCACAGCCGAGAGGGAGGCCCCTGGGCTGTGCTCCGCCACGCTGGTAGACCTGAGTCTTCCTGCAGCTGCTGTGTTTAGATCAGAGCTTCTTCAAACTGCTTGTCAGTTCTCCAGGGGGTTATTTTTCTTTATCCGTGGAGTCATTGTTTACTATTTTATATTGGCAAAGGCAACTCGCTGCATCCTCTTGTGAGGTAAAAAGGATAAACAAATATCTGAGAGGCCTTGAAGGAAGAGGCAGGGTTTCACGAGGGTGCTGACCCTTGCTTACACAAGCAGTGGGGATGGGAGTCGGCAATGGAAAAAAACAGCCCTGCTGGGGGGAAAAAAGTCACCAAACTGAAGCAGGAGAACATGGAAATGTGGTGGACGAAGCCTGTGGGGCTGGCATCCTCCCTAGAGGCATTCAGTGGCTTAGGAGAAGAAGGAAATAAATCAAATTTTGAGGGCTGCCAGGGTTTTGGCCAAGGTAGAGGTTTAGCAGAAGGGCCTTTGCAGCAGCGGGAGGTAAAGCCATAGCAGTACGGAGAGGCTGGAGTGTATGAGAGGGGGTTCGGCAGCATCCACGCGTGCTTCACAAGTGATGGGCACCAAGGGGCTGCGAAGGCCAGCTCCTCAGTGTGCATTTATTCCCCAGCATGTGGAGATGTTCCTGGGGGGTGGCTGGGAGGACGTGGGAGCAGGCTAAAGCCGTGCTGTGGAGTGGCAGAGGGTGCTCGAGCTGGTGAGCCTGCGTGGCCATGGCTTGGGGTTTGCCAGCGCTGTCACCAGCGCCTCTAAGCAGAGCTGGCTTGGAGAGGAGCGGCCGGTCATGCCAGCGCTGGGCTGCCCTCCCTGCCTTCAGGGGTGCCCATGGCACAGACCGTGGGGAGCATCAGTGCCTCTCTTGAGGAAGCTTCTGGCACACTTTCTGCTTCTGATTTCTCCCACTCTCCCCTCACATTTCTAGACCAAAAGTGCCAGGTTTCGGCAGGGGAAGGAGAACTACGTTGGTGACGTCTCCACAGACCTGAAGCGACGGTTGGACAGCATCACAAGCAGCCAGAGCTCAGCAAGCTCTGGCTTTGTGGAGGAGCGGTCCCTGAGTGACGTGGAAGAGGAGGACGGTAGGATATGTCTTCTCCTGGTGTTGGAAGAGCTGTCATTGGTGGGGGCTCATGAGGGACATGGGGAACCGTGTGATTTCCAAAGCTCCCTCAAAGCTGTGTGCGGGGTATTTCCTGGATGACCAAAGTTCCCAAGCTACAGATTATCTAGTTCAGCATCCCAAACCCCTCAGCCCAATCCCAGGTAATGTCCTGTCTGAAAAGAATGCACTTTTAGTGCACTGCCTTTTGGAGATCTGTCTATTTAACGTCCCAGCGTCTTCAGGGAAAATCACAGAGCACAAACTCCGAAGGCAGTGCAGAGAGGGATGCGCCAGGATGCGCCAGGATGCTAACTGAATTTTCTCAATGTTTACCCAGAAGTTAAATATCATGAAACGCCATCTGCTTCACTGCTTGTTAGCAGAGGTTGATTTGCCTTCCCTCTGTGCAGGTGGTCTGTCAGGAACAGGAAACCTGAATTATACACTCATTCAAAGCCTCCCCTGGATATACATAGCCTCTGCAGTGGTTTCACTGATGCATTTGCCATGTTCTCCTTTGGCAGAGACAGCACGAAGTGCTTAGTGCTGCCAACATGTTTCAGAGACCGCTAATTTCAGCAAGAGGTGGGATCAGACTGGTCACGAGGGAGGCCGTAGCTCAACTGCCTGTACCTCGACTTCTACTAAAAATCATTTAATGCAAAGAAAAACATCAGTATGTTAACAGGGAGGATGATCTTGCAGTTTCAATGCAGTCCTAATAGGTAATGTCAGGCATGCACTTTATGCATTTCCACACCATTTTTGTCCTTTTCAGACCTCTCTGGTGTAACCACTGACCCTCTGAGCTGGGATGTTGTAAGAAGTATGTAGACCTAAAGCAGGCCTTGAGATGAGGGTTTTAGCCACCAGTGTTGTAGTTCTTTGTGGATTTCTTCTTAAAATCAAGAGCTGAGCAAAGTCATTGAGTTGTTTATTTCAGCAGGAACTAAATGCCTAGGTATCTTTGTTGTACTTGAGCACATTATTCCTCCAGGTCACTAGATGATGAGGTTAGGCTTCTTCTACCCTAAATTAGCAGGGCTTTTTGCCAAATTCAAGTCTTTCCCCCATGGTATATTCTTCCCCCGTAAGGCCTAGGTGGGGCCTCCCTCTCATCGGTTTCCAAATTCATCTGCTGAAACCACAGCAAGCCTTTCCTGTCCTAGGATCTTGTGAGCTGAGTTTTGGTTGTTTTTCTTTTGGGATTGTTTTGCAAATCTTTCCACTGGTGGGAACTCTGGAAATAAGCAAGGAGGCCTGGGGTATAACCCATCATCTCGAAGTTTATTTTACACAGGACTAGTTTGGTGTAAAATGGGTTGTTAGTGATAATTGTACAGCCAAAAAAGGGCTCGGTTTGCTCTTCCAGTTCAATGTGGCATAAGGTTAAGATGGACTTTTACCTAAGAAGCAGTTATGGGTGAAATCAGTGACAAAGGGCGTGTTTGACTGTCATCTGATTCTTTGCAGCTGGTCCTGAAGACCTTTGCAAGAACCCTTTGACCATGGAGGACCTCATCTGTTATAGCTTCCAGGTGGCGAGGGGAATGGAGTTCTTGGCTTCACGCAAAGTAAGGAACTTCTCAGGAAGAGTGGCATGTTATTTATTTGACTGTAGGAAATAGTGCTGTAGATCTATAGAAGGAAACAGCCTGTTCATCTTTGGACTAGCAGTCATCCACAACATTTTCTTTTTTCCCTAAGACATACCTGAATCATTAATACTACAGAGTGAAACAGCCCATGCATTTATTGACACAAATGTTAGTGATCTGTATAACATTTATGGGTCACCGATTCACAGAAGAATAATTAAGTAGTTGGAGGAGGGGAGCTGACTTATGAGGACGATTAAAGAAATTAGGGACAAATCCCTGATAACTGGAGCTAAACTAGAGTAAAGGAGTTTGCTCTGAGGAGGTTGCCTGTAACTTGTGCAGTGGGATTGGAAGGGCAGTGTAAGGAGAGATGATGCTCACCTATGAAACTTCATGGATGACTCCTTGGAGAGTCTCTTGCCAAAGACACCCTGGCAGTCAATAGCACCTCACCTGCATTTTTGCCTTCTAGAAGTGCTTTTCTGTGGTTTGATCCTAAATACGTAATAGTACATATTTCAAAGGATGTAAATTCCAGCAAGAGCGAGGAATTGCCTGCAGCTGTATAGAAACAAAAAGTACTTAGAAATGGGAAAAGGAAATAGAAGCGGGGAATACAATACTGCTCTAGAGTGCAGGCTAGGTGTTCAAGAGCAGACTTCAGAGTCTTTTCTAAAAACATGCATTTGTCTATGTTTCATACATCCTGGTTGGTGAGTATATGTAAAAATATGTCTTTCCAGGATATGCAGTTCTAGTCCATACTAGAAGCAAATCTGCAGCCACTTTCAGAGCCTGGCTTTTTTACTTCAAGCTATTGAGGCTTGAGTTTTGAAGTCTTTGGGTTGTTGGCTAAGCTGTTGTTCTGCATAGGTAAAGACATGGACTTTTTTTCTCTCTGTAGTCAAGATTAGTTTGTGTTGGAATCAAAATGGCGTTTTAGCATGGTATGTTTTTCAGAGAGAGAGTAGAGTACGCAGATTTGAGTGAACCTGAGTAAATCTAAAGGCAATCAGATCTGAACCTGTTTTGTGTCAGCTTCTTAGGATAATTAATTAGCTAACTTCAAAGGCTCTCTCTGCATAGTGGATAAACAGATGTATGTTTGGACTTGGGAACACAAGTCTCCCTGAGCCAAATCAGTTGTGACCATCAAAAAAGCACTTAAAATCAGTAACTGTTGATGCTGAGGTTTCTTTTTCTTAAAAGGTTTTAAGAATTATCTGGCCTTTGAGGGTAGGAGAGCACATATGTGAAAGAGATCAGCCCTGTGGACAGAGCTGTGACGACAGGCAGCATATGAAGTTGTTTACTTCTCTTTGCAGTGCATCCACAGGGACCTGGCTGCTCGTAACATCCTCTTGTCAGACAATAACGTGGTCAAAATCTGTGATTTTGGCTTGGCTCGAGACATCTACAAAGACCCAGATTACGTCAGGAAAGGAGATGTAAGTTTCAGATTCTCTATTTGAGAGAGAATTAGTATGAAGTCAGGACTCGGGTTTTTTTTCACCTTAGATGGCTTTGTGGAACCTCAATGTTTTGCTAAACTGTCATACCTTTTTGTTTACGGAAATGCTTTCAGGCCAGACTACCCCTAAAATGGATGGCACCAGAAACCATTTTTGATAGAGTATATACCATTCAGAGTGATGTATGGTCCTTTGGAGTTCTGCTATGGGAAATATTTTCATTAGGTGAGTCACTTCAATTTTACTGAGCCATCTTAAATTTTAAACAACAGAGTGTGACGAAAACAGTCAAAGTGTTCTTGGATGCTCTTTAGCATTTATTTTTACTTCTTGAAAATTTTCTGTTTATTTTCTCCATCAAAATAAAATACTCAAATTTCCTTAAAAATGCAAATGTAGGAACATGGACTTGAAATGCTTCTTCATACAATTTCTGTATGTGATGATGTGCCTCATTTACTCAATCAGTTACTGTTTCCATTATAAATATAAATTGTTTGCACATCCAAATATACTGAATTACCTTATTAAATCAGGCCATAGCAAATTATTTGTTTGAAAATTAATCCCAGAATTTAAGAGTCTAATGCATTAAAATTACCATTGCTCTCATTTTAGGCGCATCGCCATACCCTGGAGTGAAAATTGATGAGGAATTTTGCAGAAGACTGAAAGAAGGAACAAGAATGAGAGCACCAGACTATACAACACCAGAAATGTGAGAAACTGTTCTTCCAGCTGCCCACATTTACCCCACAATAATAGCAGGTGCTGGAGCAAGCAATAGGCACTGTTTTCTTTATGCTGGTATTCTAATGGGCTTTGTCCTTCTAGGTACCAAACAATGCTGGATTGCTGGCACGGAGATCCTAAGCAGAGACCGACTTTTTCAGAGCTGGTGGAGCACCTGGGGAATTTACTGCAAGCCAACGTCCGTCAGGTACATGAAATGTATTCTCTGGTTGCTAAAACCACCAGCTGAACCCCTCCTGTCCTGCCAGCCACCACAAAAACCTGTAGTCGGGTACTGTCCACTGGAGCTGTTGGGGAGCCTGGGCTTCTTCCACAGCTCCCATTACTGACCAGCAGTTGGGGCAGCTTGCAGGGAAGAATGACCTGGGGGGAAAGATCTCAGAGGTCTGTTGTGGTAACCAAAAGCCACCTTGCCCTGCCAGCAAGGGCTTCCCATGACACCACCGCTGTGGTTACTTAGCTGTCTTGCTGGGGAGTTGTTGGGACAGGCTCAATTCCCTGCTCTGCTGATGATTTCTCTGCATACTGCAGAGGCATTTCGGCAGGTAGCTCCTGTTGATGTTACTGTGCCAAAGACGGATATCTTAGCATATGTGAGGATGTGGGCTGCAATGCTTTTAATGACTCTTCTGGAAAATGAGGATACAGACATTTTGCTGCCTGTCAGCAGCTCCATGCAGATAAGTGTATTAAGACTTGTCCTGTGTGCAGGCATTGTGGTAAGAGAGCCCACTGCGTCCAGGTGGGGTACATGGGCCTCCCTCCCAGGTTCTCCATCTTGTGGCTCCCTCTTCATTTACTATGGAAGTGGACAAGGCCAGGGCAATAGATGTGAGCACACTGGATGAAGGAGGATGGATTTGGCCACGTACTCTCCTATTAGATGAGTTCTCCCTTTCTGACCTATTGGTAATAATGGGAATTACCTGCCCTTCCAAACTATCGTGTCTTCTGTGCATACCAAAACTCAGAAAGGATAGCATTGCTTCACTTTCCTAAAGAGCAGCTTGAATCTTATGTATCACAGAATCACAGACTGGCTGAGGTTGGAAGGGGCCTCAGGAGGTCATCTGGTCCAACCCCCCTGCTCAAGCAGGGCCACCTAGACCCGGTTGCCCACAACCACGTCCAGACGGCTTTTGAATATCTCCAAGTATGGAGACTCGACAACCTCTCTGGGCAACCTGTGCCAGTGCTTGGTCACCCTCACAGTAAAAAAGTGTTTCCTTGTGTGTTCAGAACAGGCTTTGTGTATATTTGCCCATAACTTAATATGGCTGGATTGCTAATGATTTAGACCCTCTTGTCATAAGCTGTAGTGTACTGTGACTATGAAAGACAAACATGATTTACTGTCTGATAACTAATAGCTAATTATGCATGTGTCATATTGTAATCCAGAAGGGATAGATGCAAAAAAATTAGAGAAAAGGTGGAATCTACTGAAGGATTTCTTATGGGACTATAAGTAGGTATGCAGTACGGAAGGATGCATAATCAATTTTTTCTCTTTATACTTTAGAGCAGAAATGTAAACAAATGGAATAAATTTTTAAAAATTATATCCTTGTTATTCACGTCAAATTAGATGCCAAAGTATTGACAGAAAATTTCCTTTTTTGCTATCTCGATTTCATTCTTTTTTTCATTTACTTATACTTAATTCAGTCTTTCTGATTAATACGCTGTAGTCTAATTCAGTCTCAATTTCAGTTTAAGGTTATTTTTTTCCTGAGGTTCATGTTCTTTGTGTCATTGGGATTCAAACATTACTAAAAACTACATTTTTTATTTCAAAGACATCAATAAAAAGTTCAGTTTATACATTATGTTACAGTATGTCATATAAACATCTCAATTTTTTTATCTAAAACTACTTGGCAGTAGTTCTTATTAAGTTTCCTTCTTTTAGTGTAGTTGGTCCTGCAAAGGTGGTATAATGTTCATAGTTTAATAAAACAACGAAGGTAGCACTGTTGGACTGACGCATTCTCCACGTACGTGTGTGTAGCTGTTTATGTCTGTGTATCTCTGTAGCCTATTTAATTTTTGTATTTTTTCACTGCATTCTACAGGATGGTAAAGACTACGTTGTCCTTCCTTTGTCAGTATCGCTGAATATGGAAGAGGATTCGGGTCTCTCTCTCCCAACTTCACCTGCTTCCTGTAGGGAGGAAGAGGAAGTCTGTGATCCTAAATTCCATTATGACAACACAGCAGGAATTAGGTATTTTATATGGTGGACATCCTACTGGGGCCTCTGGGCAGGTTTTGTTCATGCTGGGGGCAGGGAAAATGAAAGGAAGAGACTTCAGCTGCCTGGTCCATATTTAACCTCCTCCAGAGGGATAAGAAGGAATCTGTAGAGTTTTTGTAGGCAAAAACTAATTTCTTACCTCCCCAAATGCTAGTGATTTTTTTTTTTTTTGGCTACCCTTTCAAGATTTGGTATTCTCACTCAAAAAACCTACGAGTATTTGTTATTTAGTTTTTAAGAACCAGAACGAATACAAAGTTTTACCGATCCAATTCAGTTATGTTCACACTCTTGTATTGCAGCTCCCTAAAATATTAATGGTAATAGATCTATCATTAATAACGTCTCTCATTTCCCTTCCTAAAGTGAAATGTTGGTAAATAGGTCATGAGTTGATAGCCAAGGGGAATGTGACATAAATAGTGTTGTCACTGGTTTTTGTCCACTGCTTGCTTCTGGTGGGCTGCTGGGGCATCCACGATGGACCAATAGTGGTAGATGCTGTTGGGTATCGTGGCAGAGGTGACTTCCCTGGTAAGGAGTTTGTACTAATGCACTTAAGCAGGGCTTATGTTGGACCTTGTGAGGACCTCAGGCACAGGATATAAGGGATGTCTTAGGCATCCGGTGCTGCCTAAGACCAAATTCAGCCACTTAGATGCTGGGAGCCCTGGGTTTCTTGCTGCAATCTCAGAAGAAGGAGGAAGATAGAAGGAGATGGATCCAACCATCAGGGCAGAGATGGACTCTGTTGGCAGGTTTCAAATGGTTTCCACAAAGTGGAGCCCTCTCCCTCACTGCTTGTATTATATCCACCAAAGACAAAGTTCCCAATGATTTTGGGTACTGCAGGATGACATTTTTGTGTGGTCCTGGGAAAGATTAGGTAGGCACAGTGCATTTCACACTTCAGTTGAACTTATGGTCCTAGAGCTGAACTCTCAACCCCATGTTTTAGTAGTGGGGCAGTCCAAAATATAAGTATTTAAAAGACAAAAAAGCATGATTTAACACTGAAAACATCACACATTTTCCACTTCTAATACTTCCTATATGGCTTTTCCAAGTCCCCACTTCCTGTTATGAATAGAAGTAAAATCTCTCTGTCAACCTTTTAAAGAGACTTTGAACCTCTTTTCTCTAGTCTTACAGTGTGACAGGGTTGTGAAAGGACTTGTGGAAACCATGCTAGGAGAGGCAAAGTGGGGAGCTTAAGACATGCTTAGGGGCTTTATTCTTCTGTTCTGGTAGCTGAAAACGATTTTGTAGGCATGGATCTTGCTATACACGTAGTGGAAAAGATAGATCTGTCTTTTCCAATCTTCACAAAAGTACTAACTATGAGGAGAGGCTGATAAATACAATCTCTAAATCAAAGCTGGAGGAGCAAAAGCAAGCACGGGAAAACACAGACAATATTAAAGAATATTTAGATTACTGAGGTAAATTAAAATCAGCAGGACCTCCTAACATCTGCCATATTTGGCTTAGGAAATAGATACTCAATTTCTGAACCTTGAAAGATTGTCATTAAGAACAATCAATCAGGTCAGGTAAAGAAGATTTAAGGAAGTGTAAAGATAATGCCTGTTTTTAGAAAAAACAGAAAAGGAGTAACCCTTAAATCAGGTTAACTTAAATCCTAGGAACAATCCCAGAACAAACGATCAGATAAATAATGATAAATGCCTACAGGAAAATGAAGTAACTAAAAATGGCCAGCATGGATTTGTCAAGAACAAATCAAGTCAAACCAATCTAAGTTTCATTTTTAGGGAGAATAATTGGTCTGGTGGATAGCAGGGAAGATGGATTTTGATTTTCTGTAGGGCATTTTTGGCCCTTTTTTAATGGGACAATCTATTACAAAATGCAAACGTGTCAGGAAATACTGTCACGATGTCAGCTGAGCCCTCACTGGCACCAGGCAGGAGTCAGACTCCACGTGTGGCCTCTCTCTGCCTGCACACTATTTCTGGTCCTGTTTGCACAGTAGCTTGGCTTCTCCAGGAGAATCTCATTCATTGTAGCCCATGTAGGCTGACTCTTGTCTGGGCTGAGCAGAGGCAGGACTCCCATACCTGGGAGGTCGTTCAGATCGAGAGGCTGGGATTCCCAGCCCTCACCACCCTGGTAACTGTAGTCCTGGCCATGCAGTTCTGTGCCTGTGTGGACAATTAAATGCAAGCACACGGGGAGCTTTCAGACTAAGGCAGCAAGCTGTGGAATGAACTTCTCATCACATCATTCAAGGTCAGGTTGTCCAGGAGGATAAGTGGACTAGATTGTCCATTAGATGTTTTTGGTCCTGGTGGGGTTGGGTGGGAAGTGGATTAGATACCATTGCAGAGTAACAGGAACAGAAGACATGGTCAGTGCAGAGATCTTGAAAGAACTGGCGTTGTTAGGTCTAGGAAGAGAAAATGGAGAAGGAACATAGGAACAGTTTTCAGTATATGAAAAGTTGCTCAAAAGAGGATGCTAATTAATTATTCTGTGTCCCCAGCAATAGTACAAATTTTATTTGCAGCAAATACTTGGGTTTAGTATTTGAAAAACATTCTAAAGTGTGATTGAGCACCTGAGCAGGCTACACAGGGAACTTGTAAAATCCACCCCCCCAGTTTAACTAAATGTCTGTTGGAGATAGGCAGGACTCAGCATAGCTAGACTCAAAGCTGGGAAATGGGATGAATGATGCTCTTAATTGCCTCCAGCTTTGCACTTCAAGTGGATGCAGGTTTCTTTTCTAACTCCATGGCTTTTTCTTCATTAGCTGTTAGGAACATAAATTTGTCCTGTTTAACTGGGACAACATCCATTTTATTCCATATCCACTTAGACAGAAAGCTGAGGGTAGCTGTTTTGTTTGCTGTGTTAGTACCTCCATGAAAGTCAATTTTATTTTTTTGTCCAATATTTTTTATGGATGTCATCCTGACCAGAGGGCTTCTTTTGGAGAAGAGCCTTCAAGAGAGATGTAGCACTCGCTGTCCTGATCCCCGCAGTTTAAGGGCGGCAGTCTGCTGAGTCTGCTGTTGTTGTCCTAGGTCCAGCCAGGGGTCTCAGAAGTGCAGTCCAAAGGAAGAGACACATGTCTGTGCTCCAGGCTCCTCTGTTTATTATACTTCTAAGCGAAGCTTGCAGGAAGTGAAGCCCTCCAGTGTAACTGAGGAAAGGAGCTGTTTTCTCAAAGCTCTTTCTTAGAATTTGCTCAGAGATCAAGATTGTCAGGACCAGAAGGTCAGAAACATGCCACTTTCTAGGCTGTTCGTCCTTTTCAATAAATGGATATTTTGAGGTTTGCATAATATGTTTTGACAAAAGGATTAACTTCTCTGTAGAGAGATAAAAGGATTCTGATATCATTGTGCTGTTTGCAGCCAAGTTGTGTATAGTGGACACAAAACTTTTTTTGTTTTGTTTTCTTTTCAGCCAGTACCGACAAGGTAGCAAAAGAAAAAGCCACCCTGTGAGTGTGAAAATGTTTGAAGATGTCCCATTGGTAACCACTGTAAAAGTTGTTCAGGAGGTGAGTTCGTCTGTTGTTTGTATGTCTTTTCCTTCTGTTGATGTCTTTTTTCGTGGTTTGGTTTTTTTTTTTTTATCCCTTTCCATTTAATGCATTTCTAACACCGTTGCAGGAAAACCAGACAGATAGTGGGATGGTTCTTGCGTCTGAAGAGCTGAAGACATTGGAAGAGAGCGACAAACAAGTGAAAATACCCTTTAGGTAAGGCTCAGGCTGCACATAGGATTGAATATGACCTTTTGCTTGCAGTATGTCAGAAGACTGATTGGTTTGTAAAATTTTTTAGAAGACAAAATTTTTTTACTGTATTTTTAAAAACACAAAGAAAAATTGTGCACTGGTCATCTGCATTTGGTACCAGGAGAGGAGAGGTAGTGCAGCTGTTGGAAGCATCAGCCAGCACCGCAGAAAGGACTTGTATTTATCAGCTGCAAAAGCATCAACCACCCCTCAAAGGAACTGAGCTGGTGCACACAATTGAGCGTATTTGTGAGGGCCTGTCTGCAATGACAAAGAGCTCTTTTTTTTTTTCTTTTTCTTTCTTTTTTTCTAAAGCTGACTCTTAAGTTTTCAGGATGTACCTGGGTGTATTTTCAGAGCATTGTACAGGGGTTTCATTGTGCAGTTCACAGGAAGCACAGTGGCGTTCATGGAGCTGAAACCTCACGTATGCTCTCTGAGAGCTTCTCAGGAATTATTTTTTCCAGGACAACCTCAGTGCAAACACTTACGATCGCACCACAGCTGAAATGCGTGAAGCCTCTCAAAGCTTTCTCTCCATTTCATCTGTGGTCGCAATCTAACTCCTTGTATCATCATAAAATTAAATATCTTTTTCGTGCGTTAGTGAAGTTAGGGCGTATAAGAAGGTCTCTCCTTATAATCAAATGCATGTTTAAAAAGGCTTGAAGCCAGTTTTGCTAAGAAGTGCACCATTTTGCTTTGGTTGTTGCTGTGATGGAAAGCAGCTGCCGGCAGGCAGGGAATTGCCTGCCTGCCCTCCAGAAGACAGTCTCCATAGCTCTCTCAGTCCCGTTTCTGCTTGTTTTTCACAGCACGCTGGTGCCCAGCAAGAGTAATGAGTCCGTCATGTCCGAAGCCTCCAACCAGACGAGCGGGTACCAGTCGGGGTACCACTCGGACGACATGGACACCACCGTCTACTCCAGCGAGGAGACTGAACTCTTGTGCGCCCGGGAAGCTTCGCCCCCGCTCTGCCGCGCGCACGGGCTCGCCTACGACAGCGCCGCACCGCTCGCCTCCCCGCCGCTCTAGGGCGAAGCCGGCGGCCCCGGGTCCCCCCGGGATGTGCCTTCCTCACCTGGGCTGGTGGTATTCAGGTTTGATGTATAGAAAGACGGCGTCCGTGAGACTAAGAAAAGACGTTTATTTTTCCTGAAGAGGATGCAGAAGCATCTGGCAGCAAAACTGCGCCATGCCAGGCTGCGGGGCACTTTCCTCAAGAGACGCTGGCGGCTGAGTGTGCAAAGCCCCAGCTGCAGTGTGTGGGCTGTGCCAACCCGATGGCAGAGGCAGTGTGGTGGCCTTTGGGACGCCGGTGACATGCCAAGCATCTGCCTGATGCAGGCAGCGGCACGGCATTCAACTTAACTGTTTCTAGTTGTACGAAATAATGGCACAGCCCTGCTCTTTTTTTTGTTTGTTTTTCCCCTTGCGGCTGGACTCCAGGAAGGAAACAGCACAGCACTGGCTTCTTGTTTCTCAGAGTTATCCCTTGCTTGCACCTCCACAAACAAAAAAAGAAACCTCCAGCTCAAGGCTTTGGCACTCACCGACGGCCTGAGACTAACATAGGCTGGGCTAAATATAGGTGGGGGTGATGGTCTCTGTCATTGGCAGAGAAAAAAAGTTGCTGTACCAGACCTCATGAGCTGCGTTTGCTTGCAAGTCTTGCACGGTGAGGTTGGTTAGTAGGGAGAAGGCAGAGCACCGAGCCAAGTGATGGGACATGGGTGCCAGGGGCATGCCTCACCTCTGGGGATGGCTCTGCCCCCCGTCCTCCCTGGCACCCTTGACCCATGCCAGGTGCCTACCTGCTTCTGAGCTAGCCTGAAACGGCTGCAGAAAATACCCACCCCCCGAATCACCGCTGGGGCAGCCTCTACAACAGGTAGAAAGGGCAATGTAATCTACCTTAGGACCACAGGGAGCCCTGTGGTCCTGGTGGGGCATCCTAAGGGCACCCTACCTTCTCATCTCATCCCCGCTCCCTCAGATGTAGGTCTGACTCTTTCACTTTGCAAACTCAAAGTCTGTTTGCAATGGCAGAGATCTCGGTTTTTGTAGTCTTGGGAATCTGTGACTGGTTTCATGGCAGCTCCGATCTTCTCTGAGTGGTGAGATTGTGCCTAATTGTTGGACAACTTCTTACCTGTGCTCTTGTAGTCCCAGAGCTCTATTGATAGACACAATGCAGGCTACAAGATTTTAAAATGTAAAGCTATTTCTACTGAGTTCTTTTTTGTATTTTTATAATTTTTTTTTGTTTGTTTGTACTTACTATAATGTCAAATGCTGGGAACCATGAATATAAGGCATATACAGTATTTATAGCCTCTTTATGTAGAAATAAATGTAATATATTAAAATATAAATATATATATTATATAATGGATATTGTACTATTCACATTTTGTATCGGTGTTCTGTAGCATTACAAGGGTCACAAAATTTTTAATAGCTAAAACTTTTCACTTTATTAAAAGGGACTGGAAATTTAGAGGTGGGGGCTACGAGTAGATCTGTTTGCTTTTCTGGCATGTATTTTCTTATATCCTTTCTATTGACAGGGAAGTTTATCAAGTGCTACTTATTTCAAGTGCCATTTAATGAATCTAGTTATTTATGCCATTGTACAGGTCTATGAACATTTCTGTGGGTACCTATAGTAAAGAAACTTCAGTGATTTTAACAGTTGGCAATAAGTGCCTTTAGAGAAATGGTCAGAGGAATAGACTGCTTGTACAGACTGAATCTCCTCTGAAAGAGTTTATTATGTTCAGTTAGGGAATGGTTGATCTAATTGTATTGTGGCTTTTGCCTGGGGAGTAGCAGTTTCCCTTAAAGCCTTATTCATCTTTTCCCACTTGTGTTTCTTCCATCTCACTTCTTACAGCTGAAATGTTGTTGTCCCTGCTCTTGTGTAGCAACGTCTTCCTTTTTATTTTAAATCTGTACTTAAAGCTCCGATCCTTTTCACTCTGTTGTCCACTTTTTGACTTTCTCTTCTGCACTGTGTAGGCCTTCGTTCTCAGTGCAAGACTGGCCACCGTTGGGGTATCAGGACTCAAAGAATTATAACAGATTATGCTAAAAAAAGTGCAATGGAAGTTAAACTAAAAACTGCAGACTTTAATTCAACTTCTTTTCATTGCAGTTTGAAATGAGACCTTCGTAGGCTACTGCATAGTGAGAACACTTGTCTAGGAAGTGGGAGATCTCACTGCTCAGGCTGAATATGGGACTAATACCTTCTACACACTACATGCATGCCCCAACTACGAGGCTGTGGGATGTCAAGCTTCAAATGTTTCTCCATTCCCTGAATCTAAAGCATTTTACAGACAGGAAGGCAGGAGCTGGGAGATCAGGTAGAAAGATAAGGGAGAGGCTTCCTAGATCTGCTGTAAGGGCTTCTAGGAAGGACTTGTATTTTCATGTATATATTTGACATTTATCTTGCTTCCCAGGCAAGAGTCTAGCCAGTAGAGTACGCTCAACAGACAATGCTACATTCTTTAACATCCCCGCTCCCCAATATTCTTCAATATCTTTAATGAAAGTGTTCTTCTATGTATTATTATACAATAGACAAAAAATACTGACGCTGGCAGAAGCTTGATGGGTACCCTGCTGAGCCACATGTTGGTGAGTCCTGACAGAGAGGTAGAGATGGAGATTGTCATTGATGTCCATCTGCCCTAGATCTGGAGCTCCCCAAGGTTTGGGATGTTCAATTTAGACATCTTATTTTGTAGTTTTGTTTCCTCTCCAGCTTGGTGTAACACACGATGTGTGCCACATACACATAGTCAGATACTTCCCTGTGTGTTTGGTCGTACCTCTAAAACAGTTGTACACCATAATGCAGACTGATGAAGTTGCAATATAGCCATTTCAGCTAATGAGTTCTCACCTATAATCCTTGTCAGCCAATGAAACTCTCTTGTGGGTCCAAATCATTTTAAATATGCCTGGAAAATGTGGGAACTAGCACATACCTGCTTTAGGAAAGGAAATTAGCTGCTTTAAAAAAACCCCAAAACCCTCATATATTCAGTTTCAGGAGCAAGCAAAGCTTCTATAAATGTGTTCATATATTTGGCATCCAGTAAAACAATTCTTTTCTTAGACCATGGCCATTACATCCTTTAAAACACCTGGACTTTTTGTTGTATTCTGAATACAGCACGTTCAGCTAAACCCCAGTCAGGCCACATCTGTCTTGGTAGATGCTTTAAATTCCAAAAAGGATATTTTCAATGACATGACAGACATATAGTGCACAGATTTGCAAAAGCCTCACAAACCAGTCCCGGCTTTATCTCCATTCCGCAGCCCTGCAGCGAAGTGTCAGCATTTGGATCACCATCCTTATCCATGAAATGCATGGGAGATCCCAGCCTAGATCTGAGCCCAATGAGCTGCAAACAGAAGGGACACTCGTGAGATTAGGGATCCAAACTTACCAATGTGAGCAGCTGGGTAGGAGCGGGGAGAAGCAGTGATGGGTTTGACTCCTCTCGTTCAGAAGAACTGCCATAATGAACTGTAATTGCTGGTGGGTTTGTACATGGGGAATCAAGCAGAGCCATGCCTGAAATAGGCAGTTTCGGGGCTTGAAGATGGCTCATGTCAGCTCTTATCAATGTAAACACAGCCCATCTGAAGAATGCAGGGGCATTCAAGCATGGTAGCTAGGTCCTTCTCCCTGCAAAAGATGCTGTAAAATGTATCTCATTCTTTGCATGGCAATGTCTTGGCAAATCCAGTCCTTGCCTAAGCTTTTCTTATTAACGTATCTCCAATCAATCACAAGCAACTGTATTCCACACAAGCATAAAAAGTGTTATGATGATCCTCCATGTCTTCTTCTGATGTAATTGTCCCCAAACACCATGCCTGGGGACTTTTGGGACAGAGCGCTTGTTAGTTCTAAAAGCAGCGTGTGACTAAAAAAGACTGCAATCACAGAGCTGTTGAAATTGGGGACAAAAATTTCCTGCTAATTGCATCTCTTTTTGATGGTTCTAAGGCTGGAAAACAGAGTTGGGTAGCATGGATAGCCTCCAGATATAAAGCTGGAATTTGCTATTTTTATGTGAAACATTCTCAAACTGTGAATCATCTGAGGTTTCCCCTCATCACTGATACTTGAGTACACACCCTGTGTTACCTCACAGTATGGGACCTCACAAAACAACAGCAAGGGCAAGGAAAACAAAGTTAACGTTTGTTCTTCCTAATTGACAAATTTATTAGTGACAGAAGTTAACCAACACAGACCTTTCCTTTGGACTTCAGCCCTGGATTTTCATTCTGCCTGGCTAAGCATTGTGTTCTGTGTCATAATATATGTCCTCAGCTCCTCAACCCCTGACATTCGGGCTGATTAAATCCCAGAAGGTCATTGGGAAACATAGCAGGAGCTCGTAACATATGGTGCTGATAAACATCTCGGCATCAGAGATAAGGAGCTGGTCAATGTAATCTTAGGAAGCCCAGGTTTTGTTACCATAAAACTATACAATGTAAAGCCTAATCCCTACACAGATTTAATTAGCTGTTAAACGTATCAGGTTCATGATGAAGGGTGTTCTGGTTACCTAGATGTTATTCACTGACTGCCACCAGTTGCTTCAAATGTGAAATATCTCTGCCTTGCAGCTTGTTAGGATGACATGTTATGGTGAATGATGGCTGCTCTGTAAGTTTGGGGGGGGAATAAATGAATTCAATTTCCAGCTTTAGCATCAGACACAGACACTGGTGCCAGGAAAAATGGCAGTGCAATGTGGTTTCCCGAGTCTTGGTCAAAAAAAGCTTTCTTAAAAGTTGGAATATATGAACTGAGGTTTAATTCTGTTTTCCAGGGGGAGCTGAAGCTGTTCAGCATCCCACAGAGCTGTTTCCCTGGGCTCCATGCTGCTCTCTCTTTCGGTATAATCATGCTAAGTGGCATGATTACTCTAGCAATGGTTTCACAAAAGCGAGTGGAAATATAGCTGCTTTTAGTTTTATTTCTCCTGGTCTGTTTTCACACTACAGTCAGAAGCATGATTGCAACACGTTGTAGATAGACCTAAGAGAGTTTTCATCCTGCCAGGCTAAGGAGCATTACCAGCGAGGGTTCGGCAGCCTAGGCAGTGGGGCACACAGCAAAGCCCATGCCGCTGGCACCAAGCTCACTAGCAGAAAGCCAGCCGCAGGGTATACCACTGTACACGGCAAAGTCACACCTTCGACTGCAGTGCATCCACGTTTAGGAATTACTTCAGGGATGCAAGTCATGCTTGGTTACTGGAGTTCCTTGCACTTCTGGGTGTACTGCACTAACCCATGATTGTACCTGTGTCATGCACCGCAGTGGCAAAGGTTATCTGTGATGTTTCATCTCTTTGATTTCAGAATATCATTTCCACAATCTCTTCCCAGACTCGGCTGAGGCTGTAGATTGCAGTTTGTTTTCCACCACTTGTTCCTGGTGTACTAGACCCTTGTTTAACACCGCAGCTGATGGGGACCAGCAGGCAGCAGCAGCCTTGGGTTTGGGATGGACATTCTGCCTGGACTCCGCAGTGCTGCATTGGCATGGAGCAGGAGAGAGGAGCTGAAAGAAAGTTTTAATAATTGTATATGTTCTTTTAAAACATGCATATTTCCTTATACTGGAGAATTGTACTTTAGCACCAGGAACCCAGGAAGAGGAAAGGGGGTTTGCTCATTAGAGACTATCAGGTTGCACCGTAGGACTGGAAGACCAGCATTGCTTACCGCTAGTCACCTGGAGGCTGCTTTGCAGTGCGTATTTCATGCAGGAACAGGGCTCCTTTACCCCTAAAGTTTGCTAGCAATTCACCTGCAGACTTGCAGAGTGCACTGGTTATTACTCTGTTCACCATGTTCAGACTATAGTTTAAGAGCTGAGGGCAAGGCATTTGAACCAGCAATGGGCCCTTATGTTTAATATCCTTTGATGGATTTTCCACTTGCTTTTTGAACCCATGTAAAACCCTTAGCGTCTGCGACATCCTGCAGCAAGGACTTCTTGCATACAGATTTTCACTTGGTGGCCCCAGCTATTTTCCAGTACACCAACCAAGTATTCCCTACTCGTTTTCTCCGTGTTATTTAGGATTTTATGGACAGCTATCCCCTCAGTCATTCCCTTTCAAGCCAGACTATTCCTAGCCCATGGTACAATCTGTTTGCATCTCCCCAAACCTGTAAATAGGGCCCCTTGGTGAGAAGGTGACATCTGCTTGGCACGATTCCCAAGCAGGTCTCCGCAAGATACCCGGCTTCCGTCGGGAGGAAGGAGGGTGTGGGACAGCCAGCAGAGGACGGCGTTATGTCAACCGATTCGCGTGACGGATGTACCGCAGCATCGGCAAACATCAGTCAATGTCAAGATCCGACTTTGCTGGCATCTTCTCAGCGTTGCTATTTTTGGCCGGTGAAATGTTTCCAAGGGTTGGGCTGGACTTGCCTCCTGTGTGTGCAGCGTCGCCCCGTTCCCAGGCTGTTTGCGCTGGCTCCTGGCTGGCTGCGGGGAGGGATAAGATGCAGAAAGCAGAGGCTGTATGGCTCAAACGCGGCACAAACAGGGGCACCATTTACCATCGCAAACTAACAGAACAGAGTGAAAGCAGGGCCTATCTTATCAGTTACTTACTGAGTTAAGACTCGGGGGTATAAAAACTCTCTTTAAACTCTGGGTAATACCCATAAACGGAGCCCTTAGGAGATAACTTCACAAGTGGAACTTTTTGGGTGCACTTACGTGTAGTTTTAAATTACAATCACAAAGACATCTTTATATTGTCTGATAAACTTCTTAAACTGGCAACAACTATTTAACATTACAGTTTACTTAAGTACTAAAACAGCAGGGAGTGTGCAGCTAAAGCGATACAATTATTAACGTATGGTTTGGTAATGCTATCAAAACAATGGCTTTAGGCATTTCAAGCCTGCTCTCAGGCTAATGTTGCTAATCTTTCAGGAGGATTATTAAGTTTTATTAGCAATTTGCGTCTCAGTATAATTATATGGATATTAGAGAAATCAATATTGTATAATGTAGAGTCCCTTAATGGCTATACAGTTTGTTGAGTCTGTTATGGGACCAGCTTTGAAGTCAATTTAAGGAGGAATCTTTATAATTCTGCTGGAATTGGGCTTTGCATGATGAGATAGATGCCTTAGACATTGAAGAGAGGATTGCAAAATCTGTTCTCAGTCTTGAATCTTTGCATTCAAGTGACAGTTTTACACGTAGACTACAGAAAATCATTGCTGTATGTTTAAACATCTTCCTCCCATTCTGGCTCCTAAACTTCATTAAAATTCCTGACCACTACATAGCTTTCAAGTAAATTGATATATTCATATAAGTATGTATATTCAAATCACCATGCCATAAACATGTTTGTCACCCATTGCAAAAATTCACTGATCTAAGGTGATCGAAGGTGGAGAACTGTCTGCCACAGAAGTGTCTGTGACAGATTTCTCATCTGAATTGAGGAAGTGCTTTTTATTTTTCATTATATAGTGTTTTTTCTTTTTTAAGAGCATTTCCTTAGGTCTGGGCATATGACAGTTAAGCAGAGCTTAAATATCATGACTTTCTCTTGTGTAAAAAACCCAAGATGCATCTCAGGCAGCTTTTGTTTCATGAGATATACTTGCAGTTTATATACTTTCAGTATAGCTCAGCCCAGCATTTCTCTGAGACTTACTCTGACATAAGATGGCAACGTTACCAGAAGAAACTACCCTACCTTTCCTCAGGACTCTCAGGCTTAACCCTTATCCCATGCTGCATGGGTTTTTGTGCCAGCAAAGCAGCTGCCTGCCCACAGTGAATCCAGTCAAAGGACAGAGCGGACTGAAAACAAATTGGGGTTTTTTTGTTTGGTTGGTTGGTTTTCTCAGGTTACTTTCAACTCAAGTAAGTCCCAGGACACAGTTTGCTAAGCACCGCAGGTACAAAGGGACGTGGCAGCCACAGGAGGGAAAGCGGTGGGTGCTGGCAGTGGTGGAGAGGCACAGCTTCGTTCCTTCCTCCAGCTAACACTGCTTGTGAAACTAAAGCCATATGGCCTTTTCCGAGGCAGCACGGTGTGTCTGTGCGGCTGTAAGCGGGTACCAGCAGAGCTGTGAAGGGGGAGAGTGACCCACTGCTCCATCTGGAGTATTTTTCAAAACGGCAAGAAAGGCATCTTTCCCTGTCCACTATGGACTGGTTTCTTCTTCACTAGCTGAAAGGATTTCAAGTAAACTTGGAGATATTCCTGCAGATACTTAAAAGTCCTCAGCAAAACAGTTCTCTGCATTTCTTTTATTGGTGTTACAGAGAAGAATGATAATACTTCGCTAGCTCCTCACTTAAGTTTTAAGTATCTCACAGAAGGAGAAGAGTTGTAGGGAAAAGTTCTTTTCTGTGGTCACTAGCACAAGAACTAGTAAGCATCAGCTGAGAGTAACGGGACAAGTTCAAAACAAATACAAGAATATAGTTTTCATCTGTGCTCAGCGAACCTGTGAAATTCTTTTCCACAGGTTGCTAATATTTACATCAGTTCAGAAAACTGTGGAGCAAATTAATGGAAGAAGAAAGCAGTCAGAGGTACTAAATATAAAGATGCCATCACAAGTTCAAGAAATCTCTGAGCTGCAAATCACGGGAAACTGAGATAGGATATTTGGGAGAAGTTTTCTATGTGCTTATCCTGCTCTTTTCCTTAGGCTTCCCCTAACGACTGCTAAAGATCCTAGAAGGGTGCTTTGGTATACTGTGGTATGACCCCCCTGAAGTTTTTGTCAGTTAACTTGTAAGCTCTTATAGTTAACTAAAACACTGGCTTGACACATTAATTCTCTGCAAGAGTTACAATTTCCAGGCTGCACGTAAAAGATTATAAGTGTGTGTTTTTCAACACACACTTAAACTGCTCTGCACCGAGCACCGTGTAGGTTAGTAAAGGGAAGTCTGCTGAAATTGCTCTAAGTGGTCCCGAGCCCTTGGAAAATGAGTGTGTCTCCAAAGAGAGAATGAAGGGGCAGTGGATCGGACACCGCAGCTCGCATGTGCGGCCGCAGCCTGCAGTCTGATTTCAGTGATGCTTCAGCGCCACCGTGTACCAGCTGCACAGCTTATACCTCGTGTCAGCAGCTTGTTGAAGAGTCGTGCAACCTCTGGGTGAGAGGCTTTAGGCCCTGGTTTTCAGCCTTTTCACTGCAAATAAACAATGCATTCCTGACATTTCAAGTACACAGAATATCCTCAGCTCCAGCAGGCTGCTGACAAGTTGTGCAGAGGAAATCTACTACAACCTCAGGAACTGATGGGTTTCCTACTCATTCTCAACAGATTGACTAGTGCTAAATATATATATCCTGTATTTCCACACAATCTTGGTAAAGAAGTCAACCTGTTTACTCTTTTTTTAAGACAGAGAAAAACATACGGTGAATGTAAAGCAGTAATTAATAAAGGAAAAACTAAATCACATTTTCATTACCACTCCATGCTTCTAGCTCAAAGTTCGCTGAACACTACATCAGACCGTGCTCAGCAATGCACAGAGAGGGAAAACTCATTGACATCATTGGGAAGCATGTGTAGTTAGTAATTTTACAAGGAAAAAATTCCTGGAGACTAAAGCATGGAAGTGCTAAACAACTGCTGCAAGTCCATGAGATGTAAACACTGTTTACTTCACTGTCTTTGGATGTTGCCTTGCCATATTAACCTTTAAGAGATACTCAGATATTCTGGCCTTGGGAAAATCGCCAGCAACAAAATGTAGCTAGATACAGTGAGCTCAGTCCTGAAGCTGCTGGGACTCGCACATCCACAGCTTCTCTGCAGACAAATAACTGCCCTGAATATAAGCCTGAGCAGAAAAGCCCCGTCAGATTTGAAGCTTGGTTATTTGGTGCAGTTGAGCACCAAATACCTGGCAGTATTGCTGCAGCTCTGTCAGCCCGTGCATGGCACGTAGGTGAGAGATCTGGATCCAAGGATTGTACAAGCCGCGTGTGATGCATATGGGTAAGAGACCTTCACAGGACTGTAACACAGCAGTTAACCTGTCTGACTTCTGCCGAGCCTTTCCCATAAGGCTGAAGAACCCAAGCGGACAGCCTGATAAAGCTGCACACTGGGAAATCCAGTTCCCTGTTTCAGCTTACAGCTCGCTATCTGTGTGCTTTTCCAGTGTGCTGTCTCACTTGAAGTCTTCTCCCATGTGAGAGATATGATACGAGCTTGTAAACAAGCTGCTTCTGCAAATATTGCTGTACGTCTGGGGTGGGGCCCCAGGAAATTTCTGAAACAACTTACTTTGCTCCCCCTTTAAAAAGGCTCTACCTTAAAAGTTTAAGATTAGCCCTTAGGTGTTAAGTATTCAAATAGTTTTTTTCTTGCTCACTGTCTTGCTTCACATACACACTGACACCTTAACATTTCAGTTATCCTCCCTACTATCTTCAGAGCAAGGCTATATAAACTTGGTCTAGCTTCCCTTAATTATTGCCGGGATAGATGGAGATGCAAGTAAGGCTGTGATTGGCATTGTCAAAGCAGGAGCTAATCAGCACCTGGGAACAAATGTTTACTGTTCTGCCAGGAACGCAGTAGGGAAAACTCAAGTTACAGCTGGATTTCTCTATCTCAGCCCAGATAAGGGCGTTTTAAAATAAAACTCGTTAGAGGAAGAATATGTTAATATTACCTGAGATTGGAATAAAAGGGGAAAGCAGACAGGTCTGCCCTCTGAGCCTGGAACCAGCAAAGCTGAACTGGTTGCGGCTCCCGCTCTTGTGGTCAGATTTCTTAGTCCCTAATAAGTCACAAACTCCATTTGAAGCCTTTCCCCAGCACTGGAGTATATAAAAAATAATAAAATGGAAAACTAATGGGTTAAAATGGTCAGTGGATTAAAAAGTTACTGCAGGGGGCAGGAAGGGAGGACAGACAGTGTGATTACATTAGAGTGATTTCCTGCCCAGGGTCTGCAAGAACCATCAGAGCGATGTTATGCAAAAAGTTAAATGCCGTATATAACATGCCACAACCATTGAATACTTTTTTTTAGAGAGTTCAGGGAAAACTTAAGAGTTTTCTCTGAAGTTCACTGGATTTTTTCCCTCATACAAACCTCCTCCCTGTGAGGAGCATCATCCTGCAAAAGGAACTGGGTGAAACTCTGTTCTCATTGAAATCCAGGAGTGTTTCACCTTTGGTTTTAATCCAGCCAAGATTTTACTTGTAGCTGTCTCTGCAAGATCTCACAAACTATGCATAGAAAAATCACCTTTCACTGGTCTCACAGTTTCTGAAGCCCATGGGACAGTATCTGTGGAAAAAAACAACAAGGCAAATTAGACAACAATAACCCTGGCTTCTCCCTACAAAACAGTGGTCCCCTCCCAGCGCAGCTAAAGGAAGCAACAAGCCAGATGAGGAAGGTAAACTTGGGATCTGAAAGGAAAGAGTCTCTGGTATTTATAAAAGTCAGAGGTTCACACGGAAACTTAGTTACAGCACTGATCCTCTCCAGTCTATTTCAAGACACGCAGCCCTTTTTCAGATATAGTATTTGAATCATTAGTGTTGGAATATTTCTCCTCTTTTTAACTCTTTGAGTGGAAAACCTTGTACTGATTTGAAACCATATTGACAGCTAGAATATGAGGTGAGAGCTGAGCACTGAAATTCATTGCCTGAGTAAGAACAGAGAGAAAACTAAATCACAGCTTCAGCATGTGATCTGTAACCAATGGAGCCATTTGACCCATCATGGTCTTCTGTGATTAACAAACCCATGGCATGGAAAAAGAGAAAGGGAAACTGCCTGCAGCAGGCACTGTGATGAAGTGCAAAGAATGCTGATGCATACTGCATTTCAAATGTTAATATCCTCTGAAGGAACAGCATGGGCTGCATTTAATGCCTTCTCACAGCATCATGGAGTAACTCAAGTCGGAAGGGGCTGCAGAAGGTCTCTAGTCCAGCCTCCTGCTGAAGCAGGGCCAGCTCTGAGATCAGATGAAAGTGCACTTCACCACCCCCTTTGGGCCGTTGATAAAAATGTTAAACACAAGAGGTTCCAAGATAGACCCCTGTGGTACCCGACTTGTTACCAGCCTCTAGGTGGAGGATGACCCATTAACGCTCTAAGCCTGGTTACCCAACCAACTTTTTAGCCATCTAGTTATCCACCCATCCAGACCGTAATGTCCTAACTTGGGATACAAGAATGTTGCAAGCGACAGTCTCAAAAGCCTCACTAAAGTCAGGGTAAATGACATCCACTGCTCTCCCCTCACCCACAAAGCCAGTTATTTTATCACAGAAGACAATCAGGTTGGTCAGGCATGACTTACCATTGGTAAATCTATGTTAACTGATCCCAATCACCTTCATTCCCTTATATGCCCAGAAATATCTTCCAAGAGGACTTTCTTCAAGATTTTCCCAGGGATCAAAGTGAGACTGACTAGTCTGCAGTTCCCTGGATTATCCTTTTGGCCTTTTTTGAAGATGCATGTAGCATTTGCTTTTCGCCAGTCATTAGAGAGAGGCCTCTCCCAATTTCCATGACTTTTCAAAGATGATAGAGAGGACCTTGCAATGACAGCAGCCAGTTCTCTTCTCACCTTCAGATGCAGCCCATCTGGTCTCCTGGTGTGAACATCTTTTATTTGGCAAATATTTAGGTTCTCTATATATTGGTTGTTTAGTACTAGCAACTTGCAGTAGGAGTAACAGTACCGAGAAACTGCTGAATAGGATGCTAGAATTGGAAAAACATACACAAAAGGATTTTCATTGTGACAGTGGGTGAGTTAGGATAGCTTTCTTTATCATCAGAGAAGTCAAACTAAAGCAAAAGTTGATCTCATCATCTGTTCCTTCAAATCAAGAATGAATCCACTGCCAAGGCTTCACAATGGTATAAATCTGTAGTGGCTCCACATTTTAACCAAAAGCTTTTTTGCATGTTTTCACCTCATTTAGTGGTATGGGTAACACTGAAATACTCGTCTCTATTAAACATAGTTGAGGTTGTAAAATTGTCCCTCGGTATTTCATAAAATCCATTTCCTGACACCAGTTGAGGACATCATCTATGCAGAATCTTTTAGATAAGTCAGCTGCTTTTGACATTCATCTCAGTGGACTGTGGCTACAACTTCTGGAGGGACCAGAGTCACCTGAATCCTTTAACCACAGAAAGCCAAGAAAGTATTTAGAGGTAGTTGGTCCTTAGCCTTACGAGCTCCTCTGGGGGCTACCACAGGGGCCTAATCTCTTACATTTTCTATTCAATAAGTCTATATGATACTAGATGGGAAAATAAAGGCTCTAGCTGTGGTGATATATAGATGTCAAACTGCAAGGTTAAAGGATCAAACTATAGATGATACCTGACTGTAAGTTTCTGTTGTTCCTGTCCAGGTGATATATTGACTCAAAGGAGTCAATAGTTTTGTTTAGAAAGGATTCAATGCTAAAACCTGGAAAAGAGCTAGATGCCTCAATCCATAGAAGAGGAAATATGCCTTGGTCTACAGCAGGGATAATCGGAAAGCAAGTGAGATAGATACCCTAATGAAGGCATATGGCCATTTATAACTCAAGTGTAAAATGTCTCTAGTTTCTGAATGATTCAGGTAGCAGCTCAGGACAAAACTGCTCTTTCCATCCATAGACGACTGTAACAATTAATTCTGGATTATTCATTGCTCACTTGCACTAACAATGATTCATGCTTGGGTTGGCTGTACTGAAAGGTTGGACGCTGCACTGTTCTCTACCCTGGCTATTGCGAGCTTTCTGCTGCAGTTAGTGCAGAGAGCAGCAGCCAGCCCAGCCAGAGGCCACCATTACTTCCTTATGTACCTTACACCATTACATAGACCCTACTGCCTTTCAGGTACTGGGAGAAGACTAGTATGTGCAAATTCATATTTAGATCCTTGGAAAGCTCAGAACAAGTGCCTGGATCCTCAGAAACACTAAGGCTGCCACATTCAATTGAGATCCATAGAGGAGACATGTCTGGTTTTGATTCAGCCCCAGACTATTTCTGAGCACCTTTTCCAGTCATGTGAGATGTCATCCTGGGAAGGACAGGCACTCTAGCTGAAACTCTGCGTGGAGGATACCCTCCCATTCAAATGCTGGCCAGGCATAAAAAAGATGCAGGCTCAAATTTAATCTGTTGGAAGGTGGGTAAGTCTTTCATCATCCCGGAGAATATTTCTTGGCT
This sequence comes from Gymnogyps californianus, assembly GCF_018139145.2. NCBI lineage: Eukaryota > Metazoa > Chordata > Aves > Accipitriformes > Cathartidae > Gymnogyps > Gymnogyps californianus. The sequence continues at coordinate 31,153,180 of NC_059474.1, read as the reverse complement.
TTTTACCATTGTACCTGGGCAATTTCATGCGAGTAAGTACTCTTGGTTGTGTCGACCAACAGAAATTGTCTATAAGGCTTTGTCTGCATTAGCTTCAATGCAGCTCTGTAAAGTGAATCAGTTGGTGCCAAGGACTCAGTGGCCACATTGTATGTGGGGAGAGGAGGTTGCTTTGAACTGTTTCTAGTCTGGTCTTGTAGCCTGAATGCCCGTTAATGGCTGGGACACATCAGTTGTGTTTCTAGAGCTCACCTTTCTGTCCAGCGTCATCTGAAGGGACCCCAGTTTGCACACTCTGCAATAGTGCCCCGACATGACCAAAACATTCACCCATGGGAGAAGTGGAAGATTTGCTTCCAAAATGTTCCTTCAAAAAGGAACAAAAATGCTAATGTCGGTGCAGCCTGAGTTACCCACCGTGAATATTGTTCTTGACTGTAGGAGCTTCCATATCACTGTTAGTCCAGGCCCCTCTCCTTGCCCAGACCCTTCCTGAGACTTGTTAATATAAGCTTTTAGCTTTTCTCAACAAATTGGTTTGAACTTTCTAACCTCAAAGGTTAAGCCTGCTACTCAGTGAGTATCTTATATTATCTGCCTTTATAAACTGGAAGAGGGCCTGTGTCATCCCAGCTGCAGATGTTTGCTCCACTCCTGGCAGGATTTTAAAATTGCAGGTTACACCTGTTTATCATCTGGAATGAGAAAAGCAACGTGACTCTTTCTGTAGCAGCACTGTGTTTATCTGAGAGCTCAAGCTCAGGATCGCGAGATCCTCAGGAGACCACGTTTCAACTTGGTATCCTGATTTGTGGCCTCTAATTGTTTGTTTTGAAAACAGAACTGTCACCAGCATCCCTTGAAAACAGAGCTCTGCGCTTTAACTATGTTGTAGCAGTCACTCGATATTACTGCTAAAATGAGAGTGCATGTCGGTGTTAATTGAGGTCAGCATCAGATGTGTTTTATTGGCTTCTGATTGCTACCATTACAGCCATTATTACTACTGCTTACCTTTCTATAACCTCCTTGCTCATCAATTAGGTAGTATATCAGTTAAGCAGGTTTCTTCCCATTGTAATAAATGGCAAATGAGAGATAATAAGAAGGTCGGCTTCTGTTCCTTGAGATTAATGGAAGTGTTGTCATTTCACCAGCATAATATTAAGCTAATTGTGCTGAAAGAGATACTGTAGCATTTCCGTCATTTAAAAAAAAATAAAAGGGGGGGGGGGGGAGGAAAAGAAAAAAGACAGGATTATGCACTTAAATCAGTCCTAAAACTTAAAAGCCAGAATTCCAAAGAGGAATAAGGGAGAGGGGGGCACCTGTCAGAACCATCACCTTGAGCAGTCCTGGCTTCTGGTCTAATGATAAACACTTTTCTCTGCTTTGACTTTGGGAAGACATCCTAGTTTCTGCATGCCTGAAAATGGTCACAGGGCACATACATTCACAAGTACATTCAAGTGTGGTTGTGTCATAGGGAATTTGATATATAAGTAGCATGACGTGTTGGACAGAAATGCTGGGGGCTGTCATACCATTCCAGACCATTCCAGGCCATCTCAAGTAAGACCCTGAGATGGTAGAGGAATGAGCTAAGATGGGCTAACAGGAACCTCACAAAGTTCAACAAGACCTGCAAAGAATGGAGACGTCCTGCGTCCTGGTGCCATAACCCCACACAGCAGCATGGGCTGGGACCAATTTTGTGGAAAAAGGGGGACCTGCTGGACAAGAAGTTGAACGCAAGCCAGCAGTGAGGAGATGCTGAGGAAGCTGGGTTTGTTTATCCTGTGGAAGCAAAGGCTCTGGTGGACCTAATCACTGTCTTCAGCTACCTGTTGTGTCATAGAGAGAAGTTAGAGCCAGTTCTTCTTGGAGGTACAGTGTGAAAGGACAAGAGGCAATGGTCACAGGTAAGAGCAAGGGAGATTTCAGATGGGTATAAAGAAAAGCTCTCCACCATGAGCACTGGAACAGGTTGCCTGGAGAAACAACCTTGCAGATTTTACAAATTTGACGGAGACAAGCCTTGAATAATCTGATCTAACTTTGAAGCTAGCCCTGGTTTGGGCAGAAGGATGGACTAGATGACCCCCAGAGCTGCCTCCAATCCTAAATTATTCTATGACTCAAAGTGTTAGGTTGTTCTGGGAAAATATTTCAGCAGAAATCTTTCCATAGAACAATTCTGCTCCAGTAAAAATGAAACTATTTCATAGGACCATGTGTATTTTGACATGAAACTTTTCAAAAATCTCAAAAACACTTTTGAACAATTCCAAACTGAAATAGGACATATTATTTCAGTTGTTACATTATCTGTATACATTTTTTACAAATTCATACTATAAATATATATGTATATTTGCTATTGTAACACTGAACTACTGTGAAAAGGAATGAATTCCACATTATCAAATGACTGTGATAAGGTCTGGCTGACGTTTCCAAATTCACACCATTTGGAATACATTCTGCAAAAATTTACACACTTTTAGTTATTTTCTGAGAAAAAAAGTCAGACTTACCTGAAAAGAGGCAGATAGAAATCTATCATCTATAAGTCATATGCTAACTCACAGAAGTGATAAAATGTATCGCACCAAATACATCCTACTTGTATGTTGCCTCACACAGAAGCTACCCATGTTTTTGTTCCAGAGAGAAAATCTACTATGTTATCACCAGTTACTTTCAATTCTGATCTCTGTATCATGTGGGTGATAAAAGGGATGTAGCACCAGACTGAGGCGGGAAGTCTTTTTCTGCTTCATGATTCAGAAGCTATGCCACATCCCCTTTTCAAAGCATTTGGTGAATTTCTCCAAAGAAATAGGATCTTCTTTCGTATCAGCTGTTGAAGTCCCAGGAATCCATCCTTAAAGGGAATGATGAACTTGGCCCTTTGTAAACAGGGCAGTTTGAACAGCTCTAGGTTTTGTGCATGGTATTGGCACTAGCAGTTGAAAGTGGTTCCCAACACTGTGTTCCTCATTTGGTAAAATAGATGATTTCTTCTCTTTCTGCTCCTGCTAGCTTGCATTTATCTGATCGTCTGGTTTTGCTTCCATTTTTCTAAGTCAAGTTCCTGTTGTGTTTTTACTCATAGCAGTAACTTTGATTTATTTTCATTTAGTTTTCAAGATTTTATAAGGGAGCATAAGAGGAGACAAGTTTTGCAATAACCCGATTCACATTTGCAGGGACATAATGGAGTTTGAAATCATGTTTGAACATTCACTTCTCTGTCTCTGGTAAGTAAGGCTGAGAAGTCACCAACCACGGGCTCAGGGATGGAGACAACTGGCTTGGGAAAATGATGTTCTTCACATCCTGGATGAAGTGGGGACAGGTAAAGATGAGTAGGCAGGGTAGAAGATACATTTCTGCCTGGCTGGCCCTACTACCCAGAGAGACTGGAGGAGTGCAGTGAAAAGGACCCAAAAATAACAGTGGGGTGAAGGCTGTCTCGCTGCGTTGGCCAGGCTGAATGTTGTAGTTAGGACAATCTCTTCAAGAGGCTTGGGAAGAAATAAAAAAGTGTAAGAGAGAGCCCTCTCACTCCCTTTCCTCCAGCCAATTTGGGTAGTTGGAAACCTCATTTTCTTTTGCCTTTGCTGTCTTTTCCCACAAAGCACTAGTAGCAAATTAACTGAGAAGTGTGACCAGGGTGGAGCTCGCTCTGGCTGGTCAGGGCTTTACGTCCTAACCAGCAGGGACAAGTCCCGGGGGCTGAGGGGTGTGAAATGAGATGTGCTTGGAGGGACGAGGTTTTAACACCGAGCCATGTCCAAGCACTTAAAGGATAAGGGTTCATAGACTTGCACATGGACAAACTGATTTTACCATCACCATTTGGATGTCATTAGCACACACCTCATCTGTCCTGGAATTAAGCTGCATGCTTTTAAAATAAAACATTGTGTTTACCTTGTTAACAAAATGACTGGCAATGTCCTAATCTTGAGATGTAATATTTTCACAGGAAAAAAAAAAGTTTGACCAATAAAAACTGGTAATTAATGGCAAGAAACAAGTGATTCATTCATAGAACAACTGAGCATAACTGAAGAATGGCACCTTAAACCAATCTGTTGAAAGACCCTTGGAAGAAGAAAATCATCATTCATCTTTGCACATCTTTTGATTGAAGTTACTTTAGGGATCACCTTTCAGAAGGAAAACAACCTTAGCGTATAAAACACTTTGGCCAATGTTTATCCAAGGCAAAGCATGAGGACACAACTTCGGTGTGTATAAACAGTTAATTTCATGGGGAATTAGTCTGTATATTTCAGGGATCAACAGGGCAGCAAGGTACAATGCGCTTCAAGCTTTCATTGAAACTCAGAAATATCTATGGCAAGAGTTTTAGTAGAACATGTAATGTCATTCAGAATATTTATATTTGTAGTCATTTTTCCACTGTGACATAAGTTTTTACCTGCAACGACACCCAGCAACAGCTGAGGTAACAGCAAAAATGAAAAAACCTGAAAGAAGGTGTACTTGTGCAGGCTCCCGTGAAGCTGTTCATGTGAAGGTTTGAAAACATCCTCTCCCCCTTTTACAGGTGGGCAAATGAAGTACAGAGATCAGAAACGACAGGCTGAGCGCACAGCTGTTCTGGCAGCCAAGCCCCGCGCTAGTGTCTGTGCCACTTCTGGAGCTAGACGTATCTCAGTGACTGAGTGAAGAGACTCCCACACACCAAAATTCGCAGCATCTTCAGCGACATTTGCAGACTGTCGGGTTTCGTAGGCTGGAATGAACTTGGAACCACCGTTGTCTTCAGCGGTGAAAAAAATCTGCACTGCAGAGAAAGCTGTGTGAGAAATGTCTTCCTGCTTCCTCATGGGTCTTCTACACGGGGATCTTACTGGGAGCAGGAGAACCCACAACTGCCCAGTGGCCAGAGGAAAACTCAGAAAACTCACTTTCCTTGCGTTGAAAAACCTGAGAGAAGGTCTTGAGTAGAAACTGAAAGAGGAAAAACGTTTAAGTAATACTGGAATGACTTTTTTTAAATGAAATTTTAAAGAAAACCTTATGTTTAAAGAAAACATGTGTCTCTTGGGAAAAAATATCCCTCATGTTAATCCTTCCCAAGTAGAAAACTACAACAGCATTAATAACATTTATACTGATTTTTTTGGCAAAAAAAGTGTATTTAAGATATAATCAGTAGACAAGATTATGTCTGAAGGGACATAAATTTTAAAAATGTATTTTCTATCTCTGCCTTTTCAGAGTAACAGAGGAAGTTGATGAGAATTAAAATCAAAAGCCACCTTCAGGTTTTGCCTCTAGCTACTCTTTTTTCACTTGTAAGTTTGGGAACTTGGAAAGGCAAAAATTAGAAGAAAGAGTATGCAATGCAATTGGGAGCATGACTTTTCTCTGCCTGGTCTCCACATTTGGGTGACTGTTACTCACTGGGCATTTACCTGCTAGTGTGTAAGTCCTCATATAATCCTGATTGCCTCATTTTATAACAAGTTTGCACTGCATTTGTTTGTTGTGTCTATGCAATAGTAATGGACTACTGATGGGCTACCGGGACAAAGAAGTAGATTTTCCACTTCAGCCGATGCTGAGAGGTAAGCTTTGCCTGCTGGAATCTGCAAGTGAGCTTCACAGCTGCAGAGGAAGAGCTACCCTCCCCATTTCTGAAGGGGGTCTTTTCCTTCAAGAAAACTCTGCCAACAGCTCACAATTACCCAGCGAGGGGGCTGTTCCTCGCATTTGAGCTGCAGGGCTTTGACATGAAATCGCACATGTAAGCCTGCCTTTTACTGGCTGGGAAACTGATAACGACAGTGGAACGTGAGGCTGTTGTGGTCTCAACAGCTGTTGCTAGCTGGGGTGCCATGCTGTAAAATCATAATGACAAATGAGGTGGCCGTATGTATTTGGATACATAGCCCTGATTCGTGTTTTAAATTGGAGTGTAGCCTGTAGGTATATTTAATGTTTTTTCCTTTTTGGAAATCTCTGCCATTTCCAGCAATATTCCTTGTGGGGAATTCCTCTGGAAATGCCCAGCTTTTCAGAATAACACTTATTTTCCTGGACATTAATTATCCAGGGGAGTATTTATCTTGTTCCTACTTATGACCTTTAACGCTAAGATACTTCTCTAGGGGCTCTGAAGTCAGTCTTTCACATCACAGCCTATAACACTATCTTTTACATAGAAACATATTACATAAAAATAAATATAACAGGATCAAAACAAAGTATAAAATTTGCCATATAAATTTTGTATTTCAGGCAGATTTCAAATAAAATCAGGAGCTGACTGGCTGTGCTTCTGTATGACATGGCATTTAACATGAAAAAAACAAGTCAACAAGAACATCAGGGTTCTTACTTCCAGGAAGCAATCTATTTTTAATATTACAAATGCTTTCCTGTTTTCTTTTCTCCAAGATTTCTCCAGTGCATATGAAATTCAAGGGTTTAAACATTTATTTTTTTCCTTGGCCGTGGTATGAAATCAGGGAGAGAGATCAACATTGTTATTTATTTTAAGAAAGTCTCTGCACTATATCAACTGAGCAGAATAACATTGATAGGCTTTATGGTTCACAAATGTCACCCTTGTTCTAGGTGAAAAGCTACTGCTAGAAAGCTCGTGCGATGCGTGTGTGTGTAGTGTACGTGGGATACATGTTCTAAGACCGAGAGTGGTCAGGATATCTACTGATCTGCAATTAGATTATCCATGTTATTATTTTTAGTTCTTATTGAATTGGAAGCAAAGTGAGCTCAGAAAGAAACCATCAAATGGCTCCAACTGAGATCAGTGATAAACAGTTTTTTTTTCACCAGGCAAAAAGCAGAGTAAACACAGGTCAGGTTTGCTCTGGTAGCGATGCTTGTAATACAGCAAGAACATCCTTTTCAAATTCTTGTCCAGACTGCTGCAACAGGCAGAGAGCAGGGTGCATTTTGAAAGGCTTCTCCAGGCTTTACTCAATCTCCGTGGAAGCTGCAGCACAGTCTGGGGGTGCCAGGGGAGCAAAGAGGAGTATGGATATGCATGGCTGCATGTACAGCAGATACTCTTCTCATATAGATAGTTGGCCAATGGGTGGGGTCCTGCAGATTAGGAGGAAAATCCAGTGATGGAGCTGATTGCCTTTGTCGGATAGTGAACATCTACAAGAAAATCACATTCCTTGTTTCAGCTCCGCAAGAACTTCAGCCAGTAAAGCCAGCCAAGATGCTCATCTCAGGATGCAGTTTGATCATTCCCTGATTTTGCTTTGCAAGGTACTTTTCTCAGCGAGCGGATGCTATAACAGTTTCTGAAAGCAGGTTAACTGGTTTTGCTGAAAATTGCCCAAACATCGCACAAACCACTTTTTAAAAATAATCTTCATGTTTGGATTTGCCAGTGTATTATAGTACTCCTGGCCTTTATTGCAAATTCAGAAGCTGTAATGCTGTCCAAATGGATTTTTTAGTTCACCTCTTCACTGAGTAATGAGATGTCTGGTTTTCAGCCCCAGTTTTTGCGAGAATCCCTCTGTCTCCAGAAGATCTTGCGTGTCTTGTCTTACGACTACAGTGTTTGCTATTCTTACGCATTGTGTACTCAGTAGTGAAAAGCCTACAGTTGTTCTTTACGCATCCAGACTTAACCATAAAGCTGATTTTCATACCCTCAGATGCTTCCTCTTCTGCTCAGTGTCCACTTCAGAGAGTGATCTGTATTTGTAATGCTCCATCTTCTTTGCCTTGTGACCATTTCCTTATTTTTGAAACGGAATGGTTGCCCATTGCAAACTGAATTTAATTGTTTTCTGGTTCTTCATGCTTTGTCATGAGTCATACCAGAACTGCTGATTCTCAGCAAGATGCAGAGCTGGAGTTACTAGCCTCATAATGATCTGCACCCATCTTCCTTGCTAGCACCTGCTTCCTTTTCTGGTGCACTACTATACAAAAAATGTAAGTAATATGGCAAATTCCAGAGCCATTCGGAGTCATCTGGCATCCATCCACTGACCTTGGTCCACAAGCTGAAGACCAGCTGAAAGCCTGTGAGTTGGTTCATTGCCAGTTTATCCTGGAAATCCTTGGTAGATTTCTTATCCACTACGAATAAGTGACTTTGGTGGTCCTCCAGCAGCTCAGGTATAGTCATCTGTTTCCCTCCCAACCCTAAGCCCCCATGCCTTTGTCTTCACTCTCAGCTGTTTCCCTGGGTTGCTCATATTGCTGGCTGTCTCCAAGCCACATGCTGATGGTCTGTACATGATCCAGGTGATTCAGTCTGTCTTCCAGGGGACTGTTCTGTGACACCGTGAGAGATGCACTGTTCACGCAAGGACATTGACAGGCACTCCTCTCTCTGTTAATCTTCCAACAGATTACAATGAACAAAGATTAGCAGATTTAACATTTTCAGGAATGACCTAGATGATGGGGCAGAGTGCACACTCAGCAAGTTTGCAGGCAGTACAAAATCAGGAGGGGTGGCTGATACACCAGATCATTGTGCTGCCATGCAGGGGGACCTGGACAGCCAGAGAAATGGGCTGGCCAGAACCTCATGAAGTTCAACAAGGGGAGATGCAGAGTCCTGCACCTGGGGAAGAATAATCCCAGACACCAGTACAGGCTGGGGACCAAAGGGCTGGAAAGCAGTTCTGCAGAGATGGCCTTGAGGGTCCTGGTGAACATGAGCTAGGAATGTGCCTTTGCAGCCAAAAAGTTCAACAGCCTCCTGGACTGCACCGGGAAGAGTGTCTCCAGCAGGTTGAAGGGGGGATCTTTCCCCTCTACTCATCACTGGTGAGACAGATCTGGAGTGCTAGGTCCAGTTCTGGGCTCCCCAGTACAAGAAGGACATGGACATACCGCAGTGAATCTGGCAAAGGGCCATGAAGATGATTAAGGAACTGGAGCATCTCCCATATGAGGAAAGGCTGAGAGAGACGAGACTCTTCATTCAGCCTGGAGAAGAGAAGTCTCAGGGGGATCTTAGCTATGTGTGTACATACCTGATGGGAAGGAGTAAAGAAGAGGGAGTCAGGCTTTTCTCAGTGGTGCCCAGTGGCAGGACCAGAGGCAATGAACACAAAATGAAGCACAGGAGGTTCCCTCTGAACATCAAGAAACACTCTTTTTACTGTGAGGGTGACTGAGCACTGGCACAGGTTGCCCAGAGAGGCTGTGGAGTCTCCATCCTTGGAGATATTCAAAACCTGACCGGGCATGGCTGTGAACAACCTACCCTGAGCAGCGGGGGGTTAGACTGCGTGATCTCCAGAGGTCCCTGCCAGCCTTGCCATTCTGTGATTCTGTGATCTTTGCAGTATCTGAAGTGGGACGATTCAGCCTCTCCCCTTTCCATGGTTAGAAACAGATTGGAAAACAGTCATAATAATCATAAAACTGATCTGATCCTTTATTCTTGTGGATGATTTCTACAATAGCCTGCAAAACTTCTGGTTTCCTTTGGGAAATATTTCTGTTTGTTTCTTAAGTCCTTGTAGGAGCTTATTTCTGCTAGCAAGAGCCAAGTTGGGCGGAGGTTTCCTAGTGCCTCCATATTTCTAGTCCATATCAGCCAGGCTGCTGTCCTTGCTTTTCCAAACTGGGAGTGTTACAACTGGGCTTCCCATTTCTCTAAGGGTTTGTTGATTTTATACATGCTTTAAAAAAGCATCCCAGGCAAAATACCTTTTCTGTGCTATTTTTGTGAAGCCTTCAGATTCTGTTTGAAACTCTTCTGCTAAACAGGTCCTTCTTTAAATTCATACATCATGGACCAATTTTAAGGTATGTGAGAACCTCTCCTATTTGTTCATTCTTGGTTCAAGAGGACCACAAAGTCCTGTTATCTTTCCACAAGAAACCAGTCACAGTTCTTGACACTAGCTAATATTAGCTGAAGCTCAGGGCTCCCCAGGAAAAGAAAACCAGGGGATGGAGTCAGGTATCAGATATAATCTTGGTTTCTCTCAAGAAACTCACTGCCCCTTTTTCCTGAATTTTCCTGAATTCAAATAGGAAAGAGATTAGATCTTTTACCCAGAAGTCCTTCCTCAAACATGCAACTCCTTAACTGCTTCTGAGGGCAGTGATATGAAACTTCAGTGTCTACTGCTCCTGTATCTTTATTATTAGTACCTCTTGTCTTTCTGCTGCTTTTCTCCCAATACCAGTTCAAACAAGCAATGTCTGGCCCTTGGCATTGCTAGGTGACTTCCTAGGGCAAACAAACATACGAGGTGAGCCATAGAAATAGGTGAATGCTTTGGTTAAAGCCTTCTGTGGCCTCCTGTTTTGCTAGTGGGTGCTTTGACCTGACTGCCTAGAAGAGTTAGATGGCTTCTTTATATTTTTCGTGAGTAAAAATAGAACAAATTTAGGGAAGTTATTCAACATATAAAAAGGTGTACTTTACTATCATGGACCTGGGTTTGACAGACTCTGTACTTGGTAAGACCCAGATGTCACAAGCAATGCTCTGTTCCCCAGACCTCACCTACTGGCGTAGCATCTGACAATCTCCAGAGAGACTGCACTCTCAAACAAGAAATCACTAATTACTAGATATACAAAGCATTAATGATTAGCACAGACTCACTCCAAACCAAAACACACTGAAATATCAATTATTAAGCAATAATATGGACTTTTTTTTCTTTTCACTGCTCAGGAACTTACTTACACTGTAGAAGTAACCCATGGCTCTAGCAGATTCCAAATTATTGATTCCCTAACTGCAAAGATGTAGGCACTGACCATGGCTATTTAATACAAAATACTGCTCTGCACTGGCATTTACAAGCAAGTTTCTGTGGCTGACATTCTCTGCTGTATGCATTAATTTTTAATTCCTTCACTTTCATTATCTGCAAGGGGTGATTTTTCCATTATATTTGTAAAGGTGCAGCCAAAAAAAAAAAATGTATGAAACAACAAATGGCCACTGAGCAGGAAATGAATCACTCCGGCTTTGAGTATGCTAACGACAGATACTGCAAATATACAGAAACACTTTGAAAACTTTCCAAGGACAATGCTCTGTTAAAACTATAACATGTATTCTGGGGATCTGGATGTATTATTACACAACTCTTTGAAAACAAAAAACAAACGAAGCACGCAGTAAAAAACTTGGGAATGTATTTTGATGGGAACTTTTGTTTCAAATGGGCTGACATCTACTACTCTCAAACAGCACTCTATAGCCAGATCTCTGTTCTCCTTTCTAGGAAGGACTCAGCAGACTACTGAATGAGAGACAGGTTAACTCTTGCCAGAGAATTGTCTTTTTTTCTGCACATCAGTATCATCCCCAAAGGATGCTGCAGTAACATGTTGACATGTTTTGTCAGAGAATATGTGACTTTTTTTTTCCAAAAGGAAAAGTAAGGGGTTTCTCCATGCCCTGCTGTGACACTTGGCATTTTTCAGAGCATGTCTCTGGTCATTTGCCGTCACATTGACAGTTTACATAATGTGTCCAATTTGAGTTGCTTGATGGGATCCCACTTGCTCAAGAGGGCTGAAGATATATAGTTAAGATCAAAGGTTGTCTCAGAAACTTTTCAGTCTCCTCTACTGCTACATTGTAACCAGAGCAGAATATTTAAAGAAAAGCTGCAAGCTATGGGCAAAATTCAATCCTAACTCATCCTCATCGATTCAATTTAAGTGATGTGGAACACAAGCAGTTCTGATAGGATCCATCACTTCCCAACATTTTACACCATGTCATTAGTAGAGATAATGTTAATTTCATTATCTTTTTAGGTATGCGCAGAGGATTATTGAAAAATCAAATAAACTATTGACCTTCTTTTGGAGACTTCTTCGTTGTGACTCCTGTTTGAGCTGCCCAGATCTGGCCTGGATAATAGGTGACTCAACCAGGGGATAAAAAAAACCCAACAAAGTAAAACATCTGTGGTTCATTTTGAAAACATCATAACAAACAATATAAAGTGTGAAAGTTCATGCAGCTTTATTTGAACAGCCTAACTCAGACCAAGCTTGCTGTGTTTCTTTTCCCTCAAATTGCAGCACAGAATGAGGTTTGTTATAGCTGTTTGGCCTTCAGTTGGGGCTGCAGCTGGATCAGCTCTCAAATGCAGATTTGCTGCGGAGTTTGTTATTTAAAAAAAGCCCAAGGGGAAAAAAACCAGTAAGTAACAGCTGTTACTCACTCAAAAGAAAATTTTAGACTAAGATATTTTGGCCATGTTTCAGACACAAGTGTGGCAGCAAGAGTAAGAAGTATACAGGTTTGGTTGCTTGTCCAGAATACGGGACAGTCTCCCTTCCCCACTTGACTGCATGCTCCTCTGTCACATGGAGTGAGGAGCGCTGTGTGCTATGCAGCCTGGGTGGAGATGGCCAACCAACCATCACACAAACTAGCTCAGGTTCTTGGACAGAAATGGCAACATTACTGTAAGCTCTATCCAGCTAGCACTCCTGGCTACTCTGCAGGATGCAATGGCTATGATGCCTCAAGGACCTTTGATGACTCATTTGTAACCAGCCTGGCTCTACTAGTGAGCTAGAGAGGATCATTACTTCACTATAATGATTTGATACATGTATAAGAAACTCAAGTTTCTCTGAGCAGTATTTGCATGGAGTCTGATACTCGGTGTATGGCCAATGCGAGGACCGATTCACCCGTGCAGGTGGGATGTGGTGTGCCATCTGCCTCTGGGCACTGCTGGGGTGCTCCCTCTTACCCACAGCATCCCTCAACACAAGCTGGGCAAGCAGGGATCTGTCATGTAGCACGTTCACCTCCACTCTTGCTGCGTGGCCATTTCTTCTCCTGAGAGTGCTCCTGCCTCGGCAGTTCCCAGAAGGGGTCCAGCGCTCATCTGAAGTCAGGAAAAGGTGGAGAATTCACCACTTCCCAGCAGTCTGCTGTCACTGATAATTGCCCTTGATCAAACACTGTGATCAGATATATATGGCTTTGGCTTCCAGCTGCCAGTTCTTGCTACGCCTCTGGGCCCTAGATTTTTCTCCCTGTGAAGGTAAATTCACCATAATCAAACCACCTTTCATTTTTCCATTCTCCCTATTTCACTGCAACCCTCTTCCGCACTTTTTCCTGAACTGCAATGTCCCTCCTAAAATGTGATCACTGACCTGTACATGGCCTCCATTACCTCTGCTTTACACAGAAAAAAATGGTCCTCTGCTTCTTCTCCCTTGCATATGCCTTCAAAGTTCATACTAAACCTCTGTGGCTGCTACAGATCAGGATTATTTTTTGTGCACAATAATTCCTATGGTATTCCAGGGTACTGAACCATCTGAGCCCAAGGTAGTAAAGCAGGGTCTTTTCTTCATCTTATCTGTTAGGTTGCGTTCAGCACGTGGAAAAAAGGCACTAGCTTCAATGTGATGATGCTGATAGGAAAACAGGCTGATGTAAAGCTTTTAGACGTAGGGATTGTGTCTCGCTTCCCATTTTGCACAGTGCTTGCTTAGGGCTGTGGGATCCTATCCTGCTTCTGTGCTCCGGCATTAGCACATCATACACAAAATAATAAAGTCATGACTAATTAATAGGACCAACAACTCTCCATCAGCTGCTTCACATTTTTCTTCCACAGCATCAAGACTGGGGCTTGATGCTGTAATGACAAAACTGCTGTTTCACAGGCGAGCTCAAGAAGCTAACTAAACCACTCCATATTAATTCTTGAAATATAGAAATCTTGCCTGGCCGAGGAAGAAGTACTTAGTGCTGTATATAAGATTATAATTGGGATTTTGGGAGGAAAACACTGGATATTTACTAACTGATATAGTCTTTGAGTAACAACAAAGTGGAGGTTATTAGTTCAAATCTCATCTCCCAGCAGAGCATGCCCTATAGGCATGTTGGGGTCTGGTACTCTCAGCAGGGATTTCCCTGCTGGTAATGCAAAAGGAGGAGATAGAAGGTGGATAGAAGGTGACAAATGTGAGCAAGTAGCTACTAAGGGGGAATCATAAGACACAAAGAGAGGGGACTAAATGAAGTTATATCTCTGCTGTGCTTAAATCCATGTATATGATGCTGAACACTCATATACATGGATTAGAGTATGTATACTCAAATACACATACTCATACACATGAAGGACACTCCGGAGGAGTTGTAACGGTCTCATACCATTGCACACACTGATCTCCTGCCTAGGTTTGTGCAACCTCCAGTGCCTTCTGCCCTCTCAGAAACCCCTTCTTCACTCAGATTGCTCCTGGACTTTCATTAGCCATTTCTTCACTCTGATACACAATATCAAAACTCTTTTTAATTAAGCCATCACTAACAGATTATTGCAGAATGCAACAGGTAATAGGCACAAAACTAAGAGAAACTCTACCTGGATATGGTAATCATAGAGATTTTAAACTTCACAGTCTGAAGAAATGTTTCTCTTTCAACCAGATGTCTAAGGAGTGCAATGAGAAAACTTTTATTTGTAAATCACAATGTAAATAACAAATTCAGATATCACTCAAGCATATCATTCATGTTATTGGCAAATATTTGCATTAGGAGCTTTAATGAGCTTCTAAAAAATAAGCCATTTATGCAAGCCTGTGTAATTTCTCTTCATAAAATACAGAACCTGGATACATACAGATAATAGTAGATAAGCCCCTGAAAATGAGAAAATAGAGATGTGATATGATGCACCAAGAGACAGGAAGCCAGTGACAGCTTTCAGAGTGAGGTGACAAAGGAAGAACAGCAGAAAAGGAAGGTGACCTTCCCTAGCAGCAGTGGTTTGGATAGATTGATAAAGGTGTAGTTCCCTACTAGGAGACCAACAAAAATACAGAAAGATAACTGGAAAGTGACAAAAATCTGAGGAAGTTTTTAGTGGCTTAATATAACTCACTAAGATAAGAAGGGCAGTCTCTGTGCCAAGTGAATCCGAGTTCTTCCAAAACAAAATTACCTTCTTGCTTTTCTGAGCACTGATGTTTTACAACAGAAACTAGAAAGCTCTGACTTCAGTGGATCTCCTTCTGCCTCTCTGATATAAGTGAAAGCACTTTAAAAAAATTAAAAAATAAAAAGCATATAAATTTTTGGCAATGAACATGTTTATTTATGGAGTTGCATTGATTGTTGTTTTAAAATGTTGTATCATAGCCAGGTTATTAAAGTTCCCCAAACCCAAACTGCATTCAGTTCTCCTGGTGTTCTTGTACCACATCAGCTCACTGCTCGCTCACTGTCCTTCTGTAAAACCGGTCATACCTGATATTACATTAGTGATTCTTACTAAAATGTTTCATTCTGCCAGTACTGTATGGACTGTGCTATAAGATCCAAGTCATCAGTGCACCTCAACTCTGTTAAAACTAAGCAGGAGAAGTAGATCACGGGGGGGGGGGGGGGGGGGGGGGGGGAGAAAAAGAAAAAAGGAAAGTTGACAATACTTAATGTTCATATTATCTGTGGCATATTAAGTCAGTAGTTAAAACTTATTTTCTCTTGTATTTTAACTAGTTTAAGTTCATATTGCATTATAGCAATGCAATGTATACTGCTATGCAATGCATCCAATAACCTTCAACAAAATATTTTAAAGGCTATTATGAAGCATGAAGCACATGCAATCAAAATAGATTAGCATAATTTAACTCCTTGATCTAGGAGACAAAATCTGCAGTTGCAGTGTTGCTCCTCTTCAATAAAGACAGACTGGAAGCATTCTCATCACCTTTGTGTCCGTTTGCTACTTTTATTTTCCCAAGAAAAAGGAAGGATGCCCAGCAAGGCAAGCTTTCCTCGGGGTTGCAGAGCCATCTAGTGTCGGAAGGGCAGGGTTCCCGCATACATCATTTCTTTCCATTTACTCTTATTTCCCCAAACGTTTCCCCATTCCATACTTTAAAGATTTTATCATCGTTTCTTAGGCTCCTTTTTGTTCTCTGCATTACCTTCTTTTTTCTTCCTTTTCTTTTCAGTCTCCTTTTGGAAGATTTAGAAATCTTCAGGCATGAAAGCACTGCCTGATCACACTGACTGCCCCATACCCGTACACAAATGATGGTACGTCCAACTTTCTGTATTTGTTTCTTCCTTAGGATAGAAAATAAAGTGATGGAGCTGAGAAAAGATCCTTTTATCTGTCCAACCCTCTGCAATACCTAAGGGGTCAATTATATGTAGGCTAGCCCTAGTAGATGTTGGTCTATCCTGTCCCTAAAACCATCCAGAACATCCCCATTCCAAAGGTAGGAATTTCATACTCTTTCTAGCCAGCCTTTTCCCTGTGGTTACTCGTTTTCACTTGGGCAGTTTGCTCTCAAGTCTAGCTTCAGTCTGTTTCTTGCAAATTCAGGTGGCTGCTGCTTGCCCTACCTTGGAAAAAACAGAGGTATTTGATCAGTGCTGTCTTTTTGTTGTAACATTCAGCTATTGACAGATGTGCCTCCTCCGCTGCTTTTTCTCTGTACAAAGCAAGTGTAAATCTTACAGTCTTTCCTGGCCAGTGTGGTTTGCAGGACCTCTTTGCCATGCTTTCTACTCTCCCCTGAGCTGTCTCCTTGTCTACCTCTTTCTCCAAGAGCCTGGGCACAGCTGGATGCTGCTTCAGCCAAGGCTTCGCTAGTGCAGCATCAGGGCAGCACAAGGGCTGCCTATGCCTTACATGATATACCTTACACTGGTGCTCAGCTTGGGTGGCCACCTCAGGTTGGGTAGAAGAAGTCTGAAGGGCTGCAGAAGACCCAGAATACAGCAAGTAAAGAGAAGTCTGAGTGCAGGGTGCTCAGAAAAACAGAACTACAGGGTCAAATGGGAAATATTATGAGCAGTTCCAGGTAGCTCATGAACACTGGTGGCCCTCTGGATCAGGATGAGTAATATATGTAACGTGTATGCACATGCACATTTCCTACTGAATGTTTCAGTTCACTCTATACAAGATAACGCTTAATTGTTCTAGAGATGGAATAAAACCGTGTCATTTGACAGACTAGCTGGAGAACAGGTTAGCTAAATGTATGTCGTGGTTTAACCCCAGCCAGCAGCTAAGAACCACGCAGCCGCTCCCTCACTGCCCTCCGCTCCCAGTGGGATGGGGAGGAGAATCGGGAAAGAAGGTAAAACTTGTGGGTTGAGATAAGAACCGTTTAATAACTGAAGTAAAATATAATACTAACAATAATAATAATGAAATACAATAATAATAATAATAGTAATGGAAAGGAATATAACAAAAAAAAAAAAAAGAGGGGGGGAAAAAAGCAAAAAAAACAGTGATGCACAATGAAATGCCCAAGCGGTGATCTGTGCCTCCCGGCCAACTCCCCCCTGTTTATATACTGGTATGACGTTCTATGGTATGGAATATCCCTTTGGCTAGTTCAGGTCAGCTGCCCCGGCTCTGCTCCCTCCCAGCTTCTTGCACACCTGCTTGCTGGCAGAGCATGGGAAACTGAAAAGTCCTTGGCTTAAGATAAGTGCTACTCAGCAACAGCTAAAACATCAGCGTGTTATCAACAGTATTCTCACACTAAATCCAAAACATAGCATTATACCAGCTACTAAGAAGAAAATTAACTCTATCCCAGCCGAAACCAGGACAATGTAGGTACAGTTTTATTTTGTGACCAAGTACTTGTTTCAGGCAACAGAAAGGGTTTATGTAGGTGTCTGTTCTGGGTCTATTAATCAACAATTAAAAAAGAATGTGAAGTTTGGAGCTAGAAAGCTTCCTTATTTCAAAACTAGGTTTGACTGCATGCCATTTGCCTACTGGTGATGTGTTTCATTTGTATGTGTGGTGGTATATGTTATCCAATATGACCTGCAAATATAGGTAGCTCTATCCTAAACAAGCGAGGACCTCAAAGGGGTGCCTTTTATACTCAACTCCAGCTAGAGCAGATTTCAGTGATCCACTTTGGAAGTGATGAAGAAATAAATGACAGACAAGCTGCCATCCAAGAACAGGGGCAAACATAAATACAGAGGTGAAATGGTCTGATGATAGGAGTGATAAAGTTACCTGAACATATGAATATCCATGTTAGATAAAGAGAGGCATTTATTACCCATATCTCTGTTTAGGCATCTGGAAATAACAAGTCCAACAGGATTTTGAAAGCAATCTGGCAAAAGGTGGGTAACCGTAGATTTCCACTGACATGGTTTATTTTTAGGCTGGTTTCCTAAGAAACAAAGTGTGTGTGATCACACTGTCCGTCTCCCACTAATAACTTCTGAACCTGCTGGCCAGGTTTGATGGAAGGCTAGCAATCTCAAGGATATGAAATTCCTGTATGTTCCATGAAAATCAGTCACTGGGTGGAGGAAAGAGACCCAAATGAGTATCTCCATGGAGAGACAAGTCATTGAATAAAGTCAGCTGTTCTTGGTATGGTTTGGTCTACCAGCTGGGCGATAAGTAGGTACTGGGCAAACAATAAATAAATGCACCCACATTGCGGACCCAGGCACAGCACAGCACTGGCTGCTGCCTTTTGGGGCTGCGTTGTGTCCAGCTCCTGGACAGACACTGGGTATCCCAGGGGGAAAGGAGGAATACAAAACAGATGGTGGCACTGGAAAGGGGAGCTCTTACTCATAAGAGTATGAACCACTGTTCATGTTGCTGGTGACTGGAAGATGCTGGACCCTCTGCAGTGATGTAAATAAGATGTCTGCTTCCTCCTCTGCTATTCTACCAAAAGGCATAATTTGTTTAAATAAAATATCTTAGATTTGTCTTAGCTTTTGTTTGTGTTAACTACCCAGCAATCAACAATTTTATTAATTGGAGATTACTATTTTGGGGAAAAAAAAATCACTTGTTTGCCTCATCTTAAAATAAAAGGTGTTTGTAAAAACCTTTGGCTCACAATAGCTTTTAGGACATTTTAGTACCATGAGAATGGATGCGCTTTCAGACGGATGACTGCCTCGCAGACGGAATACGTTAGCAGAACATGAAAATGAGAAAAACAAGGTGGTGTGCTGCGCATCTGTCCACTGTAGGTCTCCTTCCCTCGGTGCGCCGAGGGGCACGAGCTGCCTGGCTGCCGCAGGTCACTCCTCGGGAGAAAGGAGGTACCGCAGGGGTGCCAATGACCTTGATAATATAAGGCTGTGCCAGTAATTGCCTGACAGCATCCACTGGTACATGAAAGTATCCATTTACTCCAGGCCTTTCTTTAGAGGCTGCAGTTTCACTGGGTTATTGAGACATAAGACGTCTCTGCCTTACAGCTTTTTTTTGTGATTCCTGACGTTTCTGGCTAGAGTGAGGTAGAGAAGGTATTGCTATATCCTCCCATGCTTTTTCCTTCACCTGAGTTTAACCTGTTGCTGAAGAAAGATCAGAAAGCAAAGTTTAAGACCAGAAAACAAGGTTAAACCACAGGCTATTATCTGTAAAATCCTAATGAAGAGCTGCTTGCAATTCCTGGACAAGCGTATGGATTATTACAAGAATATAAGCAAAACTAATGTGTTTTCCCCCTTATTCTTTCCTATCCTTGCTGCTGTGACATACCTGAGGGGAAATGTAATTTATCAATGTAAAATCTACATTTCTGCACATTGTATATAACACACACACATGGAAACCCCTTGGACCTTCTTTGGGGGCGAATTCTCTGCATTTATAGCGTGACCATGCAATGCCAGATGTGTCACCTGAGCTCTCCCAACCTTCAAAAAAGATGACAGCAGGTCCTGCTCCATCTTCCTAGATACATCTGCTGGGCAAGCCAGTGGCAGGGAGACCTCCTCAGCCACCAGCACCATCCGGTCTTGGCTCACTGGTATCCCCCCATGTTGGTGAAGCTGGAAGCTCTTGTGGTATCCAAAGTGGAAGAGGTATTCGGATCAGCATATGAAATGTCTGCAATGGTCTGACAGCATGGGTTATGTTCACTGTACGCTCTTCCCAGTATAAGTGGTGCAGGAACCAGTGGCACAGCAGGAGCCTTGGTGGACCCATTGCTCGTCAGTCCCAAATCCCTCTCTACCTCCCATCTTACCAAAGCTTGGTCCTGAGCTCTCGGTGGCACTGGCAGTGGCCTTCCCACACTACTGGAATGTACAGCCACTAACTAAAGACCAGTCCTTGATGAACCTTCTAGTGACTGCCCTGTGGTCTCGTGCTTCCGCCCTCTCAGCAGCCTGTGTTTCATCTCCCCTTTAGCAGGCTTCTTAGGCAGGTCACAGTTGTGGTGTAGCTCCTCTCTTAATTGATATTTCTTGTATGGCACCATGTCAGATGCTTCACTGAAATCAAAACAGAGCAAATCTGCTGGGAAAATCAGCTGTCTTGTCAAAGGAAGATACTGGGTTAGTGTGACACTACCTGCCTTTCAGTGAACCCATGCTGCTTTTTCCCCTGTTTGTAGCTTACCTTCATGTCTTGAATTAGTTTCCTCCCTACCAGGTGACAGCTCTTGGGAGGGAAGAGCCCTGTACTCAGACCAGGCCAGCACCAGTCATCATCCCTCTTGTAAAGAATAGGGTCCTTGAGCTGGCACAAATTGTGAGTGTTCCTCAGTAATTACTAGCACCTTTGGTCATAAACAGGAATTAATTCATCACGAAGAAATCTACACCAGTATCATAGCCTGATATACTAGTGTTGGTTTTTTTATGATTAGTGAACATATCAGTCAAAACATGAGAAGTATCTGGAACAAGCCATTGAGATGATAGTGGTAATATAACCACCATTCACACTCTCTTGTACCAAATTCCTACCTCTGCAAAGTGTTGGGATGCATTTGACCTGTCTGCACTAAGAGCCTGGTCTCACCATGGTGGGTGCCAGAGTTTCCCTGGGAATCATGTTCAGTTTGCAAGCAAAATCTGTTCAGTCCATTTGAGATCCTTACAGACCCACCAGCTGCAGTGCGTCAGCTCTCTTCCCCTTTTTTCACCGAGGCACAATTGTCGTTCCCAGCATCACACATCTCTGCGCAGAGACATGAGCCAGTGTAGGCAGGATGGCAATTCACTCCTCTGGATGTGTCCCCGAGGTAGGGGATTGTTCTCTTTTCTCTGCACCTGAAGGTTGGGTCACGGCCACGTGATGCAAGGAAGTCTGATTAGGTCATACGAGATGTTCAAATGCCGTTTGGCTGAAGGACAAGTCTTGTTTCCCATGAAAAGGAAACAATAACTGGACTATGCAGGCTACAGTGTTGTGCTCTTGTTCTCCACGGGGTACAGGGTAGATAGCGGGAGAGAGGATATGGTAGCAGATCACTGCTCATTTTTAGTAAAAAGCCCAGCACGTTGGAAACGACGTCTTTTGTCTTTCAAACAATGTTAACAGCTAATACAGGAGAATTTCTGCAATACTGGAGCCCCATGCAGTGGGTGCTCCCTTCTCCCAATACACTGGAGTGAAGTGATTGTTTCTGCATAAGCATGTGTAACTAGAGCCCTGAGTCTCTCTGAATTAATAAAGAATTATTGGCAGCGAGTTTCACTGCCATTCTTCTGGAACTTTTCAGCTGCTACTCTGCAGCAAGGAGATAAACACAAGCCCTAGGAGTCTCTCAGAACTTTCCCACATACTGTAACATATTTTGGAGATCGAGAATAACACAATGAAGTCCAGCGGAACCAAGCAGCACCACAGAACTGCCAAAACTGGGAAAATGGCGTGAGGGACGGCCACTGCTTCTCCTACATTGCAAGCTTAAGTTGCTTGGTGAGTTTTGCACTGCACTTGGGCATTTTCAAACGAACAAACAATTCTCAAGCATTTAAAGAAACTTCAGTAAATATAGCAGACTAGAAGCTCCGATTTTAAAATGTTTGGGTCAGCAATCAGGTGATTGTTATATACAGCACAGTAGTAACAGAGAGACGACTCTTACCTGACTTTAGGTGCCTCTGAGGCACATCTATATTCCAGCTTGGCGACTAAGCACCCTTTAGAGTCAGCAGAGTTAATGAAATACAGAGAGCAATTACTCTCGCCTGAAGTAGTCAACTAGATTTGGCCAAAGGGATTACAAGATCTCGGCTGATGAAATCTCCTCTGGCAGGATTGGCACCTAGGCACCTAGTTCAGATGCAGGCAGCTACCACTGCGGTCAATGTCTAATGTTAGGCAAGATGAACGTGGTCCAGATATCAAGTCCCTCCTCAAGGTGACCACATACAACTGTTACAAGAATAATAAAGAAGATGCTATTAGCAACAACGAATACAGTGCTGAAGCAAAAGCTTTTCAGAAAGGGCTGATTTCTCCGCTGCTTACTGACAGGAATAGGAATCAGGGAGCCTGAGAACAACAACAAAACTCCCAGAGGGCTTAAACAGAGGAAACTAAAGGACTTGCCTGAACATCAGAATTCATTTCTTTATAATCCACTGAGAAAACATGTCTCTCCAGCAGCACTCATATGGCGTGCCTTCACTTCAGAGCTAGCTTAGGGTGATTGACAAGTTATCAGCATCTCCCCAAAACAAAGCCCACTCTGAATTGTAGTGCTACCCTGGTGAGGTCCACATTGGGCTGGGGCCATACTACCCAGCTCCCTGGGCTTCCACTGGTCTGCCTCTGCGGGAGGAGGTGAGCAGGAGCAGGGGGAGGAAGGGGAAGGCAGACAGCACTTGGGCGGCAGCCCCTGCAACCTCAGCACAGGGACTTGGGTCTGGGGGTGGGATGAAGAAGACGCTGCCCACTGTGACCTCACCCAACCCCAGGGAGGTTGCCCAGTGTTAGGTGCTTCCCTAAACACGTGTGTGGTTCCCAGGAGCAGCCCTACCGATGTGCAGAATCCGTGTCAACAGTAAAGAGCAATTAGGTTTTTCTCTTCATAGGGCTGTACTTTTCTTAGTTGCTTACTAATTGAAGCTCACCCTTCCTTTGCTTGCACCTTCCTTTCACAGAGCTTTCAGGCATAAGGAGGAATCCTTGCTGCCCTTTCTCAGGAATCCCCTTCTTTTTCTTTCTGTCTGTTGATAGTGGGACCTGCATGAGACCTGAAGTAGAGATGCTCTGTGGTCACAGGCTGACGACAAAGCTTCTTCTTTGTAAAAGAATCGCATTTTTCCTTAGATATTTGTCATTTGTGCCCTGCTTTAAAGAAAAAAAAAAAAACCAAACCATTTATAGGTGAACTAAACTAACCAAGGACCACAGGTTACATAGATATATGTGTGCATGTATGTGTGTGTGCGTATTCTGAATCCGGAAACATTCTTCCTCCATTTCCTCTCCTGAATTTTTTACATCCTAGCAGTGAATAATTTAAACATTATTAAACTGTCCATGATCATGGAATTACAATATAATCACTACTGGTCTGCACAGAATGCAGATATTTACATACATCACTTCTTCTTGTATATGACATACATTACGAAGTGTACCTAAATCAATATTCAGTTCTGGCCGAATTTTGTTTTAAGAAACAAGTGGAATCAGATAGACAGCATTAAGCATATTTAGGCCATTGTTTTAAACAATATCAGAAGATTTAATTACAGAAAATCACCCCTTACTGTGAGTAACACTGCGTGACTGTAGCACGGACAAACCTAAGCAATTCTTTGATGAACACTGCCTCATAGGTTACTAATGTCAGATGAATAAATAACACTATCCTGTGCTCCTGAAGCCTCGTTTCTCAGCGAGGAGCCTCCCTGAGTGAAATGCTAAAGAGAGCAGTTAAAAGATTTACATAGGTCAGGATGTAAATGTCAGGGGAAGTAACAGATTTCTCCAAGCAAAGAAGCAGGAAAGGGAAAAACAGCAGCTTTCCTTCTTCCGAGAGGGGAAAACAGATAAAGGGTCCTGGCGGCTCCTGCCAAGTCCCTGCGCCCGCTGTGCCACAGATAGTCCTGCCTTTCATAGGCCACAGAGCAGCGGCCACTCATTATTAGCAGAGAATTAACTGCTTTCCCCATTTATTTTTTCCTTTTGAAATTATCAAAACTGGCTCATGGGAGAAGCTAACACTTCGGTTTGCTGTATCCTGCCAATAATGATCAACCAAGAGCATTAAAAAGCAGAAGCAGTGATACATTTCATTTGACTGGGCCTTCTCTCACATCCCCCTGATAATTATCAGTCTCTGTAGTTTGATAATTGAAGTTAGCGTGCTAGAAACAGAGAGCATTGTCTGCCCAGGAGCTGTGGGTGCTGTGGTTTAACCCCAGCCGGCAACTAAGCACCACACAGCTGTTCACTCACATCCCCCCCGGTGGGATGGGGGAGGGAATCGGAAGGGTAAAAGTAAGAAAACTCGTGGGTTGAGATAAGAACAGTTTAATAATCGAAATATAATAATAATAATTTGTAATGAAAAGGAAAATAACAAAAAGAGAAAGAAATAAAACCTAAGAAAAACAAGTGATGCAAATGAAAAACAATTGCTCACCACCAACCAACCGATGCCCAGCCTGTTCCCGAGCAGCGGCCCCCCAGCCAGCTTTCCCCCTAGTTTATATACTGAGCATGACGTCATATGGTATGGAATATCCCTTTGGTCAGCTGAGGTCAGCTGTCCTGGCTGTGTCCCCTCCCACCTTCTCGTGCACCCCCAGCCTCCTCACTGGCAGGGCAGCATGAGAAGCTGAAAAGTCCTTGACTTAGTGTAAGCACTACTTAGCAACAACTGAAAACATCAGTGTGTTATCAACATTATTCTCATCCTAAATCCAAAACACAGTACTATACCAGCTACTAGGACAAAAATCAATTCTGTTGCAGCTGAAACCAGGACAGTGGGTCGTGGCAGCCTGATCTCCCCAGAAACCCCTGAGGCCAGGAGGCAAGAAGTGGCGTGGCACTGACAAAGTGAGATGTCAGAACGGATGCGTTTCCTGAGAAGCCCTTCCATCTTGATGTCTGGGGCACTTTCCGACGCAAGACGCTTCAGTGGAAAGTTGATTCATATCTGTTTACAGCCAAACTCATCCCTGTAAGGCAGATGTACATTAAAAGCCAAAAAAAGCTTTGGTTGGTCGGGAGAGTTTCTATTGCAATGGCAAAATGTTGATCCTTCACTGGTCTAGTTGCTCTGAAATCTTCTGCTGGTGAAATGTGCTGCAGTGGGTGGAGAAAGGAGGCTCCATCCCTCCCCAGAGCATCAATGTTTCTTGTGATCTCAGGCAGCCAAAAAACTTTCTATCGGTTTTATAGCCCCAGAGAGGTTCAGGGCCATAGCCAAAACAAGACTGAAGTGCTCAAAGCAAAGCTTGGCAGGACTTTAATTGCCAGAATGAAAGTTCATTTCCCAAACTTTACTCCCCAGTCTGTGTATGATTGGGTTTGGGTTGCACTTCTAAGGCACCTCACTTTCCCCCCTACACAAAATGGGAGGGTAGGTGCCGAGGTCTGGGCTTTGCATTTCCACTCTGTAGGTCAGAGTCTGCAGACCCAACATTTGCCCCGCAGGAGAGTCTCTGCTGCTCCTGCCTCCCTCTCCACCTTGCAGATAGACCGTAGCCATTCCTCTGCCCTCACCCAAAGTCACGCAGAGCCTGAACTCTGTCTTCCAGCTCATTCTCTTCTGTTCGCTTTCAGTGCCATGCGTGTCTCAATCCCTCTTCATACTTGTGAAGCCCGTGCATACTGTGTCTTTGTGGCAAACACAATGCGGGGCAGTTCTCCCCAGTTAATAACCAGGCAATGCGCAAGCCCTCAGCTCCTTAAAGCACAATGAGGAGTTTCTTAGGTGCTTTCCAATGTTTTGTTGCAGGTTCATGAAAACTGTCCCAAGAGCATACTAATGCCCTCGCACGTTTCAGAGGCTGCAGGCAGGGGGATTTTGCAGAACCTCCTTGCATACAAGTTCTTGCCACAGAGAGGCAGCCTCCGCCAGTAAGACAGAAAGAGGAAAAAAAAAAGTGAATGGGAAAAAGGAGCTTTGTAGGAAGCATCAGTAAATGGAAAAATAGGGACAGTATAGTCGGGATGTGAGGCTGTGCCTGACCTGCTCACGAAGTGCCCCTGCACTTTGTACTGTGGATGGAGGCAGCACTTCAGTGAGCTGTTTTACATACAGTAACAAGGTTAAGTTTTCCTAACCTGTGAAGGCAAAAAGAAGTTTTATCTGGTGTGAAATGACAGTGGTGTCTTTGCAGCAGCTGGTTCTCCGGATTGGGGCAGCAGTGGTACCTATCCTGATGGTCTCTGTGCCCTCAATGAAGGGCTTGGGGGATTCCTGAGCCCACCTTCTGCAACCAAGGGACCTTGCCAGTGGAGACCACACTGTTCTAGCATGGTGGGCAGTCTAAAGAGAGCATGAGCAATAATTTACAGCAGGTAGGGATTTACTAAAACCGTGAAAACCATATATAAATTTTGTCCCTTATATTAAAAGACCAAGTTGAGGACTTGCTGGGTTTTTTTCTAACTGAATATATGGACCTTTGTTCCTTTTTTTTAACTGGGAACTCTGTGATATCAACATTCCTGAGGACAAAAGTCCTTAGCTTTCCACCTGCAAGTCAAGGATGTTTTTCTGTTAAAATCCTAACTGTATCATTGAGGTTTATTCATTGTTTCAAAGCTACTAGTAACAACTAGCATGCTGATGTTCACTGATTAAGAGAAGAAGGAAAAAAAAAGTCTAAGGTAAATAAATCAACTTAAAAATTATCCCTTTCTGCAAACAACAGCTGCACAGGAAAAGGAAGACTGTTAGCCATCTTTCACTGATGTACTAGGCTGATCCAGTAGATGCGTCTCAAGTACTCTGCGGCTGCAAGTTAATATATCCTACACTCCACAGGAAAGAACCATGCAGGAAAACAAAAAAAAGGCAGAACAATTGTGTGAACCGAACGCCCCATCTTATTCTGAAAACATCTGGGCCTCTGAACATTTCATTCATTCATTTGGTTTATTTGGTGCAAAAGCTGCCCAAGTATTAGCAGCCTGTCTCGGCTAATAATAGAAAAAGCAAATGTTGGTGTAGAGATCCTTTGCCTTTTATTCGGTAGCACATGGACTCGGAAAACAGGAACCCCTCAGGGGCTGAGGCTATATGAAGTATGACGAGATTCAGTATGGGGGAGGACAACTGGGACGTGCAACTCTGGGATTATGGAGGGGATAGGGAATGCCAGCAGTTTTGGAAATACTGGTTTATCGAGAGCCTCAGTTCAGCACAAAGTACAGGAATGCTGGAGAAAAAGACTACAGGGGTAAAAGAAATAAGTGGAGGATGAAATGCAGACTCAAAAAGTCTGGGATGATTTTGGCACAAAGCTTCCAAAAAGCCAGGATTTTACCAGTCAGGATATCACAGTTTCCGACAACTTCTGCCAAGCTCAGCCATGAGACTCTGCTTTGGTGCTGAGGAGTGTCCTGTGAAGGGTTAAGTGGTGAAAGAGCAACTGCTTCATTTTACGTAGATAACGCAACAAAGCCTGGAAATGCAAATGTGTTCAGAAAAAGCCTTTGAACAATTTTTTTTTTTCCCTCTTAAAGTTGTTACTTTATAGATGTTTAAGAAAAGTCCCCACTGTTTATTGTCAAGTGTTTATTACTGCGGATGTCAGGAACGGCTGACAAGTTTACATTAAAAATTCCGGATCTTAACATTTTCCCAGTTGTTACTTTTCCTTTTCTACTGCTTCATCTTTACAGAAGAAAGGGATTAAAGTGATGTATTTTGTCGCACTTTTTCCTGCGGTGAATTAACCCTTGGCCAACAATGACACGGAAGACAGCGCAGCTATATGGAAATTAACTTGACAGCCCGTAAACACGAGAGCCTGTTGTTCACTGGATTTCATTTTAATAGGCATTAACAAGGCTTTTCGGTTAAGTAAACAAACGGAACTAGCCCTGAAACTATCATTTCATTTCATAGCCCTTTTCACAGGGATTAGCTATCAGTCTGAAAGGCCTGTGAGGCTTCACCTGGCTTTTTAATTCAAATTGTGCTGAATCCATCGCAACTCCCTTTTGCTCCTAAAATGCTACAAAAAGTAAACAATATCCTTTAAGGATCCTTATATTTTTTGGTACGTGTCAGATCTTTAATGAGAAGTCTGAGGTTGGAATGGTGCAAATCTGCACTGCTCTACCAATGGTAGAGCCTACCTATTCCCCGATCTTTAGTTAGTGGGAATCTTTATTCTACAATGATAATTCTCCTTTAAAAAATGTCAAAGGTACATATACGAGCTTAAGGAACAGCTAAGCCTGTTTCCCCTCCTCTCAAATTTTAGGCACAGTTTGTGCCTGGGCTGAACTTAAATTGTCTACAAGCTCTCTGGGTTGGGGCACCAAGCTTGTGTCACTCTGCAAGTTAATAAAAACTGAAGTGACATCTCACTACAGACCTCGATGCTATCATTTTGCTCATCCTCCTTCTCAACTATCTTCCCCTCCCAGAAGTAATACAACAATTAACAGCTGGGTAAGAACAGGAGCATGCTGTGCGTGCTTTATTTGGGGGTAAAAGAGCTCACGGTAGCCACAGCGCTGAAGAATCAAGATGAATGGTTTTAATAATCACTTCTGACTGAGAGCAGTGTATGGGAAATTAAAATAATGTTTTTATACATGCTCTGGCTGAGCAAGTCTTCCATCCAAGAGAAACCACAGAGCTTCCTAATGGGACAGTCAGGAGCTCGCTGTATGAGATCCCATCGGGCCCACGGCCGGTGATGGTGGTACCATGCTGCATGGCTCCAGCTTTGCATGGAGGCACCAAGGCTTGAACGCTCTGGTGATACTGAGCAGCTTAATGGAGTTGTACCACATGGCATCTGGTGTACTCGAGAGAAGGCCCCTACATGCTTCTCAAACTATTGAGTGGATGGAGATGGGTGATTGATGGAAAATTGTTTTCCCAAGGACTCACTATTCAATCATCAGCCATGCTTGCATCCGTTTCACCTGCTTTCATGGAACTGTTTCTTTGTTTAGATATTTGTGAAGTCTTTTATTTATATGAATATGTATTATTCACACACAAATGAATGTATTGACATATGAACGAATGTATTCCCAGAAACACAAGCACACTCTCTCTGGAAGTGATCACCCTGACACCCTATGCGTACCCATTTACTTGATGAGAACGTGACTAGAGAAAATAAACATAAAACATGCAGGACAGCCAATAAATGTTGTTATTGTGTCCCTGTCAGGAAGGAAACCAGCTATTTTTAAAACAGGGTTTTATAAATATAGCCAAATGTAAGGCATGCTCTAAAGAGGACAAGCAGGAATCGAAGATGCTCAGTAGCTTTCCTGGAGCTTATTCACCATCACTGTTACTGGCCCAGACCCAAGTAGAGCAGAGCCTTTCTAACATCCTGTTAATGGGAGTGTCTTCTGCTCTTTTAGCTAATAGCATCAGCAAGTCAACAAAAGTCTGCAGGGCTTAGCACTTCTATGTGGCTCTGTTGCAGATTTCTGACTCACGAGCAGTGGAGGGGTTGAGAGTGGAGTTTTCTCTGTGTCTGCCTCATGCTTTCATGCATAGATCCTCACATTGTCTTGTGGCACACATGAACTTGAGTGTGGTTCTTCACATGTTGGGCCAAGACAGCACCTCTCTACTTTCTTTCTTTCTTCTTTTCAAGAATTCAGAAAGTCCAAAATGACTTAAATTGCCCTAGCAAAATCCCAACACAAGCACCTGTGCCTTACAGCTCATTCAGCACTCTCAAGTCTCCATCAATACCTCCACTGGAGATTCTTCCCGTGCAGCTCCTGTAAGAAAGATGTCCTCAAGTAACGTACATGAGCAGGATCCTTGGATGGGGGTGTTGTCTGAGACTCAGGAAGCTGAGAGGCTCAGTGCCTGGAAAAGTCTGTATTTCTGTGCTAAAGAACAGGAATGTAAATATTGTATTAAGATCTTGTCTTTAACATCTGTGATCTCAGCAAAGGGGAGGAGAAGGAGGAGGAGGAGGTTGTCATGAAGAAAACAGCAATGCTTACTACCCAAAGGTTTCTATTTCAAAGATTTTCAAAAATATTTCATGTGTTATTTGCAAAGTTGTATACTAATTAAAACATGCAATGAAATATTTATTAAGATACTGCATCTCTCTCTTGGCTCCCTCTCTCAAGCTGACTCGGAACTATTATATCAGCTGCTTCAGGGGTTTATGTACAACAAACAGCCCAGAGGCTTAATTTTGTGCAGCACTTTTCGAAAATCTACGACTGCAAGCTGTGCTTCAGCAGAGTGTAAGGTTGAAATGTAGCAGGATATTGCTGTTTTAATGATCCCATCACATGGGTATGTAAGGCATGGGAGGTAATCAGTAGCTAGTTATTAAAAATCAATTTACTCCAGTGTTCCACAGTGCAGACTTCTACCATCATGAGTAATATAAAAAAATTTAATTTTATTGTGAATCTTCTAATACCTGGATTAAATATTCTGACTTTTTTTTCTTGGAGCTGCAGTTGGACTTGGAAAGGTGATGTGGTAGCATTAAAACATTTCTGGACTGATAAAAAGGACACAGATACTGTCTTCTTAACTTCCTGCTTTGAAATCATTCTTATGATTTCACAGCCTTTATTAGTGAATTCACGTATTAGTGAATTTTTGGGTTTCCCAGTCCCACCAGCATTGACTACATGCAATAATTAGCAATTAACATGATACTTATGTCTTAAGGTGATTTTTTCCACTCTTCTTAAACTTGAAGACTTGATTTTGTTCTCTAAATTACACTTACAGCCCACAGCATGAGCTTTTACTGGGGCTGTTCAAGAACTGTATTTTTAATATCTGTTTTCAGTAGCTTAAAAGACTGCTGAATTTCAGTCAGTTTGAGGATGTTATTTTCCAGAGTGAGAGTCCTCCTTCAAAGGAATTTGGAGAGGCTGGAGGAAGAGAGCAAATGCTTGCCCTTCTTACTGAAAAGAGATGATGTCCCTCAAGAAAAGTTATTGCCTTCATGCTTTGAAATAATGGCTTACTTTCACACACACAACCCCACCATGTTTAAATGGCATTATTACGATGGCAAACTTATGCATCCAAAAGGTCAGAAATGCCAGAGTTAAAACAACATATTTTCTGGAGGGAGTTCTTTCTGTGTTGTGATGTTGACCCTATGGATAGGATCGTGTGCTATTTCTCTGTAGATGCTACATCTTGCCTAGCAAGTTGCTTTCACATGACTCAAATACATCTGATTTAGTTATAAATACTGGAATAGAGGAGGCAAAGCTTCTCTCTTTTGTTCTACAGTGCACCAGACATCTCTTTTCATTATCGTTACAAATATCCAATGGTATTATTCCTTCATGTCTCTCCTACAAGCCCACACAGTGCTGTGGAGGAACCATTTATTGTGAAATTACAAGTATCTATTTAACACCAAGAAGGATATTTCGTATTTTAGGAGCTGGATTATACCAAGGTAAGTGAAATTTCTTTCAAAGCTATTCTAGATTCACATCAGTGATAGTTTGGGGAGAGGCGAGCCTCGCCTACAGGTTCCTTTAAGGCATTTCTGCTGCCTCAGGGTTCCTTGGACTCATGTGTTCTCTGCAACTGTCTCCTTTAGGAAAGGAGCAGGCACTGTAGCCAGTGGCAAGATCTTCTCCCCCTTCCCCTGCGCTCCCCACACATGACCAACCCGGCAGCTGAGTGAGGACTGCTGCTGCACAGAAGGGGTTCAGTGGTCACATACCTTTTTTTTTTCCCAAAAGCAGCCTCAAACTGATCACCAGTCTGAATAGCAAACCCGAAGCAGACAAGACAATGCAGGAATGGCAGGAACCTCATTCAGAGCCAGTTTTAACTGAAATGCAGTGAGCCCACTGCCTCCAGATTGTGCAGACTGTACTACTGCATGTGCACACTGGTTCTTAACTGTATTTCTTCACAGAGGAGATTTTGCTTGGCTTAGTTAAATGGCAAATAAACGCCAAATAAAAGATCATTGCAAAAGGTACCATAATAAAACTACTTTCCAAATGCCTCATGATTAGGACAAGAAATATCAGCAAAGGAAACTGAGGTTAAACTTTATTCCTTACTTTCTGCCCATCCAGTGAAGTACTGCAGTACTAATGTCGGAGGCTGTGGGAACGCCATCCTGGAGGGTTTTAAGGACAGGTTAGCAAATTTCTCCCAGAAACGCATTAGGAATTGCAGATTCTGCTTGGGAGTAGAAGAACAGACTGGATGAGCTCTCAGCGTTTTTTCTAACATTCATTTTTATAACCCATCACACACCAGAAATGGGGCCGCTATCCCAGTTTAAAAGGGATTCCCAGAGAAACCCATATTGTTCATTGGCACTGTGATGGGTCTTCCAAATCTCACGTCGAGCAGCCTGCCTTGTGCAGTCCCCAGCACTTGATGCTGTTTCACACCGTTACTGAGCCGCCAGAGAAAAGAGCCCGGCCATCACCACGGGGGAGAGCGGCTGTGTTGACGTGGCAGCCTGCCTCCAGCAAAGCCTTCGGCTGCAGTGCCACAGGCAGTCACTCCAGCAGAGCTGTTTCAGGGGAAGGTGCATCCTCAGCCCCTCAGTGTCTGCAGACTCCTCTCCCTGGTGGAACCACGTTAGCTTTCTGCTTCGTCGCTGGTGCAACTGACTGCCACGTGGCACACCCAAACAGCTTAGAGCCAGCTATGCTACACTCTAACATGTTCAAGTGCATCCAGCATCCACTGCTCTGCACGGACTTGACTGAGTCACCACTATTGGAAATCCACACTTTGGAAGAGCGAGAGAAGTCCATCTCACTTTGCCTGCAAACTGGACTAATTGTCTTCCCACAAGGAAGAACAAACAAAACTCTCTTTCAGGGACTGAATTTCAACCCTTCCTCCATCACACTCCATCATCACTATGGCCATTGCAATAGTCAGTGATGTAAGGAGGCATAAAAGCTTTAGCTTAACTACTGCACCATGCTAACAGTAGACACTAGTGAAAAGGAATAGCTGAATTTTTTTAAACTCTTTTAAAATCTCATTTTAAGATTTTAAATCTCAACAGAAAAAAACAGTGCAAGTGTGGCTCACACCGTCTTGAGGGGACAAATGAGCTTAGACAATTCGGCAGCAAATGAGCAGAAGATGGGGAGCTACCGAGCAGGACAGCTCGATGCCAAGAGCGAGCAGGGACCTGATGTGCCACCAGCTTCATCTGAATATTCAGGAAAGTTAGTTAAACGGTGACACCTTGTCCTGGCACATGTCCCTGTCTTCTCCCGTAAAACAAACCCTGGCACACAGCACATGTCGTGTCACTTGCCTTTTTTCTTTCGGAGGAAGAGCAAAAATATTCTGCATATTTGTGAGACATCTGCATTTAAAGCCACAATAGCAGGGAATGTAGATGACTGTGCCCTTCAAAAAATAAATCCCAGGGCATATTTTCACCAAGTGCTTTGTGCCATGCCCTCGGTAGACCAGGGAGTCTTAAGACCACAGTCACATGGATTAAGGCAGAAGCATTGCATAGACTGAAGGTGTCCGCCACATTAGGCAAAGATTTCTGGATTAAGATGCATAAAAGCTAGCGGTAACTGAGATGGCAGAGATTTAATAATGCTCCTAAAATTGCCTATGTGAGTTTCCTGGCTGTTCGTGCCCTGGAGGAAATGCTTTCTAGGACCGGGGTGGTGCATGTGAATCAGCAGTTCACACCTGCCAGAGAATTTGTAGGGGGCTTTAGTTCCCCTAAAGCCCTTGCTTTGCACTAACAAAGCCGTTGTTTTGCCCCACCAAGACCTACACCTCAGAGTTATTTCCGAAAAGGAGCCTCGCTCCTCTGCCAGCCTCCCTGTCTCCTGGCCAGCCTGGCACAGCCCACTCCTCCATCCACTCTTGCTGCACTTACCCTGCCTGCCACCTCTCCCCACAGCTTCCCAAACACATCCCACTTTTACACGGCTCCCCCCACAAATTCTCTGGCAGATGTGAACTGCTGATTCACACGCACCAGCCTGGTCCTAGAAAGCATTTCCTCCAGGCACGAACAGCCAGGAAACTCACATAGGCAATTTTAGGAGCATTATTAAATCTCTGCCATCTCAGTTACCGCTAGCTTTTATGCATCTTAATCCAGAAATCTTTGCCTAGTGTGGCGGACACCTTCAAAGCTTTAGGGGAGCTCACCCAGAGCTGAGTCCCCTTTCCCTCCCTGTCCACCGCTTTCGCTTGCAGACCTGCAAAGTGCTTGGCGGTGCTGTGTTCCCCCTCACCCAGCTCACCTGGGAGAAGCCCAGGCAGCGGCCACCAAAACGCCTCCCATAAATCCTCCCTAACACCCTCCATGCCCATGCACACCCCTCAGTTCCGCTCAGGCTGCCTGGGTGGCTTGCGGGGTGGCTGGACCATGTGTGGGATGGTCGGTCACAGAGCAGCGACTGGAGCCTGCCAGCTCCGCAGCAGCGGCTGCTGAGCCGGTGTGGCTGCCG
Organism: Gymnogyps californianus; assembly: GCF_018139145.2. Taxonomy (NCBI): domain Eukaryota; kingdom Metazoa; phylum Chordata; class Aves; order Accipitriformes; family Cathartidae; genus Gymnogyps; species Gymnogyps californianus. Next base: position 31,118,798 of record NC_059474.1, on the reverse strand, counting down.
TTAGCAAAGAAGACTGAACTCAGGAGCAAAGAGTGCGTTTTCCAAGGAGATTATTTGGCACTTAGTGGTTTGCCTCCCAGATGACAGTGTCGGTCATGGCAGCAGGGACTATGCATTAGCTGGCTTCAAACACAAAGTTCGTCTTGCAAATTACAGATGAAACCAGAAAAGGTGATCAGAAAGAAAGACTCTTCAAAACTCAAAGGTCATGTCTCTGGCTTGATGGAGAAGCAGGTTTTTCTCTAGCAGTAGGTAATTATTCTTCTGTGGAGTATAGATTTTGTGAAACATCATGAAACACTATCATAAATCAGAGAAGGCTAAATCCTAAAACCTCACATCGGAGACACTAGGTTCAGGTTTCCCCTAGAAACTTATCCCTCTGGCTCTTTATCCAGGCCAAATCCAGGCTGAGGAAATGCCCACATTAATCCATTTAAGGGGGAGGATCACAGTAAACATCTCATGACAGCAGCGGACCTTACAAGAATGCCTCCCTCACGATGGCAGAGACTTGACATAGATGCCTGAACTTGCAAAGCATTTGTCATTTTGAACTGCCGCGTTGGGACAAGAGTTCATAACATCCTTGGGATCCCCAAGCCTTGTTCTCTAATTGTTCTTCAACCTGAAATCCAGTCTGTTCAGAAGAATTCAAGTAAATGTTTTGCAGTATTTATTTTCAAATATCTGAGCTGACTTGGAGAAAGCAGGATCTTTTCATCTCCACAGTAGCCACTTCTCAATGGAAATAGAAGAAAATTACTTTTAAGGTAAAGAAATAATTGTTTTCAGCTGATTAATAATGAAAAGAAATTGCATGCAAGAGTTTGTATTGTCAAATCCTTCTATTAAACGTAGAGAGAGAAGGGTTGCAGAGCACGGCTCCCGGCTGGGACAGTGATACAGCATTATCCCTGTTCCCCCTCTATTACAGCTTTAAAAGTGATCTGCAGACTGCACCTCAAGACAGCTCAAGACAAAGGGTCTCACAGAGCCAGAGATAAGCACCATGTTTTATCATTGCAAATTCCTTCCATCTCCTGCCTGACTCAAATAGATGTAATCTAGACTGGAGGCTTAATGTTCATGTACCTTTTGATATCTTTCTGACTGTGTAAAGGGACCGCAAATGGGGCATAAGTGTAATTTATACAAACTATAACCTCACTTTTCATTGCCCCAGTGGAGACTTGTTAACTATGAGACTCAGGCCCAGAAAGTTCACATTAATTCAGGCATTTGTTATTTCTTCAAAGTGTAAAGTGGCAGTTGTGCAGCTGAAAATCCCAGTAGCAGCACTATAGCTTCACAAGAGGAGAAAAATAAAGCATTCAGTGTTCAGAAAATACCACAAGGGCCAGTCTCGGTGAATCTGCTGATCTCCCCAGCATCCGTCGAGCAAAGTCTTCTCAGCAAAAAAGCATCTGTGTTTGAGACTTCTCACACATCTGACAGCTCAGGAGGTGACTCACACACTGGAGGGCTGGTGTAGAGTCAAGCTGGCCAACTTCAGTCAAAACCAGCTCTGAGAGCAGAGAGATGAGCGGGAAGAAAGAGAAATGGCCCCATTGTTACAGCCATGCTGCGTGACCCAAGCCCAGGCTGGGGCCAAGGCAGCGGGGAGGCTGTCGCCGCTTTCTTTGCCTCCCCCAGAAAATCTGGGCTTCCAGACGTTTTGATTTTCTCTATCGCGGAGCAGCCAGTGCCATTGAGCTGCATGAACATCTGAGTCCATACAACCAAGGGACCAGTGGTGGGCAAAGGCAGGCGGTGACTGCTGACACCCCACAACTGCTCTGCCAGGCAGTGCCCCAAGGATCATGGCACTTGGTGACTCGGCGTCAGTAGAGCTAGGATCCTGTTTGCATTCGCTGCACTCCAACCTGCGTTACCTGGAGTGGGGAGGAGGAGGTCCGTGAGGAAGGGAGACCCAAGAGGTCAGCACAGAGTGAGGGAGCTTTCTGGGGTCTGATACTGCTCCCCTTAGAGCATCCATCTCACCCTCCTTAGTCCTCTGCACCAAAAATGTTGTTCACAATTAAAAGCGGTTCTTAAAGGCATGCAGGCTAACTCTGCTGTTTAACAATAGATAGTAGCAATGCATAGATAACTTCTATTTATTTTCTTAATCTTACATTAAGCCAGGAATGTGTGTTTACGTTTAGGATTTCTAAGTATCATGCTTCTCATGTGTGCCTGATTTTTAATGATCTCCTGAATAATTCATTCTAAAAGCCTCTTTATTTTCTTCTCTCCAGTTTAATTAACCTCTTGGTGCAGTCAGTGGGATTTTACCATAAAAGCATAATGCATCTTGCATTAGCATGTAACTCATGCTGGAAGAATCTGAGTACAGCCACTGAAGAGTTAATAGCAGGTTCTGACTTAATGCCATTTTATTATGGGTGATGAATAATAACAGAACATTCTCTTTATATGCCTGAGCGCTTACCTTAGGATACCCAGGAAGGAGTACTTATCCTGCCCAGCGCCACTGGCCAGACCTGGGCGCATGGCTCCCTCCTCGCACTGAGGCAAGGGCAGCATCCTGTGCTAGTTTTCTATGGAGTTCTCCCTACCCTTCCCAAAAGGCTGAAGAAGATCCCAAATGTATGCTGGTCCTCTGCGCTTTTGGGTTCCCAGGTAGAGCCTTTTGGGTTCCTACTGATGGACTCCATTGACCAGCCCATCCAAAGACTTTGACTTCATCAGCAGAAAAAAACATTTCTCCTTTGTGCTGCAAGTTGGCAGTGATTATCAATAACCGTGTGAGCTAAAACTCCTTGTTCAAGGAGCTAGACTGCTTTCTGCAGTGAGAAATATTTTTTGCTTTACAAATGGAAGTTGCTGTAACATGGTAGTGGACAAGTCTTTATGAATGCCCATGTATGAGGTATCTTCTTATTTCCGACATGTCTTCTGTTCCAGGGTTTCTAACTGCCTTATGAGTGCCTGCAAACTCACCTGTCTAATTTCACAAAGTTTGGGGATATTATTCTTTCTCTTACAGAGGTTAGGAAATGGTGATACAGAGAAATTAATAAAATTGTTCCCAGTTCTGTCACCTGGGTGGGGACACAAAAGGGAACGTTTGCTTGCTGACCCCACCGTGGTGCTTTAACTGCAAAGCCAGCTTTTCTGCGGAATGTCCCCTGTGCCCATACACACTCTCAGCAGGTACAGGGGCAGCTTACATCTAGAGCTACTTCAGAGGCAGAAGACCCTCCTGATGCCTTCTGCCATTTATCCCATCTCTGGGCAAGTTTCTGTATCTCTTACCTGGTACAGAGTCGTACTTGGGCAAGTCATGCTTCGGTCCCCTTAGTGCAATATATTCGCAGTGGACCAGTCGAGCATCACTTTGGTCCTGTGGTGAGGAATGGCATGGGGCCACGTCACGCTGCACTGGGCCAGGACCCAGAAGATGTGCAAGAGGTTGCAACAGTAAGGAGCCGTGTTTTATCCTGGGCTTGTGAAAGATAACCCATCATTAGATAAAAGCCCATCCCTGAAGATCAGAGAACAACTCCTAAAATAGGCAAATGATTAAGCCCCAGCTGGTTTGGTCTGGACTAATTAAGGCTGAGTCTTTGGCTGGGAAAAGTGACACGGGATTTAAATCAGCCCTGCACCGTTTCAGGAAACAGATTCTCTCGTGCTGGTTTTTTTCCCCCGTAACTATTGTTCGGGTTCAGATTGTCAAAACACACAGTGGTGGTTATTTGCTGTTAATTATTTGATCCTTTCTTAAGATCCTCTTATGCAACTGCTTCGTTATGCAATTAAACAGTGGCAGGTTGCCACATGCCAGGCGGGGTACGAGGAAGTCGGTCGTACCTTAGATAAGCGGCAGGGGTTGGCACAGTGGCAGGGGCCAGGGGCCGTGGGTTGGGGCAAGGGGGGGCACAGGGAGGGCAGCGCTTCCTATGCACAAGCTGCACCAGCGCCTCGACTTCCTGAGCATCTGCGGCTCACGGGACGGGCAGGCCTCACGGCTTTCCCAGTGAAGGCCTTTTGCTTCCTTTCTGCCGAGACGAAAGTATAATAAACCACCTACATTTTGCAACGGGGCTAAACTGAAACCGCCTGGTTTGGGGGGTTTCTCTTCTCCCTCTCTCCTCGTGTGCACACACATGTATGCACGCAAATACACCCTAAAGAGTGCAGCGTAGCGGTGTTTTTCTCAGTGTCAGTATATAATTTTGAGAAGAGACAGTCCAGTTCCTATGTTATTTTTCACAGGATTCTCAGTTTGAAATCTTTTGTAATTCTCTTTACCAGACCATTTAGACATTTATTCTCTCCTCAGTGCACAACACAGCTCAAGCTTTAATCAGAGAGGCAACCGCTGCCTCCATGAGAGAAGTAATGACTCTAAATTATTTTGCTCTCAATGGCTTCTGAAGACATTTGAGTGGTTTGCATCCCAGCTTTTTCTGAGTGTGGATGAAAAGCCAACACTTTCGGAGTCTTTGATATCGCAGACTGCAAAGCATCCTCCGCATGACCACAGGGGCTCAGAAAGGGACAGAAATGGCACTGGAGTGTCTCCATTCCCTGTGATTTGAGGGAGCTCAGAGAGGGGATCACAGAAGGTGGAGGTGGGCTGCCTTTTGCTGCTCAGGCTCTCGACATGGGGGTGTTTCACCTTGCCCTGGGCAGCAGCTGGCAGTGGTACCCCAGCTGGAGATGGGGAAAACCTCACTGCTTTCCATCAGGTGCTCTCTCCTGGCACGTAAAGCCTGGTTTGGAGCTTATTTAAGGAGAAATTTGAGGGACAGGTTTTATCTGTGAAACCTTAAGTGATGTGGTCCCTGGGCACCAGCGCCTGCCTTGCTCCTTGTAGGACACCACGGCCAGCCCAGGCACTCCTGTTGGGAGCCATGTGTTTCACAGGGAAGGTGTCAGCAGGTGGCATCTCCAATAGTCCCTGGCACTTGCTCATCACGCTAAACTGCCCCAGCCTGAATTTGTGGCTCTCAGCCCCTGCCCTTCTGGGGAGAGAGGAGAGCCTAGAAGGCGGGGGGGGGGGGTTGTTTTTAGGCATGGGCATTTGTCCAAGTGTATAATGCCAGGGTTTAGTGTGTTAGGATACCTACATGTATAAAAAGGCATTTTATTTTAATGTATTTTAATACATACCTAAATGCTTCCAGCTTCTAAGATTCCTCTGAAGACTAATTTAAAACTTCTTTTGCATTGTACATGAAGACCATCACACTGTTCCACAGAAGGGAACATACTCATGATGACATCATGATAAGCTGTCTCTTGGTGTGTCTCTTTATTAATTTTTGGTAAGACCTTTTCTAATAATACACATTAGTTCAAAAAACTAGTATCCTGTATCTGGAGCTTGAAAATTAAGAAAGCATTCAAAGACAATGTATTGGGTTTGTGTGGCAAGGTTTTGGTAGCGGGGGGGCTACAGGGGTGGCTTCTGTGAGAAGCTTGCCCTGTGTCCAATAAAGTTAATGCCAGCGGGTTCCAAGACTATTTGCCTCTGAGGGCTTCAGAATGGTCCCAAGAAACAGTTCTCAGAGAAGAGAAACCAGCAGTTTGTATTTTCTTACATTTTAAGTAATTTTAAAATTTGAGGATGTTAAAAATTTAAGGGATAAACTCTTTGACTCAGATCCGTTAAAACTGTGTGTAGAAAATCTATTTTTTTTTAATTTTTTCCCTGTATAATCAAATAAAGATTGTGCAGCCATAATTCAGGCTGTGTTTTTGTCTTGTAATAAAATGTTATTTTTTCCACAACACCCTAGCATTAAAAACATATACCAAAAGTATTGCTTAAATTCCAGCCAATTTAGATTGTTTGATCTTTTTTATTCCCAAGTTTCATTCTCAGCCAAGAAAGTTAGATTTCTGTGTTCTAGCAGATTATTACTATCGTCTAAAATTATTTGCACTGAATGAAAACATATAGGAAATGCAGATAGCTTGTGGGCTTTACAGATCGCCACAGAGGAAATTCCTTCAACATACAATCTGTCTGTCCAGCTGTAACTTGCTATGTGTTGAAATCTTTATATGCTAAGCATATGGTAAATGGTTTAAGTCTCCCTTAATGCCTTTAAGATAGCACATCTTTGAAGGCATGACTTTAAAATGTTCCTTTGCTTGGGAGACCTACCAATGCACAGCAGCACTCTTTCGCTGGGCACATTGAGACGACGGTCACTGAGTCTCCGTCTTTACCAGCAAATGAATTGGGAAGGGGGACAGGCTCAAGCCCTGTGTTAGCATGGTTTACAAGCTGCAGGGAAAGCCCTGTAGCCCCAGCAGAGACCTTTTTATAGAAAACCTCAAAAGCTGAGCAGAGCTGGTGTTTACGTACCAAAAGTGTGACTTTTCAAAGGAAAAAAGACACTCAGAAAGTTTCCGGTGCTGAAGAGCAAGTTTTCCTTGCTGAGGCATTTGTGCCAGCACATACACTGCCGTGTTGTGTATTAAAAGGTTTTCCAGCTCACCTCAACATGAACCTGACTGCTGAATTTTCTAGCTGGGGATCAGCTTTCCAAAAACTCTAACTACCCTGTGCATCTCTTCATGTGATAGCGTTGCGATGTTACAAGAAATCTCATCTGAAGAGCATAGCGTAATCCTCCACCATAAATTACGTTAGTCAGTCTTCCTGAAAGCTGAATTGCCAAGGGCAAAACACCACCTCTCTGTGTCTGTTGAACTGGGGTAATAATAATACTTACCTATATCACAAGGGTGCATTTAGGATTAATTACCCCTCCTCATGCCAAGGATTAATTTATCCCATGGTGTTTGGTACTGCCACCCATTAGTGGTAATTTGTATAACTAATTATTGTGAGGCCTGCCTGCCAATCTTTTCACACACACACACACACACACACACGCACATACTCTACGTTAACTTCTTTCTAGTAGACTTTCTGGCACTAGCAGAAGTTTTGGGCAGATCTTTCCCAGCTAGGTCTTGCTCATGTCTTCTTTTAAAGAAGTTTATCTGTAAAGCAATCTTGACTGATGAGTCCCCAAGCAGTCTGGGCTATTTGTCCATAAGGTGCAAGTATTTTCTGCTGACTTTTTAGGATATGCTTTCAAGCATCTTTTCTAAAAGGAAGGAGAGTAGGACTCGGAGAGATCCTGCCCCAAAACTGGGCTGCAAATCTCTCTTCCAGCTGGTAGCATTAGATTATAGCATGCAGCTCAACAAGAAGACTGTACAGCTCAGTCACGTCAGGCCTGAGGTAACAATCACTTCCCAAAATTAATTGGAAACCTAGTTTGCATTTCTAGAAGTCATTTACAAACTGAAACTGTTAATGATTAAAGGATTCACCTCCCATAACTTCAGCAGTTTAAATGCCGGCTTTGTAGGCTTGAGTGATTCATCCCGTCACAGGGTAAGCATCCAAGACAGGTGAAAGAGTCTCACTGTCGGCTGCAGAAATAAACCGGGGGGGGAACTTGGCCAGGATACCTAACTTTCAGACAGTCAAAATTAACTGAAATTAATCCCCCTTTAAGATGCTTTTGAAGATGGGAATTAGTTTGTAAAGTCACAACAGCCCAGAACATCAAAGGTCAGCGAGCACCTCCTTGGGCTCTTTTCCCAGTTCTGAAAATGTTCTCTCTGCATCACATGAAACTCTGGTGCTCGGTGAAAAATGCCTGCCTGGTTGTATATCTAAACTTGTGAATACAATGTCCCATATATAGCACAGTGCACTATACTGTTTGCATTCATTAAATCCTTTTCCACTGGAAAATTGACTCTCTGGCTTGGGATATGCATGACACATAGGAAGGATGTCTGTAATCACTTACACAAATGTCCATATCCTTCTGTTCTTCCTGCTCCCTCCTTACTGTCTCTCGTGCTCAACCAAACTGCATCTTGAACTGGGAAATGACAAGCCATGAAGTATTTTCTATCAGTTAGAATTATGTTTGGGTCTCGAGTATCATAAAAGCCAGAAAAAACTGCATTTACTAAAACCTTTTTCTCTGAAAATGTATTAATAATGTATGATCATACTTTGTAGATAATGCAATAATTGCTTGCTTGATTATGTAGCCAAAATAATCATTTTCAGAGATGTTTGATTTTTGCCTGGTGACTACATTCTGTATCATTTTCAGAGCAACAGATGCTCATCTATTTGTTCTTGTTCAAAAAACAGCTCTAAATTGAAAGTGAATTACTGTAAACCTTCCACAGGCGTCTAATTTTACTTTAAAAATACATGCAGCCTAAATGGTCTTACACTCAGGAGGGGAAAATCCACACACAAAGTCCATGTTCAGAGAATTCAGCACACTGCAGTTAGCATCACACCCTGCCAAAATGGACAAATTACGCACCCAGAGAATATACATTCGCACACACACACATGCAAAAACATGTGCTGTCTTTCAAATCTGGTTTTCAAATGTTGATTCTGCTTCTTTGCCCTGGCATGATAGTATTTTATGTAAGATTTTTAAGTACATGCCTATTTCACTAAATAAATAAAAGTAAGTAAGTAAATAAATAAATAAAAGTGAATAAATAAATAAAGGTAAATAAATAAATATAAGTAAATATAAGTAAATAAATAACTAAATAAAAGCTAATAAATATAAGTTGTGATCTTGGCTAGGCTGAAATGTATTTGAAAACTTGTTTGGGTAATGATTTGGAAAGTAATGGACTACGCAAAACCTGACCTCCAAAATGGGACCAATCCAAACATACATCTAGGGATAAAAAAGTACTAAAAAAAAAAAGATAAAAATTTATTATTTTTCCCTAAAGGGAAAAATCCAGCAGTAGAAACAGGACAAAGCAACAGCTGGTTAGCTTATCTGCTTCACTTTTTGGGTTGTTATAAAGATACTCTGCCTAAGGTTTTCAAAAGTCATCACCTTTGAACTGACTGTTTCCACCTACTTCAGTAGCAACATGACCAAGGCTTGGTGAATGCCCCAGTTTACTGCCTTGTCCAGACCAGCTTTCTTTTTAAGTGCGTAGGTGTGTTTTCGCTGCTCGACTTCAAGGGTGAAGCTCTCTGCAGAAGAAGCTTTCCCACCACTGGTCTGATGCCACGCAGCAAGAGCATCAAGGAGAGCACGCTGACAGTGGGCAAAGCCCACCTGGAGAAGACATCCACCCTCATGCTGAGGGCCAGCACGGCCGATATGTCATCTGGGGAAGCTGAGCCTCCCTCTACGGTCGTTGCTGCCCCAAGGAGGAGGCCATCTGGAAATCAGATTGCACCACAGGCCATTGATTTTTTATTGAATTCTGGCAAGTCCTGCTTGGTTTTGCTAGCTACTTGTTTTTAAACAATGGGCAAAAAGTGCTTTTTTTTTTGCGTATAGGTACATCATTTTCTAGTTGTCTTCTCCTTTATTCAAGTGTATTTTCACCATGGCCAGGCCTGAGGTAGGAGGCAATTTAGGGCTTGGAAAGAGATTCGTGACCAGATGTAGCCGGCAGTGTAAATGGGCTCCCTTCTACTCAGCCCCCCTCATTCAGGGTGTTGCAATTAGATGAAGTAATGTCTGAGACTAAAAGAGGGAGAATGACCTTGTTCTAGCACTTTTTTTGTAAATAAGACATCGAAATGAAAACAAGGCAATGTTGCACTGGAGAGGAAAATGCAAGAAAGAAGTGGCCAATCTGGTTAGCAAGAGGCTACTTAAATCTGTTTCTAAATGGGAACTGGGGGTGGAAAAGAAGAAAACACCCCATAAGGTATGGTCTGTCATGGCATGCAGACTAAAGATAAGAGCATCAAAAAGACAATCTGTGCGTGGCAGGTGGAAGATGTCAGTGCTCAGAAATGACCCCGTACATTTCAGGTGGGAGGCGAGGAGGAGCCACTCTCACTCCTGCTCCTGCGGGCATCTCTCCCAGCCTGGCTGCACTGCGGTGCCTCCTCCTTGTGCGGCCTCTGCCTGGTCCTCTGAGACCATGGGAAAGATTTCAATAAAAATGGTAAATCCTAGGAGACAAGCTTAAAAAAAATTAAGAAAAAACAGAGACAATCTGTGCAGTTATTAACCACCTGATTTAAGAGGTGATTTTTGCAGTCATTATCTACCTGATTTCAAATCTTAGAATATAAAGAAATATACTTAAAAAAATTCCTTAAGTGATCTGCCTCTAGTCACAGCCACAGGTTGCTGTTCCCTAAACAACAGGTAAATGTAGGTTAGGAAACGAAGTGGGAGGCAAAAGCTATGATAGTTCTTGATTTCACCATACAGCACCAAATCCTACCTGCTAAAGGACCAGATGCTAGTTTGTTTTGTGTCTAAGCATGTATTGAAACCTTCTTTAAACAAAATGTAATGGGAACTACCTCTGTTTCAATAAGGCCCTTAATGGAACGGCAGAGGCATCAGTATTAGGCCTGTTTTTATTTAATATATTTCATTATTCATGATCTAGAATTCTACAAAGGAGACAATTAATTACAGTTGCAGAAAAAAACAAAACTGGAAGGTACATTACTATGCTGCTGCCAGTAGTTAAAGTCAACTGTTTCTTTGCCTGGAAGATTTTTTTCCTTCCAGCCAAAATTAGCAGTGCAATTACCCCAAATTGCTCTGTCTCCTTGTCCTTGGATCAACTCCTTCAGGTGTGGAGCTGGGTGCCATTGACCCTAAGGGGTGCCTCCCAAGGGGGTTGTATGTCTGATGGCGATGCCTGTGTCAGGCTGCCTCAGGAGCTGTGTGATTGTGCTTCGAAATTGCTTGTTCAGACTGCACAGACAAAATAGTACAGAATCTGTGCCTCCCGAGCCCTCAGCACATCTAGCCTATCTACTTTTATCCTTTCTATATACTTCTTCCCACATACTTCTGGGGCAGACATGGAGGAGAAGGGAAGCAGATGCGCAAGGGCTACAGGTGGGCGCTGGAAAGCACTGGTGGGGATGTAATGAAGAAGATGCTTTGGCAGGAGCCATCCTAGTAACAGTGAGCATCCTCAGAGGCAACCACTTAGTTTAGCAAGTTGCACCTGCAGGCAGCTGGTAAAACAGTTCTCTTGACTGACTTCTCAAAAATAATCACATCTTTTTTCATGACAAAAGGCCTCTGGACAGCAGGATGAAAAATGCTGCACAAAGGCTAGGTGGAAGAATAATGCGAATTCTGAAATATTTCTTCTTCTTTTAAAGTCTCCACCGTAAGTCTGTCATGCATAGTCATGTCATAATATGCATAATATGCATAAGTCATAACACATAGACTTATAGCTGGCTGTCATAGCAGCCCTGTACAGCCCACTTTCTACACTTGGGTTAAAATGCTAAAATCTATTGCAAAAGGATTATATTGAGTGTGTCTGCTTGGAAGTGATAGACTTCCTGAAGCTGTACTGATGTTCAGGAACGGTCTTTTCAAGTTCAGCATATACTTAGCCAGGAGAGGGGATTTGGACATTATCAGGCAAAATGAACCGTATTCATATGGTGTTTATAAAATACATTTGGTTGTTATTTCCCACTGCAGCAGATGGTACCCAAAATAAGAAATGACCTGGAGCCTCATTACCAACTGCATAAAGTCTGCACAAAACTGCTCAGGGAAGTAGGAGAATATTTGAATCGTTTTCTTTTGAAGAAGGCTTTGCTTACTTTCGGTCTCTTAGAAAAGAAAGTTCGTGGAAGATATTCATCACAAATATCCACCATGACACTGGGCAGGACGGAAAGTTAGGAGAAATATCCAGCCTCATGCTGGCGGGTACAAACCGTCAGTCACTGCCTTGGGTTAAGAAGACACATCCCCACCATAAGGCAGCTGTTCCCGAGGCGCATGTGATGGGCGACTTGTTTCCAACCTCCCCCGAAGCAGCTGATGGGGCTGTTGCCCAAGACTGCAGCACTAAATGCCAGCATTCATTTTCCAGGGAAACGGCTGGAACCTCAGACGTTGCTAGATAAGTGTCCTGGTGTCATACGATGTGACCATCCCTCCTTCCCAGCCACGAGGGCTCTTGAGGGATGCAGATAAGGGTAGTTATCCAAAGATCCAACATTTGAGAGGGTGCCCATCTCTAACACTTCCCTATTTTCAGTATCATGCGCTGTAGATTGCTGGAGTTAGCAGCCAAATGCACAATCTCCCATTTCCATTAGTTTCTGCCGCTGTCATGAGTTACAGAGGCCAAGGAGGACCACGAAGCACAGGACTGTTGCGGTGCCAAGCCCAGTGCAAAGAGCAGTAGGATGCAGCCAGGGAAAGAGCCTGAGCCCTTGCAGCAGCTCTTGAATCTGAAGCTCCTAGTGACCATCTGCAGCTATGTTTGCCCGTATAAATGTCGAGCGCAGCCTTGCCTGATTTTGCTTTATTTACTCTTGCTGGTTGACCTTTCACAGTGACCACCCTGAAGGATGGCGGCTGCTGTTGGCAGGGGCTGAGCCAGCAGCACCCAGGGCGCGGGAGCACTAACTTTCTCCCAGATGCTGGGAAAGCCTTTCCCCTTACCTCTGAGTTTGCTCCCCCTCCCATGGTCGCTGTAACCTGTCTATATAGATGATAAGCTTTGAGGCTGCATCTCCCCATGTTTTGGGTCTTCGTGGGGTGTCTGACACCACAGACCCCGTTCTCAGTATGGCTCTTACAACTCAGCCTTATTGCGGGCCTCCTTCACTCCTGCAAACCGCTGCTGTGTTGGCTTCCCCTTCCACGTGAGTTTACAAAAAGTCTGCCCCCGCCTCCCCACTGGGTGGGAATGACCTTCAGCTACACTGCATTTCGCGGGAGGCAAAACTGCCCCAGTACTGGCTGCTTGTCTGGCTGGCCAGCTGTCCGCTCCTCGCAGAGGATCCCTGCTGCCCTCTCGGGGAGGTTCAGCCCAGCCCAGCCCAGCCTAGGCCAGTGAGTCGGCTCCGATGTCACAAAGTTTGGCTTTCCTCCCTCCTCTTCTTCCCACTTCTTGATGCGTTGCCCGATTTCATATTTTGATACAAATTTGAGCCTAGACAAATGTGTGCCAGTGTGTAATTCAAGTTTAATCTGCCACCAGAAAAATTACTCTTTTTAATTTAAAATAACCATTTATCTGATGGTCGAGCTCTTTAGTAGTTGTAACTGGAGAAAGAGCCATCCCAGAGAATAATAACGCTTCAGCGTAGGAAAGCTGGTTTTAGCCTGTTTTCTAAAACTTCCACTGAGCCCCAGAGGCTGTTTTTTTGTCACGGAGGAGAAACAAAACAGTTTTTGTTCAAGTTCCTTGTGCAAAGGAGCAGAGACGTTTCCGTCTCCAGCTGATATGTTGTAGATCAGCTTTAACCATATTTGCAGGTATCGCTGTGGTTAGGCTTGTACGTAACCACAGATTACAATTTGGGTGCCAAACAATCTAGATAGATAGCTCGTCATATGACTGTAACGATCTCACAGCGCAGTGCAAGTGGGGTCCACAGTTTTCTGTGCCATCTTCTTTGCTTTCGCACTGGCCGCATGGAAGTATAAAACTGCAACCTTTTCGTATCTATTCTGCCATTGGAAGGAGAAGGCTTGGGTGGGCAAGCAAGGTGCGCTGATACTCATCCATGGTCTTAATTTGTGCACATCCGTGCACTCGGGTGAAGATTTAGGCTCTGCTCCAGAGAGGCTTTCGGTATCAGAAGAAGAAATCTTGAAAAGACGACGAATCTGCACGCGCGCTCTCTGGGCTGGTGAAACCGGCCGCGTGTTGCGCTACAAGACTTGCAGGCATCAGGCCAGAAAATATCCTTGGCGATACTGTGGTGTTATTTCTGAAGATATTTCTTATGTAATATAAGTGGGTCAAGATATTTCTCATGTAATATAAATGGCTCTTTGGACTGTCCAGATACTAGATGGTAAATGAGGGGATTGAAATTTTTACTTTCCAACTGGTTAACAGGTATTTTCTTCATCATTTGTAATTAAATTACTAACAACGGCCCTGCGCTGTACAATGCAAAATACTTTGACCTTCTATCAGGACCCTCATTTTTTTCTCCCCAACCCTGAACTAAGGGTAATGTGTGAGAAAGCAGGTGTCCTATTTAGTCCTAAATAATTTTCTGCCTTGAAAAATGTGACAAAACATGATTCTCCTTCAGCCTTCCCCCTCCCTCCCCCCCTTCCCTTCAGGAACTGATGTTTTAAATGCTCTTTGCTTGGAATACATGACAAGAGCAGGTCCAAACCACCGTCACATGGTCATTCGCACAGGCGTTGCTCGGGGCAGAGCCGACAGCACCGGTCTGATCCCGAGGAGGTAGATCCATCTATTACTTGCAATTAGAAAAAGTGCCGGGGTGGTGATCGGCACACATGACCGTCACACGGCTTTGGGATCCTACGTAATTGCAACAATAGTTTACGAAGATGATTAAAAGGAGATTTGTTCCTAAAGCTGTTTAAAGAGGAGGCCAGAGGGGCTTGTGCCAAACTGCACCGCCTGCCTCAGCAGCGTGTTTGCCTGCAGGACAGTGCTTTCTGCATCTGCCCTACGCTAACAAACACACACGCACCGGCAACCCAAGGAAGGAGCTGGAGCCTCCCCGCTGCTAGAGAGAGGCCTTGAGCAGTTTGCCTAAAAAACAGGATCTTCCCCAATGTTGTACTGATAGGCCTTCATAGAAAAATAAAAAATATTGAACACAGCAAGACCCGAGGCTGGTGAGGTGACTTTATTAAGGAGCAATAAAAAATATTAAAAATAAAAAAAATTGCTGTAAGGAAGCAGGTAATATGCTTCCTGCTGGGATTAACTGGCAGAGTAACAGAGGCCACCTGAGAGGCAAATCCTCTGGGTTAACTCCTACCGCTCCTAGAAAAATTCCTGTCCCCCGTCAAGCTGGCTGGTTAGCCCATGGCGAGCGCTGCTGGGGATGATGGTGAAGTGAAACCCGAACAACTGCTGCCATTCAAAGGAGCCTGAGAAATCCTAGGAAGTCTCTAATGAGCTGACAGTCAATGGCGGGAGGGGACGCAGAAAGGTGCCAGTCAGCCGTGTCCTCTGGGCTGCTGCTGGAACTACTTCCCTGTAACCCAGGGCTGTGCTTCTGCGCGGCAGCTCCCCATCGCCAGGCTGAGGCACTCCCCAGTAATGCCCCAGGCCTCTGAAATCTCCAGTGGCTTAACAATGAGCTTTTGAAAAGTAATTATGATCCTGGGATTCCATTAATTTCCTTGGGGAATTTTTATTGGTACTGCTCATATTTGTATACTTTCTCCATGCCCCCAAATGCCAGAAGCTCTAAAAGAAAAGAATAAAACTTCCAAAATGAGTTATATAACTGATTGTAGTGAAGCGATTTGATTTTATCCTACTTAATTAGTTTCTTCAAGATAGTTCAAAGGATGCTGACAAACATGCTCTACAAACATTTATTTATATTATTAAAAGAGAAGGTATTCTAAAAGATACTTAATCCCCCCCCCCCCCCCTTTAGTGTCTTAGTTCTCTCAGATTGAACAGCTAAAATGTATTACACCAGTAATTTCCCCCCCTTCCCTCAAAACAAAGCCACTTGCAAACACCGGGATGACTGAGGACACCTTTGAAGGCCTGAGTTATGAAGGGATAAAGCCAATGTTTCTTCCTCCGCTGCTGCCTGGCTTGGCCACGTGCTGGTACCCAGCATGAGAGGCTCATTGCACTTAGCGATGCAGCAGCTCAAGGCTCTCCTCAGGCAGGCAAGGGGCTGTGCACCTGCTTACTGCTTTTGGTGGAGCAATTGCCATTTTTGATCTGTTGGTTCTAGTCCAAGGAGAAGTCTTTCCTTTGGTGCTTTGATTCAGAGATATCCTGTCTACCAGAGTGAGTTGAAACCCAAAACATGTTGGACAAGAACTCTGGAAATTTGCAAATAATACTAATTTCTGGAACAACATGACTAGCTAATGTTTGGTCCCAGCAAAAGAAGAAAAACGCAAATTTTTTTTGCATTTTTGAATGAAAAATGACTGAACGGAAAAATACATAAACTTTTTCATCTCATAAATGGGCTTGAATTGTTTTGCTATTTTAACTTAAAAGAGGAAATGCCAAAAACAGCATTTGGGAGGTTGCTACTGCCCTTTTTAAATTTTCTTTTAATGCACGGAATGGCCTGGAGGCACGAGGAATGTCTTTCACTCCTTTCATCCCCAGCCCACTAGGCAGCGAGACCCTGGTCAGCTGCCCTGCTCAGCAGCCCTCCTCCCACCCTGAGCAGGCAAGTCAAATGTCACATGTCATTTCAGTCACCAAAACTGAGTGCTCAGATGTGCCACTAAGCCAACTTCTTTTTTGATGACCACACCAACCCCCCCCCCAACTACATTTAAGAGCAAGGCCTCCTGCCCAGTAATGATACTTAGACCAGCCAAAAGCACGTGCAGTATAATTCACAGAAGAAGTGCAGCCAGCCACTGGTGCTGGTACTTCTCAAAATGCACATATTTGGGAGAAGTCAAAGATTATTTTTCACTTTCTGCAGCTAGAGAAAGTACTGGGGTAATTTGCACTACACACTGATGTGTATTGATCTATAGGGGAAGCTACACGCTGTGCCTTCCCACGTGGCGACCTGATGGTTGGATAGCGTTAAACCTGCCACGTGAACCCCTTATCTGATGCTGCTGACATTGCTTATCGAGGAGCGCAGGCTCAAAGCCGAACAGGCCCTTCAGGATCAGCTGGTGTCTACTGCCTGTCACAACCTAGCTAAAATGATTTCCAGGGCATGAACAGAGAAATCAAGTCACTGGAGCTGGTAAATCATCTCTGCTGCCTGGTTGGCAGCTGGCAGATAATCGTTATTACCAAAAAGAGTGACCGGTAATCAATTTATGAAATATGGATGATCTTTCAGAGAACATAGCCTCAGAGCAATTTTTGGACATAAACTAATTAGTTACGGAGTAATCTTTTAAGAAATTACTGCTCAGGAAACATGGCAATTGAAGGTCATCTGTAACCATTATTCATAGTTACAGAAGTTTCTGGAAACCACAAGAGAACTGCAGAGTAGGTTTTCATATTTTTGTTATAGCTTCAGTTCTAAACCAGGGGCTAAAAGGGCTATGCAACAGCTCCTTTGCTATTTTAACTGCTCCTTGTCTTCTGTTGAGACTCAGACCTCCCCACAGGACAAGTAGGAAGTTTCCTAATCCACTTACAGGAAGAGGGAAACATTTCACTCTCTCGGTTTCAGCCTACAACGCAGTAGAATTAAGCATGCTGTTGTCCAACCTCTCCGGTGATCGCTGTGAACATTTCAGTCCAGGGTGGTGACTTGGCCAGGCACATCGTGTCTCCATTTACAGACAACCTCCCCAAAGACCTATACAGCATACAGATGTGAAGGAGAACCAGAAACAAAAAAATCTGGTGGTGGTGATGCATATGATACTGGTCACTAACTCCATGTATACTGTTGTGTTTCCACGATCTTTCTTCTTTTCTCCCACAGAACCTACAAATATTTTCTTCTCTAGCTAGTGAAGAGAACAGAGGAAGAATCATTCTATAGTGTTCAGTACAAGGAGGGGATTTTCTTTTCTACTTCTGGCCAAGTGAATGTTACAGCTGAGATTCTCCAAAGTGCCCTTGCTGATTGCAGAATCACAGAAGAGTTGAGGTTGGAAGGCACCTCTGGAGGTCATCTGGTCCAACCCTCCTGCTCAAGCTGGGCCACCTAGAGCCAATTGCCCAGGACCGTGTCCAGATGGTTTTTTAGTATCTTCAAGGATAGAGACTCCACAACCTCTCTGGGCAACCTGTGCCAGTGCTCAGTCACCCTCACAGTAAAAACACAGTGTTTCTGGGTGTTCAGAGGGAACCTCCTGTGTTTCGGTTTGTGCCCATTGACTCTGCTCCTGTCACTCGGCACCACTGAAAAAAGCCTGGCTCTGTCCCCTTTGCACCCTCCCTCCAGATATTTGGTCCATGATGGTCCATGGTCCCGATGGTCCATGCTGGTAACATGGTGCTGGTTTCTCTTTATATCTGGGTACAATTATGCTTTGAAGGACAGCTAAAATACATATTAAATGCCTTCCTGATGTGCTTTTCCATGTAAGCTATAGCTTAGAACTGGCACAAGAAAATAATTCAGGGGGAAATGGTCCGTATGACCACGAACAGGAATGGAGGCGGTAATCATTGCGAGCCTTGCAATAAGAAAATAGGAGAAAGTTTTTTTCAGGAAGCAGAGATGCTGTATTCTAGGTTGCTTCAGAAGGGGAAACATTTCAGGAAAATAAAATTAATGACGTGCTAACCAAATAAATCCATAAAATAGCTCCTTTGGCTATGCTAAATTAGAATTCACGAATTATTTGTACCAATTCAGATACTGGGATGCCTCAGTATGAAGTCTACTTTGCTTGAATGGGGGCGTGGACATGACAGGAGAAAAAATGGTTCAAAATCAGCCACATCTTGGTATCTTCTGAAGCATTATCAGAAAACAATGACAATACCAATTGTGGCAAAGCTTGCACCTCCTGCCTCCTGACAAAATTAGTTTTAAATTTCCTTAATTAGTTTTAACAAACAGAGCCACGATCTGGGTGGAAGCAAAAAAGAAAAAAAAAAAAAGGAAGCTGTTTAAAAAGGAAACTCTGAAGGAGGGGAGCTCTTCAAGGAGGTCTGTTGACAGAACAGAAATGTTTAAGGACCAAAACAGTCGAGGTCTGCCTCTCATATGAGTTAGTAGGGGGTTTTGGTAGGATAGTTCTAGAAACTTTTGCTTATATGCTCTGTACCTACTATTAAACAATGCACCAACCATGCTGGTGCAAAGCTTTATGCAGCAGAGGAACAAGTGTGAGCAGGCAAGTCACAGATTTCAAACCTGGAGTAATTAAAGCAGAGGGTCTCCCACTAAGATGCAGGCTACCTGCTCAGCAAGGGAAGCATTATGTTTTCTCTTTATGACCCTCCCAACGCAAGCAGCACTAGACATCTCATGCTGCCTCCTCTGCAGTGCTGCATTCGGCCAGCCCAGTAGGAGCTCTCGTGCTAGCGTGCAGGAGGGGACAAGAGCGTGTGCTCGTACACGTGTTTGAGCAAAGGGGGAATATTCAGCATCGCTGCAGCCTTTGAGTGGCTCCAACTGCCTCTGCAACCATACCCTTAATAACACTGAGATATTTTTCTTCAGTTTTAAATACTATTCACGACATATAGACTGTATCAACAGTCTACAGGATCAATCTTCTAGTTGCGATTTTTTCCAGAATAAAGCTGCATCGAAGGTTCCCAGTATGTCCCATATACTCACAGGTAAAGAACTTTCATAACAAATAAACATTAAGGTTTTCTGGCACACATTTGTGAAAATGTTTCAGACTGCCATACTTGACCTCTGTGTGGCCAGATGCAGATTTTGCTTCAACCCATGAATTTATTAAGACTTCCATGAAAATATTCCATCTTAACATAGTACACATCGGTAGCATTTGAATACATATTTACAGATTTATTTGAACTTTTCTGAACTGCAATTCTACAACCGAGCAACATATCCATAAGTGTTTCATAAACTTTCAAACACTTACATATTTATACATATAGTTTTTGCATATATATATATAAAAAAATATTTTTGAGACTCAAGGACTGAGAATAGTCAAAAGGACGTTATTGCTACATTTCCTTATTTACAAAAACAATGCATAAACCCATTCAAAACAGCAAGCCATCGCAAAATAAGTTTCAAAAATCCCCAAATTATAAAAATATAAATTTCAAGAACGAAAAAACCCAAACCTCTTTCAGCTAAGTGTCTGTAAAGTACCGAGACATCTATAATTATAACAATTAGTTTGTCTACAGTTGCTCTGAAAGCCAACACGTTACAAAAGAGCTTTTATAGCATTAAACTGAAAATGCTCAACAACAAGTATGCATAAGAGTGCCTTCAAATAACTGGCTAACTTTGGAAAGGTGCAACAGCCTAAGTAAGTTCAGTGCAAATGGCTAATTTTCGACTTAACTCTGAAAGACAGATTCCTGTAACAATAAACCAAATGCACAGTCATAGAAGGAACATGGTATTCAACATAACCCAAAATATACTATCAGTGTGTGTATTTACAATTACCTTGCATTTGGGCAGTTAGTTACACATTTAAATTGCATGTAAACTCAACTAAAATCCTGGTAAAGTATAAGTTACAGAGTGCTTAAGTGCATTGTAAATAAATAGGTACTCAACTAGTACTCTGCCTGACAAATGCTTCTCTCAATGCCTTTACTAATTTCTAGGGGACAGAAACAAAGGAAGAAAAGAACTAGCAGTGTTTCCGATGGGAAGAAAAGGGGCTAGAAGATACTTGAGCACAACCCTGGGCTCAACAGATACTGATCCCAAAGCCTCACATCTGTCAAACAAGACTGAAGGGATTCTTTCTTTTATCCCATTTATAAATTCAGCGCTTCCCAGTTAGGCTCTTCTTCATTATCTCTGGACTACTATAGAAAGATGAAACAGCTCAGGGTGGGGGAAAATAGCCCTTTCCAGTTAGCACTATCCAAGCCTGCCTGTGGGAAAGATTCACCTGGGTAGGACAAGATAAACAAAGGGCCCCCAGGAGAGAATTTTTTGCCTCTGTCTTGCTTAGATAAGATGACTCGTTAAACGGCCTCTCCTCCAGACACAGAGTTTACTGGAAGCAGCCCTCCTCCTCTATTTTGACCAACTTGGCAGGGCCCACCTATCTTTGGTGAACACTTTTGGACACGACTATTAGCAAAACAAGCATCGAAGCCCTCAGGCTCCCAAGGCAGGGGGGCGTAGGAGCGGTTCGGGCTCCGTGGTGTGGTAAGACCCAGTGACGGGCAGCTCCGTCCCTGGCGGGGAACGGGCCAGTGGGAAGTAGTGCATATACCCATGGAAACCTCGCGACCAGTCTGCAAGGCTGACAGTGCAGGTGGGAAATAAAGATGAAGATCCATGCTCTTCTCCCCTCCTCTGGTTCAAACCCCAGAGCTCCCGGGAGGGTTTGCTGCTGTGCAGACCAACTTTGGAAGGGTCTTGGTCCCTTCACCTGTCTTGCCCAGGTACATACAGCACCCTTGCTGGCCTCCAACCTATGATACTTGCCTGGGAAAGCTTCTCAGGCTTGGCTGGACGTGGAAAGGGGTTTGCAGAGCCATGAGCTTCATATTTGTTTATTTCTTAAGTTCAGCAAAACAAGATTAACTACAAAATGACTGTACGCCTTCCAGGCACAGATCCACAGAAGGATCACTGCAGATTTGGCTTGATCTGCAGTCATCTCGTTCCACACCCTGGCTCAGGATTTCTTTTGTTGGTTGTTTTTTTTTCCTTCAGATCTGGCTCTCTACTGCAAATACACACAATACAGCAAAATATATACAGCTTCAGTTAACATTGCAATGATGCCTGTAACCGTGCTCAGCAGATTAAGTTTATGTGTAACAGTGTGTGGTAAAGGACAGTATTACAACAACGTTTCAGCTACACAGTGGTAGTAGTGAGTAAAAGTAAGAGAAATTATTTAAGTCATCCCTCTCTCACCCCCTGCACAATAAAAACAGCTAATACATCTGGGCTCCTCTTCTTCCAGATGCCACTCAAACTTCTTCGCGTACCAGGAGAGGCTGAGTAGATGAAGCACTGCTACCCACCGAGTTAATCCTCACCGAGTGATCTGGAGCGTTTCCTTGACTGGAAGGTGGAGTTGAGAAGTTTGCATAAACCTGCAGAAGCCAAAAACCAGTGTCAATACTCTGCAGACCACTCCCTTCACACATACTTGGAGAGCTGTCCTTTCCTAGCCTTTTCCCACTGTGTACTACACACTGCTGTGGAAGGGTTCCAGCTCAGGTGTTTCTTTGCAAATCTGAAGAGAGTTTCAAAAGGTCTTGGGCTTAACTGCTCTTTTAAAGAAACAAGAACCTCAATCTCAGTTATTAACAACACCACAGCTTCCAATTGCATGCCAAATTTCAACTGAGCTTGAAAAAATGCAGCTCAGGTTATTACTAAACCCCGCCCAGAAACCTCACTAATACTTCCTTTGCACTCTTGCTTTCGTTTTAGTAATGCCTCCACCTGCCAAAAATACGCCACAGGATGAAATCGAACACCAGCAGCTTTCAGTTTCCTCTTTTCTCAAATTGTCAGGAAGCCATGTACTCTGTGCCCAAACAAGGCATCCAGAAGGTAAAAGGAAGCTTTATTTTTAAACCAGGTTTTAAACTCACTTTTTAAAATCCCAGTAACACACAATGTTATTGTGAGAGAAAATCCAAGTTTCTGACGTGCCTCCAATTTTTCTTTGGACTGTTTTGTCCAGTTAACCCCTCAGAAAAAGCTTTTACTAGAGAATGGTCGAAAGAGCAGTGAATACAGTTTGTCACGACATACCTCCAAGGTTATATAAATAGAGCTAGGGGAAGCAAGCGAGAAGAGGCCAAAGAGCAGCAAAAGCTCAACCCCTTCGTCCAGAAAGCTCTTCTAATAAAAGCTAAATATACTTCACTTCTGAGATGTTTCCCAGATTAATAAAATATTTCATAGTTTAAGATAAGATGAATTTACTCAGTACCATTGCATTTTGTAACATCAAAATTGTTGTGCCAGGTCTGTTTTGAGTGAGAAACATCAACCATGCAAAGAGCCTTCTCCAGCTGGTATGTTTTGGGTATGGGCTTAGACAGCTACTGTCTAATGGCACAACTAAGCAGAAGTGAGTAGCCCAGACATCATTCCTACCACCCAAACTGACAGTGCAAAGCTACATAAATAATACTGGAAAATTAATGAAGTGCCTGGGCTCTTTGTTCCTCACAGCTCTAGTCTAACATCTTGCTTGAAACTGCTTTGACTCCAAAAAACTGATGATTCATAACTTACCCGGGGGGCATTATCTGAAAGCTGCTGCTCTATCAGCTGTACAATTTGTTTAAATGTGGGTCTCTGTAAAGGATCAGCATCCCAGCAACTCTTCATTATGTCATACCTGCAAAGATACTGAAATTAAGTACCGCTGATGAGGAAATCCTTAGAGCTCTTATCTCACCTCCATTATTATTTGAAAGAAAACCATGACCCAGTCCCACAGTTTACCTTCTTTAAATGACTTTTAAGAATAGAAATAGTGCTGCTAACACCTGTGCCTGTGACAACAAAGCACTCAACGCTAATGGGAGTCTCTGGACACAGTTTTCTTTGACAGCTTGCTAAGTGCTGCCATTTACAAAACAGTGAATTAGGGATGGCTCATACAGAAGATCGGTAGCCAGTCCTCTTGCTGTCAGGAAGTACAGCACAAATGCAGATGCTGTACAGTCTGGTGATACATCTCACTGACTGCTTTATCTGAATTAAAAATGTTTAATTATGTTCTGTGATCCGTCAATAATTTATTGACAGGGAGCAGATGCCACAACAAAGTGATCAGATGGTACAAGGCATGAGTGTATTTCATTGCTTGGAACAACACAGACATGTATTCCGCTTGTTAGAGTACATGAATTATTTAAAATGTGAAAAGAACTTAAAAAAAAGACAATGGGGCAGTGCAATGAGCCTTCATGCAAGAATGGAAGCTTCCCTTCCTTTGCATCATTGCTGATGTTTGGTGATTAGAGGTGCTGGTTGCTCACTTACATTTCAGGCGGTGCACACTCAGGGCTGAACATCCTGTATCCCTCCTTGATCATTTTATAGAACTTGGAGTCCACGGGCATCCCTGGATATGGGCTGCTTCCTGTTGAGAGAGCATGTGAGCAACATGATTTCTGCATCTGTAGTAAAACCAAGATGAAAGTACAGATCTTGAAGGAGCTTACCTAAAGAAAAAAGCTCCCAAAGCAATATCCCATAAGACCAGACGTCACTCTCAAAGGTGTAGACGCAATTGAAAATACTTTCAGGTGCCATCCACTTCACAGGAAGACGAGCCTTTCCAGGGAAAAGGGAAGAAATTAAGACAATGGACATAAGGCATACAAAATTTACACGATAAAATTAACCTTTTCTACTTCTTATGTAGAAGTACTACTACTTAAATCAAGAAATAGACGTATCCAACCAAAAATAGAAATCTCAGCATTTTAGAGTCTCCAAGTGCTGCATGGTTACTGATCCATTTTTCTGTGGGTCTACCAAACTCGTGCAGTTCCTTGCACTCTCATTTTCTGTATACTGTGTGATTCCTTCTGTCTTGTTTACAAGGGATGGCAGGAAGTCAGAGCAAAATAATATATATGACCATGGCATGGTTCCTTATGCAAACATGCAAATCTACTTCCGTGGACTGGCTACCATAGGCACACAGATGAGATTCACATTGTCAAGATGCTTCAAGGCTTTAATCAACAGTTAGGACATCTGCTTTAGCTCCTCAGTATCAGAAAAAAAAAAAAAAATCACATGAAAGAAATATATATTGACATATATATTTTGGGTGGGAGCGTTGATCTGCTTGAGGGAAGGAAGGCTCTACAGAGGGATCTGGACAGGCTGGGTCAATGGGCTGAGGCCAATTGCATGAGGTTCAAGAAGGCTAAGTGCTGGGTCCTGCACTTGGGTCACAACAACCCCATGCAACGCTACAGGCTTGGGGAAGAGTGGCTGGAAAGCTGCCTGGTGGAAAAGGACCTGGGGGTGTTGGTCGACAGCCAGCTGAATATGAGCCGGCAGTGTGCCTGGGTGGCCAAGAAGGCCAGTAGTATCCTGGCTTGTATCAGAAATAGTGTGGCTAGCAGGACTAGGGAAGTGATTGTCCCCCTGTACTCGGCACTGGTGAGGCCGCACCTCAAATACTGTGTTCAGTTTTGGGCCCCTCACTACAAGACAGACATTGAGGTGCTGGAGCGTGTCCAAAGAAGGGCAACGAAGCTGATGAAGGGTCTAGAGCACAACTCCTATGAGGAGTGGCTGAGGGAACTGGGGTTGTTTAGCCTGGAAAAAAGGAGGCTCAGGGGAGACCTTATTGCTCTCTACAACTACCTGAGAGGAGGTTGTAGTGAGGTGGGGGTCGGTCTCTTCTCCCAAGTAACAAGCGACAGGACAAGAGGAAATGGCCTCAAGTTGCACCAGGGGAGGTTTAGATTGGTTATTAGGAAAAATTTCTTCACCGAAAGGGTTGTCAAGCATTGGAACAGGCTGCCCAGGGAAGTGGTTGAGTCATCATCCCTGGAGGTATTTAAAAGATGTGTAGATGTGGTGCTTAGGGACATGGTTTAGTGGTAGACTTGGCAGTGCTAGGTTAATGGCTGGACTTGATGATCTTAAAAGTCTTTTCCAACCTAAACGATTCTATGATTCTGTGATTTTTTGTAAGTTTGTGTGCGGACAGACATCCCTCGGGAATGCTAACTGGAGCAGAGGAAAGGGCACAGAAGGCCTCTGGATATGCTTCTACCTTCCTGTTCCTGCTTTGCCCTTTCCTTGTCTGACTGTAGGAGCCAGTCAGGCTTCTGTCCTAAGCATTTGCTCTGCTGTAGGAGAAACCAGACCTCTTCCTTTTAAGTGGGCTTGCAACGATGTGTCCAAAGATATATTTCAACTGTGCTATAGAGAAGAGCCTTGATGCCTTGCAAGGAAAGGAGACCCAACAGAAAAGGAGGTAAATGGAAAGGAAAAGAAATGAGGGGGAGGAAAGGCAGCATTTGCCCTGGGCTGGCTCACCAGACAGGCAACCAGAGTTGTTTATTTCCTGAACAACACAGACAGCACACACTCTTCCTGGCCAAGCCCCCAGGTGCCGTCAGCAGCACTGCCTCCCAGCAGTGTCCATGCCTAGTGATGCCCCAGCGCTCCTGATCTGCTTTAAGATCAGGCCAGATGCAACTAGCTGCCTCCTGCAGCCACTGCTTCCTCTCTCCCCAGGCAGCTGCATGCTATCCTCCTCTGACCCTTTCAGGCTACGCAAAATCCTATTCTCAGGCAACTCAGGAAACTTAAAGGGTAGCCTAAACAAGTAAAACTTAATTACTTACTGCCCACTTCCCTCCTAAGCTGCTGGTCTGCACGTCCCACTCCTAGGAGCCTTGACTGATCAAGCAGCTCCTGACCTGACCCTAAGCCTGAAAGCAGCTTTCTTACACCAAATGCCACTCAATATATTGTTCCCCAACCTCAACTTCTAGGCACCCAGTGGCTGGTATCGACATTGTTTTTGAAAACAACCAATAAACCCGTCTCTCCCATAGCCTAAAATAGGAATGCTGTAGGTACCTGGGACATCAGGGACTGCTGGGTGACAGCAGAGCAGCAGAGATATCTCAGATACCTGAGGTGCCATGGACTGACTGAGGTTAAACGAGCGTGGCAAACCACTCTGGTGAGAAATGCTCAGGTGTGAGATTTTCTCTCTTCGCCTGTTTGCCCAAAGCCAGGATGGGTAAGCTTCAGTTCGTGTGTTGCCAAGTCCCTATAACTAACGACCAGCCCCTGACCATGGAGCACTCAGCTGGGCTGGGGAGGAGGGGTGTCTTGTTGAACATGGATCTTCTCTCCTTTGAAAAATGGTGTAAGTGAAAGCATGTGTACTCTGAAGGTAGTGGCTGGCTGCACGTAACTGACACAAACTTAAAACACTAATCCAGGCAGCGCAAATCAGTTTGAGATGCAAAATACCTATACTTCATAGCACACTTCTCCAGCTTAACCACAGACAAGCTCAATTTTCTTTTGTAGTAGGGCTCCTTTTACTGCACTAGCACTTTAAAGGGGACTTCCAGTGCTGCCAAGGTAATCTGCATCACTTCAAAGTGTCTTTGTACCCCTCCAGAGGTCTAGTAGGTACTAGTGTGATTGGTACTCTTCTACATGGGAAGTTTTAAACTTTTCTCATCAAAATATAGTGTCTTGTTCTGACCTTGTTACAGGGTTTGAACTATAGCTGCAAGTTAAAGCTGTATTTGTTACACATACAAGGTTAAAATCTGCATATGGAATCAGAGAAAACCAAGGCTTTTTTGCCTCCCGCTATGCCCTAATCAATAAATTTACACTTGAGAAGCCAGTTTCCATTGTCTGAGTGATGCCTTATAGCAAAGAACAGGATGCAAACCCCTGATTATTTAGATATTTTGGATTGGGCTACCAGAATATTCCAATGGCAAAACTTGCAATTACTCACAGAGCTGTAACTTTTAGTACGTTCAGATATAACAGAGAGACTGGGTGTTATATTGGTGCAGCAAAAACATCTCCTCCGCTACAACATACATTCAGATACCAGCACGTTTTTCTCCAGTGTAATAACATGTATATACCAAGGGTTTTTATCAGCACACACACCTACATCGGGAATCACCCCTCCTAATGTTCCTGACCAGCACAGATATATATCACAATTGGGAAATCTAGGTTTCTGCCTAACTAAGAAAGACTTTTCTTTCCAAGTCAAGACAACAGGAACTCCCCTAACTTAAAACAGGTGGATAAAATATCATATATACTTACATTTCCTTTGACCACATAATTTGAGTCATTCCTTATATCTCTTGCCAGGCCAAAGTCACAGATTTTTGTTATTCGACCATGAGTGAGAAGAATATTTCTTGCAGCCAGATCCCTATGAATGCACTAAATAACAAACAGACAAACAAACAAAGCTATTTTATAATATCCTTAACAGGCTGTTGCTTGGTTACATGTTTACTTAGCTATATAACTTACTGCATTATGCATTTTATGGCAAGCTGAAAGTCATAATGAAGCCATGTGTTAATAAGCTTACTCAGACGATTAAACATTCTGGTTTAGTATCTTTACTATCATGACATTGATCCACATGGTTGAGGTTGTCTATGCATTTATTTTAGAAAAGACCACTTGCAGTCACTTTGAATTTTCTAGTGTTTCATGTTTGCAGCTAAAGTTTAATGTACTTTTTCTCTGACTTTTTATCAAAAAATCACTGGCTTGTTTCCTAACACAGGACACATAAGGGGAAAATGTGGTTTGTTTCTAAAATAATTCCATCCTTTTATTAAGTAGCTATTGTGGCTGAGGGGAAAGTGCTGAAAAGCTGAAAATAGGGAAAATTATGGTAACAACTTCAAAGCACACAAGTCAGGAAACTGAATCCCATTTCAAAACTCCTCCTTTGGAAGACTTGAATTATTAAGTACCTAGGAGAGTTTTATAAGCAGGCCTAAGTATTTGAAGATACTGGAAATTTTCACATGCCAGTATCTTTCAATGAATAGTTATGCGTTTGGTGACTTAGCTAGCTTATACTCCAGTTTTCATTTGAAAAGCATGCATGTGTTTGTAACTGCAGCTCCAGAAGGGTGCCTGCGTTTCCCAGCGGTCACATTTTCTTTGTATGCAACTGTGGAGCCCACGTGCATTTGTTAGAGAATGGAGGTAGTTCTCTAACAGAGTGATCTCTTTTTCCATCTGGAAAGGAAAGCGTTAAGCTCCCACTTTACTGATGGTATATAGTACGCAGGCCACAGCTTTCCAAAAAATAGCTGAAGATGGTTCAATTTTTCTCTTCTTTTTTTTCCTTGAAATACAAAACTTTTATGAGTTCCCTACAAAAAATGACTTAAAATATCAAGTATTATGCAAATCAAACTCAGAAAATGATAACTGCAGGTTGCATAAGCAACTTAATCCCTGTCCCTTTTGCATGCTCACATGAGGAACTATTTTTAATGACAATTACTGTCTCAGGGGACTCTCTTTCACCTCCAAATCCAACATATTCTTCACTTTGCATATGAAAATTACTGCACTGAAGCAGTAAAGTGAAGGAATGGCCAAGCATCCAGCATGTCTCTGCCTTGTTCCTCCAGAATCAGTGCAGTTGCATTGAATAAAGACTTTGTCCATTGGAGGAAGCCCTGTCTTGTGTCTTGTGATTAAGGCACCGTGTGCTTAATAAGGGAATTATCCCCCCAGGACAGGCTTCTATCCCGACTCCTGCACAGAGGCACTTTTATGCCTCTGAGCCTTGATACACAAGTTGCAGAAGAGCAGCTGGGTACTCTGCACTGCTGGTCTGTGTGGATCCTCTTTCCCCGAGGGCATGAGGCAATGTGAAGCATCTTATCCATCAGCCCACACTACTCTGCCATTTACTAGCTGGAGCTAAAAGTGTGTATGTACACAATGACCGAAGGGGACCAAGCACAGTAATGTGTTGGCGCAGTGCAACTTAATTCTGTGATAAAGCCGTTAATTCTGCACTGCCAAAGTGATATTGCACGTTACTTCCCAGACTCACAGTGAGGTGGTGTTACATTCATTATTGCCTTTGCTACCCAATGCCACGGTGTCTGTATCAATGGAAAGACTATAAAGAAAACAGTCACCAGGAATGGTGCATAGGGAATCCTGGGGCTATTCTGGAAGAAAATAGGAAGAAACAAAGAATATGTGTGCTAAGCACTGGATGTCCTGAATAGTGAAGGATGCAGGAGCCTGGTGAAAACCATTAAAATCTGTAATATAATGTGTTTGCCTGTCAGGCCTGTTTTGAAGCTGTTGATAGATGAAAAATAAACTAAAGGGTTTGGAAGGAGGAACAGTGGAGAAAAAAAACAAGTGCAAGTTTTATTGTGGACTTCCTTTGGAGCAGAATTAGTGCCACATTTCCCACTACTAACACAGGATCCCAGGATTGCCTTGTTTTCCTTAAATTGCATAAGTTTGGTTTTGTGCTTTATCCAAGGTGCATCTGTACTATCCTGTGTCTACATTAGTTACAATGTTTACATGTTGAATGGCATTTTTCCAACAAAATGTAAAAACAACCATAGGAAGATCATAATTATGCTGTGCTTAAGACTTCTTTATAAATCTCTTTCTATTATGCAATACCTCTCCTATGAAACCCAGAGAAATGTCTATTATGCTCAGGGTAGCCAACGAAGATTCTTTGTGGGTCTCTAGGCTGATTTTATCTTTCCAGAAAATTAAAAACCAAGACATATCCTGTGCATTAAGCCATACTGCTAAAAAAAAAAAGCACATGATGTGATAGCTCCCCTGTTTAAGGCAGTATTCTGCATGAGAGAAGTAGCAAGTGCAGCATTGTTTAAAACTCATGCAAACAGATAGCTTTGCAGCTGTCTTCATACTGTTCTTTAGTTTGTAAACTCTCCAACAGTGCCACAGAGAATAAATCTTAAACTCTTGAGATTTAATTGTTTTTGAAGGTGTCCACATGTTGGGTTTCCAGTTCTTTCCTGAATTCCATTTAATTCCCATACACCGGAGAAGACTGAAGAAATAACTCCTTGGGGTTCCTATGGGTTTCACTGCCTCCAAAGCCATCAGGAGTTCTCATGAAACTACTTGTGTGCTCCACGAAACAAAGGAAGGGCTGAAGATCAAACCTGTATGAGGCACCACCCAAGCTACGCAGGGTTCAGCTGCACCTGCTGTCTCCCAACACATAACATTATTACTCAGTGGAGCCTCGGGGTGCAGCAAACATACTTCACTGCAATTCCTCTCCTCTGTCTCTTCTCTTGACATTTCTATGACTAGCTTCTGTTCATGAGCAAGGCCACTGATTCTACTAGCCTGAACTGTGGATACGCAATAGCACTGCTTCACGTTGACTACTGTGCACCCTATATTCAGTTTTATGGGATATAAAACACCACTTTTGGCCAATGAGCACAGTACAGAACTCCAACATTAGCCAAAGCTTCAGGTACGAGAAGGAGCATATCAGTTTGCAGTGCTTGTTGACAAGAACACAGAAATATTCGGCATTTAAACATGTGGATCACATTAAAACACTGAAAGTGATGCTAAAGGAAATCAGAAGTCTACTGATTCTGTCCAGCTCTGAAGAATTCTTAACTTACATTTTTGGAGGCAAGGAAGCTCATGCCCTTTGCCACCTGGTAAGAAAAGCTTAGTAGATCTTCAACATCTAGAGCAAGTTCATCATCTTCCGACACAGAAAGGGTAACATCCTGATCGGTGTAGGATCCTACGCAATATGAACAACAACAGCTTTTGAGTGGAGCAAGTGTAATCATTTAGAAACAGAGTTGTCTTCATGTCAAACAAAACAGTGATCTGAATAAGTACCAGCCTGGAGTCACATAAATAGCCCATCGCAAAAAAGCAAAAAAAAATCCTGATACTCCATTTAAGTGTGGAGAAATACAAGACATTGTAATTTAGCATATTGTTCTTTCTCAAGCCTTCTTATATCAATTAATGAGTTGTAATTCTTCCCATCCATGAGAGGAAAGTATGATAAAACTGAAAAAATCCATGAAGCCCCTCTCTCTGCACTCCCACCAGCAAACAGAATTCCTTGTCACTATACTCACCAGACTTCACCGGTCGTTTTTTATCAGCTTTTGGTGGGACTGCATATGACACTCCTGGTTTCATGTCCATGTATTCATTGGCAACATCACTGTAGAGGCAGCAGATGAAATGAAACATAGTTTAGTGAAAAAGGTCTCAAAAGCCATCCAAACAAAAAGCCAAGGTTACGCCAACCTTCTGAATATGATGCTTTACAAACGATCAGTAGATTGGAAACTCATGGGTGTGTAAAAAAGATGAGCAAAGGCCTGTACAGAAAGAGAGGTTTGTTAGTACAGCTAATGATACATCTCAAAGTTTGGAGTTTGGCTCAGGTGAGCAAACAAAACCTTTCATATGTATACTGTTTATACAGACTTCACTCTCTATAAATTAACATCCAGATGTTTCACAGGATCTGCTAGTGCTTCCTTCTTCTGCTTAGGCCAACTTCTACCAGAATACTTCAGCAACTCAAGTGGCAATTGAAATGCAGAAGAAAAATGGCAAAAAATGTTAAATTCAGAGATTCCCAAGTTCCATAGGGGATGTGTATGTATTTTGAAGAATCAGCCGAGGCTTGGGACAGCCATCTGCTACATTTTTTAAGTTTAAGTCTTGTTATTGCTATATATAATTCAAATGTACAGATTTTCATACTAAAGGTTAGGCACCTTTAGAAATGATGGATGTACTTGGGCATTTTTCACTTCATTGCCATTAGAACTCATAAACATAGCCCTTCCTTAGCCTGAAATACCTGTTCAGTTTATGAACAATAAATGCAGCCACAGAGCTAACATGGAAAGGAGTAATGAGATCACCAATAGCTTTAGTCACCACCAGAAACACATCTGATGCATTTAGCAGCTGCAGCTTTACAGTAAATACTAATATGAGAATTTGGTAAATACTCCGCCGTTAATACCTCAATTTACAAAACGTGCTCAAACAGTGAGATTCCTTCACTGAAAAGAGGACACACCTCCAATGGCAAATCACAGCTTTGTATTCATCACCTCAGTGGTCCCAACCTCTCTGGGGCATCACCAACTATCCATATATTACCATGGCACAAGCAGCTTCACCAGTACTAGGTCTTGCTGGGACAAAGGACTTTATCACGTCCTAAGGGTCTGCCTGGTTCTTTTGTGTCTGCGAACACAAAGTAATGGGCCCACTGGGGCAATAAACAGACTAAAAATAAAAATGGGCAGGTATTGTAAGAGCCCCTAGGTTTTGGTAAGTTATGTCTCCCGCACTTTGCAAAGGGAAGGAGCGAGCAGGAAATCTGCTTGGAAACGTACTTGGAAAGAGCTCTGGGCTGGTATCTAAAACAGAGGAGTTAAAAATATACAGATGAAGCAACTGAAAAAATCCAAAGTACAAGAGCAATCTCAGAATTGTGATGGATCGTGTCATCACAAAATCTAGCGAGCTATCGGTGGCAGCTTGCCTCTGATACTGTAAGGCGCTGGTTTGATTTTGTAAGAAGTAATTTCTGAAGGCAGGAACTTAGGAGAGCTCAGAGTATTAACACCCCAACACTGGGGGAATTGTCATGCAAGCTGCTAAATGAGCACTGCCAATGTTTAAAAGGAACGATAAACACAAATACGTATGAAGATTGGAGCCAAGAAGTTGCATGAAATAACTACAGGAAATTTGATAAAGAAGTAAAACAGAGCGTATACAATCAATCGTACTCTGTTAGAATAAACCACCCACTGTACAAATCGTCTCTTTAATTAAATTGTTTCCTTGCACAGCAAAGAATTTTCAAAGCCTGCTGCATGAAAGGTTTCTCCACATCTCTTATCCCTAATAACCTTTGATATCTCCTCCTTCCCAATCTTCTAAAAACACAAGTACATTTCAGCAGGTCATACTTACGCCGCAGGCTCTGCCTGATGCAAAAGGTTCTCGTAAACTGCTGTTTCTGCATGTTCTTCGTGTTTTGGACAAATAAATGAATCTCGTTTCCGTCTCAGAAAATTTAAAAGATCACCATAACAGCAATATTCTGTAATGACCAGAGTGGGACCTGTAGATGTACATGAGGTTTAGAAAGCAGGTTAATACTGTTTTTAAAGCAGAAAAACTTACATAAAGATAGCATTCAGCCAAGCACACAGGCTGGGCTATTAAAAATCACACTGCCTAGCACTGTCTAGACTTGAAAAGTTATAGAAAACTAACCCAGCATCTTCCCTTTCACAGATCAGCAACTATGGTCCAGCTAAAGCTGTGTTGCTCCCAATTAATTTTTCCCCCCTCAATAGCATTGCATTGTACAAAAATTAAACAAATAAGTCTTTTTCTCTTTCTTCATGTGATAATGTTTCTGGCCAGACACATGTTTGATTTTGCTCACTTCCTGAAGGAAGTTATTTGTTCCAAACGTTAGAGTAATTCAAGCTTCAAACATTAATCCTTTTGATTCACTTCTGTTTACAGTAGAGCTTCACGATTGTTCAGTAATGTTTTGGAAATGATGTAGCGTGTTATATTCTGCAGTATAATAGGAAAAATCATTCAAACAGAACAGCCTGCTGCTACAGAAAACTACATTGCACAAGGTCTTAGAATATTAAAATGAAATCGGAAAGGAGAATCAAGTCATCTCCAGCACGGATGTTTATAGATCAAATATATGTTTTCTGAGTGAATGACTCCAGCTATGGCCCTTGAATATGTAATTGCACTGCGTGTTATTTCATCTGTAAGGTTATTCTGCACCACTGTTTTCTAACCACACTAGTTTATTTCCATTTTTCTGCAGTTAAAAATTATAGCTTTCGTAAAAGCAAAAGCAGTGTTTGTGGTGGGGTTTTCTTACAGACGCCACATTTTTTCAGCTGACACAGACATGCACTCAGGCCAGTGAGTCTACTTTGTCGACTGCTTAAACAAAATTGTTTCACTCTATTTTTAAATCATTAAATGTGAAAGTGAGAAATGTTTTGCCTCCATCTAAAACTATGAATTTTTACAAGCTCCTTTTCTTTGAAAAATGAAGCAAAAAACTTAAAAGGCAAATATTTGTGTAAGAAGCAACACCATCTTTCATATTAAAATGCACATAAATTAAAAATACAGGACTGTATCACTCTGTATTGACACTTCAGCTGTTTTGTAGCTTTTACAATGTATGAAAACAAACTTATTAATATTAAATGTGAAGCATTTGGGTTGTGCAATAGTTTATTTGGAAAATTCTTTTTCTCAACTTTCTGCTGCTTAGAATTTGTAACTTCAGTGGTGCAGATACATTTACAGGTTAAACAGAAGTCTGGAAGACTATACAAGACAGGGCTGTTGACTTCACCTTGGATACCAACAGGGAACCAGTTCACGTATCTTTTCTCATTCGTGAGAAACAGTGTGGTTGAGGAAAAAACTTCTGCTGTACATTCTGTCATCTCTCAAGAAGAAAGCGCACAATGGCTCACATGAAAGAGAGTAACAGCAACCTTCCTGTTTAGCTGCAGCTACAGTGGCCTCATTACTGCTTTTAGGATGAGGCTAAAATCTAGATTCAGTAATTCACAGGTGATAGTCACGATGATCTGCAACCTCCCTAAGCAAGAAATGTATTTAAGATTTCTATACTTAGCAGCACTGGATTCTTCTTCACAAGGTTCCTCCTTCTGGCAATAAAAAAGGAACAGAAATAATCAATAATCTGTTGATAACCCCACCTCCAATGGTGCAAGCTCCAAGCAGATTCACGATATTAATGTGGTTTCCAAGGTAACTCAGCACTTTAAGCTCTGACATCAAGGCTTCTCTTTCTGTTAAATGGGCACTTGCTGCAAGGCAAAGCACAACGTTCAGTACGTAACACACCGACCAGAAGGAAGTGAGAAAAAATTGTACAGTATATTACAGCAACTTACTTTTCAACATCTTTACTGCTACTGTCATAGCAGCATCAGATTTAAATAGACCATAAGCAGTGGCTTCAACAACTTTTCCAAAAGCTCCAGCACCAAGGGTTTTACCTAATAAAGCAAAACAAAATAGTCTGTAACGACTTGGAACACTTCTTTGTGAAGAGTTCAACATTTTATTTTACGATATCAAGGAAGCTATTGTAGATACGCCTGCTTGCTTTTTGTCCCAAGGTAAGTATGAGCAATTATCATTATTTGCATTATTGCACAACGTCTTTTTGACAAAACCTTGCTGTGTTTGACCAAAGTCCCATATGAGACCTGAAGGTTTCACTTTGCAGATGAAGTTAAATAAATCTAAACTAACCAAAACTCAACCGGTTTCTAGGAAATTCCCATTTGTGATCATAAGGAAGTTGGGTTGGGTCTATGTAAACATAGTTGTTTCCATTTATTTCTTCAACAACTTTCCACTGAACTTCGTATTTGGGTTTCTGGAAAAGAAAGAGAACGGCTGTCACTACTGAAGCCTCCACAGGCAGCTCACACACTTTCCTAACTCAGGCAGAGGGGCTTCTGATTTTACCTGCAGATATATGTACACCAGGATCATGACTACAATGCACATCAGTCCTGCAGCGACTCCAAACGCAATTAGTAAAGGGGTGAAAAGGGTATGGGTACGGATTTGTTCTGGAAAGAAACAGAGAAAATTCTGCTTAAATACTGAACAAGAAAAACTGTATTAAAAAGATGCAGGTGAAAACCTTTCCTTGGTTCTTCCTTGTGAAACACGGTTTGGGATTTTGATTTTCCCAGATGTTCTCCAGGTACATCAGAATGGCTTTCCTGAATGAGCTGTCGGGGACAGAGCTGGCACAGAAACCATCCAGTTTGTTGCCTCGGGAGTCTCAGCTTCATCCAGTCAGGAGGCGTGACACCAAGATAAATTAATGCAAGGGGTTTGCGTGATCTCAGTAAAGTTAGGTTAAAGAAAGAAGCTTTTTTCTGAAGTCCTAATTTCATCTCTTTTTTTCCCCCCAAGTATGATCTCTACAGCACAGTCTTTACAAGTAGAAGTTGTGTCAAGTAGCGAAGGAATACCATTCCAGTAAAACCCATCTGCCCCAAATCTGGCTTATTTGTTTATATGTTATATCTGGGTGTAACAGAGAAAAAAGAAGCAGCAGAACATTTGACTTAGCAAAGAAGAGCACAGATTTACAAACACATTTCAAGTCATCTATGTTCTAGTGCTTTTTTTTCCCCCACAAACCCACAAATACTGCTACAAAACTCATAAGCCCTTTTGCAGTATGTTGTTGTTACTTCTTTTACAACAGCAGGGCCCTTAGGCTCCAGGCAAGTTCGGGACCGCATATTTCCTGAGACATTGTAAAAACATTAAAAAAATGCAGTCTTTCCTTGGAAAAAAAGTGATGGCCTAAATAGTCAAAACATATAACGACAGGAAAAGAAAAGGGAGAGAGGGGGGAAAGCCAGTGTAATGCTGTAGGTGGTTTGCCCCTGTGCTGCACAGACAGAAGAAAACCAGCTACCTACTGCGCAGCAGATCTGGAGCCGTAAAAAGATGATAGCACAATATTAATTGAAAAATTAAACTAATGCTTTAACAGGCAGAACATGTAGTGTAATACGTTATCATACGCTCAGCCACAGTACCGTAAACTTTCTTACGGCAAAGGTAAATCACTTAAAATCCTCTAACAGAAAGAGCTGAACAGCACCCACATTTTATGGTCTCATCCACTCCAATACCTTTAATAGCAAAGTTACCTTTAATAACCTATAATAACCTAATAACTTATAACTATAACAACTTATAATAACTAATAACCTATAATAAAACTAATAACCTTTAATAAACTAATAGGATAGTTACCTTTAATAGCAAAGTTGAAGAAAGCAGAGCTCCTGTCCCCATTGCTGGAGGCCTCGCAGCACACAGTGCCGGTGCTCCTGAACATGCTGGCGTTAATGGTGCTTTCAACCAGGATTCGTTCAAATGACGGCACTGATGAATTTGTGTAACTGATTTTGACATCCATGGGGGATATTGTCGGTGAATCAAAACACCTGGGAGAAACAATACTGACAGTTACCTGCCATGGATTGCTACCTGGAATGGACGACAGGTCCTGCTGTTGAGGCAGATAGTTACTGCCAGACCATTAGACAACTAAATAACACTGCTCTACAAAGGGGTTCAGTTTAAGATCTTATCCTTGAAACTTAGCCTGCTCATGATGTCTCATTGTCTTCTATGTAGTGGGTGCAACGGATACATACACCAAGCCTAACCCAACTGGACACCATGAGGTCTTTGTGTTTCCTTTTGGCTAGAGATACCTATAGGTCTGTAAGTCCACTATTGGTTTTGTATCATTCAACCTGCATCTCCAACTTCAGCTTCGAGCAATTGTGGTCTCTTACCTACTCTTGAAAACTTTCCCCAAGCAGTGTTTTATTACAGCACAAAAAACTCCATGATGTACATACAACACCACCAAGCTTATATGCAGCCAGAAAATAGCCAGTTCTGTTCTCTCAAGATGCTGCCTCTCCTTCATATGTCACATATTTACTACAGGAGCACACAGTTAAAATAAAAAAAGTACTATTTAAAAAAAATAAAGGAAATAACAATTATTTTAGGCATAAAACAAATTACACAGGTGGGAGACCCATGACTTGCTAGTACAAGATCTACAACCACGGTGGAAGTCAACCAAAACCTTAAAACATGCTTCACAATGCTCACTTCACAGTGAAACTCTACAATCTTTTTAGAAACATGGTAACTAGACATCAGGTTTTATTCATAACAACTCTGGACTTGTTTACTTGCCATACGCTTCACGTGAACAGAAATCTAATTACTGTATGTCTTGAAAAATTATATCATTACACAATAAAACAAAAGATAACAGCCATATTCACAAGTGATTCTGCAATTGTCATTCTGTGAAATTGCATACAGAACATGTGTCATTTGGGGCCAAACTGATACAAACCTTAGCTAGCTTGCAGCAGAGAGAAAGTTTGGCTTTTTCTTTTCCGCAGCAGAAAATGTTAATTATTCCCCTTTCAAGGACGGAATGCAAAGGGGAATGAAACATACCCCTGCTTTCCCTCAAACCACTGCAAATAATGCAATGCCGAAAATGATGAAAACAGTGGTGCAACGTTTGAACATAACTGTTACGGAGTCATGTTATGTTCTTAATTTTTAATTATAAATTGGGTGCATTGCATCTAGGATAACCTTTGGAGACTCTGGTTTACTTAACTCACCTCTGCTCAGTTCCTGGGCAAAAATACCAGTATATGGTAGGGGCTGGGAATCCAGCTGCTACGCACTGGAGAATACCGTTGCTAAGTATATCCAGAGTGAGAATCTCCGGTTTTGCTGCAATAAACAAAAATGAGAGTCACACATTAGACGAACACAGAACTTGCATTGCCATTTGCTCTTCACCCCAGCAAATTGTGTTCATCATTGTCCGTGGAATTACTCAGGTGACCAGAGCTTCGCATGTTCAAGGGTGTCCAGGTCTGAATTGGTGTCCTGCAAGCACTGACCATCTGTGAAAATATCAGTTCTTACACTGAATGCTTGGGCTGGATTTCACAAGAATTCCTTATCTCCACTGAGTATTTGGTTTGATGAAAGTTCCTAAACCAGCAAAGCCCAGAGCTTAAGCAACCCAAAGAAGTGTGTGCTTGGAACAACAGTGCAGTTCCCGTTCCTGCACAGCATGACTTTACCCGCCTGTAAAAATGACAGTTTCTTCACAGTTATAAGCATACTAAATCTGTCAAACCACATCTCTCTTACATCTGCCCTGTGTATTAAATATTACCACCGCAGCCAGAAAAGGAACTACAGTGCAAGGCAACCAGTGCAGACCTCCCCGTCCCCCGTCCCCACAGAGGACGTACATCCCTCTAAGATACCGCTACCGAAATGCCCAACTGCCTGACTCTCTGAAACTTTGCACGTAGAGGAAGCTAATATTCGGCTGAATGTATTAGCTTTCCAAACAATAATTCACGATTGCTCTGGTAGTTTAGAAAGCAATCCAGACAGCCGATGCCTCCTGCCACATCCTGCACCACAGCTAGTCCTGCAGTCGGTTCAGGAGCTGCTGTTTCAACTATGGCAGGAAACCAGAGCGATCAGACGGACTTTACAGTCATTAGTCCAATGTCATAGGCTTCAGCCAAGGGCATCACCAACACAGCAAGATGTTTTTCTTGGTGAAACTTGAATTAGAGGCCTTACTTCCCATAACTACCTTAGCTTCCTTGCAAAATCACCCAAAAAGAAGTTAATGGAAAAACCAGACTACACTGCAATGATGCTGATCACCTGACAGGTCCAAGTTAGAGTCCATTATCAGTTAATACAACTTCACAGAAATGTAAGATGAACTCCTAATATTCTAGAAAGTAGTGAAGCTGTACAGACTACAGTGGGAAAACACAGATTTATTTCAGATAAAATCCACGTACAAAGACTGCACGGTGTTAGTTTTTAATGAATATTCCACTTGCCGATTAAATTAGAGGCAATAAAGCACACGTATATTCTCAATCACATAGCATCTCCTCATGACTCATGTTACAGGAACCGAATGTTCTTTCATTTCTAAATCCGCATGTTGTGTTTTATGCAAACCACCAAGAACTAAACATTGTTGCAAAATGTTCAGATGGATTTTCAGCATTACTCATTTGGTGCAGAACTTTTTGAGAGTGCACAGCATCTCACCCAGCCTCAGTGCTCATGGAATACACATAATTCACGTTTCCGAAACTCCCATCAAAATGGTTGGATTGTGAAATTGTCATTAGCTGATCTACTACCCACATGCAATTTGTTTAGGTATATGCTAT
The DNA here is from genome assembly GCF_018139145.2 of Gymnogyps californianus. Lineage (NCBI taxonomy): Eukaryota > Metazoa > Chordata > Aves > Accipitriformes > Cathartidae > Gymnogyps > Gymnogyps californianus. Next base: position 31,078,751 of record NC_059474.1, on the reverse strand, counting down.
GTTTTAGGCAACGTTACAACGCAATGTAACTCAAGAAATAAGAGAAACGAAAAGTCAAATATAAGAGGACTATGACCATTAAGCCCCGGAAAAAAATATTGTGCCAGAGTTGGGCTGCATCTACCATCTTCTGACTTCGAGTGAGGGAAACAAAAATGCCCTTGTTAGTCAGGCCTTTTCCGCTGTAAAAACCTAGTGCAATAAAAGCCTGTCTACATGGCCACGAGTCCATGTGGACTCATCCTGCAGCAGCGGAGGGAGATAAGGGGTTGCGCAGGGTTAATGCCACCAGCAGCCTGGGCAGAGTGGTCCAGCCCTGGTGCAATGGGAAGCTGAGCTGCAGCAGCCTTCGAGAACAGCTGACCTGAGAGTAGCTCTACCCTGATGTGCCTGGTGAAGTGCTTTGATGTGGCGATTAGCGTGATCAGCCTCTCCCAGCACGGAGGGCTACCAAGCCTCCCTGGCTCAGAGAAATTAAGGGATGTGTTCCACTTGCAGCAGCAAGCCCCCCACAGCCAGTACCCAAGGGGACAGAGGCGGCTGCTACTGCCGTCCCCCCCGGGCTGTGCCCTTTGCTGGCTCAGGCTACGCAGGTGTCTCAGCACCTGCATCCCTTTCTGGCAGCCAGAGCATCTTCCTCACCCACCAGCATAGGTGTTCCAGGGGATGCTGGAGCAAAGATGGACGGGCTTTCACAAAGAGATGCCAAGCTGTCACCGAGCATCTTCTTTTCAAGAGATTTTACTGTGCTAGATTTTATGACTTTCACTGCCTAATTACCCCTGGTATCAGACAGGCTCTTAATGACCAGACTTTGCTTATTGTTTTGGCTTTAACCCTTTAAATATTTAACATTTCATTACACTGCTCGGCTTATATGCATATTGCCTTCCATAATCAGTCATTAGATGTCTTAAACTTCTAATTTCACTAAGTTTGTTAACTGCTTTTCAGCTTTTATTAATGTTGATTCTGAATGTATCAAAGGTGATTTATAAGAGGTCACTCCTATTTTAATTCAATGCTCTGTATAATAACATTGTGCATTTAATTGCTTTCTATTACCAATTTCCCTTTCTTCATCATTAACAAAGTAAATGTCTAAAAAGTAACACTTAATAGGTATTGTCTGTCATCACAGTCAAAGAGAGAGGGCTTTCCTCTTGGAGCTACATTTCCTGGATTGGAACAAATCTTTCTATAATATCATGGTGACTCCTCATTTGTTCACTGCATAGTCCAATGACAGGAAAACTGCTGAGCTTTGCCTCACGTGATCTATAATACTGTGACCAGTTTTCTCTTTGCAGCATGAGCCCCAACCACATACGTAATATTTTGTTGACTATATTTAAGCCCAGATATTATTTTGCACTAAACTCAGATACTAGTTGGAAGATTTCTCTACTAATTGCTAGACACGCTGTACCTTGCCACTCTGGAGATTTCTACAATTTCTTAATTGTAACTCAGTTCAGCATGCTGCTTGTCAAGTTGTAATTTTCTTTTTGGCTCCTAATTTCAGAGCTCCTTACTTACTTACTTTATGTCACATTTACTATGAATTACTACTTTTTTTTTTTTAAAGCAATTTAGTATTGTTTCAGATTAGCATATGCAATTGCTAAATGTGTTTAAAACCAAGGCAAGTATTTCTGCACTGGGTTTTTCACGTCTTTCAGCAAACGCTTTAGCATTGATTTTTGTTTATGTGAAGACATTCTCCTGATTAAGAATCCTGTTTTACCTGTTCGATTCCTTTCTGCTGATTACTTGCCCAAGCCAGACATGTAAACATCATGAGCTACACCCCAGCAATTTATGCGAAATCCCCTGACAACAATGCCAGGTCAGGATGCACCATTAGATCAGGATCTGACCCACCTACACATGACTCACCTTTGGCAGTTATTCTGCTATGTCAAATAATATGGTATGTTGTCGTGCAGTTTGTGTTTCATACCTAAATGATGAGCATTTTATAAGACACTGAAAACAGGTTATTTTTCTTAAAAAAAAACCTCTAGAAGGATCAATCTATTTCATCTCCTGTTTTCAAAATGAAAAAATATTTGCAGGAGCTTAGTCAAAATGCCAAAAGAAACTCTTTTTGAGTCAAGTGTGTCAAATCCATCTGCTTCGGCAATGGCTGCAGTCCACCCAGGGCCACCGTGCATGGTAACGTGAGCTCTATGAGACTCCTTAAACGTCCTCATTGCATCCCAAGACTGATCTTACTACTTACAAGACCAGTAGTTGAAGCAAAGGGAAGAAGACTTGAATACTGCTGGTTGTATGGACAAGCCATTCAGAGGAACTAAACTGTCTATGCTCCCTCTTGCCTTGGTCACCCTGCTTCACCGTGCTCTTCCTAGTCTGGTTTCCTAACCATGATCTACAGGGGTTTTCAGCTTTTATCAAGTAGCACATTCCTGAAAAGCAGCAACATGGAGCTCTGCACCGAGAACTGACACCTGATGATGACAAAACTGTGGGTTGTTTTGGTTTTTTTTTTAGTTCTTGTGCCCAGACTGCTCCCAAGCAGCCTGCAGAGCCTGGGAGAGCTGTGAGGACCATGAACAGCCCCTCAGTCCAAGCACATGTATGATGCTGCAAGTCGGAAAACACCATCCAGCCTCATGTGAACTGACAGTTCCACAGGCAACGTGTAATTTCCCCCGTTCCTTCCCAGAAATTAAACTTCTGGCTCAACAGTTTGCTCTGCTAATCTGTAAAATAGTAGAATTATCCCTCATGACTGTAACCCACACTCAGCCACAGAGGCAAAGGACATCTGAGGTCGCCAGTGCCCTCATCTCAGAAATCACAGCTAGGAAACGGAAAAGGCACAAGAATACAAATGACAGCATTCACAGATGAAGGAAGAAATGCCATGTTCTGAAAGAAGCCCAGGTGACATTTCTAGACCCAAACTATGGCATCGCTAATAGTGACGCTACAAATCTTGACCTTCAGTGATAAACGACAAGAACTCAGAAATTAATATTTTGTGCATTTGTGGAAGTCTCAATAGCCCTCTGCATAAACCTGTGCCTGGAGAAGGACACATTGCTGCTAAAGCGTAGCAGCAACACAGAACTGTATTTGCAGCACATTCATTCACTTTCTATACAGTTCTTCCTGCTGGGCTTGAAGGCATCATTGTCTACCTAGTTTCTCCAGTTTGCCTGCAGTTCCCTTGTGGTTTAATTTTCCTTAAGCTCGGCCTTTAGCATCTGCTAATATTTGTCTGCTGAGAGCATGAAATGCTCTAACAGGATGGCTCTGCTAAGGACAGGCATGTCCCGAAGATGACAGCACATGTGTTTGTAAAGCTACGCAGATTTACCTAAAACAATGGTGATCTATATTATTATACAAAAGCATGTGGATACCAAAAGGCACAAGTGAATAATTCTCCTGACAAGCTTTCAAACTCTGCATCCAACTCAAACAAATTAAAGACAATTAATAGCTTAACTTGGCTGCCAAAAATGCAAATTATAATCCCTGTATATCCTGCTCCACCTTAAATTATCAAAGATTTATGGTACATGCTTATTTTTGAGATCATGTTTCCAGGTGCTACAGTTTTCTTCCTGTATAAACTATCTAGCTGCTCTCTGGTAACTCTGGAATACGTTCGCTAGAATGTAAGGTCACGCTGGATAGTCGGTGGATTTGTGTAAGTCCTCTGCACTTTTATATCTTGACATTTAAATAGTTTTCCAGCATGTGCTTCACTTCAGAAAGCCTCTCATATGCTGAACCACACTGTGACATCTTGTGCATACATTATGTTGTATAAAATACAATGACTGTGATAACGAAATATTTCAGACTGTTCACTTTACTTACTTTTCACATAGACATTAAATGTTACAGAGGAGCTGGCATCAGAATTGGACACAAAAAATGTGTAAATGCCTCCTTCTGTTCCTTTTAATCGGGTAAGGTGAAGTTCACTTGTATAACTGTAAAGAAAAAAATTAAGCATTACTGATGCTCACAACTTGCAGTGAACAGGCAATTGCTGCATGGAAGCTAACGAGTGAATTATTAGCGCGCTGTCTTCTTCTGCAGACACTGTCCATGCAGACACTCTTATCTTGCATTATGACTGCCCTTGCACTACAGCGTCCAAAAGTTTTGCCACTTCTAACACCCAGATGTGTGCCTGGGTGACAGCTCAGCACGAGGCTCAGACCCCATGCACGCACCACTGCCTACTCCTTTTCTCACTGAGGAGGGAACCCAGATACACAACTCAGACCACACGCGCTAGGTGCTTCACTGGATTTTTGGAGGACCAGGGCTCAGGAGAGAAGAGTGCACCACAGAAATAGAAGCATAAGCTTTTGTCCAGAGCGTTGGGCTCTGCTGTGGTGGTAGAGGGAGTCTCTGCACACAAACAGCTTTAAATTCTTATTTTTGCTTATTGGGTAGGAATGGCATCTTGCAGGCGAGTCGTGAGTATGTGGCACACTAGTCCTCAGATGGTGTGGTTAGCTCAATGCTATTCCAAATCTAGGTTAGCAGACTTTGCACCAGTTACTGTGGTAAGCCAGGCGTACTACAAGATCTTTTATAATCACAATTTTCTCGCCATCTCCACTTTCCTCTTTGCAGAGCAGACTCTAGTTTGCTGTTCCAAAGTGAAATCGATAGCACTTACAGTCATTCGTATTACCTGTTATTGCCCACAGTCTTGAACTTGACATAATGGTCTGATGAATTCTGTAATGTTTCATTCATGTACATCCAGACTTCTTCCTTCGGTTTTGGATATGCCTCATATTCAACTGTTAAATTTCCATTTTGTCCTGCATTTATATCTATTGTGGTATTCTTTGTTGCAAACAAACGGACAAATCCTTTAGCTGATGGCCATAAGAGGAGAAGAAAATAAATTTCAGGGCCATTTAGAAGATTGTTGGTACTCTAACCACACTTAGACTACTTCAAGATCAGTGATCAAACATCCAACTGTGAAACAGGAAACCTTATCTACAAAGCAGAACTTGAACCCTCACCTGCCAAAACCAAGAGGCCACTAGCTATAGACAGCAATGAGGCACTGGACTTAAAGCAGCTTTGAGTGCCTTAACAGAAATAATTCCATCTTCTGGTGATAAATACCCTCTATTTGCTTTTGGAAAAACGCAAGCACGTGTTTGATTCTACTCAAGTATTTATATTGTTCCAAAAATCAGAGTCGCTAACTGTCTGGTACAAAAGAAACACTAAGAAAAAAGCAAGATAAATTGATCATTTATGACAATATACTAGAGTATCTAAGGTTTCTTTGTCAAGTGTAATTAAGAACAACATTAAAAATGAAGCTATTACAAACTGTTATTAGAGAAAAATGTGCTAAGTCCACAGGCCTGGATACCAATTGTCTTAAACTAAGGCATTTCTGTTCATCTACTGCTGGGTCTTAATCTTTTATTTGGCAGATACCATTTAACATTGTACAGTTCCGTTCCAAAACATCATGTGAAGCAGCATCCTTACTGCAGTGGTTTTAATTTCATTAATAAACTCATCAGCTTCAGGATTATTCGCTTTGAAAAGACAAATTTTTCAGTCCTATTACACAAATTCACATGGGAATTATCAGTTTGACAGGCAGATTGCAATTACAAGGAAACACATTTACTGAGAGAGCTTGAATTTAGACCAAAAGTCAATCTCAGATCCCTGCTTCTTCCCACTTTCTAGTAATCAAACTGCTGTGGCCAGCTGGGCACCTGAGCTCAGGAAAACCAGAGCCAGCGGGGCTTGGTGAAAGCATATGGAGCTGCCAGAGCACTTGACAGGTGCTTTGGAGAAGAAAGGATGAAGTAAACTCACAGCAGGCAGGTATGCTCTAAAATGCTCTCCATGATTAGAAAAGAGAAAAAGGTTTTAAATTGGGAAACTGAAGATGTTTAGCTCCTTCGCAGAGCTTTTTTCTATTTTCTGTATAAACACAGGATCACTTATGCAACCTAGATTCAAATCGGACCCAAGAGCCTGCAAATAAAGTTTTATGATTGTGCTATCAGTCCCTGAAATCAGGTTCTAGAAACTGTTCACAGTTAGATAAATTAACTGTTAAAAAAAGTAATTAGGAAATTTAACAAAAATATCCATTATTTCTTGTAAACCCTTTGGCTAACGTTAAAGCCACAGCGATTTAGGATCTAATACAATCCCAGGATCTCTCCAGGACATGCCATACACCACTTCCCAGGACCCTGGGAGCTGGCACAGTTCAGGTAAACATAGTCAGTTTGACAATGAATGGTGAAAGGCATCCAGGAGACAGAGCTTGTTTTATTTTAAGTCAAATTTGAGAGGATGGGGAGAGAAAAGTATATTGAAAAGGGAAGATTCCAGCTTTTCTCTGGCATTTTTTATTAAGTACAAACTTTGCATTTTACTAAATACAAACTTGTTACTTTATTTTCTACTTTTTATAATGCCATGTTTTATTTTAGTCCCCAGACCTTCCAAAGTCAATCCTTTTTTGCATACGTAGTAGTCCTAGGAATTTCTGTAGTTAAGAACTTCCCTCCTCTTATAATAAAAGCTTTCATATTGTTCTCCTTGGGGAAAAGATTTTCTTTCATACTTCACACTGTTTCACTCATTTACATATGAATTTAGTCTCTCCTGTAAAAAAATGAGGAAAACATCCCCATTGTTATGAGCCCAACTCTCTCAAATGGCAGAGCAAGGTTAAGGGCACTCAAACCTCTGCCGCTCTGCTGAAGATCTGACTTGCATAGGTCAAACACTTCTGTTTTCTTTAAGTTACCAGGGAAAGCAAAACAAGCAATGTTGCAGGAGTATCTGTGCAACAGAAAAACAGATTTGAAAAGGAAAAAGGATCCAAGGCTACACTTCCCTCAGTTACTACACCCTTGAATGGTAAGGAACTGAAATGGCTGTAGCCAAATACACAGACTTCTTCAGAATGATCTTATTAACTACACCAACATGTCCTTAATTGTCCTTAATTTATCAAATTAGCAGGTTTCAGCAGCTTTAAAATTCAAAAGGCACTGTGTGTCACCCAAGTTAATATATAGCAGACTCTAAACAAGTCTGTTATTAAACAAGAGGAGGGAGAGAGTTCATTCACTGTTAAGGGACACGATCCAAAACCTGTGGAAGTGATGGATAGTGGGTTTACGATGGGGGTGAGCTCCGGAACAATTTCATGCTGTCTATGCACACTGCAATGTCCCTGATGGCATTATTTTAAATAGAGGTACATATATAGCTTCTTCGTAAAAAACATGGACACGCCGATGTCAGCAAAATTTCCCGTGCTTGGAAGGCAGGTGTTAAAAGATAGGCTTTGTGCTTGTGCTGTCAAATTATTTAAGCGTAGGGATAGTGCCAGGCAAAGGTAAATTACTTGCTTCGTTAAGACTGGATTAAATTTAAAATTAAACCAAGAAGGATGAGACAAACCAGAGAGATGGAAACACTGTTGGGTGGTTGTTCTAATATCACATTCCAATAACATGCAAAGGGTTATAGAAATTAAAGTAGTCATATGCACCACAACACTTTCTGAGCCATCCCACATGGTACCAGTCAGCAATAACCTTTTAATAAAGCAACTTTACTCACTGAGGTTTGGGGCAAAGGAGAGAGATGGAAGAGAAGGGTCCCCAGTGTTCTCACTTTCCACCTCCTGCTCTTAGAAATGTTAAGATTTCTATAAGAACTATTTACCTAGTGCTTTCAAGGTTACTGTGGCATTGGTTTTTCCGAAAGGGTTTTCTGCTTGGCATGTGAATTCTCCAGAATCATTAACTCCCACTGAACGGATGTTCAATGTTAATTTCCTTTCGTATCCATAATCACCCAAATTTCTGCTTTTGCTTGTAACAATCTGTCGGTAAAAAACAATTAACATCTAAAACACTGTGTATGCAGCATCTTTCCTAGATAAATTAAAAATAGAAGTAATTATAACTTTGCTATATTAATATTCATAACTTTAAATCGGAATAATAAGCCAGCACGACAAACCTGTCACTAGAATCTCTCCATGCAAAACAAGCATGTGATCAGCTGTCTTTGGGAGATAATGTCCTCTCCTAAGTCCTATTCCCTCCCTTTATTCTTCATTTTTGTGTGTGTGTGAGTGCGCGTGTGTGTGTGTTCACCTGCCCCGAGAGAGCCAAATGGGAAAGGCCAGCCCAAGCTACAAAGCTGAAACTCTAATTTCTTCAAATGTTTCAATCATAGGAAGAAAAGGGTGTTGTGTCCAAGGTCAGAACCAGCTTGCTCTGGCTAAATTTCTCATGCTGATGAAAGTGAGGAATGAACAGAAGGTTTTATTTGCACTAACAACGCTTCTAGCTGTAGGGCTTGATGCAAAATGACCACTGGCTCTTGACTTCCCCAATGCTCAGAAGCTGCAGCTATTGTAAAAAGTCATTGCAACTCTGAAGCGTGGTTCACCACTCAAATGGTGCCTAAAAATCACTGAACTCTCTAACGGTTGCAATGCTTCCCAGTGAATGACAAGAGAGAATTTAAGGTGCTGGAACTTCATTTAAAACTGGGTTGCTCTATGCTCCAAGTCCGCAGAATCTCCTGATTGCAGCCATATGCAGAGAGACCTGCTGGCAGCAGGCTTTACACAGCATCCTTCCTCCGGTACCTACTCTGATTCTTGGTCCACAGCAATCCAGATTTATTAATCTTAAAGGCAACTGGAAACTTCATTCTCTTTTCAAAGCATTAAGTATATCATGACTCTATGCCTCCATATGCATAGAAAAAATAAATGCTTTGAGGTGTTGACTTCTGTTTCTGTGAGGATGCTCGGTGTGGTTGGAAAGACTAATAAATTTACACTGATTAATCCAAATGCAGACCTGGACTTGTTACGATTTTCTAGAAGAATGTTTCCAATTCTTGGAGGTTCCAAGAGCTGCTAGATAAATTTAATCTTCTCAACGCAATTTTGATTCCTCCTGAGCTATAATAATCACAAACAGAAGTTTGTTTTGTATGGATGTGCTTGCTTATAACAAGTCTCCTAATCTTCAAAAGTGGTGATAACTTCAGTCATATAAGGAAAAAGTGGTTTGGGTTTTTTTCCTCTCACCTATTCAGGACAAAACGTAATTATGTATCTATTTAAACATGAATTTTATGTATCCTGTTTCAGTACAAAATTTAATTTGATAGTCAATATTTAAAAGATAGCATCCCCTGCTATTTACCAGAAAGGACAGAAAGGTCGAACTTATTTGGTCAAAAATATTTTCCTCGTGGCATTTACTCATAAAACAAAAAATGATAAAGCACAAAAACTTAAGGGAAGGCCCCTATTTCACCACACTGTAACAAAGAAAAGGGTGGGGAAGTTCTCAGATGAAGGACTTGCAGTTGACCTTGCACAGGACCAAAAGCCCCATCTGCACGTCCCATGCCGCCTTCATGTCATTTAGACCTCCTCAACCTTTGGAGCTGCAAGGTGGGATTTCTGGAGCAGTGAGCACTTAGCAAGAGCAGCTCTGCCAGAGACGGCAGATTAGCTAAGCATGGCATGCCCAGCACCAGGGAACGGGCCTCCCGTTCGCTATCTGCCCGAGGAGATGTGATTTATCCAAACATCACAGCATCACAGAAGCCTTTTTTTCCATACACATGTGGACTGCGAATTATGTATTCTGGTCACTACCATTAGCAGTAAAAGACCAGCCAATTAGCATGCCAGTGTATATAGCGGGACTTACTAATAGGTCTTCACAAGCGCTTTTAATTAATTTAAATTTCAGGGTATACCCAGAAGACCAAGAAGCGTCCTTAAAAACAACCCAGTTCCTGCTGCTCGTTTCAAAGGCAGAGCTGGCAGCACGCTGGCTGACCAGGGGAGGGGATCTCTCTGCCCCTCATCTGCAGAATAGCTGTGCTGCCGGCAATGAACTCTCCTGGAGCACTTACTCTGCCAATAATTTAATTTGGTGATGCCAGGCAGTAACTTCATCTATCACTACAGACAGAAGCCAGTTCACTGGTTCATTTTTCAGAACTTTCCCAGTTAGTGAGGCACACCATGTAATTTAAATTAATTAATCATTCCTGTGAATGCTTACTACTATTCCTGTCACATACAATCCCATGCTAATTAGCAGGTATTTTACTGTTAATGATAACGACTAGAATATGTAATTTGCAGTCCATGTGTTGATATTTGCAGCTCCCATTGATTGCAATGTGATGTGTAGGCACTCCGTGCTTCCGTATTTAGGCAGCCCAACAGAGGTGACCTAAACTTCACATTGAAGAGCCTAACTTTAATTTCTGTTGGGGAAGAGAAGCCCATGCAGATGCTTTTCCTCCCAGCCGTCCGCATGGGCACGGGACAGTTGTTGCTGACCCCTCATCAGTCTGTGGGATGCAGGACCTTTGGAAATGCAACAAATCCAAACCGATACAGCATCAGGTATCCAAGACAAGCACGTGAATGTCTACAGAGAGTTTGTGTACTGTGCTGGGGCATACATGATACAATTAAAGGAACTCACCCCACTTTTGTGAGAAATCCAGCTAGCTTGTACGCTGCTATCCACATCTGTGATTATGCATGTAACTTCAAATTCTTCCCCTTCTTTGAGAAGCTCGTAGCTTTTGGATAAGGTGATGACGGGAAGAGTTTTGTGAACTGGAAAACAATTTAGAAGTGTGTTACTTTTCATTAGCTTCAGAGTTTCCATGGTGGGATAAAAATCAACAGTCATTAACTTTCCAATAAAATTTCAGGCCTCCGAGAGCTATTCAAATTTCTTTAACATATTACACAGTTGTTCCTCTACAACAAGCACATTTCTGCTTCAATCTACCCTCAAATTACACTTCAAGTTAGATAATACTTGTCACAGCGTAGCAACTCGTTGAACGATGTTGAACCATCACTGAGACGATTCATTCCATGATAGTGATTTAAAAGTTGCACTCTGGAACCGAAAACACAGTGAGGATCAGCCACTGAAGAACTGCAGCCTAGCATTAACTGCAACTTTTAATTACAAAATACTACAGCGGACACGAAGTACTGTCTGACAGGTCCCTAAAAAGCCCCTGACGGACAGCCTAGGAAGGACAGGTACAGCTCAAGGACTTCAGCACACCCACTCCTGAAAGCACCACGACCTCTGCTCACGGTGATGGTTCACAGAGGTGGCTGGAGCCAAGACTGTGGACAAGTTCGTCACCCAAGAGGTAGGTGGTTACAAGCAGCCGTGGGCTAGCTGTACCCCTGTTCTGCTTCGGGGTGTCTTTTGTCAACAGTCAAGTAGATCTGAGGACTATGTGTCTCTTATCTCTGCAAAGCTCTTCAGCTCTTCCTCCGTTCCCTCCACAGTTTGTTTTTCTGTTTTCTTCATCATTTCTTCCAATTTTCCTCATTTATGAGACTCCAGTGAACTTCCCACTAGAGCTTTTATGCAGGAAGACTCACTTTCAAACTGTGAATGCAACAAATATCAGATAAGGTCTTCCAGACTCTCTTCCTGCCTCTGACACAGGCTTTGTAGTTGTCTTAGGTAAATTATACGAAACTTAGGAAAACGCCACGCTTTTCAGCCATTCATACTTTAACAATAATGTTTTCCTCTTGTCGCTGTAAGCGGCTATGGAAGAGAACAAAGGAACATGTTTGCTCTCTTCAGACATAAAGGCTCACATAAAAATCCCCCCGGCATTCAGCAGTACCCAAGAGACAGGAGGAAGCTGGTGCAGAAGGCGTGATGTGTTCTCACCTGCCAGAAACATCTACGGACAACCAAAAAAAGGCCGTAAGGCCATAAAGCCCCTCATTGTTTTGAGAAGGGCTGCACATAAACACTCCCTGTGCTATCGTAGCAGGGCTGGTGTATGTCTGAGTACGCCTGCACAGCTCCCTGTTTCATGGATGCCTTTTCTGTCTTTCTGCACCAGAAGCTCAGGCCTGGGGGTCTGAGTGCCACAGTTATGATTACAAAAACACTGCCCACCAAAGGGTCTCCAACACGCTTAAATCTTCAGCCAAGGAGAAAGTGGGCGTTTTACCTGGTGAACTCAAAATGGGCTGAACACTACAGCACAGTAATTACAACACTGAGGATGACAATGCTGCTTTGCTGCCGATGGCCTTCAGCAGATGCTTCCCCTTACTGCATGCTTCCCCCCAGACAGAGAACGTGGGCAGAGCGCCCAGGTCCCACCAGCCACCTACGGCTGCCCACCATCAGTGGGCCACTGGTGATGGATGCCAGGTCAGCACCCTCCCATCTGAAGTCACTGCTGTATTGAGCAAGTACATATTTTTATCCTGCAAAAAAATGAAATAGTCCAATACTACAACTTGCACTCTCCTCTGTCAGGAGAAATGTCAGCTATGTCAAATCAACTGCCTTCTTTCTTTGGCCATCACTGAAAAAACAGTTGAAAAGAAAACTTGTTACAGAACAAACAAAACAGACAGCAAGAACGGACTTGATTTTTGTCATCAAAGGAGAATGCCAGATTAAACTTTTGCTCTCTTCTCATTAATTGAAATTTAGTATTCATTAAAGTTCACTATATCAGAGTTTCCAAATCACCAGGAAAAAGACTTCTTCAATTTGCCACAGCAAACTGCACAGTCGAGATGGCCCCCGCTGCCCACCCCCAGCCCCACCACCGCGGAGCACAGCACCGGGCAGGTCACACAGCCCCGGGCAGGTCACACAGCCCCAGCCGTGGAGCAAACACCTATGTGCCCCCTCATCACGCCATGGGGCAGCCCTCCTTCACCAGCACAAGGGATGATGCTGGTGGTGGCCTGGCCTCAGCTCCTAACGCCTGGCATGGAACAGGCCGCGGCGGGGAAGCACACCAGCCCGCTGGCCCGAGCTGTGCACCCCCTCCTCCAGCAGCAGCCTCGGTCGGCAGCACCGCTGGGATGGCATCACTGACGGCTGGACGCCTCTGAAAGCACAAAGCCAACCAACGCAGCCCCTACCCGCCGCTCTCCTTTCAACAACAAAAACCCAACGGGACACCTCGGCCACGTGAACAGAAACGCACTTGCAGCCAACAGAAACTCCCGGTGCACAACCTACACGTGTGCACGGACAGGGGATGCTCCCTCCCCAGGCCTTACTGCAGCCTCTGCATTGGGCACACGCCTCAGCGGAGACGCGCTCTCCGCTGCAGCAAGGGGTTACTTCATTCAAAGAGCCCCACAGCTACACGGAGAATCAACTCATTTACTTGCCCCTGGGGAAACGCCAAGCCAGCACGGCTTGCTGAACCACTCCCTCCACTTCTCTCCTGGCTATTTATACAGCGGATTAACGACACACGGGGTAACTGTAGGCTCCAAAATGCCCAGGCAAAACCAGCCTGTAATGTACTGCGCAGTCAGGCATCGGGCTTCTCCTCCTTCCCGAACCCACTTAACCACCCAACCCTAGGGCACAAGGGCACATGAAGGTCAAAGGTAGGGTGTCATCAACAGGTTTGCAGAGCTAAGTGGTGCATCTGGCAGCTCAGCCACAACGCACTCCTCATCATGATCCGGGCACATGGTTGCTGTTGTGATCACCCTCACTCATGAAGATGGAGACAAACAAGGGTCCTCTGCTCCCCCAGGCTCTGTCTCTCCACTGAATCCCTCTTCTTCAATGCCATCAATCAGTTCCTCCTGCTGTCACTTGTGGGCAACAGACACGTAAGGCACCCAAATCTCCACCTTGCCTGCACAAACCTGTCCAAACCTCAGGGTGCTGGTTTGTCCTCAAAGTTTAACAGCACAACCCACATTTCTTAGAATGGTGAAAAAAACACCAGGAACAGAAAATAAAAGTGATCATGGCCAAACTTGCTCAGCACAGCCACAAGCCAAGTGTCACGAGATCAGCCAGTGCCCTGACACAACTTGTCCAGAACAAGCTTTCTAAGCCCACCACCTTCCTTTGGACAGCCTGCAGCGGCCACAGGCGCCACAGAGCAATCCCCTGGTGCACAAGCACCTCTGGCTTTGAGTAGGCAAAGACTCCAAAAGCCTCCAGAGGAGACCACCACCTCCAGCCTCCCCATGACAAGGTCAGGACATAAGGTGAGGCTTCACAGCACTTCCCATCAGCTCCTGGGAGGTGAAGGGTAAAATCAGGTGCTCTACAACAGGCAAAAATCCTGTGTTACCTGGTCTCACATTCAGGAAAATGTGCTCCGATATTTTCTCAACTCCGTTGTGCTTGGCCAAGCACTGGTAGCAACCCTTAAACGACCTCTGTACGTTCTTTATAATGATGCCTTTCTGAGGATTGGGAATGAACGTCATATTTTTGGGGAGACGTTTGCCATCACATTTTCTCAGCGTGAAATTTGAAACATCTGGATCTGTTAGGGGGCATACTAGCAGGATGTCACTGTCTTCTTTTCCATAGATCAGAGAATCAACAAGGAAGAGCACGTTTGGATCTGTGAAGAAATGCAAAGACATGTCAGAGAAGCTGACATTGCACAGGGAACTTCTGATGACCCTAATTCTGCAACTGAGCACTTACATCAAAGAAAGTTTTACATTCATCCAGTAAAACCGAGTATTACCCAATTCATGTTTACCAAGAGACATTAAATTTTGTCCTAAAAGAGCAGCACAACAGGAGACGTGCAGTAGCATTCAATACCAGACACGCTAAAGAATCACGTGCACTAAAAATAATCTTACAGCTTTTTTATTTGGAGATGGAGATTTTTTTTTTTGCCTTGTTTAGCTCCAAAACCTCCATCCTCCACCCCCACAACAGTAAACAGATTTTCACAGACCATTAAAAATAATTTGCTTTTAGCTAGTGGCAGGGCTGTAAGGTTTCAGGCCCACAGGAGGATTCTGAAGAAATTTATGAGCAAATGGAAGTTGAAAAGCACCTAAATTATGGTTTTCACTTCTGTAAAATACCTAATCTAAATGAACACACATTGCTACCAGAGGAAGCACCAAACAACTTCTCTTTCTCTCTCCCCTCCCTGAAAGCCGGGGTTATTTTTAGCCTCCTTAGAAAAAAACTGGGCATACAAACAGCATATCTGATTGAAAAATCATCATGTAATCTTTCACAAGGTTACTTTTCTAAAGCATTTTGTCTTGGCCAACCACAGCACAGAAACATATAGTACTTTAAACATTTTTACAACCAACATCGAAGCCCATGATAGGTGATGACCTTGAAATGCTAAGAACCTGGCCATTAATAGCAAACACAAAAATAAAGGATGGTGTGGTGACAAACACTCTGTAAAAGCTTATTTCAGCTCCCATCTGCCCTCCCTACAGAGTAGCATGAATTAGAAATGTAGAAACAGAGAGAAAAGTTTTCTTTCTTTTTTGCAAACTACCTTCGTACAACTTGAATGATTAGAGATCAACAAACCATGACTTCAAAAGGAAGACAGAGAGAATTTGGTTAAGATGATGGACAACGTGCATTTGGTCTAAGACAAGAAGTACCAGGCTGAAAATGAAGCATGGGACATTTATGTAAGCAATTAGGAAATGCTAAGTTGAAGGGTGCTCATCACTGAACAGAGAAGTTACTGGCTGGTTTCTAGCTTAGAGTGAAGGTGTAGTTTTAACCTCATTTGATACTGTCGCCCAAGAAGCTGCCACAAACTAAAAGCTTTGAAGGATCAGTCTAGAACTAGAGGATGGAGACTACTAACAAACGAAAAAGTAAAGCATGTCTGAACAGAACCAAAGTGTGACGTTTTGCACACAGAGATACTTAGAGAAATGCTATGAATAGCTGTCACTCCTGAGCTGGAAGGGCATGAACTAGAAGAGCTCATCTAAATGTCACTGCTGACAGAGACTTAACTGATTGGTTTCCTCTCAGTCCACTTTTTCTCCAATATGGATAGAGCCAAAATATCTTCACTACGCAGAAAGTATGGCACCTCAGGAAAAAAAAGACATCTTTGAAAACAGAAGAAAGGAACAAAGACCTGTTTCACTAACAGCTGAAATTGCAGGGAAGGCCTTGGCTGGGGTAAGCAGAATTGCTGAGGTGCTCCCCTCCCATCTCCCATCCCCCTCTGGAAGGGAGACATCATGGTGAGAAGACATGAAAGGATTTCCTGTAGGGAACCCAGGCACAAACAAGGCTGCTCATGGTGACATTCTTCCTTTCACGGCCTTCCACCCCAGGTACATCTTGGCTAGCACTTGCTTTCTGGGCATACCTCAGGTTTCCAACACAAGATGTGGTGGTGCTTATCCTCGTTTGTGTCTGAAAAGACTCGAGATCAAAACCAAGAGATTTTTCCCTCTTATGTAGGTGTCTGAACTAGCTTGATCTTCACTAAACTTGCTTGGATAGGGACACAAACTGCTTCTATAGACACAACACAGGCACTTTCTTCCAAAGCAGAAAGGTGAAAGAGGTAAGCACCTACAGTCTGTCAACACTCTGTCATCCTTGGTCACAGAAGCATAGAAAATTTGGGTTTAGTAGGTCCAGATGGACGTAAGAGATAAACAGCTGCCACCATTTTATGTGCCAGTTGGGACTGTGCAGGATCGAGGTTCTTGGTCCTGTTCTCTCTTCGTTCCCAGCTTTACAAACAGAAAGTGTATAGAGTGCTTGTGGCAACCCCACAAGCAGCTGAGCTCATGGTAGCATCTTCAAGGTGATATAAGATGTCATTAAGCCACAGCCTATTGCAAAATGATGGCCAACCTCACAAACATACTTATTTTACTGCCAGGAACTTCTCAAAGGGAAGCTTGCACATTTTTCACACAATTAAGACAAAGAAATTAACAACATGTTGCATGAGGGCCACACAACTTCTCTGATGCTTTGGTAACCCTGCTCAGTGGGAGAGTTGCCTGCTGTCCTGAGGTGAAGGAGTCACTCACGTAATGGAAGGCACAAACATCTCTATGATCACAGCTGTCTGGGATAATTACCACGACCTTCAGGAAAACAGTCATGTTAGATAAAGTCAATGTTTGCCACATATAGGTAAAATACATGCCAGATTTCCTTTAGTCATAGTCTCAGAGAAACACAGGTGGTCAAGAAAACTCATCCACGGTAGCTGCATGGCTATTTGGACAACTCAGGAGCAGTTAAAGGAGCACTCTTTAAATTGTGTGGCCACTATGTCAGATATCTTCCCTTGGGAAAATACTCTTTGCTGTGCTGTGCTGGTATCTTCCTGTCTTGGAGAACAACCTTGCAGTAATTCTCAAAGGACCGGCAGGGTTCAGAGAAGGCTCTTTGAGACAACCCCTGTTGGACAAGGAACACTGTCTCCAAGAAAGTGGATGTTGTAAGACTTTTTTCCATCAACAGGGAAGAATGACCACCAGAGCCATGTGAAGGAGAAGCAAAATAACTGTCTTCCTTGGAAATGAAAAGGGAATGCCAGGCACAGTAAACTGTCAGCTTGAGGGCAGCTGATGAAGCCACAGATCAGGAGCCAACAAAAGAAGAGAAGAAATCTGAAGAAAACATTGCACAAAGAAGAAGGGTAATAAAAGATTGCAAAAATGTGTCAGAACAGAGGAAAAAAGTTCCCATCTGAGACATTTCTGATCAGTCACAAGGTAGATCAGGAGCTGGAGGCAGAGGAATCATTGCTGCCTGCTGGCTAAAGCCTGAGAACACAGCCTCGAAAAGCCAAATCCTTTGGCTAACTGCCTCAACAAATCAAGAGCTTGGGGCCAAACCTCACATGACTCCATACTGATCGATGGCATGGAATTAAAAAGACATTTCTACATACCGCTTGCTTCCTCACAGTACAACTGACTCATACAACCGATTCAGGTCACTTGGCTAGCTTCTAGAAAGAGAGCTCAGGTATATTTCACTACAAAACAACAGGGATGCAAAGAGAAACTCATCCAGAACTTTGCTGTGGTGACAAAGGCCATTGCAAGCAAAGCTGGGAGTGAGTTTTCTTTCTCCTGGACAGGAAAGAAGATTTCTTCTATCAGACTGTGTTCTCCCTCTGTACCTCAAATTCATTCCCTCCTCCAGCATTTACTGTCCTATTATTTTGGGAGTGAGAAAGGAGGGGGAAAGCAAAAATAATGCCTTCATTGATATTTACCTTTAACAAAAACATAAAAAGAGGAGACAATACTCCCTTTGCTTTTGCATATGTATCTGCCTATGTCTCTGACGGTTGCATTTTTGGTGTACCACTCTTTCTCATTGGAACTCCTTGCTTTTGCTGACGGGTCTGAGTTCTGGAAATTCCAAGTCACGGGTCCATCCTCGTTGCACCTCAGCCTTAATTCCTCCCCTTTATTCACAACCAGTGAAGATTCTTCATGGGGCAGTGAACCACCTGGGAAAAAAAAAGCACAAAATACAATGCCTATCAATACAACACTCTCTTTTTTCTGCAGCAAAATTGTTGTTTATAGTTGTATATGTGCAGTTAATATTTTGGGAGTTATTTCTTAAAAATACTAAGCTGCAATGGCACTGTGAAATTCTACAGACACCTTTTCACTTGTAAGACCTTCAGCACACAGAGCAAACAACCACTGCAGATAGAAACTGGCCTTTAAAAAACCATTTGAAACTAGTTTCAGATGCACCAGTTTCTGCAATGGTTGGCTTTTGAATGGGAACAGACCCAAGCTATTTAAAAATTAAATTCAAGAACATATGAGCCTGATTCTACATGGCAGCACTTTTAATCATTCTTTGTCATTTACGCAGTATGTTGCCAAGAACTAAAGTTTCCTTGCTCAAGTTATCTTTTTTTAACTGCTCTCTCATGTATTCAGAAGCTCCACTCACACTCTTAGATTAGAAGTGTCCAGTTTAATGAAGGCATCAGTACATGCTTTCCATACTTGCTTATTTCTTTAGTTGAACTGCTAATTCGTCATTTCTTACCTCCAAAAAAATTTCATGCAAAATATTCTTCAAGCTTCCATCCCAACACTACCAAATTAGTTTCACTGAGGCACCAATCTCCCAGACACCAAAGCTGCTCTAAATGACCTCTTAGCTTCTTTTTCACTGAACGTGCCATAACACAACTTTTAAAAAGTTCTCAGAAAATAAAGCTGTGTAAAATTAGCAGTTTCAATTCACAATTCCCAAGCACTTCCCAACTTATGCTGTGTACTTGTAGAAAGAAGCACATTCAGGCTTCTCCGGCTCCACTGCTAAGTCAAGCATTGCTGAGTTAGCACGCCCCGATGCGAAAGTCCTAGTGAACCTACAAAATGGAGTTCATAGCCGAAAGTATGGATAAATTCTTACTACTATGGACCTACTTGAACATCAGAAGAACATACACAAATATTGAGGTGGTCTTGCAGGAACAAAACCTTCCGCTTTCAGAGTAGCTCTTTAGTCCTACAAGTAATCCTTAGCTTACAATAACTGTGCTGTTAGCTAATGTCTCTCTCA
This sequence comes from Gymnogyps californianus, assembly GCF_018139145.2. NCBI lineage: Eukaryota > Metazoa > Chordata > Aves > Accipitriformes > Cathartidae > Gymnogyps > Gymnogyps californianus. Next base: position 31,059,321 of record NC_059474.1, on the reverse strand, counting down.
TGTGAAGCACAGTTGTACAAGATTGTACAACATCCATATGTAGTAGCAGAGTCATGCCACTGAAAATACTACTTGCATTCAAAAACACTCTGCAGCTCTGTTCAGAGGCTGAATTTCCCTACCCACACAGATAACAACAGACGTTCAAGCAAAACAATCGGATAATTAGTTGGGATGAGGTTATACAGTCCAGACTTAATTCACTCATCTCACAGCTTTAGTTGTTCTTAAGGTATATACTGGATTAAGACCAGGTCAGGTAACTGCTCCTCTTCCTGACAAATCCACCACAGAGTAGGAAGCAAAGGACAGTCAGACCACCTGCAGTGTCTAATTACTTGGTTTGTGCTCTGGGTTTTGGAGAGAGCCCTTGTTCTCTCCCCATCTCCCTCGGATTAAAATTTATTTATCAGTGCTAAACCCAACAGGCAGTCATTCTTCCAGCGCCTGTTTTTCCACGAGGTCCACTAAACCTGCATATACACTTCCGTGACTGAACGCATAAACAACCATCCTAGAAATAACAATTGCCAGAAAAAGGCAGAAAAAAACCACTTTAATTTCAAATCTGCAACCTCAAAGTGCAGGTGTGAGCCTGAGCTGTGATACAGCAGCTCAAACAAGGAGAGTGAAATTTCAAGGTCTGAGGAGCGCAGGTCCCAGCCAGCAGTGGCTCGGCAGGCAGGAGAGCTGGAAAAACCCTTTGCTCTGGACATAGAGGTGCCTGACAGCAGGGTAGAGGCAAGCAGATGTCTGATTTGCACACCCCTCAGATCAGAGCCAGCAACTTTTGGGACCTGAGAAGGCAGAGGGCAAAGACCTCTGAGAAGGTCTCATGAAAGACCATGCAGGTCCTTCACGGGGATGTCTTTGGAATACTTCTCTGCTGCTTCCCACAGACCACAGGGTACTTCAAGCGACAAATGACATGAACTGCATAAAACAGCAAAAGTGCAATGTGGTATACCCACTCTGGCACTGGGTCCTCAGACGAGTCAGGAAGGCTGGGAAAGGAGAAGAATGGGACATCCTTCACTGGCATCGCTCCCTGCCTGCAGCCCGCAAGGGGAGGTGCACGTGTGGCCGGGCTGGGACGGCCCCCGCTGCCCACCCCCAGCCCCACCACCGAGGAGCACGGCACCGGGCAGGTCACACAGCCCCGGGCAGGTCACACAGCCCCAGCCGTGGAGCAAACACCTATGTGCCCCCTCATCACGCCATGGGGCAGCCCTCCTTCACCAGCACAAGGGATGATGCTGGTGGTGGCCTGGCCTCAGCTCCTAACGCCTGGCATGGAACAGGCCGCGGCAGGGAAGCACACCAGCCCGCTGGCCCGAGCTGTGCACCCCCTCCTCCAGCAGCAGCCTCGGTCGGCAGCACCGCTGGGATGGCATCACTGACGGCTGGACGCCTCTGAAAGCACAAAGCCAACCAACGCAGCCCCTACCCGCCGCTCTCCTTTCAACAACAAAAACCCAACGGGACACCTCGGCCACGTGAACAGAAACGCACTTGCAGCCAACAGAAACTCCCGGTGCACAACCTACACGTGTGCACGGACAGGGGATGCTCCCTCCCCAGGCCTTACTGCAGCCTCTGCATTGGGCACACGCCTCAGCGGAGACGCGCTCTCCGCTGCAGCAAGGGGTTACTTCATTCAAAGAGCCCCACAGCTACACGGAGAATCAACTCATTTACTTGCCCCTGGGGAAACGCCAAGCCAGCACGGCTTGCTGAACCACTCCCTCCACTTCTCTCCTGGCTATTTATACAGCGGATTAACAACACACGGGGTAACTGTAGGCTCCAAAATGCCCAGGCAAAACCAGCCTGTAATGTACTGCACAGTCAGGCATCGGGCTTCTCCTCCTTCCCGAACTCACTTAACCACCTAGGGCACAAGGGCACATGAAGGTCAAAGGTAGGGCGTCATCAACAGGTTTGCAGAGGAAAGGGATGCATTGGAGGTAGCAGTGCATAGATTAATGCCTTAACTGACCTACTAAATAAGTGCGGATCTGTCAAACCATACACATCGTTGTGATGCGTGCAAGTGCCGACGGGTGCTGCAGCAACAAACCCTTGCCCTTCCAAAGGCTGGCTCTTTAGTCCAAATAACCATCGCCCCATGTCCCTCTAATGCATAGCACAGTATTGCACAGTTGGACTGGATGTGTAATAGCCATGCCTGAGCTGCGGGGGAACATTTCTCAAAAACCAACACCACTTGCATGCAAAAACACACTCTGTGTCTCTTTTCGGAGGCTGAATTTTGTTACCTACACAGATAACAACAGACGTTCAGGCAAAACAATCGGATAATTAGTTGGGATGAGGTTATACAGTCCAGACTTAATTCACTCATCTCACAGCTTTAGTTGTTCTTAAGGTATATACTGGATTAAGACCAGGTCAGGTAACTGCTCCTCTTCCTGACAAATCCACCACAGAGTAGGAAGCAAAGGACAGTCAGACCACCTACAGAGTCTAATTACTTGGTTTGTGCTCTGGGTTTTGGAGAGAGCCCTTGTTCTCTCCCCATCTCCCTCGGATGAAGATTTATTTATCAGTGCTAAACCCAACAGGCAGCCCACCAGCGCCTGTTTTTCCAGCACCACCAGAAATTTTCCACGAGGTCCACTAATCCTCTACACAAACTCACATGACTGAACATATAAACAAGCATCCCGGAAATAATAATTGCCAGAAAGATTAAGAAAAACATAATTTCATATTTTTATGCAACGTTTGTGACTTTTACCTACTCTTTCCCCTAGCACTCATCCTACCCATTCACGTTAGGAGTTCAAAATTTTGCAACACTTATTATCAGGATTATCTAGCAAGTTGTTGGAAAGTTTTTCAAGGCGGTAAACAACACAGCAGAGCATGACTCCATCCAGAGGCACAAGAAATACGTTACGTACCGGAGCTGGGGAAAGAAGGGTGAAGAGGGAACAAGCACACTGTGGCACTCCACAACAAAAGCCACGATATTCCAGTTGAACCATCACTCATATTTCAAGACAATCTTGCTATGGTTCCTTTTATGCAGCCTACAAATTCTCAGCAAAACAATTTATAAATTGAATTAATGCCTTGTGCAAATGATTCCCATAATGTAAAGGGGTTTTTTGTTGCCTTCTGAAAATAATGTATATCTTCAAGAAAAGTATGGCAGTGTAAGGACAACAGGTTGTAAACTCAAGGACTATCAGACGTGCTCGGCATTATGCACCTAAATATCGCCTGTCTTTAAAAAAGAAGAATTAAAATGCTGCTTAGAAAGACGGGAATGACTTTGTATCTTCTTTTTGGAGGAATAATTAAGTAACAGAAATCTGAGAGTTTAACCAACGACTTGTAATCCAGTGTACTAATCCCCACAGCATGCGTCCATCTGCTATCTGTTGATCTTTCCTCAGACTGCTAACGCCTCACGTCCAAGACTGCTCCATTTGTACCGCACCTGAGGCATGACGTGGCTCTTCCAGGTCCACTGTTGCTCTTGCACACTCCAGTAACACCAGTCATAAGCATGTAACCATAACCATGACACTAACACTAATAATTTGGGAATCAGTTGTGTTGGCAGGATATACGCCAGGGATGGTAAGAGATCTCCAAGTGCCAAACCCCAGAGGATACAGCGTCTGCTGTCTCCTCCCAGGGCACCATGTTCACTCCAGGCAGGACCATGACTTTACCAGTAACCAGCAGGATTGTAAACTCTCTGAGCAACAGGATGGCAGAACCCATCGTTATGTCTCCAAAACCTGCAGATTTCCAGGTGTGGGTCTGCATCCTTATTCTGTTATCTGACCCACACCTGGGCATGCCCCCCACCCTCTCTCTACCTCCTTACACCTTGGAAAAGGAGGTGGACCACTGCTTAAATATTCAGCTGAGTGTCCCCACCTCAGTGAAGTCCACCTGACCACAGGGACCCCACAGGACAAGGGGAAGGGAAGAAACCCATCCTCTGCCCCCATGGCTCCTGTGGGCTAGTGGGGGCAGATGATCCCACTGTCAGTCACAGACTGTGGATCCCACTGCGAAACACGCAACACTCATACACTGCATAGCCAGAGTACCACACTGGGGTTCTAGATGACCCTCTACAGTTGTCCTCAAGGGCAACTAGCAGGTAGTTATTATATGCTAACAAAACGTTGATAATGGCAAATATTTAATAATTAACAATGCAAAAAAACCCCATAAAATAAATGGCAAAGCTCAGAGTTGGACAGCCCAAGATCCATTTTGGATGTTCTAAATTTGTGTCCCACAGCTGAAAAGAGTCACTTCCACTACCCTAGCTTCTCCTTGTAATATAACAAATTTGAGTTAAAAACTACAATGCTGGGATCGCTTGTGAACAAGGCTGTGTAACTGAAAAAAGAAGCAGAATATATGAATATATTACAAGCAGCTTCCTAAGTCCTAAAATGAAGGGAGCAGGAGGAAAGAGGGGGAGTACAGTAGTTGTGACTTCTGCATGCAGAAGGAACATCTGGAAAACCAGGCTGGAGGAATTAGAAAAAGAAACAGCTCTAGATAATACTGATAGGAAATGCAGGTCAAATTACAGGGATATGATTAAGGACAGCAGAATGTTCCTGTAACAATTAAGGGATGTGCAAACAAAAAAAGCTTTGGCTAAGGAGTGCACCATCCTGGGGAAAAAAATACGGTTTATGCTGGAGCTTGTCAGCCTCAGCCACAACACTGCTGTAGCACGGAAAAGCACATCAGGTGCAAGTCCACATCATGCTCACAAGCTACTGGAAATCATCTCCAGCTGTCAAGCAAACAAAGGATGTGGGACTGCCATGGAATAAGATGAAGAGTCAAGCGCTGTGGATTTTATTCCCAGCTCTGCCACAGATTTCCTGCACAACCTTAGGCCAACAGGTTAGTCCCTCTGTGGCCGTTTCCTCTTTCAACTCTTATCTAAATATCAAAAGGAACAAGAAGTTTGTGGCAGCTCTACAACACCACAACAGATTGCTTTCAGAGAAAAAAAAAACCAAAACAAAAAAACCCTGTGCCTTATCCCACCCCCTTCCACGTTAAACTTATCTCAAACATCTCCCAAGAGAGGGGCACAGCGCAGCTTCACAGTACAGCCACAACCTGCTCCCATCCAGTACCAGCCTTTCTGCCAAGCCCAAGGGACTGGCAGCGACCTGCCACCAGGTTCACTGCTACCCAGCAAGAGCAAACCCCTCTCCCTGCCTCTCCCAGGGCTGGGACGCACTGTAAGCGCACGGCAGGCTCTTCTGAGCTTCTGCCTCTTCCCCTTGTGGTTGCCCATAACCTTCACAGTCACCAGCAGTCCCCACGTAAGCTGTACAAACACTGTACAACGAAAACAATGACCTGACCATGACCTGATCCTGATCATGATTTCTAAACCAGTTAATGTTTTTCTATGACAAATGCACCGAGGAGCTAAACTTCAAGGGACAAAATGTCCATGACTTTCGTGTAAGATTGTGGTGATTGGATACAATTAGAGAGACTGCTTTCTTTTCAGTGCCTACTCATTCTGGGCACTGGGTTCATTTCAAGGGCTATCACACAGACCTCACTCACCGCATTTTTCAGTTTCTCATCTACAACAACATAAGAGAGCAGAAACAAGAGATATGCTTTATCAGTTAAAGTAGTGGCACTGTTGTAGATGCAATGGTCCGGGGATATCAGCAAGACATGGCTTGCAGGGAGGTAATATCCTCTTTCAGCATACCCAGCACTGCTGGAAAAATGAACATGTTTTCAGACACACAAGTCTCCTGCAGGTCTGAAAGAAAGGCAGAAGCAAAAACGTCTCCTTTACACAAGTGCAGAAGTCCTAGCCAGAAGTCTGCCCGGTCTTCTTTACAGTATTAGTTGGTCTAATTGAAGAGTATCATCTTTCCAACTCTATCTCTTATTTGTTAAAGCCACTATGACACATGACATACGCTATGATGGAGATGAATTTAAGACCTTTTCAATTGTATTTTCTTTGTCCTGCCATTTCATACCCCAAGGAAACAAATAAAGTGTCAAACTCGGGTTAATCACACTGAAACAACTTTAATTTACTCTGACGTATAAAATCTCCCAGATTTTTCAAAGGAGAGATGCTATCATATGCTTACTTGTTTTGTTCCACTTCACTAAACAGACATTCTCCCTTATGCTCAATGAAAAGTTTAGCAATGGCAAATGTCAATTTTAAATGACTTGATCTGAAAGCTACATCAGATCCTGTTTCAGCTAGGCTGCAGGGGAAAAGAAGGCTAGCAGTATAGCCTCTTACTTCGCAAAAGAAACCATCCACGCCAACACCCATGCTAGTGTCTTCCTCAAAGACATAGACCAAAAAAGACCAAAGACATGATTGTCCCCTGCAAGCATCACGGACTCTCGGCATATACGAATGCCGCAAATCCTTGCTGACAGGAATGCTGACTGGCTCCTCTGCCCCAACTTCATCCTGGAGACTGAAAAATAACTTAACTGTCACCGGGCATGTATTACAGGGTCTAGACTGATTAGGCTTCCCTGCAGAACTAAAGTGGTTTGTTTCTAACCCATCTAATAGAGTCAATGCTATCTGCTGACCAACAGACTCTTCAACACCATGTGTTTCCCAAGCAGAAATGCAGAGCTCCTGCGCTTGCACTTGCTCGGAAGTTTTGGATCCTCAGAGGTTGTACGTTACTAAGCAGAAAACCAAGGGAGAGGGTTAGTGGGGGCTTTGACATTTACCCAGCTGCATGAGGGCAACCACTGTCTTCTCACCCAGCCTTCCCCCACCGTAGACCCTTCACCCCGCACGGGAAGGGGGCAGAGGAAGGGCACTGTGGAAGGCAGAAGGCGGAAGCTCACCAGCCCAGCACTGAAAGGCGCAGCCAATCCGACTCCATCTGCAGGCGGTGTAAAGGAGAAACGGGTATCCCCCAACACAAAGAGCAAGTGTGGAGCCAGCCAGCCGATTCCCACCCATGGCAAACCCAAGACAGGAAGTGGAAGGAGGCTGGAACAAAGGTTGTCTTTATCATCTGTGGAGGCATGAGCGTGGGGAACCACAGAGGCAGCTGGACCTTGGCTGTGGCTGTGAGACACCCGCCTTTGCAGTGACGCCCCACGGGAAGCTTTCAGCTCCATGGTTTGGGATTGCTCCTACATGGATCTGCCTTACTAAACATCTCACGCCCTGGGAGGGCACTCCACAGGACAAGTAAAAGGCACTCGATGCTTACCTCTTGCAGAGAAAACAGCTCAGGTGACTGAGGAGACACCCAGCTACACCTGAAGAGAGGTTATGCACCCCTCCAAACAAGATGTGGTTCATCAGAAACAGCCAGCACCAGAGGCAGGTGGCAAGAAGACAAATCCAGCCAGCTCTCTAGCCCCTGCACATCCCACTCTCCAAGACAGACATTCACAGGATCTTCAGGCAGGACAAGGGTGAGCACCTGGGCTGATCCCCTGCTTGTGGGCGGAAGCCAGCAGATCCTCCTGCAGAGGGTCTTGTCGCAGCAATTAGCAATGTAGCTAATCGTACTTTGCTTCCTTATTTTTGAAGCAGGCTTAGCAGAGCATATTCTGCACATGACCTCCAAAACAAACATGTGAGAGCTGCCCTATATGTGCAAGTACAACACTCCCTCAAGGCAGGGGGCTGCGGGAAGTAACTCCACCTTCCAGAGACAGAGACGCACCTTTTCTTTCCCCCAGCTGCTTTGTTTTCCCTTGCTGGGGTGAGGAAACTCCAGCCATGCAAACAGGACACTTTTCCTGTCTACCAAGCAGCTTGCCCCTTCTGATTGGCATGCCTCACTGCTCATGCAGCTAATAGAGGCATTTGTCAAAGGCAGACATGTAGCTGAATATGATTCTAGTTTAGCACACTTACTAAATGGCCACAGCAGGATCAAATGCCATGCTTCTTCCCATGGCTGCGTATGATACCCTTCCGAATCCTCTTTTTCTGGCAAGTGAGGGCTTTGGGGCTTTTTCTGCTGTTTTGGGGTTTGTTTTTTGAAGGAGCGCCATATGCACTACAGCAGTCCAGTCACTTATCTTGAAGCACTATGAGCAACAACCTATTCCAGGTGATTAATTCATTTTATTACAGCACATTGACACACTTCCCATCACAGAAGGAATCTACAGGCAATGTACTAATGAATAAAACCAAACCCAAAGCATGACTGACCTATCAGTTTTTTTTAAACTAGAATGATCTAAGCTTAAAACAACTACCTGCTAATTCTTATTCAAAGAAAAATACAGAGGACAGATAAATATGTATGTGTGTACACACACATAAGTAGGATTTTCAAAAAAAGAGCAACTGTTTGCCACAGTTGTCAGCATTGAGATTTATACATTTAGACTGGTCCTTACTCCTACTGAATTATTGCCTTCTTCCCTCTAATTTCCAAAATTACTTATTAACCAACTGTTCCCACAGTTAGTTTTATCAGCTGTTAGACACATAAATAAACAAATTATAAAGTAAGTATGGAGAACGATTAGAAGGAATGAAAAAGCGCACTAATGCATAGTGTATTCAAATTCAGCTGTCATTCATCCAGCCTATTCCTTTAATGGCTTTTTCTTCTCACTTCTCTTTGCTGACATTTACATTAAAAGGTGCAGTATCTTTCAACTTCTATTTTGAACGAATGTTCCTTGTAATGAGCAACATGGGCTTGAAAGCGTGTTTTCTGAAATGCAGTGAAAAGGTAGTTTTAATGAAGGGAAATGAGAAAACTGGAGAACAGTGAATCGTTTTGCAATCTGAATTAATGCCTATTTGGAAAAGGCTCAACTGAGGAAGGAGATGTAAGACTTTTGGCAATGCGAATTCTAATTATTTCAAGTCTTGGCAGTAATTTTATCAAATAGTAGCAATTTCATTAAAAGGTGCACCGGTAATCATCTACATAAGGCCTCCAGAGGGGAAAATATACCAATAATTGCATAATTATGTTATCATTGCTCTTATGATGGACCACATTAAATACCACAAATAGGAGCACTGCTTTTTACTTTCTCTAGATATTTAGTTCAGTACTTTTTCCTAGAAGGTTACAGCAATGAACAAGACTTTCAGATTTATAAACATGTTCACCAAATTTTGCAGAAAAGACACAGCTATCTTTTATGTCCACATTACTTTCTATTCTCTCTTCCTTCACTGAAAGAACTGACAGATTCATGAGAAAAATGCTGGTTTTAGTAATAAGATAGCTAAAGTGTTTATATAGCTCTATTACTGAAATACAAGTCATTGCATCACGTCATGCATCCACATGGCACATGGATCCATTTAAGAAGCAGGTTTTGGAGTATTTCCATATTTGTCCATATAAATTATCTATTCAGTGATTTTCAATAAGCCTGCAATAAGTTAGATTTCCCTTGTCTAACTAGCACACAAACTTTACTACTAAGATGCTGGTAAAAAATTCTTGTAAAAGCGTTGTTTTACAGACAGTACCAAATCTAATAAACATGTTTTTAATGGGGGACCCAGTATCAGAGAAGCATCTTTGCACATGCTTTCTGAAACTGTGACTAGGACAACTTCTGGACGATTCATCGGCACGTTCTTCAGAACCTCCTAGGGTGAACAAATCTCGCCTCAGGTAATCACGCTAACACCCAGCAAGATTTGTCACTGATGTTGTCTTGGAAGTGCCTTGAATACGCAGACTTGGATATATTTCTGACAATCCAGTTTCATTTCCCCAGTCTTCTGGCAAGGAGATACATAACTCGGCTGTTGAACTTAATCTCCAATGTCAGCAGAATTCCCACTTGGATTTTTTGTTTGCAAATTGTACTTTATTTCCCAGTTTATTAGTAAGCCCTATCACAAATTGCATATACATGGCATATATATATGGAGCTGCTTATTGAAAAAGTGGTCCTCCTTCCTACCCAGGGAGAGATACACAAGAGGGCATCGCGCTGTGAGCGCAGTCCGAGTACCTGCCTAAGCAGGGAATCCCATTTCAGCATCGCTTCTGATGGTATCTTGTTTATGGGAGGAGACCAGAAATACAGGGTTTACTTCTGCTCCTTCCATTTGACCTCTTTTATTGTGCTGCATACCTCAAATCCTAGGTATGATGATATTAGCATTACTGCAAAGTCAGCAATTTTATGTATAATACCTGGAAGTCAGACGTGCTATGGAATAGGAAACTTCAACAGCTTGTGTTACAATGAACACTACTGGGAGGAAGCTTTTATTTTGTTGAAGATAACATAATTTCTTTTCAAAGCTAAAAAGTTATGCTCATCCAGGCATAGAAAGCACTTCCATGCCATATAAAATAGCAAACAAAGAGTTAGGCAGCAAAATTAAAGAGAAGAATTGGGCAGTCACTGAGCAGCAGAAAATGAAGGCCTCAGTACTAGGTCCTAGTGCAGAAGAGCATCTAAGGCATACGAACAGAACTACTTCAGTTAAAATACCCTATTAAACTGCATATTTAATTTAATATTACATTAAAAGTAACAATGTAGCATTTTTATAATGCATATTTTCCTTTTAAAAAGTAAAAATATTCAACAGTAATTTTGAAAATACAACAACATACATTTAAACTTACAACTCCTCTAATCATTAAAAAAAATCACAGGCAAAAAAATTATTCAAGCTGTACATTTGCTGCCAACATTTTAAAGATAATCAAACTATTGAATTTATGGAAGTCAGTTGCTGAGCACCTCTAGGCAGGTTGTGCCGCAGCGATAAACCAGACTTTGGCATCTGGAGTTTCCTAGCAGGTGCAGAGAAAATATTTTCTTTATTTCAGTTCATTCAGTACAACTCAATTAAGCAACTAGTCCATTCAAAGAGGAGCTACTGATCAGGAGTTGAAAAAAAACATGAGTGTTTCTTTCCATTGCCATTCTAAGAATAAAATGAGGATGAGATGGATTAGTTCTAAAATTTTTACAGCATAGTGATTAGAAACCACCAGTTTTGACTACAGATAGGCCTTTCAGACATTAATTCTTTATTTCAAAACATTTCTCAATGAGTTTTTTCTTCTGAATTGGCTGGCTTCTATGTGGTGCTATTTATCTAACGGAAGAACATTTCAGAATTCTCGTTTCCTTCATTGTAATTAATGCAAATCATCAGTAAAAAATCAATTATCTAATACAAGAAATGTCAACACTTTCTATTTTCATACTAAAACATACACATGAAGAATCAGAATAAGTGTATATATAACAAGCTACGTAATTGCTTATAATACAGGCACAGTGATTAATCAAAGTAAGTATAACATTAAGTGTAAAGGCTATATTTAATTAAAACTCTATCTCAATGGTAATAAAGGAGGTTAAACCTTTCTTTACAAAATGATTAAGTACAAATGCAAAACAGTTAAAATGAGGCTTACTGTTCGCTGATTTAAATCATGATTAAAATCAGATTTACAATGCTTTGAATCAAATTGAAGCACATAGTACACGGGGAGGTAACTATTTTGTTAAACCTGGGAGCACTACATTTCTTATCTGGAGTCAGACGTCAATTTTACACATCGTATCTGGAGGAAATGCAAACATGTTGGAGAGGGCTGAGAAAAACAAGAGGAGGAGGAGTTACGACAGATGCACCAAAAGAAAAGGCTGAAAATGGTTTATCATAGAAAAGAGAAGTCAAAGATGTTATATTAATTGTCAACGTGTAAAATGTTATTATAAAGAGTATGGTGATCAGCAGCTCACTATATCCACCAGAGCAGGGGAAAAAAAAAAGGATGGAACTAAGCAACCAGCAAGGGAGATTAGGTTAGGTATCAGGAGAAGCTTTTGACCTTTAACAACTAGTTATGTCCTAGAAAAAATGGGGGGTAGACTCTGCACCACAAGTCTGCCTTACAGCAGGTTAGACACAAGTCTGCCTGGGAAGATCTGCTCTGTCTGACCCCAGGGGAGAGCAGGGGACAGACCAGATGACCTCTGCAGGTCTCCTCCGGCATTACTCTTACAGTTCTGTGGGAGCTTCCTAAGACTTGCTGTGTCTCTTAGAAACTCAGCTGCGGGAGGGAGGTGAATGCGTGAGAAAGTCAGATTTCATTCAGGAAAGAATGAAGTTTCCAGTCCTGAGGGCTGTGGACAAAACCTTCAACGTGTGACGTCGGTGCAGCCATTAACTCCTGAACAAAAAACAGATTAAGAGAGCCAAGTGCAAGTTTTTAATCTCATGATACCCTTTAGCAGGAACCTAGTTAGTTCTGAATGGCCTAGGTATGCGAATACCCAAAACACTTCTATTACACAGCTCATTGGGACCTTTTCTCCCCTCCCCCGAAACATGCAGGCTCTGAATGACAGGTTATAACCAACAAGTTTGATTTCTTTTTCCTGTGTGGCTTTTGCACAAAGCCTTTCTTTAAAAGAAGTCCACTCCATGTCATAAGGAGCATGTTCACTCAGCATGAGCGGAGGAGAACTACTTAGTTTAAGATAACTGCTGATGGGAAAAGAAAGGAGATGTAGGACTAACCTGGCATGTGCCAGGCTTCCAAAGAACCAGTAAGAGATGCATCTCTCTGACTTTTAAATTTCCCTGCCATGGTTTTCATCTCTTCTTAACTTTAATCAGCCCATGCATCCTCTTTATCACTTAGATTTACAACCGTCAGTGCCTAGTTGACCAGCAAATTCTTCTCCGTATCAGATATTTAATGATTATGTTACATGATTACGGTCTCAGCTGTCAAGATGACATTTAAAATCATAGACATTTAATGCTGTCAGCCCCCCAGTGACAAAACCCCCTGTAGCAGATAATGTTACTAAATGATGCTTCGTCTTAGTTACAATTTCCAGGAATGATCCATATGGAGCCGCCCGGGAGTTGCATAGCATGGTAGCAACATTAGAAACTTTTCTGCTATTTACACGCCTGTTCGCTGTTAAAGACAATATAACCAAGAGCCTTATGTGCTGTACAAAAAAATCTGCTGCGACATGAAGAAGATCATTAAAAATCCATTTAAAGGTATATCTGAAAACCTATGTTTTCAGAATAAATCAATATAATCCCCAAGAGTAAATCCACTGAGAGATTAACATTTACTGTGCTTTCTAATTGGTATACCCTAGAAAATAGGAGTTGCGTTCTCCCTTCAAACACAGATGTTTACGCTCCCCTTATGCTTTTATCACTAACGGCAGCAATCTTGGCCGGTGGACAAACAATACACTTCGGTTGCCATTAGGTTTGGCAACCAGCCAAGGAGACGGCTCACACGCTTAAAATTACGTTCATTTATGACTGTTTGCAGGATTCATTGTCAAAGACGGTCCTTTCGGAAAAAGCCCTTCTAGTTTCCTAAAAGTCACTGAAAAAGCCAAGCACAATACTTCTGCAGTAAATATAGAAGAGTAATAATAATTTTAAAATTCCTTTTATGCCAAGTCCTAGTAATCTGTATGTGCATCCTCTTCAGATTTTTTTTAATAAATGTCCAAAAGATGTAACACACTGAAGTCTGGATCACCACTTTCATTAGATGGCTTTAGCATCAGCTCTCCTCTTTTGCCTAAGGTTACACTGAACACCTTAAGCTCTATTAAGGCTGAAGAGCCTCAACCGGGGAAGCTGAGTTTCTGAAGGACAGCAACAACTGCAAGTTGTTTCTTGTGCAGAGGAATACTCAGAAGGACATTCAGAAATTACAAAAAGACAACGTTTTATACTTAAAGTGAGAGCATACTTACAGTAAATGCAATGCATTAGGATATTAGACCTCATTTCCTCTAGCCATTCTCTGAACAGCTGAAAGAGACTTAAGGAAATGAGTCAAAATCCTGGAAGATGTTTGTACTAGATGAAAAAGAAAACAACATCTGTAAAAACATGTGTCACATACATAGAGCAAGACAATGTGCACCGCTTGATCTCTGTAATGGCATTCATCTTCATGGACAGAGAGAAAAAGCTGAAAAGTGGCTTAACCTGGAGCAATTACTGCCTCTCGTCTACAAGACTGATATGAGATTAGATCGGTTGTCATGTATTGTAGATAAACATATATGTTGTTGAAACTCTTTGATGCTGTGCGGTTCTTGTTTCATCCAGAATTTGTTATTCCTTACCTTCAGAGCAGCTTTCCTTCAAACTACAAATGCGTAGTATTTGGTATTTAGTTTGACAGCTCCAGACATGCCTTAAAAGTCTTTCGAATAGCTTGCCCTAACAACAAATTGTAGTTCAGACAGAAATCCAAAGAATATAGAGGTATCATTAGAGTCTCTCACAACAGACCAGAGAGAGAAAAGGACAAGTTTCACTACGAGAAACTCCTACCAACTGGAACATGACTCAGATGTTCCTCCTAAGATCTGTCCTAGCTCGTGTTTACATGTGCTAAAGACATATCCTTTCTGATTCCACCTGTGTCCTGGTGCAACATGTCCCTTCTGGAGGTGACTCAGGATCTTTCGATCAATCCAGGCACCTGCAAAGAAGCATTACTGTTTGGACAATCAGCGATAGGTTTCTGGGAGGGCTGAAGCAAGGTGAAAGGCCCACGGAGAGCCAGTATAACCCAACAGTACTACAGCTGCAGTCATCTGTCGACGAGAGGCTCTCTCTTGCAAAATGAGTAAATGGAAATGCCTCCAGTCTCTATGAATGGTACTTAAACGGGATGCAAATGGGAGTCTCACTTCTTGCCAAATTTATCACATTCTTTATTATAAAGCCTGAAGAAAAATCACTGATGCACTTGCTGGGAGAGAGTTCCTAGTTGTAACGGAAGGAAAAAGAGTCAAGTATTGAGCAATCTTTTGACATTTCCATTCTGTTCCTGGCTATGGCCTTGGGCCACGTTTCTGCGCAAGAGAATTTGCACTGCCGCAGGGGAGGGAGGAAAAGGAGAGGGAGAGAGCAGAGATGAAAACAGGGGAGTAGGGAGGGCAGGATACTCAGATGGTTTGAGGGGGTCAAGGCAGCGACTGAGTGACAGCAATGAGAATCCTCATCAAGTTCAATCTTCCTCCTTCAAGCCTCCTCCCTCGTGGCTGACAGGTAGCAGGAAGCATCATGAAAACAGGCATTCTTCACTCTGGGCACAGGGAGAGCCTCCTATTACTCTGCAGCTGACTGTGTTGATGGATGCTGAAAGGAACCATGTCCAGTCTTCCATGACCACAGGATAGAAATACCACAGAGACTCTGCCAGAGTACTGGGGGATGGGGGACAGGGCAAGCCTTGGGGGAGGACAGGAGAGGCACAGAGAAAAGATCGTTCCAGAATATTGCATAAAATGAGGACTAGGCAATCCCCAAATGGAAGGAAAAGTGGAAGCATATGTTAGGATGCAAGAAAAACAAAAAGTAGGAAGGGGCTGTGGACAGAGGAGGTGAATGGTTTACCCTCCAAGAAGCTACGTTAAGCTCTGTTTTCTACATCCTCCTTTGCAATCAAAGCAAGAAGCTCTTGACTAAATGCCAAAGAAAGATACTTAATATAAATTTGTATACCGATAAACAACAGGATAGGTCTCAATAGGGACTGTGGGAGATCATCCAGTCCAAGCATCTGCACTGAGGCAAACCCAAAAGTAACCCAGGGTCATGCTAGCTCCAAAGCAATCCAGCACAGCAGATCAGCTCTGTCCTGCCTGTCACTTCTGATGTCCCCTGCACCCCTGCCAGGACACAAGCCATCACTCTGATACCTCCTCCAGCACAAAACTAGCCCTGAATATTCCTACATCTGATACACAGATTATGCGCATACATACCCAAAGACAGTTGTCTTTTGCAACAGCAAGTCATTTACGCCTACTACACGGTGTATTTTTGTCTACAAGTTTGTCTGACGTGCCCCTGAGGTGAAGTCTCCCACAAGTAAGTGTCTGAACCCAGAAACAGAGGAAGGATCACAAGGTTCCCTCCTTGCCTCTCCTGTATTCTGGAGCCTGCATCTCATGTCTTCCAGGAGATGCCAGTCTGACCTGTTTCTCAAGCTTTCCTTACAGACTGTCCAACCATATGATGAAGGATAGCCTTCAAGTGCAGGCAAGAAATACATGAAGTAAAGAAAGCTGGTGGGTACTAATAATTTCAACTTTTTAATTTATTTCGAGGAATAACCCATTGGTAGGAGACCTTCCCATTCCTGTGGCCACAGCACTAGCATTTTGCAGACGTATGTGGGTATTTCTAAATAGGAAAGTCCAAATTGTCAGGTTATCACACTCTAGTTCAGATTATCAATAAACAAAAGGGAGCAAACCCAAAAAGTTACCCAAACAAAACTATTAACAAAAACGTTCATAAATCAACTACTGCCCCCTCTCACATCCCAAAGTAAAGTGCTTACAATGAAGAAGCGTAAATTGTCACTACTGTTAGTTCCTCGTTTTTTAGTTTTATTTGCAGCATGGGCAGAGACTTGCGGAGCCCTCCCCAGCTGCTCTCACACAGGGTGCTCTGCAAGGCTCCTCGCTGTTGGTGGCAGCAGACGTTAAACACCTAGCACTGTGCATCGCTTCCCTGGATCCTCAGCTTGCTAAGTAGCAAAATAACCTTTCACGTTATCTGCTTTCAGACTTCGGTGCGCAGGGCCACAGTCCTCCCTGGGTGCAACTCCTCAAACACTAGCAGCGACCTCCTTACAGCGCCTTCCTCCGCAGACCTCCAAATGCCTCTTAAGCCTACAAACCCTGCAACGAGCTGCACGGCGACTCCGAAAGCCATGTGCAAAGTTGCCCAGCGCTGCAGCCAGATGCTGTATTTAAAGTCACTAGCCCTGTGCGCTAGGGCTGTGAGGTTAGGCAAGGAAAACCCCTTTTATCAAGGAACTGGAAGGGAACCTTTGAATTTATACCCAGCACGCCAAAGTTTTAGCGCTGACAGACCTCCAGAAGGCCTGAGCGGCACCGCTTGCCCTCCTCTTCAACGCGGAGGATCGGCAGTGCCACAGCAGACCGGCTCCGATACCACCTCCCGCGGTGAGCCGCCTGCCCGCACCCTCCGGACCGCGGGGCACCGACCCGCCGGCGGAGCGCAGCGGGGCACCGAGCCCATCAGCCCCGCCCGGGGAGGCTTCACCTCTGCTGGGGAGCGCTGGACACCTGACGGCGGCGGCTCGTTCCCTGCCTATTGTTCAACGAGCGCTTAACCGCGGGGACATTTTGTACTGATTACCGGATAGTTTATTGTCAAAACAGCCCGGCCCGGGGAGATGGGGAGGGGGGGCTCTCCCTGCCGTCCCCTCTCCCAGCCCCGGATAACCGCGCACCGCAAACAAAGGACTTTTTTTTTTTTTTTTTTCCCCGGCGGGGCGTCCCGCAAAGGCGGCGCGGGGCGATGCCAGGGCAAACCGCGGGCTGCCGCCGCGACCGCCGGCACGGCGCTGCCCCCGCCGCCCCCGCGGAAAGAGGCCGCCGGCGCCGAAGTTTTCCCCGCAGCCGCCCGCGCCTGCCCCGGCCCCGCCGCCCCGCGGGGCTCCGCGCCCGCCCGCGCCCGCGGCTCCCACCTGCGGGGAAGAGGCTCAGCAGCAGCACGGCGTGCGCCAGCTCCCAGGCGAGGTACGCGCCCTCCATGCCGCCGCCACCCCCCGAGCCCGGCCCGGCGCGGCTGCCGCTCGCACCGCCCGGCGCGCAGAGATGCCCGAGCCCCCCCGGGAGGGCTGCGGAGTACAGCCGGCCCCGCCGCGCCGCCGCCGGCTCCGCCTCCGCCGCCCGCCCCGCGCCGCGCCGCGCCGCACTCCGCTGCGCGGCCCCCCGCGGCGCCCTCCGCGCCCCCGCCCCGCCCCGGCGCCACGGGGATGGGCGCAGGTGAGAGGCTCCCCTCCGCCCCCCTGGGGAAGGGGAGCGTCCTGCTTTGCCTCGGTGGCGCTTACCATAGAGACCCCAAACACACCCCCCACCCCCCACCCCCCAAAATAAAATGATTTAAAAAAGAAAAACCCCAGTGGCCGAATACGCACGCAGGGCTGTCATGGGGGAGAGATCGCCCTCCTCACGGGGTAGCGCTTCTGCCGTGCTGGGCACCGCCAAGTGCTGCGAGGAGGGGTCGGGGCTGTGGGGCTGGGTAAGCCTGGGGGGCAGCGTGGTCCGGGTCGGGGGGGGGGGGGGGGGGGGGCAGCCAGGCTGGGCACGGGGCCTGGAAACAGAGAGAGCATCCCTCAAAGGGCAGGTACAAAGCCATTTGTCTAGCTCTGAAATCCTCACTGATAGCTCCTGGCGGTGTCACAGCAGATTCTATGTGCACCGAAGGTAACGCTTCTGCCCTGGCTCACACTGCTGAGATCTCAAACTGTGCCCGCTCTGGGCTGTCATCTCTTAAGGGTCAGTCACAGCACCAGAAGTGAGACTTAAAAGTATATGCTGTGACACGAAAGGAAGGATTGAAAGAACTGGCTGGTTTGGTATGGAAAAGAGAAAGCTGACAGGGAGCTTAAACATGGAAAAGGTTCTTACAAAGAGGATTGTGAGCAATTGTTTTTCATGTCCCTCAAGGGCAAGATAAAAAGTAATCCATTTAGTTCTCAGCAAAAAAAGAAATAGCTTAAATGTTAGGAAAGCACTTCCAAAAAGTAAGGAGAATTTAGTCTACAAATGCATTGCGGAGAAGAGGTTGTGGAATCCCACAGAGGGAGTTTTTTAAGCACCGATGAGTCGATTGACAAGGAGGATCTGGGAGCACTTTCTTCTGTAGCTGCAGAGCTGGAGTGGAGCTGCTGTTCAGGCAGAAATAATACAAACTACAGAAATGTCTGTCCTTAACACTGCTTTGTCAGTCAGTGTCACGCTGCTGAGGTGAAAGAAAGGTATATAGGTGACCCAGGCAAAGGAGTCATCCATACATTCACCAGCTGCGCTCTGCCCAGGTATCCACAGGCAGCACCCTAGCAGGCAGGTGGGGGAAGGACACACAGACTGTCAGAATACCCATGCCAACACTTCTGGATGTATAGAAAGATGTAGAGGACACATGGCAAAACCTTCACCTGTCGAAAAGCATAAATGTAGACTTCTTGAAACGTGTCGGTACAGATCAGAGAAGTTATTGAAGGTAAATTATTCCTTTTTTTTTCTTCATCATCTTTTCTTTTTCATTCCTGACAGATTTTTTCCAAGGTTAATAGCACTGTCCCATATGGTCCAGCATGAGATGAAAGTCTTGTCTTATATGTTTCAAATGGCTCTCTCCATTTCTTTACTCTCTTTCATCTCTGACAGCCAGTCTCTTTTGATGGGTGAATCCTTCCCCTGCTGCAAAACGGAATACATTTTTGTTAGCACACCAACAATTCCAAAATCAAACATAGTTTTAAAATCATATTTCTCACTAGGTGCTAGCCTCATCAAATTAATTCTAGGTTCAGGAGAAAAATAGCTGAAATAATACTTAAATTTTTAGCACACCCTAGATTTTCCAGGTGTCTTTGTTTTTGTAGGGAAAAAAAAGGGAGTCAGAAATTTTTTATATAAATACTTGGAGCAGTTACAGTTTAATTTCTTAAAGATGCAAAGGCAGCGCACAATATGCTATGAGAGGTTTCCACTGAAACATTATCAAGGAACATGTGATGTTGTTATTGTGACAGGTTTCTCCCTGTTCTTCTTGATTAGTGCTCTTTCAGTTAGTGGCCTGCCTTTATGTCCTGCACATCCCTGATCACATGAAGCCAAACTCCGCATGGCCCTGCATCATGTGCCGCATTTTCACGAGCATTAGCTGAATGTTAGACGTCTCGAAATCAGAGTGGCAACAATATTCTCCGTGTACTTTGCCTGGCTATAAATAGCTACAGTAAGTGGGAAACAAAGGTGAATTGGTTTTAACCTTGCCACTTCATTTATTTTTAATAATCATAATGATAAACGCAGTTGCCCTTTCCACCTCTGTCCAATGTATTGCACTGAATGCTGTAAATTCTGTCATCCATATTCTGTTTGCATTATAGAAGAAAAAGAAAGTTTCTTAAGCAGTGGAGGATTCTTTTAGGTCTTTTTTCTACCTTTGTCCAAAATATGTGAGCTTCAGCCAGAAAGGGTCTTCTCTGCATTTGCAGCCAGCCTCACCTGTTCCTCTCTTCAGTTATCACTGTGGTACTGTGGCAGTATGTTAGGACAGGTAATGCCATCTCTCCTCATCGTCTGCTGGAACCAACTTGCAGTAGGTTGACATTTGGGGGGGGGGACGGGGACAAAAAGAGAGAGAGATCTACAGCCTTTGCAGACAATGGATACAGTTTTGGAGATAAGAATGATAAGCTTGGAGAAATATGTGAAACCCTGTATTTGGAAAGCTCACTTCAGCTTGAAATCCTTGAAGTGATTTAACATTTATGGACCAGCTCCTTTGAACAGTCAATGCAAAAGATTGCTTTTACACATCCATGGGACTGCTTACTGGAGTAAACATGGGATAGATCGATAGTATTGGTAAGATTAAGCTAATGTCATTGAACAACTGGTGCCCTAATGAAGGACTTAGGTCATTTCTGTATCTGAATGAAAATGCATTTGGAAATTAGCTAGTTTGATGGTTTCAATCAGTTTATTTGTCAAGGCTATGAAAACCTTTTTATTCTAAATCTTTACAGCATAAATAATCCGTGGGATCTATTTTATCTATGGCACAACATATCTAATGAGAAGAGAGGAAAATACCCTTCTGATACAGCCAATCAATGCCAGCTAGAATCCCTCCTGATAACCCTGTGATAACGACTTCTTCTATAAGGTTATACTTTCCTTTTTCTAAATTGCAGATTGATAGATCTTAGTCTGGGGCATCACTGTTCCATATAAACTGGCAGACCCAGCAAGCCAGACAGCTCCAGAATTAACTCCTCTGTGATTCCTGAAGGCTTTGAGAAATTATGAGAGTTTGAAACGTGTATCGATTTACCAATGTTGTTGTAAAAGCTATCTAATCATTGGCATAAAAGTTTGTTAAGCTTTTTAAAAGTGAAAAGTGGTTAAATTTCTGCCTTGTGCATTCATCTAAAACAGCATTTCTGAAGAGTGGCTGTCAGGAATCTCATATGACCACCGTGCAAAAATATATACTCAGCACTCTGAGGTATCTTAATTTTAATCGACAAAACCGTAGCTGTGAATTTTCTGAGCCTCTTGTTTATTAATAAAAAAAATGTGTGAAATCTGCTGGTCTAAACTGTTGGTACGGCAAAGTATAATCCAGCTGAACCTGTTTTCTAGAAGCCTTGAGATTTCGGGACATCCCATTGCATTTAGTTTTATTAATTTCCAGTCTTCTACATCCTCACACTGACATGTAAGGGTGGGTAAGTGGGGAAAACTGGTAGTATTTGACAGGCATATGTCTTAAGACTTCATCTGTAGATGGTAGGATTATAATGTCTTCCATGCAGTTTAACCGAAGAAACTTCCGCTATTTTTAGCAGGGATGACACTAAAATAAATGCAGATGAAGTGGACACCTTTATCTCATTCCCTTTGGAATATGAGCCTTCAAACTGCATCTATTCAGTCTTACTAAAGTGGGAGGTATCTCTTATTCCCTTTTAATCCAATTTTGTAAAATACTCACTAAATCCCATTGTGCCCGTGATCTTAAATCACCATTGCCATCCTAGTTAATTAAACAGTTTTCCAGCATCGAATGTCAAGAGCCTAGATATAATCGTCATTGAAGCTTGAAATATACGCTGTTTTTAAAGACATCTTGTATTATCACATGCATAGCACACAATTGTAAAAACTGTCTTATCAGTACAAGCTTAAGTGGAAAATAAAGGCTCTAATCTTCTTGATAGCATTTTTTGTTAGTTTATAGCCTGCAATCTTACTAAGAAAAGAGATTTGTCTTTATGAACTGCCAAGTATGGTTCTTGCCTTTATCACTTGCTGCTTTATTTGCACAGGCCACTGTTAAGAGCTGACTCCATGCAGCAACTTAGGTCTTTTCGAGTGTTGTTTTGTCTTATTTCATTTTGTTGCTGGGGTTTTTTTTAAACGAGTTTAACATATCAAAATAATTGCGGAGAAACAGCTGATGTGGCTTTCTCAAAAGCATTCTGCTTTCCCAGCTTGCTGCCCTTCCCACCCTTCCCTGGCCTTCCCACGCATGGCAGCTTTGGGCTGCAGACCTGGAGAGCCTCGTCCTTGCCCTCTCTGCCTGCTCCCAACAGGATATTAATGCCTCGGTTGCTGAAAACATATCCAGGCTTTGCATCTCGTGACAAGAACTAACTTTGCTTTGCAGTTCATAAAGAGTCCTTCTGTGTTTTCTCATAGTGCTTTACCATATCTGAGATCTAAATAAATGGCTAGAGAGGGGTTTTGTCAGGCGTTTTTCTTCTGAGGTGATTAAAGCCACATGAGATCCAGTTGACTCCTTTGGAATTTTTGTTAAACTGCACTATTTTGCATATGAATTTGGGGATCAAATAAGAAGAAAACGAAAAAAAAAAGCAAAAGAACCCCCTTGATTGAGATGGTACGTGTCAAAAGTGTGATGTGGAGAACAAGGTGCTTGTCTTGCCTGTGTTCCCTGAGTAGATGAACTGAAAAGCTTGTTTGTTTTATCATGTCTTGTTTGTCGCATCATCTCTCGAAGTATCTTTCTTTAACCTATTTTAATTTATCATTATTTAGGTGTGTCAGAAATTGCTTGGATCCTTTTTAGCCTTGCAAGGCATCTTCAAAGTTCTTTAGGTCCCATGTTGTTTACAGCTTTGGGTAGTTTGTGGAAATGTGTCGGTTCCCCTTTATTCAGCTTTACAACTTGTTACTAACCTGGGTTGTACTTTATGGGCGAGCAGCCTCTCTTGACTCCTCCTGCCAGTGCTTCTCTCACATGTCTGGCCTGGAGTGCTCAGCCTTTGTCAGGGGAGCATCATACGAGCCTCCCGCTCTCTTCCAGTCCCATCCTCAGTGCCCGCTCTGCCTGTCTCCTTGTACAGAGCAAGGCGGATTTGTCACAACCCTGCCACCTCATCTGGAACAAGGATATCAGTGTCTGGCCTTAAAAGCAACTGTTATTTATTAAAGTCAAAGCATTTCAGAGAAGACAGTTCTTAAAATAGTAAACAGGCTGCACATGTGACCCATTTACTATTTTTCATAGAAAGACCAAGAAGCCTGGTCTCCCTAGCTGCTTCTCCACAAAGCTTGTCTCAGTTTCTGCTCAGTTTTGTTCAATTCCCGGGATGGCCATGGCCACCTGAACTTCTTAGAGAGCAAGGCACTTTTAGTTAGCATCTCTGTCTTTGAGTGGGTAACTCCCAGCTTTGGTAAGGCAAGGCTTGCAGTTTGCTGCAGATGGATGAAATATCCACAGAGCTAACAGCTTGTCCATCGCCGCTCACTTCTGCCCCTGCAACTTTTTGAGTAACCTCTACTAAATTAAAATGCTGTAGATGTTGTTGCCCTTCTGTATGGGGTAGGTAACCCTTACCAAGGCAATGCTGTGGTGTCTTAGGGGACCGCACAGCAGGTATGTACGTATTTACGTTTTCATTACAATCTATCTTTGCAGTTCCTGGTAACCAAAAGTCTCTAAGAGATTATTTTCCTATCAGTCTTATTCCATTTTCATACAGCTATCTTGTACTGCCAGAGGCCTTTGGGGCTTTTTTTTTCAGCTATGTATATTTGCAAATGCAGTGTATATTAGAATCCCGAAGCCCACAGTGCTGATAGACAGCAGGAAAAACATACGCACCACTGGGAGAGTAAGGGGCAGTCAAAGGTGCCTCCCCATTAGGAAGGTCATAGCCATCACATTTATCATCCAATCCTCTATTTTTTTCACCTGTAGAAGTTTTTTTCCGTCTTTTTGATGAGAGTTTTCAAACTGAGGTGGAGCAGTCACTTTTGGAAATTTCTGTATGTAGCCTGTTACATAGCGTAAGTGAGCTTTTGCAGACACTTTCAACCACCTCCCCAATGGATGCTGGCTGCCTGGCATCCTGGGAAGGCCTGAGATTGCACCTTGATGAATTTGCATTTTGATGACTTAGTTTGTCCAAGCTGGATAACCAGAAAGAAAAATCAGTTTGTGAAGACGCCCGGGAGTAAAAATGGTATTTGTCCCTGTGAGACAGGTGTTGTAAAGCCTGCTGATACTAATGAAATCATCTAGCTTTAGAAGGCTGGTGAGTTTGGACCTTAAGAGGCAATATTCTATTAAATAGGATGGCTACTTCTCCTTTTTTCTCCTCCTGTTCTGAGTTTAAGCAGGTTTAGTAGGGCTGTATCAGTTCAGTGTGCTCAAATTCAGTCAAATGAGTTTCAGCATATATTTTCTGGGACCCTTTTCCTATTTTATCTCAGTTCTTTTAGGGAGTTGATTTTGAAATGATGCATTACCCAGGTGTGCAATGTTTATCTAGATGTTTATGCACATTTTTCTGTACATATCTGCCTGATATGCAATATAAGTGGCTGCATTAGTGCAAAAAAATATATTCTAAAGACCATATCTGTTTGTGTCCTGGTATGTTCAGCTAGTTCCCTCTTGTGTGTTGTTTCTGCTTCCGAATTCAAGAGCACTGCTGGCAAACCCCTAATCCCAGTTGCCGACCCTGCGTAAAGCCAGGCTCTGGCTTGTGTACAGGTTCCCACGCTGAGAGGACTCTGCTATTAGGAGGTGACCTCCAGCGGCTGCTCCAAGGTGTGTTCTCAGAGCTCAGCAGCTCTTTGCGCCTGCAGTGGAAAGCCCTGCCTTCACTTCTGCCTGTTTTAACTCTTACAGATGTTTATATCTCAAAGCTTCTCTTCCCTGCCCCAGGTTCCTTAATTAACTACCTAGAGAGCCATCCCCCACTGATAGGCAGCTGCCTTTGGGGAGGGAGCAGTTGTCACCTGGCAGCACACAGGACTCGTTTGGGACAGGAAAGTGTCCAATTAAAACTGAGATTTGGGATTCTTTGGGGTTCATGTAAGAAATTGCAGAGCGTCCCTTTGCCATCTGCTCCTTGTTGGAAATAATGCAAATGTAAATGTCAGTTTTGCAGCTTACGAGCCCGTTACCCCTCTAGGCTTACGGCCTTTCTTGCTGAGGGGATGTGCATCCACTGGGACTCAGCTTTCACAGCTGATAGCATGGTTTCTGTGTCTGCCTCCATCCTGAACTACTCCTGCATCATTCAGGCCTGCATTTGTCACATCGGTTTGCAAGACACTGGCCGTGAAATAGGCTTAGGAAGGTCCTGACCCTTTTCTCCCTAATTCTGTCCCCTGCTGTGGTACTTTAACTTGCTAGCTCTTTGTTTTGCTGCCACAGCTATTTTGAGGAACCGCAGAAAAGATTATTTTTCAACCCTAATCTAGTCCGTGATCTGGTTTACTGTGTGGCTTTGCAAACAGGTCTACTGCCAAACTGAGGGAGGAAAAGCGATGAGAACGAGCAGTGAGAAGGAACTTACGCTGGCTTGCTGCCACAGCCAGCACCTCGCAAAAGCAAACCCTTTTATTCTACAGGAGCCAGCCGTTAAATACCAAAGTAAATGCTGTGATGCCTCTATCTGAAGCCAGGTGTGAAGGTACTTACAGGTGATTTCCCCATTGTAGATGGACACCTAAATAGCCAGGGCAGTTTAAACAATGCAAGGCAGCAGCCTGCTCCTCCTAGGAGTGGATATCTTGGTTATCTTGGAGCTATTTCCCCTACCTCACGTCAGCTGGCTGATTGTTCTGTGCCCAGTCCGGGCTGCTGCTGCTGCCGCCTTTATTTATCCTTATACTAAATGTTATACAAGATGTTGGTTATAGGTACAATCTGTTAAATGCATGATCTCTGATGTGTTACCAGCCCTCTCTGTACAGCCCACATATGGCCCATTGTTAACACAGATGTCAGCCCAGGAACAGCTTGCTTATCTCGCTACACCTCGGAGAGCGGGCAGCTCTTCCCTCCCAGCTTTTGCTTGAGTTCATGTGTCAGAAGCGGATCATTTGTTTGGGGCTTTGGGGATGAAATTAGTATAGCAATTAGGATGTGGCTGTGGCAAACGTCCACTCATTAGTCTATGACAGTGTGCACTGGATTTATGACAGTGACAAGAAGTCAAAATATCATGGTAGGGTAGCTCCTTTCAAAGGCAAATTTAACAGGTGCTGTTTGCTGAATCTGAGTCAGAGTCTCAACTCGGGGTTAAATCTTGGGGCATTATTGTCTGTAGAACCTCAATGCCATTTTAATAATTCTCACTGCACAACCACTGTACAGCTGATAAGCAGAAATATGCAGAAAATGTTGTAAATAATATTTAGAATTCTTTTTCATCTTCTTTCACAGTTTCTCTAACACGATCATATGATGAAGCATGTGTCATTTTGACCCTTGAAAGCCTGGAAGAATGTTAGCATCTCAAGTTCCTTTCCAAACACTTCAGAAATCCTTCTGCAAACAAACACTGGAGATATCCAGAACCACTAACACGTCACAGCCCTTGGGTTAATGTTTGGCTGATGCTATCAGCCACCAATAAAATAGAAGACTGCAGCCTATGTTGAAAGCGATAGCAGGGTCCTGGATCAGCAAGTCAAATGTCCATTCATTTTGTATTCATGTCATATTGCCATGTGGTCAGCTACATTAGATAAAATGTTATTGATTGACAGCTTATTGAGTTTTGCTTCTCTTAGTTCTTTAATGAAGACAGGATCCCTATTGAAATGAGCCAGCTGAGGCTAAGATTCACCTGGGTCTAAGCTAGATGACTAGGTGCTGTCTATATCCAGTGCAGAAATGCAAGCACCTCTGGAGTGATAGTCACCCAACCTGATGCAGGTGGGATGAATCATCCTCTGGAGATCTCCTCCTCCTCCTCAGAGGGAATCTAGACAACTGTGTGAAAGTTGCATATGCTATTTAGTCTCAAAGGTTAACAGTCGTTTCCTTTAGATGCCTAAAAAACAATAAGGAGGACAAACAGGATCAGTTAGGAGTTTCCTCTGTAAATAAATCCAAAGCAATACTAACAAAATATTTAGACATGGAGACTCAGCCACAAGCACAGATCTCTCTAGATCTTGCATCACTACCAGCTACATCTCATATCACTTCACCATTTTCAGCTGTGAATGGCACAGCCTTAAACATGTCTGCAGGTCTCCTTGCTCAGTGGGAGAAAAAGGACCCTGCAGCTGCCATATGGCACTGGGATTTGGGATCCCTCTTGCACTGCCCCACTGGAGAACCTCAGTGAAGTTTCCTCTGTGCCACAGCGTCTCCAGCTATAAAGTGCACTACCTCGTTTACAAAATACTTTGTGCTCTGTGGCTGAGGGCACCGTAAGAGCTAGGTATTAGCCTCCCAAAGCAGTTACTGAGCATCTCCGGTGCGTGCTGCGTTCATTTCCAGTATGCCTCTGGGCCTCACTAGCTGGCTGGTGTGTATTCCTCCCTGAAGCTCCGCTCCTTTCTTTGCATCAAAACCAACATAGCACAAAGGCTGCGGGCTGCAGACACCCTGTCACTCAGCTTCCCACTAATGCCTTGCCTGAATGGTCATCCTTCCATTAAAGGTGATGTGGAGTGAAGAGTATTTCCTGATGGAGTCAGCAAGCCCAGCAACTGTATTTGTAGGTGAATTCCTCTACTGGTGCACACTGCCATACTTAATCTCCAGGAGTACTTGCAACCCAGTGAGAGAGGATGTAGCTGGGTGTTTGTAAGCTGGACCAGCAGCAGTAGTAGGTACCAGAGCCTTCTGCATCTCTGCATTACTGTGATGTCTCAACACCACATATTCTCAAAATGGTTGTGCCGCCCTGTCTGTGACTTACTCGTGCTCGGCTCTCTCCTCTCCGTTGTGCTAGGCAAAAGTGTGTGTGGCCACATTGTGGATCCAGGCAGGGAACTAGCCTAGCTGAAGTATTGCTATAATACAAAAAAGGGAGGTGGAGAACAGGGTTGCTTAAATTAACACCACTGTCAATGACGTGCATTGTGGACTGCAGCCCATGCAGTTGTTTTCTAGGTCTTCGTTGTTGCCTAGAGCTGACAATTTCTGGCCGCTGCCTCTGATAAAGTTTTCAGTTCCTTCAGCTAGACTGTGGTTCCACATAGATTTTTTAATTTCCTTCTACCAAAGATGTTTGAGAGAAATTGCAGCTCCTTTTTCACAGACATACTAAAGGAGACACAGGGAATGCTCTTCTCAGCTCATCTGCACTGAATCTACTGCCGGCAGGGGCAGAGCATCCCCAAGCAGGATACACTTTGGGGCAGGAGAAGGGGAGGGGGTGAAGATGGCTCCCCAAGCAGTCAGAAATACTATGGGATTACCTTTCCTACAGCTGCAGCAAGGGTCTGGCCTCAGGAAGCTCTGCACAACAGACAGGCAGCATTACATGTTTCAAAAAGCGATTTCCTCCTGGCACTAGCTCTTGAGTGCGCTCCAACGTGTGCCCAAAGCTCTCACAACTGTATCAGCTCACTGGCGGGCTGGGAGCAGAGCCTTAGTGCTACTTGTGCCTTGTCCGCATGATCCCCTTTGCAGGGGGTATTACCAGAAAGCTCTTACCCCGGGTTGTATGACCTGTTTATGCTGATGTCACTACATTAAAGAGCATCATCGGAAGTAAACCTGTCTTGGAAGGACCATGGAAACAAACCATTTGTGCACAAATTGATGGTAGACTTTAGTACATTCCTAGGTATGATGTTTCTGAAAAGGCTCAACTTATATGTTATGTTTTCCACAGACAACTTTAATTCATATTCATTCATAGCCTTCTTGCACTATTTGATTGACTGCAGCTGGATGAAAAGGAAAATGTTTGCTAACTCCTTTTTAGCCAAGTATGCCACAGTATCTCAATTTTAACAGCAAGCATATCTTTAGAGGGCATCTTTTTGTTAAGCAAATTATTATAGATTTTGCCCAATCTATAAAAGAGCAGTTTCACTGTTCTTCTGATTCTCTTTTACTTTTATGATAATCTGAACATTTATAAGACAAGATATTGTTTAGATGTTCAAAATAGAATTGTACTTTTGGACCGTGACATCAGTTTTTATGCCATTTCACTCTATTTTGAGCTACAATTAAAAGTTCTTTTTAAAACAAACTGTATCTAATTTCTGTGCTAAATCAAACCAGGCAGCGGGGAATGTTTTTACTTTTAACTAGAATGTCATTAGAGTCAAGACATGCAAGTACAATGCAGAATTGTAAGACATCTCTGCAAAAAAAAATGAATTGACTACAAAGTCTTTGTCTACACTAGAAGTGGGGGGTTTTTGGTAGAGAAATGCTGGCAAACCCTCATGAGGAACTACTGCTTGCACCAAAATATAGTGATTTCCCACTAGAGATTGTTCCAGTTTTCTGAACAAAAGCAGCAATACCGAGAACAATTTTGCCAGCCCCGCAGCATTTACGAACACGACTGTGTTGCTGTGTATTATTGACTCCTCCTTGACATCATTACTCCAGCAAAAATTTTGGACCCAGCTAATGCTGCGATTAGGAGCTTAAACCAACAGAATTAGCGCAGAAGTGACATTCAGTTTTACACATGGAAATAGTATGCAGAAAATGTGTAACAAATGTTTTTTCCTTGTAGAATATTAAGTTTGTAGATAGACCAATGCTCCAGTTATTTTTACAAAACTACATGCTGGGCCTAAATTCCTTTACAGCATGCCTTTAAAGGACTACACATTGCATATATATACACATAAGTTATATATAACTTTGCTATTTCTTCAAATATATCATTATTCTCTGAGAATAAAGCCTGTGGCAAAATATGAAGTTTTGAAAAGCAACTTGCTTTTTGGGTTTGCTAGACAAAGAAACAGCATATCACCATTGTCTCTTGCTGTAACCGGCGCTGCAGTTTTCACACTCAGCCAGCACAGAAAGGTTAAACTGCATGTAGCTAAAATCCTCCAAAAATTGTGTGGATTTCTCAGCCATTGATGACCCAGGTCAAAAATTCAGCCCCTGTGGAAGTATTGTCTTCAGCATGATGCTTAGACCTCAGGGCCCCCCAAAAAAGTTGTGTTGAATTCCTCCCCCAGATGGTATTAAAGAACTGGAGCATTACCTGTGACCCAGGGGAAGGCTGTAGTATCTGGGACTTTCATGTCTCTGGCACTAGTCAGTGTTGATTAAAGACTGGATATGAGCTAAATGAGAGGCACATGACCGTCCTTGGTTAGCTGTAGAAAAAGTCAAATATTCAAAGCCTAAAATTATAGTCTTAGATCTCTACCTTTAATACTACCCGTGACTCATGGGGGGCTCACAGGGTTATTCAGCTCTCTCTTGCACTACTCTGGGTCTCCGCAGCTCCTGCTGCAGGAAGATGTCTCTTCCCGGGTCTGTCTCGGAGAGCCGTGCTCTGTGGTGGGGCAAGACCTGAGCTCAGTCTTTCGCGTTACTGATGGCTAGGACCTACCCATTACTCTCCTCCACCTGCTGCCTCACTTGGTTGTGATTTTTCTTGTTTCTAGCCTCTCCTTTCTCATTCCCAGCCTCCCATCTGCCTCTCCAGCCCCTTCTCCTGTCACACTGCCTCACTGACAATAACTTTCAAAAGCTAGAAGTAGTGAGGACTTTTCCCAGGTTATTTCAACTCCTGATAAATATGAACATCTCTGCAGGCATTCAGGGTGGGATGCTGCTGTGAGCCAAATGTGTGAGACTGCTCCCCATCCTGACTACGGGTGTACATCCAAGTAGGAGAAAGTAAACCCCTCTATTCCCAGTATGCCTAGCAAGCCTGCATCTTTGCTAGCCCTAGGAAATCTCTCCCAGACACACATGAATTGCCTTCTTTGTTTGACCTGTTTCCTACCTATTAAGCAGAGGGGACTTCCCCCAGTTTCTTTTCAGTCTCTTTCATCTTTTTTTTTTTTTTTTTGGCTTCTGTACTCCATTATAAGTAAGAATTTCCTAATTATTTCTGATCTAACCCTTTAAAAGTTTCACATGATGGTGACACAGTAAGGACATGAAAGAAGGAAGATATATTTGTGAATTGATCTGGTCACCCTCAGGCTTTGAAGTGGGAAAAATTTAGGTCCAGGCAATCCATTTCTGATGTAAATGTTTCAGTCATATATCTGGACCCCCCATTAGCGAAGGGGCAATCTGTTATAGGCTCTCCCTATATGAGATGCTTTGTGCCCTTGTTCTGTGAAGAAAGAGTTGTAAACACAGGAGGTGACTATTAAATTGAGGGACTGAAAACACCACTAATAATGTTCATTAACAGCAAGAGAATTACTTTTTTTTTTTTTAACGTAAAAGGGAAACAGAGAGGTTTGGTTTTATTGATATCTGCAAGATAAAAAAAAACCCAGCTATTAAGTCTCCAGATAAATATATTTCCTTGCAACACAAGATGTGTAATTCCACGGAAACAAACACACAGACATAAACTGCAGAATGCTTGGGGGCATTTTTAACTTATCAGCGTAGGAGAAAGGGAAAGTAGGTATAAATGTCACAGCAGCTATAACCAAAATTAAGAGAGCATGCATTGTGTTTAAATCTTACGGATAATGTGTTAAAGATTAAGTTGCATACTAATAACACACAGCACACATTTTAAAGTGGTAACACACAAATCGGATGAAAAGAACAAAAAACTATTTAGTAACATAATATAAATTATGATCATATTAATATAAATCTGTATATGGTGCAATTCCTGCTCACATTTTTAGGAGGCTGTTAATTAAGGAACTATGACATTAGTGCCATTTTTCTAAATTGCAAGCAAAACCCAAGGCCGCAGTTGTGTGTGAGAAGGATTTAACCTCTGCAAAATCCCACTGGGCACATTAGACAGGCAAAGTTTACTAAAACTGATGTCAGATTGTCGTGGTTTAACCCCAGTCAGCAACTAAGCACCACGCAGCTGCTTCCCCCTCCCCCCTCCCAGTGGGGTGAGGAGGAGGAAAGGAAAAAAAGTAAAACTCGTGCGTTGAGATAAGAACAGTTTAATAACTAAAGTAAAATATAATATTAACAATAGTAATAATGAAACATAATAATAATAATAATAGTAATGAAAAGGAATATAACAAAAAAGGAGGAGGGGGGGAAGGCAAAAAAACAGTGATGCACAATGCAATTGCTCACCACCCGCTGACCAATGCCAGAGCCGTGATCCCCGCCTCCCGGCCAACTCCCCCCTGTTTGTATACTGGGCATGACGTTCCATGGTATGGAATACCCCTTTGGCTAGTTCAGGTCAGCTGCCCCGGCTATGCTCCCTCCCAGCTTCTTGCACACCTGCTTGCTGGCAGAGCATGGGAAACTGAAAAGTCCTTGGCTTAAGATAAGCGCTACTTAGCAACAACTAAAACATCAGAGTGTTATCAACATCATTCTCACACTAAATCCAAAACACAGCACTGTACCAGCTACTAAGAAGAGAGTTAACTCTGTCCCAGCCGAAACCAGGACACAGATTATAGAAATAACGATTCTAGCAGCTACTCTTCTCGCTGATGCACTTTGGCAGCGTTGTTTCATTGTTAATATCATATGACAGAGTTGCGGGAGCTTCCCCATGGGAATCCCGCTGCAACCTCAAATATTAGCATAAACAGCTGAGTTTCTGCTAGGTTTGGTGACCCTGCAAAGAGCTGCTGCGAGCTCACTCAAGCTTGGAAAGCAGCGCTGTACTGTAAATGACTTGCGGATCATTTGTCCTGGCCTTTCATACCCCTGGTGCAAGGTTGGAATAAAGGAAGCTAATAATTACATCTATTCCTCCAGATGTGATGGTGGAGCCTGTGGGCAGGTGTATTGCTTGAATCTCATTTGCTCAAATTGATTTAAATTTTATGGAGTCTTTTTAATGAGTAGGACCGGTGGCTGCTGCCAGGAACGTAGATACATACATGGAAAGGTGGCAGTAATTACTTTCTACGTGTGAACCATGCAGGGTCTTTCCTCATTTTTCTCTTAACTCCTGCACCAGAAAGGCCATATTTTGAAAGACTTTTCATAATTCCTAGATAGAAACTAGTGAGGAGAGACTCTTTCTAAAAGCCCTTCTCAGAGCTTCAGCTCTGGCCCTCTGAGTCTTAACAGTAAGGCAGCAAGCCCCGAATCCAGCATTTGTTCTACCACAGGACCTGAGAAAAGCTTGGTTAGCTTCCAAATTACTACATTTTCCTGCCTATTAAGCTGTCATACACCTGGGGCGGCTTGATTCTGCAGCATATATTTCCTGCAGAAATTTTTGTAAAGAAACTTGAAGTTACCTTTCTCCTCCACTTGGAAAAGGCACTGAACTTCTGATTCAAACATGTCCAGCATCATAACATGCTGGGGAAGATCCTCCGGCATTCACAGCTTCTTCAGGCACTGTTTGTCGTATTTGGATTCAGATATGCTGTAATTTATTAACTTCCCCTCTGCATATGTTGTGTGTCTCCAGCAGACCTAGTTTTGGAGGAAAACTTTATAATATGGTTTTGTAGAATGCTTTTTGCAGGCATCTCTAAAATAGTAAGAGATTCAATCAAAGGGAAGGGATTAAGAAGGAAAAGGTGGGAGAAAAGTGAAATTGCTGCAAAGTTCAAAAGGTTTCCAGCAATTACTAGCAGTTTTCCGATGCATCTAAGTGTTACAGTATGAATTACATCTTCAAGCAGTTCTTGAGCCTTCACAATACAGATTTTCAGATATATTTGTTTACGACTGAGGCTTACTGCATAATGCAAATAATGTAGCAATACAGCAAGCGTGAAGCATGACATAAAAAATACGATTAATGTCAAGCTCACAGATCCAGTGTCTGTGTGATACGTCCTCAAAGCGCCCTTCACCTCTGAGTTACACATTTGAAATCAGGAAGACATAGCCTAATTTTCATTATCTTTGGATGCTCAGCAGTGTTTAATAAGGATGAAACTTAAGCATGCATTTTCTCGTAAAGATCAAATCTCGCTTGGGCAACTTGATAGCTTTTCTTCATTGGCTCTTAATTCTTTTGGTGAATTAGCAACTGAAGAAAACATGGTAGCGGTGATTTGAATTAAAAACAGCAACAATGTTTGATACAGCGCCTTGCAAAATCTTACTCTCAAAATTAATTCAGGATAGCTTGGGCATAAAAATTGCTGTGCAAATTGAAAACTACAAGCCTTAAGCATGACCAAACTGGGCATCTATAATGTTTTCACAAACAAAAAGCCTTTCCTCCTCCATGGGAAAAACTTTCCAAAACACAGTAATTCTTTGTTTGTAGAGCTGTGGTCCAGACATGAGAACTCAAGACTTTTTAGAAAAGTTTATAGGCTCTGTAACTGTTCTAGACACGCAATCACAGTATGGTTTCCTATACTGATGAATTCAGCCAAATCAATATTGCCTGACCCCTTGGGAGTTCTAGATTTGCCAGGATTCTGCTGTTTGGAACACCTTCAGGTCTCTGACAGACACACAGCTTATTCTCATCCATTTTTCTTGCTGTTTCAAAATCCCCTACATCAGATTCCTCTACTTGATCCTGTGTGAATTGAATAGAATTATTGTTGATACCATTTATGATTAGTATAAATAAACAAATACATTTTATGCACAGGATGCCAAGTCTTCAGACATGTTCTTCTCTGTTCCTGTCTGCATGCCTGAAGAGGAGCCCTAATTTTCAAAGGAAGAGCTTTCCCAGCAACCCCTTTTGAAGTTTGTTAAAGATACTTTAGAAAAGCAGGTATTATTAATCACTATTATGTCACTGGACTGCTGAGCATTTTCTGCATCTCCAGAGCCTGTGGCAATAAGGCTCAGATGTTCTTCCAGTAGCAAGTATACCTTCAGACTTACATATCTTTGTAGTTAAATACACTTTATTATGAATATATATCAAATTAGGTATGTATTTTCAGGTGTAGTTGTTTTGGACAGTGATACATTACAGTGCAGTAATCATGACTTAAGCGAATAAAAAAGATATTCCTCACCTTTGAAATGTTTGCAGAATTACTCACTCCCTTCTATAATGTAAATAAACAAGGCAAGAGGTTGTATGGATAGTCAACACTCTAACCTGGTACAGGGTACAATGGGACAGATCTTCCCAATGCCAGGTAAAGGGCAGGTTACTTCTAACAGAGTTGCAATGATTGATGTTAACTGCTTGCAATTAAAGAGGCTTTACCTAGAGGAAAAGGCTGACTGCTTTGTCTGGAGAGGTGAGAAGAAAAACACTGTGTTTCTAAACAAGTATACTCACAGAAAAAAGAGAGGAAGGGAAGCTGTCAAGAGGACAATACTTTTGCCCTTGCATTGTAAGGCCCAGAGACCAAAGGGGTCAACTCTTCCGGAAACTGGGGACTGATTTTTTGACCTCCAGAAGCAGTTCAGTGTTTTAAGCTCATCCAAGGGCCCGTCATTCAGATACAGGACAAGTTTGGTGGGGCTGGACATGGAGCTGCATCCACCCGCCCTGCCCACCTGGAGACCTTGCTGTGAGCCAACTCAGGCTGCTCCGATTAGGAATGATGCTCAGGAACATCTCAGGGATTAGAGATGTCTCAGGAAATGGGAGTTTCCTGTGACTGAGGGATTTTTGAATGTGCATGGACATTTATTAGTACCCCTGTTTGAAGTTTGTTCAGCAGTTAGATCCACATAGAAAAGAGCCAACTGTGAGAAAAAGTTACCAATATACTCTATCCCTGTTTTTGTGGAGTCTGAGACTTGTTCGAATCAAGATCCCACAAATGTGCAGGCTTGGGTGCTTCCTATTCCAACTATCTTTGATACAAGGTTTGGAGGAAAGATTTGAAGATGGATTTTTCCATGGCTCTAGCATTTATCATTACACAGACGCCCTTTGATGAAAATCTGTGGGCTTGCCAGCTTGGTGAGGGCAGTCACACATTAGCTGTGTATGCACCTAGAGCTGGCAGGACAGATCCAAGCTCAGCTACAGAGGTAATTCAGCCATCTCAAATGGACTAATTTGCTCTGGTGCAGTCCTGGCTATGCCTCTGGGGCTCAGCTACCTCTGTGGCTACAAGTGAGCCACTCATGGGCTGAACCAGCATGAGTGATGGGAGCCTGGTTGGAGGAGAAGCTTGCTTTGATGAGACATGGCAAGGCAAAATCATAAGATGCTTCTTCCCACCACCCTTCCCACAGCATCTTTGGTGATGTTAATTTTTAGGTCTCTCTGCGAGCACCTTCAGTCACACTCAACTGATTCCAGTTGATGGTCTTCAGCTCCATAATATACAGCCTTTTTAATATGATGTGTAGTTGAATGACTTGCAAACATGGACAAGGAATGCATTACTGCTTTGTTGCAGGTGTCAAACATTACTTGAAGTGGTAAGTTTCCCTAGCCAGGATAGGGCCAACAACTTATTCACGGGAAATGCTCAGTAATACTCACTATCACCAGAATTCAGTTGTTAGACCCACAAATTTAGCCACTGCTGATCGGCAACACCTAAAGCCAGTTCTGTGCTGAAAAACTTTCCGTCTAATACTTTAACTGCCATTTTCAAGCACTGAATGAGCACTTGACTGTGCTGGCTCTGCCTGAGTGTTTATTTCATTACCATTTCATACACTTGAGGATGCTACCTGAAAGGCACTTATCCCTCCCATCCCAGCCAACACTTCAACCATTGTGGGAGTCTCCCTCTGACCTAGAATTTCTATCCTGGCCCTAAACTATCTTCTTGCCCCATGTGTTTCCATGAAAATTTTCCACGTTTATGAATCCGCATTTTCTCATGAGAAAATGCTTCATCAAAACATTCCCTATCAACTGCAGTTTTGTTTCACTTCAAAGACAAACGCTATGGCAAGACCTGCGTGCTGGGAAGTTTTTAGGTCAGATGTCTCGTCTAAAATGTTAAAAGGAGCCATTTTGGGGGTTTTGTACACAACACATAATGCCCAGCGTTAAGTATTTGAGGTAAACCACATTAAACTAGAATAGCATCAACAGCATGTAACATTTAGCACTGCCTGAACTGTGACCCAGAGGCATCTTTTTTTTTCTCATCATAACCTATGGTGTCACTAAAGTGTTGACTGTCTAGAACAGTGCTTAAACCCATATACTTGCTAAACTCCCCTTATGTGCTTGCAAATAAAACTGTATGTGTGTTGGGGAGCAGGGGTGTTAGCTGTTGACATGCTGGATTGTTTGTTTGTCTGAGTAGGGGCAGTACAGAAGATGTTTGGCTCTGTCTAGAAACCTGGATATGGTTCTTGTTCTGGACATATGCTGACTCCCACGTCATGTTGCAAATAGGGACCTGGCCACTCTGACTGGAGAGGCAAACAGCCATGTGCAAGGTTACCCATGTCCTCACCATGTCTTGGAGGAAAATATACCTGCAAAGGCAAGCGGGAAGAGAAGGTGGAAGCACAACACCATCAAAAAGGGTATATGACAGTGAGGTACCCTCTCCGGATTAAGACATTTGAAATTGTTCAGCTATGTCTGCTCAAAGTCACAGCTTTGCTGGTAGGTGGCTGGAGACTGTGCCAGATGAGACAGACCTTTGTGTCAGGTACCTTGGGGACATAACTCTTACACGGCTTATCTTCATGGAAAGTACTGCCAGGATGGTTATGTTAACACTCTGACAAAAGTCAGGTGGGCTCTCCTCTTCCAGAGCAAGTTCATTATCCGTGCTGAGATAAGGGTTAGTGTCCCTCACCATCACAGTTCACATCTTACTGTGACGGATCAAAATACCTCTGGCTTCTCCAAGCAGTTGTCCAAGGCTCCCTTCAGCTTTAGGCACACATCCATTTCACGTTCACAGGATTTTCTTTCAGCTCTCACAGCAAAAGGCTTATTTATTTACAAAAAAGGAAGACAAGCTAGATTTTGAGGTGTATGTATACGCTGTAGATCAGTGTACCCGCCCAGTCTAAGCTCTTAGAAATAGTGCTAAGCCTTTTATCTCAAAACCGGGCTACCTCTGATAAAGCCTTTTGGTCAAGTGTGTGTGCAAATTTGTGCTACTTTAAATCTGGTGATATCACAGCTCTCTCTGGAGACTGTCATTCCAAGCATGGAGCTAGATGATGTTAAACAGCAGCTACAAAGACTAAACTTTTAAAATCAGCAGGTCTGGATAACCTGCACCTGTGATTTTTAAGACAGCTAAGTGAAGAGAAATGAGGAGCAAAAATGGTGATTTTCAGCATACTGGAAAACTTCCAGTAGTTCCTGGAAGACTGGAAGAAAGTCAATGGCATGTCAGTATCTTAAAAACCTGTAGCAGGAAGCTTGGATATTACAAGCATATCAGAACTATTTGGAAGCAAAACAAAATGTTGAATTGTGAGTATAGGACTTGATTTTAAGGAGAGAAATAAAACAGTTTCAAATCAAAATTGGTTTATGGAAAACAGATCTTGTCAAACTAAAATAATATCTTTTTGTAATGAGACTGACCGTTGCTGGAGACAAGTTATTAAAGTAAAGGGAGAAGATGCGTAACTGCTATTTTTGCAGAAACTCTAAAGCATCAGAAATTCCATGTTTAGACTGAGACTGAAAAAGAGAAATAAATACTTAAATTGCTTAGCCAAAACTTATAGAAATAGCTCTTGGTTTCCAAAATGACTAAACACTTCTGACAAAACCTTCTCTCCTTTGCTATCAATTTTGAAACATAGGAAAAGGTTAAGATCCATATTGCTCACCCATGTAAATGGGTTTTTGCATAAATGAGGCAGAAACTAATGATAGCAGGATAGTGATGGCTTTGATTGCTGCTGAGCAGCTCAAGCTATGCAAATGTACAAATACTGTTTCAACAAATAAGTAAAGGGCAGTGGCAGGTAAGTTCACCAATAAGCCTTTGTTTGGGATGTTCTTTCTCATATATTCTCTCTTAAATAGTCAGACTGTGGCATTATGCTCCAAAATAAATACAAGTTAGTCATCTGCCACACATCAGCAGTATGCACCAGATGTTTGAAAGCTGTGAATACATTTAAAATGCCATTTTACAGTGTCTGATTATTAAACAGGATGAAAATTTTGGGCTGCATGCAGGAAGCTGCAATGACTGTCTTATCTATGAAGGATTCATTTAATTTGTGGCAGAATGGCTGCATTTCCCCACTGCCAGAGACAGCAGAGGAAATTAGTATGGTCACACTCTTACTGAAGAGGATGGGAGCAAGCCTGTGTGCATACATTCGTAGAGGTGTTGGGTTTACGTTGGTCCAAACTCACCAGACCTGTAAATTGAGCAAAGTGAATGAATCCTTGCTAAAATCCTGTGTAGACATTCCCACGTGGAATGAAATTGGTCATATTGCATTTTGATTTAATTCACTGGTGGGTGTAGCAATCACCCCTCAGTCTCAGCTGAGAGTTTTCACTGGCTGATACCAGTGTTTCCTGTTGTGGATGACCCCATGAAATGCAGCCACAGTCCAATGAACACAAAGGATCAAGGAATCACAATGTAAAAAGTTGCTGCTCCTTGGCTGGGAGTTGCCACCATGAAGGTCGGAGACGTGGAGTTCATTTCACTTTTCACTGGTCTGGAAAGCCCAGGCTTAGGGTGGTCACATCTCCAGTTCTCTAACCTCTGCCTGCCACCGCCTAACGCCAGCCAAAGGGAGCATGTCTGAGATCTACAGAGGTACTTGGGCACTTACCTCATACCAGCTTCCCATGGGTGTCGCTGGAGATTGGAGATGGAGCCAAACCACTGCTCACTGAGGATTGCTCCTTACCTGCGTAAGAAAGGGGTCATTAACATAGCTGTACAGCCAGGACAGGTGTATTAGCGAACACTAGTGAGAGAGTCACAGCTTATTTTGGAAGACAGCTTTTGCCAGGATAGCTTAAATTAATAAAATGGCCGATACTTGCCACCGGACTCTACTGGTGGTCCCGTTACTCCTGCGTTGAGGTGTACCCCAAGGCAGCTCAGGGTGCAGCTGCCCTAGTGTTTCCATTCAGATCAGGAAGGTGCTGTTGAACTGTGCGTCCCAGTTTAGCATGCTTTGTGAAGCAGTGTTGGAAAGCACAAGCTGGGTTCTTCTGGGATCAACCTAAACCAGACAGTGCAGATCAGGAGCACGCCCATGGGGTTCCACCCGCAAAAGGGGGAATCGATCAGACTAGAGCTAGTCTGAAGTAAAATCTCCATAAACTTGTGTATCATGAATATCAGGTCCTCTGCACCAGAACAGATTTGCTTTGCAGTTCACCCTTAGTGCACTGCACTGCTGCTGCTGCAAATATTGTCCATGGCCCCACACCAGCTAGGTGTGTTCATCGTGTCTAAATGTCTCTGTGTAAAACAAAATGGCATTTTCTGTCTTCCAGCTGTAACTGAAAGAGCGGCATACCCATACAAACTATTCTGTATGAAAAAAATCTTCTATTTGGGACAAAAAAACCCCTCTTCAAATAGGTCTTGAAATAAAATGAGGGAGATACAGAGTTGAGATACAGAAGAGAGCAACAGAACACCACAAAGCATTCCTCAGAAGTCTTGAGTCCCAGCCCATGAAGTGTTTCCTGCAATGGGCTTGCTTATTCCTCTCCCAAACCCTCAGTATCTCTGACTAAAGGCAATAATTTTCTAATGTGCCTGAGGAACTGGGTAAGCAGGTGACAAGCATAACATCCAAATCTTTTTCATCAGGAAAATGGAGTTTTACATAGAATTTTTTTTGCAAAAGTGGCTGCTTCAAAAAATGCCAACGTTTTTTGGAAGGCTGTAAGTTGGATAAAACTCATGAGATTTTCATTTTTCAGAAGTTTTCAGGCTATGATCAGTTTAGTGCTTAAAATACCGGGGAAATTTTAACCAAAAAACCTAGTGTGATTTTCTTTTTTGCTTATGCATAAATCTTACTGGGAACAGGATCCATGTTAAAAGAAAACACAGAAGGTCTTCTCTAAAGTGCTACAGTTTACTACAACTGCCACAAAGTAAATTTATGGAAATTTTTTAAGAGCAAAAGAGGAATGTGTGAATTTAGATCCAGAGGTGAAACAGAAATGGAGGAGGATGTTGGCAATTTTTATTCCGCTTGTAAAGTAAAAAAGGAATGATTTTTAGTTCACATTTTTAACGTACCTAGTTTTTAAAAAACACATCCATTGAATAACAGAGAGAAAATGTGATGTGCTTCCAGTGTGACAGAGGTACCTAAAACCTAGATGCATAAATGCAGAAGCAGATGTAGAAATACTATACTATTTAGAAAAAGTTAATTGGTGGAAACCTATGAAAATATTCAAGTGACATTTGCATTCACCTACATGTTATTAGTTAATAGATACATAATGAAAATTCAGATAAGAAGATGGCACTAAAAATCCAAAGCTGTCGTTTCTGACACTGCTGTCTACCTTTTTAGCAGCCAGGATTTTGCGCATGGACTGTTCCCTTGGCAGACAGAGAAATCCTTTTTGTTATATTTTCTCTCTCGCCTGCTTGCTGCTTCCTGTCTACATGTGATGATGAGATGTCATTTCAACACACAGCGTTGAGACGTCTGACAACAGCCACTACACCATCCCAGTTTGAGCTACTTTCACTGCCAGAACGGGGGCACCTTGAATATGAAAACATCCAACCCATGGTCTAATACAGAAAAATATTAGCACAGATGCTGCAGGTGTGGGAAAGCACCATGCTCGGTCAGGAAAGGAGCGAGCGCCTGGCTGCCAGCTGACGTTGTCCACGAAGCTGTGCCGATGCCACCAAGCACGTAGGTGCTGAGGTCTCCCCAGCTGTGAAGTGGAGTGAAAAATTCAGAGAGGGTTCTGGTGCCACACGTACCACCTCAGAGGGCTGGGATGGTCTGGCACAGAAAGCAAGGTTTCTGTTATCTTTCAGACCACAAAGGTAATGACTTCCACTAGATTCCTTGTCCTGTGTCCATGCAAGTCAATGGCAAAATGTCAGGGTGTCCACCACAGTGGGAAGCAGGGCAGTGGCATTGCGGCTCTGAAGGGGCGGCAGTGGGCATGAACCTGGGTTTGGGTGTGTGGGAGGTAGAACATACAGTGTAAGGATGGGTGCTGTGGAAGGAGCGGGTTGTCCCCAGGAAGGGAAAAGGGGGGGTAAAAATTCTTGCAGCCACCTCCTTGCCATGCTGCCTGACTGCCACCAGTGCTGCTGCTTGCTGTAGCCACCAGTGGTGACACCTCAGCAAAATAAATCTGGCCGCAGGTGATGAAAGCGAGCCTTTTTGACATTAACTTTTAGTGGAACCTCAGGACAGTCCATGGATGGAGCCTGTCTCCCACTGGACACCAGGACTTGGAAAAAAACCTGGAAGGTCATTTATACCACCCCACTGTCTTAAGACACTTTTAGCTTTCCCTAAACAATTTGTCAGAGAAGTTTGTCCAGGCACATGTCTAGGGATCCCTTGTCTCCTTTAGCAATGTCTTTCAATGTTTCATCACTGAGAACAGTTTTCCTATTGCCTAACGTAAATCACCTTTGCTGCTGTTTAAACCCCTAAACCTCTTGCCCTGTCCACCTGGGACGAGAGGAAGAGTTTGCTCTGTCCTCCTTCCAGCTACGTCTTACATATCTGAAGACTGTTGTTATGTCTCCCTTCCATCTTTGCTTATTGAGGCAACCATGACAATAGCAATGTTCTTTAAGGTTGGTAATCAATAGACACGGAAAGAAAAATCAATCAGATTGACTTCTTGAGGGAAGCGAATTCTTTCGCCTACTTTGTAGCAATGAGATTTCCTGACTGACCAGAGTATTGCTCTGTGTGCGGGGGACGGGGAGGCGGGAAGAGCTCTGGGCTGCGCAAATTGGGAGGGCAAGTGAACACTGGTGTGAAAATATCTATTTACCTGTGGGGGATTATTTACGGTACTTTTCTATGGCAACTGAAGAAACAATTTTCAGACATACTTAGCCATTAAGTCTAAAAAGAAAGACAAACCCAACCTCAGAAAGGACTTAAAAGTGCTCCATCATCTTCAAAAGTCTTTCGCAGCGTGCTTTTATCAGGGACTCTAGCGTGGAGCCATGAGTCCTGCTCATGCAGGACAGTGCATGAAGGAAAGATATGGCAATGGCCTGTTTCGAAAGATCAAATTCCCCTGAACGAAGCCAGCAGAGCAGACTCAGTGTCACCCGGGCCAAGCTTCTGGTGGAGTGGATGTCCTCTGCGTTTCATACAGCACGCCCTGCCAGCACAGGCTCTGACACCATCACTCCGAACTCTCAGAGGCAATTTTTCTACATGAACAAAGAAAAAGCAGCACAAAGTCATTATTACATAGTTTTAGTTCACACACTCATCATCTGATGCTTAAAATAAAAGCTTAAATGGAAGAGAGTCAGACTGCAACAAAAGCCAGAGTGATAAGTGCCATGAAGGGCTACAGTATAATTAGCGTTAGGTTGTATTTGATTCAATAGTTTTATTGTAAGATCATTGATCAATAAAACGTTCAGAGATTTTACACGAATTAAAGCTTCAAAGTCTCACTTCAGTATTGGTTTTATTTTTTAAGTCAGTCATTGATGAAGATGGCATATGCTGCCATGCTAATCAATTCATTATTCCATGCAAATACCAGCAAATAAATTTAAATATGATTAATTGAATTATGTTAATACTAACACAGATGCATGCACTTCCATTAACTTGAAACAGGGTATAATCAAGTAATTAAAAAATAGCCTCTGGATATTGGGAGATTTTTAAAGAACACAAAGACAGTAAAATTCTGGGGACTGAGTGATGACTGTACAGCTCACAAGTGCAACAGATCCATTAACAAAACAACCAGCTTTTCAACTTACTCTTGGCTATAACCAGTGTGTTTCTCAACTGTAATGCAAGATAAGAACACGACAGTTATTAATTTCAATGACTCATTAAACAATACAGAACAAGTACATATAGCTTTATCTCATCTCTATAACCACCATAATCAATGTTGCCACAACCTGAAGAAACATTCTGTTGTCATTGACTGTCAAAATAAGCTACAGCTGA
This sequence comes from Gymnogyps californianus, assembly GCF_018139145.2. Taxonomy (NCBI): domain Eukaryota; kingdom Metazoa; phylum Chordata; class Aves; order Accipitriformes; family Cathartidae; genus Gymnogyps; species Gymnogyps californianus. Next base: position 31,015,355 of record NC_059474.1, on the reverse strand, counting down.
GAACTGGCTAGGTTTCTGATTAAACTAATCTGGCAAACTAAAGCAAATTAACGCCGTAGTGAAAATGACGCAGTGACTGCGATGGGTAAAAGTGGCTTATTATGTGCGATGCTCTGGTCAGTGCTTAGATAATATTCTGCAGAGCAATGCAAGGAGAAGGGTCGCAGTCTGTCACCTTCCTGATGCTTTGAGGAATTGCAGGGCGCAGGGTTTTGTTTGCTTTTGCACACATACATACACACACTCACACAAATAATCTGAGAACTACTCACTGAATCTATTTCAAAATTACTTTCACTGGGTGCTATAACATTGTTTTCATTGGTTTCACTGAAAAATACGAATATCCCATAACATGATATATTCTATTTGTGAAGTTTATGGCCCACTGAAGCAATATGTTAGCATGATTTGTCACAATAGCCTAATTTGCCTGTTTTAGGAAGGAAAATACAATCCTCTGGCAACATGCAAAATATTTTTTTTTCCCTACAACAATTAAGGCTGTATAATGAAGAAGAAATATATTCCTATAACTAGGGCTCTAAACAGCTGCGGCAGATTTGTGCTCAGTTTCACCTTTGACAAGTTTTTCCTTAATCTTTCTGTATCTGTAAAATTGTGGTAATGCTACTTTCTGCCACTCTTTGTCTCACGTTTGGACTCTAGCTCATCAAGGCAAGAGCTGTCTCTTTTTATGTGCAGTACTGCCAACTTAAGATGTGTTTCACATGTCTCGTGATATTTGATGTTTTCCCCAGCTCTTGTGAGAATCTCAGCATTCATTTAAAAAAGAAAAGTTCCAGTCCTAATGACTGTAGATAAAAGCTCAAATATGGGCCATGCATATACTGTAAGCCTCAAAGAGCAGAAAAAAAGAGGATAACGAATAAGAGGAACCCTATGTTTTTATAGCTACTGGTATCAGTGTTTCTTTGTCCTTTTTTAGTTGATTATTTGTGAACCCTCAGTTTTAAGGTTGCTTCCTCAGTACATACAGCACAGAAAACAAGGCCATTCTCACCTTCTGGGGCTGATGGAGCGGCATTCTTGCTCAAAGACAAATATCTTTCATTACCTGCCGCATCTGTAAGAAATGAAAGAGAGGAAAAAATATCATTTTGTTTTCTCTTAAGCTTTGCTTTATTCACAGTAGCAGTTTCCTTTTCCCTGTGACAAAAGCATGTATGTGTATGTACCATTTGGACCCTTGTTCAGCTATAGCCAGTATTTTTCAGTATGGATTTCTCTTGTGGTGTGTTACCTTTCCCATTATGCCTCAATGACGTTGTTTTTGACAGGAGATGTGTGTTCTTTTCCCTTTGCTACTTCCTGTACAGAGGGGCACTGCAAACCCCAAGCAGTTACGATACCTGTCATACTTGCATTTTTGGACTACAGTGTAACGGTTGACTGTGGTCTGCTGAAGAGCGTAACTATTTCTGTGATTTCTGCTGCGGGAAAGTAACTTGATCTTTTCCTGCAAGTTTTATGGTAGATTCGCACTGACACCACAACTGAGGAATATGCTTCTGTGACTCCAGTGCAATACTCCTTCTCCATGAGGTACTCAAGCTGACATACTATGGAAATCACATCTTTAACCTCAGTTTCCCTATCTGAAATTACACTTAATTTACTGTTTTAAAGAACCATGAGATCCTTTCAAAGAATGCACATGATGTCTTAAAAGCAAAATAGTATTGATCTATTTTGATTTTAAGCAGCATAAACTCCTTTTTGCCTTTCTCATATTGTCTGTTTCTTTGATCCAATGTAAAATTACATTACTATCTGGATGAAGGATAGGAAAGTGTGTTGGATGCAATTCGCTAATAAATTAGGTCATGGTACCTGGTGACTTATAGCACATCAGTCCCTTTGCAGGAGAAGCAGAAACAGTGGAAGGACTCTGCACAAGTTCTACGGTCTTATTGTTCACAAGGTAGATAGTGCAGGAGATTATCTGTTGAACAGCAATAACTATTCTAGGTTTCCTGAACTGTCAATGAGCTGCAGGCACCAGGGTAAGCTCATCTCATGTATCTTTATATCTACAATACAGATGTGTTCCTCCTGGCTACCAGTTTAGGAACCCCTAAGAGTCGATAGAGAAAATGAGGGACTTTTAGGGAGTAATTGGTCAGAAGCATTGTATATATCTGCTTGAGGATTAAATGAATTGTACACCCAAAGTGCTTCTTTTCTTCCAAAGAATATGCTTAACAACCAGCTCAGATACAGATGTTTTCACTGCAGCCATCTACGTCTGATCACATAATGTCCTCACCAGTGGACTCATTTCTGATCTGGAAGGTACTTTAGACCCCATAGATGGGCCTTTCCATCCATAAGCTCCTTTCAAAATGGCCTTCCCATCAAGCTCATTATCTTCCTTAAAACTCATGCTTGGCATTGCTTCAAGTGGAAGAGATTATAATTTCCATTTTATCATTACTGTCTTTATAATGGCTGGGTAAATAAGACATTATAAAAAACAGATAGCAGCTATTCCTTTGAGATTTGCGCTTTGGAATGTGGCTGTGGCCTGCTTAGGTTATCATCTACTGTGATTTATGCTGAAGAAACTTAAGCTTATCTTTTTCATCAACATTTTGCAACCTTCGCCATGTGTGCTGTTAACTACAAGTTACCAACTTGGTTTTGCATCAGTGCATCAGCTAGGTCTGACTTTCCCTTGACTTACTTACTTACACTAGGATTGGATTAGACTCCTGATGCTCACTCTAAATAACATTCCCAGAAGCAATGCTGGACATTTTCTGAAGTATAATAACGGTTTCCTTATTTTTTAAGAACCCAAACCTCTTGTGTTGTAAGAACATGGTAGCAGAACAGCAGGAGCAAGGAAGGATGATAACAGGAAATCTTCTCAAACATATTTGAACTACCAAGTATCTATCACTTGCAGTTCCAGGGGCACTGCCTTGGGGTTTTAACAGGGATAGCATGCAGCCTCTGCCTGCACGGGGTTTTTAAACAATGTGAACACTGGCAAAGTAAATGAGGCACTTGGGCAGTCTTTGTGAACACAATATCAGGCAGCAGGATTTAGAGATAGCTGTATGAGTAACCTCCTCATTGCTAGTGTCTTACAGTCAAGAACCTCTTCCTATTTCTTAGTCTAGTGACAACTTTCATCCCCAAAGTCCCAGACTTCCACGATGGCAGATTGAGTGCCAGCACAACTTCTAAAGTGACCAGTAGAGCCTGATACTACAACGTATTGAGTTCTTCATGGTCTTACATTGGTTCCTGTCTAGGTACATGTGGCTTGGTAGTAGCATTTTGAGTAAAAGGGATTGTGGTTCTTCCCCCAAGTTTGCAATTTTGCCCTTCTGAAGGTTAAATGAAGCCTGTCTGACCTCTGTGGTTTCCCATAACAGACCTTTTTCAGTCATAATAACAAACCTCCTCTTTGAATTACAGTAAGACCCAAAGCCACAAACACAGGCTGCGGACAAGACTACTCAGAGCTGGATGGACAGGAGATTTTCACTGGGGGACGATGCATGCAAGTGCGGGAGGTGAATATTATTCTGGTGGAGCTACATGTCTAGCCCAGCAGGAGCCAAAATAATCAAGGAAGACTTGCAAAGAAGCCCCACAGACAGCACTTGCTGTGCAACCCCAGGAAAAACATTGGGAGAGACCTCTGCACTGCCTGGAAGGAAGACTGGAGCGGCCAGCACAGAAATTTTCTTCTGGTGTGTGATTCCTCCACATACGGCTCCAGGAAATGGGAACTGTGTGTGATCTTCATGAGAGGTACAGCCACAACAAGGCAATGCCATATTCCATGGTGAGCTTCTCCTTAGGCTGGATTCAACTCTCAAGACTCAGATTACTGGCAGGTGACGTATGAAAGGAGCTAACTCGATGATTGCATGCTGTATGCTTACACCTCGTGTCATTCCTGATGAAATGGCTGGGCACACAAAACCAAAACTTTCAGGGTAAAGAGACTGAGGAAAATGAAGTCCTGGGTATTTAGGCAATCACAGGATGAATACGATCAATCGGTGTGATGCAGCCAGAAAAATACAGATGTAATTGTGGGGTGCATCAGCTCAATATTTCTTGTAGTTGGAGACGTGCTCATGGTGTTCTACAAGTGACTGTTAGGATCCAATCTACACTACTCTGTACAAGCCCATACTCAAAAATGTGAATTCCAGGTGGGAGAAGGGCAAAGAAGGGTCATTAAAAAGAAGAGAGAAGTGGAACATTCATTCCACAAGAATGGAATAAAAGAGCATGAGTGGCTTAGACTAGAATACGGAGTTAAGATTGCTCTGTATATATCTGTTAAATGACTAATCACCAGGTAGTCATTAAAGAATTAAGAATTATTTAAGTAAGATGGCAACACTGGCACAAGGACAAATGAGAGGAAAGTGACAATGAATAATTTGGAGTGGGAATTAAAAAGCAAGTTCTCATCCTCAGGTGCCCTAGAATATATTTCCAGTTGCAGCAAGGAAGCAAGATGTCTAAGGTTTTTAAGATGGGCTTGTTGTGACTAAGTGACAGTAGACAGCTTCCTAGTGTGTCCTGCATTTGCCTTTTAAAAGAATACAGGCAAAAAGGAAAGCTCCACATTTTGTTGGCAAGAGGGTCATTGTCAATGATGGAAAAACTAACCCAAAAGAGCAGCCATGCATATTTAGAGCCTCAAGACAGGGTCACCCTTCTTCACCTAGACGCCAAACACTTTTTTTTTGGCTCAAAGACCATCAAAGAACAATTTGAAGCCAGATAGTTCCTTTCTGGCTTCTCATAGATACTCTTTGCCATTTGTAAAATTTGCAGGAGCCAATCTAAAGCAATTAGTTGATGGCAGGAACATCCAGGGTACATGCAGGGTTGTGCTGTGTTCAGTAATCTTACTCTCTGAATGATATCCTGGCTTCAGTGAGGTCAAGATGAGTACCATCCTTGATTTCAAGCTTTTTTTTCAGTGTTCTGACACTCATGCATTCATGCTTGCTGTTAGTCACCACGTCTCCGAGAAAGAGGCAGAACCTGGTAGGATGGTCAAGGGGGATTTATGCCCTAAAAAACAGAAAACATGCCAAAGCAAAAATAATGGCATTAGAATGGAGCTCAAGGAGTTTTTTTGGCCTCAAAAAAAAATTCTCCATCTATCCATGACACTGTAAATGTAATTTCCCTGTGACATATTAAAATGCTCAGTGAACAATGCTTGTTCTCAGAGGTGTTTTTTTACTTTGTAGTTCTTCAATCTTCATTTATGCCACTTCTCCTTCAAATGTTCTGCTTGGGTTTTGTTTATGGTTTTTATCTTCGCCCCTCCTCCATTCCTTTCACCCAGCTGGAGTAAGATGCCCCTGGAAAGACGAAATATAAAGAAAAGCACCTGGCAATTCAAATGAGTCTGAATAGTTTAATGTCCTTTCTAGTTTTAAATTCTTTAGTGTTTAGCCTCCTTCTTAAAAGACATCTCTGATTCACTTACCTGAGATTGCGCAAATCGCTGCTGAACTCAGGGCAGCAAGGGTTATTTCCCTGAATAAAATTAGCAGACACTTAATAATAAGACACATTTACATTTGTACAGCACATTTTATTTCACTGGGTCCCAAAGCACTGCTGAAATGTAGTAGGACATTGAAACTGAGAAATATTCTTGAGGTGTTAATTCTTCTCCCATTCTCACTAATTTAGCCCACTGACATTCGTGCAGTTATTCCTACTTCATACCAGTGGAAATCAGAGGCAAACCAACCCGTAACTTCTTCCAGTCATTTACCAGAGTTAATTAATTCATCCTGGACCATTTATTCCCTGATCATGAAAGCTTTATGCATGCTCCAATTGCCTTCCTCCATATAGTCACAAAAACATATGATTAAAAAAGTATCCAAAATGGGCTTTTTTCAAAGCCATAGCCATTTTGCATAGAGCTGGCAGGACATAACTGCCCATCCTGGACTTGATTTGCAGCCCTCATAAAGCGTGTCCTTCAAAAGTCTGTATTTCCTACTGTCTCTTAAGATTTTGAATGTGTCTGCCTATATGTGCATTCCTAAGAAGGAAGGAGTTTTTCCCTTTTCTCTTTATTTATCATTTAACAATAGCTGGGACCTTTGTAATGTCACCCCTTGTTTGGTGGATAGGCTTTTAGTGGTCTTTATGTGTTTAAAATTATTAACAAGAACTACTTTTCTGTTCTTTGAGTTCAGCCTGTTTTGTCCCCCTCCATTTATTCCCCACTTTCATGAGCACAGGCTCATCTGAACCTGTCCTCATCCTGTCCTGATAGCTGATATCCCTGGGGTTTTTTTCCACACTTCAAATTGAGCTATAGAGAGGCTTATGATGAACACACACACCCCTACATCTACTAGTTATATATTTGATCCAATCTTATATGTACTTTATGTATATATGTACATGATTATGACACAGTAAACTTTTAATATAATTCAAATCCACACTGAAAAAAAAGACAACAGAAATATCGGAAGCTGTTGGGCACTTCCCAGTGGAGATAAATACTTCCAGCAGACTCCAAGAAGAAAACGCTACATCTGGAATAACTATCACCGTTTCTTGGTAAGATCTTGCTTTTGTCTTCTAACACCTCATTTCAGACCAAGTGACAACACAGAAATTTTTCAAATATTTGTCTTTTCTTAAAGGCAACAACATTATACTCTAGGCTGGAAATAAATAGTAATGCTGTCATGATGTCTAGAAAATTAGCCAGATTTTAAACTTGTTTTTCAGAGATTTCAGAGAAAAGGCTAAAATCTATTGTGTCAAATATTCAGGTAAAAAGACTAAAGCTGGATTATCAATATACCTGCCTGGTTTCGTTAGCATGCTTCTCGCAGTTGTCCCTGCATTTGCCTGAATTTGTGCATTAGGCTCAAAAAACTGGCAGACAACAAAGCTTTCTGATAAAGATGTAGGTCTTGAGCCCCAGCCAAATGTCAGCAGGGGCCTTTTTATGGACTCCAGTAGGAACTGAATCATGCCTCACTGGCATGAAAACCTAATGTATTAACCCGGGAAATGTGGAGCTCGGCTATTAGAAGCCCTGAACGGAAAAATCACCAGTCGGGCTTTGTTCTGTGCATCGAATAATAGTTCTGGGTGTGTGGCCTTTGTTGTTAGTATGTTCACAAGAGACATCTAATTAGATTAGGAGGGCTTTAAATAAGGCAGTAGTAATCGGCTGGGAGAGCCCTGTGCAGACCGGCCGGCAGTGAGGAAAGGCAACGTCCCCTACAGTTACCAAGACTACAAGGAGCTTTAGCAGCTAGAATGGAAGAAGCAAAAACCAAGTGCAGTGTTTAGTACCGAGGTGGGAATCGGTGCCTTGGAATAATCAACTTGGGTAAAAGAGGTTGTATTCAGACGTTTGGGGAAGCTCTCCTTCAGCACACACAGTGAGGCCATCCCAGTGGCACTGGGGCCATGTGGGACGGACGGTGGGCATGGAGCAGAAGAAGCCCACAAGCCTGGTGCCACTGGATGGGGAGGGAGAAGAAAGGAGAGCACATCAGAATAGTTTAAAGCACTATTTGTCATAAACACCCTTCATATTCGGTCATGAAATGAGGCAGCAGATATGAGACAAGAAACTAGAAATGCTAATGCCATTTGTAAAGCGTAAGAAAAATAAATACGCTGCTATTTGGCTGCAGCTAAACATCAGCTCACACACGTCTAATTAATTAACATGGCAGTTAATTAACAGGACAGTTTTGATCTGCCATAGCAAAGCTTTGAAATACAGTGGCTCGCTAAGTCATTTATTTCAGTCAAAATTAAAAGCAAATATTTTTTATTGGCTCATTTGCAGAGCTCCACATTACCCTAATGGCATCAGCGTGGCATCCCAGTCATCTGAATCCAGTCAGAATTAATCTGAGATTAGAAAAGGTAAATAAAGGTTGATCTAGGTCAGGGAGCACAAAAGCGGCCATGAGACGCCCCCGGATAAGCTGGGTCCCTGGTAAAGTGCAACTGGCCTCTCACAGCCTCTTGTTTGCTGGTTTGGGTTATTTCCCCCTCAGAAATCAGAGCAAGACTGAACAAATTAACAACTAGGCCAAGAAGACCTTGAATTACCTTTTTTTCTCCCTCAGCAATGCATCATCTAACTTGGGATCCTGTATTTTAAAGGAAACACCACTAGTGTAGCCGAAATCCTTGGCTAGCTCAAGTTCTCACGACCCTGCACGATAATGCTAGGGTGGCTGGAAAAGTACGGGATGGACTCTTGCTGCTGATTGCAGCCCCAGGACAAGTGTCTACAGCAGCCATTAAATCCCCCCTTCAGCGGTGAAGATATTTTCCTCTCTAGGCATGGTCTCGGGCAGACCTGGTCTCCTACAGACCTGGGGACTGGCACCCAGAGGAAAGGACCAGATGCACATCACCATGGGATCTGTGAGGCATCGTAATTTAGAGACTGATCCGGGGCAGGCCACAAAAAAGTGGTTTAAAAATACCTCTGCCCTTTCAAGGGGTTTGTGTCGCACCTGCCAGAAGCAGAGGACGGAAGCTCACCTTACATTTTAATCAGTCTTTCCCTCACTTAGTTTTAATCTGACCCTGAGTAATGCCCCCTAAGAAGATTCATTTAGAAGCAGATTACAGCATCTAATTTGCTAATGATGAGACACCATCCTCAGAATCACAATCTTCAATCAGGTCTTAGTAGACACATCAGGAAATAAGATAAAAATGTCGTAACCTCCTTGGCATTGTCTTACAGCTGGAGCACTTGTCCCCAGCCCCGGCTCCAGTCCTACCTCAGGTGGGAAAGGCTGTGCCTTGCTGTACTGGACCACAGGAAATAAGCAGGAAAAGCCTGGGTAAGGATATGTTTGGGTCAGAGACCTGTGGGGAGGAAAAAGATGGTTCATGTAGCTCATTGCTCCAAGACCAGCGGGCTCAGGTCAGCGTGCAAGTACGGGTTGCAGCTGGCCCACGCAACTGGGAAACGTGTTACGGAGAGACATGATTTCCTATGTACAGATGAGAGATCAAATGCTCCCAGTTTACAGCCAGAGGGAAGGACAGCAGGCTTTTCATCAGGTTTTGTGGTCAGGTGTATGGGCAGGATTTTCTGGGGAAAGCAAAGAGGAATCACAGGACACCCCTGGGGAGTGAAACAGGAGGGGAGCCTGGACCACTCGCAATGGGGCAAGGAAGGGAGGGAAGGGGCTACAAGGAGATCCTCATGTTTTGCTTAGGAAAGGTGCTTAGATAATAGGGAAGATGTCAGAAACTGTAGAGTATCCTCTGTATTCTCTGGTTATAAAATGGTTTGTGGTCACAACTTGATTCAGCTTAAATTCAGTGGAAGACTTAAAAGTTTTTCACTTTCTAAAGGATACTTTTGTGTAATGAAATGAATTCTAATAACTGAAGATATGGAAGACATGAATGGAAAGAAATGGATTTAAGCCAAAGGTGCCATAGTATCTTAACCTTTTATCCCAAGCAAAAGAAAATCTTTCAGGAAGGGCTCCAGACTAAGCAAACTGAGTCAGCATCTCAGAAGTCATATTAAGAGTAGCAGAGAGCTCAGAAGTATTGCAAAAGCATTTGATCAGCAAAGAAATCCGTGTTCAGTGAAAGTATTGCCAAAAGTCGAGCTGAGTCAGACCTGCGAAGCATATTAAAAGACACAGCAAAAGGTTCTCCAGCTGCATGAAAGAAAGAGGAACAGGTAAGAAAGAAAACTGTAACGGTAAAGCAAAGATCAAGAACTAGCTTCCCAAAAGTTGCCTGGACCACACCCTGAGCACCCATCCCACATGCAAAGACTGAAGACATTCTGGGAATGGGAGTGGCCTTCCCATCTCATGGCAGACCCAGCCCATGGGCCACACGACCTGCCCTGGCTCCCTGCTGGTGCCCCACCACGACACACAAGCAAGGAGGGCACATAGCTTTAAGCAAAGGCTGAAAATCTGAATGGGGGAACTCCCACAGTCAAACATAAATGCTCAAAAAGAAAAACTCAATTTCCTGAGCACCGCTGTAGTCCGTAGCTCCTAAGGTTGGGGAAGGGCTTTGGAAGGACAACGTGGACTATAAACTGAGAAACAGGGGAAGAGCTGCCCCTCACACCTCCTCTCCAGGCTTTTGTTGGTCTGTCACCAAGCAGGCAGGAGCTATTGCCAGCCCTGCAGGAACAGGCTGCTTTTCTACCTTGGTCTCCCTTGCCTCTCTCCTCCCTCTCTCCTCCTCTGAAACATCTCTTGCTGCAGCAGTGCTCCCTCCAGGATGGACTCCCAGGTGTACCTGTCTCCTGCCCGCTCCAGCATGGGGACCAGGCACAGAAGGATAGGAGAAAGGTTTTTGCAGCCTCTTCTTCATCATAGAGGAGAGAGACACAAACCCAGCAGTCCTGCAAGGATACTTGGCACGGTGCCCTTGCCAGTGGCTACCCCTGATGCAGCCCCAGGTGGTCAAGGACAGAGTTTTCTGTGGGATTACTGGGATAAACCCATTTCTTATGAGGAGCTGGGAAAAGCCCAACTGTGAAGAGGTCAATGCTCCAGGGACTGGTATGTTCCTTCTGTGCCATGGGTGACAAAACTGTCTTCTGCAACCTCTTCTTCTGCATGGCAGGGAAGTCAGGGTGGGACATGGAGGGAAGGGTTATTCGGGGTTGTCCAGGGAAAGAGGGGAAGAGGAGATTTGGGTCTACATAGGGAGACCAGAGAGATGCCTCCACGGCAATATTGAACCCTTTTTTCTGGAGTCTGCACTGATGAAGAAGTCAAGAATCTCCTGTTGCTTCCAGTGTTGCAAAGCACTGGATGGAGCCTCTGAGCACAACAGGGACATCCTACTTGTGTTTGCTGTGCATCTCATCCATGCTGTGTTGCTGGCCATCTAGCCTGAGGGCTGGGAATCGTAACACACAAACATCTAACCATACGCAACAGGCTGCCTCTCCAGCCTGCCCCATCACTGGACAGCCAACAGGAATTTGTTGATTTAAAATGTGCCTACGTGCTATTTTATCCCACATAGCAATATGGCATGATGCAGACTAAGTATTCTCTTAGGTGCAACGTCTGGTTGGCAAATGTGACAGAGAGAGTCCGATTGCAATAAAAAGTTGATGTCTGGCAGTCAGCAGCAAGTAAAGTGTGTGTGGCTTTTGGTCCTTGTGCTGTAGCACATACTATCAGCTGTCACAGGAACTCTCAAGGACTTACCTCCTAGAGGATCTCATGGTGCTATAGTTCATATGTGTACCTTGAACCAATGATGCACAAGTGTTAGAATACATTTGTTACAGAGTTTGTCATTTAAGTTCCTTCTCATGCATCATTTCCTTCTCATGCTTTTGGTTCCCTTTAGGAACCCAAGTGACACAAAGTAAGTAGGAACAGTCAGAGTATTTGCATCAAACTGTACTACTGCTTCAGACCAGCTCGCTGAGGCAGGCATGGCCAGTGGAGATCCTAAAAGAGGTGAGGAGAGCTGATCCTCAGCAGAGAGAGGTTCTCCAACAGCCTCCATCAGCAACTGAGTTGATGGGAAAGAGGAAACTGGTTTTAAGATGGAACTTTGTACATTTCTGAATGTGATTGCATGAGTGCAAGAAAACTAATTAAATGGTTCAGGCATTCCTTCCTGTTCTGTGTCCTGCGTTGCAATGTATACCAACACCAAATAGCGAGAACTACTATGATCAGCTGATTACACCATTACTACCTGCTGGAGATTTTCACTGTTTTTCAATAAGCCATGATGACCGTTTATTAAGCCAGGGGTTTGGACTAGATGGACAGTGGGTTTAATCTAGTTCCTAAACTGTGCTTTAACATGTGCTACAACTTGTTTTTTAATCATTTGGTTCAAGTAAATAGTGTTCCTATGGAGAAAAGGTGTTGCATAGGTCTCTATGGAAATTATCGCATGGCCTGGAACTGTACTGCAAGTATATAAGAAAACTTGGCTGACTGATGTGAAAATAGGTAGGACAGTTTCTAATGTGAGGGAAGGTGTTGTCTGGGGAATTTAACAGGATATTAACAAATACGGTTCAGCTATCCATAAGTGCCATGAAAAAGGTCTCACAAAGATCTCGGTTTTTGCTTTAACTCTATAGATGGAACTACAAATATTATACAGTACAATTTTGCTAAGTAAGACAGATTGTGCATGTGCAATAGCTAATTACTTAAACTGTAGGAGAAAGAGAAAAGGAAAATAAAACTTATTTTAGCTATCCACTTGCAAATAAGAATGACATTTTGTATAATAAACTTCAGGACTGCATTACTGAAAAAAGGCATCTAAAAGTGTCGCACTTCTATTTCACCAAAATAATAAATGTGGGTTGATATGGTATCTTTCATACTCAGGAAATTCCTCACAGGTTCGCATGATGACACATGGATGCCTGATCAGTTGGTCTGTAGCAAATTTAGCTATAACACATTCACCTCTACTCACAGAGATATTTCAGTTTTACAATCTAAGGGAAGAAATACAAAGTTGGGGAGCATATCAGATTTAGAAATCTGTCTGCACTTTTTTTGCCTGAAGAAAATCATGAGCTCTTCAATATCAATTTTTGTGACTTCCTTTTGGCGGAAGAAGGATGTTATAGAACAGAGTTTGAGTAAAGTGGAAATGAGCTTGAGGAAACAAGCCAGGTGAGTCGGGGCAAGAGGAGGAATTCTCATCTATTGTCATTAATTGAGATGGACTTGGACTAGCAAGAACTGAACAAAATTTACATTTAATTGGTGGTAGCTGATAGCCATCTGCCTTAAGGGAAGGACATTCAAAAGGAACTGCTGAAGAATTTCCAGGAAGATACAAGCACAACATTACATACGTATGTTCAAATCACTCTCTGAGTTCACACAACAGCATTGAAGGTGCAAAGAAGAAGTGGTCTAACCCACCAGAGATAGCTAAGTATCCAGTGCCTCTTTCTCAAATAATCATAGGGTAACAAGGATCAGTCGTGATCATCTGGCCTCATGTCTTGTGGAACCTACTAGGCCAAACTACCAGACATTTTCAAGTCAGTTCTTGTTTGAACTAGAGCATCCCTTTCAGAAAAGAGGTACTCTTGATTAAAAATAAAAATAAAAATCTTATGATTGGTTTCACCGATCCTCTGACAAGGTTTTCTAGTGGTTAATCACTTTCACCTTTAAAAATTTGCACATTTCATGTCTTACCAAGTTGACCATCAATTTCCTGCCACTGGATCTTATTATGTATTTATCTACTAGTTTGAAGCCTGCTGATGAATGTCAAAAGCCACATTCAGCTTTTGCCGGTGCTACATTTCCCAGTGGCCATGTACAAATTGCCAGAAGTTGCCCAGAACCAGTCCTCGTTCACAGCAAAAATCCCAACAAGAGTTTCTGCAGAGACTCTCCTACCTTGTCTTGGTAGGTTTAAGTGACTCATAAATGACAGCAAGGAATGTGACTTTATCTGCACCACTGGGGCACTGAGGCACTAGCTTCAAATCGTCACCCTGTTTTGGGTGAGAGAAGTGCGTCCACATCTCCCACACTAACCACAAGCAAAGGGTGGCTGGAGCAGGCTTTGCTCAGCCTTTTCCATCAAAAGGACTGTAATTTGACACAGAGGGATGTGCAGCCCTGTGGTGAGGGTGCAACCCCTGGCGAGGAAGCTGGCTCAGGTCCTAACATCAAGGATGCAGTAAGTGCAGTTCCCGCAACTGCTCAGGGATGTGCATGCCAAACCTTGCGGCTGCAACTGTCGTTTTACATATACTGTGACACTGAGGCAAGCACTGGGAGGTGGTTTAGCTCCTAGGTCCTCTTGGCAGTAGCCCTGGAGGGCCCCAGCAATCACTGAAATACGTGACCAAGTGAAAAATTGCTAAGGCAGGAGAGCAAAAGGAAGGTACCAAACACCATGTACAGTAGCTTTAAAGAGCTCAGTTGCTCTTTGAGCTCCTAAAAGGGAGTCTGATAAAAGCCACAAAGAAATATATCTCCAGCACTGTTATTTTTTAAAAGCAAGAAGCAGTATGAACTTTCCCAGGATCAATCTGCAGTGTGTCTGTCTGCCTCTCGTTAATGCACACTTACAGGTGGTGTAAATGGCCCTGACACCCTGCAAAGCCTCCAGCCCTCCCACGTCCCAGTGCACTAATGTCAGGCAGAAGAGACAACCCTTCCTTGCAAGGGTCTGGAGGACCACTCCAGGGCTGCCATCACAGTCTAAGAGCACAATGGGCTGTGGAAACAGTCTGGACCCTTGTTCTGGGTCTCGGGAAAAGCCTGGGATTTGGTCAGTCATTACAACACTGAGCATTGGGAAGCTTCAGTCTCTGTATGGATGTAGCCCCCTGTTAATTCAATATTAAATTTGCCACAGGAAATGTGCTTCTGGAGCAAATACTGTGTGCCTTTCGCCAAGCCAACAGCATAACATTGTAAAGAAAACAGAAATCTAACAAATAGTCTTTTCTCAACATGTGGCATAAAATCTTTCTTCACACATGCAACAAAAATTATTAGAGCAATTTAATCAGGAGCAACAAGGGAAGGGGCAGACACTGGCAGGGACAGTGCAGGACATGTGCAGGAATGGTAGGGGAGATGGGGGAGAAGGGGAGATACAGGGATCCCCAGGCGTTTAGACTGTATTGCCCTCCTGGACATGGAATTGAATCTTTTCCTGCCTCAGAAGTGTGCAGATGGCAGACAAAATCCTTCACCCTAATGCAAAAAACAGAAAGAGGATAGAGGATTTGCTATGGATCTAAAAAGGTCCCAACCCCACTGGTAGGAGTCAAGACCGAGTCACATCATGGAATTAATTTTTTTCTGTGGTTTGTCTGGAAATTTTTTAAGCAAAAATAGGAAATGGCTTTTTTTCTTTCAAATACCACATTGCAAAAAAGTTAAGTGAAGAAATTAGGAAATGGGAGAATTAAGAGTTCCTGTACAGCCTTCATTTGACTCCCTTTATGCACATACTTTATAGCTTGGTCTCTACAACACTTTCTTTTCGCCCCATGGGACCCATTTCATTTACTGAAGATACTGGAAAGACATATTGTGAAGGAGACAGTAATTCACAGGCAAAAAGGACAGGCTTATAGTTGAGGCAGTTGAATGTTGCCCTAGAGGACTGAGGACTGAGTCTACAAAGGATTTAAGGCTTGTGCGTACTAACCTTGTCCGTCTCCCCTGGACCTGATGTTTGCAGCATCTCGGGGTTCACCCAGAGCCTTGCAGAACATCTCAATGCCCTGTGCTGATGGCAGCGGGGACAACAGAAGGGCATCCATCCCAGGCAGGATCTCCTGTTTTGCCAGGAGCAAGCTCTTCAGCTTCCTCCTCTCTGCTGATTCATTGCTGCTGCTGAGGCACTGCACCCCACCATCTCCAGTTTCCCTGAGGCTCACCCTGCCTTTTAAGTATAAGACACATTTGGGACCTAAGGCTTTTAGGACTAATCATTTTAATATTAGAAACAGAGATTCCAGGATCAAATCAGAGGTAAAACACAGTGCTGTTCTGCACTTAAAAACACTCTCTCTGTGCCATTTCAATGTGTGTCACCACAGAGTCCTCCAACACGTCCAGGCTGCAGAGATGGGAAGTGAGTGTTCCTACAGCCATCCATCTCCTGTCCTCCCCTCTCCCTGCCTACCTCCTCTCGGCTGAATCATTTATCTCCATCCTAGCTCTTATATTACACTATTTTTTCTTCCCACTCCTAATTTGCTTACGCTGCAAATGTAAACTTAATGACTTGAACTTTATCATCCTCTTTTATTAGTACCCCTCTCCAGGGTAAGGTGACACACACCTTTTGAAACCTTTATTAAGTTACAATAGCATGCAGCATACAACTGTGAAACATATTAATCAGACAAGCCTTCTGTTAATCTATGAACTCCAGTGTATTCTCAGCGAGACCCATATGGACACAACACAGGTGCAGCATCAAGGTGTTTTGTCCACACTACTTGTCCCTGTTTTCACTTTAAAAATTTTGACATCACAACTACCACAGTGAACTGGGAATTGAGGTAATTGTTTTAGGGAGAGCCACTGTAAAGCTGTATTTATTAGTATTCATTAATAATTTTCCATGAGGAAATGTATAATTTCATATTTGCTGCAGAGTCTGAAAGGTACACAGTAATTAAAAGATGGAAAGGTTTGCATAAGTATCTACCTTTCGAAGACTGAATGTGACATGAGTTTTGTAGGAAAAATTATCTGATATCCTAAGGACTGTGTCAAGATGCATACTTGCAAGAAGACATGTTAAGACTGCCTGAGGCGCCTTCTTTCAGTCATTTTCTGTTCTGTATTTGATCACACAATTGTACCGTTCCTATAACTTAGAAGTAGCGTTGAATGGATTCTAAAACACTTATTTCCAAGAAAGGAACATTTAGAGAGATTCAGGTGCCTAAATATAAGAAGAGCTGTCTAATGTCATTTTAGATGCTCTGAGAAGCCCGTCTGGCTTGCAGCTGCTGCTCCAGCAGGGCACAAATCCTGCCATAAATCCTGTGTCAAAGCTGCCAACACATTTAGATGACTCCAGCAACTGCCGTCATCTCCAAAGGCATTATGTTTAGGTACCTGATTTTCCCCATTTAAATTACATTTGAACACTGAAAACAGAGAGTCATCAGATAAACTCAGATATAACTTCAGCCAGGATTTCCTAGCCACAGTGCACGATTACTCTCATTTCTCTGTTTCAGTCATTCCTGCTTAGTTTTGAATTTATTGCCTCTCGGGATCTCCGGGCAATTTGGGCGAAATGGCTGACAAATCAGAAGCGGCTGCAGGAGCGTAGTCTGAGGAAATGCTTGTCTGCATTCAGAAACCGGCAGACGTGGCATTTCCACTCAGCCCACTAATCCACATGTAGCTGGGGTTAAAGTTATAAGCGGGCAGGTGCTGCCTCTTCTCACCTTGTTTGCTGGTTTATGCTGGTTTGGGGATTGGGTTTTTACCAGAAATCCATCCCTGAAGGAGGCATGACTTGCAGTGACAGAGAAGAGAAAATGCTTCCGCAGTCTTAGGGCAGGAATGGCAACAGGCAGAAGAGACGACAGGACTACGCTAAGGTTACGCAGGTACCCGTGATATTATTCCCACCAGGCAAATCCAGTCTGTGATGCTGTCTTTAACAGGGTGCAAAGAAACCTATGCGGATACTGCAAGAATATTGCAAGCTCAAAAAATATATGTTGTCAGAAGATTTAAGGTCTCCTAATGAATTTCCTTAAACATGTATGTGTTCTGCAATCTCTATTTTAACGGTATTTTCTGGCTGCAGAAATAACCTTTGGCATGCCTTTGTTAGCTTCTTTGCAGATAGAAACTATGCTAAACAATTTTCCCACCTACTTTCAATGGAGTTAAGTACCTAGACATCTTTCTGCATTTGGCCTCCAAACCCTGTTTATATTTGAAAATGTTTAATATTTTTTTATGAGAGCAGTACATCTTCCTTGCTGTGGGTCAGTTTATGTTCAGAAAAGAGGTTTTGTGTCAGTCCAGGTGGTATTATTTTGCCAGTCAGAATAAACTGTACTAGCAAAAGGACTGTTTTAACATGGGCTTACGTCTACAGTAGAGTTTTCAGCACTATTCCTAAGTTAGGATATGACTTTTTTTCCATTACTGACATCCACGCAGGCAACAGCTTGTAAATGCAGCTTAGACCAAACAAGGTGAACTTTGCTTAGCTCAGTAAAGTGTTAATACCATCAGTAGCAACAGGCATGAGAGAAATATATTCACTGCTGGTAGACATCAGAAGTCTGGTGAGATAGGCTGAGCTATTCCAGATGCTTACCTGAAGATACATTCAAGCTACTCTGACCATCGCTACCTTGTGAAAATCATTTTTACTTAAGGTGTCTCTGTGTGGATACTCCAATGGAGAGACACCCTACATTTCCAACCACTTTGTGAAATATGAGTCAAATATATCTTAGAGCAAGAAATACCATGTTCTGACATTTCACTGATTTAAAAATGTATTCTCCATAAATACGCGTATATACCGTGAGTAACAATGATGCTTTCTTCCTCCCATGTCCTGGTTGCCTTGTGCATTTAGACCATAGGATCATCAGAGTAGGGTTGATCTTTTTTGTTGTATTTTTTTGTGCAGAGTGACCTTTGAGTTTAGCTGTTGCTATTACACCCCAACATAAAACAAACTGCAGACAAGAATATCAGGGTAAACATGACAGGCAATCCTTCCATGTAGGAACTGTGGTCTCCCCTTCCCTGTCTCAAAAGCACAACGCATACCCCAGCACATGTAGGCACCAAAGCTGAAAAAGAAAAAAAATGCTCAGTTCTGAACTAGTTCCATTAAAAATTTTTATTTGTCATTGCCATGGTAATTATACACTTAGCAAGGTAAGTTATAGTCTGGAAAGTTTTGCTGGGGATGAAAAAAGCAGCATCCCGAGGTCAGTGAGTATGATGCCTAAAGAGACAGGTGTGAAGATTTAATTCCTTTTTGGTCCTTTGTTCTGTGATATATTTTTACACTAGCTGTATAAGCTCTCCATTAAGAATATCAAACCATGTTATCTCTCTTTCCTTTGCCTGTCATTGTAGGGTTGCTGCTGGAGCTCAGAAATTAGGGGAAGGACTTGGGAGCCCCATCGGCCTCATTCCTACTCTGGATGGCGAGAGGACGGCAGAAGAAGTAGCTCTGCTCCTCTGGCTGCCCTCACAGGACCTCCTGTGACTTCTAAGAAACCTTGCTCTGCTGCATGAAGCTTAGGTTATTCTGAGAAATGATATAAAAAGATAATGTTTTATATCTGTGCATCAGATAGTGTTATTTGTATATCCGTTATATGGCGTGTTTTCCCCTGTTGCTCTGTGTGGGTCTTTCACACAACAAAAAAGGGAGCTGAAAAGAGACTTTAAAGAAAGGAAAATATAGAGCCTCATAATTTAACAGAGGGGTTCAAAAGGAGGTGAGAAGCCAACAAGCTGAAAATCTGTTTGTTTTAATCTCCCTACTGCTTTCATGACACAGGTCTTTAAATAACTGTAGGCTCGGTGACTTTTTTGTTCCAAGATAAGAGCCCAGATTTGGTGACTCCCTGTAAACAGGGCAGAAACTATTGCACCTGGTTTGAGCAGAGCCATCTTTGTCCTTGTGTGATCATGAAATATATGTGTCCTAACCTCAATATTTACATTATTTCACCGTATTTTTTCTTATCACACCTGTATCTCCTTTCTTTCAGGTCCCAAATTTCAAAGATCACAGCTATGTTTTCATAAGAAAAGCTTGAAACCTGTAGCGGCCAGGACATGCCTGACCATGTGGCAAAATGCAGCCTGGTTAACAGTAAGTGACCTCTCTTCTGAGCCTTCAGAAGAGAGCCAGCAAAAAGTGACAGAGGTATTTCAGGGACCAAATCTGTCCATGTACCGTCCTTTTTACTTCAGTCATCCCTCACTGAAGGAGAACTTGAATTTTGCTTTTTTATAACTGCTCTCCAAGTGCATTTCTTGGATCATAATTCTGCTTTACCTACATTGTAAGCTCTTGGGAACAAGGATCACGTTAGATCATATGCTTGCACTGCATCCAGCTTGAGGGCTAGCGCACTATTGCTATGGAAAAAAAGTGTTAGGAAGTTAGAAGAAAAGCTTACTGAAACAGATATGGGAGGGGAGCAGAAGAGCCTCTTTTTATACTAAGGACACAGGGAAGCAAAGCTTACAGTATCTATATTTGACCTTTAAGAATAAAAAGAAAAAAACAGAATCTGAGCTTGCTTGCATGAAGAATCAACGCTGACCTAGAGCAAACTGTCTGTTAGAAACGGAGGGTTTGACCTTGGTCTGACACGCTGTGGAGACATTTGCAACACTAACAGTCATTTGACTCTTATAACACACCACGCTGTGTTCACACAATCAGCCCAGATAAGAGGAAAGTCTCCCCCGTCTTATTTCTTCCCTTTAATTCATTCCTTTCATCTTATTTTTTACAAACCTCTCTAGCATTCTTGCATATTCCACACTAAATGCGCTTCTACCTTTAATGAAATGGGAAAGGTAGCTGCAAGAAACTGGGACTGGCCTGAAGATGCTGTTTCTATTACACTCATTTAGTCTTTCTAGGACTGAATGGAATATTCCTATGGCAATGTACTCGTTAATCTGCATTAATTTCTTCAGTTACACAGTAACAGCTGATGCATTGTAGTAATCACTGACAAATAGACTTGGTTGGAGTAGGCAAATTGGATCTGTAGCAGAAGGAGAAAAGAAACCTCAGATCCAAGGAAAATAAAAGCCTAATTCCTGTCTATGCATTGACAGGATGAACCTGAGCTCAGATCAAAAGCATTTCTCTGAATAAGCCACTTTTGCAAGAACACAGAGCTTGAGACAGAAAAGAGGGAAGCAGCTGAGAAATGCTTCCAGAATGAAAAATTCCAGAATTCCAAAGATTTCTTAAATGGAAAATAAAACTTCTCTGCCCAACTGGTCCTACATCGCCTGCCCAAGTACAGAACTGTACTTCTTGAACTGCTGTTCTCTGACCATCTCAGGTCCTTTCCTTCCGATAGCTTACCATGTTAAAGAGGAGAAAAATTGAGAGCTAACCAAAATGGACTGTATGAAAATGTAAAACAAACAACGTCTCTGTTGTACTTGTCATTGCAAATGTTTCTCTTCATTTGGCAATCGCAACTGGTTTTGAAAAAGTACCTGTATAATTGATGTATTATTTTTCATATGAATAAAGCATAGGATTTCCTTAAAGCCTCAGGAATCCCATCGGACTGACCTAAAATCATGAAGCATGCTTAAAATAACACATTTTGGATTTTTTTATTTGCCTTTTAGATCTGATCTGATCTTCTAGGTGAAATTTCTTCACGTTTTATATTTTAAAAAAGCTGGAAATGTTATAGAATCTTTATTCCAAGAATGTAAGTTTTAAGAAATGCATCAAAAATCATGAAACTTGAAATTAAAACATGAAACTTGGCAGCAGTGGTGAGCAGTAATTCACTCTTCCAAGCACTTCCTCACCCTCTCAAATAGAAATTGCTAATCGTGAGAAAAAAATTCATAAACGCAAATTTGTAAAGCACAGATCAAGCCAGCAACATATAATTAGTTCTTCTCTTTTTTCCCCCCCCACATTTAAACCAAATGTAACATTAATTTCACTCATCTATCTCCAGTTTACCAGCACTGGTCTGAAAATACATGTACAGAACAAGCCCAGCTTAGTACCACGATGCCCTCGTCTTGTCCAAAGCTGTGTAAGTTCAGCAGCAACAGATCACCTAGCTGTTTGCATACAAATTGATCCAAGTCTATTGACTTCCTTTTCTGTAGTTCTCGCCCATGTATTATGCAAAATTCAGCAGGCAGATATTATAATCAGCACATTAGTCACGGAGCAGACACCTCCAATTTCCTTGTAGCCTCCCAAAGTCACATTCTGCTGCCATTCTGAACCTCAAGTATTTCATGCAGTCAGCATCTCGGTGTGGGTACAATGAACCAGGACAAAATGAAAATGCCATGATACCACAATGGACAACTTCTGCTGATCCTCAGGTGCACGGGTGTTTATTTTGACCCTTTGCCATCTGCATCAGAGGAGAAATTGCAGGAGCCCTGCAAAGGTTGGAAGGATTATTTATAGACAAACTTCCTCTCATGGCCAGTGCAATTCAGCCTTCCTAATGGAATTCAGCCTTCCGTTAGAAAGTCTGGACTGCGCTGAGTAGTATCTCTTTCTGGCCCATATACTCCTAGACTTCCCGGCAATGTGAAAACTCAGAGTCTACCCACAGTTTTCACTGAAGAGTTTCATTCTGGCAGAGCTTAGGAGTGGTGGTAGCTGAAGCTCCAGTGCTTTTGCTACTGCACAATGCCAGCACAGCACTTGCTGGTGACTTCCCAACCACATGCTGCTTCAATAGCTTCCTAGAGTAGCCAGGAGAACAGCAGGCTGGGGGAAGGAGGGTACAAGGCCGCAAAGTCAGGGGCTGAGCACTCTGGAAATCTGGTAAAGTCTCTTCGTGCCTTCTGGCTTCGGCTGCTGATCCTTCTCACCAGCACGGCAGAAAACTTCACCCCATCAGCTGGTTCTGGTACCCACCCAGGGGAAGTCAGTCATCAGACCTACAGCTGGAGTTTTTGGCTGTCAGAAGTAAAATATCATCCAGTGGTCGCCCCTACTTCTTGCATGAATTCAACTGCTTTTTCCTTTATGGAGGTACTCTCCAGATGTTAGTGGAATGCTGCTTCCCATGCCTTGGAGATGCTTTTCCTCATTTCCAGCTATGAGCCTTCCTGCCAAGGAGAGAAGAAGAGCAGAACACTCCCCTCCTTTCTGCTTAGAGAAACATCCTGGGAAATGGTGCCATATGCCAGAATTTGAAGGATTTGCCTGGAGGATCCTGGGAGTGTGACTAAGCCCCTCAGGGTGTCTAGAAACACCTCGATTTTCTTTTAAATGTTGCAAAAGCTGCTGTACTTTGAGATCTGTGCTTGGGGCACGTAGGTAGCCCAGGGCTGGGGCGGCTGCCCCTGCTTCCACAGCGATGCTCTGCCTCTGGCTTGGGGGCTGACAGGGACAGGCAGGAGAGCCAGCAGCTCCCCAGGCGGACCGGCTGATTGCGCTGACACACAGGCAGCCACTGTAATATCTCACTTTTCTCATTAACAGAAGAATATTATGTTCTATTTAAGAATTTCAGTTGATGCATTATCTCAACACTCTGTTATGCAAAAGCAGGGATCTTAGGAAACGTTATTAAAATAGCAACAAACGTACTCTTCATGCTGATTAATACAATGAAGAGTTTTTTCCAGTGGTTATTCTCCAGTCTAGAGCCCAATCCAAAACACACCAAAGCACTCCATTCAGTTTTACTCGGTATAGGTTAAAGACCTTATCTTTTAAGACAAGCTGAAATACTTCTCTTAAGGTTAGCCACACTGATCTGAAACTTCGAGCTTGAGAAATCTATCTGGAAATCTCCTACATTCAGACTTTCTTTTTTATCTAGATTTCTGATACTTCCTGGTCTGTTCTGAGCAAATACCAGCAAACCCAATTCTCTTCCCTCTGAGTATGCCTTTGCGATTGCTAGTCAAAACTGGGAAGTGTAGAAATGAGAAAATTGCAGTGTGGGGACAGTGAAATGTGAAATTCTTCTGGGTATGTTCTTGTCAAAGGTTCAGATTTATTCCTCCATTTCGTTTTTCACTATCATTTACAAATTTGCAAAAACTTGTCCTCAAGAACAACCATATTCCATGTTAAAATGATGCTCTGACATCTGTGTAAGCAAGTCAACACCCAACAACCTAAGGGTGTGTGAGCCATTTTCCAATCTGGTTTTCACTGAACTGTAATTACTACAAAACAATTTAGATTCTGATAAAGATTTACATATTTTCTTTTGACTTCTGCTATATTTTGATAGCATAGATGGCAAAATGTTTTACTGTAGATAAATGTGACTGTGGGTTTGTGACTTTACTAATGATCATGAGTCAATAGGTCTCATGATACCTACAGTAGCTTGCTAGATAAAGGAATATACTGATGCTTATCTCTGTAGAAAAATATAATAGTTAGAAAAGCTTAGTAATGCTGACTGTCCCTCATTGTACAATGCTTCAGCTCATGTCAGGTCAGTTTAATGCTAAATGCAAGTCCAGATGCAATTCGTTCCATATTCTCTGCCAAAAAAATCCGTTCTGAAACCTCTCCTGCTACTGTCTCACCAGACTAAATATTGTCTGCTAGCTTAATCCTAGAGAGAAGCAGAAAAAGAGTGCAAAATTATGTTTTTAAAGTGTGTTCCCTTTTGATTTTCATGTTTTAGAGGCTAAATGTTAACTCTGGAGATCTGCAAAAATGGACTACTAAAGAACTACAAATGTGTTTTATTTCATGGATTACAGTGAAGAGAATTATCTTTTAGCTGACAGAGTTTGAAGGAAGCTGGGAGGAGGAGCTATGGGCCATTAAGTAAACCTAAGCAGCTTATACTACCTTGCATTTATTTAGGCATGGATGGGATTAGCTGTGGGCTGATTAAAGGAGACTGTAGAGAAAGAGGCAATGGGGCCAGTGGGGGGTAAAGGAGGAGGTGCTGCAGATCCAGTCATGCTGCAGGAGGTCTGAGCAACACGTTGCTGTGGCAAAAGGCTTGTGCATTAATAGTCCTGCAATATTGCATGGAAGTCCTGGAGGTGCGGTTGAGGCGCTTGACACTTCTTGGATTTGGGAATTGGAGCTGAGAGGCTCCTCCATGCGGCAAGGAAACGCCCAAGCTCACCTAGTGTATGAGCCAGCTGTGCCTTGGGGAGCAACCTGGGCTTCCTTGGGCTTTCCTAAACAACATGAGGGCTAGGGCCAGGAAGAGAGCTTGGGAACGCAGCAGAAGGCTGGAGGGTTGGTGGCCTGTAGCTGTGCCACCTTAAAATAACTCACAGGCAATGTACCCCTAAAAAAATACATGTGCAGCAGTTACTCAAATCTCTCCTCTGTAATTGGTTCCCAAGGCTGCCGGCCTCCCGCAGTATGGGGATTTGCATACAGCCCATTTTTTTCCACAATAACCATCTCTCTAGTTATGCAAATCAGATACCCTGAAGCAAAGAGTACACAACTGCTGTTGTGGAGTTACAACTATTGTTATGACTCAGGAAAAGAGCCATCTCTGCACCCGATGAGGAAAGCCCATTGCAGTATGAAGGCAAGGTTTGATGGAAGCATCCGCAGCCGATTCAGAAGGCGGCCAGCCTGATGCCTTGCAGATCTGCAGCCACAGAGGAGGGATAGTCCTGCTTCTGCTGGACCAAACTGCGAATCTCCCAGGAAATTTGGCAGGAGTGCATTGCCAATCAAGTCAAGTAAAAGTATTAAGGAGAGAAAAAAGCAAGAAACTTTATTTCTGAGCTGACCAGAAGGAAAACTAACTGGCTTTAAATGGAAATTTTTAATGAAATTTTACAACTGGAAACTCCTTACGGTTGGTTCATTCTTGAAAACGGTGTCGTGTTGTTTATTTAAACTGCTTTATCTCAGCACTATTCAAAATGCTCAGACTGGAGCGCTGACAGGGATGTGCCATGGTTTTCTTTTTCCTAAGTTGTCTCTTCTTAAAGAAATACAGTTGAAACATGTCAAACGAGAGAAATGTGATTGGCAGCTGAGCTGTTGCACATTTTCTGGGAGCTCTGTTAGTGGCTGTCAAAGAGAAATCACCTGTGAGCCAGAGAAAGTAGGCAGAGAGGAACTACCAGCAGTTTCAGAAACGAGATCTTTGGGCTTAGGAGGGCCTGAAGACAACGTTTTCTTTTGCGATTTCTTTGGGTTCTGCTTTCTACAGGCTGGCCTTGGTTTGGGAAATCAAAGGGAGATAAGACTGGGTTGGACCTTTTTGTCTTTTGTCTAGAAATCCAGAGGCATGTTCCTCTTGGAGACCACACCTCAGTGCATTTCTGAGAAGCTTCAAAACCATCTCCTCCTGACCACCTCTTTGGATGTGAAACAGTGGTTTTCTGTCGCTGATCCTGGCAAATTTTCCAGTGGAAATGCAGATCCCTTAACAAGCTGAGCATGCCCAGATCAATATGTTCCTCGTATGAGCTAGCTTTGCCTGCTCACCTTGGAAATACTTTACCGATATCCAGGGGTTCACAGACCGGAGCAAAACCCCACTGTCACAGAGTAAGCTCCTTGGCATAGAAAAGGATTTGGTTTGGGTTTGCCAGACAGGAGAGACTGTGATTTTGGCCATGCTCATCCATACGTGGGCACCCATACCCATCCCAGCACCACCATTTGCCTCCCGCTCTGCCAAACTCTTTCTCCTTGTGAAAACAGAAAAACGGTGACATTTAATATAAATGTGCAGGGTGGGTTTTGAGGAGTGATTTGTTTCCCAAACACTAGATGGAGCTGGGTAATTGAGGTTCATTTCCAGCCTCCCTGCAGGCTGTGGGTCGTGGAGGAGCTGAGGGAGGCAGTGGGGTTGGCAGTCAT
Source organism: Gymnogyps californianus (assembly GCF_018139145.2). NCBI lineage: Eukaryota > Metazoa > Chordata > Aves > Accipitriformes > Cathartidae > Gymnogyps > Gymnogyps californianus. The sequence continues at coordinate 30,989,276 of NC_059474.1, read as the reverse complement.
TCACCCTGCCGCCTCCTAGAAGCTAGTTCCAGGGCTCCGTAATAGGGTTTGCTTTTTTTATTAGCAACAATAGCCTTATACAGCAAGGCTAGCCTCTTCCTGACATTACATGAAATAGGTCAGTATTTGGATAGACAGATTTATTGTGCAGTTTGCATTTAGGCTTAACGGTTAAGATAAATAGTTCTTTTCTTCCCTTGGGAGCTGATGAGCCAGACTCACTTCCAAACAACTGAAGACTTCTGTACTTTTTGACAAACACAGTTCTCCAATTAAGGACAGTAAATAGGATTATACAGTCTGAAAAGGCTCTTTATCGCTAGAAAGTTTGTATGTGGGAAGTGGGTGTCTCTCTTTAGCGTTCATTGTAATTCTTTTAAAATACAAACTAATGATTTTGTCACATCCAGAGTTCAGGGTTTTCAAAAGGAAAAGCTGCTTAAAGGCAGCCAGCCTTCTGAGGGAAGAGATCTGTATCCGTATGATTAATTCTGTATAATATATGCAGAATTAATATACGTTTTTTAATCAAAGTCTTTAAGATGCAATCTTTGCTTTAAGCCACACAAAGAAATAAGTCATATTTATTTTTCTGTCAGGAGAGATTTTTATTATGTGACGTTGATATATATATACATATTTGTCTTTAAATCAAAGTAGAATAAATGACACAGGTCAGAAAAGGCCAAATAGTTTAGCACATCAGGAACTCGGTGTGACAGCTGTCTGCCAGCTGCTTTAAAGATACCGCAAACCCAGTGCAGAGGAGGTAGAAAATAACCTGTTAGTAAGAGAAGTTTGATCCAAAACTCCAGCAGTGAGTACCTGGGTGATATCGTACAACATGAGGGATTCCATCCTATATCACATGGCTGCAGATGTTCATATTATGTATACAATCGTCTAATCTCTCTTGACTCTAGAACATCTGTGACATAGATTAATTATGCATTGTGTAAAGACAAAGCGTGGTGATTTAATTAGCTTTCTGATTACTGATTTTCAGTTCCATTGGCTCCCTCTCTTGTCCTTGTAATATGAAACAGGATTTACTGGTTTATTTTCCATATTTTTTTTCTTCCTCTACAACCCAGCTTTCTTACCAGGGCAGTTTTACGTGTACTCTTCTCATTTTTGTCACTGCCCTATGCCCCTTCCATTTCTGCTGTTTCTTTGAGATTAAGTGGCTAGAAATGTAAATATTAATCTAGGTGGAGGGAATACCATCTGTTTCCAGTTTGGTATCCTTGGCTTTTTTGCATTCGAGATGCAGAATGATGACATGAATTGCAATATGCAGAGAATACAGTGATGATGATATTGTAAGACAGACAAATGATGCCCTGGACTTGCTACAGTATAATTTACAGTGATATAGATTGCATTTATGCTTTTTCTATTGGCATCAGAGATATCCTTTTTTGTTTTCTTAAGAATTCCTTAAAAGCTCAAGTAGTATTTGCAATTTTGTCATTTAGCTACAATTTTGCAAGATTTCTTTTATCTCCCAGTTCTGTTTTTCTCCAGGGACAGGTACACCTCTCAGAGCCTGTTATTAGCTGATTTTGCAGCCTCCCACACTTCTAATTTACAGCCAAATTTGAACTGCTTTCTTCGCTTGTGAGGTGCCTCAGGTCTGCTGAGCATTGAAATGGCATGGTAATTCCTATCTTTTCCTTACAGCTTGATGCTGAGCTGGCTCATCCGCTCTCCTGCTCCCAATTTCTCCTCTCAAATTGTTTTGGGGACCATCACTCTAATAAAATGATGAGAAATAAAAAGCGAAAAATAGGGTTTAAAAAAAATTTGAAATCCAGTCACTGTTTAATTTTGGCATTTATGTACTGCTCTTTGCCTTCTCTGCACTTCTGCACGAACAGGGAGGGATCTGAAGAAAGATGCTCAGGTCTAAGCACTTTCATGGCTCATCTCACATGTGGGAATACATAGATTTTCAGCGCTGAGCGAGGAATCTGCATATGCTTTAGAGGACATTGCATTTTGCATTTTTACTGTAATTCCCCAACTTGGTTGTACTTGAAACGTGCCCTCTTTCTTAGATAAAGGAGAAGTGAGCCAGCCAGGGTAGGAGAGTGGAGCTCAGTGTGGAGCAAGGCACGTTGCAGCTGCAGTTGTTGGAAATAGTCTTTTAACGTCCTGGCTTGATGCCCCTGCTTTCTTGGTGCCCAAGGCAGTTTCACACATTTCCTAGCAATCCATCTGTGAAAGATAGAAATGCAGCAACAATGCTCAATGCACAAGCATCAGCGAAGACAGAGGAAGAGCCTTTACTCTGAATGGCTGAGCCCAGTAAGACACTGAGAAATTCATTCAGTTCGGTTGACACATGCTGCAGAGCAAAAGGATGTTTAGGAAAAAAATCTTTACAACACACTATAAAACACACATCTGCAAGTGACTGTAATTGCTAAGGTACCTCTGCACCAACACAGATGTGTAGAAAATTAAGGTTTTGAAAGGAAGGTTGAAGAAAAAGTGGTGGCTGACTGCAGGACAGGTTTTTGTTTATAGGTGTCAGTTGGGATTAGAAAATTACAAAAGTGTGTTTTGACACCATGAAAAGCCACTGCTACTCTCTTGGAAGGTGAATTTTCAATAAATATGTCCTCAGTGACTTTCAATTAGAGTATTTCAATTTTACCTAAAGTCACTGCAGTAAAATATTTATTATTACCCTCAGGAACATAGGATCTTGCTATTTTAAATAAATAAAAAATGTGGCCTGTTTGCTTAGTATCCAATACTTACTTTTATAGATTAGATATATCCTTTTCATCTATAATTAATTCCTCCAGTGCCTTTCAGTTTTGAGAAACATCATCTGTGGAAGAACTGGATGTTTAGTTCAGCTGGGAGATTTTCATGGAAGCAGGGATTAGACTAACCAGTACAAGAATGATTTGCAGCTACATATGTGGGCTATCTATATTTGAAGGCCAGCCTTTTGCTTTTTTTCCTATAAGAGTTTGGTCTTTTCAAGCTGTACCTCAAAAGCCACTCAAGGTACACCTATCTTTTCAATGATATTGACCATTCATCGAGTGTTTGGTGTATTCTAGTAGATGCCTACTGAGAGGCTAAGATCTTGTGTAACAGGGTCACTGGTTACATTGAGCCTTTTTGCCACATGCAACATGACACAACATCCAAAATCCATTGGCTTCTGCTCCCAAAGGGAAAGCTTTGCCACGAGGGGGTTTCTGCGTGAATCACCAGGGCTGTTACTGTACACAGCTTTATGGTAGATCATACCCTATGATGTAACCCTGCAAAGAGATGCCTTCTGGTGCAGCTCAGAAAGGAGATGATACATAGCTACTGAATCATTTCTCGTGGTGCTTCCCCAGCCCTGCTAACCGATGCAAGGCCCTGGCCTCCCACCCTCGCTGCCCTCCTTTGCAGGGTCTGGCTCCCCAGGTTCTGCAAGGACCTGGTGTTTTTCCTACCCAGGGATGCAGGAGGTTTGCAACCGAGCAAAAGGACACCCCACTGCAGAGCTGCAGGCACCACCAGCCCTCCTTGGCTCGCACTGCTACCTACATCAAGTTAAGCAGGACTCTTAGTGGCAAGAGCTCACACAGTTGGACGAAAGGCGGAGAAGCAGCCCAGACAACCCAAAAGCAGGAGCATTTGCCATAAATCATGTGGCTGGCTTCTGGAACTGAAAAAAAAAACCCAAACCTTTTTGGCTGAAATAAGCCTGCTGCAATGCACTTCCAGCTTCTCGGCTGAGTAGAAATGAATGCAAAGTAGACACTCCCCAAAGGGATCCAGGTACTGCCTCAAGCTCAAAGTCAGGGTGGTGTCTGAGGGATGCTACTTGAGGTGAGCTAGATGCACTTCCAGGTAGGATTCAAGAAGTATCTGAATTTCGTGCAGAAAACACGGTTACATACATGAAGCAGATTTCTGAATAGGCTTTTCAAGACTCTCATACTTCCACAAGCCCAAGGAAACCTATTTTGTAGACAGAGCACCAGATTCTCATTTGGGCTGCAGGTAGCCAAGATGGACCTTGGTTATTTTAGTGCAGTTTGGTGAAGAGCCTTACTGGGAATGGGGCTAAGCTATACAACTCACATATATCATTTGGAAAAGCCTACCCTTGTTGACAGAGGGATCATGCTCCATAAATACTATGCTTCCATAACCCAGAAAAATTTAAGGCTGGAAGCATATGGAGATGGAGATGTACCCAAGGGTGTACTCTCACCCTTGCTACTTTTTCAAATCTGAGCAATGTTGACGCAGAGGCGTATCAGAAGACTGACATTGTCAGGACAAACACTCAAAATTCACAAATGCTTCACCTGTTTTAATTAAACCAAAAGCCGATCTGTAAGGAGCATCTTCCAATACAGCTAGAAGCTTTGTGCTGAAAGAGTGCAGCAGTTCAGCCAGGATGGACAAAGGCTTTTACGCAGTGTCCAGCATGAAAATGTGACCGAGACTTTGGAGCCGTAAGTGAGACGTGGTGTTAATATTGGTGTGTAGAATGCATTTTAATGTTGCTTCACATCAAAAGGCCTTGGTTAGATATTTGCTACTTGGCCATGAAGATCCAGGAATGAGCAGAACATTCAAGATTATTAACTCCAGTGAACCCTGAAATGAGAAGATATTACCTAGTTTACAATCTCTTTCTGAGACGGTAGCACAGCTTTCCCTTGTAACTCTTTCCCTCTCCTTTTGAATTTCCTTTTTTTCCCTTTTTGCCCCTTCAGGTTTTCCTCATTTAAGCAATTCCATTGTGCCAGTAATTAAAACTGTTCTTGACAAAGGTATTTCCTTATCGATGTGGTATTATTGGTTATAAATCGGTCTGCATTCATATTTTTATACTTGTTACGATAGGATGCTTTCGAGCAGAAGTGATAAAGTCGTTAAGATTGCCACCCGGAGTTCCTGAAATATCTGTTTGTCTCCCAGTTCAAAAACTCTTTGCCCTCTGGGGAAAGGGGAAAAGGGAGAAACTTATTTTTTCTCATTTGTGTTTTTAATGGGCTAGAAAACCCAATGGATTTATTATAATTACAATGCATTTAGGGTTTCACAGAATTATGGCTAATGCTACAAAGGACAAAGTTGATTTAAATTAGAGCTGGATGACTGGGTTTTGTATGCATTTCAGACCAGGAGTGCATGCAGGTACAGAGCCCTCATCAGAACTGCTAATATTAAAACACTTTAAATTCAAAGTTAATTTGACTGTGAGGAGGAATATCGGACTATAGCATATCGCATAGATTCCCTGAGCCTGTCTATGTGTTCTGAGTATGTGTGTTGCCGGCTATCATTACAGACAGATCTGCCAATGAAGTCAGAGCAAGATGCCAAACTAACAGCTAACACTGTCATTAACTTGAGCATTTGCTGTGATTTCTTCGTTGACAAACATGTTTGTTAGAACACATACCAGGCGGCAACATCCTAGGAGGGAAGCAAGAACAAGGAAATTAAGACAGTTTGCTTGACATGCAAATTATCATCTCAGCTCTAACCAGCTTCTGAAAAAGATACACTCTGTAAAAATGACACATACAAGAGAATACACAGCGGCCTCATTTTATTTTCAGGCAACTGCTGTTCCAATTTTTCACAGTATTTAAGGTAAAACCCCTCCTTTCCTAAGTATATTATTCTGGATTCTCTTTAAACACAGAAGCTTTTCTCTCTACGGCTGCAAGTTTCCGTCTTATTCACCTTTCTTCTCCCAGGCTGTAATTGAATCTGTAAGGCGTACTTCTTATGGTACCATAATCCGGTGTCATGGAAACTTTGGAGTCAGCCAAAAGGAAAGCAATTCAGAAGCTGGCAGTCATTAAATAGTGTGAAGGATATTTTCTGAAAACAAAGGTTTCAAAATTTGGGACTTACATGAAGATATAGAAACAAGTCTCTTCTAAGCAATGCCCAGCACATACACAAGCTTATATACTGACATCTTCTCTCAGAGTTTTGCAATGATGGAGACCTGGACCAAATGCTACCAGCACTGGTAGAAGTGCTCCCATGAACTGAAATTTCGTATTATCTAACACTTAAGCAACCAGGACTATTCAGGGTTAACAAAACTTAGTCTGAAAAATATTTGTTTGGGGCTGAACACTTCATTACTCAAAAAAAAAAAAAAAAAGTGTGGAAGTTGAATTTCTAAAGTAAATCTATACCTTTTATGAAATGGAGCTGTAATAAAAATGCCATACGTGTATAAAAGCTATTGTTTCACAAAGAAAGTGATTTGATTTGCATTAATACAATGGATGAGACTACGGCAGAAGAAAAGACTCGCAAATCAATGGCTGTGCTTTTCAACAAATTGAATCTTCCATAGCAGCGCTTTTCATACATACATATTAGGTGTAGAGACTTCCATATCAAGAAGCAAAACCGAACACAGAGAAGGAAAAATCCTATACCTTTGCACTATAGTCTTAGTATTACATTGTTGCAATTGAATTGCACCAATAAAGCAACAAATATGTCCCTTTAAGAGTGAGAATAAGAAACACCAATTGCAAGTATGAGATTCATATGAAAGAAATATATTTTGTGATGAAAAAGTCACTGAATGTTAGTGTGTCAAAGCTAGTTTTTCTGCAAGACTGATTTACACTGAATAAAATTTCAATTAAAGGCCTTTTCTAGCTAAAAAAAAACAATTCTCTGTTCTCTGTGTTCTGGAGACAGCTGGACCCAACAGCACAACTCAGAAATATAACTTAATGCAGGGTTTCAGCTGCTGAAGCCAAGGCAAGTGAGCAAAAAGCCTTTTACCAGTCTCACACCGAGGTAGCAGGGGTGTGGGGGACTCAAACTTACTCTGGAAATGGCCTCATTTCCACCCATTTCCACCACGCTGGACCTCTGTAGTGGTACCTTAGCCTAATAGCTGAGGACCATCAGGTCAAAGTGGGATTGTGGTGATTTTCCTGGTTTTTACTGTAGCCTTCAAGCAGCAATGGCACCAGAGTCATCCATGATTGCTGCCTGACCAGCCCATGAGATACAGGATGATTCACCTCAACCCACCGCTGCTCCAGTGATGTGGAGAAGTCCTAGGAAAGGGAGAGGGAGAGCAGCTGTGGCTCCAAGCTTGCCTAATCCTCCTGCATCTCCCAAGGTCTCTACAGGCACCCCTCAGCTGAAGCAGAGAGGCCAAGATAAAACACTGTTGACATTTCTGTATTCATATTTCTAAAGAAGGAAAAAAAAAAAAGAAAAGAAAAAAAAAACAAACAAAAAAACCCCTGTGGGATCCTCCATCATTTCCATTCAAAAGGATTAGTCAAGGGCAAAACCAAATTTTTGTTTTCTCACTTTGCCTTAAACAAAGGCTTTGCATTTGATAACTAGAAGGACACTGCAAATGGATGGAAAGCAAATCTGAATAGTTTGGTAGTGCTAAATACAGGCTAACGGAAAGCCTATACCTACCCCTGTGGTTTCGATTTTAAAAAAGCTTTGTTTTGTTTGTGAGTAAAATGAAAATGACAGTTATTCAAACTGGTATTGCACAGGCACTGTTATGAAAATGTGGCTGGTCCAGCAGAAGCTTACCCGATGATCATTTAGTAAGATCAGAGCCAGCCCTGTCCGAACAAGGGTATCACTCCCAGCTGGGAGTGAGGAGCACTTTGGGGATCTGGAAAGCATTTCTAGATGTAAGAGCTCACTCTTACAATGTTCAAATTACTATCATTACCTGTGGCCACAATTTTTGGATCCCATCCTTCCCTTAGTGATCTTGGTGTGAGTTTTAACCGTACCTGAGTGGAAGCAGCAGGCTTTATGTGATGCTTCTGGCAGTAGATGTCACTTCGAAACTCCAGCTCAGATTTGGGTGCTTCCATTTACAGTGTCGTCTTCTTGGGGATGATTTGACCCAAGTCCACTGCAAGCAAGATACTGGCACTGATGGAGTGTTTTTCACTTGTAACTTTTTGAAATAACTGTGGCATGCTATTGGGGCCACCCTGATGTCAGCATCTCTTTTGCTTTTGACATTTTAAACACCGAGGTGTACTTTTCACAGCCAGTGCTTATGACCAGGTGTGATTGATATAAAGTAACCATCAATCATCTGGTGGTACCCACATATCAAGCACACAAGTGGCTGAATGGAATTACCTCTCCAGTGCTTAATTGTGGACACAATGTTTATGTCTGCAATTTGTTTACCTGCAAATTCTGTGCAGGAGGTAGATTCTGGGATTTAAAGATCTGGCATTCAGGTTTTTCTCTTTCCTAGTTTTTTCTTCTCTCAACTTGCATTTTTGCCTTTTCCTGTTCAGGCTCAGGAGTGCTTTCATAAGGGCAAAACCGGCTTTGCAATCCTTACTCAAGTTAGTGATTTCTGTGCAGTGTCCCACTTATTTGGGTAAGTATTACTTGCAGGTGCAAGGCTTTGCTGGTTTGGGCTCCTTTTCAACAGAAGAGAAGGTACCAGCCAGCAATAATCTTTTTCCAGCGCATGACAAGAACCAAGCACTGTCAGGAAGAATGCGTTTACTTTGGAATACGAAAAACAACAAAATGAAATGAATAGGCATGAGGCATCCATGAGACAACACCAGGCAAATGTGGTTTTTTCCCCCTCTTTCAAAACGTAAAGATGATGTCCAGGAGAAACAAAATTGTGACGCCAAATGCTCTCTTGGGAAGCCGTACTTGTCTGATCCTGTGGTCAGCGCGAAGGGTGATCTGCTATAGTAACGGCCTATGTTTTTCCCACTGATGTTTTATTATAAGCAGTCATATAAAAGAAGAAAAACATCTGTAGATAAATTGTTAATAAAATAAGGGGTTATCTCTCTTACCCACTCTATTAAAATTATTCTCTTTTTCTAAGACAGACACAGTAGTGTGCTTTATATTTTTGACGTGGACTGAATGTAAATATTTTCCCCAAGTTGACACAGCTGCGTTGCAGAGATATGCTCGATATGGTTGCCTTGCTTGTCAGTGGGTTCACAGCTTCTTTTTAATTCCTTTTCTGCTGTGGCACCACGCACATCCTCTCTCATTTCCCTGGCAAGCAAACCAGGGCCTTAGGGCTCTTAGGGATGGTCCCAGTCCTATGGAACCTGGGCTGACTTTCTTGTCCCTGTGTGCTGGCTTAAAGTCACTCTGATAACGTCACTGTGGAGAGTTTCTGCCAGAACAATGTCACCCTGTCACTGCATTTGAAAGTAATTGTATCTGCCAAGGGAACACTCTGCAACATGCAAGCTGAAGTGTACTTTAGTTAATATACTTTCTCTAATTACTCTGCATGGCCAAAACTCAGTTAGAGATGCTGAAAAGTCTTGATTCGTTCCTGCAGTCCGTACACAAACAAAACTAACTGTTCACTGGTGAGAATGGAATTATTCAGTGCAAATAAATTTGCCATGAGCAACTAATTCCACCTTAAATGAACGAATAGCTTGCAAACTGATTCCTTGCTTTTCTTGAAGACATCCTGGCACATAAGCATTTGCTGGGCACAGCTGCTGGGCTGGCGGGCAGCTCAGCCACAGACCCCTTCCACCACCCACCAGCTCTGCCAAGTCACCCGCATTGCTTCTGCTGGGGCCTGGTGGGATGAAGGAGGCAAGCTGATGTGAGAGCTGCAAACGGCAAACTGCTCTCATCATGAACCTTCAGTGCTTGCAAGCGCAAAGCATTCAGGGGCGATAACCATGCCGCACACCCAAGCCCAAACTGAAGGGGCTGCCCTCTGTACATCATAGTGTGACAATTTTCACCTCTGCCCATGGAAAATATTCACAAATTGGATCATCTTCTATTTGATTAGCAGAGCTGCTTCTCCTATGCTTGTGTGGGGAGGCAGGGAGGGAAGGGACGGCAGGCAGATCGCTGAGGAGGTGAAATTAATGAGAGCAAATTAGTCCCTGCGAAGCTCTGCACTGCCATGGGTACACCACGGCCATGTACTGTAGGCCAGTGCCTACCCCAGCACTAACCTGCCTTCTAGATAATTAGAAACACTCTGTATCACCTTCTCTGTTAAGTTCTCAGTCCTCAATATAATACTAAAAGACGTAGCTTCCTACCATTTTAAGAAGAAAGATTTCTCACCAGTCGATGAGGAATGTCTGCTACATTCAGATTTGCTTTTTGACCACCTGTAACCTGTTCCAAAGGATAAGTAGCTACCTACTTCCTTGGACTTCATGCTGTCCGTGGCAATCCTATATTATATAGGATAATGGCTTCAGGTTGACTGTGTTGGAGGCAGAAGGTTTGCTGGGGACACTGGTGCAGGATGAATTTGTTTGTATTTTGTGTATGCTTGGAGCAATGACTGAGAAATGAGTAACAAACCGCCTGCTCGAGTCAGCCTCTCTGGATGTATCCACCTAACTTTAAATAATGCAGTGTGGGAAAAAAAAGTTATTCACCAAATACTGTTTCCAAGTGAGTGTCTCTGGTGTATCTGCTTTTTTACATACACTAAATCATTTGGGGTTTGTTAGGCAGTATTATTTTTACTAAAATGATATTTTGCATTCCACAGCTTCCCGTTTCCTGTAAAGGAAAACAGTCTTAAAATATATAGCTAAGCCACAGGCAGACAGGAACAAGCTAATGCATAGACTGGCTCCACCTGTATAAGCCAGGATTTAAAAAAACAACAGCAAACAAATAAAAAGTCACAAAGGTGAAGTTAAAGCAGACAGCTTCCCTTCTTAAACTTTGAAATTATATTCACTTCCAAGTGTCAGGAAGCACAAGACTGTACTCTGTGTAGGCTTTCAAGCTCACTCCTCCCTAGAGGTAGCCTTTTATTCCTTCCACAGGCTTCCTGACTCTGAAATAATTTCTTCTGGAAAAGTGGTGTCTGGCACAAGGGTGCAGGGCTGAGGGAAGCTGCAAATCGCAGGGTACCAGACAGCTGCTCCTGGGAAGCAATGTGCAGGGATATAGGACTGACCTGGTCTGGCCAGCTTTGAATAAACACTATGAGTGCCCTTGCTTCACCTCAGCTTTCACAGTGAGGTAGCTTTGCCTCTTCCACTGCTGCCATGTGTTTGTTACCTCCTCTGTGCATCGTGAGCTCTATGTGGGCACGGGCAGATAAGAAAGACAGAGAAAGACTTTTTACCAGGGTCTGTAGTGACAGGACAAGGGGCAATGGTTTTAAACTAAAAGAGGGTAAGTTTAGATTGGATATGAGGAAGAAAATTTTTACAATGAGGGTGGTGAGACACTGGAACTGGTTGCCCGGAGAAGCTGTGGATGCCCCATCATTGGATATGTTCAAGGTCCAGTTGGGCAGGGCTTTGAGCAACCTGATCTAGTGAAAGATGTCCCTGCCCAAGGCAGGGGGCAGGGGGTTGGACTAGATGATCTTTGAAGGTCCCTTCCGACCCAATCCATTCTACGTTTCTGTGATTCTATGTAGGACAAAAGACAAAGGCCACTCTGACAGTGAAACCAGTGGAGACGGCTCTCACCATCCTGCCTGTGCTGGGAGGCTCCTACCTCCCAGCAGGGTAGATACTCAGTGCAAAAAAAAGTTAACAATCCTGCTTAAAATAAAAACTAAAGAAAATACTGCCACTGCAAGGCAATCTCTAATTCCCTGGAAAAGCTATGGACAAAGCTACATCAACCCATGGAGGAACTAGGCTGGTAAAGTGGGAAAGCCCTTGAAGCTCCCTCCTCACTGGGAGCTGGGCTGCCACTCCCAATGCACTCAGCAAAAGCCGGAGGATGCGCATCAGGTGGTGGTGGCATCTCCGAGCTTTTCCCTGCCGCACTGGGAGCAGCGTCGCAGTCGGTGAGTCACACTTGTCACCGGCTCCTGTGGATGTCCAGTTACTGCTGGCACATGAGCTGTGTCTGAAAAATCACTTCTGACTTCTGCTGGTGCTTGGGTTTATTAGTCTTGAATGGAAGGTCCTTAAAAGGCTGAGACTGGAGTACCTCAATCTCCTCCCCGTCTGTGATAGCTGAGCTCATCGGCGCCATGGTAGGTGCTGCTGGTAACCAGGAGGATGGTATTTTCAGTGCTAGAGTGTAGGCAAGAAGTCCTATTAGAGAACCTGAGAGGCTAGAAGAAAAAATAAAAACCTGAGAACAGGCATATCCCAGAGCACGGGAGTCTGTTTTTGTTTCGTGCCTTTGACTTTCCTGCGTCTTCTGCCTTTGCTGATTACGGAATCAGCCTCTTGATTTTTCTGACATTTAGATGTTGTTTTCTTTGTTTGCGGCTTCTTACACATGGTTTCCAGTTCTGAATTTGTCAAGCCAAGCAACTCGGAGATCTTTTTTAAAGTCAGTTGCAATTCCTACTTTGCTGGCAATTGTCTTCTGGGTTTTCTTACTCACTGCTTTTGCCCATGCCTCACGATGACAAGAATCTGCAGTGTCCCCATTTTTCTTCTCTCAGATCTTCATTTATGAGGGGTCTTTCTAGTTGGAAACAACATTTTTCTCATAACAATGAGATAAAAATGTAGCATTATGTTTTCAGAAAACAGTGAATGCAACAAAAAAGCTTCCATATGAATTGAATATACAGGCTGGTAGACCACGTGAGGTCTCCAAGCCTTTCAGTGTGATAGCAGTTACCTCTATAACTGCTGCATTGGGACTGCAGATTGCATGAGGGGTGAGGCGAATGACTGAATTCCCTAGAAACACGTGAAACCTAGAAAGTGAGTGGTCCTACAGCTCTGTTTATCCAGTGTCCTCCAAAGTCAATGGGGGCTCTGCAAAATCAGCTGGCTTTGGATCAGGCCCCTGCTACCTTCCTGCTGGTTTGTAAGAAACAAGAAGGGCCAAGTGGCTACACGAAACCCATCGTGCATGGCGAGGGTCTACGTACGAGAGGCAGAGCTGTACACAGATGTGTGTGTGTGTGTGTGTGTGTGAAAGAACTGTTCTGCTATGGGAAGTTAGCTTAAACTTGCTTTTTTTAACAGAATTAAAACCAGAAGGTTTTTCCAACTTCAAATATTTATACGAACAGGAGTACTGTACTATATCAATCAAACACTCGTGGACTGAAGACATGTTGAAATCTATGTATCTGATCTCTCAGAGCTCTGTGAGCTGCTTGGAGCTAGTTTATGTTAAAAAAAAAAACCCTAGCCCAAATGACAATACCAGAGCTTGTTAGTTCTCTGTTTACACTGTGTGAACTTAAGTTACCAGCACAACAAGAGAGGATGTATATTTTAGATAACACACTCTGGTTTCTATCTTTTGTATTTTTAGATTTTAATCCTATCAGTCTCTTAGCCAAGCAACTGAGTATCAGGTTAAACTATTGTTGTATAGAGGGAAAAATCCCAGCTTATCTTAAAAAAACAATAGGTTTGAGTATAAAAAAAAGTTAAACCTAATAATTCCACTTGGAAACTGAGTCAAATTGCTCAAACTCCTCTTTTAGTTCATGAACCTCGCAGTGATAAAATAAAAGGAAATGGATTTGCAGAATTTTTGGTTCTGTTGCCTGCCTTTTTGTCCCTCGTGAACAGAAATAGACTCTGAGAACTGCCTTCTACAGGCATTATTTCTCAGTGATTTCCATAACATTTCAAGTAAAACATCCACTTTTCCTCTGCCCGCCCTGTAAACACCAATCTGAGAGTCAAGCCAGATCCTCTGCTCTTTCTGCGTGGTCGCAGAGCCCGGCCCCATGCCCAGAGCAGCTCCAGAGGCTGCGGGACCTTCTGGGAGCATCTGTGCTGCACGAACGGGCCACCTTCATTTTCTACCTCACTTACTGCTGCCTCACCTCACTCTCCTGCTCTCTGAAATAACATTTCAAGCTAATAAGTCTACTTCTGGTCTAGTGAGAAAAATTTGGGGCCTTGGAAGATTTATTAGCTGCAGACGAGGTAGCTGGGCGATGATGCTGGAGTTGCAAACTCCAGTTTGGGGGGGGATTTTTTGTAAAGATCTGACTGCTCTTGGCAAGCAGCAGACAGAGGTCATGGAGCGAATTACCTGCGGAAACCCACTGGTACCATATAGCAGTAATTATGCCCTGAAACCCCTTGGCACCAAACACGAGGATAATAAGGAATCGGTGAAGTGCTGTCTTCAACTGGGACAATCTTACATATTCTCGTGGAAAGGTGTATCACTACCTGAAGCTAAGGCCACCTCTGCACCCTTCAAAGCCATCCTGCTGTTCCAGGAGAATGAGCAGGTCCACGAGATGACCTAACCCAGTTGTGCCCAAGGTTCAGGAGCTGCCTGTGGCCAGGTGGTTTGCCCAAGCCCTCCCTCACCACTACTTCCATATCTGTTGTGATAACCGCTGCCCGCGCTGGGCGAGCAAGGATAACGTGGTTAAAGAAGGTTAGTGTCGCACTGTATGTGCAGGTCAGGATATTATGCAAGTTGATTTCCACCAAAGCAAAACCAGGACACAACAGAAGCCGAGTGCCTGGTTAAAATAAATGGGAATTTTGCCTAAGTAAGGTTTGTAGCTCAGGCCTTTAATACAAACCAAGTCAAGAAAAATACGTTTGACTCAGCACTAGGCTAGCTATTTTAAAGCTTTGAACAACACCTCTGATGTGACTGACCTTGAAGAAATTTGTTATTTATGGTGCCATCAGCCAAAAAGGTTTGAATTCCTACCGAGGCTTTGCAGGGTGGTTTCCTAGGAAATTTATAGCAGTGGTAGCAAAAGCAGCAAAAGCAATTCAGATAAGCAAATAAGTAGATCCAGACCTGCATTTTTCAGTGGATGTAAAACATAAAGCCAAAGAAAGAGCAGAAAAATTCTGTTTTACCTAAAGGGTAGTACTTATTAATAGATAATATATCATTAACACATGCTTAATTTCTGAGAGACAGTAGATAGCTCATAACTATAGTGTATAACAAGCGCAGCAGCTTTTACCAATGGGCTTCATCTTGCTGGGAGGACAGACTAGATATCTGGGTGCTGTGTCGTCTCTCTTTCTGCCAGCACATTCCTCGAGTAAGCCTTCTCCACTTCCTACAGCAATGCATGCTGCTGCTCTCCCTCCTGGCCACCGCAGCCACCCGCGCTCCTCCCTAGCTGCCCTACCCCTCCCACCTCAGGGTTCGGGCTTCTCTGCACCTGCTTCTCACCCCTCACCTCACAGCTCTGTTAATAAAGAGCCTGATATAGCATCTTTCAGCCACTTAACAAACCTTTCAAAAGGGTGCTTTAAACATATATCTGTGTAAAGAAGAGCAAAGAAATATTTGGGGCTGGTTCCACCTTAAGAGCAATTTTGGAAAAAGTATCTGCAAACACTGGCAGGGTCCCCAGATGACACAGCACCCAGATATCTAGTCTGTCCTCCCAGCAAGATGAAGCCCATTGGTAAAAGCTGCTGTGGTTGTTATACACTATAGTTATGATCTATCTATTGTCCTTCAGAAATTACACATGTGTTAATGATATATTATCTATTAATATACAGGTTTCTTTACCCATACTCATTACCACCAATGTATTTATTCCTGTTACTCCTGCACAAGTGTGTCAAACTTTGGTAATGCTTTAGAAACCACAGGAAGATTTCTGAAGGTTTGCTTGGCCCCTGTCTTCCTCCTCTTCCTCCTGCGGCCACCCCCGGCGGACCGCGAGCCCCGGCACCCGCGGCACCGCCGCCAGCGCTGCCTGATGGACTGATAGGCAGTGCAGGAAGCCCTGAGGGAGGCTGAATTCATACTGATTCTGGGACTTCTGGGCACTTCAGATAACCTCACCACAAGTCCAAGCTGACTTTTGCTTTGATGGTGGCAACGCTCTACCGTCAACATCGCCCGGCTGTTTTCAGCCCTGTTACTTAATCTGTGGGGTGATTTACGATCTTTGCTCTAGTCAGCATGAGGAGCACTACTGATAAAAGGGCAGGGGGAAGGGTCTTTTAAAGAGACAGATGATTACAGCCCTGTGACAAAAGTCTGAAGACTTTTGAAGACTTCTCTTGAGAACAAATGAGGAGGTAGATGTCATCCTAGGAACACACTGACCTACTCATTTCAAGATACGGTGTCAAAGAAAATAACTACCTGATGCTTTTCCTCATACAGCACTGTAAATGCTTCATATTCATGTTTTCATAGTTTCATATTTTCCTGTAACTGCATATAGTTATACCTCCTTAGCAATAATAAATACAGTACTTGTCACATGCACAGCTACAGGGCCTCAAAGCATTATCCAAGACTTACATTTTGGTTGATCTTCAAAATCCTCTAGGTACAGGGTCTGCCTGTGGTATCTTTTAGTTTAATATGTCAAATGTGAGGTAAGAGACAGAGGCACTGACTGGAAGCTGGAAACACAAATATCTGGGTGCCCCATTCCCCTTTCGGCATTTAAACACCTCTTCGTTTCAGCAGAAGTTTAGGCACGGCTACATCACGTATCTCTGCAAAACCTGAAGGCAGCAGCATGCCTGCAATGGGGCGGCGTGTGGGGCTTAGAGAGGACCATCTCCTCAGGAGGCTCAGCTCATGCCCTATAACAGGGGAGCAAAGGGGCTCCTCTTCAGTATCCTTAATGTTTTTAATGCCAGCTTTTGTGCGCATCGCTCCCAATGGGTGCCACAGCCTCTCCCACGACTGCAGCAGGGCCCGAGGGCCAGCACATCCCTGTCACTGTGCTCAGGGAGGTGCCCAAAGCCAGCCTGGACACATTTGAGTGCACGTGTGCCCAAGGCACGGGATGGAGAAAGCCAGGAGAAGTGCCCAAGACACAGCCAGGTTGAAATCCAGAAACAGAGAGGGGTTAGAAGAGGAGGAAAGCAAGACAGATGAATCATTAAATGAACAGCAGCACACTGTCTCCCTTTTCATACCCCACTTACAAAAGGATGTGATTTTCTGATGAGAGATCACGCGACAGATCAGAGGCTAGCCAACAAGTGACTTCCATAATAAGCTTACGCTAAAGGATGAGATGCCAAAACACCCTGTAACAAGGATACTAGAGAACAGTTTTAGTAACATATTCCAAACTTCCTGAGGTTGTTTATACCTTACTTCAGACTGATGAAAAGCTTTTTCTTGCACGTGGACTGGTGTGAAATACCTTTTAGCTAGTGCTAAAAGATCTGGGGGTAGAACACAGTGCACACTTTCTCAGCTAAGGACGGAAGAATTGCTTATATGTACTTCAAGAAAAAAGCCAGTCGTGTAATTACAAGATTTGGGGTTTATTCCAAAGCCTTTCCTTCTATAAATTAACATCTCAATCAGGAGATTAGCTGTTATTTTTAGAGTAATTTTATGGTGTAGATGTTATTCTGCAGCTTTTTCTTTCTCAGACATTAGAAGGGCTCTGGGGATTGAGGAAGAGCTGCGAAACATCACATGAAAATCATTAGTCTGACCAGAAAGAGGGCCAGATTCACTTCTGCACCCCAGATGTATGCTCATGCAAACCCCACTGACAATGGCACAAAGCTCAAGACTTACAACCGTGAATCAGATCCGAAGTCATTATAGATTGAAACTAGTTACTAATGAATGGCTTGTTTGGTGAGCCATATGAAAAAAGATGGTGTTTTCAGTACAGATCCTAGAAGACAGATGTCCACATTTCAGAAATTACTTCCAAACTGGCACTACTTGGCACTCTCAGAAAAGAGAAAAAAGATTTAAAAGAACACTCTTCATCTAAAAACATATTTGTGTCTGAACTATATTTACCCACTATGGCCTGTGAGGTTTTGAAGGAAAGACTCAGTTCTGCAGTTGTGTTGTTGATTGTGGCAGTCTCTAGACCTCAGAAATACTTTAATGCATGTCACCTGAATTGATAAAAGCCAAAAAAGCATGCAGCTATTTCTGGTTCATCCTTCCACCAGGTGTTGCACCCCTTTACCCAAGCATCTCCTCCACTTGTTTCCAGCTCTTCTGATTTACTGTAATCCTCCAAAGTTGCCAGGTGAGGACCCTAGTACAAAGGATTTAAAATCTCCCCTGCAGGCTCAGGCTTCTTAAATGCTTTTCATGGTCCTTTGCATAGCTCAGAGACTGGAGAAGTTCAAGGGGAACCCCACAGAGTCGCAGGCTTGGCACATATTCAGGGTGAAGGAAAGCCCAATTCTACCCTGCTTTCCTCCGTACAAGGAGATTCGTACCTGCATCCCTTCCCAGGAGACTGTCTTAGCCTTGCAAACTGTTGTGCAGCACTGAAAGGCTTCTGCAGTCTCTCCCCTTGATGTGGTCTCACTTTGCACATTACATTTGAACATGAATTGCTCCAGAGGGAGCATTACGGTGCAGTGATTAAAGCACCCAGGTGGGGGCTGGGACACGCAGGACCATCAGCACTAATAAATATTTAACCTTCGTATGCAAAGTGTAACAGCTTCGGCAAGAGAGACTCTGCACCTGCCAGCCCCGCTCAGCCCGGAGCCTGCTCAACCAGGACTGCAGGAAAACAAGGCTTCAAGCAGATGGCGGAGTTGAACTTGGATCTCCCAAACCGTAAGCATGTGCTTTAGTCAATCTGCACATTCAGTCCAATTAGTGAATAGTGCCAGATCCGCCAAAGCCGCATTTTTCTCACGCTAAACGATTGATCAAAACAAAAGACAACATCTCACCCAGGCTCACCAGTTAGTCTTGCTGCTGATCACGGCCCCACAGGCAGTGCCAGTGTTTCACAACAGTCGCTTTCTTCAGCTGTCAGCGTGTATCCTTTAGACACCAGCAGGAAATAAAGCACGAAACTGGAGACAGGAAATTGTTTAATGACAGAAATTGGCAAAGACAGGTGTAATCCTCAAGCTACTTTTAACTCATTTTAGGAAATAAGCAGGTATCATTTTGACAGCGTGCCTTTAGCAAAGAAAGGTAGAGATTCCCATGGTAAGATGTGGTCTTCCTAGAGGACCGAGTCCTCATTCTGTTGGTAAATAGAGAGTGCCAGCTTTATCACAGCTGGGATGGGAGTTTTTGTGAAATCAATCTAGAAAAGTACATTTTAAATTCAGCTTTTGGTGCCATTTAATATTATTGTTAAATGACAGCTATGGTGTGATACAAATTGAAGAAGTGTTTTAGTAGCTGCCCATGATTTCATAGCTGCTGTATAAACACCAGCTTTGCCTCTGATATTGCCCTTTCCTTACCTACAACTGCTCCTTTGCTGCAAACTTTGAGCCAGCTTTAACCTTGGTTCATTTAATCTCTAGCACCTTCCCTACCTGTGGACTTGTTTTTGCTCTTTTCCTGCCTCTTCTCATTAGCCTAAAACACACACTTTTATCATAGAATCATAGAATCATAGAATGGTTCGGGTTGGAAGGGACGTTAAAGATCATCTAGTTCCAACTCCCCTGCCATGGGCAGGGACACCTTCCACTAGATCAGGTTGCTCAAAGCCCCATCCAACCTGGCCTTGAACACCTCCAGGGATGGGGCATCCACAGCCTCTCTGGGCAACCTGTTCCAGTGCCTCACCACCCTCACAGTGAAGAATTTCTTCCTTACACCTAATCTAAATCTACCCTCTTTCAGTTTAAAGCCATTACCCCTTGTCCTATCACTACATGCCCGTGTAAAAAGTCCCTCTCCGGCTTTCTTGTAGGTCCCCTTTAGGTACTGGAAGGCTGCTATAACGTGTCTCTGGAGCCTTCTGTTCTCCAGGCTGAACAACCCCAACTCTCTCAGCCTGTCTTCATAGGAGAGGTGCTCCAGCCCTCTGGTCATCTTTGTGACCCTCCTCTGGACTCACTCCAACAGGTCCATGTCCTTCTTACGTTGGAGGCCCCAGAGCTGAACGCAGTACTCCAGGCTGGGTCTCACGAGAGTGGGGTGGAGGGGCAGAATCACATCCCTCGACCTGCTGGTCACGCTTCTTTTGATGCAGCCCAGGATATGGTTGGCTTTCTGGGCTGCAAACATACATTGCCAGGTCACATTGAGCTGCTCGTCAACCAACACCCCCAAGTCCTTCTCCTCAGAGTTGCTCTCAATCCATTCTCCACCCAGCCTGTATTTGTGCTTGGGATTGCCCCGACCCGTGTGCAGGACCTTGCACTTGGCCTTGCTGAACTTCATGAGGTTCGCACAGGCCCACCTCTCAAGCCTGTCAAGGTCCCTCTGGATGTCATCCCTTCCCTCCAGCATGTCAACCACACCACACAGCTTGGTGTCATCGGCAAACTTGCTGAGGGTGCACTCAATGCCACTGTCCATGTTGCCAGCAAAGATGTTAAACAGTGCCGGTCCCAATACCGACCCATGAGGAACATTTTGCTTCTCATTCCTGCATTCCTCATTAATTTATTTTCCAGGAAGCAAAAAGTGAAAATAATTATACATCTAAAACCCCAGGAAGTACTAGATTTAAAACAGGGAGATGATTTGTGTCCTGGAAAGAGTTTGAGGTCACACTCCTTTACTGGTCCTCATTGCAACCAAGAGCCCTGCAGCCTCCTTGACAGCTTCCACGCACACGGACAGGGTAGCTGTAGGAAAAAAAGGACAAACAACCACCCCTCTCCAGCTGTGCCTTCACATACAGAGACAAATCCTGCTAGAAAATGACAAGGAGCAGCTAAAGGAAATGGACTTCAGAGATATGAAACGCTCATCGCTGCCTCCCTAGGAATGGATGAGATGAAAGAGGAAGTGTCAAATCCAAGCCAGACCCTGCATGGACACCTGCGACTGTGTACACACAGCCATCTGAACCTGCGGAAGATGAAAAGCAGACAAACAACTCAACTTGATAAGGGAATATGGGTATTTATGTTATTACATGCTAGTAACTGCATGTAAGCCAGAGTATAAACCTGGCCTTTGTGAAAATGGGGGAGATAAATAGAAGTTAATCATGGTTTTCTTGCAGCTCTGCTTTATGGATGTGAATACTTGAGACTGAAGGCAGTGCCTGGATCTCCTATCGCGTGTAGCCCTTGAACTTTCTTTCGGTTTTACTCAAATTACTGCTAATTATTAAAGCTCATCCAGGCAAACTCTAGTACTGTTTAGCAACAGCTTCTGGGATTCTCATTTTTAAAAAGTTGCTAGCAAATTGAAAAAGACAAGAGGAAGGAATGGTTTTTTTCCTGCCAAAGCAGGTAACTGTGCATATAATACTACTTAATCAGCTGAATGCTGGTGGTTTTCCCAGAGAATGAAGTTCTGGAGAAGGAGCCCTAAAATCTTCTGTAAACTCCTGTGGACTTCTGTGCTGGCAGAAGGAGAGTTGGACTGACTATGTGCTGTATCAGATTGCTTTGCCATGTCTTTGCAATGGATGGTGAAGTCCCAGCTGCTGGAATCGCAGCTTCTTCACTTTCATTTGTACGCAGTGCATTGCTAGCTCTCATCATTGCAGATAAACATCATCGTGTGAAGCAAGCACAACTTGAAAGTCCACCAAGTGGAACTGAAAGAACCCAGCATGTTTTGCCTTGGTTTTAAATCATGCCTTGGAGGACCAGCCTATGATTTTTTGTTATTGGGTACAGCAATGCTTCAGGTTTTTTCCTGAGCACCATCATAATTTTGCTCCCTAGACATCTATCAGGGCTAATAAGGTCAGGCAGTGAGGAGCATATTGCACACTATGTAATCAAGACAGACTTTGAGTCAAAATCCTTCTACATCAGTAGGAATCTTTCCAGACTTGTACCAGAAGATGAATAGGGATGAAACAGCACATGAGGACATTTTGGATAACTCTTTGATAACATATTGGAAGCAGAGATGGGAATGGACCTTCATTTACAAAGGACTGAAGAGTCATGAATTCCGGATCTGGAGATCGTATTGGGGAGCTGGTGCATATTGTCCATTTATTATTTTGATAATACCGTTTCTCTGCTTTTTCTTTCTCTACTCCAATGGACAGCTCTTGCATCAAAACACTTATTTTTTAAAGAGACAATCTCTCTGTGTTCCTGGACAGTCACTTACATGTATGTCCCTTCAAAATCTGTAGGTTTTAAACCCAAGACTGAGCTGTGATTCAAAGTATTGCAGTGAGTATGGAGCAAAGTACTGCAGTGAGCACCAACCAAAGCATCCGTGTCCTCCAGAGCAATGTTCAGGCGAATGAGTGACAGCACCTGCAGGGAGGGAAGAAGGAGTCAAACTGATTTTCCAAAGTACTGACCACTGACATATCATGGGGGTGATGTGGCCTTAGGGGAGAGGAAGGACAAGAAAGGACAATGGTATTGCTAGTTTGTGACTTCCATAATGATATGTTTGCAAAATTAAGAGGGAGGGAAGCAGGAAAGGCAAGTATTTATCAGTTGCCACTTTCTGCTTGTTGCATGCTAAGGGATCTTTCTGCCAATTTCTTTGCAAAAAGAGCTGAGCTTGCTGAAGCCTAAGCTGAGGGGGTTATATTGGGACAGAACACATTGGTGACAGGGCACAGATAAGCTCAGCCACTGCACAGATAGTCCCTGCTCCTCCTACTCCCCTAGGACCCTCATTACCTAGCATCCTTTGCTTTCATTACTCCATCCAAAACAACTTCATTTTCATGCAGAGTTCTCTCTGCAGAGAGAAACTGTGGCCCTTTTGAGCAGATGTATAGCTGTGCCTCTACGTATGTAGCAGAATTTATTCTACAAAATTACTGACAACTGAAGTCGCATGCAAAGGTTGGTAAGCTGAAACTGCATGTCTAGATTTGAGACAAAATTTCAACAAACCCTTTTGATGTAGTCGTGTTAACATAATGAAAAGTTTGAAAGATGTATAACTACTGCAATAAACTAATATTCTCTTTTGCCTTGAAGTATTAGTACTTGTGTCCAGCCTTTGAGCACTTCCAATTGCAGAACTACTAAAGCCAGAAGAATTCAGATGGTTAGCAAAAATGCTATGTCTTCAAGATGTGCCTGCTCTACTAAAAAGATTAGATCTCAGCCTAGGCTGTGGGTCATGTAAGATAATAATTGATTTTCCATTGCTATTGTTAAAATGTTCTCTATAAATAGGGGTTTTTTGACTGAATTAAACCTCTTCTCATCTTGTTTTCTCCAGATTCATAAAAACCTGAAAAACTTCCAAACATTCCCAAAACTTTCTGGTAGGTATTTTAATGAAGTAAAAAAATAAGCAAAATGTTTATTTTCATTTCATGAAAGATGCAGAGGATATATTTCAATGCACCAGATGACCAATATTTGGAGTGCTTGACCATTCAAAGAGAGAAGAAGGTATGATTATGTATATATAAATATAAACAATCCAATCTCATGACATCACATCAGGTTCAACAATATAAGAATATTGTAAAATCATACTTTGTCAGTATTTTAGCTGCTGCATGGCTACTTGACCTAAAACTCTAGCTAAAAAGAAGAATAGGTAGTTTGGGGAGTTGACAGGAGGATCAGTTGTCAGCTGTTCAAATCCAGCCCAGGTTGCCAACAGCAATAATGATAGTAATGGAACTACCACTGCCATTACCTTCTGGCAGCTGTTTGACTTAAGTAAAATGAGTCAGTGGACTACTACAATATTTTTAGGTTACCCATCCCTCCAGTTTCTAGACGGTGCCACAAAAGCTCTCAGACCACTCCCTAGAAGAGAGGTGTCAATGCACAAAACTCAGGAAGGGTGTCTTGAGTGAAGTACACCTAGAAGTAAGAAACTTCAAGCCAGAACTACAAAATCCTCTGAGCCCTAAAAGAGCTACCTTCAGTGCAGGGCTAGGACAAAGTGGCTGCTTTTATGGTTTTCGGAAGTTCTCCTGGTGATTTCCTCAAGGCTAAATCCTTAGTTGTCCCTCTAGGTGGTCCAGGACTGTCACGCTTTTGGACTTACTCGTCTTGGCCAGGTCCTTGCTCAATGTTCCTGTGTGAATGAGAACAGAGATGCTTTGTCCTGGATGATGTTGACAGGGTTTGATCCTTGCTAGGACTGTAGGGTGTGTTATATGATGACATTTACCCTGTCCTAGTGCTTACGTGGTCCCATTCCCTCTCCCACCACATACAACCATACAGGGGTCCTTCTACCTCCCTCACCAGCAGCTGATCCAGTGTCACCTCCTGTTGTGGGAGGGGTCTCCTGGGCCAGAGCTACTGTTCCCCCCATGGCACAAGTCAGATAGGTCTCAGCAGTAGGGCCAGCAGCACGCGTGTGGCTGGGGGACATCAGCAGGAACCTGGGGACAACATGGCGGACAAGCTGCTGGGGTGAGAAACATAGTGTTGGAGGGAGGAGAAGACAGGGAGAGAGGTTTGCCATGAGCTACGTCACCACCATTCAGTAGGTACGTAAGAAAACTCTTCCTTTCTGCTGACTTAGCACTCTCACAAGCCCCCCTGCTCACTCTTCGGTGCAGGAGAAGACGACAACCTGAGCAGCACTGTGACAAAATTCAGCGCTGGCACAGCAGAGCTCCCCTAGCTGAGATGGTCTCAAGATTAACGTGCGGCAGGTTCGCAGACAGTGGTGATGTCTTTTACGAGCCCTGCCCACACGGCTGGCAAAACCCAGGCAGCACCGGCAGTGTCTCTAACCGGGGTGAAGTTGCAAGGCCATGGTGGGGCTCAGACCCCTTCTTCGCGTTGCTCTTGGGACATAAAGGTGAGCGCCCCATGGGCAGGCAGCAGGCAGGCAGGCGGGCACGCATGTGCCCGCACACAAGTGCCACTGTGTTCTCGCTCACACTTGTAAGCCCTTGTGTCAGCAATGCTCCCAGGAAAGGAGGGTCTGACCGGCTCCCAGAGCCGACTGCCACAGGGCAGAGCAGGGGAACAAAATGCATCTTTCATGCCCGGGCAGGCACTGCCGGTCCCCTGCCCACAGCCTGAGCGGCATCCCGGTGGGGGCAGGTCTTGCGTCCCTATCCTCTGCCGGCATTTTTTATGGAAGCTGCCAGGATAAGAAATCCTGAGAAACACTTCCCTGGAGTTGCAAGGCAACTTCTAACAGCTGCTCCTATGAAAGGTCCTTGTAGTGGCGCAGTCTCAGTCTCAGCACAAGATGTCATAACAGGCGGGGTGGGAAGGGGGGTCCTTTTTGGGAGGGAGGAGGTAAAAGTGGATTTCAACAGGGGAAAAAAACCCCAAAAGCTTGCTTTCTACATTCTCCATAGCAAACATGGCATTTTCAGGAGAAAATTTGAATACCAAAATATTCGAGCCAAAAAATAAAGTTTTTAATTTTTGGCAGCTCAGGACAGGTTTGGGCTGCTCAGTTTTTGACAGTAAAGCAACATATATTCGCACCATTTTTTTTCTTCTTTTACAGAATGCTGACATTTTCAAATGCATTTTCCCTCAAAATTCAGTTTCTCTTGAACATTTTCAACAACACTTTTTCACGATATTTAATTCTGAGGGTTTCTCACTGCCAGGGGAACAGCCGAGGATCCAGGGAGGAGCTGTGGAAACAAGTTAGGTATACAGACTCTCGGGAGCAGCTTGGAGCGGTGCTGGAGCCCTTCGATCCTGGCCTTTGGCAGTGACTGGTGTCGTCCGAATCTGAAGCAGGGCAGGGATGTGACAGAGCTCCCAGCCCACTTCTCCGGGGGAGAAGCTGAAAAAGGTGGGTGGGAGGAAAAAGAGTCAAGTCAAATGCACCTTTGAACAAGTCGTGCATTCTTCGCAAGACAGCAGAAAAAAGCAGAATATGCCATGCCCCAGCATCATCTCGCTACTCGTGCCAAGCCTTGCAGCCAGGGAGAGCATCACCCGACCAGCCCACAGCTGTAACAGAGCATGGACAGTCCTCTGTGCTTGTAGCCAAAGGCAGCAGCCCAAACCTCCGTGTTGCTACATTATGTCATAGCTGGGATTGGTATAGAGGGTCCTCTGTCCATTCCTGCTTTTGCATACATAAAAGCCAAGCGCAGGCAGCGCTGATCAAAGCCCTGGCGGGGTCGGCAGTGGCACCCCTCCTGCTCTGCTCAGAGCAATCTCCCTGGGCCATCCAACTGGGAAGCACAGCTCGGAAAAGCATGAGAAGGTCTTGGGGCAGAGAGGGAAAACACGTTTAACTAAATTCACCCACATTTTCTTACTGGGTAGCAACATTATACCATTTTTTTTGGCTACAGGCATCTTTCCTCCTTCAGGCCAGTCCACCTCCACTAACTTCCAGTCAGAGGAACTCCCGTTTCACACACAGAGCATCAGAGTATTGTACACACACAACCAAAACTGCCAAAGGCAGCCACCACAAACTACGCTGAAAGTGATTGAAATATGTTGATGAAATCCCACTCCCCTGCTCATCCAGCCGATCAGACTAGAAATGATGGCTAAAGGGTTTCTGAGCTCCTCTGAGCAAACAGTGTGGAAATATAAGTCTTGGTTTGGTGCATGCCCAGAGTGTTGAACTAATAACATTTGTCTCACATGTAAGCAGCTGCAAAACCTGATATTTACACAAGGATTCACAGAGATGAGAAAAGACTGCTTTTTTTCTAGATGACAGGCTCTGGTTCAAATGGGAATTAATCTGGGAAAACCCTCTGGTCTGTGTCATACAGCATGCCAGGTTAAATGACGACAGTAGACTCTTTTTTTTATAATTGAAGATTGGCTTTAAAGCATTGACATCGTTCCCACACCAATATAGCAGCATTTTTAGCTACCAAAGCACCCATCATTTTGCATGTCAAATAGATTGTGAGCAAAACAAAACTCTACCTTTGAAAGCAATCAATCAACAAGCTCACAAATGCACTTGGTATAAATACAAATACACCCAAATACACTAGCTGGTGGGAGCCACTGTTTTGCAGAGCTGTCGCTGGTAGCGCACACATGCTTGGCTTACCTTCGACAAGGTGGCTCCAATTTCAAAGCTTAGAGCTGCCTTTAAACAGGCATTTCTAAGACTCGAGCATCAGCTGGCACATGCTACTGCTGGCAACACAATGGCTGTTGTCTCAGCCACCCAGAAGTAATATGCAGAAGATGTCTTTTATGAGGCCGATTAGTAGAGCTGGAAAACACAGCCCATTTTTTAGATACCCAAGCCCTACCTCAAGTCCTGACGTGAGTTACTTCTCATTTTTTTTGGCTGTATCAGCTGGTCTAATAAATCACATCCCCCTTCTTACAAAGCTTGCATCACTTTTATGGAGAAATGATAAAGGAGATGATGCTCCCGCTGGTGGAGCGCAGCAGTGCTCATGGCAGGGTGGATACAGCAATGTCTGATACATCAGATTGCTGCAGAATTTGGAACAGATTACAAACTCTAACTAACCCTCAAACCTGCATGCCTTCTGGGGGTTAGAATTTTGGGGTCTGGCTACATACATTAGACTGGTCCCAACTCTTTATTTTTTTGAATACCACGAAGGCAAGTTAATCTGGCCCTCAGCTCAGAAGTGCTTCTGGCTCCTCGTCTAACATCAGCACAACACTAAAGCAATAAAAGAATGAATGCAGAGGAGACGAACGCAGTCTCAGCTGAGTTTGGGATATCTAAGGTCTCACTCCTCACCATATTTAAAAATCATATTTTATTCTAAATCCCTCCCTCTCTCCACTAGAGGTAAGTTTTTTGAGGCAAAAGGCAGAGTGTCCCTCAGCGCTATCAGGGATAACATGGCAGTTGCCAGTGAAGTTTCCAGTTTTGCAGAGTTTGGGTTGTATGCTGTAACACAAAAGGGATAACTGTGGCCCAGAAAAATCCCAGGCAAATTCCCTGACTTCCATGATGCTGTTTCAGTTTTCCCTTTGGTAAGAGTAGACTTGAGTACATATTTCGTTCTTAAAAAGGAGTGTCTACTGCAGGTCACATCCTATGGAAAACTATGGTTATCATAACAGGTTCAAAGTTCTTCCAAACAAAACATTTGGAGCTGAAGGACACCGTCTGTATTCCTTTACCTCCTATTGTTGTAAAGGCTCCAGCTGCTCTACCTCTGCAGTGGCAGCACATCTGTGCTGCTGTGGAAACACAAACAGAAAAGGGATGAGGGAAAGAAGAGCTATTTAACAGATTTTTGTCTGATGCTTCCATCTTGTGGCCAACTCGGAAACGAAAAGTTTGGCTCTGTATTTCAGTAAAGGTATTAACAAATGTAAGGAAACACTGGAATTTTTAAAGGTGTCTCAGATCCTTACTTCCAGTTATATGGATGGGGATGAACTGGGGTTGGGAGTTAGATGAGTTTTCCCTTTGAAAGACACTGAACATCAGTGCCAGCAGAGGAAGGGGCTGGTCCCTCCACTGCCACCCACTGTGTTTTGGTCTCACGCGAGCTGGCTGTGCCAAGGGGTGCAGGCCAGAGATGGCGCCAGGTGGACAAGCCCACGAGTGCTGAGCCCAACCCTTCACTTTGCTGTAGGCGTCGGTGGCGGGACTCCCACAGCGTATGGACTCTGCTTCAGCTGCCGGCTTCATGGGCCAGCCCAGGTCCATGAGGTGACTTTCCCTCTTCTTTGTTTTTGAGCATACAAAAGGCTTTCCTTTGCTTTCCTCTGATCTTTCCCAGGGCTTACGCCATCACACAGCTCCCATACCACACAACCTCCAATGATGGGGATAAGGTGATGGGACATGGCCGTCTTGCTGAGACAGTTGCAAGGGCACGGTGCCTCAGGTTCCCAGAGCCACCAGGAGCATCTCGGGGTGGCTGGATGACTTGCGGCTGGCTGATGAACCTGCTGCTCCCCTTTTGCACCACTCACAGCAATCCAGAAGCTTAGCCAAAGGTCTGTTTACCTGCATAAACTGAAGTCTCCTGCATAGGGCCCATGTGGAAAGCCATTCCCTACCTTACCCTTCCCATCCTGGCCAGGAGCCCGCCTCTCTCTGCTGCTCCGGGCACAGTGCCGCTCTCCCCCAGCTCCTCTCTCCTGGGCACACTGCCTCTGCCGTGTGCCAGTGCACTCCCTTAGTACATTTCCAGCCAAATACTTGCAGAGGCCTTGAGACAGGGAGCGAGACGATGAGCGGGACTCCTGCTTGACACCCGGACTGTGGTTATCAGTGGAGTGAGGGGTTAGGCTTTTGCCCAAAATGGATCTACTTCAGCAAGAGGGTGAGACACTCACTGTCCATGCTCCCCAACATGGACACACACACTCACAGGCACACACAGCCGTACCCTACACATGGGAGATTGCATTCCCACTCTGCAAAGGGGAAGAAGAGGATGGAGAACTGAATTTGAGCTCTGTACCCAGCTGCAGGCTCTTGCATAGAGAGGGATTTTGATATCACCACCCTTTAACGTGCACAGCAGGAATAACGAGTCCATCAGTCCTCATGTCTCACACAGCTGCTGAACTTCCAGAAGAGCAGGTGCGTGGCCGAACAGGACAAATGTGAGGACACAAGTGCTGCCATGAACTCGTTCCCAAACCCCTGGGGTGGCAGGAAGTGTCGCATGTCTGTGCAGTGTTGTAGGATAGACTCCTCTTCGGCAAGGACACAAAGGAGAGGCAACCTGCTCTAACTCTTATCTAAGGCAAGGGCCCACGCTGCTGAACTCTGTTTGAAGCAAGGAGAGGTTTTTCTTTGCGAGGAAGTGGTGAAGGAGAGGGAGATGTTAGACGGAGAGTTCATCTCCAAGCATGTTTTAACAACAGTGACCACTCCATGGACAGGAGGTTGCTAACCTGCCTGTTCACAGGGCTTTCCTGCGGCGAGCCTTGCCTGGCTCCCACTGGCAGACCAGGAGAGGCTCCAGTGCAGGAAGTGCAGCTGACAAATTTAACTCCGTTTTCAGGTTGAAATCTTGCAATTCTTCTCAAATTCACGTTCAGTTACATCCACTGTGTAAAATCAATTACTGTGGGAGCACAGAACCATAGGACAAAATCTGGTTTGATTCATAAAGAAGGTGAGCTCAGCATAGGTTTAAAAAAACCCTGCAGCCAGAGGCAGAGAAACCGTGGCCGTTTCAAGGTGGGACCATCTAATCCTCTGTAATCATCAAAAGCTTGAGGCTAAAGACTGACACAAGTCACTTTTAGTCCCTTGTTAAAAGCAACCTTTGCATAAAATCCTTTATTGTACACCGGTGCTAGAAGCGGCAGAGAGCGTACATCGCAGACACATGGCGCAGCATGTCCGTTTGTATCCCATGTCCCCCCTTTCCTCAGTGTGTGCAGACCAGCAGGCATCGAACCCCCCAGCACACACGGTGCCAAGGTCAAGAAGCGTTTCATCTCGTGCAGGGAGCCCGGTGCCCACCTCGGGGCACATGCTCTGCTCCGGGCAGCAGTTGCTGGAGCACCGCATTTGCCATGTTTTGGGGGACAACATGGCTCCCCACAGATGTCACTCACTATCCAGGTCATTTGCTGCAGGCACTTCCCCACTATGCCCACTGGAAGGGCTCAGAGACCTGCTTGTCGTTGCTGCCCGATGGCTTTACAGAGCACTCAATTAACCAAAAACCTTTTGAGGGGAAAAAAAACCGCAAGCAAGACTGATTCTTTATAACCATCTTTCAATAAGTGAGTATAGACCCCTCACATATCCTTAAATTATATATCATTTATTGAAATATAGAGATCTTAATTTACAGGATTTTTTCAAAGACAAAATATCAACAGGGGCATTTTTGAAATACATTTTGTGCCTACCATCACTCAGGCCAGTTTGCCCTTCTTCAAACATTTCACAACAGCCACCATTTTGGAAACACTTCCTTTTTTATTATTCTAAAATATAACTTTTGGACATTCAAAGTGCAACAGTTAACGTGCCTGTGGAATATATCACAGTAAAAAAAATATAAACAAAGGCAGTGATATAGCTGTCATAAATGTTTTGGCAGTATTCTAGAAGTCTATATAAAAATACTTATATACATATTGATGTATAACATCACCATATCTCACGTCCTTCATCATGTAATAGGACCGTTTTGTACAAGCTGCAGACCACGCTGTAAGGAATTGGTTGGCCATTCCAAATCAAAAGCTGTGTTTCATAGGCTAACACTGATTGTCGTTACACAATTACTGTAGCGAAAGGTTTGGGAATATCTCTTCCAGTGGCTTCTCAAAAATTAAGCCATAAAAGAAAAAGTCTGTAATACTGATAATATTGTAAAACTAAACAAATCATCCTCTCATAATTCTCCCTCTCTAGTAAATCTCCTCTCTTCCTCTGCTTCTCATTCCAGTTTCCAGGCCATCTTATCTGATTCCAAGCCTGCAGTGAGCTGGGTTTGGCTAGACCCCTGCCATGGATGCAGTTCATCTACATGATAGTCATGACAGGATGAAGAATCAACATTACCATTCATCGGAAAGTGAGCCAGCTCTGGTTCACATCCACCATTTGGGTCTAGCCCCGAGATGCGCTGCGAGATACAGAATGAAACTGGCGAGGGGAAGGGGAGACCGCATGAAAATGTCCTTAGATTCCAGTAACTGGTATAATAAAATGTGCTTGGGCTGATTTTCAAACCCTGAAGAACACTAGGCCATGTGCAAAAACGCAGGTGAAATTGCTTGCCTAATTTGAATGTGTAGTTTTAATGACTACACATGCAAATTAAGGCGTGTGTGGTCTCAAGTGGCCATTCAGATATCCGGGATATCCAATAGAAAATTTGTGTTTCCTCAATTCATAGTTCATAACTGGAGGGAGACTTTACATTGTCTCATCTGTCCTGGCTATATCTAGAGTCTTTATGTTTCACAGTTGTCCCTGTACAGAGCTCAGTGACATGTGTTTAGCTAAAGCACGGCTCCCAGGAAGACACTCGGTCTTGCTCTGTTGACTGCAAGAAATGGAGGATGCACCATCACTCACGGTTCCTTCTGATTGTCAGCCTCCATCAGGGTTGAAAATGTGGGTGCCTCGCTTCAGATCCTATTTTCACATCTGCAGTACACTTGTACGTGGCCTCAGCCAGGTGACATTTTGAAACCCAGATCCAGAATTATTTGCCTGTAACACTGACAATATTATGTTTGCTTTCATTTGATCCACAACTGTCCACAACAAGTGAAGTCAAGAGGACTTGCGTAGCTTTTCTTAGGGCCGTTGCAAGTTAAACTGTAGTTTAACATGGCAGCATGTTCTGTCGGTCACTGCTGGTCCGTCTTTCGCACTTCCTAGGAAAAATACTGCAACACAGGGATGAGTTTGCACTGCATTTGCATTGGTTGTGTCATGGCAGAGGCTGAGTACGTCCTGCGAGGCACTCATCGCACTGAATTAAGGTTAAGTTTGAAAGTTGAGCACCAGAAAGGATGGGGTCCTTCGCAGTGATGTACCTTTTTTCACATGTAAGTCTTCCAAAGCATCGTATCTCAATAACACATTGTACAGTGATAGCAGTAATCGTAATACTTCGTTCATGTAAGTGGTGTCGAAAAACAATTATTGCAGGCTGAGAGCAGGTTCATTTTCGTGCACCTTCTTCCAAAAAACACTCTTGGAAGCAATTATCTTTTGTAGTTACAGTCTGCAAAGATAATAGTCAGAGTTTTCTGTTCCTGTTTAAACCTGAAAACTAAGAGAAGAATATTTGCTGCAGAATTATTTTTGCTTATTTAAACTCGAGTTCCAGGCGGGGAGAGATGTCTTTGTTCCTTGAGCAGGTCAAATATCAAATTGATTCTTCACAGCTTACCCCAGGATAGGATTTCTTTTGAGTACCCATGAAACACTAATAATGGGATGTTGCTGGTAGTTTATCATAATCTTCCATTCTCCAGCATCTTGGAAATCTGGCATAAATTAATTTTTTTTTTAATTTAAAATTTTAGAACCTCACTTAATCAGAGGACAATAATTGCTTCTAGAATATCCGATTAGAAAAGCTACTCAGCTCATGATAGAAAGCAAAATCTTAAATTGTTCTCCTTGTTAAAGTAGTTTTAGCTAACCAGAGCAGTTACCATACTGTGTAGAGCCAAAAAAAGAGTTGTTTCATAAAAATTTTCAAGTCAGAAATTTTTTCCTTGTACTTAAAAAAGTTTCTTGAAACTGTGCTTTTACTGAAGGACAATGAATTGTAAAATATACATTTAGTGTTACTGAAAACAGTAGTAGTATTATCTTGAAAACAGCTATCTTCTATAGTTAATAAAGACTTACTAGGTTTCTAACACCTATTATAGACTGGTTTTTAATTATTATTATTATTATTATTCCCCTTTACTTGCATTAATGGTAAAAAGTAACATGTTTTGTAGTACCGGTCAGTCCCTTGTGGTTTTAGACCTTTTTGGTCCAAAAGTGGTTTTCGCATGTTCTTCAATTCACATGATAGTTCAACAGCAGCTGACATTGAGATTGAGGGAGGAAGTACACAAAATTCATGAGCGTTCTCTTCTAAAATCCATGGCATATGTTCAATGTGCACCTCAAAAGATCCTTGAGTAGACAGTTATTTACATAATTACAATGGTGAAGTATTGCTGCAGTGGAAATTCGATCCATCAAAGTTATATGAATGCCCTTGAAACACAAAACTGGTCTGTTTGTGGCCTTTTCCTTCGTCCTCCTACCAGTTCAAATGGCAAACAACACTGAGATGCTACTGAAGTACTGCAAGAAGCAACACTAAAAAAATCCGTCTTCGACATGTCTCTTTTATTCATACTCAGGCTGAATCCTCTGCCCATTGCTGGGAGTTTCTCTGTACAAATCTACCTCCTCCTCACATCCTTGACATTGCAATAAAGTGGTTTTCTCTGTGGAGCAGAAGTCTGTAGACGACACAGCAAGCTTCCCCATGTGCAGAGCTGGAAGGTGTCTGTGGGTTTACAGGAAGCTGTCCTCCACCAGGTCTGAGGAGTCGATCCCAATGTCATCCATCATGTCAATGTCCTCAATGGTCTCGTCCTCTCTCTTGATGAAAGTAGAGCTACTGGAACCAGTTTCAATGGCACTTTCTTCAGATGTCTGGGAACTGGAAAAGACAAACATCTCAGAGATAAAATATGTGGCGAATGTGGCTGGGTAAGTACTCCAGTCTCTAGCAGAACTGAACACTACCTCCCCACATGCTTTCTGACCCATAGCACAATATTAGGTGACTCTGATCACCCATTTCTTAGGACATGACACATCTTGTATCTCAAGAGTAATGAACCACCTTGGAATTCAAAGGAGCGGGTTGTTCATATGTTCCTCCAAGCACTTTCTGCTAGAGACTCGTTAGAGAAATAGCTTTATGACATTGCTGTGACAATAGGTCACTTAGGTAAATCTAGGGAGGTTGGATGAAAATAAGATAACAGTAACAGACAATAAGATAGGAATACCAGAGAGAGGTAATAAATCTTAATCTGGATAGTGCTTCTTAGAGACTTCATTCATCCCCCTCTTGGAAATTGCACAAAAATATCAAAAAAAGAAGTTTCTAGGTTGCTAATTCTAGATACTATGAATTAAGTGCTGAATCAAACCCCCACCATTCACAGTAAGGGTTACACAGTGTTGTGCTGTAGTGGAATAGGTCATACAAACTGACAAGGGCGCAGTAAAAAGTCCTGGGTACCCTGCTGTCAATGAAAAGAATACCATAGAAGATATTGAAAACAACTTCTCCCAAATTTTGGAGTGGGTCTCGCACAGAACAAATCAATCCCTTGAGATATCATATGCAGCTCCAAGGCATTGAGCTGTAGGGGCAAGAATGTGTTGCAAAATGTGCCCACAGAGCCACCAGACAGCCACTGTGACTTGGCCAAGCTAAGGAGGGAGTCCCAGTGACACACAAGAGCACCCCACCAGCAGTCCCCTTCCCCTGGCAGTCACAAAAGAGGCAAAATTAGGTTTTTCCCATTGAAAACACTGTGGCCACTCATACTACCATATTTACATGGGACCTTCCCAATAAGTAGTTTCAACAGAGCTAAGGAAACCATTTGTGGAGTAGGATGCTAAAAAGTGTTAATGCACATTTCCAAACATGACCCCGAACGGTGACTATGGGCTACATGATCTGTAAACCGCACCTACCTGTGCCTGTTCCTTTTGCCAAGCTCATCTTCAGAAACAGGGTCAATGTCAGGCAGGGGGATGATGTACCCGCTGTCAGCACTCAGCCTCTGCTCATCAAATCCACTCTCCCTGTCCTTTAGCTTGTCTTCATTCTTGTAGGTGACACCAATGTAAGCATTGTCACAGTCCCCTCTCATGCGTGTGACAGCTGGGTGATCACTTTTCAGGAAGTCCAGGTGAATCTTCTCGTAGCTCTGAAAATATTCATTTAAAATCCCTCACTAGATGCTATTCAGTAAGGCTGCCTTTCTTCAGATGGGTAGCTGTGATTCATTAACCCCGCAAATATTCTGCCCTGTGAGCCAGCAACACTGGATAGAGAAACCCAGCATCTTCAAATGATTTGAAGGGAGAAGTGACACGTAAGTTTTAGACGATGCAGGAGTGAGTGTGGCAGCATAGAGCAGACAAATAGATGTGAAAGAGGGGTAGGGAGAGGGGGAAGGGAGTGAAGGTAGGTAGGAAAATGAAACACTGAATGATGGGGCAGGCAGAGCTTGTCCAGAGGTATCAGAAGTATGAGGGGAAAAATTGCTGGTGTCAGGGTCCAAAGTGGGAGATAGGGAGATTATACACATGGGTCAAGTAGTCCCTTTTCTAGAATTCTTTCACTGCCTAGAAAATCCCATGAAAATATATAAAACCCATTCTCCAGTAGAAAAATTGAGTTAGTAGGATTTCATTAGAAATGGAGAGTTCTGCTTCCCAGCTAATACTGCAGAACTGCTTCTCTCAGTAAGCTTGCATGCAGAAACCAAACATGCAATGTCCCTGTCTGAATCACATAATCCATGTAGATTAGGATGTGCCAGTTCGGTGCTCATGGCTCTGATGCCTGGAACAACACTTATAATTCCCTCTAAAACAGTATATAGAAAACACAGAGAAAATTCCAAAGAGCCAACCTTTTTGTACTCTCCAGGCAACAAGCTCTCCACAATTTCACTCAAATGGTAGAAAGAAGGTCTTTTCTCTGGTTCACTGTTCCAGCACTTCACCATGATCTCATACCTGCAGATAAGATGGAAACCATTTTAACCAACTGGTAGGGGAAAATGAGTAACCAAACAGAAATTAAAGCCAAAATTGTCTGGAGACTGGCCAGGTGTGGAAAAGCCAAATGCACACATACACTTCATTGGTAGCATGATCGGGTTTGGCCATTCGGTATCCACTCTTGATCTTATTGTAGAAAGTAGAATCGACCATCATGCCAGGATATGGTGTGCCACCTGCAGATAAAAGAGAAGAAAAAATACTACTCTATACTTGACCATCCATGCAGAGTTCCCAAATACTGTCTTGCTGTTCATGTCAAAAGGTGTTAACGCTATAGTTTGGCATGCCATCAAAATTAATCTTTCCTAGCCAACGTTTCACATCAGAACTATTGTCTTGACCACATTAAGCCCTGATGTGAAACGTTGGCTAGGAAAGATTGAAGTAGATACTACTTAGAAAAAAATACCTTTACAGTGTTTATAGAATATACTGACTGGGCACAGAGGTTGGATGATACCTGGATCAGGTCGTGAGCCTGCATTTGGCAGATCTGAGGTCATGGCTCTGCTCTGCCACTGACTTTCTGTGTGACTTCAGGCAAGTCACGTGCTCTGTCTGGTTTTATTGCCTTTGGCACCTGCACGACAGCTGAGAGTGACGTGGCCTGAGTTACTCCCCTCATCCTGGCTGTAAGGGCAAAGCCTTAGTGTGAGCCAGTCCCCTCCAAATCCAAGTCTTCCCACCTGGGCAGCTAGCTTTAGACAACAGCTAACGTCAGGTGCATGCGTTGTCAAAAAGTTTGGACTTGGCCCCTGAGCTGACACACTTAAGCAATCATTTGGGGCCGCAGCATACAGACATCATTGCAGTCGTGCTCAGTTGTCGCTGGTGTGTAAAAGGATCATTCAAGCTGAAGTCAGTGTTGCAACAAGATGCCAAAGCTGACCTTCTTAACAAACGCCACTTGGGATATGTTTTGCTTTCCAAGAAAGATCATCTTTCTCAGGTGGAGGAGGCATACTATAATATCACTCCAGAAACCTCAGTCCTTTCAAAAGCAGGATTTTCACCTAAAACTGGGCTTCAGAACCTTCCTTACAGGTAGTGCAGTGAAGCGCAGGCTTAGCTGTGCCTCAGTTCCCGAGCTACCCAATGGCACTCCCATGCCTCCCAGGGATGCTGGGAAATGGATATTACAGGATCCTATGATGCCCAGAGATTACAGTAATCAATACCATAAATAGTGGTGCAACTGCTGTTTTCTGAGAAGCAGCTACATGACAACTTATTCTAGAAAATAACATTAGGCTTGGGCCTGCTGTGGGGCAGTAGTAGATACGATACAGGCATGCTTAATTCTGCTGAGAGTAAATCTGGGCAATGCATGCTTAGTGAAGCAGGCCAGCCGCCCACCCGGGAGGCTAATTAATGAGGCTGAGGAAAGACCCAGGCTGTTCCCAGCTGGGAACTGTACATTGTCTGTAACTGTTATACATTGTCATAACCACTTTACGTTGCCATAAACCAACTGTGTGAACAGTGCTGACCTGGAAATGAGAAATCAGCATCCCAGAAGATTGACATTTGTTTTAATTCTGTAATGGGACTAAGACGGGCTCTTTTGAAACATATATGAAGAGACTGTTTCAAACCAGCTGCTGGGCTGGCCTGCAGCCCCAGGCACCCTGTTGCAAGAGGGAAGCATTTTCCTTTTCATATTAGCCAGAAAATCCATCCTGGCCTGGCACACCAATACTTGTCCACAAAAGCTTTTCACTCAGTGCTTTCAGTTCTCTAGCAAAAAAAAGTAGTATCTTGCAAAAAAAAAAAGTCTAAAGAGAACTTTGGAAGGGTATGGACATTTCACGCCACACCTAACGCTGGGATGTGAAACTCCATATAGAAGAATAACTAACAGTTGATTTCACACTGTCCTGGTTTTGGCTGGGATAGAGTTAATTTTCTTCTTAGTAGCTGGTGCAGTGCTGTGTTTTGGATTTAGTGTGAGAATAATGTTGATAACACTCTGATGTTTTAGTTGTTGCTAAGTAGCGCTTATCTTAAGTCAAGGACTTTTCAGTTTCCCATGCTCTGCCAGCAAGCAGGTGTGCAAGAAGCTGGGAGGGAGCAGAGCCGGGGCAGCTGACCCAAACTAGCCAAAGGGATATAAACAGGGGGGAGTTGGCCGGGAGGCGTGGATCATGGATTGGGCATTGGTCAGCGGGTGGTGAGCAATTGCATTGTGCATCACTTGTATTTTCTTGGGTATTATTTCTCTCTTTTTTTGTTATATTCCTTTTCATTACAGTTATTATTACATTATTATTATTAGTTAGTAGTATATTTTATTTTCCTTTAGTTATTAAACTGTTCTTATCTCAACCCACAAGTTTTACCTTTTTTTTCTTTTCCCTCCTCCCCATCCCACTGGGAGCGGGAAGCGGCTGCATGGTGCT
Organism: Gymnogyps californianus; assembly: GCF_018139145.2. Lineage (NCBI taxonomy): Eukaryota > Metazoa > Chordata > Aves > Accipitriformes > Cathartidae > Gymnogyps > Gymnogyps californianus. The sequence goes on along the minus strand of NC_059474.1, from coordinate 30,950,910 downwards.
TAGTTGCCAGCTGGGGTTAAACCACGACACACACATATATTTTTACTGCAGAATTTGAAATACTTTATGTAGAACAGCTTGAACTGAAAAAGCTTAATCACTACACATAAGAAAGTGTTCACAGTACATACCAAGAGAAAATATTTCCCACAGCAGAATGCCATAAGACCAGACATCACTTAATGTTGTGTACAGATTGTCAAAGATGCTTTCAGGTGCCATCCATTTTACTGGGAGGAAAGTCTGTAGCAAAAAGAAAGAAACCCCAAACTGCACAGATTAGTCATTAAAGAAATGCTTCCCATTACAATTGTTGTTTGATAGCCAGGATTAACGTCTCTCTAATAAGAAGTTGTGTTAACCTTGCTAGTGTTTCTTTTTAATTCCATGTAACACAGAGGTATCGGGATCATAAGCAATGCTACTATTTGCTCCCCACAAAAACTAATTAAGCCATAATTGTATTCATTTTATCACTAGCAAATGACCAGGCTGATTGAAGGTATGATACAAAAGCTGGCACTGCTGATCTATATCTGATATGTCATTGATTGCTGTGTCACTACTCTCCATACCATAGTGACAGTTCCTTAATAATTTATCCAGTCACAAAACTTGCCAGTTAAAATGTAAGCCCATGAAGTACTAAGTGTGGCCAAGTACTTTTTGGCTTTAAATCAGAATTAGGAAAGTTACAGGAATTAATGAAGAAAAATTGTTCTCGGGAGCGTTCGTCCCAATGGTCAATTAGCGTAACCAACACTGACTGGCAAGAACATTAAGCACTATTTAAAACTGACACTTCTTATTTCAGTTAAAGCAGAGCTCAGGAGATTAAAAAGTACATACGCTGCCCTTGGAGACATAGTTGGAATCATGCATGATGTCTCTAGCCAGACCAAAGTCACAGATCTTCACAATTTTTCCTTGAGCCAGGAGGACATTACGAGCTGCCAAGTCACGGTGCACACACTGTACGGAGAGAAATTAAGTTGTTCAAGGACGTGCTAATTCCACGAGGGCCATTTCCCTTGCAAAGATACCTGAAAAAGTTCTGTTGACTTTCTGGGCCCAGTCTTAACAAGACCTTCTACTGAACAGGCACCTGTATTGCCCCACTAACAGGGGCAGGGAGGCACCGGTCCTCAGAACCAGCCAGGGCTCATGTGGATGCATTGCAGTGGGGAAGAGACAAAAGTGATGCCACCTTTTCCCCTTCTACCCAGCATGTACTGATGATACGTCTATGCTTCTGACCATGCTGGTCTGTGGCTGTATGGACCCTCCACCCAGACCCTGCCTAGATCCACCGCCATCTCTGGCACTTTGACTCCATTAATGTCGTGGGCTGCAACAGGAGAAGAGGACTGACTACTGCTTTGATTTTTCCAACCATGGTGATCTCAGTTGCCAGGTAAGTGAGAAAGCTGTGTTTTCAGAATCTAAATTGAACCCATAGTTGGAGATGAAGACGTTTTTACACTTTCTTCCATTTTACTTTTCTATTTACTTACATTTTTAGAAGCCAAGAATTCCATTCCCCGTGCAACCTGGTAGGTGAAGCTCAGCAAATCCAGAAGGCTGAGGCCCTCTGAACTGTCATCTGAAAGAAGGTTTTTGACTTCTGATTCTGTTGAAAAAGAGAGAAAAATGTGTTTGTGCTGTGGAGTGTGAAAGCAGCATCCATTTCCCTCTACCTATCATGATTCTGAGCTGATGATTTTAACAAAGTACCATGACCAAACCAGCATTTTCATAATAACTAACCACTTTTAATGTCTGCGTCAGTCACTGACACTGCATTCTTCAAAACACCCAGTATTAAATATAGGTTTTGTTTTTTCTCCTGTCTGTATTTTTTTCCCCAGAGAACTGCAAGAAAAGGTGAAGTTAAAAAGGCTCACTGAGGTGTCATACAGGTTGTTTACAATACTCAGCATGTGGTACAAAAACATTTATTTAGAGGTGGTGCCTTCATTAGGTTTTTGTGCATGCATATACATTCTTATCCGTTTACTTTTGCTGAACACTGTTATGTTTCCCAGCAAGTATTCACTGGGACTAATCCAATAGCAGCAAAAAGGGTCAGGAATTCTATGGCAACAGTTCTTATTTTTTTATGAAAGATGTCAGCAAAAAAACAGTCAAAATTCAGTGATTCATTTACCCCAACTGTCCTAGAGCACAATATGAGTACATTAGTCTGCCATGTAAATCTGGGACTGGATATGGTTCAGTTTCTGAGGCCTAGAGGCAGAAGTGACGATGCCTATTTTTAAAGCAAAACATATTTGGTTTCTGAGAACAGGGCCGGGGAATGGGATGCATTCATTATCTTCATTACATAATCCAGGAAAGTATTTGGGAGTGTTCTGCATTTGGTAAGTGTCAGTTAATGTAAAATGTAAGTGGAAACAGAGCAATATAAATGACTATTATTATTGTTCATTGCTATTGCTCAAAATCCTGCAAACTACAAGACTGATAAAATCACTACCTCCAAAGAGTGCCTACAGCCCTGTTGCAGAGCACAGCCACTCTGTGCTTCAGCACAGAAGCAAATACACAACTGGACCCCTTCTGCTCCAGGAGTATGCACCCCTATCCCCAGAGGATAATGAAGAACACAAGCATAAGCTTTTAGCTTATAGCTTATAGCTTATACTCACACACTTGCAGAACACAGCTGAGTAGTTGACATCCGTATAGAGGGCAAAAATAAGATATGCATTTATGCAAGAATTATTTGTATTAATGATGTATGCAGAAGACATTACCTGACATAGATTTCTTCTTATATGAAGCAGGCCGATCATACACGGATCTCTGAATATCAGAGTATTTAGATCCCTCCTTCCTTTCCAGCATTGGCACGTACTGAGTGGTATCAGCTTGTTTCATGTCCATGTATTCTCCAGTGTTTTCAAATGATAATATCACATAACTGAAATTGGAAAAAAATACAGGTGTGTCAGCTAGTATTACCCAAGTTACTTCCCTGCCACAGCATCCTGCAGATCTAACAGTTGTCTTACAGTGTACAATTGTATTGCTCTGAAATATAAGAGCTGGCTTCTTGATAGGGAATACATAAAGATCATGTATTATAACATAACCATATATTATCAGATATTAGTACATGTTACCATGTATCACTGTAGTCAAACACATGTGTTTCAAACTTATCCTTTTTTCAATAGTCAGGTATGTAAACGTATTGTCTAACTCCCTCAAATCCCACTGAATTCAAGTATTACTGCCTAGGACTTTTAGTTCAAGGTATTCCAAATGATAGATGTAATTTATTCACCCAGACAGTTTGCATCAAATCCAGTCCTGCTGAACAAACCCATGCTCAGATGAATAGTCCTGGCTGTACTCAGCTACCAAGTCAGTCGATCTTTTTGCTTGAGTGGTTTTTTGAAGGAATCTCTGTTCACCTTCTAAATCCTGGCTAATTTTATGACACTGCTTTATTGCTGAATGCATGAGGACAAGCATCTCCACCGTCATCTGGAAAAAGCTATGGGATGAACATTAACCATAAGGAAACTATTGAGACTGGCTAAGCCATTGGTAGATAAAGGAGAGTACTTGAGCTTGGAGAACAAACTCTGCCAGGTTGTTTGAAGGGAAGCAGTTTTAGACAGCAGAAATTCCCCAAGCAGGGAAACAAGGAACCCAGGTAGTTATGCTGTACTTTTAAAACTTGGGTGGGTAGAGGCAAAAGGATGTTTGCACAGGAAAGAGGAACACTGGGCCGTGCTTTATTAATAGAAATGTTCTTTGGGACTTCAGGATGTCTGTGGAGAACCCATGGTGGTCCTGGGACTGCACTCATTTCTACACAGGGGAAACATGGATCTAGAACACATGTCAGGAAGACTGAACAAAACCTTCTGCTGAAACCTTCCCAGACCTATGAAACCTGATAAATAAAAGTCTAATGAGAAGAATTAGGGAGGGCTCTAAACCAATGAATCAGAGGAATGGAGTAAGGGTTAGTAATGACATTTCCTTAAGTTGCAGGTCATACTTTTTTTTTCCTTTTTTTCCCACCTTCTTGTGCTTTCATCAGCTGGGTTCATCCCAAAGATATCCAAATCTTTCTTTGGCTTCTCTGGGTGTCGGTTCAGGAAATTGTCCCTGTTCTTATGCAGATAGTTCACCAAATCACCATAGAAGCAGTATTCAGTAATGATGTAAATAGGACCTGATAAAATGAAGCAAAATAATGCATTGATGAGTGGGGTCTTTAAAAAAAAAAAAACCAACCAACTCTAAAAATAGTAGAAAATAGAATATAAAACATAAAAAGTATTGTGAGTTAATACATTTTTATTTACTAAGTTATGACTGCAACTACTACCAAATATCAAGTAGGTTTGTGAAACCTTTTATTTGTTTATATTAACTGTTAAATCCTTTACTAGAAATTTGTGTGCTTGTTAAAGTGAATGATGGCTCCACAGCAAACCTCCGTTTTGTCAGCCAGACCCACCTGATTTTGTACAAGCTCCAAGCAGATTCACAATATTCAGGTGCGGGCCGAGATGTGTCATTATCTTCAGTTCAGACATGAGTGCCTGTTTTTCACTGGATCTAGCTGTAGCTGTTGAAAAAAACACACCAGCCACTCAGTGAGAGCAATTGCCTTTTTCACAATAGCAAATGATTTCTTGTTTCTTGCCTCATTAGAGTATTGCTACCATGGTTTCTTGAAGAAGACTGTGTCCTTTACTTGACAAGGGGCTTTCTTAAGACTTGGAGAGGAGTCACAAATCACTAATAAAGGACTCACTTGATGCAGCTCAATAGCTGACCCAGTCTGTTTGTCCCTCTCCAGGGGTACAGTGGATTGCCCAGGTGGCACAGAGGCACTTTGCAAGTTACTCATTTCAACACAAGCAAGCTCCTCATGGTTCCTCCAGAATCACTGCATCAGATTCTCATCTCTTGTGAACTGGGAAATCTTCAGTGAACTTAAGATTCTCACACGAGACCTGCCTGTTTCTCCTTTGTTGTGTAGCTTTCATTTGTTCACAAACATTCATGGTTATTTTATCTTTTTCTGAACTTGCTGAGTTATTGTGGCTGCTACGGTCCATACAGCTAAAACCAAACTTTGGATGTTTTCGGAAGCCTGGATACCTTCAGTCTTGAAACGCCATGAAGCAATCTAAAGTCTAATTTTAAATTTCAGTCATTCCACAGTTCATTTGCAACTTCAGGTATGGAGAATCTATTTATACACAAGCAATGCTTAAATAACCCTCTGGAAACATGCCCTACCTAGCTTGGGAAATGGAACCGTGACAACTTACGTTTCAGCATTTTCACAGCTACTTTCATCACCGGTTGAGAGCGACTCAATCCATACGCCGTCCCTTCGACTACTTTTCCAAATGCACCAGAACCGAGGATTCGACCTGCACACAAGGGAGAGCATTATTTATTTCAGAAAGTAACAGCAATTCGCCTTGTTTCCCGCTGCCATTCCTCTACAGGTTGCGATTCTTGTGTGGAAAGAGCACACTCACTTATCCAGACCACTGGTATTATTGTTATTACTGTTGTTGTTAAGCAGAAAAAGCAAATATGAAATGCTGTCATTAAGTACGATTCTTAAATAAAAACAAACAAGCAAACATCAGGAGCACCTGTGCACGTGGGAGCTCAACTCATTCGAATTAATCTCCTACTGTGCCCTGCCACCCTCACTTTATCCTTTCTAATCATTGATTCTCCTACTTTTAAGTTGACTTCTCTGCCTCAGTCAGCACCTGACTACAGTACAGTTGTGTCCTTTACTTAAAAATCTGAAATGGACTCCTTAGCTGTAGTTTCAGGCTGTTATATCAATGCTGGATACATCTAGCAGTAAGATAGAGTGAAGCACATCAACAACACATTTAGAAATAGACAGGCAGGACCATCATTGATCTGCAAGAAGCTGAAATACATGTTGATCACATATGAGGCGAAACTTCTCTGAAGTTTAATGTACAAGTGTGTTTCATATGCTGGAATAAATGTTATTGCAAATTTCCAAGTGCTGTAATGAAACGGCTAATGTTTATACGCACTTTACTCTTCCCACAAATCAATTTAGACAAAAATTTTGGATTATCATATCCTGTCTCCTGATACGGATACAGAGTGCTGAAGAATTGTGTACAGATTGAGTAAGATTTTAGAGAAATATGAACTGCACAAACATATTCCAAAATACTATATTTCATAGTTTCCATATTGAAGAGCAAGTTCATCAAGGCAATGCTTACTCAGTGAACAAACCCGTATATGAGCTCCAGATGCCAGGATATTTTCATATACATGACAAGCTCTCTATTTTATTTTATGCTACTTTTTAACTTCCAGCACAGAAAGAATAAGTAGTGACTTTTACTATGGAGATATATGGCATTTTGTCCTTGACGTTCATTTGCAGTTTGAACTTGCCGCCTTTTATGCTTCTGAAGGTGTTATCTGGCATGCAATGCCATATGTTTCTGTTATCCTCCAGCTACAACCCCCATTTTTATTGTATACATGCTTTTAAAAGAAAATTTCCAGCCAAACAGTATCTACATCACTAACAAGGACAAGAAACGGTTAAAGAACTCTTAGCTGAGTTACCACTGAAGAACTTCTCCAAGACTATGACAGCATAGTTTGTCATGCACACAAAAACTATGAGATTTCTTTTCAAGATTCCTGTGCTCCAAGGGTTATTCTTCCCAGTCAGGATGTGAGAAAGCTTCCCACTAAATTTCAGACTAATTCAAACAACCTGAGCCTGAAATTTGGCCCCTGAAACTCTTCAGACCGAAGGTCTGGGAACCATATGGCAGGATGCAGCCCTTCAGAATGCGATGGCATTTGCTGATGCTCCTTGATCTTCTTGTCTTCACAAGCCAATTTCTCCCCAAACCATATTGTCGGCTGAGCACGAGGCGCACATCTCCCTCTCCATCACCTCTGCTGAGCCGGGGTGCACGTGGAGACGGTGAGAGCCCTTCCGGAGTGGCGGGGAGCAATCACTGCTGTTTCCCCTTTTCACCCCTCTCCGCAGACGGAGCCTAAGCCCCATGTGTTTTACACTTGAAATTTGGAGCCAGGTGGGAGCTGACTGCTCAAGAGCTGGAGGCATCTGTAATGCCATCACATTCTTGATGTCAAGGCCTTCAGTGGAGCCCGAAATTATAGCATGTGTTTACTTTTCTTAGTATAAGGGCACCGCTGTGATTTGCTCAGTGAAGGAGCAGCACTGCTTCTCCACCACAGAGGGACTGAGCAGACATAGCAGCAGCTCAAGGCTCCTCAAACTAGTGGAGGAACAGTGCCTGGGGGTGAGAGCTATTTCAGCCTCTGTACCCATCCATAGAGCTTATCTGCTGAGCCTGTCAGAGAGGTGCCGTTTTTCTGCTCGGGGGGACACAAATACAAAGGTGAAGTCTGTGAATTTGTTCCAGACACAAGCTTCTCAACTGGATGCTTCTTTGGCTAAAATTGAACTGGGACGATCAGCCCACCCCAAATTAAACCATAACTCTCTTGGTCTATATCAAAAGCCAAACAAGTGACAAGCTTTATAATCTACATCCAATTTCTAGACTCATGAGAAATTAGGTACCACATCCCTAAATGCTATGTAACTTGAATCTTAACTTGCCTTTTGCAAATGGGAATGGGTCTGATTCTGTGTCAGACTAGCATTTCATCTTATTAAGGCCACCAGGACAAACGGGTGGCTGGCTGGGAGGCAATGGGAGCAATTCTGCCACCTCTCTACAGCCACCCCAAGATCCTGAGAAACAGCAGCACTCGGACACCGCTCCTCAAAAGGCCCTGCCCTCTGCCATCTCAGCTGAAGGAAGAGGTCCAGGTCCTGCTGGGACCTTGCCACTTCTCAGCAGAGCCAGGAGAAGGCAGTGGCATTCAAACAGCTCACTGAGTTACAGCATTTCTCGTTCTGTTACACATCTCCCAGTCTTGCGCTGGCTGCTGAGCGCTTTAAACGGCAGCACACTACATACTTTGTGGAGGGGTGATAACAAAGGGAAATCTGCAGTGTAACTCAAATTTATCAATTGAAGCTGCGTCCAGCCAATGTTCAGAGTTGGCATTTGACGCAGTACTGCACTCCAGGCACTACTAGCTAGAAAAACAAATAAATGCCAGCTGGCTTACACAGCTAGGATGGGAAATGCTCGTCTGGCTGAGCCAAAATGGATTTGTGTGCTGCTTCAGAGCCTCCCTGAGCTAAAGGTGTAATTGCTTTGCTGTCATCTCCCACTTCGATAAGAGAAAACCCGCACAAACCAGAATTATCAACCCCAGAAACAAAAGAGGTGCCCACCAGCAAGCATTTCATATGGCAAAACTGCCAGCGGGTAAATGTTAACCATGTCAAGAAGAACGCTTGTGCAATCCAGCTCACTAAAAGGACATGTATCATTAGTTTTTAAAGCACTGACTATCCTGAATATACTTGTAAACAGGAAGGCATTGAAGTAGGCTGGTGCTCATGAGTCAGAGGGAGACAAAGTCACAGTGGTGGTCTGTTAACAACTCAGATCTGACAAATCCTATTTAGGCATATAATTAAAGTCTGGCTTGTAATAAAATAATGCCATTAAATATCCACCCTCCTCTGGTTTTCAATTAGCAACATGAATTTAATTAAAGGATATCATTCCTGAACCAGAAATTTTTGCGCTGCTTCTTTCAAGAATTAACATCAATTCTCTCTCTGTGATGGGGAAGGAGAACTATACCAGGGGAGTATGTTTCTTAAAATATATCAAACAAAAAACATATGTCATCATCTTCTCCTGTATTTTGTGATACAACTTGGTGCAAGTTACCTCCAAGAGAGGGAAGCCTTGTATATTTAAAGCACTATCTGGATAGAACATTAAAATTGTCTATAATCATTACACTTTCAATTGATATAAATGACAGATTGGGCCAGCCTTGAAGAAGTAATTACAACTGAATTCTATATGAACTCCAATGCAGGAATAACAAAGCAAGAAAGCAGAAGGGGAAAGAAGGACAGTAGCCACAAAAATAAGTTATGCAGTTACTCAGCACTGATATGTGCACAGCATGGATTAATAATTTAAAAAATATTTTTAATAAATTATTTTAATATAACTACATAACTGCTTGCAGATTTCCCTTGGCCTCTGCACGTAAGTATATAAATGTCTTGCAAATAAAAATGCTGATGTCCTTCTTGTGGGTGCCTTAGCAGAAGTGAGTGTTGAAGAGGGCATTTAATGCTGGGAGAGGCCCCCTACATGGCCCTCCATCATGTGGCGGTGGGCACTGCATGCGGGACATGTGGAGGAGAGCTGGAATGGAGGTGTGGGGGGGACGCTAACACAAGGAGCTCAAGGCAGACACCACTGTAGGAGAAGAAGAGGACGCGGAAGGAGAACTGAGGCTCTGGACTTCATGGCCATAACTTACATCACAAATCCTGGTAGCAGAGATCTCAGAGTTGTCCTTAATCGTCCTTTTCCCCAGAGAAGGATGAGCTTAGTCCCTTAGAGGAAACTTACCAAGCACTAACCCGTCTCGAGGAAACTCCCATCTGGAGTCATAAGGCAGTTGCATTGGGTCCACATAAATGTATTCGTGGCCATCAGGGCTGATAGACTCAATGACTCTCCATCTTATCTCATATCTCGGCTTCTGCAAAGCATATTGAATGCAAAACCAACCATTAGTCCTGTGCTTGACTTCAGAGCAGATCAAAACCCAGCAAGGCTCAGCATCCAAACTGAAATACTTTTCTACATTACCTGTTTCCATATGATGACCAGGACAATCAGTGAAATTATCACAATCACTAACAGCACTAAGACTGCAGCAGCCACTGTTAGTTCTGATCGCAAGGCTGTGGAGCAAAAAGACAGACCATATTTTCCTCCTGAGCCATGAGGAACATGACACACACATAAGACACCCACCTCCCCTACCATCGCAGTTCCCGTGTCCTGCAGATGTGGCAGGAGCAGTTCCTGAGGCTGGTGACTGTAAAGTCTTTCCAAGCCCAGAGCTGCGCTGCCTTCCTGTTTCAAAACCAAATGCAGAGATTGTCTAGAACATCCCATTGCCAGTGGCCATAAAATGATAAAATGAATCATGAAACCATGTAATAAGCAAAAAACAGATGCACCATAAAGACCTGTAGAATGCCTCATCCTCAGATGTCCCAGGGTGGAAAAAAAATCCATTTTCATTTATTTTTATCTGCAACAATTCATGTTTTTATCTATTAATACTGAACTGGGGTGTGTTAGAGAGGGGTCAAACTGGCTGCTGTAATTTCACGGAAGGACAAAGCCAACTCACTGGGAGCCACAAGCTTCAGTTCCCGAGTAACAGCACCAAGGTCATTCCTTGCCACACATCGCACAGCCAGGGTTTCCTCTACCTTCTGGAAGGTCACCTGGCTTTCCACCATGTTTTTCTCATCCGAGTGGTCTTCCATGTGTATATCAGAGATATTGTTAGTCAAAAGAGTCCATGAGGTGTCATTGCTGCACCTGCAGAGAAGAATAACAGGGGAAAAGGACGTTGGGCTTAGGTATGGATAAAGAAGAGCGAACAGAACAAGAATCACCTTTCCCTATAATTTTCTTCTGACAACGATCCTTTTAAAGACCGGAGATGCTTAAGATCACCTCTGTGAAAATTCTGCATCTTTCTTCCCTCGGAGTAATTTACCTTCTGATCCTCATTACTGCTGTCACTTTGAGGGCCTGACAATGCAGTCCAGCAGGTCTGGTATAGATAGACCTTGGTGTCACTATGTATCCCATAAAGTTATAGTACTGGATGGATCTCTATTTCTCCCTGAATCCTTAGTGCTGTACAAGGCTCCCTGGGGCAGGGCTAGGAGGACAATCATCCCACCAGGCAGTAAGAGGTTTTAGCACAATGAGAGCAGAACACAGCGGGGAGGTGCCCAGCGCTTCTAGCCTTCTTCCGTGCATGGTCTCCCTCTCCCTGGTGGATAACCTCCCAGGGAAAAACCGGCCTCCCAGTAGCCACAGAAAGAGCCAGTCTAGAACTAGCTAAAATGGGAGTAATTACTCCACGTGTCTAAAATACTTTGAAGATGAAAATTATAATGAGGCCAAATAATTACAAGTGAAAATTTAGAAGCACGCAAGAGTGTTAACGAGGCAGACTGAGCTATCTGTGAAATGATAAGAACTCCCTGAATGGAGGGACAGCTGCTTCTCAAGATCCTTACTCAAACCAGGACTGTGAAATCTGCTGAGTTCGCTTATAGAACACAAAGCTTTTATGAGAGAAACCTCCTGAACTGATGCATTGTGTCTTCTCCTACAGGATGCAATAGGAAGGGCACTGACAACCTCCCTTGAAATATAAGCAACATGCCTCTAAAAAGAAAAAACTGATCTAGAGCTTATTGGCCCTTGATGAGGAAAACGTGGTACGATAACTAATAATGTTAAGCTAATCAAGGACACAACAAATCATATTTTAGATAAGAAAGCACCCGCTCCTCTTACTTTTTAATGTCCTTGCAAACCAGCCATTCCACATCAGGAAGCGGGGTCCCCTCCACCAAGCACCTCACCGTCTGCCCACCCGCAGAGCCGTGGTGATCGTCCACGAGGTCTAAGATCAGGGCTGGAACTGGGAAAGAGTCAGGAGTTTGTTAAAATATTTGTCAGAGTCTACAAAAAAAACAGCCTGAAATTTCAAATAAAGCAGGACAGGTGTTGTTTGGCCGACAGCTTAGCAACAGCTAGAGACCCAGACTCGTCCAGGAGGTCCTTATCTCCTGTAGGACAGAGTGGATCCTAGGCTAGAGCCATGAAAAGGAAGTGCTGTGGTTATGCCACGTCCTCATGTCATACTAAATGAGCTATCGTCCCCGCTGCCAGCTGGAATAACTTAGGCGGGAGGATAAAGTTTCTTTTTGGCTCAAGGCCAGCGCAGAAGTGAAAGCCAGGATCAGGATAGGAGAGCTCCAAGGACTCGGCACACACGCACTCCTCCATCTGTAAGTGGATCAAGTCTTTGCTGTGTGCCATCAGTTCTGGTGGGCAAGGCTTTGGGGCTCCTTACCTTGTATTAGCAAGGAGAAGGTGTAACTTTTAATCTCATCTTCATTTTCAGCAACCAAAGTATAGTATCCACTGTCTTCTTCCTTGGCCCGGATCAATTTTAATATGCTCTGAAACCTGCAGAAATAAGAGCTTTTGTTTGTATTTTTAAAGCAGGCATAAAAAAAATTCACTTTGGTGCAACATGTAATCTCGGTATGTAGAGATTATAATGTAGTGACATTTAGCATTTCTAGCATACCTTTAACTAAAGTCATTATTCAAGCAGTAAATAACTACCAACATACAACTGAGAAACAAGTGGGCATAGTTATATTCTGCAGGGATCTGACAAAGCCCCTGATATTACTGGAAATAGCTAGAAATTATTGGTGTGGAGACATGTTGGAGGGACTGAAGAGGCTTACTGCTCAGAAAGCAAGATTTCTATGGTTTGGAGAAGTTGATGTTAAGAAGGGAATAAGAAGAGGCAGATTGGACATCGCCCTTTAGAGTAGAAAACAAATTACTTTTAAATGCCACTGAGGAAGAAGCAACAAACTGAGGTGGAAAGAGAGAGCAGGAGCAGTGGCCAGGTTCCTGGGGTAGAAACTCAAGTCAACATGGCAAAGTAAGGGTCAGAAGAATATTTTTACCTTGTTTCCTGGACTTTGTTGGAACTAGTAACAATCTCAGTAAGATTTTCAATCAGAGTCACGTTATCCTTCAACCAGTACATTTTTGGTGCTGGGTATGCCTGCACATCGACGACAAAGTTTTTGACTTCGTGTAGATTGACAGCTTCCAGAGGGCTAAACTGAGGCTCCAGGTGAACAAAGCCTTTGTCTGTAAACGAAAAAGCCTTGCATAAAGAACACTGTGCAGCATTTTTCAAAAATGGTGTTTTCCAATGTGTTAATAATTTTTGGACACTAAAATCAGACTATACCATGAACTGTAATGACTACTTTCTTATTTTCCTTAACTTCCTTGGTTGCATGCCGAGCAGTACATTCATAATCGCCTGTGTCTTTCACTGTTGCCTCAGGAATGGTCAAGGTGTAAACCAGCTTCTGCGATGGGACTTTGATATCATCAAGTTTTATCAGACCTTTTTCTTTCTGTAGTTTGGAGAAGGAAAAAAAAACATTACTTAAGTAACTGAGCTGAAAGCACACCATTGAGGATCTATGATGCCACTGGAGTGAGAGCAACCATCTAAACCCTGCATGGCAGAAGACTTGTTTACTCAGTCAGGGATGTATTTTTCAGCCACAGGCACAAAAGGCGTGTCTATGAAAATGCACCCTTTTGGGGGCAGGCACAGAAGGGTGAGGAGGTTGAGAGCTCTTATTTTGTTCACTGGAAACAAATACCGTTCAAAATTTGGGTGAGCAGCCTGAAATAGCGCTTTACTGCTTATGCACTACCTTCTCCTCAGACATAAAAGCCACTTGACTTTTCTTTGTTCAGTTCCCATGAAGTAGGGTGAATTTTTATCCCCTCCACCAGACAAAAAGTAACCAGTAGCCAGATGCTATGTTCTGCCTGCTCTCAAAACAAGAATAATTTATTGGCAAGGAGAAGACTCCTGCCAGTAAAAGGATGGTACGAATGGTAGACCATGTTATCATGAGAGGCTGGAACAAAAAATATGGTGGGGCTAGTTTTGAAAGGTGGCATATAGCAGAGCTTATGACGTGTAACATGGAAAATAGAACAAAACCTCAAATCATTTGTCCTCTTGGGCTCTTTTAACTTAAATAAAAGATGGGATTTGGGGTCACAACTAGGTACACTTCAACTACTCCATTCCTTCAGTGACCAGACTTTTTACGTGGGATACTCTGAAATTCTCCATTGACCGGGACTGACCCTAACCAAGTTTCGCTGAATAAAAATTTTCACTGCAGAAGGATGTTATGCCAGGTTGAAAATTTCTGAGGTTCTCCAAAAGTTTTAAGGTTTTCTTACTAGACGGTTCTCATTAGTGAGTAATTACACTGACTGTAAAAGTCATTTTAATTTACACCTGCATAATGAGGAACAATTAAGACTGTGGACTTGATTCTTCATCATCCTTTATTATGCCCAAGAACCCAGGGTTTAAGAGAGCCATTTTAGAGGTTCAGACCTTCAGCAGCAGAGCTCTATGCATATGTCCAACACATTCCTAGATCTTTTTATTTCCACAACATTTCTTTTTTTAAACCAGCACAAGACCTGAGAAACAACATTCCTCCCACGGAGGATGGACTCCTAGTCATACTTCACCTTCCTCTCATGCTTTGCATACTTACTAACAGCAAACTCTAACTTTTGGGACTGACTTTCTTTTGTGGTAACCTAAAAGTAAAAGAAATTACTTTTTTTTCTCTCCTCAGCTGTCCTTATTCAGAGAAGAGAAGAATATTTTACAACCCCACCTTCTTCTCCAATAAGTAACTACAAACATTCAAACAAACAAAAAAAAAGAGAGATATTTACCACTTTCCCAGGATAATTCCACTGCAAATTAACCACCTCATTGTCAAAGACCACACAAGTTACTACGATGGTCTCGCCTGTTTTGTAGACAGTTTTAAGAGCTTCAATTTCAACTGGCAGCTGTGAAGTAGCTAAGAGAAAAGAGAGAGAGCAGATTTAGTTTTTTAAAGTATGCAATTTTCACATGGTACAATTTCAGGGGAAGATTTCCATTTCACTTCCTCTATTGAGGAGTTACCTGGAAAATACAGTGAAAGTGCTGCTGATTTATACCGATGTAAACAATTTGTATTTAAAGCATGAAGTGTACAGGCATTGAGTTCTATCCAACAAAGAAATGATCCATGCATAAAATTTCAATTAGAAAATCCTATGATCTCAAATGCCCCTGTGAAAAGGCACTTGGTATAAAAGCAATTTCCCATGTTGCTAATCAGTGACTGTCTTTGAGAATCCCTTGCTGGCCAATAAAAACCTTGTTTTCAAAATATTTGAATCATGCTGTTTTTCAGACTACCCAAAGTCCTACAATTTGAAGCCACTAGGAAACACCAGTCTTTAAAGTCACGTTTCAGCAAACGGGACAAAAATACATGGATTACGGAAGACTTTTCTTGCAAACATTTGGGAGAGGAAATAAGGACACTTCATTCTCATCAAAATTGTATGTAACCGCTAAGTAAACTAGCAACTAAGTAACTGGCGCTACTGCCAGAAGAGCAAGGAGCTCATCATTGGGGAAACACCTGATATAACCCTGTGATGCTGGTGCTAATATGGCTCTTACAGTGTGATGAAAGAACTGGGCTGAACATTATTACTTTTTTTTTTTTAAATGAACAAAAATAAATACCTCTTAAAATATAGATGAGAAACTCATCGGACTTGAACTCCACGCCTTTAACCATTGTTTTGCATGTATATGAGCCCGCAGGGAAATTCCCTATGAAGCCTTGTTTGCTGTCATAGAAAGCATAGACAGCCTTGTCTAAACTGTTAATTAAAGTCACTTGAGCATTTGGGTCACTTGTCCGACAAGGGATAACGGTGGGATCACCTTCTTCTACTAGGATGAACTGGTCTTCTGGTATAGAAGGAACAAAAGGCATGTCTGGGTCTGTAAAAAACGAGAGGTAATTTTACACTGTCTTGTTTGTAGTAAGTCCACATACAAGAACTGGATATCAATGACCACTTATAGATCGTAACTGAAATTGGTAAAGTTCATTACCCCACTTTTTCAGAGATTGCAGGTAGGGCATGGTAATTGTCTGCAGTATCTTGTTTTTGCTATTTGATGTGACATGTAGCAAGACATTTGACCTAAGCACGAAACAGGAAGGGGCTTGGGCTCCTTTGTGACAATTCAGGATGCAGAATGAAAAATACAAAAGATCTCCCCCCCAAAAAATGCTAAGTATTATTAATCCCCTTAGACCTGGTTCTGACATATTCCTACAGGGAGGGCAAAAGGATGTCTAGTGACAAAAAGCAAGAAAATCACTCCTGGGTATGAAAACGTTCATGCAACTGCTGGGGACTAAAGTAAAGATTAGTTCACTTTATCATAGACAACTCTATCAAGATATATGTACAGCAAAGATCTCAGGGAAGAATTTGGACTTAAACATGCTATTTTTATGACACAAGATTCTGCACTTAGGTGCAACATTCACTGCACAAAAAAAATTATTAAAGATCCTGCCTTTTATTGGCACAAATCACTCATCTTCTTCAGTTAGAATTTTTTTTTCCCTTTGGTAATATTAGCTGTCTCCTAATCAATATATAAGCAAGGAAAAAAAAAAAAAGAAATCCAAACACTTTCCATGTCAAAAATTAGAAATCAGTTTCGTGTTGTTTATGTTGAACACCATTAAAGCCACATTTCATCAAAAATAGTTCAAGGTACTTATCTTCTTGCATTTCTAACATGTCCAACATTACAGTTCTGAGACATAGTTAATTATGGTCACAGCATGTGGTTTTCAAAATATGGTATTCAACCAGAAAAAAGCAAACAAACACCTGGTAGTTTTATTTCTTTTAAAGTCAACAAAATACATGCCAACTTTCCTACCCAGCCAATCCAACATCTGAGTTTAAAACATAATTGCATAATATAGCCAACTTAAAAAGCATAGCCCACAAATTATCTCCATTTGGCCATTCGGAATAAACAAATAATCCCGGCTAGCCTGAAGCTTCTGTGCAAAGCTTTATAATAAAATTTAATAAATAGCAATCCAAATCCCTCCAACAATAGACTTTCTGCTGCACTGGCAGGCTCTTTGTAGCAATATTCCAAACACAGTGTTCCATCCCAAAGACACTGCCAACTCCATGTATTCATTTTCCCACTGTAATTTAAAACAGAAACAGGATTCACCTAGTTTGGTTTTCTGTGTGCTGCTAGTGAAGCTAGGATATTGTGTGAAGTTTCAACGTAATCCTCCTTGGCTAAAGTGGGTTGCTGCCACCCATTGCCCTCCTAATTCATTGCAGGAAAAACAATTGTAAAGACAAAGTTTATAGTGGAAACAGAAACATTCTCTATAATTTGGAGAAAAGGATATGTTTCTGCATTTATGAAATCTTGATGGTTAGCGAGTGGAAAAAATTACAGGGTGTCTCTGCCCTGCAAATCTCGTAGGCTGATGTCTAGAGGCTTTTAAAACCAAACCAAAAAGCCCTCTTGAAGGAATCTTCCATCTCTTGCCTTTATATTCCTTCACTGAGTGAGTTACAAGACTGCTTAACACCAACATCTTCTGGTGATTTGGTTAGAGTTGTTTGGAAATGGAGATACATGTGCCAAAGCCTGCAGCCTCTGCTGAAACATCCTGCTTCAAGAATGAATGCAAATGCTTTACATTTGTTGTGGGAAATGGAGAAAAAATCTTGGAAGAATCACTGTCCTTGAATCACACATCGTGAACTGCAAAAACTTAATGCCACTGCAAAATAACCTTTAAAACAAGTCCTGTTATTGCTTCCTGACTTTTTCCCCTTCCACATTCTTCCTTGTGGTTGCAGACATCATCTCCTTCACAACACACTGCAGTTTTGCAGGATGATTTGCAATCTCTTCTTCTCTCTTTTGTTTCCTGTTCAAAGTGTTTACTGCAAATCTACTGGCTTGATCTTTCCTGGCCCTGCAGTTGTGCCACTCATCCCCTGAACCCCAGCCAACGCCAAGGAAACATCCAGACAGGGCTTTACAAAGGCAGTCAGTTGTGGCTCAGCCTCTGGTGCCTATCTCGGCTATGACAATAAAGATCTTCATCCCATGGATAGTGTGGAAAGCCTTTAAACAGATTTCCAGTCGGAACAAGGGGGTGGGAGGGCAAAGCTGGGGATAGGTACTTCCGAAAAGAAGGGATGTCATTTCTTCTGGGTCCAACAGGTTTTCCACCACTAAAGAGAAAGGCGGCGCAGGGCCTGGGAAGGCTGTGTTTGCTTTGAAAATTACAGGGCACTGCATGGTAACACCATATTTTTAATCTTGCATCAGACTGGCCAGCAATAACACTTCTCGTTTCACCCTCCCTTGTGACAGCCACCCCCAAGACGTCTCCGTTGCTTTATGTTTCCCAGGCCCTGTGCACACATGAGCTTTTCCCAGTTCTCAGTTCAAGCCTAATTCAGGTTAAGAACAAGATATAGCCTTCCTCATCTGGCAACTGCTTTAGTGTCAGACATGGCACTGGTTTGGTCAGTACGTGTCCCAAAACATCCACCCAAGTCACCCCTGAAAGGACTGGTGTTAACGTTAATCCCCACCTGGGGACCAGACAAACCTGAAGGCTGGACACACTCCCACAGCTGAGCTGACCTGGCCACCAAGGTCTACTACCCAGTCCCTGGTGGTCAGAAGACCTCAGCTCTGAAGTTGCAAATTCATCCTTCTTCTTGAGAACTAAAACTCTTACCAAAAAAAGTGAAAACCAATAGAAAGAAAGAGGAACGTATCCATAGACTCACAGGGGCTGGTCTTGATTTACTCATTAGGAAATGGCCCTGGGGTCTTTTATCTTCCTCTGACAGCAAATTGCCACCAGCAATATGCCTCTTCTGAACATCCACAGTTCAGCTCTCCCATCCAAACCTCCAGGTACCGCTGTGGCATCCCCCACTTACCAGGCACATAGATGTAGATGTCCTTCCCTTCCACTTCCCCATCCTCCACTTGAGTGTGGTTGTAATAGCAAACATACAAGCCCGTATGAGCAGCTGAGGCATTTCCTACTTCGAGCACCGTCACGAAGAGGCCACTGTTGTTTTCTTCATGTCTAATGTCTATCCTGTGGCTTCCCTCAGTCACTGGGTACTGCCAGCTCACTTCGCTGTCTCCAGAGCATTTGAGCGTGAAATTGGAATTCAGCTGTACCACCATTTCATTCCTATTGGGAACAATAGTCGGCAGAGGAAGCTGGCAAAACGTTAGGAGCGGTCCTGCAAAAAGACATGAATAAATGGCATATGAACACACAGAACAGCATCAGCACAGGATGTGAAAGAAAGCAGAGTGGATCCAGAGCAGCTCTTTTTCTGACCATTTCAGATGTGCTGATATCCCAGGACATTTGCCCTTGTTAAAAGCCAGAGCTTTGCCCAATGGATGGCAAACGGCTTCCCTTTGAAATGCTAAGTGTTTGCTTGCTGACTTCTGTTTGTCAAATCAAGAGGTGAAAGACAGAGGTGAAGTTAGGGATGGCTCCCAATCCACACCTCAGCTTCCCAGCCCCAAATGTGGGCATGGCTCTGCTGCAGACCAGTGAATTCCACACCCTGGCTGCTGGGTCACGGGCATCTTACAGCTCCTTACAGCAATGGTCAGGAAACCAGCAGTTCTGTCAGCCTTCGAGTAAGCTCACAGCTGAAAGTTAGAAACCACTTCCCAAAACCAACACCTGCATTTTACATCTGGCTTGTACTTCTGCAAAGGGCCGGAGCAGGGGCTTAGACCGAATATTTGTGCATCAGGTTTACCTCTAGCCAAAATGTACAGAAGGTTTATAGCCAAATAAAACTGTAATTCACTGAACTAGATGTTGTAGATGGCACTGATTTTCAGCTGCAATCTCCAGTTACAGGCTCAGATTTGCAAGCCTAGGTAATTTGTAGGTGGGCTGGTGCAGGTCCAACTCCCAGAAGGAAAATTAGAGGATCCACACCCTAAAAAAATGGGGAATTCACCAGGAAAACAGATTTGCTGTTTCAGTCTATCAAATGACCTGTACAAAACAGTTAGGGTAGTCCACGATAAACAAGCACTTAGGCCCACGGCGTGAAAGTGGGCTCTGAGCAATAAACCAGCAGCAGGAATCCAGACTGTCTTTGAAACCAATTTCTCACTCCTGCATGTGTTATCTCGGTCTACAGGCCCTTTCTATATTTGGCGCCCTGTGGCAAACCCTGCCCTCCCCTCCCAGCACCATTCGCTCAGCAGATGTTGGGAGGCTCGGCAGGCAGCCCCGGTGAGTGTGGTTAGGTGGTGTGGCGTGGGAGGATGCGAGGAGCCCACACAGGCAGCCTTGCCTCTACCACGCTACTGGAGAAACCCCAGTGGGGCAGGGCTGGGACAGCTGGAGGTAGGCAGGCTCACTTTCCCTGTGCAGGCAGACAAACCGGGCGGGAGGCTACAGCAGCTGTAGGGGTGCCAAAGTGGCCGGCACAGGCTAGCAAAAGTACTGCCTTCTCGGTAGGTCTTGTCTTAGCCTACCGAAGGGAAGGGCAGAAAAATCGAGTCTGTAGCCAGCTGGTAACCATTTGGCATTTGTTATCGTGGGCACAATGAAAGCAAGCTTAAATATGAATTTACAAAGGAATACGGGTGGAGAGGCTTAGACAACTGAGGAACATTACCTGTGAGAAAACATCCCAGGATCAGGAATGTCCGTGAGGAAGTACCCATAGCTACCAACAACTGAAACAGAAAGGAGAAGGCAAGAGAAAGCCAGTTAACAGACTGACAATGGTATGAGAGTTTACAGGACCCCTCTCCTGCAGTGCCTTCGTGCAGCTTCCCGGCACTCTACATGATGCCACGGAGCAAAACGGCCCAGGGACCCCAGCTTGCACCCACAGCCCTTTGAGACTCATGCCACCACCTCCCACAAGGTACGTGGGGCCGCAGGCACATCACTGGCACGGGGAACGCAGCTAAGGCACCATAACCCCTTCTCTCCACTGGCAGTGTAAGGAGCCGAGTCCTGCCGCATCCCCCTTTCAAACAGCCTGCAAGCAGCTCTGATGCCCGCTGCAGCCTTCAGGACTGAGCCCACAGAAACACCCCTGCACAGAGGCAGTACCCTCACAGGCATTGGTGAGGATGCAATGGCTATATGCAGTAAGTTCTGACCTTTTAGCTGCAAGCAGCTTTTATGGGAGAAAAAGCGTATTTTAAAGCTACTTTTATTACAAATAGTACAACCCTGAGTGATATTTTGGTGTTGCCATTGTACATATGTATATATATAGCTTACTGAACACAATGCAATACAATAGTGTTTATTGCTTATTTAGCAAGAATTCCCTTGATCGAGAGACATGCTATTTAAAACATATGCTGAAATTTTCTAATGGAATAAATCCATGACAGACTGTAGGCCAGCACAGCCATTTGCAGAGCATCTCTTCTCCCCAACAGTGTGGAGAGTCATAGATCACATGCGATAATTTCAGCTTTCAAACACATAATCCTAAGGCGTCAGCCTTGAAGAGGCAACAATGGCAATAAACATCTATGTAATTTTTGTGCCATCTAATGACATTTCTACTTAAAACCCTCAAGCATCCTGTTAGATAATTTCCAAAGGAGAAACTCCTACAACCCTTGCTCCCATTGAAATCAATGGACGTTTTGTTGGTGACTTTAATAGTAACTGGGTTTGGCCCAAAGCCAATATAGATTAAAAAAGACTACATGGAAGAGCCCCTAATTTGAAACACAGACCAAGGAGTAAAATAAAGGATGATGTGCCAAGACAGGGACTACTTTTCAAAGGTTCTGGAGAGTTTCTATTCACCCTCTGGTATTCAGTTCCTGATGCTGAGATAGGAAAGCACGTAGGTGCACCTTGTTATTACGACTCTGCCAGTGCCATATGGGAGTTAAATGCTTACAACATGCCAAGAAGTGTTTCTGAACTAGTCCCGCTTTCCTCCCGCAGCGTGTGGAGCAGACAGCGCACCTTTGCAAAGCAAAAAGTATTTGATACTCGAATCAAACCTAAAGGTCTCAGAAGCAGGATTAGAAGACTTACAAACTACCAGCCTCAAAAACATGTACAAACAACTTCAGAAATTCAGCTGACAACATTCCGTCAGAGACAAGGCGTTTTGCCTGATTCTTCAAGTAGCAATAATCGTCATGTGTTTATGTATCTGTCTCCCATTGATAACAGACTCTTGGATATCAAAGAAGTCCCTCGGTTTCAGCCTTCTTACTAATTTTTATCACATTTATATCCTGTAATTTTTTCTGATAAAGTAACCCACTGTAAATCTTTAAAGACTTACCATGGTTTGCTTTATTGATCTGACTCCTAGCCTCCCAAGATCCACAAGACAATGTTACCCCACTGTCTGCCAAGTTTACTTCTGCCTTTTCTCTCCCTTTTGTGTTGTTTTTCCAGACTATTCAGTGCAAGTGATGCAACACAGAAGGAGAACAAAACAAAGCTAGCTCATCTCTTGTACACCAGTCTGCAGAAGCTCTGCTGAAGTGGACTTACACTGTTGCAGAGCTGTATGTGTAAGTGAGGACTGAAGCCCCATGACTATACTGGTGTAAGTACAGGTGATGGCATTTCCAAAGTGCTACTTTGAATTTGCTGTCTTGGTTGGGCTGCTGTAGAAATCAGTAAGAGCTGAGTGCCTCAATCTACTGTTGCAGTTTAAAAATACAAGGACTTAACTAAATTTGCATTTTTCCATCTGGCTATTCTTTCACAACCCAGAGCTTTGATCTTTCCTCAATGACTCATTAATCTCATCTAGACCCAGAGCAACACTTCCTCACTGTGAAAGACAGAATAACGTACTAAGGATTCACCATCATCCGTATTCAAAATCTATTTGAACTGGATTTAGTTACATCATGCATCTGACTTGAGCGTGCTGGAGTCCCATCACCAGCATATCCTCGCACGTCAGTGCTGGAGTCAAGGTTTAACACAGGTACAATTTCACACTTCTGGAGAGGACAGAGTTTACTCATTCCCACAACACCAAGCAAGTACACATATCATGTTTTTGTTTGTTTACAATCATCTAATTTTTTGTATGCACTTATTTGGCTTTTTTACCTTCCTTATGGCAGAGCAGCAGTCTTTGTCCTAAACCAGCCAAATCTCAGCCCTGAATAAATGCATCAGGTTCATTTCCTAACACCACTTCATCAAACCATAAATTGGTGTAACCTCACTGAAGCCAGTAGATTTATGCAAGCTGAAGCCCCGTATTGACAGCACACATACAGCGTAAGTTTGAGCCAACCTTAATTCCTTGCATACCTTGAACTTTGCTAGCTAAAACAGAAACATGGGCGTGTATAGTGAAAGCTAGATGATGCCATGAGGGGTTTGCCAAACTCTCTGCAGGGGAGGCTGATTGCCCAGGGTAAAACAGTCATTGCATCTACTTTAACCACTGGGTTTTGAAAGGATCTGACTGAAATCCTGGTATCTCTCTTGTGTGCTTTAGTGATAAAAAATCAGGAAAATAACATCTGAAGAACTGTTATCAGCAAGGAGTCAATCTTCCAAACACTCACTGCCTAGCACTGGCTTCCTACCAAGATGGGTTTCATTGACTGCGCCACAGAAGACAAAGTAAAATCAATATCCAGAAAGCCAGTGGAAATATGTGTTTAGAAAATTATTATATTCCTAGGTTATTTCTCTACATGACCTAGAGAGAAAGCATGGTGGCGGACCAAGAAGAGCCAAAGGTATATATTTTTTCATATTTTTTCGTACTGCTGTAAATCAAACAAAGACCTCTTTCAAGACAGAAAATTAGCCCATCTACCAGAAGACTGGAGACTATCAGACTGATTTCCTACCGGCTACCCAGTCACTACAGTTCATCCTCTTGGCCACATGATGGCAATGTTGATCCACATTAATGAGCCAAATTTCTTGTCGAGCAGAAGGCAACGCTAGGCTCCAACGTAGCAGACAGAATATAAACTGGGTCTCCTGGATCAATTTAAAATTCAAATTTCTTATATTTTAATTTCATGAGAGTTCACCGATTTAAAAAAATAATAATAATAACGCCAAAATGGTCCCTATTGCTCTGTATTTACATAAGTGATAGGACAGTAGTTGGATTGCAAATCTTGGCACG
This sequence comes from Gymnogyps californianus, assembly GCF_018139145.2. NCBI lineage: Eukaryota > Metazoa > Chordata > Aves > Accipitriformes > Cathartidae > Gymnogyps > Gymnogyps californianus. The sequence goes on along the minus strand of NC_059474.1, from coordinate 30,926,968 downwards.
TAATGATGTGATTACCCTTGTTATGAGAGGGCTGGATAATTTCAGTGGTGATTTTGTCAGAGTGGCAGTCTGTCCTTCTGGGAAGACTGATCTTTTCCAGGAAGAGCTAAGGCCAGCCCAAGAAAAGAGGGGAACATTTCCTCCTTGTGGTATATGTCACTAGCTGAATGTAAATGTTCAGACAGAACCTCCTGAAACGTTTCTTGGTTCTCAGTTCCCAAATTGCAAACTCAATGCTCCGCAAGAGCAGAGCTGCCCTGCAGCACTAACAGGTGGGTCTGAACGTTTCACTGGGGAAAGGCTCAAACAACAGAAGAAAATTTCTTCAGTGAAAAAGACTGGCATAAATATTCTCCTAAAATGAGGCTTGTTCCACATCCCTTTACAAGTATTTGCATCCAGCATAGCCTGTATGCAGGAATAACTACACACCAAGACTAGCGCAGTGCTGGGCTCCTGCAGAGCGCTTCAGGCTCTGCAGGACACACAATGATGGCTGCTACCCGACAAGCCTTCTAGTCAGCTGCAATTCTTCAGCCTAACCCTCAAGGATGGACTCCACCAGTCTAGGAGCTAAAGGTGGGGGGAAATTTGCAGTCTAAATTTCCCAGCTCAGTCCAAAGAGGATTTTCCAGACTGTCTCAGCCAACAGACAAAAAACCTGGCACTTCTGAGGAATACATCTCACTTAGGTTCTCAGGATCAAATCAAGGAACACCTCAGATCCCAACTCAGAAGCATTGCATGGAAAAACCAATCCATCTCTGTTGACCACAAGAGCTAGGAAGCCTAGCTATTGCAAACTTTTCCCTTGGGTGCCCATGCAAAGCTTTATTGGCTTGAAAGAGATGAGTCAAGCAGGAGAGCAAGGCAAGAGGGAGAGAAAGGGTTGTTTGCTTGCTTGCTTGCTTGCTTTTTTTAAATTATCAGCAATTCTTGCCACCACCAGGAAAAAGAACCTCTCAGAAGTCATTCCCTGGTCTTTAAAACAAGCAAAGCAAACATATTCTATTAAAATTTTCAGAGTTCACAGGCAGAAGTAGTGCCACTGTGGCCATGATGATCTAAGGATGCAAGCGAGGTGAGGATTGTATAAGGTTATACATTTCACGCTCGTTTTTAGACCAACTGGTCTAGCTGGAAATAACCAGCAAGGTCTGGGGTATGCAAGACTTTTTCTGTCTATGTACATTGTACTCGAATCCCAACTCGATACTGTAGTACCGCGGAGAGGTATTTTATTAAAATATTTATTACTTCCTGCTTTCTTGAAACCTAATACCTATATATTACTCTCACAGCCACAAGAAGATTTCCCATACATCAACGAGCAAATAACAGCAAAGATGGCCCCAGTGCCCGATGGCAGCCGGACTGGCACACCTCCTGCCCCTTGGTGCCTGGAGAGGAGTACCAGAAAAAGGAGTCTCATTTTAAAGCAGCAGGAGAGCGCCTGCAGGCTGGGAGAGCTGGTTTGCCTGTGGAGTCCTAAATCCCAGTGCTTTGTGCGGTCTCATTTTTCTTCAAACTTCTTTTTTTCAAGCTTTGAGGTTGGCTAAACCACTGTTTAGCTGAGGGCCTTTCTAAAATGCTCTTTGTTAACTAGAAGCTAAAACTGAAGTCCCTTGCTGGGAGATCTTTCCCTAGCGTTTCTAGACCCAGAGTTAAAAGTCACATCTCCACAGTTCAGATTTTGATCAGCCGATGACAGAGGAACCTTTGACGCCTGTCTCCTTGCTTTGATCCCGTCTCTTGCCCCATCCAGGGACACGGAGTTAAGGCAGCCGAGCTGGGACCCCAGCTGGGCTCTGCATCGGCCCTGGGAGATGCCAAGGGCATAACAAGTCGCCCCCCTTCCCCCGGTGCTCCCCGTCGGGGAGACAGCGGGCCGCCTGCAGCCAGCCGGGACTGGGGTGGGGATGGTGTGGGGGGGTTACGTTCACACTCCCCAGCCCCATCAGGCTGCAGGCGCTTGCCAGACCCTGCCTGCCCGCGGGGAGCCCGAGCGGCAGCCCCCAGGGAGCGGGGAAGCGGCGCTGCCGCCGCTCCCCCTCGGTCCGCGACCCCTCGGCGGAGCCCGACGGCTAGAGCCGCTGCGGATCAAAGGCTGCCCAGGACATCGAGCAAACCTAGCAGAGATGGCAACTCCCAGCCACTTCACTGTTTGTCTGGGAAACAATAGGAAAGCCTTTGCCAAGCTGGAGAGAATTTTTTTTTTTTTTTTTCAATGCGAGGTAGCCAGGAAAAAGAAAAGCGGAGTAGGGGAGACGGAGAGGGGCAGAGCGAAGCCCTGTTTCCCTCCGGGGCTGGCTAATTCTGCTGGCGCTGCGACCCGGCGCTTCTCTAGCCCTCTCCGTCGGGCGAGGCACGAAGCCCGAGGGCGCGGGGTCCGGAGAGAGGGCGGGAGTCTCGGCGGGGGACAGACGTTGTGCCCCGGCTCGGAGCTGTGGGACCAAGGGAGAGCGATGTGCCCGCAGCCCTGAGGACGGGTCCGTCGGTCCCCATCCGGGCCGAGGCGATGCCCTGTCCGCCCCGGGCGTGCAGCCTTGGGCCCCGGAGGAGCGCCAGGGAGCCGGAACGTTTGCAAGAGACTCGCCGAAAATGCCGTCGAGGGGCGCTGGAAACGTGCCCCCGGCGCGGGCGGGGGCCAGGGCATCGCCCCCGCCTCTGCCCCGCAGCCGCCTCCCCGCCGGGACGCGGGCAAGCCCCGGGGGCTGGCGGCTGCGCCCCGGGACTGCTGCTGCCTCGCTAGATCTGTCGCTGCTGGCTCCAGAAAAAGCTGTCCAAGTGCTGTTCTCTGGAACGGCTCCTGGGCTGCGGGATCCGCGTCCAAAAATGTTGAGCAATGCCGCGGACGGCCAAAAAGCCATTTCCTACTTGCTCCTAGGACTTTTCCAGGGGACTCCAGCCTGGCAGAGGCTGGCAAGTTTGCAGCCTCCGCACTTGACAGAATCCAAACGGCGGCCGCGAAGACTTTGCCCTCCCCCGGTGCAGGAGGCGGTGGGCTCCAGCAGTCCGGCGGGGTATGCGGCAGGGCTGGCGTTCCCGTTGCGAGAGGGGGCTGTAAGCTGGAAAGGCTCCAGGTACCAGTCCTGCCTAAATTCAGCATCTTCCCTTCCGCTGAGACGTGCAAAAAAAGACGGGGCGCGCAGGGATGGAGATAGGGTTGTCTTGGGGGGGTTGCGTGCGTGCCCCCGCCCGGGATCTCGGGCCAATTTAGGCTACCCGGTCAGGGGGAGTGAGGTGGGAAGGGGGATCTGAAGAGGGGAAGGTGGTGAAAAACAAAGGGTGGGGGAAGGGACGGGAGAGCAGCGGGGTGAAGGGAAGCAAGGGATGCGAGAAGAGAGCGAGCCGCTTACTTTGTCAATGCGCGTCCCCCCGTCCCCCCCCCGGGCGGGCACCGCCGCTGCCCGCGGAGCCCCCGCGGCAGGAATGCGGCGCGGTGGCCCCCGCCGTCCCAATGTGTTTGTCGTTAGCGCTGCCCCCGCTGCTCGCCGCCGCGCCCCGACGGCCCGCGGAGCGCCGGCTCCCCGCTCCCCTCCGCGGGGGCCGCCGGCGCCCGCCGCCCCCCGTCGCCTGCGCCCCGCGGGAAGGAGCCCCCCGCCCGGCTCAGAGCATCGGGGGGGAAAAAAAGGGTGGGGAGGAACCCCCAAACCAACAACAAATAAATAAAGGGGGGAAAAAAAGAAGAGAAAAAAAAGAAGCGGGAGAAAAGGTGAAAAAAAGAAAAAGGTGGGGAAACTGCCCCTCACCTCTTACCTTCTGCTTTATAATCCGCAGCCCCAATCCTGCAGATCGTAAAATATCCAAAATATGTCCACGTCTTTTGTGACTTTCCCCGCTCAGCCGCGCTCTTTCCCTCCCGCTCGCCCTCCCTCCCGATCCGACTGTAATGGTCTCACAAACCGCGTCCCGTAATTGATTCAATGTTATAGTCCATCCTTCCAAAACTAATCATTTGCTTTAAGTAAATAGCTGTCAGGAAATGAAGCCCCCCTCCGGCCCCTTCAGAATAAGAGCCGCCCTGGCTCGCCCGGCGCCCCCAGCCCCGCGGCCGGAGGCGGGTGCGCCGGAGGGAGGCTCTTACGCAGGCAGGGGGGCCAGTCTCTGCCTCCAGATTTCACCAGCCTTGCAGGGGAGGGGGGAGGTTAGCCATATGGCAGGGGCGAGGGGGAGGAAAGGGGGAAGCGGAGAGTTTTGCACTGCAGGGGGAGAAAATGTAAAAAAAAAAACCAACCAAAAAAAAAAACCCAACCCAACCCAAAAAACTTCCATGAAAACTCCCGAGTGCTCCCAATTTCATGAATGAGCCTTCCCTCCTCAGACCCTCCAGGACGGTGGGTCGGGCGCCGGGCTCGATGTCCGCGGTCACAGTGTGCGTTTATGGACGGGGAGTTTGATCGGGAAACGAGTTTGCGGCTTCCTCGTGTCCTTTGTACGCCACTGAGCTTGGGCTTGGGCTAGAGAGCTGGATGGACGGCCGTGAGCCAGCCAGGAGCGAGAGGCACTGAGAGAGAGGGGGAGAGAGGAATCACTAACGTTTATGAATGAAAGACACAACGAAAGGTAACCTTCGCCAGGAGCCAGCCCCCCCCAAACCCCGCTGCTCCGACGGGACCGAGAAAGCTCTTCTCTTCCTCTCTGCCTTTGCTTTGCCCAGCGCAAACAAACCCCAGCAATAACCAAGCCAGGGGGGCACGGCAAGGGCCGGAGGTGCCTGCGGAGGCGAGGGCAGCGCACGTCCGAGTCCGTCCTGTTTGAACACGCTCCCGAAGGAGCTTTGATCCCCGCCGGGGAGCCAGCACCGGGTATCCCTGCTTTGTTGGCCGTCGCTATCTGCTGGCGATAAGGGGTGGCCGGGGGAGCCGCCGGGGAGCTGCCCTCGCAGCCCTTCTGCCGCAGGCTCCGTGCGGAAAGGGGCGAGCGGGGCGATGCGGCGGCCGCGGGAGAGGGGGCAGTGCAGCCCCAGGAAAGGAGCGGCGCGGGAGGCCCCTGCCCGCCTGCCTGCCCGCCCGCCTGCCTGCCTGCCCGCCTGCCTCCTGGGGAGGGCACTGGCCCGAGAGCTGCGCCCCGGGGCTTCTCCCGCTTCCTCCCCTCCCCAGTCTGGCCCTCCTCCCCCCTAGCCCCCCGCACCTCTTTTTTCCTTTTAGTATTAAACAAAAGAAAAGTTTGTTCTCAAAGTCAAGCGCCAGGATCCGGTGGTTTTTCTCTGTCCTAAGCGAAGGAGAACTGAGCCTCTGAAGCGAAGATGCCCCGAAGGGAATGGGGGCAGAAACGAGAACGGACTCCCGTGAAAAGCGCGCTCAGGCTGAGGTGCCGCTGGCTGGGCTCACAGGGTCCCCGGCGGTGCTCCCGGCCCTTTGCACGCCCTCCACTAGTGCATCCTCGGCTCGGGTGAGTGCACAACCCCGCTATTGCTTCCACATGTTCCTCCAGGAAATCATCGGAGTCAGATCTGTGAGCAGCCCCTGGTCGGAATGCTAACAGGATACCGTAATGCTTGTGAATAAACAACAGGCTCCCAGTGAGTCAAAAGCATGGCAAACACCCACCCCCCTCCCCAAAACAACCGAGGGGAAAAAAAACCACCGCACCCTGGAACGCTCTGCCTGGGGGGGCGAGGGCACCCAGCAGCCTGAACCCCTTAATTTGTGGAGGGAAAAGTCCTATCATGACTTGGGTCGGAGCTGCGGGCTCTCGCAGATTTAAGCCCCACGAAGATGTGCTGTTCAGACCGGCGGCAGCAACTGCCTGTGAGCTCCGAGGCGATCCTGCCGGGCTCGGGCCGTGATTTACCGGCGTGAACGTATCTGGTTTAACGTGCGGGGCGATGGCGGTGATTCCTGGCGAAGTACCGTCAGGATGGGATGTAATGCGAGAGTTACTCTTGCAAAAAGAAAGGAGCAAAAGGAAAGGGGAGGAGGCGCCTTCTGGTTGCAATTACCTGCCTCATTTGAATAATGCCTTTGTCGTGATTATTATCGAGCAGTCGTTAACAGCTTCCACGTGGGATCTCACAAGACCCAGCGAAAAATAAAAATTGCAAATTGGGGGACTGGCAAAGCTGCCTGCCAGGCCAGGCTGGCGCTGCGGGCGGGGAGCCCGACGGCCTCTGCGGGGACCGCGGTGGTGGTGTCCCTTCGCCCAGGGCCCCTCCGGGGGAGCGGTGACACTTTCCCCGACGTGGCTCCCCCCTTCCCCACGCTAAGGGCCGGGCCGCTCCGGCCCCACGCCCGCCGCCCCGGGGAGGACCCGGCCGGCGGGAGCTGCGCCGGGCTCTGCCCGCACGGCGAGGGCCGGGCAGCCGCTGAGCCGATCCCCCTCCGAAGGGCCGGCGGTGCCTATGGATTGGTCCCGCGCAGAGGAGGTGGTAGTTAAAATAAACCCTCCAGGACGGCTGCTGAGCTCTACCCCCCGCCCCGTGTGGCGCAGGGGGGTCCCGTCCAGGGAGGCGCGGGGGACTTGGGGTTAGCGAGAGGACAGGCTGGGGGTGGGGGGACTTTTACCACTGCGGCCCCCTCTCCTCTCCCCTCTCCTCCCGCCTTCCCCTCCCCCGAAGGGCTGGAGCATAAGGCATCCCGCTAGCGTGTGTTTATGCGGCAACAGATGGAAGCTGCACATCTTAAACAAAACTGCGGCGCCCGGGCTAGAGCCGCTCTCGCCTGTTTATGCTCCCAACCTGCCCCCCGGGGCGGGGGGGGTGGGGTGAGGGGGGTGTCCCTCCCGGCGCCCGCAGCGCAGGCAGGGTCCGGGCAGCAGGCACCGACGGGGCGGGTTTTTGCAGGGCGGCTCGCTCCGCTCTCGGACGCTTCCAGGGGGGCTGGGAGCCTGCCAGCCGCCCCGCTCAGCATCCCCCTCCCCTGGAGGAGTCCCAATTTGCTGCAAGTAATGAGCCCTTTCCTGCGGCTCTCTCCCAAGGGTGAGCCGGGCAGCGTTTAGCTGGCTGAGGCTATTAGGCAGCCTAATAGGTGGCTCATGTGAGGTCCGAGCGGCCTCCTGCGGGGCGGGCGAGCGGGGGTGCACCGGCTCGGGCCCCGCGGGGAGCCCCGCCGTGAGGCCGCAGCCTTTTGTCTCGGTGGGAAGGCAGGTCTGGGTTTGATTATCGTTACCCACGTTGCAGCGATGCACGGCCTGCTCACCCTTTTTACCTTTTGGAGCAGGAACCCCTGTGTGGTGAAGAGCAGCTACAGCCCAGAGCAGAGATCCCTCAGACCCCTGAGAGAGGGAGAAAGCGGAGCAGCCTCTCATCGCTTGTCGCTATAAATCTGTGCTCGCATCTATCGCGGAGGGAGGAGAACACAGCGGTGAGGGCTTCCTGAGACAGAAGGCGAGCAAGTCAGGGGACTGCCAAGCCCCCCCGGCCCCCCGGGAGATGTGTATTGCCTGCAGGAGGGCCCTGTGTGCATTTACAGTCCTACCAGTTTGGGTTTTTCTTCCCTCTTTCCACAACACCGGATTCCCTCATTTTGTTTGTTCAACAGAATTTGGCTCTGAATAGCAGGGATCCCGTGTCACCGGGAGAACAGGGAGCCAGACAAAAGAAATTAACGTTGCACAGCCTGCCCTCCCCAACCTTTGTTTTGATTCCACACATGGTTGGTTAAGGTAGTTCCCCGTGCCCGTCGTTTTCCCACTGAGGCTGCTGCTGCCACAACGTCGAGCTGTTTTCCTTTCATTGTTGCATTTGGCTCTTGACATTAAAAGATGCCAAAACAGCCGTGGAAGCCTTATTCTTTGAAAAACAGGCTTTGTTTTTCCTTCTGCTCCCGCCCTGATTTTGTGACTGGGGCAGGATAAACAGGCCGCTCTGGCCCAGAAGCGGCCTGAACCCAGTTTAGGGGTGAGGCAAGGCAGCCCAGAAGGCAAGGGGAAAACGGGTTGTTCCTCCGGCCAGCCCTTCACCGGCGCCTTACGCCCCGCTTCGCTCTGCCCCGGCCCCCCCCCAGCCCCCGGGGCGGGGAAGCCCCGGGCCCCGCCACCGCACCGACGGGGCGGGGAGGCAGAGCCGCCCTGGCTGCGGGCGCCTCCGGAGGTGCCCTTCGCCGCCGGCCGAGGGTGCCCGGGCAGCGCCGCCGCCGCCGCCGCCCGCGACACTAGAGGGCACCGGAGCCCGCGGGAGCAGCGAGCCCAGCCGAGCCGGGGCACGGCACGCCTCGCCAGCCTTCGGTGTCCCTGCCGTTTGTTAATTAAGGGATCGACCGGTTTTGGAGAGGATGGCGAAGCTGGGCCGTCCTCCCATCCCCGAGAAGCTGAGGGCTCCAGCCCTGCCCAGCCCCGGGCTGCCGTGGGCCGGGCTCAGCAGCTCGGGGGATGTGGCATGCTGCAAGTAAAGCAGAGAGCGCAATTCCTCCCGTGCCACAAATGAGAAGTTTTCCCTCTGAAATCAAAGGACCTCCTCTGCTGATTCAGCCCAGGTTTGATTTCCGTTCCTAACTCCCGAGACCATTATCTCTGCCTTTGTTCTTTCAAGCTGCAGCAATTAATGGATTACAGCAGGACAAAAACACAGCCAGACCAGGCTGCTTTGGTTCTGCGTCTGTTTACTGTTAGTACCAGCTTTGCCCCCTCGGGCTGCTGTGCTGTGGGACCCAGCCCTGAGTTCTGCACGAGGGAGCTGGCTGGTGTGGAGGCCACCCTGGACATAGTGGTCACGGTCACCCTTGACACGATGGGCATGGGCCAGCCCTGGTCTGTGTCAGTGTCAGTCCCCACACGTGCCTGGGCTGACCACGTCCACCATACATCCCTCCCATGGGCACAGAAGGGCCAAGGTAGGCTGAGCATCACCAAGTGCCAAACTCAGCGGAGACCCAACACGTCTGTTTACTGACTACCCTGAATTGCCCATGCTCCAGACATGGGATGTCATTTTTCTGCTTCATCCCACAACAGGTTTTCTTCTGATGCTTCGTGATTAACAATACATCCCTTTGGGATGATTTGCTGTAGAATAACTGGAGCTATGGCCGAAGTTTCTAAATTGCAATTGGCTTTCTAAAAGGATCCCTCTCCTCCCTGGATGTTTCATGCTCTAAAATAGCATCACAAACAAAACACTATCCCTCTACTTCTGTGGCATGGAATGATTCTGAGCACGGGTCTCCCCCATCCCAAGGATAAAGAGGAGGGAAAGCCATTAATGCCTCCTAAGAGCTTGCAGAATTGGGATTTGTGTGGACACAGTGGAGGTTACAAGTTTCACCCAATGCTTTCCAAAACAGGTCAACCCCTAATCCACCGTTAGGAACTGCAAGAATCAGCATCCATGTTGACACAGTCAGCAAAAAGCTCCAGACCTGGAAACGAATTTAGCCTTTCCTCTTAGTCATTGAATTCAGTCATTCATTTTGCTTTTGTTTACCAAGACTGTGCTGGAGGTGCGTTGGCAGGAGGTGTGAATCACATTGTCGTTCTTCTTGCAGCATTCTTGTACTCAAACACAAGATTGAGGTTAGTTCTATAACCCTAAGCTGTGATGGAAGAAATCAAGCAGGTGCCAATCACACCCAGAGCCATTCCAAGCATGCCAGTGACTGAAGCCCACAAGTTCAGTTTTCTTTCTTTACTTGGGAGACAGGAGGGACTGACACACTGAAAAGTCATGGGAAACTGTTCCTCTCTTTTCTGTCACTTCTGCAAAAGACTATTTGGGGTTTTACTTTTGTCTGAGGTCACCAGGTTTCAGTCTGTACCTCATCTAATTCTGCAGGGAGCACTTTCTGCTTCAGTTACATGTTTATTTGCCTGTCTGTTGTTGACAATCCTTTAGAGTACTCCGTTATATGCACTTCACTTGAGCAAGATGGTTGCAGAGGGAGAAATGAGAAAATGAGATGCGAGGAAAATGCAGGTATAGGTCCCTTCCCTGCAGCCATGGATGTGAAGCTATAGCTCAGGTTTAGCTCAGACAGGGAAGCTTTGGCGCGGCTCAACAACAGGGGATACAGCAGCATGCAGGTAGGTTTTGATCCTTGGACTGCTGGCTGTTTTAGTCAAATACTCTGTTTTTTAACCTAAATTATCTTTTGAGAAAGAGTCTAATGTGGAAACTGGGCCAGATTCTGCTTTGTGTAAATCTGGTGTAAGTCTAACTTCAAGAGAAATACTCCAGATTGAATCTGGTATAATTAAGATTAAAAATTGGCCCTAGAAGTCTTTTCTTTGGCAATAAAGTTAGAGAAGTACTGTGAAGAAAAATAATTCAAACCAGAACATTGTTTCAGTGCGCTTTTAAATAACATATGCTATAGGCGCTTTGAAGGCATTTGCTCTCCATGGCAGCAGTGTTTTAAAACTTTCACTTTGGTTCCACTAACCAAGTTAACCCTTGATAACCAACTGTGTTTAAAATATATTATGTACAGAAACTTATCATTTTGCAGGACATTGTCCAAATAACAAACAAAAAAATCCCATTAAAATGATACGACTGCTGCTGTGGCAGTAGCAAGCTTCCTTTTGCTGGTGAAGTCATGAACGTCACTGTTCTAGCCACAACACAGGCATTGCAATGAATCTGAATTTATACCTTACTTGTCAACATTTTTTTTCATCGTGCAAACCTTGTTATCTGACTGCTAAACTCAACACACTGAGAGGGAGCAGTTTTCAGAAGGCAGTTGCTTAGTATCCCTGGGAAGCAAACTCTGAAAGGAGTCCCTAAAGGAACGCTGAAAAACTGAAGACCCATAAATTACTAGACATTTTTCTAGCTCCCATGAATCAGACGACAAGATGTCCATTAATAGTTTCTGTGTCTGATCTCGCTACATTTGTTAGGCCCATGTCCCTAACAGAAACTATTTCACCATAATTTGATTGCAATTGGTGAGAAGATGCTGGCCATTTTTTTCCAGGTCTGGCATTCAGCCCCAATGAAATCGCAAGGACGTTTGTCATTCTCTTGAGTGGTCTCAGACTTTCACCACAGGTTAATCAGATCTTTCTTTGGGGTGTGTAGGAAAAGAGGGGGGGAAGAAGAATCAGCTGTCTTTGATTCCTTGTGGTGTATGAAGAATACAGACTTGGAAAATGTGTTTTGCTCTTTTTAAGTGGGGTTGGGATTTAGGAGGAGTCAAATCTTGTTTGTAATTTCAAAAGTACAGGAATATCAAGCCTTATCCGCCTTCTTTTTGCTAGAGACCTCCTTGCTGAAACAGCGAACAAAGACATCATGGTAAAGCTGACTCTTTCACAGAGCAATCTTTTAAGCTTAAGCAGGTTCGTGGAGCTAGGGAGCAGTGAGACACGCATCATGCCCCAACCTCCTGCCGTGATGAAATCCACCATCCTTCCTCCGCTCTGCATGGGTGCCTCGGAGGGGTGCAGGAAGCAAACGTGGGAGAGCCCAGACTGCAGCTCTGAAAGGACCTGTACTGCAAGAGCCGGGAAGATGGGGCCCATTCTGATTTTACCCATTTGAGGCTTCTTTCAGAGAAAGGGAATCATGGGACAATCCCTCACCTTCCTGGCCCCTATTCCCATCCCTATTTTGCTTCCTTTGTCCCGTGTTAACAGGTTAAGTGCTGAAGGAATAGCAGTAAGGATATAAAAAATGCCCAAATCAGAACAGTGCTCTTTGCTGGCTCTCTTTGTCCATCGGTCAAGGACAGGACAAAGGAGGAATAGAGCAGGAACAGGCCACTTCATCCCTATTTTCTATTTTCATAGTCAAAGGGAATAGAAACATGCTCTCCTCATTGTCAAGAGAATACAGAATTTCCTTTCCCTCTGTCTTTGTGATGGAAGAAAACATTTGTAGAGCCAAAGTAAATCCAAATAAATTCTTGCAATTCCTATCCATCACCAAACTTAAATTTTCTCTTCTCAGTTATTTTTCTCCCAATGTGCTTTATGCTACTATAAGAAAAAGGTATTATTTAAATCCATGCCTCTATGAAACTTTGTTGGGAACCTCTCGTTAAGAAAGCTGCAAGCAGAGTCTCTGGTGGTCTGAATGAATCTACGAAGCCTGCTCCGATTATCCTTTTCCAAAACATAGTAGGATTTAGTCAACTTGACAAGATGAAGCGTTTGAGGAAATGCTTTACTCCAGAAACATCAGCAGCTGTACAGCTGGGGGCTGATCAAAACAGCGCTCGGAAGTATAACTGTAGCCTCCACCATTAACAGGGAAGTTGGAGGCACGCAGTTCTGCTTACGGGAGGTTAAAATATATAGGTAGTTAGACAGTTTGAGTGGACAGAAGGCATTGTAAATATCTGAAGAGTCGAGTGCTTTTTTTTTCGGGGAGACAAATGGTCCCCCAGCCCACTTAGCACCTGCCAGTGCCTCTCTGCTGCCCTTTGCCCTGTGGGGCTACTTGTTCTGACAGCTTCTGAAGCTCTCCCAGCTTCAAATTCCTTCTCCGTATGTTGGCTTTTTTCATTGCTGCCTATCCCAATATTGACTTAGGAAAGAAGGAGAGTTAAAAATAGCTAGCTCCCGTACTGTCTACAGACCTTCTGCCTAGCTTTGCTTTAGGCTTTTGAATTACAAACATTGGTTTAAATCATCATTAGCATCTGAATGGAGATAAGGGGGACAAGAGGAGCTAGGGTAGGCAGTCACCTTGTGTAAGTATCACCCCTCAATTATTTTAAAGAGTAGGAGAGAAGCAGGATCACAGCGGAGGATGTTTGCATCCCATTTCAGCAGCGGGGATTATTTGGAATTAAGGATGTAACAAATTTGCTTTCAAAAAACCATGTTGGATCTCTTGAAGAGTCCAGCGGAGCCTGAGTGAAGCATGCTGTCATTATGGGTAGCTTCGTTTCCTCCCTTCTCCTTGCTGCCATCCTTGCCTCTAAACTGCTCTGCCTGCCCAAACCCAGGAGAAGCAAGTGTGAAGTCCCAGGTCACTGGGGTACGCAGTGTGAAGTCCCAGGTCACTGGGGTACGCAGTGTGAAGGGGGATGTGTGTGGCACAGAGGGGGATCTTACTGCAGTGGGTGGCACAGTTTTATGAAGGTCAGTAAACCTGGGCTCCATCAGACCACCAGAGAGAGTGGGTTTCCCAGCTGGAATCACTCAAACGTGTGGCCCTGCACTGAAAAACACCCTCGCTCCAGTCTCCAGGAATGCATCTCTGCCATGGTTAGTAAAAGTGTCCCAGAATATCTCAGCGTCGCAGTGTTACACAAGAAGAGAGCCAGCCTCTGAGAGAGACGCATTCAAATTGGGATCAAAACCAACTGCTGGCTTCCCACCCAGAAGCAAAACCAAAATGAGCGGCGGCTGTAAGCACAGGCGCCATGGGCTCCCTCCACCCAGCTCCACGGCTTCACCGGCACTGCAACTCCTGCGGCATCTCCAGGAGCCGCAGCAGAAAGGAGACACCACAAAAGTTAAATCCAAAGTAGGCTGTGGTGAGGTGTCCTTCAGGGAGAAAAGCTTTCAGATCTCTACAGCAAGAGACGTTAAAACGTGCCAGGAGTGACTGTTTTGACCCTCTTTGGATTCTGAGAGCAGGTAGTGAATCCAAAATATCCCAGCACTGTGGCTTTCTTTAGTAAGGAGTCAGCGCTGATGTCATCCTGATGTCAGAGCTTGAATGTGACACATTGATATGGCAATGTAATGACTAACCCATGGGGACTTGGGTCTCTACCATTTGCTGGGGAGGCCTGAGGACCAGTCCCACCACACAAGGAGCCTGCAGATGTGGCCAGAGGAGCCGGACAGTAACACACTCGAGGACATGCTTGTTGGCATGCCCTGGCGGCAACCTGGCAGTCCTTGAGATAGACCGCAGATGGAAGGCCTGCAGCCACCAACCACACGGGCCATGGGCTGCTCACGAGGCCACTCCTTCCTCATCATGTCTTTGTGGCTTTGCAGCCTGGAAAAGAGCATCCCTGTGGCTCCAGCCCTGGAGCATCAGGAGGGTTCAGCTCTGGGGACCACAGGAAGGAGGGATGAAGGAAGAGGGATTGTACAGAAGCTCTAAGATAGCCAAGAAGCAATTTTATATTTATGCTTTGTTTCATTCTTCAGGTTAACAGTGGAGGCAGAGCTGAGATAGGATAAGTTTGGGTGGCGCTACACATGTATGGTCCCTCCACAGCAGGCTGCAATGCTACTGTTTCACATCTTTTGCAGGAAGAGGGACTGAATTTCCTCTGTGTCGTTAAGTGAAATGGGAGCACTAATGATGAAATGGTAAAAATCCACCCTCCCTTGCTCCTATGTTCATTACCACCTGAAGCTTTGCCCACTCCCAAAACCTGGTGGAGTGCCCCTGATGCCAGAGGTGTCCTGTGGCCTGACAGGCACCTCCAAAGCCGAGCTCTGTTGGGAAAGATCTGGGCACAGTCTGTGGTCTCCTGAATCCAGGGATTATGCTGAGACCTGGAACCTGAACCGGACCACAGTGCAAGAAATGCAGCACGCAGAGGGTACAGGCAGAGCTTTCATCCTCCTAGTCTTTACGGTGATGGTGACAGGTCTCCAGGCTTATTGAAATGCATTGATGCCAGTCCTTAAATTCTCCATTTGGATGGGGAGTGTTTTTGCTGATGGCATAGTGATTAGGTCCACTTTAGAAGCATGAGTTTTTCTGGGGCAGGGAAAATTCAGGGTAGAAGGAACAGCTAAGCCTGTGGAGAAAGCATAGGCAGAGGCTTGTGTCCTCTTGCTGATATTTAAGTTAATTATGCACTCAGCAATTCACTAAAGCAGCTACAAGGTTACAAAGGTGTAAGTTTAGACTGCCTACCATTTCTGTTCATATTAGCTTGGAAACCTTTGGGCCCATGTGTATCACACATGAAATACCTGTCGAAGCTACAGTCCAGGAGACTGGGTTTGACCAAGTAAAGGAAATGGATCAGCTCGTGTTCAGTGCTAGTTGTATAGGAAAAAAAGACCAGTCGCTTCACAAATGCAGTGACTTCAGTGGTGTAAATGAGGGATAACTGTTGAAATCCACAAAGTTACAGTGAGCAAAGAACCGGACCAAGAGGATGTTTTTATTTGAAGGCACAGTGATCACCCATGATGTTTTTCACTTTTGGAAAACTGAAATGGTAAAACAGAAAATCTGTGAGGACAACATTATATGTAACAAGCTGTATCTACAGGGGTCTGTTAAGAGGTCTCTCAGAAAAATCAGTGTCCTAAAGGTGGGGTACTAAGGAAAGTTTCTAGTGTTTTTGTTTCAGTCATTCAATCTATGTTAAGAATACCACCAAAAGGAGTTTGTTTTGGAAACACATAAAAACCAGAGCCAACTTTCCACTTCCAGCATCTCCCATTCAGAAGGAATGTGCAGAAGACCTTGATATGATATGAATTAAAAGGATTCTGTCTTTGCCAGCCCTAAATTCCAGGAAGTGAAACACAGCATCCTCATCTGTTCTTGCAGGGAACATTTGTTTTTACTCTAGCCTAAATACCAGACTGTTTCCTAAATCTCAAGAAGCTGACCGTTCACTTAGATTCCTCAACCTCTCACAACAGAGCAGCAGGCTCTACGCAGGCATTTCAAGCGCTCTTGCATGCTGTCCAAAATCGGCTCCTGCCCCTAGGGATTTAGAGGCGCCTCTGGAAGAAACACAATGGGATTCCACTGTGCGCAGAGCTGGTAGGGCAGAGCTGGTAGGACACGCAGGCTGCCCAGAGGTCCCTTGGTGGCAACGCGCAGAGCGATGGGGCCAGGAGATCCTTTGCTGTCTGAAGCCAGGCTAATGCCAGCTTGCGACCCTGCAGGGGAGTGAATTTCATAAAGTAGATTCAGAGCTTCATTAAATCCTTCCATAGCCCTGCAAGGGCTGCTTTCAGTTATTGCTTCTTTCCTTTCTCTCCATAGTGTCTTCCATTATTCTACTTTCTGTGCACAGGCAGTGGGCATCCTATCCATCTAGCACACATACTCCCAAAAATGTGCAGAAATTCTCTGGCCCCGGCTTCTGAACTGGCGGATGTTAGGGAGCCAGTCCCTTGCTCCCTGCAGAGCAACTGGGCTGATGCTCTCCGAGTGCGAAGTGCATCACACTAGCAACATCTGACACTTTTCAAAGAGGTTGTACACTGCATCTGGTGGAGACGCTGGATTTGCTGCTATCATGTAGAGGAAGGATGTAGATAAAGAGGCTTCTGCAATCACCAGACAGCTATTAAAATTTAGAGGTCCTCATCCTGAGGACAATTGGGTCAATAAAAATCTTAAATTTGTTGGGATGCCTATGCCTGCTGTAGGCTGGTAAACCACCACCCTGCCTGCTTCCCCCTCCTCTCATCAAATTCTGCTGACAGTGGCATCCCAGAAGCACAGGACTGGTGCAGCAGAACAAATAGTCAAGCACGCTGAAGCATGTGGGTTTTCTCCTGGTTTACACTGGTGTAAGATAATGAAAAAAAAACCCACTCACAAAAAAGCTGTAACATACTAAATATTTTACTAAATATTTTCTGAAGTTGCTGAGGGGTTTAAGTAGTGAGTAACATTACTCAGAGGTAGTATAGTAGCTTTTCACCTTGAAAAATAGACACAATAGCATATTTTGGCAAGCATTGCTCTTTCCCAAACATTAAAAAAAAAAAAAAGTTATTGTACTAACTACCTAAGAATTAATCAGGGACTCTGTAAGCATTTGGTCAAAACCTGTGCTTCTGGATATCGTATGTAAAAAGTCTTTCTGCTTGGCCATACTACCTGGGGCCTGGGTTAAGACCAGTGTTCCCAAAACTCACTATAAGCTCGTTAAAAAACTTCAACGTGCTATACCCATATGTACATCACCTCATGCCAGAGGTTCTCTTTCAGCATCACTATGGAAGAAACTTGGGACAGTGAGTGTAGCTCAGTAGGGCGTCTTCCATCCAAAGTCCTTCTATGGCTAACAGTGCAAAATCACTGCTCCAAATGGGCTTCTGGCAGCTGCTAACATAAATGAAAAACTTCAACTAGCCAAAACAGGTCACTGCTTTTTGCTGGAAATTTTTAACAGACTCCTGTGGGAGTTTTCTTAATTCTCTCCAAGAAATCTCTTCCTTTTTGAAAAAATTTAGAAGATGCAAATTGTAAACTAGAAAAATCCATTTAAAACACTGTCAGGTTCTCGTCTTCCACATTTCTTTACGAGTTTCCTTTTTCCCTTTTTTCCCCAGAGCATATACAAAAAAAAGAAAAAAGAAGAAAGAGAGAAGAATAACAAATGTCCCTGCTGCATGGTGACTCCCCAGCTCGAGAGCTGACACTGAACACCCATCTTATCTCAACTCCGTACTCTGGTTAGGCTTGTTTACTACTTTGTGCAATGATGCAGTCATGCTGGCTCGCTTTCAAGCTGTTGCAACAGACAGCCACGTCCTGAGACTCTTCCTCCATCTGTCTGTCTTCAGACTGAAGCACATTCCCATTTGCTGGACCGGGGACAGAGAAAAATTGGGTCAAGAGAAAGACAGGTCGATGCTTGCTTGTTTGTGGCAAAACCAGCGCTGAGGCTTTGAGCTGTGCTGGTGGCACAGGCAGAGCAGATGCTTGCTGCCGTTCTGGACTGAGTCAGGAGATACACACCTGAAAGAGATTGTGATGGGTTTGGTCAATCTAGGGATCCAAGACTTCTCTAAACAGTTTTGAGAAGAGAGAGTGGTGAAAAACAGGGATGGGATCAAAGAAATGCAACAGCTCCTTTCCAGCTCCTTCTCCCTCTGCCACCAGTACCATCTGGTTAGAGCTGATGTGGCTGGGTATGGGTTCAACAGGCAGAGTGACTGTAATCCTAAGTGTTCCTATGGTACATCCAACGACAGGAGAGTTTGAAAAAAATACATAATCTTATGAAATTACTGAGGAGTGTATGGTATGCTGCCTCAAGAAAATGAGATATGCAGTATTTTCAGTAAAGCAGATAGCATTCATGCAAGAAAAACTTAGGAGAATGTGGCTACTCACAATATTCAGGCTGATTTTTACTTTATTTGACAACTGCTTTGAACAGAAAATAGCATTTTAGAAAGATTTTTCATTTCCTATACTCATATCAAAAGGATTTTGAAGTGCAAAGGTCACTCATTTTTCCAAAGAGTGTGGTGATGGAGATCAAAAAGTTATATCATGGCATTAAATTTGCTTCATTGCAAACTTTGATCTTTATCAGGTTGTTATGATTCCTATTGGAGTAAAACTTTGAAAAAATCAAGTCCCGATAGCACAGTTTTGAAACGCTATCCCTAGCATTTCTTTTGAAATGCCTTTGAAATATTTTTGTCACATTATTTGTTCTTACTAGACTGTTTTCTTAATCTTTCAGTTTTATATTTTCACAAGGGTCTTTTTAGCAAAAAAAATCTGAATAGCTCCCTCATAAGAGGAAAAAAATATGCCAAGTTTGTTTAGTATATTATATATTACTTGCCACTTTGATTATTAACTATTTTGCAGGCACGGGCATAATTTCAAGTTGGCAGTGTCAGCTTAAACTTTGATTTCAAGAACGCTGTTTTATTAACATGACCTGACAGATTCCCATAAATTAGCAAAGTTGTGCGATGCCTCTCCTGTGTTTTCATCCCTTAGCACAGATCTTCCTTTCTCAGAAGAGAAGGGCATTGCAGCATTTCTGGAGCGATGTAGATAACTTTACAAGACACCTCTTCTAGAGAAAGGTTACCATAATCCGTTATTTCCTCCTCTAACTAATCCAGGAAGTGTCAAAAGCAGCTTGATTTACTGCCTAGAATAAATGATGGAAAAATAAAACATAGGGAAACATATGAGTAAGCTACATGCAGAAGAAATTTATTATTGTATTTTTCTATGCACTTCTATGTGCAAGCATACTTTTCCCCCGGCAACTTTCTTAATTTGTCTGCATTTTCTCTTCACACTTGGGTTTGTTTCCAACAATTTTTTGTTTGCTCTTAGTATTTTGTCATTTATTTTTTATTGCAGTAAGTACCAGTCAAGAACAGGGCTCTGCCGTGATGGATGCTTCGTATACACACGTATATATGGATATATATAAGTACATATATATGGATATATATACAGCCTGTTCCAGAGCCTGCAGTCACATGAATGTGACAGACCAAGTCAGCAGCTGTGTGACAGTCCTTGTCCCTAGCTCCTGTCTCAGACCTCAGTCACAGGGGCAGTCAGCAGAGTTCAGCTCTGGCTCAGCCGCCGTGCAGAGGTGGAGCTGCTCTGACCCTGGTTTCAGCTGAGATGGAGGAGCTACTGAGCAGCGAGTGCCGCTGGACCACGAGCACCGAGGGTCTCCACGCACAAAGCAATGCTGGTTCTGCATCAGGGAACGCTGCAAGCAGACACGCCAGGTTTCACAAGGGGAGATTTCAGTTAAACAAGAAGCTTCTCAAAATGTTAAAGTTAAAAGGAAATTAGAAAAGGAAAAACCCGGGATTTGTGGCCAAGATAAGACTGTTAGAACAGCTGTACCGAGTCAGATCACAGGCCCATCTTGTCTCTGACCATGGCCGGCAGTGAGTAACACATAAATAGAGGCAAATGCATAATGTTACTTACTCAGAGTACCAATCTAGCCTGCAACAATTTGCATCTCAGAGGGAGTTCCTTCATGTTTAATAGTTCCCAATGTCCTTGAATTTTTCCAGTTGCACTTTGTACCCCAGCAGATTTTTAGCCTCTGCACAACCAGCATCAAGGAGTTCCTTGGAAAGAAGTGTCAGCAGAGCCTCAGGAGAGATGAGTACCACTGACAACAGTATGGACACTGGCAAGGTCAGAGAGATTCAAAGAAAAAGTCAAAATGGGGAAATCAGATTTGGGGGATGCCAATAAAGAAAAACATAAATTACAGCAGGCAAATAATAGGGAGGAAATTAACAGGAAGGGTCATCATAGATTTCATAAAGAAAAGTACAAAAAGTTTAAAACAAACAGTAAGGGATTCTTTACCTGTATTGGAAAGAGGGTCTCATGGAAAGAACCCAGGGGCTCACTGGGTCACTAAGGATAAAAGGAAAAACTCAAAATAAGCACATTGCTAAGAAGATAAGTGATTTCCCTTCATCTATGTTTATCATCAGAAATATGGAAAGATGCCTGCCTTGAACTTGGTCACTTCCTTTAAGAAACATGAGGCCATCTTGGAGATGAAAAAGTCAGAAGAAACCAGAGTTTACAGTGCAGTAAGTTGCCAGTTCCAGATGTTGTGTATCCAAAGGCTGTGACGAAGCTCAAGGCTGAAGGAGCTGAGCAGCCAGCAACGACACGCAATCTCTGTGGTGGCTCTTCCAGGAGGCCAAAGGACTGCAAATGCCACAGCTGCTGTCCAAGACCCTCTCCAGAGCAGCATAGCAAGGAAGAGTCTGCCAATAAAGTCTATTGACATCAAGTTGGGAAGCATCACTGGTAGGCAAGAGGACCAGGACAGCAGGCAAAAAAGAAGCAGTTAAGGACTGAAATGAGAGAAATGAGATGAACTCCAGTGTGAGAAAGTGCAAGATCGTGTACCAATGGGCTATGTAGAGTTTTTGCTGTGGAATAAGAAAGACTGTAGACTGATGGGATACGTTTGAGCTCCTAGACGTGTAATTGCCAAAATAAAAAATTTAAAAAAGCAAACAGATAACAGGATGTATCAGGATAGGAACTGACATCAGAGAGATGGAAGAATAAATGCCATTCTACAAGGCACTGGGTAAGATCTCAACTGAAATACCCTGTACAGCTGTATTCAAGCATACCCAGGAAGGGTAAATCCTAGGTACAGAAGGGCTACCTTGAAAGTGGGAGGATAAGAGGACACCTAAAGAGCTTGGCTATGTCAGCCTGGCAAACTGATAACTGAAGAAGTATAAATGTCCTGTAAATGTATCAACAGAGTAAATACCATAAGAGAGAAGACCCATTTAAGAAAAAGCAAAAGAATAAGTGCGTTAACAGATATTGGTAAATAAAATAACAGTAAAGAAGTAAATATTGATCATGCACATGTTTAGGCTAGTAATCAAAATGTTTCCAGGCACCAGAGTGATGAGGTTAGAGATGGTCCTCTAAAATGGTGGACTGGGCCCTGCAGCAGCCTGAGACCAGTGAGGACAGAGCCATGCCTAGCTTCACCTGGGAGGTGAAAGACCTCTCATGGCCCTAGTCTCAGAGGACCAGTCTCCGTATAATCCTGAAGTGCATTTATTTTGCCAGAAGGATGGGACAGCAAAGGCAAGTGGGCATCAAAACTGCTGTATCCCATCCCATAGCTTGGGGAACAGCCAAGCTACAAAGCAATGGCTCCTGTTATGGGGAGGAGGGACCTCCCTCACCAGTAACCTCTGCTATATACACACCAGTTCTTCCTTTGTTGGTGGCTGCAGTAACTGCAGTATGATTTTCCAGAGCTTTTAGATACACAGAAGAGGCAGAGATTTGCCCATGCTGAGAATTGGTGCTGAATTATGACACTCCACAAACCACTGCAGTGCGGAGAGGAATAAATCTCTTTATCATTATGTTTAAAGATCCTAAATAAAAGGAAACTATAATTGCACTGATAGTTCGTTAGTTGGCTTGTTAGAAGCTCAGTGTTTGCGCAGGATTTCCTAGGTTACTGGGCAGGTCATCAGAAAGATTACACTTTTCTGAAGCTTGCAGTAATTAGCTGGTAGCTACAGTTTCTCCCCAGTATTAAGTTAAAATGCTGGGGGAGGAGACAGAAAAAAGACCGGGAATGGAACCAAGACTGCAACCTGTTAACTTCACTGAGAACTGGCACGCTCCTCTGAGAGCAGCTCAGCATGTTGTTAGTGCATCAGTTTGTGAAGTCTCCCTTCTCACCACACAACCCTTCAGAAGTTGGCTGGAGATGACAGCATGTCACAAAATACCTTGGCGATGTGCTGAATTGTCTTATTACACTACCACGAGTAAAGGAACGCTATTAAGTCAGGCATAGCTTGAAGCTATATTTGCAGAGTGATCTGGACCTCATGTTATTTATATCTGTAAAACGATTAACCCTTGCACTCTTCTTTCAACACATCAGTTCCATTTTCTCTTTGAAATGATAAAGGGAACGAAGTTTGTGGGTATTTCTTAAGTAACCCTGCACACAGCTGCCATTATTGCTTGCTCTCAGGGGTTTCTCTCTCTTCAGCACTCACATCTAAGTTTCTTCAAATAATTGTATATAGGGGCTGGTACTGTGCCAACCTCCTCTCATTTGCGTATACTTATTGCCTCTTGGTTGCTGAGAGACACAGAACGGGGATTTCCCCAAGGTGGAGGGAAATATTTCCTTCTGCTTGCTCAGGCTCACAGGGCAAATGCCACCCTTGCTTTGTGAGTTTACCTTGTCATCTCTCCGTCTCCCTTTCTTCTCTGCTGCTTCCAGAAACAAAAACATTTTGCCTTGGACCAAACTTTCTGCTTTCCACTTGTTATTTTTGTGAATGGTGTAAGAGAAATGCCTGGTTTCTTTACTCTAGCAATCAGCCAGATATTTTTTTCACAAAGCTTTGGGAGTATGTACATGGACAGGGATGCTGGTTCACCTCTGTGGGTGTATGACTCACCCTCCACCTCTGGGGACATCATCTGTGACTCAGGGGGCAGAGATCTGTGTTTTGAAGCTGAAGGATGATACTTCTGTTTCTATGCTCACAGCTCATTGAGTTTTAGAAATAATTTACGTCAACTGCGTCCTGAGTCTATGCCACACGGCTCCACTAACATACCCACAAAATCTATTAGAAAAATACACTGGTTGACTGCATCGATTTAAAATGTTGCATGTTTCCTGCAGAGTGACAAATTCCAGCATTAACCAATCAAAAATAAGGTCTCTGTATCAGCACACATGGAGGCAGGAGGGGATTAGAGTCTTTTCAATAATCAAAAATGTATAAAGTTAAGGCTTGATTCAAAGCCTGAATCAGAACCCATTGAATTTGCTGGAATAAGTCCAGAGGCTGCAGTAGGCTTTGGATCAGTTCCAGCCTGCAAAAAATAAATAGGTGAAATTTAATATGCTGAGATATATGGGAACCCACATTAGATGAGCTAATAATTTCGTTTTGGACTTCAACTCTGTGCATCTTGTCAAGTCTGAGGCTTTTTTAGCCTCTTAAAAACAGTTGTAGCACGAATGGTTTGAAGAAAACACAAAGTAGACGTCTACACTACGCAGCGGGGCATGTTACAGAGATCCCAGAGCTACTGCTGACTGCACGTTGTCTCCTCAGCTGCATGGCACTATGCCCAGGCTAATAAGACCTGCTGAGCGACAGAGTTTGTTAGCATCATAGCAGCTTGGTTTTTAGAGCTTCTTATCTCTGCTCCTTGCACCAATCCCCACGTGGAAACTCCACCAGTTTCTGTCCTATCTGCTCAGCTGCTCATGGGATTGCTCCCTGATATGTTTCTCACAAAATGGGTCAGGTTAGCAAAAATGCCCTCTTTAAACCAATTAAGTTAACCTGGTCCATCTCTGTTGACTATAAAAAGGAAAGGGCTTTATGGGAACTGTTCCATGGGCAGATGCAAGCGGTAGGGAGCTGTTGGGAAGGTAAGGACAAACAGCTGCACCAGGACGTCTTCTGCCACCCAGCTGCCACCAAAGAATTTACCCCAAAGAGTTTAGCCCAGAAATATTACCATGATCTGTCATCTAAAAAACGCCTGAGCCTTTTTCTCTCTTAAAAACAGTGCACCAAGTCCTGAACATCTTATTCTAGGCAATGCTTGCAGCCTTCTGTAACCCAGACTCTCGGACACTGACACGACTGTTTTGTTCTTGAGCAAAGCTGCAGCTCAGCTTGCAGTCAGGAATTTGGGATTCAGCATGATATTGACAAACAGGCATCAAGTGCACGTAGAACACACACGAAGAAAAACAGAAAAATCCTTTACTGATTTCTTTTGTCACACTTCAGTTCTTACAGGAGAGAAAGCAAATGCAGGAGAATGGTATTGCTCCACCTGCTATTGGTTTCAAAGCAGAAAAACTTTCCTATCATCATAAACGCACAAGCACCAACATGGTAGGATAACATTTTTCCCAGACTTCGGTTTCATCAAGCCTTATTCCCTCTTGAGACAGCTGATTATGTTTCTATGCAAGAAGAAAGACTATGATTGCAGGATTCTCGCTAGTGTTGCGCTTTCTAATCATTAAAAGGCAGCAGTGGCAATTTCACTGAAAGGAGATGTGGTATGTAACATTTTCCCATCATGCTTTAAAGCTGTTTTTAAAGGGGAGCAAATCAGCACTGTTTTCCAAATTATGCCAGGAAGAGGCTATAACTCTTAAAAACTCTGGAGGAATGGAAATAACAGTTGGTCGGTTTACTGCAAAAAGCAGTATTACTCTAATAATGAATCATTTGAAACCTTCACACAGCCCATTATAACAATATTTTAAATCAAACTGTAAGGGAGTTAACCCCATAAATCTGAAAATGGGCTAAGCCCTCCGGGAACGACAGTACTTTCTTGATAGGCCAGATTCTGCACCACTGAAATCAAGAAAGATTTTTACTTTCCTGGGAAAAGATATCAGGAATTTATGTTGTCAAAGTTCAGCCCACTGTTTTAAATGACAGCAACGCCAACTGAACATGTTGAGTGCTGTATTATAGGCATTTTCTCTCATCAGTCAAAATATTTTCCTGAGAATTTTAACAAAATGTTCATTAGCTCAGCATAAAGAGGTCCCACTCTTGCCTACATAGGTCCAAATCAGGAGGAGTCCCATTGGACTAACACATCACTGCACACCTGATATATGAAAGGAGAATCGGGTAAAAGAATGAAGCAGGTGTATGTGACTTGCCATTTAATATAAACTACTCCAGGAAATTTCTATTCACCTGAGAGACTTCTCAAACTAAACACCTGTTCACATTATTGTTATTCAGCTGTATTATATGTAGTTGAAAAAAAATCTGTATACATATATATGTGCTTGGCATTTTAAAATACAGTTTCTTTTCCATTTAAAAAGGGATCAGTCTTTCTCACCCATCACAAGAAAGGTTCTTTCATCATCCCAGCCCCAATTTCTGGTGTACAGTATGGGTTTCCCAACCTTGTGGTACTGCAGAAGTGCTCCGTGAATTAGCAGTGTTTGGGAACAGGAAGCAAAGAATGCCAAGAAACCCCAGTCCCAGTTTGGACAATATACCAGCCGAGTAAATCTGGGGCCCAATACAGAAACTTATAAAGATGACCTGAAACTGAGGTCAACATTAATGTAAAGAAGTAATGTCATTAATAAAAATGCATTTAACATTTTATGCTGTGTGTGCTACCTCCATCTGGAACTACTTTATATCACGTGCAAAGGTGCTTCTAGATAAAACCTCACAGAAGTTAATGTGTAGTTACCAACATTATATCATTCTGGTACTACCCTCTCTTTTTTTCTTATAAAGCTGTCAAAATAATATAGTAGATATAAATCTTTGGGTTTGGCCCAGTTTTTGCCTCCTTGCCAAGGCTGCATGAGCAGTGTTCCCTCAACAGCTCTCGACTCCATGATGGGGAAAGCAGAAAATCCCATTCACTATTCTTTCATCACATACCTGCTGTACAGCAACCAAGTGTGAGCTGCTCTATGAGCTCATTCTGAAGCATACCCCACTCTCTGACAGCCATGGTACAGGTTGGATGGGGATGGAGGAACTGGGAGGAGCAAGGGGCTTGACCCCACTTATTCCACGTTTGCTCACCAGTGAATTTAATTTCTTGCCTACCAAAGGACTAATGGCCAATTACTAGCCCAGACTGCCTACACATCTGCCCATAATTGCTATTCCTAAGTCAAAGGTATTTCAGTTTTCCTCTGTTAGATCCCCTGATTCAAAATAAAGCCCTTCGAAAGGCTACCACTCACTCTAAGGAATAACCTTCCCCAGGAAGAACTGTGAAAAGTTCACAAGCAGGGGTGAAGATGAATATATGGAGTGAGGAGAGGGCAGGACTGGAAATCAGACCTCCCACCCACATCAAAAAAAAACCACCCGAAAATCCTCCCACCTCTTACTACACCACCACCCTGTGCCCAAGTAAAGCAGGAAAAATCTAGGCAAATGTAGGAAAATCTCACCTATGCCTTTGTATGTCCCTCTCAAAGACAGGAAAGTTTCTGAACTGGCAGGGAATACATCCACAATTGTTTTTCTCCCAAACGTTAAGGGTTAACATTTAGTAGTAAGACAAACTGGAGGGGCAGACAAACTTGTAAGCAGAAGGCGCCTACTGCAACCTTCGGAGCTATAACATAAAGAGCAGCAGAACTTGCCCAAAAGAGTCTAATGCCAGTTTGAACAAGGGTTTTATGCTGCAGGTCAGACCTGGAGAGGAAGACACTGGCTGATGGAGTTTGGCATACGGGATCTGGAAATGGGAAACTGTCCGACCTTATTTTAGAGCTATGTCCACCGAGAAGGAACTTAGAGCAGCCAGCTCTAGCCATCTACATGCAGGTACCCAGGCTGAGTTGGTTGCCTCTGTATTCATGGAAAGAGAGAGGTGTCTCCAGAGAGCGATTCAGGAAAACACTTAACCACATACTTAACCTTTGAAGTGTGCTTAAACAATATTGAATTCTCTAATTAAAAGCCTGGGTATGTTTCCAGGGTATAGCCATAGTGATGAGAGACAAATCAATGGACACAAAATACTAAAAGCATCAATCTACTGTTCCCTCCTGTTATAAACTATTTGCAAGATTTCTCTTTAGAGCACATGCCTGCAATGCCTTTAGCTAATCTGGCCTACTGCAGAAGTGGAAGCAGGATCAGGTCTGTAAAGAAGTCATCAAATAAGAAAGTCTTCTGATTCAAAGGCTTGTTGGACTTGGTTCCCAAGGGGAAATCCCTGTACACTGATGAGTGGGATTAACAATAGCACTGTCAACTCTTCTTGTAAAGCCTCTACAGTACCTCTAAAATGGTTTACTTGAAACACTATAAACAAGATGGCTCTTTGTGCTCCAAGCAAAAGAAGTGTTTGCTTATGGCGAAGTGTGTGTGTCTCTCTCTCTGATGCTCTTTTGAGTATTTCAAGCTGAAATCCTCTATGCAGTATAATGATTATGTTTCTCAAAGAATTTGAACACACTGCTGGGTATTCTAGGCACCTTAAAAAATAAAAATAGTCCCTTGACAATGTTGTATACTTAATTTCACTACCAAAAAAAAAAAAAAAGATGTATTATGTAAATGCCAAGGCATACTTACAACATTTTATAATCATTATTTAGAGCAGAGGGTGGGAGGTTGTCTTGTCTTTGACAGTTCTCACATTTCTGCAGTCTGAGTAAATGTGAAACAACAGGAAGCTCTGACACCCTGTAAAAAATATAGCATAGCCAATTCTTGTACTTTCATTTTCTTCTGGCCAGTGAGGGTTCATTTTGCCTTGCTTCAGGCATCCAGTCTAGGAATTTATTTAAGCACTCTGGGATACAGTCCATGGAGGAAAATAAGTGTGCTGAAGTGGCCTGAGCCTGTAGTTTTTACACATTATTTTATTTTTCCTTGGGTTGTCATGCTTACAGCAAAATCATTTTCAAATGTGTCCTTTAATTATTACCATTCAGTATTAACAGAAAATAATCTGTGTACACATTTCAGCTTGAAAAAAACCCAAAACAAAACCAGATAACAATGAAATTTCCGCCCAAGGTGCCTTAAAATCTAAAAGTGTATTTGTGTTTCCTTTTTTTTGGAATAAATAGCTACTTGTTATAGGGCCTCACCACCTTCAGAGCAAAGACTGCAAGTTTGCACACCGAATACTAGAAATATGTTTATCTTTCCGAATTTGTAGTAAGGCTTTGGTAGTGCTCCTGGATCTCAAAGCCAATGGTCTGACAGCCACAAAATGACAGTAAAACCTAGTGTGCACAGTAATTCAAAGTAAAAATTCTCTCACTGAGCATTTAATAAAGCACATTAATTTTTATTGTTTGAAAAGGTAGGTGTTTGAGGAATAATGTATGATTGAATGCATAGAAGAGTATCATAGGAATAGCTGTCTTGTGTTATACTACAATCTAGGTTTTATATGTTGAAAGTTCTTATGTCAATGAATATTGCCTTAGGAACTGACCCTGCAGTCAATGAAATCAAACAGTATTTTGTCACTGATTTCAGAAAACCATACTCTAAAAGAGTAGGCATTTCTCAAAGTGAGACTTTTTCTTCTTCCAAATCTTGTAGATAACCTATAGGAAGATGTGGAAGACTGGAATAGCAATCTGTTGAATGCAAAAGTGGAGATGGCTCAAGGGTATAGACAAAGGCACCAGCACTCACCAGCACTCCTTCATATTGGGCTAATCTTGAGCAGTGAGTAATATAGCCAACAGCACTTCCAAAATTTTATCTTTGTCCAACAATCTGTACTCAGTGGTCCATTATTTTCATCCTCCTCACTCAACATAAGAACAAGGAATGTCAATAATTGTTCTCTAAGAAACAGATCATGGAAAGCTCCAACAAACAATACTTTCTGCTATTGTGAGAAACTGGGAAACTTAAATAAATAAATAAAATCAGCTACAGCAGTGTAAAGGCAGTGCTAGCTTTCCATTCGTTTTTAGCAGAGAACTATTTTGAATCAAGGTGCAGTACTGTCCTAAGGGTTTGCTCTGCATTGTGAATGCAGCAAAGTAGTTTGGTTCCTTGAGGTTTAACATTGGGCTAATAAAACCTTAGAAGAATAGAAAAAGAAAGCCCTGCATTGCTTTTACTTCTGGGTTGCCCACAGCTTTGCTGATGACACGCTGCAATGGTTCTATAAAAGTCTTAGTTCCTTTTCCTGCAGGTATCTAAAAACAACACAAACAATATAAACCTTCAGAGAGAATCCATTTCATTTAGACAACAAATTAGCACCTCCTGACATTTTATAACCTGCATATCTGGAAAATTATTTTGCCCTAATGTTGCTGAGATGCATGAATGCATTATGATCTATTCAAATAAACAGTTGCATTTATTTCAGTGCGTAGCACTTCGAGTCTATTCCTTTTGTTCAAAATCTATTCCTTTTACTCAGAATACTGATAATAAATTTAAGATGAGATCACTGACTACACATACATGGTGGGTGCTTTCCAAATACCACAATAGCAGAAGAACAATAGGGTCCTAAAAAAGACAGTGTTTTTAGATTATTAAGTACCAGAAAGTACTGAAAAATGCAAATGAGGGAAAATAGCTAATTCCTCTGGCATGGATAATTGAAACAGAATTATACAAATATTTTTTGTGTTAGACGGAAAACATAATTAAGCCCTAAATGTGAAGCCATCATCCATCCCATCGTCTTATCTGTACTATGAATCTTTTATTAAAAACAATGTAAAGTATGTTACAAACTTAGCCTGGGTGTATTTTCCCCCATAAGTACCTCTCAAAGTTGTCATTTATTTGCTAAACAACACATAATGCTGGGATTTCCTGAGTATTCTGATAAGGTGCCAAATGTATATATATATGTCACATCTTTTAATCAGATTTTTTAAAATTCTGTTAACAACTTCAACTGTTCTACAAAAAATATACCATGAAAAGTTAGGGGATCACCTAACTGGAGAGACTTGGCTTTCATCCCGGCCCATACTTACTCTCAGTCCTGCTCCAGCCCTACTCCGACTTTGGCTTTAAGACTTAGCAGCTCTCTAACAGTCCCCAGGAGGTTTTTCCGTAAGGACCTGCTTGACCCTCACTGTCATTCACTCCTCAATTCCTGTCCCGCTTCTCTTCTGGCTGAATACAAACCCAGCAAGCTGTACCTACAAACCAGCAAAGCCTTTCCCAGGAGAGTGGGAAATGGCTAACAGCATGAAGTGGCCCAGGCAAATATCACCATCCTGCTTCACTTTCTAAACAGTTAAAGCAACAACTTCGTGCTGTTTTCTGCTCCAGCTAGTTAGTGTGTGTGAGCAAACTCCTATTTATATATACATCCTGCTTTGCATGTGCACACGTATGCCTGCACAGACACTTCAACATTTGTTTGTGGGTCCAGTTGTGTTTGCACGTATCTGAGATAGGCAAACAGTTTGAAATGTTTGCCCCTTGACCTTTTCTGCTGAGAATAAGCACGGCTCATCTTAGACAAAAAATCTACTTTTTGGCGGGCTCTAAGTGGCTGGAATAGGCTGATACAGCAAGTATTGCCTTAGTCACTGTAACATCATTTTCATGATGCTATAGAACAGTTCAAAGATGTTTATTGATTAGCATTTATGTAATTAAAGTGGAAACTTCTGTTCTTCAAAGATTGAAAAGTATTTGCTAATGCACTGCTCCAGGGCTACAAGCCTGCAGTCGTTCCAGCAAGGAAACCAGCAAATTGCACAAAACAAAGAGCCAAAGCATGTTAGGACCACACAAGCATACC
Organism: Gymnogyps californianus; assembly: GCF_018139145.2. Classification (NCBI taxonomy): domain Eukaryota; kingdom Metazoa; phylum Chordata; class Aves; order Accipitriformes; family Cathartidae; genus Gymnogyps; species Gymnogyps californianus. Next base: position 30,896,631 of record NC_059474.1, on the reverse strand, counting down.
TTGTTAGGACTGGAACGGGTTACCTTTGTGCCATTCCCATTCTCATTTACAATCATTGCCCCTAGAATGGATTCATGTTGTGCCATTTTCTCCTCTGGCTACAATAAGAATGAAGCTTGCAAATCTCCGTCCCCTCTTTGATTTTGGTGGTCCTTCCTGTTCCCCCTTTTATACAGTCTGGCAGCTTGAATAGTAAAATCGCCAATGAATCAAAATACTCCTTTTCGTAGGGAAAGCTTTTGTTCTCCACTTTCTCTTTTCAACTTTCACCTTTGCCTTCACCATACCTTCCAAAGAGGGCCCGGGGGGAACCACCACCCAGCTCCCCTGAACTGACCCCAAACTCCAGTCCTCTCTTCTGCTGCAGTGGTTCCCACTCTCCATTAGGTGGCATTAGTTCAAATTCCCTCTTGGAGCAAATTGCTCCAAGGACTGTGCTCCCCACCGAAGTCCCTCCTGCAGCTGGCTGGACCATGTCTTCTTTCACTCCTAGTCTCAGGCCTGGATGCCGCCCACCCCCAGAGCTGTTAATTCTGCAGGCTTGCCAGCGTCCCCTGCCAAAAACATGCCTTTTGCAAATGTATACCATTTTAATGCATAAATAATCTTTTAAAACACACAATTTCCTATGAGTTTCTATAGCTCCTTTCAGTGTGTAGAAAGAACTGCGCATGCGCTTATGTGTTTAATAGAAAGCATGTGTATAAAACCAACAAATGAACTGTAAACTGGTGTCCAATATTATTCTGCTTGCTTCCAAAGGGTAAAGACGTTAGAAGGTGAAAGGGAAGCAAGTGCTTCCCTATCTCATTCCTAAATGACCCCCAAAACAGAAAAAGGGAATAATATAAATCCAGCAAAACAAGTTGTTTCTGTGTTGTTAGTTCTGTGAAACACAGTGTTATATAGTAGAAAGACTGGGGTATAATACACCCTGCTTTCTTATGCAAAGAAAAAAAAAATATTTCTGCAAAATATGACCTAGGAGATTCCTAAGTTCCCTCAAGATAAGCTGAAGCCTGAGTAAGATGAAATGGGAAGGCCAAGGTGAAGATACAGAGGGGGACATGCTGGCCGAGGACTGTGGCTTGCTGCAGACCCTGGGGAAGCTGAAGCTGGCAGTTCTAAATTAAGGTAAAACAGAAATAGCTTTCAAACATTTGTATCTCCTGTTTACTTTTTACACAGAGATTGCTCTTTAATTTCAAAAGTCAAATTTCTTCAAATGCCCTTGAGCTTGCCTCGGGGGGGAAAACACTAACATAAGGAAAAAAACAGTAGATCTCTTCTACTTCCCTTTAGAGTTATGGGAAGAACTAAACACAAGACTAACAAGGGAAAAAACAGTTATGAAAACAACAGCTCTGTGCTGTCCTTTGCTCTAAACATGCACTATGTTTACTGTCTCCTCTTCCTGCACTTTTATGCAAGTCTTTTCTTTGCAGGTCAGAACCCCCCAGTTCTTAGGGGCAAAGGACCCCCAAAGTATGTCAGCTTTATGCCTTCAGGCACAGCATGTTCCTGCTGATATTCCTGTACCTCAAGCACGGTAGAAGTGTTCCTCTGGAAAAACCTCTTTCAAAGGCTGCATTTACACTGAAGATTTGACCTAGCATCTCAACTTTGACCTAGCAGCTATGGGAGTGCAGTTTCTGCCAGCACTGATACTGTAAACCTCATTTTCTAAAGAGATTAAATTTATGAAAGCAATCTGCCTGTCCCTCAAGCTTGTCCCACCCACTCAGCTCCCCTGTAATTTTGGGATCTATTAGCCAATGTCAATTAGAAAGGAGTAGAAGTCTTAAAGATATACTGATGCTCTCTCCTCCCATGTAGGTGCAGGGCTGTAAACAGGATGACCTGATCACATCCTCTGGTTTTGTGTACTTCTCAAGAAATGGGATGAAGGCAAGGGCAGAATTTTCCATAGGAAAGAAACAAGTGCAAAGGATGGGACAGCCCAGAGAACAAGAGGCATGGAATGACAGGAGGCAAAGGCCATCTTTTCCAGCAACAACACTGGCTTCTTTCATGAGACTCCAGCATAAACAAGGCTGACATGCATCATCCTGGCAGCCTGTGCTTCTCAGGATTCACTTTCATCTACTTTCATAGGGTTTCCCTCAATGCAAAAAGTAGCATCATCCCCTTTGCTTTTCTGATGGGCACAATGGCCAGTGCCCTCAGGATGGTGAGCTCCAGCACTGCTGCTCCAATCTCAGCAGCAGCAGTGCATCTGCCGAGGTCAGCACCATGGCAGGGGACACGTGCCCTCCTACCCCATGGAGACGTGCATCTGCTGCCCCTATTACCTATGCTGATAGTATATGCAAGAAAGAAACCCTCCATGTATCAAGGGGATGATCTCAGTCTTGTTCCCAAATATTTCCAAAAGCATCAAGTCCTGAATCAAGGTGTTTGAAGGACTCAGTGCCTGTTTTGTAAAAGGTCTTCAGCGAACTGGGGTTTTCTTTCTTCTCATGCTCACCTATAATGGCAGCTATCCCGCAAGGTCTGAGTTGTTTCCCTAAAACAAATTTCTAGCTTAAACTCATTCTGAAAGTTAGTTCTGAAGATAAAAAGATCTGCTCATTTTATCACAAAGTGGGAGATTGCCTCAAGAGGCAATCCATTGCTGAGGCAGCCTAGTGTAGATGGACGTGCATTTGGAACCCACTGAATTTGGGTTTTGAAAAAAAAACCCCACCTTTGCCTAAGAAAAAACGAAAACTTGAGAGCTATTTTCTGTGCATGCAATCACTTGCTCACATTTAATAGCAATTGGGAAAGAGAAAAAAACTTTGACTTTACTGCAATTTGACAACTTTTGCTGAAAACCCAGTGGACTGAACTGCCACAATCTATTAAACCGAACATTGCCTAAGCCCACTCAGTCTTGCAATAATTACAAAAGACAAATCAGATCTTGAAAAATGTTTTTATCAAGAGAAAACAGGCAATACCAAAAAAAACCAAAACCTCTGTCTTGTGATCTTTTCTTAATGGCAGCAGCATTTTAATATAATGATTTTAGAGCTGATACCTTTTGCCTGTGAAAAATTGGCAGATCCTACTAAAAAAAAAGAAAAAAAGGAACTCCTGATGGCTGTTCATTAACTCAATAAAATCCATCTTTCATTTGACTGAATTAAAAAAAATGCAATCGCAAAACAAAACTATGAGAGCAGGTGAAAATGATGACAGTAGCATGAAAATTGATGCCGTTAGCATCAAGTAGCAATTTTTTCTGCTACTATCCCAGCTCCCCCTCAGAGGTATTGAAGTTTTTACACGAGCAAGATTGACTCACCAGCACAGTTCTCCTGTATTCAGCTGAGTCACTCACATGTCTAAAGACTTTGTGGTGCCTTTACTATTACTAGTTTAATGAAAGTCAGCATAGGATCCCTGTCTATCCACTCCAGAATACGCATCAAAAGCCAGGAATAGTCTTTCAGGGGAACTGAAACAAAAAGCCATGTATCCCTCCTTTGCGGCACCTAAACTGGGAGTGTCTACTTGCTTTTCTGTCGCAACACTGAGAATATGAGGCCATGACTGCTGTGACAACTGTTCTAGAATAATAGGATAATGGTGGTAGGTTAGTTAAAATCTAAGCACACTGGAGAAAAATCAGAATACCAAGTTTTTGTTCAAATGCATTGCACATGTCTTATGCCAAGTATACTTCTTGGCTCAATGCTATTTGCATCTTCTGCATGTAAGGTTGACTGCATTCTGGCCTAAACTTCATACTATTTTGAGAAGAATGGGAGCACCCATAGCATAAAAACAGCTTGAATTTTCTCTATCATTGTATACTGCTACAGAAGAAAAGGGAAAGATCTGTGGTCATGCCCATACATTTGTGGTCAAGGTGGAAGACTGTGTGATCCCAAGCACAGTTCTGTGTGCAGTGGTACATAGTTCTGAACTAAAACTCATCTGCTGTTATGAGAGTTGGATTATTTAGAGTAAGATGACTATGTCATGCAAGATATTTCTCAGACACATTGGATTTTGGAGTCTGAAATTGTGTTTTACATATCGACTATAGCCATGCATATATTATGTCCTGTTGCCTTGGGAAGGTAGAACCGAAAAGCAAATGGATTGTCTGGGTCAATTGTAACATTAGGTCTCCAGTATTTTCTCTTCTTTGGCTGGCCTTCAGTCTGCGCCGGGGTTTCATGCCCCTCAGCCTGTGAAAGCCCTTTGGCAGGCTCACAGTTGACCCCTGTTGAGTGACAATTAAAAAATGAAGAGAGAGAGAGAATTCTTAGAGAAAACCGACGGCTTTGCTCGTATGTTAAACGACAGTTTTACCAGAGCCTGTAGCCCTCTCCCGCAGCCTGGCAGGCAGCCTCCCTTGCTCCTCTTTGCCAGCACCCCGAGGCCGGCGGCGGATGCTCCTGCGGCTGTGAGCGGGACCTGGCCCCGCCGGGGGGCTCCGCGGCCGGCAGCGCCGAGGCGGGCCCGGGGCTGGGGCTTGTGCCCCCCGGGCAGCGCCCCACCCCGCCCCTCCTCCTCCCACCGCCCCTGCCACCAAATACATACATAAATAACGGGACTGACACATAAAAAACCAAACAAACATACCCAACACCCAACGAGGAACCGCGGTTGTTGGTATTTTTCACCGCCCCTTCGCATAATTAATATATTCGCGTTTCCTCCCACTCTCCCAATGGGCTACCAGCTGCAGAGGTCCTGAATAGCGAGCTTAATTGGGCTTTGTCATGCAGAATACCTCCATTTTCTATAGCAGGTTACAAAGGGGCCCTTGGCAGACGTGGCGGGCTCCCCTGGCCGCGGGCCCTGCCCGGCTGCGCCCATCACCTCTCCGCACGCCGCGCAGGTAGCGCCCGCCGCTACCGGTGCCCGGTGCGGGGTCACCGCCAACCCGCCGCCCCCCGGTGCCCGGTGTAGGGTCACCTCCAACCCGCCGGTGCCCGGTGCAAGGTCACCTCCACCATGCCGCTTCCCCCGTGCCCGGTGCAGGGTCATCTCCGCCCGCCTCTCCCCGGAGCTGCCCGGTGGAGGGTCACCTCCAGCCGGTCGCTCTCCGGAGCTCACCGGTGCAGGGTCACAGCTCCCCGGGCTGCTCCCAAATGCCCCCGGGACACTCCGACCTGTCTGGGCCGCTTTCACTCACGAATACGGCAAGAGTCTCTCAGCCAGGTTTTATTTCCGACACGATCTAATCTTTTATTAAAACTCGGACCTTATGAACAACTGTTCCCGTTTCATAGCAAATCGGGGTGATTAGGGTTAATTGGCAAACCCCGGACTCAAAAGAGATTTGCCATTATAGGCTAATCATACATTCTCTATATGATATATATAGCGTAGAGTGTGGCTATTCACCGTGAATTACAGCTAATTATTATTTGGATACCAAGCTACTACTTCTGCCCGTTGATTGGCACTGTTGCCTTCAGAGTATCTTTTTTCCTCCTCTTGTTTCTTGTTTTGACAGTTTAAATCCAGGTCTATGTGACATAGAAAGCTAATAAAATTCTCATTTCATTGTTAATCTGATTTCATCGCAGTATAGGTTTTTACCCTCACACCTGCGTAGCAGGGTGTAATTCCATTAATAATAATAATAAAAAAAAATCAACATATTCATTGCATGTCTTTTCCCTGATGATATATTGTGAGCAGTGTGAGTTGAAAAAGAGCCATTTATTCTCACCGTGAATGAGTCTGCCTGGAACTGAAGACTTCACCTGCCTCCTCAGTCAATTAGGAATGTATCGAAAATTCTACCAGAAAACGAGTTAAATTAACCGTTAGCTAATTTCCTTGTGTCCCTCCTACATAATCCCCCCTTTTCAGCTTGCCCCAGAAATTACCACATGTAGCAAGGTTCAAATAGTGCCTAATGAAACAGTGACTAAATGGTTCGCTCAAACCCACAGTGAAGCCGTTTCGCTGTGCCTTCAAAGCCTGGGGGGCTGCGGCTGTCGCGGGTCCCCATCTTAAAAAAAAAAAAAAAAAAGAAAAGAAAAGTAAAAAAAAAATCCTCGGGTTTGGCAGAAAAATCTCACCCGGTAGGGCTGCGCCCTCCCTCCCTCCCCGCCGCACACACACCGGGGCTGCGGCACCCTGGGCTGCGGCACGCCGGCTGCCCCCCGGGCAGAGGAAAGGTGTCCTCCCACCCGGAGCAAGGCGCCCCGGGAGACGGGAAGGGCCGGGGACCTCGGGGGACAAGACCCGGGAGAGAGGCCGAGCGTACACGCGGGACCGCCGCCGCGCGTGGGAGCCTGCCCCCGCGCGGGTGAGAACACGCGTGAGCTGCCTGGGGGATTACATACAACTTTATTGTCAGCACCCCGTGTTGGTGCTTTCTCCGAGGGTGTGGAAAGTGATTTAGAAAGGACCGCCCCTGTATTGCCGGGGTCTGCCGGGAGGCAGCGTTTCTCCCCGGCATTTCGAGATCTCCTCGTCGCTTTCTTTACATTCATACGGAGCCGCAGCGTTTTCTCTCTTTTGCACGTAAATTGTAAACCTTGATTTTACCGAGGTTCCTTAGTTTGAGGACGGAAAGAAAAAACAGCCCCGGGTCGGCAATCTTCTTTGCAAAACCCGCCCGAAGAGGAGTTTTGCCCCGCAGTTACAAGCTCTTGTTCCTGTCTAAAGCGGCTTCACTGAAGTGTCATCTACTAAAACTCGGTGAATTCCGCAAAGAGAGTAGAGTCACTTATTTGAAACGGTGAGGCTAATACAAAGTCATCAAAGCACTATGGTTCTTGTCTTTAAGTGACAAGCCTCTTTATTGAACTGTTTGAAATACGCCTCCTGCTTTTCAATGTCTCTCTATCCATCTTTGTCTGCTCTTCAGAAAAGTAGACAATATAAAGCAAAGCCTGGCGAGCTCCCCACGCTCTGGCTTGGGCAATGCCAACGTTAGCCTTGAAATTGTCACTCCTTCATTAATCTGAAACTACTTATTTTTCCAGAGCACACAGCACACGCTTCCGATCTCTTTGGGTTCGCTTCCAACAGCTTAAATCCCCCCGGACACGCTGGACGGGGTCGGGGCAGGGGGGAGGCGCGGAGGGGCCGGGGGCCGGCGCATCGCCCGGAGCGGGGCCGGCTGGAAGGCGCGCAGGGGGGCGGAGAGGGGCGCGGAGCAGATCCTGCGTGAAATCGGCGCTTTCACGGCGAGGGCTGAGCGCGCTGCAGCGCGGACACACACCCCGAGGTTTCCCGAGTGGCACATTGGATTCAGGCTGTTTATTATTCCGCTGTCATGCGGGACTCCCCGGCAGCTGCCCAGCGCACGGCTTTCCGCCCGGCGGAGCGGCCCAGCCACCGGCGGGGGCCCGGCGGGGCGAGGGCGCCTTCCCAAGGGCCGAGGTCCCACCGGGCACCCCCGGGCCCGAGCTGCAAACCCGCCCCGGGGTTCCTCCCCCAGACCGAAACCCAGTTCAGCCGACGGAGGTGCGCGGAGACTGCGGGGTGCGGTTCCCGCACTATTACTCCGGATCCTCTTCGAGCAGCCCCGGAGACTTTAATAATACTAATACGAATACTAATACTAATAATTAAGTAATAATAATCCTGGGGTTTTTTGGCCGGGTTTCTTTCCCGAAGGATTGCGTGCGGTCATCTTCAGGCCCGGGATGCGGGAGGGGAGCGCTCCCCGCCCTGCCTGCGTCCTCCGGGCAGGGGGCAGGATGCTCGCCGGGTTCCCGGGGCGGAGGCAACCGGACTGGCCCCTTCCCGGCCGTCTTATCCCTGTGGGCACGACAGAAACTCCCGAGTGGGCCTGATCCTTCCGGCCGTGGCCTCATCCTGCGGCTGAACCGTGGGGCTGAACCTTGCAAGAGGCGAAGAGAGCCGAGCGCTGCCCGCGGAGCCGCCCAGCCCCGCGCAGCGCTGCCGCCGCTTCGGCCGTCCGTGCCCGCAGGGGCAGCGCCAGGCACCGGGGAGCCGCTCCCGGGGCAATGTCCCAGAAGGGCCGGGTCAGCGGGAGGGGCGGGAGTAGGAAATTAGGACAAGCTAGAGATGAATGAAGGGGGATTAGATAGATCGTCCCCTCTCTTTCCCAGCTCCAAAAACGGAGCTACTGAGGACGGAGAGTTTGCCGCAGTCCCCTGGCCTGGATATCAGGGGCCCTGCGCTGCGAGCCCTCCTCTCCGTGAGCTCTCAGGCCCTGACTGACGGGGCTGAGCCCGCTCCGTCCCCCCCAGGGCGGATCCGCAGCCGACCGGGACCGCTGAGCCCTTCGGTCTGGGGGTCCCTGTCCCCGAGGCGCGGGCTCAGGACGTGTCCCGCCACGGTGCCCCGGCCACTCGGCGGGTGGGAGCAGGGAGCTACCACCAAGGGCTGCGCTTCCCCAGGCCCGGGGCGGAGGTGCGAGACGCCGGTGACGGGCTTTGCGGCAAGAGCTCCGACAGCGGGGAAAGGTTTCAGCAGCGGCCGGGGGAAGTCCAGGGCAGGACTGGAGAGAGCGGCCGGGAGAGAGCGGTGCCTTCAGCACGGCAAAGCGCCGGCAGCCCGCAGCCGGCGCTGCCCTTGGGCAGACAGGTCGGATCAAAGCATGGTAGCAGGTTCAAATGGTGGATTCACAACCGGAGAGGTCGGTGCCGTGGATCTGACCTCGGCCGTGCAGACCGAGGTCAGGGAGACTCTTCAAGACGGATGTTTTCCTCCTCCGAGTTTTTTAATTGGAAAGAGTTAAATCGAATTAAAGGCAGCAAATAAATACCCAAGGAGGGAAGCTTCGTTGGAGGAACGCTATGTTTACTCATTCAAGCCCCGAGAGGTTACAGAAGGTCGGTAGCGGGGTCACTCACACAAACCTAACTCGCATCCCCCGTGCAAATGCACGGGCTTTACTTGCGCGACCTTCCCCTTGCGGGTCCCTGCCTGCGGGGCGGGGGCGGCCGCGGGGGCGGGCTCAGCGCGGCGGCTGCCCGGCGGGTCTCGGCGGCCCCGGGGGGGCGGCCGGGGCCTCGCTTTTGGTGCCGTCCCATACCTGAAAGCCACCCGGGACACACACCGCCGCCTGAAACCGCCACGCCGGGGAACAGGCAGCTCCCCTGCCGTCGAGTTGTGCCAAGGTGAGTGGCTCCAGCAGCAGCAGCGGTCGCAGCTAGCCGCCACATGCTCCTCTTATCCTGACTGCCCGGAGTGGGGCGCGTCTGGTGGATAATGCGCAGTAAGTGCAGTAACTGCAGCTGGAGTATGTCGGGACCGTGCGTGGGTCATATCCGGTGCTAAAAACGGGAATAAGGCTGGGAAGTTGGATGGAGCCTCACGATGTGAGGGCAGTACCGCAGCGGCGGTCTGAACCTCTCCGAGGCTTCGTTCTCGACCTCTAAAGAGAAGGGAATTTAGTGCTCCCACGGGAGTGATAAATGCAGTCATGTTTCCAGTGCTGTCAAACATCGTCGTGACAAGTACCAAAGAAAAATAAGAGAGTAGCATTTGTTTCTTATTCACTGCACTTGCAACAAATAGGGCTTGGGATCACACTGAATGGTAAAAGGAAAAAGCTGTTATTTGGGTGCTGTCCCATGTTCCCCAGGCCCTTCGGCCTCCTCTATAGCTTCTGTTCCCGGCCCTGTTGCTGACCATACCCTCTGCCTCAAGGTCTGCCTCCGTGATACCATCTTGTTCCCCCTGTAAACATCCTCTTCCAGCAGACTGTTGGGCAAAAGACATCCCGCTGCCCCCCAGTTATGGGTTACCTGATTCCTGACAGACTGGATGGTGGCAGCTGAGGTCTCTCCCGGGTCTGTCCCCCCCAGCCCGCTGCTGAGCTCTGCAGAACTCATAGGAACTCAACATCTTGGAGACCCTCGCAGAGCCATCATGTCAGCCTGCTGGTTGGTATTGATCACAGGGCTTAAGAGGTATGAGGGAATGAGGGTTAGTGGCAGACAGATAAGCAGAGCAACTGCATAATCCTTATTTCCTTAAAAAACTAATGATAAGAGGAATATTAAATAGGAAGCTGAACACTGCCTGTCTTGGGCACTGAATGAGCAGGGGGAAAAAACTGCACTTCGCACTTTGTGGGAGAAAAAAAAGAATAGAAAGAAGAAAAAAAAAAAGAAGAAAAAAAACCCCAACACATTATAGTGTCAATTTGCCTAAATTTCTAACCGTTGAATGCTGGACTTCAACACCCTACAATACATTTACTGCAAGTTAGGGTACATAAAACTTCCAGCAGTGCTCCTGTCACACTGGCTTGGACTCCCCAGTGCTAGGTTGAGGTCGAGCTGGTTGTACCAGCCTTCTGAGATGTGTCAGGGCAAACCGTTGCATCATTCCTCTTTTCCAAACTTTTTGACATGAAACATTTACTTTGAAATAAAAAGAAATCTGGTGATGACAGCAACTGTCTCAACAGTATAGCTTGTATGTGATAATAATATGCCACTATTTGCTTTCAACCCTTGAAAGATACATGCAGACATTGATTACTACAAGAAATAGCAACTAATTTCATTTTCCTTTTATTTTTAAGAAATTGTTAAATACTGCAATGAAGAAATCCCGTCTTGTGTATCTTCTAGAAGCAGAGGGAAATACCCATTTATTCACTGAGGTGTATATTTCCACAGAGTTACACTGAGAACAGATACGCTCTACCAAGAAATATCTTTGCAGTTTTAAAATATCTTTGAGTTTTGCAATATCACCCAGTCTTAGATTTCAAAGAGCGTGATGGTTTTTCTCCCCCAGCAAAGCTTTGCCTTCCTAGGCTGCCGCAGGCCTGTTGACTCCCCCCTGTTACAGGACAGGGATGACACTGCCGAGAGAGTGAGCAGGACTTTTGTGGTGCTAACGCCTCCTCCCAGAGCTTCTAGGTTGGAAAAGACCCGGTGGGATTAAAGGAGCAATCTAGACATAGGTGAACTGAAGCAGAGGAACAACAGTTTCCAGAGGCCACCTCAGCAGATTTTAGGGTAAGAGGAGGCTGCCGCCTCAGCCAGGCCCTCCATGAGGTCCCCTGGGAGGAAGTCACAAGGCCCACAAACCTTTGGCCCTCTGGTTTCCCCAGCCTGGCAAGTGAGGGGACTGCCACTTGGCTAAACAACATCCCCACCGCTTAGCTGGAATGTGGGCTGCTAGCCTCTGTACAGGCCCTCAGCTGAGGCAGTGAAATGGCTGTGATATGGAAGAGTGAGATTTTGCATTTCTTTTCCAAGTCCAGGCTAGAAACTTCGGTCCTGCCTTTCCTTTCCCCTCCTGTTACACTACGGGTCTGCTGGGCGCTGCCTCTGCCCTAAGCCCTGCAGCTGGTCCAGGCTGTGGGGCAGTGCCCACACCAGGCCCTCTCCATCCTACCCCAGACCTGCCCATGCACCTGACCTCTCCTCCAAGACGAGCAAGCAGCGAGAGTGTCACTGTGCTGGGGCTGCATCTCTCTCCAGCATTCAGGGTGCTTGGGTTATTCACATTGCAACAGAAACCCCAAGCAGGCTTATTACTTGTTTTCTGATTAGAAGCAGAGCAGGCAAGTGAAATTGGAGACATACTTCTGAGCCGAAGCTCCGAGGTTAGGGATCAAACATGAGAAATGTAGGGATTGTTCAGGGAGTTATTTACCGAAAAGGTCTTGCAATAGTTTCGGAGGCTGAAGTCAGAAGTGTAGGTTGGGGTAGCGGGAAACCCACCCAAGGAAGAGGTGTGAGCGGGGAATAACATAGTGTGCAAAAGGCGCTTCTGATCTGCTCATATGCTGTCTGCCAGGACTGCAGGAACTAGGAAGAAAGTTATGAAGAGGCTCATTTGGGACTGACCAGCTCCAGCTCCATCCCACTCTGCACCAGTCCCCTGCAAGGAGCTCAGGACCAAGGCAGAGGCAGGATGGGGCCCGTGGCCAGGCGGTGCCCAGCGCAGACTGCAGAGAACTTCAGCCCTGTCTCAACCTGACCCCACGAGCAGGTTTGCTCTCGGATCTGCTCCCTGAGCCCGGCCAAGGCCCCTGAATGAAACCAACACCAAAAAGACTGGATGCCGTCCCAGCGCCTGAGGAAAAAAATGTAATAAAAATGTCCCTGATTTCTGATTAACATCATCCCGGGATAACCTAAGCAGTGTTTCAGCCTGGCGAAGGGCTGATGTGCGCAGGCAGCCCCCTCGGTGGGGGAAGAGCCGGGTGGTGCCAGCCGGAGCAGCCGGGCCGGACAGCATCGCCCCGGCGCGACGCGGTGCGGCGTGGCGTGGGGTGGGTGTCCCGGCGCGCAGCCCCTCGTCCCGGCCCCGCTGCCGAGAGCGGCGGCCCCGGGCCAGCGGCAGCCGGGTGTTCCCGGCGCGGTGCCGCCGGGCGAGCAGACGGGAGAAAGCTGTCAGCCGCGGCCAGGGCGTGCGCTGGCTCCGGCTGGAAAGTAACACAAAGCTGCTCGGCTCAGAAAAGCGGCTTCATTTGCATTCCGCTCGGCCGGAGCGGGGTCCCCCCACCCTCCTCCGCCCCCCAGCCGGCCCGAGTCACAGGGGAAGAGAAAAACATACTCGGGTTAGTAGCCGATGGCATTTATTTCTAGTCTTTACGGAGGTCTGACACATATACACCAATGGTTTCACCGTACAAAGGACTGCGAAGAAGCGCACCCTGCCCCAGCCAGTCCACCTTCGCTGCTTGGACTAGCCTGGCACTTGGGGAGGGGTGGAAGAAAAAAAGATTAAATTCTCGTCTGATCGTATTTATTTAAATAAATATAAATATATATTTTATATAAAAACTATTCACAAACAAACCGCCGTCCCAAACCCAAACGACCGATCTTTATTTCTTTTCTTATTTTTGTTAAGAAGTCCGTCCAGGAGGTTCTCAGCCCTACAGGTTTTTGTTTGCTTTTCAGTTTTTTAACGTCTCATTTTTCGGTTCCAAATACGTTTCTGTTTTTCTTTCCTTTAAATCGCCTGAGGGGAAGGCGCGGGGAGGCACCCTGGGCCGTGCGAGTCCAGTCCCGCGTTACATGTTAGGAAGAGCAGGTGCCCGCTCCTGGGGTTACATAAATAACGTTTTAGTTGAACTCTCACGACTAAAACATTTACGTTCCAAAAATATATTTATATATCTCTCTCTATTACTGCGAAGGGATGAAAATGAACCTCCCGGCCGGCGAGGGCCAGCCCGCTCCAGGTCGGCGGGCTGCTGTCCCCGGGGCAGCAGTGCCAGGTGAGCTGCTGTGCCGCCGCCCGGCTCCGGGCTGGGACACGGCGGCGGGAGCGGAGCTCCGGGCCGGGCTCATAACGGGGAGATCTCTTTATCCTCGGTAGCCGATGAGGGGGATAAAGACTCTTCGTCCTCCGACCTGGGGTAATGCCCCTGGCTGGTGCTGCATTTGCAGCCCCCGTGCGAGTTTCGCTGGGTGCCTTTGCCTTCTTTCTTGTGCTTCACCCTCCTGTTTTGGAACCAGATTTTCACTTGCTTCTCGGACAGGTTCAGGTAGGTGGCTATCTCGATCCTCCGCAGCCGGGACAGGTACATGTTGGAGGAGAATTCCCTCTCCAGCTCCAAGAGCTGGGTGCTGGTGAAAGCTGTCCTCATCCTTTTCCCGTTTTGAATTTGGCTGGAATCGGACCCTCCTGGACGGGAGAGAAGCACGAACTTTAGCGGGACGGGGGAAAGGGAGGAAAAGAGAGAGAGAGAGGAAAGAGATTCTCCCGCAGCTTTCCGCCCCGGGGCAGCCGCTCTCCCTCGGGCACCCTCGGGGGAACCCGTGCTCCCGCTGCCCTCCCCTCCCCGGCGGCCGCAGGGCTCCTACCCATGCCGAGGCAGTGAAACCTCCGGGGGTCGCTGACGCTGTAGGCGGTGGCGGCGCAGGCAGGTGGGTGATGCGCCGAGTGCCCCAGGGCGGCGGTGGCGGCGGCGGCGGGCACCGAGGCGGCGGGCGGCGGGTGCTGCGGCGGGTGGTGAGCGTGGCCGGCCCTCGGGCAGCACTGGGCCTCGCCGGCGGCGGCGGGGAACTGGCTCTTGAGCAGGGGGATGGCCCCGCCGCCGCCGCCGCCGCCGCCGCCGCCGCCGCGGGAGGAGTGCAGGTGCGAGGTGACACAGAGCGGGCAGACGCAGAAAGCGCCGCTCTTGCGGGACGGGCAGCCCGGGCCCGACACCGACATGACGAGGGGGGAAGGCATGCTGAGAGGGATGAAGAAGTCCTGGCCGTGGTGATGCTCAGGCAGGGACGGAGCCGGCCTCGAGGAATCTTTGATGATTAAGGAGTCGACATAGAAAGAGCGGGACATTTCGGGGGGCTGCCGAAGCCGGGGGCGGCTCTCCCAAAGTCGGGTTTTTCCTGCTCGGCCAAGTTGCCACTGAAGTCCTGGCGAGGCGAGAAGGTGCTTATGTTTGAGAGCTGAACAAAAGGGTCCCTGGAGAGGGCTGGTCTTAAAGTCCCCCCGCCTGGATCCCCTGTGCCGGGGTTTTATATCAACTATTTAAACACGTGATGGCTGAAAGCCTCGCAGATCTAAATCTCCCCGGCTTCCCAGGCCGGCAGGAGAGGCTGCCGGGGGGGGGGGGGGGGGCAAAGCGGGGGGGCCCCCAAAGTGTGCGTGCTCGCTCGCTGCCCGATGACTTCAGTCCTTCGCCTCCGCCTCCGCCCCAGATAAATTATAGGAGCGGGGAAGCCGGGGAGGGGGCGGCTGCCCCGGGCTGCGCCGCGGCCCCGTCACACGTCGCGCTCGCAGGCACATCCCCCTGTCAACACACGCGGGGGGGGGGGGGGGAGGTAAAATCAGTCGGAGGAGTTTCTGCTCGGGGGTTTTCCCCGAGGAGCACGCTCCTTTCCCCCGCAGGGAGGGAAGGAGAGAGGGGAGCAGGTGATGCGCTGAAACAAGCGGGTCAACGCCGACCCCCCCCCGCCCCCCCGGGTAAAGTATCACCAAGGGGCCTTGACTCCCACGGAGGCGTGGGACCAACACCTTTCCCCGGTCCAGTCCACTCCCTGCACGCAGGACTCCTTCAGGAGGCCCTTTCCGCACCAGAGGAGCCAGGGTCACAGATACAGACATAAATATAAAGTTAGGGATCGCGCGCGTATGTGTGTGTGTGTGCACACATATGCATGTCAGGTGGGTTGTTGTTTTTTTTTTCTCCTCGCCCTTTTCACCCCGAGTGACTCTTGCCAAATTGGCAATTACTCCAGCGGACAAAGCCTTCAAATATCTGGACACTTCTCAGCCAAACGGTATCAAAACGGAAAACTTCCAAGTGAACTTCCCCGACCGCTTCAGGACTGCAGCGCGCAGCGCTAATGAAAGGCGAACATGTCAGGGGGGGATTCTTTGATCTCCACCAAGTTTGCTGAAGCAATCATTCAAAGTAAAATTGGATAAACAGCTAAATACGGTCGGTGGCTCCGGAGCATTTCAGATTGCATTAAAAAGCCAAGGTATTCACAGCATATTACACGATTTTCCAATGACCTGTTTTATGGGAGTTTAAGAAGAGACTTATCGTTAATAGAAGGGCGATCGCGTTCTTGTTTGGCAGATGCGAAGCGGCGTTTAAAACCGACTACGGATCCCATCCCATTTGACTCGGGAAAGGGAAGCGACAATTGTGCTCTAAAGCAGAAAAATACAGACTACGCCTGATTACCAGAGGCTGAGCAAAGGCTAGGGAGTGAATCAATAGCCGTAACGTGTTTAGAGGCGGTTATCGTGCCGGGCCGGACGGGGACGCGGACATCCTACCAGCCCTCCCGCACACCCACTCTCCTGCTGTTAAAACCCAGCAAAATAAAATTGCTGTCTGCCTTCTGATGGAGACGGCATTTCCTCGCCCCTGGGACCAGCGAGGCTCAGCGGTGCAACTCGAGCCTTGTTAAGAGAGGGACCAGGTCTCGCCCTGCTGTCCCGTCCTCGTCCCCAACCTGCCGCGGGCAACGCCGCCCTGCGGGCCCCCCCCCCGAGCAGGAGCCGGCTCGACCCCAGCCCTGTTCGCCTTCCCCCCTCCCCCGCCACCTCCCCGACGGCCCTGAGCAGGCACGATACAACAGCGTTTTTAGGGACACTCCGCACTCGGCGATCTGAGGATTTATGGATGGCAATTAAAGTTTTATGAATTGCAGCTGAGGCTGGTTATGGAGCTATTTGAATGTGATTAGAATTCAATTAGAAAGTGTTTACCGGCCGGCGGGGCTCCGAGGTGTAAACAGACAGCTATTCCAGCAATGCGCTAATCCCGCGTCTTGTGACAACAATTAGGGACTCGCGGGGTTTAGGCGGGTCGGCTCCGACCTCACCTACTTTTCCCCAAACCGCTGCCGAGGGCTCAGCCGAGGCCCCGGAGCCGCCAGTCCCCGGAGCCCCGGGCAGCGGCGGGGCCCAGGACCGCTGCCCGCGCCGCTGCCGGGGCCTGCGGCCGCCGAGGCGCTGGGGACGGCGGCCCCCGGGATGCGACGGGTGGGTGCCCCGCCCGGGGGCTCTGCCGCCTGAGCTCCGGTGAGGCCGGTGAGATTTTAATCACGGTCACAGTGCACAGGCATGGGATTTTGCCCGGCTCTTCCCGTTTAAAACACAGTTCATCTGGCGGAGGTTTGAATTAATCTCTGCGTTTTCTTCCCCCCCCGCCACGAGAGGCTATTCTGGAAAAGAATAATATAAAAAATACCCATCGACCTCAGCGGAAAAAACTGTCTGCAGTGATAGAGTGGATCTGGGGAGGGGGCTGTCGTAAGGGAAGGCAGACAGAGCAAGAGTCGAATCAAAATTGCAATTTGTAATTGTTATAATAAACCAAGTGCAGTGATAAAAGAGACGAGGGGGGGGAAAAAAACAAACCACCAACCAACCACAAAGAAAAACCCACCCCTGAAAGCCAGAACAAGAAAAGAAGTCATTTGAAAGCAAAGATATCCCAAACCAGGCGGAATGATGCAAGGCGTGCGCCCACATCACATCGGCCTCGTTACAATTTTATTTTTCAATAATTCTGTCCGATAAAATTTCATTGTCCATTAAGTAATCCCCGAAATGAGAGCTCTTATGAGCCTATAATGAGCTCTAATTGCTACGACTGGGAGAGCCACGTGGAAGGATTTAGAAGGTATTAAGCAGTTGGGTACAGAGCACAGGCTGTTACCTAGCCATTACTTTCATAATTCAAGGAGAAAATTAGTCCTTTTAAGGGAAAATCCTTTGATTCCCTTCATTCTGCTCGGGGTGACAGAGTATAGCTTTGTCTGCCTTTAGTTCAAGACAGTGTAACAAATGAGAATGTAACGAAATTGCCCCCTTTTGAAAGTGGAGCAGTTCAAAAAGAACATCAGAGCCGCTCCCCTGGTCCGCCGAGCGCAGGACTGGGTGCTGGTCCCTCTTTTCTTCCAGATGTCTCTAACACCTTTATGTAGAAGAGATTCACGGCTTAAATGACAAAAGCAACTCTTTCCCTTCCCTCCCCCAGCCTCCGCAGCTCCCGGCAGAAGAAAAAGCCATGCCCGCCCGGAGAAAGCGCCGGCTTTCAGGCGCGCATCTCCGCTGAGTTCACGGGAGGAGCTGCCTCCGTGGAAAGCGCCGCAGCCCGGGGACACGTTTCGACCAGCAAAAAAAAAACCACACACCCCAAAACCCAGAACAACCTCTGCAGAGCAACCGTGGTCGCAAACATCACGCCGGGGTGACATGCGGTGGCGCTGGGCAGGATGCGCCCCGGGCTGGGTCAGTTCCCAGGCGGGAAAGCACCGCTCAAAATAAAGCCGTGCGTGGGTAAGCGAGGGGCCGCGGGCTCCTGCGCTATAATCGCATTTATTCGCTAATCTAACATTGATTTCCTATTAGTTTCCAAAGCGATCGGCGATCTCGAAGCCGGGTTTTGTGCAGTGAACGGAAGCAAAAGACAGGACTTGCCCCCAGCTCCCATTAAGGAGGTCATTATAAAAGCGTGAACAAGTCTATTAATGTTTTATTGAAAGCGCATCGTTAACTTGTATCCATCCTTTTCTGAAAGTGGCATTGTGATATTGCTGTCTGTGGCACATCTTACCCAATATAGCCCGAGATTTCTCCATTATCTGTAACCAAGCAACACTTTCTGAATACCAAAAATTGAAAAGAACCGCTTAGTCTTCAAGAAAGTCCTCAATAATAGTGGAAAAGAACAAAGATCCAGGAGACAACAAAATGCCACAGGGGTGACTTTTCATGAGCAATTATCTCTCATTAATCAGAAGAACAGCTGCAATATTAATTTTCTCTCTTTCTTCCTCTCTTTTCACAGTCCCCAACATTTGAATAATCATAAATTTTGATTTCATGGAGCAGCAACATTGCCAGCGACTTCGAGAGACAAGCTACCTACGCAGGGCGCACGCTTTGCACATAGCTCTTATTTTAAGGCTGCCAAAGAATAAAGTGAAGAAAAGAAAAGAGAGGAAAAGTTTGGGCTGGGCTGCTTCTCCCCCCGCCCTTTGCCTCGGAGCACGGATTAAACCAGCAGCCCCTTCCCTCCACCCCTGCCTCTTTCACTCATGGAAAGTAACGGGCGAACGTACCGAGTGTCTGCGCTAGCGTAAAGCGTGGGAGTTTCAACAACCTCACTGTCCATTTAACTTCCAAACATGAAGCCAAGCGTTGTAGATCTGTCCAAAGAGACAATCTTTGGGCGTAACACGCATTGTGAGACATCAAAAGGCCCTGGCGTTATATGCACTAAGAAGTGCATTCAGCAAGAAGGGTGCAATGCCTCTCTTTTCAGGGGCTCAGCCGCTGATTGTTTAACAAGTGACGTCGCCGCGGCAAGAAAACCGCGCTCCTCCGAAGATAAGGATGTAACATTAAAACTCGCTTTTTTGGATTTCAAAGAATCTCATTAAGGGCAGGGGCCGGCGACCGCCACGCCGGGGATGGGAGCCGTGCCCTGGGGATGGGAGCGCGCAGTGCCGCCTGCCCAGCTCCTCGCAGCCGGAGGAACAGGGCAGAGCCGAGGCCGAGACCCCACCAGCCCTCAAACTCTGCCCACCTCCGGGCACCCGCATTTCTGTCCTCGGCCCCGGCGGGCAGAGGAGCGGAGCCTCTCCCCGGAGACCTGCTCGCAGCCCAAGGGTTTGCGGGCTGACCGCGGGCGGAAGAGGGGGGAGCCTGCTTCTCCCCCTTCCCCGCAGATGCAGCTCCCCGGTGCCCTTCCCTTCCGTGGGAGGTTTCCTTTGCCCCCATCCCCGGTCATAAATTGCCCCGCCTCGACTTGGCACGGCTGCCCCCCCGGGAAATCGGGCCGTTTCCGAGGAAATGGGGGGGTCGGCTGAGAGACCTGCGGAGCCCCCCCCCCGCACAGAGGAAGGACAGGCCCCTGGCTCCCCTTCCTCGGGACCGCCGAGCCCCTCTTGCCCCAGCGCCCTCCCGCACCGCGCCGTGTCTGCCACCGGCGGAGCGGGGGTGCTGGCGGGCGGCGGGGCGCGGAGCTCTGGCGCGGCAATCCCGGGTCCTGCCGGAGCGTGAGCGGCCTCTTCTTGCTGGGGGGAAACCTGCCCCCTCCTTCACCCCCTCGCAGCCCTTGGAGAGATGACGCTGCTCCCGCTTCACGTTGTTGGTGCTTTTCACGAAGTTTTTTTCATCCCATCAGAAGCAAATTTCTACGTGAGTCCTTCAGGGCGGCTGTGATCACTCGCATTTGAGTGAGTGCTTCAAAAAAGCGCCAGCAGCAGCCTTCAGCCTGCTCTCTCCCTTCGCAGCCTGACTCCGTCTCTTCTGCCTTCACCTGCAGGTCTACCGTGATAACTGTCTTTAACGTAACGACCGACCAGCAGGCCTTATTCTGCTATCGCTTTTTATTTGGAGTGGGAACTTTCATTATTCACTTTGCAAGGTTCTTCCTAAGTGAATCAGGTCTGTACTTAAGTACGTGGGCGTAAGCCTTAATTCTCTCCCTCTTCAACCCTCTTAAAAAGAGTGTCAGCTCGTTGATGTGTTCCCTTCAGTCTCTGGATGCAAAGGAAGCTTCTCGTTTGTGCCTAATCGCCATAGTGAAGTCTACAACGATGTTTCTGCACCGTCCTCCTACAAGAGATCATGTGGAGGAGCCAGAGGAGGAAATGCCCAGTGAGATTATTGTTATCCGCAGTCTTGTCTGGTATTTCTCTGAGCCTGGCTTTGCCATGTCCCTAGTACTCCTCAGATATGGGGCAACGGTGGGCCAGACACTCCAGGCAGTCAGGGCCCTGGTTTCATTAACAACCTTTGTTTAGAGCTCTAGCAGCTAAAATTGTTAGCTGCTACAGATGGCCTTTATGAGGGAAAGCTGTGATGGTGTATCTTCAAAGGGGATAAAGCTAAACCCCTGCAACAGCCTCAGTGGAGGTTTATGGTGGGAGATGGAGCTGAAACTCCATGCTCATGTGAGTCAGAACAAGGATTTAAAACGCTGCTGTGGACTCTGGAACACGCCAGCCATGACCAGTTTTGGTTTTACATTGATGTATCACAAATCAATACAAGAGTGACACTGTGTAGTAATACAGGCCCCGATCCAGCAAAGAACATGAGATTCTGTGTAATACTAAACATCCTATTCCATTTCTTTCCTTGAAATTCAACCCTCATGCATTTCGATTGTTAGGGGTCATGCTTAGGTTGAAGCATTCTGCTTGACAGTGACCAAAAAGCAGTCTTTTGAATTTGCTACCAGAGGAAATGCCACTTTTTTTCTAGTCAGACTAACAGGAATGGGCATTAAACGCTGCTTGTGAGAAAAATGAACAGGTCATCAAACATATCGTCACATTATAGGAGCTACCTGTTTCACAGTCTGAAAACTGTATGAATTTTGAGTTCACTTCATCCAGCCTAAACAAATAAAATGGTTATAATTTCTTTCCTTTTTCCCATAACGAAAGTATGGATGTGGGATAGTTCAAGAACTGTAGAGTGATGAAGGAATGACCTAAAGGAGAGATGATACTACTCCTGCAGACTCAGGAAGCAGAGGGGAATACAGCTAATGATAGAGTTCCTCAAGGACAAGTCTCAGAAGCAGTTGAATTACTTGGTTTAATTTGTTTTCTTGGCACAACCAATAGGACTTCACCATTCATAGGAAAGAGGTGAAGTCAGTATCTGCGGAGACTGGAGTGTCGTACTGGAAGAAGTGGATTCTCTGAGAAGCCGAGTAATACAAGTGCAATGACAAAGCCAATACAAGCTAGGAGCTCCCTGGCTGAACATGACATTGTGACTGAGGCACCTGGGCACATTAATCCATGTTTACGAAGCATCACTGTGGCATGGTCAGGTGACAGGTATCACAGAGCATAACAGGCAAGGCCATTCCGCTAAGGAGATGGAAATACTAAAGCCACCGTGCATGGGGAAACCTTGTCTGGGATAGCAGACGGTTTTCCATGTCCATCTCAGAAATCAGACTAAATCAGAGCAGGTCCAGAGAACAGCTTTAGGAGTATAGTATTAGAGGAACATGGACCCTCATGAGAAGAGAAGACTCAAAGAGAAGAGACATGACTGTTGCCTATACCAGTGAGGTAAATATCCACACGACAGAAGAGCTATTCCATCTGAAGAAGAGTATCACCACAAGAACAGATGGATATACTCTGGCCATGCAGAAATTTAGCCTGGAAATAAAAAAAAAAAAGCTTCTAAGTATGAGAGAAATTAAGTTATGAAACTCATTGTGGGATTTACCAATGGGAATATGAAATGGAAGTAGTTTTAAGAGAAAACTTGACACATTTCTGACTGTTATATAACAATGTCTGAAGGTATGGAATTTTTTTCTGGAGTGAAGACACACACAAAGACTGTTTAATATCTGTTTTGACATAGTACTGACTTAAAATTAAGTGGCTGATTATTTGAGGGAATGTATTTTCTAAGAAAGATGCTGGATTGGTATTCGTAGAAACTAAGGTCCACAGAGCAGCTAGAGCATGGCTGGAAGCAGCACTCCACTGCAACTTCCCTATCCTCTAGCCTGTACCATCCATATTCATTGCCTGATTAGTGTTCTGGATACCACCTCTGCTCCAACAGGAACTGGTTTTGGGTTTTTTTCCTTTTTACATTTGCTATTAAGACAATGGAAGACAAAAGCCACGTGTGCCAAAACGGTTGGGTTTTTTCAGATGTCAGAATAAACACTGGTCTGATTTTGATATGATCTGGAAACCTCTACAAGAAATAAACTTACCATCTCATTTCATCAGCTCCCTTTTCACAATATAGTCTTAGCTTTGTCCCAAGCAGCTGTTATGTGAAAACAAATCTCTAATGCCTGTGGCTGGAAGCAGCCATTTTTCAGTTTCACCCTTTTATATGTATTTGTATCCTCAATTTAAAATACAGGAACAAACCCCAAAGTTTCAGGAAGCAGAGTCTCAGTGAAGTACAGGCTAGAGGTACCCTACCTCTTGCTTTGCTAGGAAGAAAGTAACATATTAAAGAAGCACACAATGTGAGCATGTCAAAATGGAACCAAAATGAAGATTTGTATTAAAACAATATCATAAAGTTTTGCAGAGCCTGCCTCTTCTTATTTATAATGAATACATTGTCCAAGCTTGTATTCGAAGCTTTCTCTTTGAAAAATCATAGAACCAAAGTAATTTCACATATTCTATGTTCTTGTGTAAGTATATTAGTTCAAATCTTATCTAGTCTGCTATAGTGTTGAGGCTACGCCAAAATCTAATGGAAAAAGAATGACAGAAGTCCTGAAAATTGGTTTTTAAGGTTCAGAGCACTATTCTAGTGAAAAAGAAAGACATTAAAATAGAAAAAAAAATACAGTATGAAGCTTCTGAAGAAGGAAGAAATATTGGAACCTAAACTGCCAGAAGATGTAACCAGGAAGGTATAAGTCACAATTTTAAAGTGCAAACAAAGTATAATTGCTATTATACATTGACGAGATGAAAAAACATCAGCCAAAAAAAGAGTTCAATGCTTGAAGAGCAGCTCAGACTCAAGTATCTCCACTTTAGCAGTCTGGGTTCTCTCTGTTAAACTGCAGCTGAGCCAAAGAACTAATATTCCTATTAAAACACCTATACATCTAGAATACAGTTAACACTGCAGTGTATAAGAGGTATGACTCTCTGCACTCTCAGACATACTGAGACAGACTTGTTACAAGTCAGAAGATGGAAAGGTTTGGGTAAAATACTACTCTCAGTTACAGAGCTGTAAGACAGAGTTACTCTGCAGCTATTCTGAATGGTGCAGTGGGAGTAGAATTTGGCCTGGTGTTTTCAAAGGTTAGTTAAACAAAATATGACCTTTTTCAGGCTAGGGGAACAAAAGAGGTCAGCTCATTCTCCAGAGCTACAAAAGGTCTTTCAAGGGTACCAAAGAAATAAAAATAAAAGCCATGATCACACTTCCTAGATGCACACATAGAAACAACATTTGTATGTTAAGGTATCACCCAGTGGGAAAAACCCTGGGAGCTTCCCAATCAATGAGAGTCCTGCCAGTAATTCACCCACTATGGGAATGGTGTACAGATTCAAACAATCAATTTTGTCCAAGGGCCCAGAGCAAGATAGTTGCGGAACTGGGATTTGACCCAAAGTCTCCTATCTTTCAGCATCTTGCAGTAAATCACAGTGCTTCATAAGGGATCTTGCAGAATTGCAAAGAGTCTGCTGAATCTGATTGCACTTTAATAACTCCTTGGGCAAAGGAAGCCTAACGCCGCTTCCTCATTCCTTTGTGGGCAAGAGTTTATACAGGTTACTCTCCTGCTCACAAGGACATTCTGGTACAAGTTGTCCATTGCGTACAAACAGACCAGTTAACCAAACTTCACTGATTTCATTCTCTGCTGCAGGTTGGAATTGTTACCCTAGTCTCTTCGAGGAGAGAAATCAACTCTACTTCAACGTCCTAACCAAGCTGCAATGAGATTTACAAATCTGACCACAAAGTACCTTTGAATCGTGTGCAATTCTTTCCTCTGCAGCTTCTGCACACATGCATCAAGAAACTGCAGCATTCATATGGTGATGGAATAAAGCAACAGATTTTCACTCTGCTACGTCAGGCCCGATGCTTAGGGCGAGACTGCTAGCAGCCAAAAACGAACTCAAAGAAGGAACTGGATCCTGAAGAGAGGCAAATCCTTTCCAATATCTCTCTTGCTTTGAAAGGAAAGTAAGTTTCTTTTCAGGTTGCAGATTATTCCCATCTCTCATGCTTTACCACAGAGGCTGGAATTGTTATTTGTTCTTTACCTTCCTTGAGGACCTCACGCTCTAGGAATGTAATATATTCCACTATAAGTGCTTTTGTCACACCTCAAACAACTTCTCAGAACAAGAGCATCTATTTTTTTCATGCTTTGTGGATCATGCCTTATGCTATCAGAGAGAAAATTATCTACTTGGAAGCAGAAGAGATGTTATTTTAAAGATATTCGAAAGGAAATAAAATTGTCGTATCTGGAAGAGACAGGTGCTAGAAATCTCTGTTTGCTTATAGACAATAGGAATGAACATGTTAGCATGCCCAAATATTAATGAACATTAAAGTGTTCAGAGGAAATCTCAATTGCTCATGTTTTGATGATTTTAAATGAAAGACGTCCTTTCCCATTCTCTTTAGATCAACATTTGTCACAGTAATTAATGAGGAAGTAATTATAATGTAATTTGTCAGAATAATCTGACAGGCAAAGAATTATGTTCTCAATCCTAAAGGAATACATAGTTCTAGTTTTCCAACAGATTGGGTACATGTGGGTGGCATAGCAGAGGGTATTTGCCTTTAAGCAGGATAAAAACTTTGGCACTTTCTGTTCTCAAGCAAAAATGGACAGAGGCATTGTCTAATTCTCTAAAATATGTTACATGAAGGCATTTTATCTTAACAACAGGATAGTAAATCTGATTTTAACCCTTTCTTCATATAAAAGCTACTTCTTTTTATAGGGGCTTCGAGATTTGCAGTTCTGTTGCAGTAGTTGTCACTTGCTGTTTCTTTAAGATGGTGAGTAAACAACTTAGTCATTCAGTCATATTTACCAAGAGAAAAAGAACTGTCCTTGAAATAAACATAAACTACGAGATGAGGCACCAAAGGATGGAAAAACAAAGAAACAAGGAAAAATAAAGACATTAAATTAAAATCCCTGCTGATGTTCAGGGAGGTATGATTGTTCACTCCAATAGCAGCTAGAAGAGCCCCACATTTGTCATTGGCTTTCTTCTTTGTTTTGTATTGTTTTTTTAGGATAGAAGTTGACCACAGCTTTACCCAACGAACAGCATCTGTATCTCTAACCGATACAGCAGAGGATTCAGCCCACAGTATTCCTTGATACTTGTTTTCAGCACTTCCAACAGATACTGTTCTTAAAGGTGATCTTCTGAAGAAAGGTTTGATACTGTGCATTTGCCATTTTAAGAATGTCTTAAAAACCTAGAACTTGCTGTTCCATTTGCATGTTTATATGACTTTGTTTATGTTTGGTTTTAGTGGACTTTATGCTTTTGTACTTGCAGCATTGAAAACCCCCATCGATTTCAATGCTACATCTGTCTCACATAAAATGAAAACCAGAGACTTTTTGTGTGTTTCCGTTTAATTGATGTGATTATAGAAAAAAAAAAGCACCAAGGATTCTGCTATATTAGATTCTCATATTGCTGGGAAGGGAAGAAACAAGTGACCACACATATTTCCTGTGTCAGTGAGTCCTACAAGAAAAAAAACCTCAATGTCATGCCTAAAAACAGCCAAGAGTTTATCTTGCCTGTAGGTTATGTGGAACACAAGTAGGTCTTTAAGTCGAGCATATCACAAATTCTTTTTGGGTTAGGAGGTTCTGCCTTCAGTCATGTGTTGTTACGTGGTCCCTGAAAGAGCAGGAGTATCCAACCGCACCCATCCAGTTTTAACAGACTTGAAACTACAAGGACTCTATTCTTCATTTTGTTATACGTTAAGGAAATTCTGAAAAGGAAGTATCTGCTTTTCTCTTTACATGAAATCTATGCTTTCTCTACTTTATTTATGACCTAGTCTCTTTCAGAAATACTATTTTCTATATAGAGGTATCTTTTGCACTCTCCTCATTAACCTCATATAAATGCAATATAGGAAGCTGGACCAAAAGGAAAACGAAATAAATTGCTTGACAGGAGCAAAAAAGGCTAATAAAAAATAAAGTGAATTGGAGCTATTTGACCTATCTTTTTACTCTAAGAGCTCACTCAATTCTGCATCATAAAGTCAGCAACATAACTCTTGACTTATTGTAATGGTTTAGTGTCAAGACTTCCCTTTGCTTTTCGCCCAGAAAACCTTGGTTAGTTTACCTGTGGTTTTACAGAGATTTTGCAAAATAATCAGTTAATCAGCAAGAAACAATGCAATGAAACTGGTCAGAGAAACAAATGCAATCCTGTGGCTCTAACAGTAAGTTCTGCCGTGTTATTTGTAGCTACCTACCCGTTCCTGACTTTGCCTTTCCACATTTCTGCAATACCGTAACCAAAATCTCATTTTTAGGTTTTGTTTTGGTTTAATTTTGTTGAAACTCAAGGGGTGGTGGTGACTGATGCCATTAGCAGGAATGTTTACATTATCAGTAGCACTGCAGCCAGGCTTGTCAAGAGCAATGGGACATTTAAGCAGGACAGAGGAGCCAACCCAGAGACGAGAGGCTCTGTGTCAAGGGAAGGGACTGATGTGAGAGGAGGTCTCAGGGCAGAAAAAGCAAAGCACAGCCTGATGAGAGTATCCTTGGAGATTTGCTAGAGTCCTGTAGCTTTGCTAAACTCCCTCTCTGGTGTCAATGAATGTATGTTATAGTCTATTATTTCTATCTTCCTCTCTCTGGCTTCTGCACCCTCCTATCCTCCCCTGATTGCCCTCTTCCCTTGCTATCACCACCCACTCTTGTTTTCCTTCTTACTACCTCTCTTCTCTTAATTAATCAGGGAAAGAAGAAGAGAACCTGTTCCTGCCAGCTTGCTTTGCTGTCGAGTGGTGGTAGGAGTTCAAAGCCCAAGGTTACCCCTGCACCTGCTGCTTGTTCTTTGATGCCCTGTTGTGTAAAACAGTTTCCTTCAGAAGTCCAACAACGTACTAATTAACAAAGGAAAAGTCAGGGAGAAACAAGCCAAAGATTGTGGGAGGAATGAGGCGAGTGACAATGCAGAAGATGTTAGAGGGAAGCAGGCGGAAGAAGCAGTAACAAAGGGGGAACTGGGAAAGAAACGCACAGAAAAAGAAGAGGGACAAACGATAAAGGACAGGAAAATAAAGCAGGCAGCAAAAGAGAAAGAGAGGGAACTGGAATAAAGAGCTACAGAAAAGGAAATGTGACAATGGTCTAAAGTCCCCTTTAGATTACAGTACGCAGTCCTTACAGAGCAACTCTGAGGGCAGCGAGTACCTCGGTCAGAGAGAGTTGTGCATGGCACCAGTTCTCCCACACTGAACTGTGAGGTGCAGTAAGCAAATTCACTGGGGAGGGCACTCCTACCTGGAACAGCAGCACAGTGCTCTTCAAGCTGGACTTTAGGCCTACCCTCTTTTATTTAGATATAAAGAGAGTAAGTCGCTTAAAAATAGAATCAGTACCGCCCTGGCATTACTCTCACTATTCCCAGAGAAAGGACAACGCGTTGTAAACAGGAGAGGTGTCCCACCATTTCAGGTCAGAGTACACACCAAAACAGCCACAAGCAAACGCTGTGATGTGAAGGTACAGACTTGGGAGCACGTGGCTGGTGGGGCGTCCGGCGCATGACAGTGAGGTGACAGCACTGGAGAAGGAGTGACTACTCACGTGATACTCCTTGAAACAGAGGAGAGGCCCATGGTAAGACCTTCTTCAGTGTGTGGTAGGACACCAGCTGCACAAAACGGGGAGTTCACTTACTGCCTCTAAGGGTGGTCCAGTACTGCTGAGACCAGTACTGAAGGTGTCAGCACCAATGAGACAGACAGACACAACAATCTCAAGATTAAGGCAGTTAATTTCTGCCTGAAAAATAAGACTCTAACAGTGCCCATTTGAGATGATGAAAATGTTACTTAAACTGAAGTTTTCACAGGTGGCTGCTGGCTGTGTGTACTTTGGGTTTAGTGCCTGTCCCAGAAGTCTGACACGCTGAAGTACCTTGCACTCACCACTGCAGTCAGTCGCAGCGCTTTGAGCACATCAGGTGCTACAGAACACATGCTGAAACGTCACAGGCATCTCAACGTAGAAACTTAGCACTTCCACTTAATATCTGCCACAACTCTTCATCTGTTAAAGGCTGCCACATACTGAACAACTGGAAACAGCAGACCATGGAACAGGTATTTGTTAGGCAAGTGATGTACACCTAATGCAATGAACTGATCGAGGGTCCTGGGACTTTCTTCTTGTCTTATCTCAAACCCATCAAGCGAGCTAACCAAGCTTGTCATGCCATGCAGCACAGGGATCTCGGACCTCAAACAGGATAGCTGGCCCCTGCAGCACTGCTACAAGGGCTCAGGTGTGACGTAGGTAAGCCCAGCCCTTCAACGTCATTTCCAAGATTTCCAGCATGGTGCTGCACAGCATTAACTCTGATCACCTGGCTGCTACTGTGAAGTAGTAAGCTGAAAACAAACAGGTTACCAAATTCATCTGTAGAGTGAGCTAGCACAAGGAGGCATAGCTTCACTGAAACTAGTGGGCTTCCTCTTGTTTTTGTCAGTATTTAATTTGGTCCATTTTCTCAATTTCAGGACTGTTAGACGGAAGCAATGAGTCATCCGTCCTGCTAAATCCAATTTCCGTGTGTGAGACATACGTAAGAACAGTAACTAGGTAAAAAAACATGCATAAGCATACTAGTATGAAAGCAAACTATTACTCAGGGGAATTCTGTGTTATTCTGTAGAATTCTGTTATATGGGAAATGAAACCTGTTACAAGTAGCTCATGACAGAAATTCTGTCATGCTTTTCCAGTGAGACAGTAAAAGATGCGGTTTTTTTCCTTTACAGTAAAGACAGTGTCATGGACCATCTCACAACCACACTGCTTCTACCCTGGTTTTACGTAGAGCAGTAAGCACCATCACATCTTTGTATACGCTTCATTCCTGAGAAATACACCACGAGGATCTTTATGAGTAATGGGGATTAAGCGGCAACATAGTCTTTCAGAAAATAAGATGATCAGTATATATACTGTAACAAGACAGGAAAGAAGAACCGCAGGTTTCAGAGGAAAAATGATCTAATATGAGAAAGGGGCTATTGTAATTAAGATATACAGAGTAAAGTACTAGGAAAGAAAAGGGGACTGTAGAATTCTCTTCACAATCATGAAAGGCAGATTCAGCCCCGAACAGTTTCTTGACTGTTTGGGGCTGAACCCCATAACTGACATTATCTATACATCAAATACTCCTGCAAGTACATGATCCACCAGTCCACTGTCAAATAAAAAAGATCTGCTCTCCCTTTTTAAAATGTCACCCTGCTACTGCTAAATCCCATGTCAGCGCTGCCTTCCCCTGTTGTCACAACAGCCGACGGCCTACCCGTTGCTAAGGCCATTATGCTTGCACTGGTATATTCCAGCCTTTGCTTTAGGTTTTGGTTATGACAAATACCAAAACTGCGGAAAACAAGAGTCTCGTTCACTTTTGGGGTCTTCTGGCTAGCTTTCACACATATAGTCCTAAAAGGGGCCATTCCTCTGCAATGTCATTGTGTGTCTGCTCTGCACGCCATACAAACAACAGTCTCGGCGTGGTGCTTTCCATGGAAGGCTGAAAGGCTACAGGAGGGATGGCGGACCCAGACACCGACAGCACCAAGGGACACGCGAACATTTGGCACCAGCCTTCATCTGAACAGGCCAGCCTTGGTTAGGGGCTGCTTCCCTCACATCCCCCTAAACTAAGCCAGAGGGCCCAGCGGGCAACCCCTCAGCTAACAGCAGGCCCCCAGACCCCTTGGTTGTTTTCATGGATGCCCAAAGAGGGGCTGAAACGAGGGGACAGAAAACACTCGCCTCACACGAACCAAAGAAACCCCACGCAAGGCACCGCTGCGGGTCACAGCGAGGCAGGGCCCTCAGCACGGCAACGCGCGCGCCCACCGCCCAACCGCCTCCCGCTGAGGCGGGCGCGCGCCCCGCCCCGCGCGGCGGGTGGGCGGGGCGGGACCCGCGGCCGGATGTTGTTGTTGTTGTTCCTGCCCCGCCCCTCGCCCCCTCCCCCCGCGGAGGGTGACGGGCGCTTCCTCGCCCGGAGCCGCCGCCGCTGCCGCCTCAGCTGCTGCCGCCGCCGCCGCTCCACTGCTGCCCGCCCCGGCACCGGCGCGTCCCCGCCGGCCCTCTCCCGCCGACCTCTGCGGTCGGCCCCGTCGCGTCGCCCCGGCTCCTCTCTCTCGGCGGACGCCCGGGCCCGGCCATGGCGGACTTTGACGAGATCTACGAGGAGGAGGAGGACGAGGAGCGGGCGCTGGAGGAGCAGCTCCTCAAGTACTCCCCCGACCCGGTGGTGGTGCGCGGCTCCGGCCATGTCACCGTGTAAGGGCCGCGCCGGGGCCTGCGCGGCCGGGGCGGGCGGTGGAGGCCCGGGCGGCGGGACGGGGGCGGCTGCGTGCCGGGCCTGGGGGTGCCGGTGGCCGGTGGCGCCGAGCCGGCGGTTACAACCTGGGGCAAGTCGAGGAGGTGGGCGGGGGGAGCACCGGGCCGGTACTGCTTCCCTTCTCCCCCTTCCGCCGACGTCCGTGGGGATGCGAGAGGGCTCTTCTCGGCTCCGCCGGGCAGCTGGATGCCGCCGGCGACTCGCAAGCGAGTGCAAACCTCTAACGAGGCGCAGAGGAAACAAGGCTGACTTGGGCTGTGACGGGCAGAGGAATGCGAAGTATTTGTTCAAAGTGATGAGCTGTCAGGAAGTAAGGTGCCTGGTGCCTGTGTTCCTGTGTATAACAGGTATGTGCCAGCACATGACCGGCTGGACTATTGCTTAGGGTTGTTTATGTGTCTGTTACCCACTCCCATTTAACATGTGGCCGCTAATACAGCTCCGAGGACTTTTAAGAAAGAAAAGGCGTCCGTGAGTCAGATAGGTACATGTAAAATCTTGTTAAGTTGTGATTGATAATGTGTTGTTTCAGTGTGTTTAACATGGGAGTGACTATGGGTTTTGTTTTGTGAATGTTTCGTGTCTCTGACGTAACAGATGAGGGCATCTTTCCTTCAGTCAGTTCTGTCAGGCTCACTCGACTGAAGTGTAGTTGTTGTCAGTTATGATGTACAGTTTCAGAAGCTGAAATATCAACCTGGAGACAAAACGCAGCAGTGCAAACGTTTTTTTTAGTATTAGTTGTTTAGTAGGACTAGGCTTGTAATAGAAGCATAACAGTTGAACGTATTGTGGTCTATTGCTCCGAGTCCCGTAAACTCTACTGATTTTCAGATACTGACCTGTCCAGAAATCCGGGGTTAAATTTAAAATAGTTTTGTGGCACTTTGGTACATTACTGCTTTAATGTTTGCTTGACATTAGGTAATACTAACAGCAGGGCAGTGCAGTTTGCTGTCTGGTTAAAAACAGGAAGTAAGACGTGATAGACTGGGAGAGGTTTGGAGGCTTGGGAGGACGTGGATGGGCAGGAGGCTGAGGAGGCCCCGTAAAGGAACAGAAGCGTGTAGCCAAAGTGTTCAGCATATGACTCTGTTTATTGTGAACAAAAGTTGTTACCATCCAATGACTTCTCTGAAAATAAGCTGGTAGCCTTAGTCTGTTTCTGGTAAACGGAGCAAAACCACAATTAGATAGTTTTCATGTTAGCAAATGCGAAAGTATGAAGAACTGAAACAGAGGCAAACACTGGTTTCTTCTCCAGTACTGGAAGGTAAGTTGTGCGAGACATGATCAAGGCCCGTTAGTGGACTTGTGAGGAAGCTTGTGTACCATGTCTGTGACTAGTGAGGGTGTTGTGGTTGAAGAAGGATGGTTGCCTCATTAATTTTTCATTAATGGTCACTAGCTCATTATTACTTTAAGATCTTCCTTAAAATATTTGTTCTTTAGGTTTTGGATGAGCAATGAAATATGAACACATACCTTCAAAATTAGGCAATTGATCTTCATTTGCTTTCTTTGTTGCACCAGGTGTAAACAGTTCACTAAATAGCAGCAGCCACTTTTACCTTCGTACAGCCTATAACTTTTTTTCTCATTGATTGAGAAGCTTATTATTAAAAGTTAGATCACTGTCAGAACACTCACTTGGCAGATTTAAGGAATAGGTCAAGTCCTGTGTATATAATGAATTAGTCTTGCCTGGTATAAAAGCATGTATGTGTTTTGAAGGTCTGACAAAAATTATCAGCAGTTAAGCAAATACTGGATTGATCTGTCCCTGGCTCTGCAGTTTCAAGAGTTGCTGACTGCTTCTGCCATGTGTGTATTTAAACAGAAGCTCTCTTTTCATAGTCTGTTGTCATATCCTCTCTGATCTTACATAGGAGTCATAATGTTGAGTTTGAAATATGTCATTTCCATGACTACAGATTAATGTCAGAAAGACATTTACTATTACCTGATTTCATCCAACAGACAATGGAAGTGTGTGAGAGTCCTTTCTAAGCTGAGTAGTTAAAAGCAATTAAAGGAAAGCAGGTAAATATTATCCAAATAAAATGTACGAAGGGCTTGCCTTTCCAGGGTGTGGGGCTTTTGGTTAGCACTAAGAGTTTTCTTCTTAAGCTCAATTTGGAGCATGCTGCACACAATTCTGAAACTCTTGGGGTTTTTTTAACATTTTTAAAAAAATATTCAGTTAAACTGTTTTCACACCAGCAGAGTTTGGATAGCTCAGTAGTCAGGAGTAATATTTGACCTGGTTTCTGATAACTTGAGGTGATCTCTTCTAACGGCAAGAAACTTGAAAGCTGAGAAAATACAGAACTTTACTTACTTGGAATTGAAAGTCCAAGGTATTTCATACTTGTTTCTAAAATCGTATTAGGGTGGAAAGAGAGGTGCACGATGAGTTTGAAATTGCGAAGAGAATATTTGTGATAGATGTCTGATTGTGTTTCTCAGTGGCTGTTTTCCAGTGCTTTTCTGTTCCTCAACCAGTTGAGACATATGTACCTTATATATACCAGACTGTATTAGCTAGTAATATTGGATTTATTAGTCTTTTGCAGTGCTGGAATGATGGAGAGCTGTTGTGATGTGCTAGTGAATGCCTTTCTGTGCTGTTTGTCATCTTAGGGCATTGTGTGTTGATGCAAGATAACTGTTTGGAGGGGAAAAAAAACCCTCACAAAATACATTTTCACCCAAGTCAGTTTCTTTAATATTAAACTTAAGTCTGCTTACGTATTTTTGAACCTTACTATGTATCAAGGACATATGAGTGAAAACAGGGCTATGTGAGAATTATGGATGGAGAGTGTTAAGATCTGTGGAATATATATTTATTTTGTAAGGGTTGTGAACATGTGGAACTGAAGAGTATGGTTGAGAGCAGTGGAAAAAATGGTTTAGTGTCCTCATAAGAGAGGACAAAGAGGAAGACGATAGCACATGTCGGTTTTATGTGCTAGGAAAATTTGAGCTGCAAGCTGAGAAAAGGTTGCGGGTTGGCTGTGTCCTATACTGTAAACTTCTGTACTTTGAAGTTTCTACCTCTCACCATTTCTTTCTCCACTGTACACAAGGGCAGGAACTCTGCTGAACCTTTCAAGCAGAGTCACGTTCAAGAAACACTTTTCTAGGTTCCAGGAAGGTTAAAGAAAGTACTCGTGCATGAGGTGAGCACGGATCTGTTGAAGACATGATGCAGAATGGGAAGGGCATAGAGCAAGCAAAGAAGAGTACGTGTCACTGAAGATATTGTACAAAAGAAATCTAGTGCTATATGAGGACAGCTGTCTGAGGAAATGCATCTCCAAAATATTGATTTCCAGTGTTTGATTTTAAGACACTTTTTGCTGCTTTTTTGTCAGAGCTGTTATGTCTTTACAGTGAACATGTAGTAGTGTTCTGTGGAGTTTCTAATATTTTAATTTCCAAATTGCAGCCTGCAGTCAAGAGTGATAATACGCAGATCACATAATTACTTACCAAAGCTTTTAATATATGGAGTCACCCTTTTTTACTACCTGTGTATGGTGACAAAACTGTAATATGGAAAGCTCAGAATGACGTTGGTAGCTGGCTGAGTTAGCTTTGATGTTTCAGTTTCGCTACCCCACCATGTATTAAACGTTGCCACAAGCCTTGAGTACGGAGTCTGTCTCATTTGCTTATAACTTCACCAAAGTGTAACTGTATTGGTCAGAAGTTTCTGCGCCTCACTCTGCCTCATCGCATTTGTAAATTCTGATACCTCTAGAGCTTTTCCAGTAGGGTTGTCTTTATCAGGCATCTTTTGTGATCTCCATGAATATTTGCTTGTGTTTGATGAATCTGTCAACATTAGAATACTTTTGGATCATGCATTCACAAAAAAGCCTTGTTTCTGTCCTGCTGATTTCCCAGCCAGTCTTCAGCAGGAGACTGAGCAGGGCTTTCCCTGCAATTAGATCTTTTTGTGACTTAACTGAGAGCAGGGAGTGCTCTCAGTTGTGCCTTTGACTTACCTGCTCATGTCTCAGAGTAAAGGGCTTCCTTAGTATTCTGGGTAGAGGGACAGCTGAAATTCTGTCTCATCTCTTGATCAGGGGCTCAGCTTCATTTTAGTTCTTGCAACAAGTGCTGCTTTAGACTGAATTATCCTTTAGTTTGCCACTCCCTTATTTCTCAAATTTATATTTAATTCCATTATTCATAGTAAATATCTTCTGGATGTTGAAGCATCAAGTACATGAAGATCATTCTTTGAAGAGACATCTCTTTAGATATCTGTCTGATTTGATGAATTAATTATATAGTAAAGTGGTGTGACATTTTAGTTTTGAGACTACTGATGGCAGCAGTGTATCTTGAGCTTGGAGTCCTCCAGGCTTGGCTGCTTATGAAATGTGTATGGATCCAAGGGATTTTTTCAGGCTTTGGTTTCCACTTCAACCTACTGGCAATTTTAAGTAGCTTAACTGATAGGGCATGATGCTTCTTTCTGACATTTACCTCAGCACTTGGTTTCACTCAGGATTTTGGGAAAAGGGTGGATAGTCCTCCTATCATGGAGTATTCAACAGATTTTTCAATGGTAGAGGTATGTTTCTAGTAAGTATGGGTTTTCTTTGTTCTGTGTTGAAGGGGTAAACTTGCCATATATTTCTCTGGTTAACAATTTCCATTTGTTACTTCACCAGTTTTGAGGGATTTGTAGGAGTTGCAGAGCTACTATTCTAATTACAAATACTCAAATATGCTAGGTAACTTATGTGTAAGTAAGGTCTCCAGGGAGACCTCATTGCGGTCTTTCAATATATAAAGGATGCTTGTAAGAAAGATGGAGAAGGACTTTTTACTAGGGCCTGTAGTGACAGGACAAGGGGCAATGATTTTAAACAGAAAGAGCGTAGATTTAAGTTGGCTATAAGGAAGACATTTTTTACGATGAGGGTGGTGAGACACTGGAACAGGTTGGCCAGAGAAGTTGTGGATGCCCCCTCCCTGGAAATGTTCAAGGCCAGGCTGGATGGGGCTTTGAGTAACCTGATCTAGTGACTAGATGATCTCTGACGGTCCCTTTCAACCCAAATCATTCTATGTTTCTATGATTCTACTGCCTGCAGTCAATGATAGGGAGATGGCTTTTTTTACTTAAGACCATATGTAAAAATCACCTCCAGCATCAAATTCGTAAACTGTCTAGCCCAGCGTGCTGTTGCAAACTGTAGCAACAGGCGTTGCTACTTACGGGTTGCGTGCAAGTCTAGCTGTTTCCTGGTGTCCATTCTTGTACTCTCTGGCATCTGCAGTTGTGAGGTGATGTATACTTCAACATCGTCTTCCCTTTAGTGTCTGTTTGTCAGGGAATTTGTGTAATCTCTCTTCAAATCTGTTGGCACAGTCTAAGTCACTAATCTCAAGGGGAAACAAACCCAGAGGTTTGCTACTTGCAGCTTAAAGAAGCACTTTCTTTTATCTGTTTTAAACCAATCTCCGACTAGCTTCAGTGGGTGCCCTGAGTTGTGGGATTTGGTGATTAACAGTTAATCGTTCACCTTATCCACTGCCTTCCTGAATCTTTGCACTTTGATCATATACCCCCCTCAGCCTTCTCTTTTCCAAGTTTGTGTCAGCCTTGTTAGTCTCCTAAGGCAGCTGCTTTATTCCCTTAATTATAGTAGTCTTCCTTCTCTCTGCTTTCTCTTAACTTCGCTAAGTCCTCCATGAAATGTGCATGCCAGAGCTGCACCCAGTACTGAATATGTGGGTATATGAGAGTTTTATGGAGAGTCAAAACGATGCCCTCTGTGTTGTTCTTCATCACCTTCCTAGTGGTGCCCAGTATTTTATTGCTATTTCTGGCGGCTGCTGCTTGCATTGAGGTGATGTTTAAGAGAATCATGAGTGGTGATATAAGATCTCTCTCGCGAGCTGTAGCTGCCAAACTCTAGTTGAGTGTCACATAAGCATAGTTTAGCTTTCCTAAGATTCACCACCTTTTATTTATCTATGCAGAAGCTCATCTGTCACCTTTCGTCCACTGGGTTTTGTGAGGCCCTTCCACAGTAGCTCACTATTGGTACAGCATGTAACTGCCCATTTGATTACTTGGACAAAGTTTTCCATTGGCATGCAGATCATTCAGTTCAGTAAGAAAAAAAAAACCCAAAACAAAACCCTCAGAAATACCTAGCTGCTCAATAAACATATTATCAAAGTGAACTATGTCTTTAAAATCTTCAACTATCAGGGCTCAGGTAAGCTTTTCTACGTACAACTGAGCAATGTGTGATAGGTCTTGCTGCCAATATTCAAGTCTTCAGCAGTTTAATTTCTGATTTGTGTTGTTTGTAGTATCTAATAGTAAGACTGCTTTGGTTTCTATTCAGAAGGTTTTTAATTACAACTTAAATTTTACACTGACTGCTGTTTACCAAATTAGTAGCCAGTCATACGGTTTTATTAATGACTTTGTTAGACTGTGTAGTCCCAGTTAGAAGTTATTGCCCAGACCAGATGCCAGAAAATATTCAAACTTTCTTTGAGGTTCATCCATTCCTGAAGCCAACCAGCCAACTGTAGGATAGAAAACAATTTATTTTATAGACAAGGTGAAACTCTTCTAATCTTTAGATCTTCTGAAACCCAGAATAGTCAGTAACTCCAGTTCATCTCAAACTACTTCATAGCTTTACATTCATAATTGATATGCTTTTTTCAAATT
The DNA here is from genome assembly GCF_018139145.2 of Gymnogyps californianus. Lineage (NCBI taxonomy): Eukaryota > Metazoa > Chordata > Aves > Accipitriformes > Cathartidae > Gymnogyps > Gymnogyps californianus. The sequence goes on along the minus strand of NC_059474.1, from coordinate 30,859,398 downwards.
AGTTATCATTTACATCATGTTTTTTTAGGTAGTATTTTGTGTTCTGAAAGTTATTAGTGTATTTTTTTCTGAATAAACAAGCTGGTATTGATTCCATTTTTATGCTTAGAACAGTTATTTAGCATGACCTGAGTGGAATAGCACTGGATGAGCTTTTCTTCAAGATACATCTGTACTGGTGGAGGAGGGGGCTAATTCAAACTGTGGCCTTAACTTACTTCCCCTTTCCCCTTAACTACTTCTCTTCACTTTTCACACTTGCCACTATTGCGTATAGAGATTTTGCTGAGTTTGGGGAAGAGTCAACAGTATCAACAGAACTTTAAGAAGGGACTATAGGCAAGGTGGATTTCAAACTGTGTACAATGGTGTCATTTTGTCAGTTAGGATAATTTTAGGAATTACTTTTAATAACAACGATTTTTTCCTGAAATTAATGCTGTTGTGATACAAACCCTGAGAGTATTGTGAGGTGCTTGTAACTTGTGGCATGGATTGGGGTTATTTATAATTTTGATATGATCTTCATTTTGTTTTTGCAGGTTTGGACTAAGCAACAAATTTGAAGCAGAATTTCCTTCATCTTTAACTGGAAAGGTGAGTATCTGTGAATATGAATTCGGAATTAGAGTTAAGATTTTATTACAAAAACAAGAGTTCCAGGTGTAGACCATTGTAAGAGTAATAAATCGCACTGCTGTGGTACTAGATTGGTTTGTTTTGTTTTTTTTTTTTCCCCGCCTTGTAGGTTGCACCTGAAGAATTTAAAGCCAGCATCAGTAGAGTTAACAGTTGTCTTAAGAAGAACCTTCCAGTTAATGTACGATGGCTACTATGTGGATGCCTTTGCTGCTGCTGCACTTTAGGTTGTAGTATGTGGCCAGTTATCTGCCTCAGTAAAAGAGTAAGTTGAACTATTCATATAATTTTTGATAGTTAGAATTGTACTGGGCTTGTTCTCATTTGTTTTGTTTTGTTGTTTTTTTTTTTTCTTCCCCACCTTTAAAAACTGTGTGCTAGAACTTAAATCAGTTTGATTTCATACATTTTGGTATCAGTTGTCTGTCACTAGTTAAAGTTACAACAGACACCAGTCAGAACTTTGAACTTATAACTCAATGAGTGGTAGTATAGATGAATGTCTCTGCTAGAACCCTGTACTGTACAGCACTTATTGAAGTAACTTTCAACATGCTTTTTTAATAGCTGCATGTTCTCTGTGATACACTGTTTGGGATTATCAGAATTTGGCAGTGATTGAGTGGCAGTTTGTTTTGAGGAGCTTTTGATTACACTGTGGCCCAAATAGCCATACATTTTTGTTTAAAAAGGCAATTTTTTAAAAGATAATTGATTTTTCTTTCTGGATTTTCCTTCCAAGCTGTAGATGAGTAAGATTTTTTTTTTTTACATTAAGAACTAGAAAGTAGTGTGCACTTGGCACTTAGTGTATTGTTCAGAACAGAAGCTCGTTGCACGTGCTTGTTTTTCACTTCCTTTCCCTCAGTGCAGTTGATTAGGCTACCCTCCCATCTCTTCTGTTTTCATGTGCATAACAATTGTCTTTGGCTAGTCCTATTTCACTACTTTGCAAGAAGTCTCTGTGCCACCCCATCCTCTCCTTACTATTAGTACTGTTCATCTTTCCATTTCATGGCAAGGCTTGTGTATATTCTCTCTTGTGTAATACCTCTTAATGCTACAAATTGTGTACAATTCAGTACGCTGAACATCACCATGATTTTCTTTATCAAAGTCCTCATTTTACAAGGTCAGTAAATCAAGGCATCCTAAAAAAAATATTTATAGGTTGAACACTGATCATAAAAAAACCTGTATGCATTTTTGTATCATCCAGCTTTCTCGGTTAAGGTCTTAATGCTTAGTCCCTTTGAGAGATTACTTAAGGCTAGTTTTAATTGTATACAAAATAAGGTAGAAAAGCCTCCTGGTAACGTTGGAGTCAGTGGAGGAAAAAAAAAAAAGGCTGGCATCAGTGTAAATTATATCAAACCCTAGGTTTTCTGTCTTTAAGCTGTCACAAACTAGTAAGTCACCTGTAGCATGATCATATATCCGTATCCTGAAAGTCTGTTACAAGAAATTAGAATTTGCTGATTGCTTCAAGAGATAACTTGGTGACTTAACTAGCTTGCAGAGAAGACTACCTTTACCATTCTAGGCCTAGCTCTGTTCGTTACAAACACAAGGGAAGCTTGCATTGCTACTGTCTGTGTTTAACTTCTGAAGGAGAAAGCTTGTGGTGTGCTTTAGTTTCACCCATTTTTCTCACATAATGTGCTGTTGTAGCAGGAAATGATAGCAGGATGTAACATGGTAGGGGCTGATGCCACAAGCCCTCATCTTCTAAACTGGGGCTTCTTGATCTATTACCAGAAGTCACAAATAATCAACTTCTTATACATTCTTCAAGTCAGAAAAAAGGCAAGGGCTTGTAGCATCTGGGGCCAGAAAACAGAGTTTGAAGCTGAGGAAGGAGGCTCTGTGTGGGAACCTGGTGAAGCAACAGTTAGAGAAGTGCTTCTGTTGAAGTTTAAGTGGGATAGGAGTTAAGGTAAGCTCCCTTCCAAAAGCATAAATCTGGAAAAAAACCCCAACCATGGATACTCTGTTCAGAGGAGGCTGGAAAGAAGTTAGTGGTGTAATTGTTGCTGTAATATACAGACTGCATAAAAACAAGAGTCTTGGAAAGAGAATGAACAGCAGGAGCAAGGACAGAAACTTGGGATTGAAGTTCCGGAAGTCATCCTAGAGGTGTGGCCCAGACTGTCAGTAAATGTTGCGTTTTTCCTGTTAAAGCTGGTACCAGGAGACATTTAAGGACCTTTGCACCTTTTCCTGCACTTAAGATTGGGTGTCTCAGGCTCAAGCTTGGATGTCCAGCATTAGTGAAACTGAGGTTAGGACTCAGCTGCCTAAACACAGTACCTTGTGCCACTGTGGATGGTACAGTGGCGCTAGACACTGATGGCACGGAATAGCTGTGTTTAGGCAGTTTGATTATTCCTCCAGAATGGAAATCATTTAAGTCAGTCTGGAGACTTCAGATCTTGTGACAACATCGTTTGTCCATGTCAGCGGCTCAGCAAATGGATGTCTGCTTGGAGGGTTGTCTGTCAGACAGGGAACCCAGAACTTGGTGTCGGTTGGGCATCTGGAGACTATAATATAGAGAAGAATTAATTAACTTGTGTTCTTAAAGACAAACCAAAAGGGACAAGAATGCTTTCCCAAACTATAACTCTTAATCCTGGACTTGGCTGGGAAAGACTTTTTTTCTGGTAGAGGAGGTAAGGAGGAAAGCTGTGGAATATTTTCAAGGACATACTTGCAAATTCTAGTATAGGAAAGAAGCAGAAGAATTTGTAATGATTCTAGTCAGGGCTACTACTCACCGAAAAGCAGTGAAAAGTTACTGACACTTGAGTTGCTTGAATTAGGTATGGGTGGATTCAACTTTATTTCTTGGTAGACCCAGATCAGGAAAGGTACAAAGTGATTTAAATCCTTTAAATCGTTTTACCTGGAATTACAGGTTTTGTACCCTTTAAGATCTCAGTACTGAATTGCATCCACAAGCTTGTAAGATTTTTCTTTTATGCAGGAATTTCCATCAGTTTATGTCAAAGTGCTATGACAAGTGCAGGAAACTAATCGTGTACATTTTCTTAGAAGTGGGGGAAGTGACAGACGGTGGTGCATGATGTGAATTACCTGGAGCTGCTCAGCAAATTGACAGCAGTTGTAAATACAACCTGGTTCATCTAGGTTCCAGTCTGTAATTTGCTCAGTAGATTCCAGTAGAACTGTGACAAGAAGCAACTCCATATTCTTCCACTAAAAAAAAATTTAAATCCATAGACTACTTTGGTTTGCTGCTAGTGCCACAGTTTTGCTGATACATAGCAGACTAATGTATTCGGTGTGAAATAATCACTTACATTTGGACTCTTGTACTGCTCGTCTCTGACTTTACTGTGTCTTGGAAGAGAGTTGTGTTGATCAAATGATCTTCCATGCTTTGACTTCTTCAGATTATCTTTTCACTGGCCAGACTACAGCCATAGGTATAGTCACAACAGCCAGGATTCATTTCTTGAGTAAACAGGGATCCAGGATGACATGTGCCTGTTTCTTCCCCTCAACTTTTAGATACAATGGATTCTTTCCCACTGACACTCATAATGTAAAACAATTATAACAAATGAACAATAAAGAAAAGATTACTTATTTTACAGTACCTGCGCTTGTCTGACAAGTGTTGCCCAGAGAGCTTTGCTAATTCAGCCATGTCCTAAGTGATTCCTAGTGAAAGGACAGTTACTTGGAACTGGCCTGTGTTACATCCTTTGCTGCAGTGATCACAAAAGACTCCCAAGACCATATAATTAGAGAGTTTGATTTCTGAAAGCAGGATGCGAGTGTTCCAGTCTTCCTCTTTGCCCTTTTCTACTGAAATAGAAGACTAACAAATTTGTTTTGTCAAATTGCATATACAGTGAGCTAACAAGTGGACGTGTTTCTCAAGTATTTTATTAAATGAAACAACAGTTTCAACTATACAATTGCTTACTTTTAATACAGAAGACTAATTTTTCTCAGAATGACCAGTTAAGAAATGCCTGTTTTAGTGAGGCTGAATCAATCTACCATGCTCTGAAATTGTTGGTATACTTTGCAGCTGTTTTTCAGGCAAATGTTTTTTGAGGTTCATGTAGACAAAATGAAAGCTGCAACTTCAGAGTTTGTGAAGTTACAATAATTCTCTTAATCTTTCTCTGTATGCTGTATTTTTACTGTCTTTCATTGACTTTTTAAATTCTAATGTTGGAATGTTATCACAAATGTAAATAAGGTTTTTGAAGTTACAGACAATTATTGAAAGTTTGTGTATAATGGGAATATATGCTTATTTTTGTGCAGTGAAAAATAAGTTATGGATTTGTCTCCTTAAATCAGCAGGTGCTTCAAACTAGGAATTTATTAAGTCACAGACATTTGTAAGCTTAATTGTTAATTATATCACTTTAATGCATTTCCATGCAATGAAAGCTTTCCCTTCACTGTATTTTTCTTTTCAGTGCTTTTGTTCAGTGCTAGTTTTGGAAGTCTTTGTACAGTATTGTTTCCTTTCTTCTTTTGCATTGAGGTATTTGAGAAAAAGCCTGCTACTCTTCACCAGTAGAATAAATGTTTAATTTGGTTCAGTATCTTATTGCCTCTCTGCTTTTATGTGGTCTTGATTCGATTTTAATGAATAAAAGCTGCAAGAAAGTTACAGGAAATACAGTCTCTCCTTTTCAGATCTAGATTGTCAATGATCTGCAGCAGTTTTACTCATAGATTGTACCATCCTTTCTGGGACAAGTTCCAGATTGTACAAGTGAACATTAAGTCTTTAAGTTATTGTTCTTTAAATAAAAAGAATGACATAGTGAATTATAATTCAAAAAGCACTACAGGCTGAGGTGCCCATTTGAAGCCACTTTTTCAAATGAATTGACACTCATTTTCAGTATTAACTAAATGCTGTAGTTCCCGATGTGTAAATAGGATAAATAATTTCAACAGAAATGGTCACAATGAAAGCTATGATAGAATTGCAGTACTGCTAGATTTCTTAAAAGCTGGTATTGTGCACGTAAATTGCATGTTTCAGAAAGTTCATGGGCAATCTCTTAAAATGAATAGAATCAGATATTTAATAGCAATCTGTACTAATACTTTCAAGAGCTACTTGTTTGTTTGTGAATTCACACAAAGCTGATGAATGCTGCTTAAGCCTCATCATTAGTTGTCACTTTGTAGCAGTTTACATCTTCAGAGTGCTGTATAAACATAAGCTAATTACAACTTCCAAAGCATTGATTAAATTAAATATGTGGTGGAGGAGCTGGGATGAATTTTCTTAAATACAGTAGTCTTGCTTGGCAGTGGAGGATACTGATGTTAAAATACATTAGCTCAGTTTATTGAAGCTATGAATACATTACATTTATTTTCAAAATTGAAGAAAATACATATTTTTCTTCTCTGCTTATCTGCCAGGGACTTGGCACTGGAGAGACTCTAGTATCATAATGTCTTTCCAAGCAGTTCCTCAAGGCAATTACATAAGATGGAAGGTGCCTTGTTTTTGAAGTCTCTGTTGTGACAATTTACATTTTAATTCAGTTTGGAAGAATCTTTAAAATTGTAATGTATTTATTATGTTTATCCTAACCAGAACATGTGATCTTTATATTGTGTCTAGTCAGCTTAGTAAAACTTTTCTAAAGTAGAGCTTGTATGTATCAAATATATTCAGAGGTCTTTAAAATCATCTCTCTTTTTAGTATTAGCTATGAAATGAAAACTTTAAAAGAATCAGAAGATTCAGACCTGGTATATTTTTCTTCAAAAATTGTTCACTATAATTTTGGTCAGAAGAGTCACTAAGTCTTCCACATACTGAACTTCAAGTGGCAAAGCTTGTAGAACACTAAATATGTGAAATCATCATGTGTATAGCTCTGTGATTATTTTTTTTTTCCTATCTCTGAAATGAGATTTTATTTCCTTCAGAGCACCCTGTAAAGGTTTATCAGGTTTTCATGTGCTTTCCTAAAGGGTAGAGTAGTGAGTTGGTCCATAACAAGGTGTGGGAGCAGATAGTTCTGCCATGTCTTTTGATTTGCAAACCTGCTTGGGGGGCAGGGCAATAAGACTGGTATGAAGAATACTTAGAAATGTAAGTGAATCACAAAATATTAGTTTGTTTCTTTATAGGTCAAATGCAAATCCTTTAGTATTTAAAAAATATGTATTCTAAAGTTAAATATGTAATTTCATGTATTCTTAATAATGGGGTTTATATTAATCTTAAATGCAGCATATATCTTTGGTTTCTATAGTGAATATTCTAAATGCTATTTAAAATTTAATTGCGTTTGTAATTGGAATGATATCTCTGAACATTCTCATATAAATCAAAATAATACATGTAGGATTAACATTTCCATGTTATAGCGCCTTTTACGTTGTGATGGCTGAGGTATATAGAGGGAGCCATAGATCGTGCAGTGGTTTGATTTTAATAATGCTTTTTGTATTGCTTTTCATGTCCAATTTGACATTTCTGAAAAAACATATGTGAGCTAGTTGAAATTCGCATAGAGCTATTTTGAAAGAGCATGCTAAAAATGGTCAGGCTAGTTGTCAGATTTGGAAATCAGGTTAGGAAGGGTCATTTTTAGGATTCTGTCTTTAGCAACTTGTAGATGATGCTGAATAGGGAACATATGCAAACACTGTTGAGGAAAGAATTAGAATGCAAAATTATCTGAAATTCATATGGTAAAATTAAAATAAGTAGAAAGCACTTCACTGAACAATAACTTGTTAGACTGTGTTACTGTAAAACAAACATAAAACTAGAATGGGCTGCTGGCAAGTGTGAAGTAGTGACACTTCTGTGCCTCTTCCCTTTTTTTCAAAGTAGTCTTGCTCTGAGATGTATTCACTTTTTCACTTTATTAAACAAACCAGGGTAAAACATTATTTTCTGCATAAGTGGAACACTCCCAGTAACTCAAGCACTATGTATAAATAAAGTAACTTTTTATTTAACAAAAAAAATAGTTCAAGAAACATGACTGCTGACAAAACAGTTGGGAGGCTGAGAGGGGCAGTTCTCTACAAAAGAGAAGACTGAAAGAGTTGATAAGTCTTCTACCATACCAAACATTCAGGTAAAGTGGAAAGTGACTAGGTACTTTTCATTTTGTTCCCCATAAAAATTATTTTTGCTAAATTTTGGAATAAATTGTTGAATTTGGAACAATAATGATGATGGTGATGGAAAATATTTTTTTTTAGAAAAAATAAATCTGGCTACTTAATTGGTTAACTAGCTACAGGATCAACCTGCTTGGGATTCTGTAATTTTCTGGTTCAATCCTAGACAGGCAAGGCACTGTAGAGGCTGTCCCTTTCAGAAGAATCATTCTCTTCAGCATGCACACTAGTGAAGCGTTGAATTTTACAGGTCCTTCTAGAGTTATTTTAAGTTGTGCTGCCTTTCAGTCTTTCTGGCCATGTAGCTTCTCTTCCGTTCTTGGCCCCTGCCCTTAGACACTCCTAACAGCAGGAGTCAAAGGCTTCCTACATACTAATAAATTAAACCTGGGAGTGTTCCTAGGAATTGACGCTTTACAATTTGTACTCTGAGAGGTTCCTGGCAGGCTCTGAGTCTGTATTGTGTAACTATTCCTAGGCATTATCAGAATGCTCCAGGCACTATGAGTGGTTCGGAAGTTATGAAAAGTTACTGATACAGATGTAAGCTGTTGCCTACCAGCTGGCTTCAAGTGAATGGGAATGTTTTTGGGCACAGTTTCATTTCCCAATAGAGATGTAACCTGAGATTCTTTAATTTCTCCACCTGCACTGGCCTTGAACTATGTTCCATAGCATACTACTGGATATTTTGGAAATAAATGATGGAGACAGAAATTAACATCTCTGTAACCTTAAAAGGTTACAGAAAAGAAGATGGAGGTGGACTTTTCATCCACGTTCAGTTTATAATTTCCCACAGTGGATGACACCAGATGAGTTATTTGGTGGAGATTCAGTCCTGTTTTCATCCCTGTTACGGTCAATTCCATCTTACATGTTCATTTCGTGTGGTCCTTTCTGTGAGAATGTCCTTCAGCAGGAGGTGGATGTTTTAGATTGTCATGGCCAGGTTTGAATAATTTGTTTGGAGGGAACAGAGCTTCATGGTTTTTGTTTCCTTATAATGACAGAGAATCAGAGCTAGAATTTAATCCTGGAATAAAAAAGTTACAAATCTTTATTTACAAATTCAAGTAACAACATTAGTTATAATCCCGATGCTTCATGGATCAGTTCAACATCTGTCTGCCTGTGAAATGTGTTTTTCCACATCTCGGTTAGGTCTTCTCAAGGGAAGTGTGTTAATTTTGCCAAGGTTAAGACCATTGCTTCTACAAGGCTTCTCCATAGTATGAGGTTTCCACAATGATTAGCTCTAGTTGCTGTCACCTCATTACAGAAAGTAGCTAGCTACCCTTATTTGGTGACTTAGCTCTTACAGGACAGCTAAAATATCAAGTTAGCATCTTGAGTCTTTTGGATTGTCTATATTTGAGAGGAAATTTATATGAGACTTTTGTAATCAACTTTTAGGAACTTTCCTTGATAATTTCTCTTTGCCACTTGTTTCTACTGCAGACCAAAATGACTTTGGAAAATACTCATCCAGTATCTATCAGTTAATACGTTGGTGATAATACTACAAGATGTTCTCCATTGTACTCCTGGATACATCACGGGGTGTATGTTTCTGTACACCTTCTCCATTTTCCACATATTTCATGGCTTTTGTGCTTTCTTAAACAGTCTAGGAGTTCGAGAATCAAGGTAACCAGAGTCTCTGAGGAATTGTCTTTGGCTTAGATATTAAAAACTGTTATATGCAGTAATGTCAAATAACGCTGCTCTCCTCTTTATATCAGCAATGTGGTGGAAGAGACCTTTCCAGAAAGCAGTTGATCTGATTTGATTCGTTAAGCTTTAAATTCATCTCTCGGTGATGTACCAACCCAGGGTTGAGACCTGTACAAATTAGGTCAGTTTATGGATCATGTGAGGATAGGGGACCATATCCTCAGGGCTATATTTTAGAACGGGAAGTTTCCTGAGGTCAACTTGATGTTGTCAGTTCTTCTCTTCCAGAATTCTGCTGATTTCATTTCTCTTTGCCTGATCAGGAGCTTTGATCTGTGCTTTGGTCTGGGCTCACTTTCTGCCCAGAATCATCTGTAAGGTAAGACAAGATGCAGCAATAGTAATCCTGTTGGACAAAGCAGTTATTGGAAAATCGTACAAAAAGCACCAGAATGCTACATTTATTTCCTACATATTGAAAAGTATGAAGATACTCTTCAATCCATGTAGTATGGGTTTCACTCACTTTCTTGCATGGATGCTACAGTGGCTTCTGGGATAAGCACCCTTACAGTAGTCTCTAGTAAGAAATATCCTAGCTACTAATAGGAAAGATGATGCGAGATACACCTATGTGGTTGAACAGACACCTTTTCAAACTACTGTACATGCTGAAGCAGGTATTCCAGGATGTCAGGATCTGAAATCAACTCAGGTTTCACCTTTGTCATCTTTGCCCTTCACAAATAGAGAATTCCTCAGTAAGATGGGAATCTTACCAATTTACAGTTTCTAAAGGGTTTATTTGTGATACGGTGTTCAAGGTGGGGACTTTCTCAGCACAGATAAAGATATATGTAATTCAGTTATGCATGTTCTGAGTACAGCTTTGGCATTTTTGTGGCACCAATATGGGCCTCAAAATTGACTTGGGGGATGTTCTGGCGTGTTGAAAGTGAGCATACAGTTGTGTGACTCAGTTATCTTCTAACTTTATATTTCATTGTTTGTGCTGATAACGAAATTACTTGGGTATAAATTTTGTAGTCAGGTATATCTTTGTTTGGAGAATGAACAGAAATTCCTGTTTCCATCATTTCTGTCTTGGAGTGAGCGGAGATGGTATAGTTCAGACCTCTGATAGGATCCTTTGCCTTTCTTCCGTGGGGTGTAATACAAATTCTGGCCACCTGAGAATCAACAAAAATCTGCTTAAATTGGTCTCTTTGTATTTTGACATTTGAGGATAAAGTGTATTTTTTCAGGGCAATATGCAAAATTATTAATACTTGATTGTGGTAAAGTTTTATATGAAGTAATTTGAGAATCTCCATGTACTATTTATTTGACTAATGTTGCACTACATTTACATATGTTTTGGAGTTTTCAGATGAGAAGTCAAAGATCAAATGCATGTAGTGGGAGGTTCTTCTGTTGTTCCCAGACAAGTATGAATAAAATTGATAGTGGAAGATCATGTTGTTACTGTCCATGTTTCCCCACTTAAATAAAGACAAAGGGAGGTACTCAAATTAGCACTGTTTTGGGAGTCATGTAAGATCCTTTTGTTTAATACTGTACCAGTCATTCACTGATTTACAGCAGGAGTTGAGGGGGCTTTGGCCCATTCACTAGTACTGTTTAGTGTAGCGTGCATGTTCCCCATCATGCACTGCAAGAGGGGGCCCTGCGGCTGCGCAGCCTACCAGTCCAGATCATAACTACATCTGGAATTGTAAGCTAACTTCACTAGACACTGCAAAGACATAACAGAAAGGTCTTGCAGTTGGTAATACAGGTAACACACTGTTTGTATTCCGTATTGCCTTGTTTCTGCATGAAAAGTTCATACTTAGTCTTCCTTTTTTTTTTTTCTTCCATGTTTAGGGGCAAAACTTTATTTTACTTAATTGGGAGCAATAAGCATTGGTGAAAGTGTATTCTGAGTTGGGCTTTTTTGGTAGTCTGATTTTTCAAAAGACACTGTCAAACATGAATATCTTTAAAGAATCAGTTATTTTACAGGAATGTTTCATTAAACATTGCATCTAGGTAGTTGATTGAAGAGGTCTATTTCCCAAAATTCTGTGGATAACGTTAAAGACTATCTGCTTTTTTCACAGATTATGTTACAAAGCATACTTTATTATCATTGGTATGCTAAAAAGTGTACTTGAATTGCAGTTTTAGCTTTACTCAAATATTGGATTGGGTTTTTTAAGAAAAAAAATTTAAAAGCTGGATAGTATTAAATCTTCCTAATAAGCAAGTCTCTCTTCCACTTAATTTGTGCTTTTGTTGCAGCTAACAAATAATTTGCTGTATGGGTTTTTCTGTACACCATTGATAGAATATATAAGCTTGTCATCCTAGTGTGCTGGAAATGCTACACTCAAATCAAGTGTTCCTTTCTGGTTTTGTATATCCTCACCTGCTCCTCACTGTAAATCATTGAGATGTCAAGAGCAGTGATTAATTAAGCTGCACGTGCAAGTGCTTTTTTTCACCTGTCAAGTAGGAAGAAAACTTACTATAGTGAATTGTGTGATGCTGTTTAATTCATTTCTTTTTATTCCAAGCTCTGAGGTTTGTAGAAATATTTTACAGTCTAATTTTCATTAACATTTCTGTAATGATAATATGGCATGATCTGGGAGCTATGACTATCCCAAATTATACTACAGGAAGGATTGTATTTAAGGCTCTGGGAACATAAATAATAATGGTCTCGAGGCTGCATGTGTTTTTATCTCATGCTAGTCAAATGACTTTAAACTGGCTTCTTATTTAAATAAACCAATTAATAGTACATAACTATCTATCAATTTCTTATTTATGTGTGTGTATTGTAATATATATGTAATTTTATTGGAATTTGAAAAGCTTGGATGTTTTTCACACTCTTTGGGGCAAACAATGAAATTAAATTGTATAGTGATCTTAATCTATTATTAAAAGGTCCTGGAAAGGAAGATTACAAGGTAGATTCAGGTTTTGAATCAGTTTTGCCATTGGTTTAGCAGCGGGTGGGCAGGCAGATGCCTGCTCAGAGTAGAACCTATTGCCATTTTTCACCATTGATAGAGTAGCCTTTCAGAGTCAATGAGCTCTGTCAATGTGAGCTTGTCAAGGCTACAACTTCATAGACCTGAGAGGCGGTTTGAGAGGTCAGCCCTTTTCAGGTTTGCTGTGATGCAAATGAACTTTAATGCTTAAACAACTATTGGAATTTTTATGTCTGCTCCTTGTTCTTTTTTCTTCACAAAGTCATTGACGAGACATTCAGTGCTTTTTAAATTGGAAGTTGCATTGTGCTAAAGACCTAGTACAGATTTACGGAGGGCTGAAAGCAGTTAGATCATGTTCTTTTCATGGTGCGATTAGAATCAAATCGATTTCCCTACAGCCTTCAGCATTCAGATGGCAATTTTAACAAAGCTTGGGGGCTAGACAAGGGACAAAACGACTGAACTGAATGTTAATTACACTCTGCAGCCTTATTTTCTTTTGATTTGGAGCTGACTGGCAACTAAATTAACAAAAGTGTGACCATAACTGCTGCCCTATTTTCATTTAAAAGGAGAGCAGACTCTAAAAGGCTATCTTTACAAAGAAACAAGTGAGGTCTACTGATTATTGTTAAAGGGCACTGTCTTAAAAACATAATAATAACAATAACCCCCAAAATATTCAATTCCCAGTTGATGTGATAAATTAGTCACTGGCACATCCACCTTCTGATAATTCCTTGACTTGTGCTTTTTAAAATAAAAATTCAGTGTAATGATTACTCCTAGCAGTGATCTAATTTTTAATCATGTGACCACGGTACATGCTTAGATGTGTTTCCCCACAACCGCTTTGGTATTAAAATAGAGAGAAACTGATGTTTGAAAACCAAGATGTTAATATTTGGTGGGAAATGAATAATTTGTTATCTAATTTTTATTTTACTCAGACATTCTTGTTTCTCATGACAGCATTTAGTTTGGTTTGTTAAGGTTCATTTACAGTACTTGTATTTTGTAGTAATAACAGCAAGATGCTTTCTCATCCCTTCCCCTCACCCCTCTCTGCCTTGTAAGGAAGCTGCAGCTGCACTAAGTTGTATTTGATCCTTGTCATTGCTCCGTCCTTTTGCACCTGCAGCTCTGTTGGTCTCATCTTAACACCTGGCACCATGAATTATCCTCTTTTTATTCATAGTCAGTAGCAAATCCCATTTAGAGCTAAGCAGTATATATTCTGGCAGTCAAATGACCATAAATGTCAGAATGTATTTCTCAAATGTAAATATAACTGAATAATTATATTCAAAATGCTGTGAAACTTTACAGCACAGAATATCCTTTAATACTAGCATGCATAATCTTAAAAAGCTGTGCAGAACAGCTTTCAGGATTCTCTATCTGAAGTGTCAAGTGTGGTCAACATAGGCAGTAAAACTTTGCTTTAGAATCCTAAATATTGGGTTTGCTCTTTATACAAATCACAGACTTCGTAATATTCATTTGTGCAATTTACTGTAACTTTCTGCGTTTGTTTTTCAGTCTCTAAAATCTGGATGTAAAAGTAACAAAAACTTCTCTTTTCTTTAGTGTTGCATATTTGTACTTGACCTACAGCATTGCAAAATAGTTTGCAACATTTGTCAGTTTAGATGCCGACCTTCTTAGAAGTAGTGCATTTAGACCACTGACACTGGGGGAGCAGTGTTCCTGCTTTTATACTTAGATCACTTCAAAATTTCTGTGGTTTTAAAGTTATAGCTGCTATAAGAGCCAGAAAGCATATATATGAACAGGTTTTGTTCCAAAATGGTTGAAGATAGTTATTTGGGTGTCATAAAAAGTTGTTTCTGTTCTAGTTACTATTCAATACCAGAGAAGTTTTGATAGTACTACAGACCACCCTGTACTCAGTCACTGTCCTGTACCTCTCTCCTTTTCACACAAAAGCAGCTGCAAAACAAAGTTTTTCTAAAACCAGTCAAGAGTAAAATTCTTTCTCATTTGTCTTCCAGACACGAAGATCGATTGAGAAGTTATTAGAATGGGAAAACAATAGGTTATACCACAAGGTGAGTGCCGCAGGGAGCAGCTTCGTACTGTTGGAGTTTGAATTGCACAGTATGGAAACAGATGCTTTTGTTGAACGAAAAATATGAAAGGTGGACAAATGGGCTAGTCTGTGTGCTGCAATAAAATACAGCTCATTTTTCTTCTTTTTCTTTCCTCCTTGTCTAGCTGTGCTTGCATTGGAGACTAAGCAAAAGGAAATGTGAAACGAATAACATGATGGAATATGTAAGTTAAAGGGCTGTTTTGTGAGTTTCTCTATTAAATGATCATTTATTTTGCTTCTGATCTTATTCTTTTCATGATTATTAATCAGTAAAGGTGTCAGGAGCTTAATCGCCTGAGTGCAAGGATTTTCTACGGTTCACAGATGCATGGTTTCATGTGCAGGACTGATTTATAAAGTTATGAATGACTTGAAAACAAGGCTTCACTGTGTTCTGAAAAATAATAAATTAATTGCCAAGATAAAATAGCTTGAACATGTGCTGATGGAGTGTGAAATTTTAGATGCTGTATAAAGAATAACCACAACTTTGGTTACGCAGCAAGTCAGATATGGCTGTTTTATATAATGCTAATCAAGTCTAAAAGTATGGAAGGAGACCTTTCAACTAAGCTGTTGGAGCTTAAGAAACCTTTAGCCTTTTTAGATTTTAACTGCCCCTTACCTCAACTATCTTGAAAGTATCTTTATTTCCAATTGGTGTGACTAAAATATTTTTAAGTCAGTCTCTGGAGTTTTAACTTACTTCAGTCTTTGGCTGAGACTCCATAAGCCCTTCTTGGAAAAATACAGTGAGAAGTTATATGCAGTTTAA
Organism: Gymnogyps californianus; assembly: GCF_018139145.2. Classification (NCBI taxonomy): domain Eukaryota; kingdom Metazoa; phylum Chordata; class Aves; order Accipitriformes; family Cathartidae; genus Gymnogyps; species Gymnogyps californianus. The sequence goes on along the minus strand of NC_059474.1, from coordinate 30,844,025 downwards.
AATGAATGATGTCCAATGTGGGATTTCAGTTTGTTTAGCTTGCAACCTTCTTGCTCTTTTTTGGTGCTGTTTTTGTTTCCATTTTCAAAATATCTTGGAGGTACATAGAATAGGATGAAATTAAGCTGCTAAAATGTAAGAAATATTAGAATTTGCATAATTTCTTTTAATGCTCTAGGAAGTAGGCAATAGGAAGGGTTAACTTTTTAAAAATAAAGATTAGCCTTTGAGAAACATCTACTGTATTAGTTCTAATTTGTCTATGATCTTCCCTTACATGGTACTTTGTCTGTTCTTTGAAACAACAAAGCTATCATGCATATGAAAAATTTAAAAGTGGTTAGTTGGAAATTATATTAAAAGAATCTTTTAGTCTTCCCCCTTCTCCTGTTTCTACATTAGATCTTGTTTCTAGCCTGAAACATAAGATCTTTAAAATGCGTTTTTTACAGAATGGCTCTATTCGGTTCACTGAATAAGTAGACTTTTTGTAACATCTATTCTACAAAATTTTTTGGTTTAGATGTGTGAGATGTGACTGAAAATGGAATAAAGCAAATTTCAGAAAGTAGATTTGAGCTTTACCTAAATTATTTCACTGAAAATTTTGTTTTTCTACAGGGAAACCTTGTCACATCCAATGTTTTGCAGATTCAATGGAAAAAAACATATACAATGCTAGTTTGTAAAAACTATGGCTCAGCAACATTTACAGATGAACATTCATTCTATTAAATACAATTTAAAATCCGTTGACCTGTTTACGTTAATAATATGTAAGCATGGGCATGTAGATTTACTGGATAAAGATCGAAGATTTTATTTTCAATTTGTGAAACATCTAATATGTTATCTCTGGATACATTTAACGAGAAAATTTTTACAAAACTTCTCTGTACCATTTTCTCATTTTCAGTGAACTGATTTGCTAGTCTATTAAAAACTGCCCTCAATGTTGTGTTCATGATTTAATTTTAAAAAATAAACACTTATCCTCAATTTTTTTCAAAACAGGTGATTTAAATTAGACTCTTGTACCCAAAACTTGGTGCTTTGCCAACTTGAGGTTCTAAGTCCACTGTTGTAGATGCTAAATTGAATAAATAATTCAATAAAGAAAATAAAGACAAGATAGTCTTACACCTTTGGCATAAACACAGTGTTCCGGCTTTACTCCGTGCTCCCTTTTTGAAACCTTTCCTGAATATCAGAAGCCCGATATCTCTGAAGCATCCAGTGGTTGACTCATGTCAGTGATCAATGGATTTTGAGCAGTTTGCATCAGTCCTGAAAATAAGTCACTTCTGAATAACTCTAAAAATAAACTTATACACCTGATTTTGATATTCATTGTTTCAAAAGTGTTTGCCTTAGAAATAAAATCAGACTTACTTCTTTTCTGATGTTCAATATGCTATCAGAGATAGAAGCGTTTACCCTCTAAGCAGTCAAGTTGTGTTCTCCTTTACAATAAAAAACATTTAGAAATTATTTTTTAACTTCTTAGAAAGGCAAGCTTCCCTTACAAGTAAATAAAATCCTTAGTTATGTTACCAGATGCATTTGTTTATGAATACAATCATGCTGCTGTATTATGACTGTCTCTCTGAAGAAAGAAAATGCACAAGTGAGCACTTTCTTTAAGCTTTCTATTTAAAGTAGGATAAATACTTGGATTGTATTCTGGAGTGTACCTTACCATGTGTACGTAGCTCAGAAACACATAGTTTAAATTTGAATCAGGACTGTAAGAATAACCATGCGAAAGCATTAGTCAGGTTTCTTATTAACTACTTGCAGATTTGTTAGATATGGGAACTTTGCAAAGGTTGATACACCTTTATATACAAGTTTTGAACTATAAACATGATTTAGAATCCTATATTAAGTGGAAACAATTTTGAAGTAAAGGGAATTGCATGTGTAATTGAAAATTAACTTTGCATACATTGTGCCTTCTGGTTTTTTTAAATGAATATGTTTATCTCTTTCATAATTTTTTCCTAATAAAGTAAATGAATTATGTTAAAGAATAATTATGTAGTAGCTTATTTCAGTTTGTTTAGATGTGTTAGGTATTGGTAGGCAAACTTTTCCAATTGAATTTTATTCTTTAAGGGTTTTGGTTTTCTACCCCAAAACAATTAAATCGAACAGGACTTTTCTAATGGTCTCCTACCTAAGAAAAGCACTGTGATCTTTGATTGTCATCACAACTTGATGTACTAAAAAAAAAAGAGCATGTGAATTATCGTTGTGATAGATAATAGGATTGCTGCCATCTTCCATTTAATACATATTTGTTTTCTTTTTATACAGGTCATCCTTATAGAATTTTTACCAAAGACACCGATTTTTCGACCAGATTAGCATTTGATTTATTTATAGAGACTTATTCAAGTATGTTGTCTTTCCAATGGTGCCTTGCTTGGTGCTCTCCTGGTGGTGACATAGCATTGGTTCTACAGAATCTTGTGGTGTTTTCGTTCTTTTTTGGGTTTTTTTTTGTTTGTTTGTTTTGTTGTTTGTGTTTTGGTTCTTTTTTTTTAAATAAGAGCATGTTCTAAGTGCATTTGGTCAAACTGCAAAGTAATTTCATGCAAATGTTAACTACTACTTAAGTTATTACTTTTACTACTTCTGTTTGTTAATGTATCTTGATTTTCAAAGAGTCTTTTATATGTGCGCGCGTGCGTGTGTGTACATATATATATTACTATAAATACACAGCTGAAAATGGTATACAAGTGAGCAGGTATTTTTTTATCCCCAAATGACACAACTAGTTGACTGTACATTGTCTAAGTTCTTTTAATCATTCATTTACATGCTGAAGTACCTTCTGAGATCTTCCTAAACTTTTGTCAGTGACTAGTCAATTGTAAATATTTTTATTTCTTTTTGGGATATTGGCTAGCCTCTTCCAACAAAAGAAGGAGATAAAGTTCTTTCTGAAACTGTGCTTTTTCAAACCCAAATGTCATTGCATTAGTAGAAATCTCTGTGCTTTTCATGAAGAAGTCCTGTCAGCTGGTTCTGAAAAAGTTCTTATTTAAAGGTTAAAAAAAAAAAGCAGCACAATAGAATAATTATTTTACTCAGACTAGAAGAATCACTGAGAGAATTGTATGCATCTGGTTAGTAGAACTCAACATCACAAAAAAAAAAAAAGTATGGCAGTTTATAATGTAGCTGTTTTACTTCAGGCTAATGCCATGTATCAGCTTTATTCCTACTGTTTACCAGATCCTGTACACAGGGGTGCAGAAGGACTTGTTTTACTAAAACTTACTGTCCAAGAGGACCTTTCAGGGTGGTTGGTTTTTTGTTTTGTTTTAAAGCCACATAAGCAGAAAAAAGTTATTGAAGAAACCTTGAACAGTACAGATGCAGATGCTGTGTATTAAAAATAATCAAAGCAGGGTACACTGGGCAACAGTGTAAGTTTAAATGTGTTAGATAATTATTTATTGCACCCTTGCTTCTGCTCATTTTGGTTTACAAAGCTTATTTTCTGCACAAGTGTAAGACTTTTTTAACTGGATATATGATGTATGCTTGGGTCAGGCCAGTTGTATTTTGTTTCTTCTACTTATATCTTAGTTGTACATATCTTCACACATAGGTTTTTTTAATTGCAACTCAATCATATTTTTAAATTTGCTTTAGGTATCTAAAATTACTGTACATGAACATTAATGTAAGTTAAGAATATGTTCCTTGTACAGTTGTGGTAGCAAGCAATAATGTGAATATATGAAAAAACAGGTATACTCTGCTTAATATTTGTATGAATGAAAAGTTAATACCACTACAAGAATAATCTTCTCTTTTTAATCTTTTAAATACAAGTTTTATTTCAAGGTAATACATTACAGGTACCTTGATGCTGTGAACTATTTTTCTATGTCTTCAAAATATTTATTCTCTGTAAAATATTCTCTAGTGAGTATTATATTCCTAAATTGTTGATAGTGGGAGTGGTCTAGAAAGTTTTAAGTTTTCTTAAATCTAAGCCTTCTGTATCTGTTCCCAAAACTCATCCTTTGCTCAGCTTTTGTCTGTGGATTCCTGCTGTTTACTTTGAAAATAGCTCAGCTATGCTTTTCATACAAGCCTACAAATGTGTTTCTCTGACTGATGGAATATGATTTTTAATTAACAAGTACCAGTTTTGTGCTGCCTCAGTCTTCTGGGTCCCACAACTGTTTCTCTCTGAAGTAACTGGTTATAATTTTTTTAAAATCAATTTCAGCTTCTTTAGTGCAAATCTGGGTCTGCAGCAGTCCTCCTCTCACCCAGAAGTATTAGTTATAATCTCGGACCAGTTTCAGCCTGAGAGGGAGGCCAGAAGCCTAACATTGATGGCAGCTGAGGTTGTGGAGGTTGGAGGTGCAGGGGAGAGGCTGGAATTGAACAGAAATGATAACTGGTGATAAATACTGATGACCGGAAATATATGTTGATTTCTTCAAGTGTCAGTTTTCAATAAAATGAATACTGAATCATACAAGGCCTAGATTTTATTATCAAAATTCTCAGTTGACTGTATAGATAGGTTTGTGTCATGGATGCAGTTTTCCACTGGTAGTTCATTAGTGTGGAGGGGTAGGTTGGATACGGCTTGTGATAGGTTCATAGCAGCACTCTATTCAGTGTGAGCTATTTGCCTTAGTTTACTACCCAAACTTCCCATACCATGTTCTGTGACACCACAACTACCTTGCCAGCAGCACCCAAACCTACCTACAGTAAAGCTAATTTGAGCGCGATGTGTGCTGAAACCAGAGCAGCGAATAGAGTGTGGCTTACATGTTTACAAAGAGTATCTTGTTAGTAAAGCTTCCGCATAAGCGGTAGTGCTGGTTAAGATCTTGTCTACTTTTAGGTGCATCTGCAGTCATCTGCTTGGTTAGCAGGCATTTCTGTATTTTAACTATGACTTTCTTTCTAAGAATTATAGTATAGGGGTCCAAAGTAGAGCTCTGAGCAAATAAAAAGTCAAATCCCTTAGTAAGGAGGCCAGACTAATTGCCTCTTAAAGTATTTCTGATATTTCATTAAAACAATGTCTCTGACTTAAAATACAACCGGAAAACTTGAGAAACTGCATATATATATATATATATATAAGTTTAGCTCAAAAGTGTTACTGTCCTGATGAGGTAGTACACTCGCCTAGTAAGAATGTTGTAAAACATTTTCATACAATCCCTTTCGATTCATTAATTACAATGATAGAAATTGAACATGGCAGGAACTTTAATCAACTGTTTAATGCCTGCAGCAGTCATCAGGATTTTCCTTTGATGTTGTTTCTAAAATACTAAATCTATTTATTTTGTGTGCTAGTGAGAAGACATATATTACCTTTTTTGTCCAGTTGGCAAAGAATGACGTTGCAACAGTTGGAGCAGGCCAGAAGCTATAGTAGGACTTCCAGGATATAGCCTACTCTTTGCTAGAATAAATATTACATTGTACTAACTTGTTCAGCTTCTTGCAACTCAGCAATTCCTACAAATAATCTTATCTATTTCCAATTTCCTTGAATAGTAAGAGTTAGGTACCCACTTGATATTCATCATTTAACAAGTGATGCTAATTATGTCTGTTTCACTTTTAGCCTGAAAGACTAATGGTAAAGGCATCAGTGACTCCCTGTGCAAGCTAATTATTATTTTTAGACATAGTGGCCTTTAACTGGGCAATAAAGATTTCTTTCTTACTGTAATATAATAGAAATAATTTTTTTTTTAATCTTTTAGTGATAGGTAGAAATAAGTCCTGAGGGAGAAAGGCTTTCTGTCTGACCCTACATGAAGAATTCTGTAGAGCTCATCTGCTGTTAAATAGCTATGATTTGAAGTTTATACTGGGATTGGCAAACTTCACCAGAAATTGAAATGTTTATGGAGATAGGTTACACGAAGTCAGTGAATTTTTTGTAATAGCTCAGTAAGAGTCACTTTAATAAACTATGTAAGCAAATCCAAAATTTCCCACAATACTCAAACTCGAGTAGATTGTAAAAACTTATTATAATTTACATCTAAGTACTGTAAACTCTAAATCAATTTGTTAAATGATACTTTTAAATGATGTAAATCTCAAGACCATGGTGTTTAAATGTAATATTCTATCTCTGAGATACATGCTTACTTTAAAGTCAGTTTTCATTTTTTTTCTAAAAGTCATTATTTAGCCCTGAAGATTGTAGGGAAGAGCTTTAAAATGCAATCTGTAACTGCTCAGAAGCCAGAAGGCAAAGAAAAAGAACTTGTCTTTATTCCCTTCCCTCCACCCCCGACCCCAAAGTCTTAATTTTAAATCGGTCCGCTTGTTTTGGGAGCCCTAGCTTATGGTTTTTGAGCAGCTGGCAATAATGCAAATCGTCCACCAAAAAACCCCATTTGAATTCTGAACAATTTAAAGAGATCACTTTAATTGAAGAGCAAAAGACTTGTTAAGCAAAGAAAATCCCTAGTTCTTTTAAGTCCTCCCAGCACTGCTGTTGAGTAATTAAGAGAAGGATCATGATGACCCTACATTAGGTCAAAATCCAGATGATTTTATGTAAAGGAAATGCTCAATTAGAGAGGTCTGAGAGCCCCAAATGTCTTGGATTCATAGTAGCGACTTATTAAGGGTAAGTGGCGCTGGCTAGTTTTGTATCCGTGACTAAAATCATTTATGTTGCTCTTCAGCAACCTTGCTTATGAAAAGAAAGCATTTTAGAAATAAGATCTGTGTTCATCACCGCTAATTTGCTGTAATTTCTGTGCTTCTTCTCCCTAAAGCCACATTGCATTTCCATCACAAACAGCTAAGTGTATGATCGTTATAATGCCTTTAATAGCCATATTGCAGGTAGAAATATTAACTTCTCAGGGACTAATAGGAAATATGAAAATGGAGTTAATGAGCTGAATGCCTATCTGCATGAAGGCTTACTTTGCAAGCGGCACCCAAGAAAACTTCTGATTGTAATATGCATGACCATTATGAATGTTATCAATATACAGCTATGAGAGCTCCCTTTATCCTGTATTATTAGGCTGCTCAATGTCAAAGTATGTTGGATAAGGATGAATGAAGGTTTTTTGCTGGTTTGGATAGAGTGATTATTTCTAATGGTGCTACCTTCTTAATTCCTCTGTTTGTTCTTTGTAAAGTTCTCTCTGTAGGCTGGGTGAATCAGGGGATACTGGTGTAATGAGAAAACAGTATCATTCTTAAGGAAGTAGAAAAATTGCAAGGGGAGAAGTACTCTGGAAGCAAAAAATTTCACCGCTGAAAACATCATGCATTTATTCTTCATTAGTTACAGATATCCATTTGGGTTGTTTTGTTGGTAACAGTATTCTGCAGTTCATTAATTTTTGAACTTCCTCTTTTTGCACACCGATATTTCAGTCAGCGTGGGCTGAATTAGAGACTATTTTTGAAAATTTTAAAAACAGGAATCCTTGAATGAAACTTCATATGTTGACACTTGTTGTGCTGGTGCGTGTATCTCCACCACATGACACCTGGGAAATACATCTTTTATAAACTACGTTTTATTGTTTTCATGGAAGATGTCCTTTTAAAAAATTCTTCTGCTTCGTTTAGCTCATTAATATTTCATTAAGATTTATTTTCTTGAAAAAACATTCATAAATGCTTGACTCCTCAGAATACAACAGACCATTAGGAAAGATTTAGTGAGGCAAAAGATGAAACATAGGAATTAGGAGAAGCAACACCTAAACAATTGCATTTGGGGATTAGGTTTGGAATTCTCTGAGTGTGATGGAAAACAGTTTTGAACTGAATGAAATGGTGCTGAATAATGAAAGTTAATTAAAAGCTAGCAATCCATTATTTCAACAATTATGTAGACTGTCTTAATTTCTATTACATTTTTTTATTTTAACAAGTGTGTTATTAATTTATTTTGGTTATGCCCTAATTGGTAGACAATTCTGCTATTATGCAGATTTTGAGGTAAGCTTCCTTCTAAACTCAGCATCTCTTAGTTTAAAATATCCAGACCAAAACAGAATCGCTGATGAGAGCTGTGCAGCGAGTACAGAACAGTCTTTTCCTAAGCTGGAGCCTGTAATGCATGGCTAATTGTTTCCAAAGAAAATTCTTGACTTGTCCAGACAGCTCCTGTCATGTGACAGTATATCTAAGGCCCAGGAGTAGGATCCAGTTAGGATAATTTAAGTTCAGGTAAGTAAAAGAGACTTTTGTAGCTAGTTGTAGCTTTTATGGAGAAGGGAACCATTGACAAATGCTCACTTTTGGAGGGCAGATAGTAGATTTTATAATGTTTATTGAAACATGCTTCCCCCCCATTTATAATTTCATCATTGAACGTTACTTTGCCTGGTGTTGAAAACTAGACTTGGTACTCAGCTGAAGATTTTTTTCTGTTACAGTGTTTTAGGTTTGTGAATCCATTTTTGAAATCATGTTTAGAAATTTTTTGAAAAGTCAGATATCCTGATGCAATATAACTGATATTTTTAGTGGCTGTATGTTTAAACTGATTTCGTTGTACCAACGTAAATATCTCACTCATCCACTCTAAATGTTTGTCTCTGATCCTTCTGTGCTTGCACCAGGCTTTCTAACTTGTTAGGATATGCAGTGTACCTACTTGTTAATATTGTCAATGGCAGTTTGGTCCAGTGAGATAATCAGGAATGCAGAGTAGTTCCTGATCTGAAAAGTGTAACTTGGATTCTTGTTTCCGTAAAAGACTGAGTATGGCAATCAGAATACGAAACTAATTCCAAACATACATTTTAAAGAGAACAGTAAACTACAAAACAGTGCCTAAATGTTGTGTGCTAAATAAGTCCTGTGTAATTCATGTTGCTTTAAAAGAATTTGCGGAGAATTGCATCAGATTGTTTGTGCTTAGGAAAAACCTGTTAAACCTACAAAGCAGTAATGGTAAATAAGTCACTGAAAGGATGTTATCTTTCAAGAACGCAAACTTAAAAACCAACGTTTTGTACTGTGTTAAAAATCCATTTCAGGCAGAAAATGTGTAAGCAGTAATTTAACCTAGAATTGGGTATTAAGGAAGCTGCTATTTATAGAGAGACTTGACGGTAATTTTGCCAGTTGGGCATCTCTTCTCATAAAGAGTTTAGAAAGATAGGGTTGCTGCGATTTCCACTATTGTAACATTCCTCTTCAAATATTTTAAGTCCGGGTGAGACTGAAAGCTTAGAGGCCAGTACTGTGTTCACAGTACGCACGGCTTTGGGAGGAGAAGATAGGAAGAAAAGGACTTTTTTTTTAAGGCTGCACAATTGTATATATGCATATTTAAGAGTATTTAACCATGTCTGCTAAATTACTGAAGTTAATCTATTGTTGAATTATAGAATATTATTTAATACATCAGCATTGTTTTTTCCTGACCTGACCCAGAATTGGAATGGACTCCAATATAAATTTTTTTAAAGCATTTCTTAAGTTGTATGTATTATAAACTAATAAAATAATTGTTAACCTATCTACTAAGCCTTACTGTTTTTCATCTATCCAATATGTTGGGGGGAGGCGGGTAGGGAGAGGAAGAAAAAGAAGGAAAAACCCCAGAAACTTCTGCCTTATGATACAATGCTCTTTTCTAATTTCCAGTTGATACTTTTAGTCTAAATTAGGAAAAAAAATGACAAAACAGTTTTGGGTACTTTAGGTGACTCTAGGACTAGAGTTACCAAATTTAGAGGCATTGCCTGCCTTAGGTGTTTCAAACTGGCTTTTCATGAAGTCCGCATTTGGAGTTCTTTAAGCTTTTCAAGCCCTAATGGTAGTAGGATTTATTATATGTATTACCGTTATGGCTGAACAGTAATGTTGAAGCTGTTTGTACGCTTTTTTTTATACACTAGTGCTCTCAAACAAGATCTACTTTCCATCTAGTTAAGGCAGACAGCATTTATTCAGAAGGGAATCATTCCTGTCTATGTAATTCACGTATTTTTAAGATGGTCAGATATGAAATGCTGGTTAACCTGAACCTTGTGAACAAAAACTAATCCTGTGCTCTCTGGTGCACCGAGGACGGTCTTGATTCTCATCAGCCAGCTGCTTTTCTTTGCGTGAAACATTTTACAGCTCTTTGGTTACTCTAGTGTGGAAATCTTAACAGCCTCTTTATAATGTGCATGTGTGTAGTATATATAATATATATGCGTGTGTGTGTTCTATATGCACATGTATAAAAAGTGTGTGTGGGGAGGGGTGCTCCTGCGAGGCGCCGTGAAGCATTCGGGGTGTTGTAATTTGGGCTTGCAAAGCGGTATGATACAATGTTGCTGAGCAGAAAAGCGCACGATAGATTTAATGTAGCCAATTGTGTACTTTTGAAAAAAAGAGTAACTGTTCAGTGTGAGTTAATTTTGGATTTTTTCAGCATCTCTCTTTTAGGCTTTGTGCTGCATTCTTCTAGACAAATGCGTATTCCATGTGGGCCACTGTTCTGCTAAATGCTCTCAGTTCTCCTTTTGCAATCAAGATTATGTTGCTAAGGAGATTTTGCTTTTATTGGTGCCATTGATTTGTGTTAATACGTTTTGAATACCTCTCGGTATTCTTCCGTAGACAAGGCCAAAAGAAAAACTTCCCTGAGTTTCCCGATTTACATTACAAATGGAGCGGTGGTGTAATGAAGCCGATATAAAGTGGGCAGTTGAAAGGGAACTAAAGAAGGGCACTCAAGTGAGAAATGAAGAAATGTGCCGAGAGCGGTCTGCGGGCCGCCTTCGGCCCAGCTGCGGGAGCGGGCCCGGGCCGGCGCAGGGGCAGCGGGGAGAGCCCGCGCCTCCGTCCGCGCAGACCACCCACTCGCTGCGGCCCGGCTCCGCGGATTACCCCGCCGCTTCCGACCGACCGACCGACCGGCCGCCCGCCGCGGCGGGGCCCCGGGGCCCCTGTGCGCCGCCCCGGGTACCGCGGGGCCCCCTCCCGCCGCCCCCTCGGGGCTGCCGCCATCGCAGCCAGAGCCGCTTTTCTCCTCTGCGCCAGGCAGCCCCGTTCTGCGAAAGGCACGGCAGGCCGAGGGGAAGAGGAGGGAAGGCTCTGTGGAGCTGCAGAAACGTGGCCTCAGCCTCTACAGCGATGACCTGGGCGCCTGTGCCGCCTCTGGGGCTCACCGCCTGCCTTCCCCCTGCCCTCCGGGCAAGGGCCCCTTGCACAGTGCCCCAGTTCCCCGGGGCTCTCAGATGGGGCACGGAAATGCAGCGTGACCTGCTTTATCGATGCACCGCCATGGCCAGGCTGTGCTGAGAGCCCCGCTCTCGGCCACTCCAGCTTTGTGGTGCCCTTGACGAGGGGGTGGTGGGGCTGCCTGGGCACTGCCCGATCCCTCCAAGTCTGCCTGCACTTTAAAACCAACCAACCAAACAACACCCCCCCTCCAAAAAAACCCCACCAAACAAAAAAGAAAAAACAACACTTTAAAATAAAAAATTAATTTAAAAACACACAAAGCCTTTTAACCTTGTGTTCATAGATGGCTCCACTGAAGGCAAGCCCCAGGAGGACATCAGGCTTCTTGTCCTCATGTACGTGGACAAAGACCTCCCTTGGCTGCTCTCGCTCTTCTGTGTTACATGGATGAGCTCCTGAAGGACTCAAAGACCTGGTAGTTTTTTATATGAAAAGATTATTCAGAGAACATTCACACCAAAAAGCCAAAGAGCGTTCCCATCTTCCAGGTTTTGCTATCACAGAAATCTTCTGCCAGTGGTGATCTAAACCCCTGCCCCCTGCTTGATGTCAGGACAGCACCGAGAAGGCCTGGGTCTACATCCACAAGGTAAAGGAGCCTTTGCTGAGTGATGTCTGTACTTGCAAAGCACCTTTGTGGTTGCACTGCAGATATTCAGAGAGGAGGACTTCTGTTACACAGCCCCCCCGGTGTCACAGCGAAGCGGTGTGAGCCCCATGCCATGTGCTAGTGAACGAGCTGGGATACTAACTGGCTTCAGGCACCTCGTTTAGGTTTTGGTTTTCCCCTGACGTGGGGAGGTGACCCAAAGTCATGGCATCGCCTGACTTCTGATCCAAAGGAGCAAATGTGTTTTGAAATAGAAAGGGTTGCTCTGCCTTTGGCATTGGGACTAGCAGTCTGCTTTATGTTGTATAGTGCTTACTGCAAAAATGTCCCATTGCATTTACGGAGGCTCAGCTTGCTTCTTCACGTTGCTCCACACTGTTCAAGCCAGAGGACTTCATTCTTAGGCTATTGATCACACTATATGTAGCATAAACTTTCCTTCTTGCACTCTCTGCAGTATTAAGCCCCTGCCAGTAGGATGGGAACTCAGGCTTGTTGAATAGATGGGAGGAGTAGAAAAGCTCAGCCTCTTTACTCGTTCTCTACGTGACCTTTTGAGGACTTCAGGTATTAAGTGACTTATTCCTATTTGTGTGCCTTTGAAGATCTGGATCTTGAGTAGTTATTTAATAAAATGAGAGAAATGTGTAAGGATAGCTATTCTATCCAAATTATGCAAAGATCATTTTAGCAGTGGGTCTTACTCAGGATTTTGTGCTATTCTGTATTCATTTCAGAGTTCTAAGTGAAATCCTTCATCGTGTTTCAAGAGCATGTGCCCAAACACATTAATATGCTTTTTCATACCTTTTCCAACACGCTGTATGGAAAGGGCCTGTTTTTATATGAGATAATGAGTTTTGAGGTTAATGAGAATAGGGCCCAGAATTCCTACTGTATTGTGTGCCATTGAGTATACAGTAGAAATAAATTAAGAGAGGCAGACAGTGTTTTAAAATCCTCTTTCATTTAGGCATTTTGTTTAGCATTCAGAACACAGGCACATTACATGATTAGCTGATTTTAATGAGTGTCCTCTAATCAGTTAAATGAAAGTGTATGGAAAACCTAAAAAGATTACTTTATATTTGCGGAGGCAGTCTGTTTACATTGTTATACCTCAGCTAAGAGGATACTTGGCATGTACGATGCATCTAAGAGAAAAATGTGGAAGGCCGAAGAAACCTTGAAGACAATTGGATCCAGCCCATTCTCTCTCTCTCTCCCCACAATGCAAGCTCTGATGACTTAGTATTTTAATTAATGTCAACCCTTACCATCAGTGCTCATGGGAACAATCATTAAACCAACACAAAAACATTTTAAATGGCTGGCAACCTACCAGATACTGAGCTAAGCATTCCCATGGTAGAGTGGACGGTTTCATAGCCAATTCTGCACTGGATTAAATACGTTCTTTAATAGTACTGGCTCGAAAGGCTATTATTTTCATACTAAACAATGCAGTATGGTTTCTAAGTTCTTCTATTTTAAAATGTTTTTATATTTACTTCCCAACACTAGTATCAATGTTATTTATATGGATGTGGTTGAATTTTACTCTTTGTTGTTACTAAAGCTTGTTTTTCTTTTTCCTCCTGTTCCCCTCTTTTGGTTTCCTTGCTGCTAAACCAAAAGCATTTTTTTTTTTTTCCTCTCAGATAATTCACATGATCAGACACAGCCTAAACCAACAATCGGTTTCCTATGTAGCTCTAAAAATTGCTGGCTGAGTGAATTTTAAAAGTGGACCACTTATATATTTTTGGTTTTGTATTATGTTACTTTTGCACGGTAGGAACTGGATCACATCTCTGACTACCTAGTAGGTATGCTGCTGTCCTCACTGCTGCAATATTTGCTTGCCAAGTGTACTAAGTAGCCTGATCTTTCTTATTCCTCGAAGGCCTTTTTCCCTCCTCCCATCTTCTGTGTTTGCTGTTTGCTCAAATTGTTTAAACATGGAGCTCAATGACAGGCTATTAGCGCTGACTGGAGCCACACATAATGTGGCCACATGTTGTGTAAGCTTCACAACTTGTCTGCTAATTCGCCTCAGGCCTGACCTGAAATACCCTTGCTATTCTAGCTCTTAGCCCTTCCCCAGCAGAGACAGACACTGATGCTAACTCGTATGACACATCGGTGAGGTCTTTGATTTGGGGCCAAATCCTGCCTCGCTTTCTGCTGGAGGTAGTGCCATGGCAGTCGGTGAATCTGCCTGAGGAGAAGAGGACAGAGCCAGCTGTGTTGTAAGGATGGGGATAAGGATGAGAACTCTTCCCTCTTCTGGTGCGACCCGTCGGGAGTGAAAGCCTGCGGTTGCAGCGCATCCGGCAGGCAGTGCGAGAGACGCTGCTCTCCTCTGCCCGCGGCTGTGTGAATCCCACTGACGACTCCCTAGGGAAAATACAATTTCCATAGAAAGTCCACAAGCTATGGGGAAGGAACATGGCAGGAGAAGCCCAGGCTGGCAAGCAGAGAGTGTTCTCCGTTTCATTCTTGTCATCAGGATCTCTGATGCTGCTGTGATGGGTACGGAAAGGAGGGAGATTTTGGTCAAGTGGGCAAAAAAAAGGGCAGCCCATTTAGGAAGAAGATGAGGATAATGAAATACATAGTGAGGAGCTCAGAGAATTTACTTGTTAGAAGAGCTGCTTATTGGACAGAAAATAAATGAACCTGGAAGGATCTGAGTGGTGGAAAGTCAAAAGATCAATGCAGATGTGTAGCACTGGTATCCAAAAAAGAAATCAGTTGGAGAAATGGATTTCAGATGATGAGGTAGATTCATTAGGAAGAAGGGTGCATGGTAGATTAGGCTATAGGATTTATGGGTTGATATGGCTGATCAGAGAATGGAAATAAATAAAGGAGACCTTAAAAAGGCCATGGAAGCCCCAGCAACAGCATATGAACAGTGTTAAAAAAGACTGTAAAGCCAAGAACAAACTAGAAAAGGGGAACAAGAAAGTTTTGGAAGGGTGGAATTTAGGAGAACAGGGAAAAATAAAATTTAGTGAAAATCAGCAAATTATGAGCAAGGGAAGACAAATAGCACAGAAAGAAAAAGTAAAAGAGGAAATTCTGAAGACCACGAGGGAAAGGATTTAGGTGAAAAAGTGAGAGTTATGTGAATTAAAACCATGGGGGGAAAAAAGTGAGGTGATCACAGAGGAAAGGGGGAAAAAAAAAAAAGGAGCGGGAGGAATATACACACAATGTACAGTCTGCATACAGTCTCTTTAAGAATACCTTTAAACCTTCTGAAATGTGAACAGCTTTGGAAACAGCAAACCCCATGATCACCAGCTCTGTTTCAGTGTATCCATCTTCATCCTATAGGATGAAAAATTGGGAAGGTCCTTACCGTTGCCATTTAATGAATGCACTTTCACACTCATGCAGTTTTTAAGCTACAGGAAGAACTCTTGCCCCATTTTATTGTTCTTTCTGCATCCTGTCACCCTGAAACACTTCCAATATTCAGTCCCCCATCTGTCTTGGAGATCAAGACCCACAACATGCTCTTCCACTGTGTTTTCAGATCCTTGTCGAGCTTTTCTTCATTCACAACCTGAATTCCCTGACACGGAGAGATATGAGTAGCAGGGGAGGCTGCATTTTACCCTTAATAAGCTGCTGCAAACATCTTTGCCCGTTAAACTGTGATTATTTTTCCTGAAGATGAAGGGTGGTTTTCAAAAGCATTGTAACGATCTAAAGGTTTTTTTTCCTTCAATTCAGTTTATGACCCATATTACAAATGTAGGCTGTAAAACCTTCAGTTGCTACAATGTCCAGAAAGTCTCTGGCAAAGTCATCATCTGTTTCATAAAGGTGAAATTTGCTGCAGACAGATGAACAGAGTTTCTCTAGCTGAGGCATATAATTAGACCAACAGAATTTTCATGCAAATTCCTCCCCTAGGAATAATGAACAAATATACAGAATTTAGCATGCCATGCCATGCCAGACCACGGGCTAAGGACACATGTTCAAAGGATCTATAAAAAATTGAAGCCAGGCAGCTAAAAACAATTTAAAGTTGATGTCACCAAGTCTGTGACAAAGATCTTGTCTTTTCTTGAAATGCATGTATGAAGTGTGCGGTGCTCTAATTTGCATAGCAAATAGGTGTTCTTATTTATATAGTAAAGCTTAAAAGTTCAAGTTAGGATAGTAAGCTTGTTTTCCTATGTGCTGTACAAGTATGTGTGCTAGAGATGGACCTTGTTTCAAAGAACATACAAGTAGTTAAACAAGAGAGGCAAATAGAAAAGCTGAATACAAGCAAAATATCTTGTAAATTCCCTTAGAAATAATGGTGCTTCTTCATCATTTACCCCTACTCATTTCAACCGTGCCAAAGCTAGCCCTGCCTGTCACTGCTAATGCATACCAAGCATCCTCTGTCACCTCCACAGCAAGGATTTAGTTGGGGGGAGGTGTGTGTTAATCAACAGGATTCTTCTGTGGTTTTTTTTTTTCCTTCTGAGAAGTGATTGTCTTTCTCAGGTCTGGTATGAATAAAAAGAAAGAGTAAAACCAGTATAGCTGACACAAAAACCTCAAGACAATTTGGTTTTCTTCCCAAAATGCAAGGCATCTCACCCCTGAAAAGTTTTGCTTCTGTCTAGCAGCATATAGATGTCTTGCTTTTCCCCATTCAGGTTAGTTGAATGTTAAAACTGATTTTCAAAGATTCTTTTTCTTTCACCCTCGTCAGCAGAGAACTGACTCAGCATCCCAACAACAATGCATTTAGAGCAGGCATTAGTTTTGAAAATGTTGTTTCAACTCTGTGAGAGACCATGGCAACAAAGATAGGATGAAGACCTTTGAAGAAACCTTTGAATACTGTTTAGAAGAAGGAGAATGGGTAGGAAAACAGAGGGAAAGAGAGTAGGATTCATTTGCTTCTTAGTGATGCTACCATTTTAAGGGGCAGGACTAATTCCTATAATAGATTTCACTCCTGGGCAAAGAATGCTACCGAAAAGCCCCAAATGAGTGCCACTTCCCATTGAGATAATGTCTAGGGTTGTACTGAGGGTTTTTTTCCCCCGTGTTTGTTTTGACAAGTAGATTCTTTTGCTTTATCTCTCTTAAACAAGAGAAGTTTTAAGGCTTAAAGATTTGAGCCCTCTGAGAAATCAAAACTTCAGTCTTTGAGATTGCGCTAAGTATATTTACTCAAGATTTATGACAAATCCCACAGAAGTAAGGAGAATGCTTAATACAATTCAAATAGGCTGGAACTTACCATCTAAATAAGGACTAATCTACTGCCTGCCTGTGCTTCCCTAGGAAGAGACACCACCACTCCCAGTGTAAAACAAAAGAGGACTTTAGGGAAATAGAAAGTCTGAAAATCCTCATAGTCTATTCATGGGTTGTCTCCTTTTAACTGACATTTCAAAAGTTATGCCCGCTCATGACAAATGCACTTTTCAGGTTTTGCAAGTTTCATTCTTTTTATGATTTTCAGTCTGTGCTAAAAAAATCCTATAATGCTTTATCTTGCTCTAGCTATAAACATGGAAGAATTTTGATCAAAGGAGACTATTTTAACAGCTGTCTTTCAAGGCAACATGTGCAGCTCTCTTGGCAGCTTCAGCTAGTAAGGTTTGAAGAAAACAGAAGTCTTTGCAAAGTCTTTGCATGTTTGAGGTGTCAAAAATATTGAATATATTGCCTTTGCTTAGTGCTTTCTGGGATCTCAAAGCCACAGTCAGGCAATAAAAAAGCCCTGCAGCAGGAACCCTTAATTTAGTTCAAAGAGATCAGAATTATTGCTTTTGTGTTTTTTTTTTTTTAGTATTCATAATCTGCCTTATCCAGCTATTTGTCAGCAGAAATAGAATTTTATTTTCTTGGATAAATATAGTCTGGGATTAGTTACAGGAGAAAAGGAGGGACTGTTGCTCTTTTTGCCAAAAGAGAGAAGAGGGACTCCCCTCCCATTACCTTTTCACAGCCAGGGAAATGAACACTTCCATTATGCTGGACAATGAGGAGCAGAAGTAGCAGGTGGTGACTGCTACTAATCAGGAAGTTAAGTAATAGCCATACTTGAACACTTTCTAAAGGATTACTGTTTATGGGAAGATTTGTCCCCTATCTGGGCACCACTGGAAAGAAAACAGAGTGAGAAAGATGAAAAGATGCCTATTAGTTACAGATTTCCCATCCCCTCCCCAGCTCCACACACACGTACACACACTGCCTGCTGCCCTCCCTTTACTGCCCCAACCTGTTCAAATGACTCCTGCAGACAACTGGTAAACCCATAAGAACAGATCCTTTACTTAATCCCATCCCTGCTCCTACTTTTCTGCTTAGAAAAAGGCCAGCCTGTGCCTTGGCACACCGGCTGGTGCCCCTGTGAGCTGTCACTTGGCTGACCAAAAGGAACATTGATTCTTCTGGGGTAGGCTTATAAATCCAAGTCCTCTACTTGTAACAGCACTTCTTGGCAAGGAAGGGAAAGGAAGCTGTTATTGCCATTTTTACTCCAGGAATTACTCATTTATTATCTGACAGATGCCAATAAAGAGGCCTAGATTTGCTGAAGAGATGTAACCATATGTCCCAAACCCTCCTCCATAAGGTACCACAGTGCTAATTCTCCACCGTGAAAAGAATCACAGAATCACAGAACGGTTTGGGTTGGAAGGGACCTTCAAAGAGCCTCTAGTCCAACCCTTCTGCCATGGACAGGGACATCTTTCACTAGATCAGGTTGTTCAAAGCCCTGTCCAACCTGACTTTGAACACTTCCAATGATGGGGCATCCACAACTTCTCTGGGCTGCCTGTTCCAGTGTCTCACCACCCTCATCGGAAAGAATTTCTTCCTTATATCCAATCTAAATCTACCCTCTTTCAGGCTGGTCCCACTGATCACCAAATCTTGTTGGCTTCATTGTTGAAGATGGGAGGAGTTTTCCAAATCCTCAGGTAGGTCATAGTTTGAGTGACATTGTTAAAAACCTTTACTTTTTCTGTCTCTCACACTTTTCTCTGATCTTGAGTCAACAATGACATGTCACCCAGACATACAGATGCAAAAGTAGATCAAATTCAATATACAAATCCAAGCCCCAGAACTGCAGAAGTCATGAACCTCGTCAGTCTCCTAACATCTCAGAGGCTGCCCTCGGGACCCAGGTGGGGATTAGGAGCCCAGGTACTTTGCTGAGCCAGGACCCAGCAGCTGTCCTGTTAAGTTCACTGCTTTTCATGGACGGAGAAGAGAAAGTGATAGACACAAAGTGATACAGCACTGCCCCGCATCTTGCCAAGGAGAGGCTAGCTTGCATATATTTTGTATGCCTTCTTGAATTTGTCCACAGGTCAAAGCTACCTCAACAGTGTTTGGTAGGTTTTTTTTGTTTGGGGGTATCTTTTTAGACTGCGCTATGTAGGGCTGACATCTTTTAATTTTTGGATCAATACAGGGCATGTCATTCCTTCATGCTATGAACTGCAGTTTTTCAGGTCTCCTCTCTGGACTAATGCAGTTAATACAAATTAGGTATGACCCCTGGACCTCGCTACACTGCCAGCATGTCCTGGAAGCATAAAAGAATATCCTAGAGATCACCAAGTACAAAGCCCTCTGAATTTGCCACAACTCCTCCAGGACAAAACCTTCTTTTAAATACCGTTTGCTCCAGCCATTTCAGTACCACTGTTTGCTTTCTTATCTGTTGACATGGTGGCTTAGCTTCCTCAGAACATTTTTGTCTGAAAGATCATTATTTTCTTTTCCAAGCGTCCCATGAACAGACCAATTGTACTTCATCAATTTTAAATTTTGACTGTCTGCCAATTGCTTTCAAATCTAAAGCCAATCAAAATTTAAGGAGATTCAGAGAACAGTGAAAGAGGAGCACATCCACTTCAGAAAGGCTGCCCAACTGTTTGTTGTTGTTGTTTCATTTTTTCTCAGGCTTTATAATGATGGCTTTCAGCATCTTGGCTCTGTTTATGTGTCCTTGTTTAAAAGTCAGGGCTGTGCCTGCCCTTCCCCAGGCTACAGGCACACAAGCGGGCTGCTGTGCGGTTCGTCATTCGCATTCGAGCCTCTGCTGACTCTAGAGTCCGGTCTGATGAATAATTGCCAAGAAAGATGCCTTCTGCATTTATGCGGAGGGACTTCACTTTCACAGCTGCTGATTATCATAAATAATGTGGCTTGGAAACACCATATAATGTCTGTGGGTTTTTATGGGTGTCTAATTTTACTTAACAGACTACAGATAAGCCTGGTAGTTGGTTACAGGTATTTTATGAGTAAGACTCTAACGTAGCTGCATGTCAGGGAACTAATAAATGCCATTAGTACCTAGAATAACTAAGGCCCAATGCTACTTAGCTTCTCAGGACTGAAATAATTCATGCTATAACACCTCTGACATCAATATGATCCCAGAAGGATGAATTTGCTGAAGTTTTCTTCTAAAAATTGGAAACTTCAATAGAAATCATAAGAAACAATGTAAAAACCTACTGCTGTATCTCAGGTTTTCAGGCTGTGCTGCTTTACTGACCGCAGGGTCTATATATTCCGAGGCCATCGCCTGCCTGAGCAGACCTGCCAGCCTCCATGGCCATCAGGAAACCTTGTACCAGTAGGAGGTGGGGGCAGACGGCTTCCCGCTTTATGGTGACACCCTGGTTTCTCTGCGCTCCCATATTGGCATCCTACCGAGAATTTGAAAAATGAGTGCTTCACTGCAATGACTTGTGGTTGGTTTTCATTATCCAAACTAAGGCAAAAATGTTTCATATGGACAGCTTTGATTTTTTCAAAGTTGCTAGTCTTTGTACTTGTGATTGCTTTGTTATATACTAAGCATTTCAGTGCTATTCACTTGAGACTGAAAACTTTAGAAAAATACTGGGTTTTGAAGGTTTAAAGAGCTACTTTCCTCCTCCTATCAACAATAGGAACTGTTTGGAAGGTATTTTGGCTGTAGAGGAAAAAACAAACAGTAAAATGGAGTTGCTGCTTATGTAAATGTAAGACAGGCTTTTGCCATATTTTTCATGTTGAATAAAAGAGTTTGGCAACAGACAAAAGACTAACATTACTAGCAGTTTACTAATGAAGAGTACAGATAATGAATGCTGCTGTTACTACAGTAGTCGAAGGTGACAACACACACTTATAGGGTTCCTTTTGGGGGCCATAGAAAATAAAAAGTAACCGAGACAAATGAGTTCACTCTGTGCTCTGTATGCTTGGGTAATGGCAAGGCAAAAGGAGTGCTAGGAGACAATCTCAGCTCTGGTAAGTCAGGTTTTGTACACGGAAGGTAGGCATGCATGCTGAAAGAGTGGAATGAAAGTGGAAAATTACTTTTCAGAAATCGGCTTAAGCCATAAGACTGCATCTATGTCCTTTGGGGGAGGAAAGAAGAGCTGCATCCCGCTGCTTTTCTTCTGCCAAACTTGAAATGAGAAATGTTGCCCTGGTTCCAGTGTCTAGAGGAGTATTTCCAGGCTGTGAATCTCAGCCTCAGAGAGAGGAGATGAACTCAAGCTGCAAGGAAGAGCCTATGTCTCAGAGAGGGCTGAATCGCAACCATACTTCTCTCTCTGGTGTTCCCAGGGTGTTGTCTTCAGCTTCTCTCCAGTCAGTGTGCTGGCGGTTGCAAGTCCCATTCAGGTACTCCAAACTCTCCCTTTACAACGTGTTACGTTATTTTCTGCAGGAACTATGGTGTCTAATTCAGGAATTTAACTCTGGAAAACATAAGCTGAAAGTTATGAGTGGCAATGAAGAATATAACCCTTGTGGTTCAGGCTATAAGCCAAGGTAGATCTGCTGTGACTGTACATGGTTTGTTTTCCTAGGAAATCAGTCTAACTCTCCTTATTTTTTCTTAGTGTTGACAAAGTTTAAAAGAGAAATAGTGGAAGAGTACAAAATACCTAGCAAAGTGAAGGGCATATGATTTTAGTTATAGATTAATTTTTAGTATAATAAATGAAATATGAATGATCGCAAAGTATCTCCTAAGTAAGTATTTCTATATTTAAACTGATAGTTTGTGGGATGCCATTTTGAAGTGCTAAGGTGAAAAGATGACTAGAGTTGTAAAGTGTTTAAGATAGTGATTTATATAGGTCTAAAAAACACCCAGAAGGAGACAACTTTTTCCATCGAATTAATGGACCTCTATTGGGGGTAAAGAAGGCTTTCTTTCTCTTCATAAAGCTTTGCGTAATGTGAACAGATTTTGTATAGACAAGGCAGACTGCTGGAGGAACAGAAAGTTGGGTTTGTTTTCTTTGGAAGAGTCAGTTTTAGCCTGCCTCTGACAGAAAACAACCGGGTTGTTTGGTCTCTTGTTCACTTATTTCACTGCTGGGGTTCTGTGCTTTTGCCCTCCTGGGAGAGCTCTTGCGTCCCCTTCCCTATTGCTGTCTCTCAGGCTGTTAATAGCATCATTAAGCACAATAACACAGTTTAGAAAAAATAGCAGTGAAGTACCAATTGCAGCAAAAATCAGATATGAATCTGTAATGTTCCAAGCAGTGCATGGTTCTTGTCTAACTGCATTGCCAAGCTGACCAATAAGATATAGCTTTTAAGTTTGAAATGCATGGCTATTTTTAATCAATATTCAGTATATCCTTGTTAAATGATGTTTTGCGATACTGTCTGGGAAAGTATCTACCCTCTAAAGTAACTTTATAAACATATTAATAGTAACTACATAAGAAATCTTAGCCTGCTTTTACTTTCATGTGAAGGACAAAATATACTTTTAGATGTGGTTTAGGTAGTTATCTGATTGTGATGTATGATGAGGCAAGCTCTCATTAGTATCCACACAGTAAGAAAAAAATACGTGAATCCTACACCTACAACCTTAATTGAAGTTAAAGGTTGCTAGCCTGCATGGACCACCAGTATTATCTACAGAAGAAAAAAGAAACAAATGTTTAAGCCATTGAGCATCCCACCCACGCTTCCACTCATTAGTTCCACTCAGCCTGTACTAACACTGCAGTTGTGCATCAGTAGTGCGCTACGACCATCTGGCTAACCCCAGAAAGACATGTGGGCAGCTTATCTTCAAAGATGAATACCGGCTTTTAGCAACAGCACTAACAGCTGTATCAAGCCAAAGAATGGAAAATAGATCTCCTGAGTTCATCTTCTTCCATAAAGGACCGAATGACCTGGGTTTGACAGTGCCATTTTAAATGAAGACACTCGGTCAGATTTGCATGTACTTCCCTGTCTCTTTGTAAAATGTGCTATACAGCTGATTATAGTTACAGAGCATCAGTTAGGGCATGAATCTATAGGATATATTAGCAGATGGATAATTTTTCCTTGCCTAGTGGAAATGAGGAATACTCTATGGAGATAAAAGATGGGAAAGTTACCCGTAACAGTTCATATGATCTTTAGCTTTCTCTTCCTAGTAAGCACTACATAATTACTGTGAGCTGTTTGAAACGCTTTTTGGAGATGTCTCCTTTAACTCTTGCAAGTGTACATCTACAACATTTTAGAAAACAGTTTTGGTCAGAGAAGTAGAATATTTTTATTTCAAATCAAGGCCATGTATCCCATCCAGCAATGAGAATTGTTGCCTTGCTTCCTGGATTACTCAGTGTCTTCACTTCCTGCTTACCTGTTGTGAAACTAATGTGTTCCAGAAAGGACAGTTACTTGAGCATCTGAATTGCTACAGGGAGTGCGAGGGTGAAGTACTTTTTAATCGTTTTGACTCGACAAATGATGCAAAACCAAGTACACGGAGGAAAGACTTACATATCGGGAAGTGTGCTGCTTCATTCATCACCTTAAGAATGAATCATGAATCACGCATACAAACTGAGATTTGATTCTTTCTGCCTCTTGGCTGTGATATTATTTTTCCCCATTCATTTTATGTGAAACAGGAAATGACTTTTCTTCTCCCTTAAGAGAGCACCTTCATGTCATCTGCTTTGTTAAATGATTCCATAAGATTAATTCTCCTTATGAAAGTGTAGCCACAATAAAGATGCTGAATGCATACTTACCACTAGCAAAGAATAAGGATGATGCAGAATAGTTATATTTAAAATAAAAATGCTTCTCACTTTTTAAAGGGGAATCCCACTGTTATCTGCATATATATGACTGTGGTACCATACGGTTCTGAATGGACTGTAGTGCTGTGAGCTCGCAGTGGTTTTACAACTACCTGGTCAGCCACCCTACAGAAGTGTACATGCAAATATATAAATGTTCTTTGTACAAATGATATTTCCAGTGACAAACTTGCAAATAGATCATTATACAGGCAAGGTCACTCCCTGCACATAACCGAGACAGAAAAAGAAGATGAACATTCATAATACTTTGCTAAGCGATTCTTTCCATCTCAACCCATTCCCTTTCTTCTAAGCTCCATTATTAGCCATACACATGGCAGCTACAGATATATGACTGTGTGCTAGGAAGATAAAGGGCAGGTAGAAAAAATTCCTCTGATCTTTTCTTATCCCCCCATCTGCAGGGTGCCCTGGAAGAAGCAGATGGAATAAACAAAATACACAGATCCATCTCCAGACTGACTTTCTGCAGTCATGACTATCACCAGGCTCTTGCTGGTGTTCCCCAAAGAAACTATGCCTAGCTCACACACCCAAATTCAGTATCTTCTGCTGTGACAACACACTTTTTTTTCAAACCGAGGATACTGTCCCCCAACCCTTCAGTAACTAACCACAGGGCCTTTTAGACAGATTGTCCAACTGTCACACTGACAGCCTTTTAACTCTACACCTTCCTCCAGCATCACTTGTTCTCCCCCCAACCCCACTTCCTTATACAAGACCCTAAGACCCTCCCTCTCCTTGTTTGCTCTGTAAAGATGAATCGGGAACTGAACCCAGCTGCTTCTTGTTTCTGAGGTAACTGCCGGCATTTCTACAGCTGCTTCAGGGATGGGCTGAGGTTTTAAATGGCGGGTGGTAGGGGTGGTTTTTCTTTCTTCCCTGTGCTCAGTTTCTGACCTTGTATGCTGATACCTACTGGCAAAGCAGTAAGTGTCTCACTGACGATGTGAAAAGACCTTGGTCCTAAGCACCACTTCTTTTTCAGAAAGCAACAAGGGATTCGTCACATCCGCAGCAGAAAAGGTACAGGTTAAGGGCTGGGTTTTATCGTGAGGTGTATATGCTAACTTGTAATCAGACACATATGGCATGTTCATGCAGGAGGTTAACTTGCAAGCGTTTTTATGATTTCAACTTGCTTTAGCAAGCTTTTGGTCACCATGGAGAAACAGAAGAGGCAATTGAACTTTATCTGAATAACACTGGGGAAATTGCTCCCTGATTATCAATATATGCTATGTGGTTTAAGTTGCATAAATGATGAGTTGAAAGAGCTACATCAAAACTGCAAAGCCAAGCAGTCAAAAGATTGACTTAAAATTGCCTAATTTGGCTTCTAAGTGTATACTTGCTGTGGTGCTCTCTAGTGATTTATGATTGCATACTGTTTATTTTCTACTTCATCCTTGCTCAGAACACTTTAAAAAAAATACTGTAAGCTGTTTGGTATGAAATCTTGTTTCATGTCAGGACTTTAGAGTAGAGACAAAAATCCAGTGTTCCCAGCAATATTCAGTAGCTTTGACTGTATGACTGTCTTTGCTCTTGCACTTATCTCACAACAGCTACTTTAGCATGGGGTTCTGCTGCACTGCTAGAAAGTGCATCCCGTGCACTGGAGGGAGGCTAGGATCCTGTGGATTAAAATTCAAGACTGTCAGTTCAGCTTGAATGCAACAGGCACATTAAAGCTTCTAAATGATTCTGTATTAGAAATGGCTGGTGCTCTGCTGATTTAGAATATGGACAAATCTGTTGTACGGCTCTGTATCCTTGCTCAGCAGAAATCTTGGCCAGGACACGGGATGCTGCAGGGCTGGTTATGTAAAGAAGCTTTGCTTATCCAGAACTACACATACATCTGCAGCTGCAACTGCTGTCTTTGCCTGTTTAGCTTTGTAAAAATAAAGATAAGTTAACCTTTGTCTGCAGACAGGCTCCCCGACTCTCCCTGAGTCTTTCATTCTTGAAGTCTAGATCCCAGGGAGATCATTGTGTAAGAGCCACAGGCAGAGCTTTTGGGGGGGTCACAAAGTGCAGTTAGGGTGCTATTACACCTGAATGCAAGCTGAATCAACAAAACTACAAGTGTGCCCTGTTGTAGGCTCTGGCTGGTGTCTGCCTGCCTTGGGGCTGGGAAGTGGGAGAAGTGCGGAGAGCAACGCTCCTCTGGTTCACTGGTCTGACACAGGGGAGAATTAGCTGTGCACCATTAATATTTGACTTCTGGTTTTCTTCTGTCCTTGTTATCTTTTTTTTTTTCCAAATAGGGCATGTTTGATTGTAGGAGTTAACTGTTCCTAAGGGAATGGTATTTGGGTGAATACAGCAGAGCTAAGCGTGCCCTGAGAAATGGCTTTAGTCTGAGGGAGTTACTGAATACCAAAATAAAGAGCTGCCATGGGTGGTTTTGTGGAAGACCAATATGCCATGCTCAATCACAAATACAAAGGATCAGAGGAAGTCAGAAAGGTGCATTAAAGACCTGGTTGCCTCCTTTTGTGTATTAACCAAAAGGTGTTTGATACACTCAGTTTTTATGGCATTGACATAAAAAAGATGGCCATGGGTTTAAATACCACAACAGGGTCAGCTGACTGCTAATTCTACCAGTTTGAAAAATTAACCCTGATAGTGAAGTGCAACAAATTTACTGAGAAATTCTGATAAGGGAAGAAGGATTTTTTTTTTCTTCTTTTAAAATACCTAAGTCTCTTGTCTTGTGGTCTCTTTTTTTTCTCTTAATAACTCTGTGTATTGGTGTGACTACTTTGGAAAAGAGAAGGATAAAATGTGTGTTTGTACAGGAAGCCACAAGGTAGCTTATGTACAAGTATTTTATCTTAAATACAGAATAGTAAGAAATACTTCTATTGACTCTAAGTGATTGTGGTGGGTTAACCCTGGCTAGATGCCAGGTGCCCACCAAAGCCACTCTATCACTCCCCCTCCTCAGCTGGACAGGGGGAGAAAATAAAACGAAAGGCTCGTGGGTCGAGATAAGGACAGGGAGATCACTCACCAATTACAGTCACGGGCAAAACAGACTCGATTTGGGGAAAAACTAGTTTAATTTATTACTAATCAAATCAGAGTAGGGTAATGAGAAATAAAACCAAATCTTAAAACACCTTCCCCCCACCCCTCCCTTCTTCCCAGGCTTAACTTTACTCCTTATTTTCTCTACCTCCTCCCCCGCCGAGTGGCGCAGGGGGATGGGGAATGGGGGTTTGGGTCAGTTCATCACATGTTTCTGTTGCTCCTTCCTCCTCAGGGGGAGGACTCCTCACACTCTTCCCCTGCTCCAGCGTGGGGTCCCTCCCATGGGAGACAGTCCTTCACGAACTTCTCCAACATGAGTCCTTCCCATGGGCTACAGTTCTTCATGAACTGCTCCAGCATGGGTCCTATCCACGGGGTGCAGTCCTTCAGGAACAGACTGCTCCAGCGTGGGTCCCCCGTGGGGTCACAAGTCCTGCCAGCAAACCTGCTTCAGCGTGGGCTCCTCTCTCCATGGGGCCACGGGTCTGCAGGTCCTGCCAGGAGCCTGCTCCAGCGCGGGCTTCCCACGGGGTCACAGCCTCCTTTGGGCATCCACCTGCTCCGGCGTGGGGTCCTCCACGGGCTGCAGGTGGATATCTGCTCCACCGTGGACATCCATGGGCTGCAGGGGCACAGCCTGCCTCACCATGGTCTTCACCACGGGCTGCAGGGGAATCTCTGCTCCAGCGCCTGGAGCACCTCCTCCCCCTCCTTCTTCCCTGACCTTGGTGTCTGTGGAGTTGTTCCTCTCACATCTTCTCACTCCTCTCTCTCTGGCTGCAACTGCAACTCCCCTGTAACTTCTTTTCCCTTTCTTAAATGTTATCCCAGAGGCGCTACCACTGTTGCTGATGGGCTCGGCCTTGGCCAGCGGCGGGTCCGTCTTGGAACCCGCTGACATTAACTTTATCGAACATAGGGGAAGCTTCTAGCAGCTTCTCACAGAAGCCACCCCTGTAGCCCCCCTGCTACCAAAACCTTGCCACACAAACCCAATACAGTGATTAATACCAGTTTTCTATTCATGGACTTATATGGCCTTAGAAAGGAATATTTTCTGCAGATCCCTTAACTCTCAGTGGCTTGTGACTGTGTAATTTTGTCTTCTTTTCACAATAGAACACAAAATTAGTATTGAACTCCTGACACTTGTTGCACTGACTTATTGATACCTTTTCGTACTAGAAGCTTTTCCAGGTGCAGCACTTGTGTAAGCCGAAGCATTTCTGGAAATGATAGCAACTATCTGATTTTGTACATTGGTCCAGAAATGGACTGTCTGGCGGTGTGAGCAGGTGCCTTACCCTCCTTTATTAGAGGGGAAAAAAGGGAGTATGTACTGCTTAGTTTTAGGACAGCATTTTTTTAACTTTCACATCCCTCAGAGTATGTTTTATTTTCCCCCAATAATTGTGAACATAGTCTGGTAGCATCTTTAGTTGCTGTTTGTGAACTTGCTGCTTTGTGATACTTTAAAAGAAAAAGGAAAAGGAATTCTTCAGTAGGTAAATGGGTGTTTTCTATGAAGTAAATCTATGAAAAAAACACTTTCAATTCTGGATCACTTAAACATAAGTATTTAAATTGGTGCAAACCAATGGAAATTTCACTGCAGTATATATATGTATCTAGGTCACAACATAATTTAGAGCTCACATTTCTCTTCTAGTTGATTATTTTTAAAGACTCTAGCTAGTTTAAGGTCCTAAAAGTTACTCTTCAAACTATGTTTTAATAGTCTTGTTTTACACTGTTTGAAACTTTACCTAATGAGTGTCAATACTGCAAAAAGTAGTGATTATATATTAGTCTTACCTATGAGCACAGGGTAAAGTAGATCCATAGGGATATCTAGTGCAACTTGTCACCTACTCTCCATGCATCTGTGTGAATCACATTGCTTGAAGTAAAAGGCTTCCTTTCTCCAGACATATGCCTCTGTATACCTTAGGCAAATTCACCACTGGAGAGAAAAGGGAATTAATCTCCAATATCAAAACAGGAGTGGTTGTGCTCTCAAGAACAGTGTGCATCTGACTAGTGAGTAATTCTTAGGTAAATGCCTACTTGGGAATATTGCAGAAAAAGGCCCTTCAAAAAAAACCCAAACTGTGCAAATGTACTCAAATTCTCCTATTTTTGAAATAAATTACTTCCATGTGTGTTGAGAACCATTTCTAGGTGGACCTCCTGAAGTTATTCCAGTATAATTCACTTCCAACCTATATAATACATTAAAAATATCTCATCTGCTAGTATATGTCCAAACTGACCCAGAATTGCACATTCAGGACCACTTTATAAGGCAAACTTGGTTGAGCAAAGAGAAGCAGATGTTTCCTGCTTCTTAGTAGCATGAAGTGAGTTAGCGTGTTGGAAAGCCAGCTAAAGTTAGTGGAAGGACATCTAGGATTGCAGTTGCCATGATATTCTCTCCAAGCAGCTTCAGGACTAAAGATTTTGATTTTTAGCAGCTTTAGAAGGGGGCTAGCATCCACTGTAGATGCAATTGCAAAAGCAGAATGAGAGAGGGGAGACGAGGATTACTAAGTCAGGAGTCGGCAACAGGTGACTCCGAATACCTGGAGGTTTTGGTCTTGGTTAATGTCAGTCCTTGGGGGTGCCCACCTTGCCAGATGGTGGCATGGGCTCTCAGGTGGCATCATAGCTTCAAGCACGGTGGCTTAGGTACCTGTGCTGCCAGGATGCTGTGTTGTGGTGGCTTGTCAGATGCCAGTACCTAAGTCAGCTTACTTCAGGCTGCCTTGCATGTTTCTCCCTGACCGGAGGCGTACTAAGAGTCCTTGAAAATCCAGACTAAGGAGTTTTATGGTCACAGAAACAATATAAGAAGCTAAGGGGGGAAAAAAATAATGCAAAAGGCCACCTGTTTCTCCAAAATGCAAGGCAGCTGTGGCTTCTCCTCTGGCTACATGTTTTCTTCTGCATAATGTCCCCCCTTTGTAGGCTACTCTTTTTCCCAAGGCCACTTCTGCTGCTCCTGGACTGCTGTTAATATCTAAAGCTAAATATCTAAGTTAATATCTAGTATCTAATTAATATCTGTTAATATCTAAGCTAAAGTGTCTGGAAACAGAGGTTCAAACCCCTTATGTATAGCACAGGTTGAAATCTGCGTATCCCACTTGCATGGAGAGTGCCACAGATGCCTGTTTATAAGCCACCCCCAATATATTCACTCTCCAACATCTCAGAATGCATAGAGGAATATTCAGAGTTCCTCAGGCAATATGGGAAAAGTTCATGAGGCAACAAGACATGGAGCTGTGCATTTGTCCTGGAATGGCACAAGGCTTGTGTTTCGCACCTACTTTTACGACTGCTTCTGTATTTTATTGCATGAATAATTTTAGAAAGATGATCCTTTATTTACCATCGAATTTACTGCTTAACTTGAAGAAGCCTATGCAACTTTTGGGTTTTTTTCCAGAGGGAGCTTTTACTCCAGATTATTTCTGTGACAGAATAGTGCAGAGGAGTGATGGGTTCAGAAAAGGTGAATCTTGGCTTCATCAGTGCTGTATGCAAATGGAGTGACTGGCGCAGTCTGGAGCTCTTTCCTGAAGGCATCATGCAGGAGGCTGGTTGCTGGAAATGGAAAAATGAATAGAAAGATAGTGGGCAGATCAGCACCCTATAATCACTGCTTGAGCTGATTTCTAATGAGTTTGGGATTTCTGTCAATCTTTTGTTCCCACAAGGCTTCCTGAAAGAGACTTTACAAAGTGAAACCAAGGAAGGGGGGGGGGAAGTTAGTGAAAGCCTACGTGTGTGAGGGCTTTTCTCTAATGATTGATGGTATGGCTTGCAATTATACTTTGAAAATGGTGACAAGAAAAACTGATACAGTGGTTTCGTTGTACGGTCTCCATCCAGAATAAAGAGTAGTCTACTTTGACTTTTTGGTATTATTTTATTGGGAAAAACTCTTTCACTTTTATAAAGCATTCAGGCAACTATTGCTTTCAGTGATTTGTGGTCATTTGTGGTTTTAAGAGTTGAGCAATAGGCACGTGGGGAAAACTGTACATTACAACTATGTTATGTTGAAACTAAGTCTGACTTAGGAGTAAAAATAGGGGTTTTTTTGTTTGTTTTATCTGTGAACACTGGAGTGCATTTGCTTTAGTCATGCTACACTGCATAAGGAAGAAGAGGTTACAGTTGGGAAATTGCTTAGCGGGATTAAAAGACTGAGAAACAGTTATTTTTAGACTCAAGTTTTCTGTTTTTTCGATATTTTGTCTGGGCAAGAAAAGTGGAAACGACTTGAACACTAAGGATTCATGAAGAGAGGAGGCTGCTTGTAACATCCTCATGGGGCTGATGAAGTTTTGTGAATTGCTACCACTCATTTTACTTGTTTGAGTTTCCAGGGAAGGCCAATAGATGTGAATGCACTTTTAATGGGCTGCAGCTCTCCACTGCTGTTACCCCCCTATGTGCATATGACCTCGAGGTCTCCCACCCCTGTAGTAGGGAGATAGTTGCCTCTGAGTTAGCTGATCTGTGCAACTCCAGAACTGTGTTATCTGGCAGATTTCTCTTTTCAACTATCACATAAAATAGGTGGGAGCAGGTGGGGCATCTTTCAGGTTACGGAATAAGAAGGTGAGGGAGCAGATGACAGGATAGGAAAATACAGACCTTTATTTCTAACCCTGGCTTTTCAGTAGTGCAGCGAGCAACTGGATCCAGTAGACAGCAGTTCTTAATTTATGACAACAATAGTAAGCTGGAAATAATGCAAATATAATAAAACTTTCTTACAGCTAACTAATACTTAAAGAAAAATAGAGGAAAGAGCATTGTCTGTTAACTTCTGTTTCCAAACCTTGAGCCATTACTGCAATTGCACAGCCACTCCTTGTTCTCAGAACAATCCTGTGTACTGTTATGGTAGATCCATCACAGTCTGTTTTCTGCTTCTGATTTTCTTCGAGTCAGTAACTGAAGACATTGGTGGCTTTTGCTGGGAAAAGCGTGAAGATTGGGAAAAGCTTGTATTTAGTTGAAATGCACTGTGCTTTCTCCTACGGGTTTATTCGCAGGAGTTCCTGTGATGTATAAGCTTAGTATTGACGATATAGCTGCTACCTTGACAGGTTGTGGTGGCTCTGTTTCAAAAGCCACCCTTTCTCCAGCCACAATCGGGGTAACTGGTGCTCTCCAGCTATTCTCTGCTCCTGTTTCCTAGGGTGTGGCAACTCTTCTTTGGTAACTTCAGAGCTTATTTCTGTCTCTTGATTTCTGAAACTTCTAAAAGCATTTGTCACTTCTGCCCATAAGTCTGCTGAGAACGTATTCATAAAATATAGATGGAATCAGTTTACTGAATTGTTAAATATTCCAGTGACTCTTCTACTGACTTGTTTACCTTGGCTTGATAAGTACATACATAACTAGAAGGAAAAAGTCCCCAACCGAACTCTCCTGGACTGACTAACCCCCGGTGCACGCTGAGGCTTGTACATTACTTCTCGGTGTGCTGTGCAGTAGCTTTGTTAGAAGTTCATTGCTACTGTGAGGGATATGTATCCTCCATCCTGATGACAGAAAAGAAACCTTAGGCTGTCGGTATTGCTACTGGTGTTTTTGTGGAGGTAGGAATACAAGCTGGATTCCACTTAAAGCTGGTGGCAGTGGGCATGGGGGTCCATGGGAATGGGGTGAGGGAGTTGCCTAGAGCATGCCTCAGCTCCGTGCAGCGGCTGCTATCTGGTCCTCCTTCCCGTGCAGGCTGGGGCACAAGGGGGTGGCACCAGGCATCACCCCAGCCCAGCACACACTGATCCAGGAGTGGAGAAACTCTTCCAGCAGCTCGTGAGAGCATGCCTGTGAAGGACAAATGCAGTGGTGGGAGGAGGAAAGGGCTGTCTAGCAGAAACTTTGTGTTTAGAAAGGTATCAGTGAAGGGAATTAATGTTTTATATTACACAGGACACATGAAATCATTAAGTCCTATGCACCATCCGCATTATACATCTCTAGAGCCACCAGGGTTCTGGTCACTTAACATGGTATTGATCCTGCATTATTTAGGAACAGTTTAAATATGCAATGGAGAGCATTACATTTATGACAGTTATACAAGTCCTTCAACAGATTACTGCAATTACATGAAAACTACTGCCACTTAATCTAGTCACAAAACTGCAAAATTATTCCAATGCTTATCATAATTACGATGACATTAAGTCATTTCTGTTTGTTTTTGTTTCTTTGCAAATGAGACTGAAGTATCATATCCTATGAAGATGGCACATCTAGCTGCATGACTCCCAGGTGTGTGAATTTGGTTTGTTTGCTAATCCCTTGCTGCCTCTGGGCTCTTTGGCAGCTAAGCATTTCCTGGGGTGCACTGTAATAACAGACAGCTGTCCTGTCAGCTCCACTGAAAAAGGAGATAATATGGCAGACAATGTTCACTTTCTCCTAGACCTGTTTCTTACAGTTCTCCAAATTGATTCAAGTAACTGCTCTTAGCTGATGATGTTGTTTGTGTAGGACCAGGATGGATTTTTAGGGAACAAACTTACGAATTATCTGCTGCAGAGGAGACAGCGTGCAGTAGTTTGCAATCAAAACACTTGTAAGGAGTCAATGTGTTTGCATGGAAGAATGGCTGTTTGTTTCAATACAGCTGAATGTTCCCACTGACTTTTATCTGTGAGAAGGCTCTGTGCAATGATGAACAGGCCCTTCTGGATTCTGGCTTTTCATCTCTGCCCCAGTCATCTTGTCACCCTGGGGATTGAAAATGAAGAGCATATCTAATGAGGTGTTGAGTTTTCTGGATATCATTTGGCTTAGCGTCTCGCTGGAGTCTTTGGTATCTCCTCTGAGAGGCTGAACACTCTCAGCAACCCGACAGAACCCAGCTTTTTTGTCCATAACGGAAGTTAACATTAATACCCACAGTGGCACAGAGCACTCTGTGCTGGCACATACTTCACCTGCCATCATTCTGACTTGAACTCCTCTTCTTGAACCACCCATGTGAAATAGGAGGTGCCCAAGGCTAATTAGAGCAGTTTAATGCTTTGATATGTCTAGATGTTAAGTGTTATGAGGAGATATTGTTTCAAAAGTTTAAGTACTCAGAAGTTAGCCATCCTGGGTTTGATGTTGCATGCAATCAGTCCTTTGATTTATGTATCTTAAGTAGCTAATCCTGATTACAAAATTTCTTCCAAAGTAAATCCTTTCATTAAAAAAAGCAGTTTCTGTATCTCTGTTTTCATCCACAGACACAAACAAAAGTCTTTTAAGCGAAGAAATTGTGATTTATTTGCAAAACGTGTTTCCACATCCCAGTCCATCTAGCTTTTATATATCTCTCTAAATTTAACTATATTCTTTTGCACTGAAGTGAGCTAGTGTTTCATTATCCCCTGGGCTGTACCTGGTGACTTTTGCAAAGTTATATCCAAGTCCAGCTCATCTCCAGGGCTGTAGTGTAACAACTGACTTTAGGACTGCACATGGCTAAGCTACTGCTTTAAGTACCCTTGGATCATCGGGATGGAAACCATCTGATGAACTATTACTCAGTGTTTGTCCTTTTATCAGCTCTTTTGTTGTTTGCACTTTTATCAATTTACTGCTCTTCTCTAAGTGTAATGTGTAGGATGGTGTTCAGTATTGTTGTAAGCTATAGTTGTGCAATACCTGAAGTCTGTAAAGCAATGATGTTAGCCCTGTAGCTATTCAGTAGCAAAGCAGTTCTCTCCTTTGGAAATGAAGGCCTATCTTCATTTGGAATTAACTTGTCTTTCCCTAACATGGACTTGATTTTGTCCTGGAAAGTTAAGAAAAAATTAAGCAATGTGGGATTTCTTCATCCACGTGTTTAGGACTACTTCTCCTTTCTTTACTTTGTTCCTTCCAACATAAGTTAACTAGTGCTCAAGGTTTAAAAAATAGACACCTTGTAAGCATACCTGTGGGCAGAATACAATTCATACGGGGGAGAGGGTGGGATTTCAGCCAGATCTGACAAACTGGTGGAGAAGGGAAGCACAGCTGACTTGCCAGCTACTGAAGTCCTTTAAGTTGATTTAATCCTGATGTCAGGCACTCTTTCCAATGTGGGCAAACAGCCCATAATGTAAACTCTGGGGATGAAACTGAAATTGGTGGTCACTTGCATATCTTGCGGCATGAAAGCAAACTTGTGGTTAAAGCATCTGTCGAGGGATTAGGAAGGTCTAAAGTTGAAAGCAATGATCTTCTAGGAAAAAATAACAAGCATGCTCTTAGCAGAAAACATGTATAGCTGCTCTGCTAAACACTGGCAGCGCATCTAATCACCTTATAATGAATGGGTCAGACCCTTGGGTGGTGTAACGTGACTCTCCTGACTTCCATGCAAGCAATACCAAGTTACACCACCTGAAGGCACAGTCCATTGCATACTACTAAACGTGGGTCTGGCGTGGGCTGGGGGACAGGTTTCATCTTTCTCATAGCACTGCAGCAGGCTACCCCCTCTAACAGTATCCTTGTCTGATCAGAGACTGCAAGACAACATAATTCATTTTTAGATAGGAAAGATGTCTGATAGTAGCTTGCTGGTTCCCAAAGAGCACAGGGATGGGGTAGTGAAGTCTTGTTGCCCCTGAAGCCCGGGGCATATCGCCGCTTCCCATCACGCGGACAGCCTTTGAACTCTACTTGTAACTCTGCCCATGGCTCAAACGTGAAGTTGAAACTCACTTTTTTGAGAGTTTGTTTCCATTTTGTTTTGTCAAGCTCTTGGAGGAGCTGAAAAACACCTTAGGAAAACAATATACCTGAAGCTGCCTGGACTTTGGTCTCAATATGAAACGAGGCCAAGGAGATCCTAGGTACCTCAAACTTGCATGCTAATCTTGAGTGAGCATAAAACCTGCTTAATAACATGGGCTAAAACCTCTCTGTACTTCAATCTTGCTCCTGTGTGAAATGGAGCTCTCTGGTCCTCAATTTTGCAGTTTAAAGTTCATGGAGACCTTGCAGTGAAATATGTGATGCTGCTGTTACCGGCTCCAATACTTCAGGGAACAAGCGGGGAGCAGCTCAGATGGACTTCTCAGGCATTTCCCCTCAGCAGAGGAGCTGACAGTAGTGGTAACAGTGGGTTTGAGACTGAGAAACATAGAATAAGGATTTCCTTGCTTTTTAATTCCTTGTGGCTGTTCATGCATAGGTGTTGGTCAAAATCCACCTTGGGCTTTTAGTATCCTTTCCAACTACCCAGCAAGACTGCATACGCTTGCTAATTTGTTGATACCATATTCTGTGGCTCTTACAAAATAGTGAACACATTTTAGCTTGTTTGCATGACTTCCAATGGAAAGGTTAGATCCAAAGAAACTCTAATACACTAAAGTGCATGGATCTTGTTTCAAATATCCCAGGCAAGCTTCGTTAGAAGCAATTATCTTTCTTTTAGCCATCGTGTTTTCCAGACTATCCCTTTAAAACATGACATGTGTAATGCTGTTTCCTCAGTGCATTTTCCCCAGATGAAATTCAAATATTTTGACATCAGCTGAGTCTCATAGCTGTAAGAGAATACCGAGATAAAAATAAATGACTGCACATACTGTGAAGATTTGTTACAGAATAGAGCTTTCTGTCGTGTATCAGAATATTGCATGAGTGCTGTGAGCAGTTGTGATACTGCTAACATAAAATTTTCCCTTACAAACCATACTATTGAAATTGAAATTCAGCCAGAACAGAATGTAGCCCAGTGCCCTAATGACCAGCATGTCACAGTCTCCAGCAATCAAAGGGTTAAGCTTCAGTCCAAAGACAGCACCTGCAATGGCAGTGTCATCTGCCATTGCACTGGGTGACTTGGTGCTGGTGTAAAGGGAAGAATGCTTATCTAGGGAAATCGCTGTGTTTAGTAGTGCCCACAAGCCTCCGGGGGATGCTTTATCCGGCAGCACCCTGTTTAGTTTGCGGGTGCTGAGATCATTACATCAACAACCCTGAAATTCTGGTGGGCAGCGCTTGCTGGTGGTCTCTCTTGAACTGGCTTGTCTGCGTGTTTCCAGCTGTTGACTGCATTAGAGACAATTGAAAATTTATGGACACTTTCCAAATATTACTTATCCGTGTAAGACACTGTTCTGGTTGCCAAAAAGATGTACTGGGATCATGAATAAATAGAGATATGGTCTGTGCAAATGAAATGGGAGATTTCCACAAACCAGGGTTTTTTTATTAAGACTTTGTCTACACACTATATAATGTTGAGGAATACCCATATTATAACATAAATTGGGATATTAATGGGCTGTATTGCAGGTATGCTGGTAGATAATACGTGGAGTTGGTTGGCTGGACATTGGTGTTTGGTGTTATTGGTTCTCATTTGGTTTTATGATCCACTCTGTGGACTACCCAGTTACAAGGATATTTTTTAGACAGCAGAACTGCTCAAAAGCCCTCTTGACCAAAAATGATACTTCTATCAATGTTTTCCCTAATGCACAAAGCATTTTACCTTCTTACGGTAAACAAAAGAACATTTGTATTTTTCTGTTTTCTGGGCTTTTGTGAAGCCTGAAGGCTTCAACACATGCTGGAAGTTGCAAAATGATCCTGTGCTTTGATTCAAGCCCACTTTAAAAAAACGAAACAAATAAAAAACAGGTCCTTGCAGGTTCTGAGGAGGATGCAGACCTCCTCCTTTCTGTCTAACAGGTTCACAGGTCCCTTAGCCCAGGCTTTAGATTTCTGCTTGTTTAGGGTCTGAGTTTGGGAGAAGAGGCGTAGCCTTTGAAGGCTTTTTGACATGTTAGTTCTGGTGTGAGCACTCTACAGTTTTTTAGGACGGTGGCCCTGGTCGTTTCAAGTGCTCTATCTAAATTGCCACTTGCCAGTTGATGGAAGCCAGAAATAACACTTTACTGAGTGAAGTTACTGGAGAGATGTTTCACAGAAGTAACTGCCTGATTTCAATTCTCCTGCTATT
Source organism: Gymnogyps californianus (assembly GCF_018139145.2). Lineage (NCBI taxonomy): Eukaryota > Metazoa > Chordata > Aves > Accipitriformes > Cathartidae > Gymnogyps > Gymnogyps californianus. The sequence continues at coordinate 30,806,002 of NC_059474.1, read as the reverse complement.
CCTCTCCAATTAGCTAGTTTCAACATCAAAAGCAGCATGAAAACGCTGAGTCAAATTTATCTGCCTGTGTGACTCCAAATACATATAGCCGTCTGGAATCTGGCACTGGGACCTCTATGCCAGCAGTTTAAAAATGGTGGTAACAAAGAGTATGTCACGAGAGAATGATGGGCCTTCTAGCTGACTTCTAGTCCTTCAACTCTGCACCTTTTAATAAGGATAAGAGAATGCATAATAAGAAAGACCGTGGAGTGAAGTGGTGTGCAGGATGGGATGCTTCCCTGCATCACTCAGTAGTTAACTCTCCGAATGCAGGACTACATGGGTTATACTGATTCAAAGTGGTCTGAGGTGTTTTCCTTTATCACAGAATAGAGAAACAACAAGCTAGATCTATGTAATACCACCTCTGATACTGGCAAATGTTCAAAATGGTTAAAGTAGATTTTGTGCAAACCCAAGGTACTCTAAAGCAAGCTAACTGCACTATTTCATCTAAACTTCCCTGCACAGATAAGGCCTATGATCTCTCGCTGCAGCTTCTGAAAGCCAACTGTGTTCAAACGCACGCTCTGCAACCCGCTTGGACTCATCTCGGGCTCTGGCTGATGTTGATGGAGCTCTGCGTGGAGAGCTGATAAGATATGTCAGTCTCTTGTCTCCCTGCTTTACATCTGAAAGCATGTGGTGAAGATTGCTTATAAGGCTATGGAGAACATTTGATTTTCCCAGTTGCTTCACAGCAAGAGTAGAAGGGAGTAGAGATGTATCACATCTCAGCACCGCTGCTGAAGGCCCCCAAGAGTTCATAAATAGGTGAAATCACCTGAGACAGGCCTGGACACAGCACTGAGGTAGGAGCCTTGTGGACTTCCACCTGGGTGGAAAAAACATCCAGTAAGTTTTTACAGGCTGGGACTAATGTTTGATATGAGTGTTCTGCACAGCTGTAATATTGCTGTGCCCCACAATTACCTGAGATGACCAACGAGTCAACTGAGGAATATAAAAATCACATGTGTGACTTGAGATTACATCACTCCACCAACAGAGTAGAAGCTGACATCTGGATCTGAATGTAGGAGCTGTCATGTCTCTGCTTTCATCATTGAGTTGGCTGAATTGCCACCTTTATTAACTGTATGCTACATACAGCGTGTGTACATATATATGTCACTGAGGAGAAAGTGGAAAGAATGAACTGCATTTCCATCTCAATTAATTTTGTTGGTAGGGCTGATATAACCCCCTGAAATTCAGGATCTAAGAAACAGTGAAGATTGTATCAACATCTAGAGTAACAGGTAATTTTGCTGCTATAATGAAATCTGACTATTGAAATAAAGTCTCAAAACAGTACTGAACTATTTATTAAATAATATCTATCCCCTAATGATGAATTCATTTTCAGTTAATAACAAGTCTTTGTGAAGTATAATGAAAAATACAGTGCCATGCATAGTAAACTGGCCTCTGTTTTTTTTGACAGCACGCCAGTTCCTCAGCTGCAGCACTACTATACTATTCATCTCCATAAAGGGCTCTTTCGAAAGCATTATTAAACAGCAGGAAGGAATGGTATATGACAGCTTCATTAGTCACTAGGAGCCAAACCTGGCCACTTTCTGCTGGGAATTACTAGCACATTCCAAAACATCTCTGGGTTGATGGCATCCAAAAAATCTTTTTTCCAAATTTTTGGAGTGTGGCCAAATCTCAGTTTGAAAATCCTGGAATGGCAGTTGTACTATCAAGTCCTCTCTGGGTGAGGTTAGGCTCTATTTGCAAGGAAAACATGGACTTCCCAGTCTTAGGAGTCCAGAAATATTTGCAGTAGGCTATTTGGTTTGAAATACACAGACTTAGGAAGTTCTTCTCTATAAGTGCAGAATGTGATCTTGCTGAAACTGCAAATGCCCCAGCACCACCACTGCAGGCAAGCCCCTACGTACCAGATACAAGATTTTTTCACATTTCTGTGCAGTGTTCACAAAAGGTGCATCCAGCAGGCAGGGTGCTCTGATATGTTAAAGATGCTCACAGTCCCATTGAGACCAGTAGATGTGAGGTTCTGAGCTAACATACAGTGTTTCAGGCTCTGTGTTGTTAGCCTGAGATCAACTGTATATAAAGTGAGGTGCTTCTGAATCTTGCTCAACAAGAGCCTAAGCTACAGGATAAACACGAGATGCAGAATCAAGCTCTTGCATAAATCTGTTGCATGATTTATTGCTCTTTCGAAAATATCACAGGCTGTTTGTAAAGTGAATTAACTGTCTAAAAAAAGTAAAACGAGCAAAGCCTGTGAAAATCCTGCTGTTAGCATGAATGCTTTATCTAGCTTTGATTCCAAGAAACCACCACCTAAAAGCCAGTTCTTTTGTACTGAGGCTTCGCTGAACAGTGAAGTCCAGGGAATTGATGGAACTCATATTAAAACCACTGTATACAAAGAAGTATTTTACAGTCCAGCTGTTCTTAATTTCCTGTATATTTGTAAAAATAAAATTATCCCTTAATACATAGTTATTTATGCTTTTCTACCCACATGGAACCTTCTGCCAATATTTTACAGGTAATGCTGTTCATAATTAACAGCAAGCCAACAAATGCCTGGTGGTTGAGTGATGACTTAATGTACACTTGCAGGCTCGGCCAAGATCCTGGTGTGACTAAGCCAAATGCAGGAGGGGAGATTGTGCAAGAACGTGCCTCCGCATGCTGTTGGAAATCCTGACTGTTGCTATCTCCGTCGGTGTGACCATCCCACTTGGACTGCTGGGTGGGCTCAAGCCCAAGCAGCAGGCTCACCTCAGAGTCCCTGGAGGCTCCAGTGCTTGCTGAGCTCCCCTTGCAGCATACACTGGGCCATTGTAGTTGCACAAGTGTGCAAGCTTCAGCTTTGGTGTCTCCTGTTGCCAGTAACAGCTGAGATCCTTCAACGCAGAGAAGATCACAGGAGGCAATTCTCTTCCAACCTTTTTTTTTTTCTTTTAAACATAGAGTATTTGGTGTGAGAGTCAGTTCTCATGATTCTTGGGGGCTCTTCCTCATTCGTGCTATCGCAATGACAGCCTTGAAGTTAATGTGTGTTGGCCCACAAGCCTTGTAAGGGGTTTACTGGTAACAACAGCCGCAAAGCCACAACTGAAAAGCTGTGTGCTTAATCTACAGGATTAACACAAACAAGATGTCCTTGAGCAGGATAGGTTTACAGCAGTCTAGCAGGAGTAATTTTCTCCGAGAACAGAAAACAAAACCTTTACAGCCTGTGCCCAGGGAGACGGGAGCAGAGCAGACCCCCAGGGTGACTGTCAGCAATGGGCTACTGGCTCTCCCTGCTGCTAATCGAAACGAGCCGCTCCATTTCAGTAGCGTGTGTGTGATTCTACAATGAGGAATCATTTCCAGTTCTCTGCAAGCTGGAGCCATTGCTGCAAGTAGTTTTTAGTGTAGTTTGTTCTGGTGCTCTGAGGTGCTGGAGAGTAGATCTTGGGCATGGACTACGAGATACCTCCACCTACACGCTGAATTCACACATGTCCTTTCTGGCTTCCCTCAGTGCGTGAAAGCCAGTCGCTGTTGAAAGACAGGATTTGCTGCTGGTGGAAATAATATTCTGCTACTGAGCACCAGAGGGTTGGAGAAGAGGGTGATGCCCACTTGTGAATGGCAGCTGGTTAACTCCATCTCCCACCGTGGCTTCCAGTTCCACTCCAGCAATAACAACGCATTTCTTCCCACACCTCATATTCATTTCTCCCCTTATGACTCTGCATTTCATTTGTTCACTGCACTTTTGTTTGTGAATCTGTTTTCGTTTTCTTTGCCTTTGCCCATTTGTTCTTGCTGTTGGGCCTCACTGAAAGCCCCCTCTAAACATAACGGGAAGCCAAGGAAGGGAAAAATGTTTGATATTTTTGTACTGTTTCCAAAGCTGCCACTTAAAGTGAGCTCATCTAAAAGCTGGTTTAAAAGTATTAGACCGTTTTCTAGTCCTCTCTGAAAAAGATACCATCTCTTGTTGATAGTATTCATTGAATCTTTGCAGACTCAGAAACTTGTCCTGATTTATACTTTCAAGTCTGTCTATGCATCCAAGAGGACTAAAAAGTCTCTATTTATGAAAAATTAAAAGATTTCTTTTGAGGTTAAAGGGAATCCCTAACATGCATGAACTAAACAAATTCATGCTCTCCAAAAAAAAAAAATTATTTTACCGAAATACCATATAAAGCATTAATTACATAATCATTCTTCACCAGTTGGAGGAACTATGCTTATTAGGAAAGGCAGTACTTCCTGGGATAGCATGGGTTTACAGCAGCTTCCTCGGTAGCTGCTTTCTGCAAGAATACAAAGGGAAAAGTGTGTGTGCATGAAATGTAATCCTACCCCAGCAGTTTTAGTGGGCTCAGCGTCTACGTGCCGCAGCTTTGCAGGTGTGATGGCTAAATTAAGTTTCACAGCGCTCCCTTGGGATGGTGCCCAGGGAAAAAATCTAGGCCCAGAGATTTGAAGCTAAATCCCTCTGAATAATTTTAAAAGCAGATTGGTGGCACTCTGGAGAATAGTGAAATAAAACAGGGGAGGAAGGGAGGTGGGGTGCTGCTATCCAAGTAGGACTGAATCAGAGGGGTAAGGAAGGCGTATCAGTAAAGAGGGGAAAGACACAGGAGTCTGAGTTAACAGGTGACTTGGGTGACGTTAGGGAAAAGATTATTTGCTTTTGTAATGCTAGGGAAAAGATTAATCATTTCCTAGTGCTGTGTGTAAAGGCAGATGGAGCAGTGGTGGGTGAAGAAGGCAAGTGTAGAAAGGCAGTGGGTTTCCCATAAGTGTTTTACATCTTCCAGTTTCAGAAACTGTTTGTCAAAGAGATCAGTAGAATCCGTACGCTCTTTGGAAAATGCTTCCAGCCTTCAATACTGTAAACATAACTTAAATGCTTTGTACGGTGAAATAGTACATTACAAAACAATTTTGGCTTCTCTCATTGTGCATTATGCTCCCCTTTCATTTACAGCTCTCTGTACAACATAGCAATTACTATCTACCTGTATCAGTTGAGTCTTAAGCAACAGTAGTGTAAAACTGTGCTTGTGAAAAATGTGGTGACCCTGGAGAGTCAACAGAATATTTCACTGGCAAGACCTCAATAGATGTAGGTGCAGTTCTCCTTAACTTGAGTAGGAAGACCATATATGAGATCAATTTTAAGAAATAGCAAGAAATAACGTTAGAAATGCTGGTCAAGAAGGATCTCACTTAATTCCAGATATCTGGCAATAAGACTTCTGAGCTGGGCTTATAGAAGTATTAATTCTATGAAGGATTTCTCCCACAGTCTCTGAAAGTACCTAGGTTGAGTTTGGACTCAGAATCTTTTCTGATTAAGATTTTGCCTGATTTTGTCTGTCTTGATTTATTAACATGTAATACATGACCTGCCACATTGACCTAATAACTAGGCTTCTAGCTGAGATGCCATAAACACCTCTACACTATCATATTGCAACAGCTATGAACAATTTTGGAGCACACTAATTGCTAAAATAAGCATGTTGACTCTGAAAAACAGACCACTTTGAAGATCTGTTGTCCCCTCACTTTTTTTAAGAAACAGTCAGCATTGACACGTCTGCAGGCTTTTTATCCAGGTTGCAGGTTCACTATGCTGTACGCGGTTTGGACACGGTTGCCTCAGAGCCAGCCCCAGGCGCTATCACATCTTTGTCCCACAGCTGAAAATGCTGGTGAGACATTGAAGTAGCTGTGCAAGGGGTCAGCCCATGCCCAGCATGACCAACCCTGCATTTGGGCTCATAGAGCTGGCTGGACAAGATAGTGCCCTGTGGAGCCACCTGACAGTTTGAGCCCCTCTCCAATACCCATATTACACAGATATTTCCCAGTATGTGGAGCAGAAAAGCCTCTGCTCTTCTGGATAATGCAGTTGATTATTTCTGAATGATTTCTTCTCCATCGGTTGTAAAGTTAACCAAGTATGCGATGACATCTATTTATTTTGAGAAGGCTTAGGAGGAGACTGAGGCCAGTACAGTAGCATTCAGTTAACAGTGTAGAAAATGAAGACTCCAGTGCAGTGCATCAAAGACTTTGCTTCCATTAAGCTCTGCCAGTGCTTCACATGACCTTTCTGAGTGGAGAATGATGAATACATAATTTGAAGTGTGGGCCCAGTGTCTAAATACAAGAATAAGCTCTCCAAGGCAGAAATGGCTTCTTAAGCCAAAATGACCTCTCAAATGACACTGCAGGGCTACTGTGCAAATGGGTGCCAGCCATCTGCTCCTCAGCTGGCAAATGTTGACTGTGCTTCAGGAGCTGAGTGTTCCTCCCATGTGGTTAATTTCTTCCCTGGCAAAAAATGCTGATGTACAGTTTGATTTTAAATAATGGGAACTACGAAACAAATGGTCAGAGGAGCTCTGTTTCCCTCACTTGGCTCAGTTCCTAGCCTCAGACATTGCACTGCGAGAAAAAAAGCCATCCTGATAGACTTCAGGAGATACCTCGCCTGACACTTTTTCAAAGGCTGTCTGAGAGCTAGCCTGTGACTGCACCAAACCAGTGCTGCAAAGAGAGCATCTTCCCCTGAAATGGAAACAAGCTGCTCTGCTCATAAGAGGTTTCTTTCCTTTTGGCCTTGGAATCGCTGGTGTAAGGTCAGCGATTGCAGGGACGGGGTGGTGAGGTCTGCACGATCAGCTCCGTTTGGGGACTTGGGGCAGCCTTGTGCAGCTCCAGGATGGTTGAAGACGCTAGGCTTCCCAGTGCAACCTCGCTGGTCAGAGGGGCTTCCTGAACTCCACACCACTCGCCCAATGTATCGAGTCACTAAAATGCACGTGATCTATGTAAGCACTTTTTAACCTTTTTTACAAAGATACGTACACCTTTGTCTCTATCTCCCTATTCTTATGCTTTATATTTTGGATATTTATTGTACAGTTTAAGTACTTGCTTTAAAGAAAATGTAATTCAACGTCTCCCCAAAGATTTGCTATTCCCCATAAACATTGCCTAGAAACATCTGCTTCCCTCATATGGATCTCATAATTTGTGCTTTGGATTTCATCCAGTGCTCTGTGGAAAAGTGATGCCTTCCAGAGACAGAAACCTGATTATGAGAAACCTCATGGACAATAGTGAGTGCCTTTGTTGTAACTGATTTTGAAGACAGAGAGAGAGAGAAACAGAGATGGGAGAAGCGGTTTTTATGAAATGTTTTTTGCGGAGACATGCCACACACTCTTTTAGTCTCTTCAGGCAGACACAGAGTAGTCTCTGCCTGTCCGAGTCTCTGCCTCTCTGGGTTTTTGACCCTTCAGCCATCTCCAACCACATCTGACAGACAGAGGAGTCTTGAAGTTAACCATGTTCTTGAAGTTTCACCAAAGTAGGTGAGTGGAAAAGGAAAAGGGCCATTTTCCCTGAGTGCCCTGACTGCAGCATTATATTGTTAGGTATTGGAAAATCTATGCAGCAGAAAGAACTTGCAAAGAATATGAGAATTAAACAAGCTCTAACCAGTCACAAAATCCAAGTCTGCAGGACACCAGACTTTCAGTTCCAGCACTGATGGAAATAATTGGAAATAAAGCACCTACAGACTCCAAACATCTTGAAGAACAACAACCTATGCTACGTCCTGTACCAAGCGGGAGCTGCGCAGCCAGTGAGAGATATGACTGAGGCTCTTCCTCTTCATCTCCCTCCACCCCTTCCATGGCTGTGGAAGATGATCCCTTCTGCAGAGCAGCAGTCCAAGAAGGAGGTGGAAGAAGCCCTGCTCTTTCACCTGCCTTCCCTTGCACCAGCCGGTGGTACATAGGAAGGACAATGTGCTCATTACCAGCCTATGTACTTCTGGGGCACAGCCTTTTTGACATTCCTCAGGCCTTGTCCTTGTGGTGAAGAATAACAGCTTAGGTTAAAATAAAACAGATGGAGACTAAGAGGTGGCAAAAAATGCTGAAGGGAGGAACTTGCCAGAAGAGGCAGGAGTACAAAGTTCCTTTTAGGTGTTCAGTGTACGGATCTCATGCACCTAGCCATTTGTCTTCGCAAACACAGTCTGAGGAGGAGACAGTAGTCATTACATACAGATCTAATGATTAGAGTGTTTGCCCAGGGAGGCAGAGTTCAGACATGTCCTCAGCCTGAAACGCCTGTGATCCCTCACCTCCTGCTTCCCCCCATCCCCAGGACAGTGCCGTAAAGTGTTGGGGTCTGAGTGGAACCATTTTGCACTACTGTGATTAAAATCTGCATAACAAAGTCGGTTGGGCCAAATTTGCAGTTACTCAAGTATTTTATTGGCTTCAGCTCTGCATTTAGCTTTGCTCCGCACTCGTCATCAAGCTCTGGATAAATAACCAATCTGTGCTTAATTGTATTGACCTCCTAAACGTGTCGCAAGACTTAATAGTTCAGCCTGTGGGAGCAGGAACTTCACTTATGTTTCATGCAGTGCCAAATCCTTTGACAAACATTAAGAAATGGTCCAAGATTACCATTGTCTCTGTGCAGGAAAGGTTTTACCTCTGCTTGGAGAAGTGCTGTGGGTCCACCAGGCTGTACATTCACTTGTGACGTCCTACACTTCTTGGCTTTTGGTAGCTGCCCACACCCTTCCCTTGTGTTTGTTGTAATCGGTTACATATGTCGGTTTGTTTTTGTACGCATCCTGACCTCAAATAGGAACAGGAAAATCTCTCTTTGGGAATAGCTGTGATGAGGTACATATCCTTTGTATCAGTGCTCACGATCCTCAGTTGTTTGGTTTGGGCTCACGTCTCCATACACACATTTTGGTTTTGCCAGGCCTCTGGATTTTAATTCTTCTATTTTGCCCAAACCTACTCATAGGGAGAGGCTTGCCTTCTTGAGCAGTGTGTTCTGGATGCTCCCATGCGCTGCTATGTCCAAATAGTGTTTCATAAATGCATCTACATGAATTGTGACTTAAAATTGCTGGGGTTGAGACCCTGGTACCATGCAAACCTGGACCATGGTGAATGTAGCCATTGCATCTTGATTGAGCAACAGCTTCATTCCTCCACTATCTTAAAACATTTAATTTTATTCTAGTGCCTTATTTCTAATCCTTCATCCTCTGGTCTCCTTACATCTGAGGAAAACTCTATCTTCTTGCCCCCCCGCCACCCTCCAAGAACCCTACTGCAAAAGGGTCCATTATTCTCAGTGGTTTAATGCTAAACTAAGTGCTGCTCTCTCGCTCCATCTCTTGGTCCCTCCTGGATGCCCCAGAGGAGCGTGCCTGGGCACACACCACCAAGCAGCCCCCAGCTGAACAGCATAATCTTGCAAGCACGAGCAGTAACGCCTTGCTCAGGGATCTCCTGGCTCCAACTTTGCTCTACGAGGAACGGAGCTGCCAAGTTCCAGTCAGAGAGTGGAGAGAGGTCACTATTTATGGGGTCTGAGCCTTATTTTATGTCACAGGAAGAAAAATAGAGTAGACTATGGTCACCAGTCCACTGCTGCAGCACAGATGCACAAGAAGCATTGTTAATGTTTGAATCCAGCAAAGATCTGATTTGTTTACAGCGTAGCTCACCATCTTTTTCATTTCTGGGGAATAGGTGTCTGCTGTTTTTTAGTCAAACATTCACCACATGGTACACTTAGGAAAGAAAGAAAAAAGGTGAAACAAAACAGGAATATGAGTACAGCTTGCAGTCTGCCTCTTCAAAATCCAAGTTGTGCTGAGGTAAAGCACTTCCCGGGACAGCAGCCATCTCTGGGTGGGGTTGTTTTGGAGGAGGGAGTTTAAGTAGGCATGGACACGGATGAGGCAACTGCTGCAGTTTTCCTGAAATCTGAACGATGTTTTTAAAACTCACATCCTCCCTCAGAGCTTGGGGTTTGCCGTGCATCTCTGTTAAGCAAACATGCCTCAGCTTAAAATCTAGCATGAAGTTCATGCCCAAATGGCCTGCTGGGTGTAGTGACCGTCAGCTAAACGCTTACTGATTTCAATGGGTTTGGACCATGCATCCGTCTCTTCAAGAGTCTGAACCTTTCCTCACTGCAATCCAGCCCGAAGTCTGTTGCTGGGTGGGAGCGGGCTCTGGGTTTGCAGTCGGATGCGGTGCCAGACGATGGTGATGTGGCTGGGTTTGGGAAAGCCCAACATGTGCTCCCTCACACCCTTCCCGGCACGCCTCTGCTTGCTTACCAACCCTGCTCATCCTTCATTTGTTTGTTCTATTCTTTATAATTATTATTATTTTTCCTGGAATTGAAGAGGCGCCAGGCAGGAAACATGGGGCATTACTGCTCCCAGGCTGCCTTCTCTTGGGTAGCAGCGGTGGTGCTGCGCCTTCCCAAAGTCAGGCAGCGGCAGACACTTGCCAGGAGAAGTTTTCTCACCAAGGTCTGGCAAGCCAGCGATGCTGAGCATTGCCTGAGCTCATTCGGTCACCACCGGGATGCTGCTGGAGGCTGAGCCTCGGTCCTGGCTGGGCATCCAGGAAGGGGACACGCTGATGTGGCTCGCTCACGCAAGCATATAGAGCATCTGAGTCCCAGGCAACTGGACTGCTAAAGCACCACAGCTTTAGCCGGTCGAGCTGCCCGGTTCTTGTAATTCGATCTTTATTGGTGTAATGTACCGGCTGCTCTGAGCCCAGGGAAGGTAAAGCTTGGGGAATGTAGTCAAGCAATAACGTGATGGAGCAGAAACGTGTTTACCTTTTAGCTGGGCAATCCAGGGGTGATCAGGGAAAGGCAGAGCCCTGTATGTTTCTTCATTTTTTGTAATAAAACCTTATCAAAGATTCTTTTTTTGCCAGTCTCCACACTTTAGAAAAAGGGGGGCAAAGCCCTCCAGCTCAGTATGAAAAGGTGACTTCTAAAGAGTCACTATTTGTTTGGAAGAGAAGGCAAATGGATCTTGTTTGCTTGCTTTTGTTTTGGTTTTTTGGTAACAGCGTTGCTCAATATCTAATCTTCTGCAGAACACATACTTCTGTTTCCTGTGTTATGAAATCCTGGAAACAGCCCTGAATTTTAAGGAAACCAAGTGCAGTTCTGCAGAGAAGATGCAGCAAAAGAGCTCCCTCTCTTGTCCATTATACGTTTTGGCCAGTTTACTGCAGTGTAAGAGGATCAGGTTAAAACCAGGGTGAAACTGGCATGAAATTACATTGGATTGAGTGTTTATCTGGAGTATTCTGCTTTATGTCAGTTTAATTCAAATGTTTGGACAAAGATGAGTAGCAAGCATTGGCATTCAACACCCAGCTGAAAAAAACCCCATCCAACTGTTTTTGATAAAGTACTAAAATATTACTTCTGAAATAAGTCCTTAAAAACACAGTGGGAGATATATCTTTCATGATATCTATAAAATATTCAACAAAACATGGTTTTGATTATATTTTTCTCATCAGCTTTCATTACCAGTAAAACTGCATTACACAGGGTAAAAATAAAAATCTCTTTAACCCTCACTTTCACAATCAGATTGGCTGGGCTAAATCTAGTTGTGATATAAGTCCAAGGAAAAGATGTTTTAACAGGAGCTATTGAGCCACATCTATTTCTAATGGTTAATTACTGTGCAAAGCTAGCAACAAATCATTTGGAAAGTATCACTTTTTCAAGGTAGCTCTAACAATCTTGCATATATGAAATATGGCTCTCTGGGCACAACTGTAATAAGAGCTGCATGTTCAGTGTTAAAGGCTCCACTTAATTTGTGCAATACCTTGTAAAGTCAAGTTACTGCATTTGTGTGCTCGATTTTCCAATCAGAAGCTTGCATTTAATGGGAAAATGGCTATACTAAGAGGGCAGTTAATGATACAATGCTACTTCTAAACTGTAAATGTTCACTGTGTTTGGAATATGTTTTCTTTTATGAAACACATTCTCACCCTAGATTTAATGTCCTGATTAACTGCATCACCAGTTTTATGACTTTAGTTACATTTTTTTTTTCCTACTGAAATAAGTAGATAATTTTTTTAGAAGCTTGGATCTGAAAGCTTTGCAGAAAACCACTCTTATGCCTTAGGAGTAGCCAAGTGCTTTCTGTTGACAATTCGTCTGACGTGACAAAGCAATTGCAGCCTTGCGACAGCCTTGTAACTTCTGCCCTGCAAGAAGACCGAAACCAAGCAGTGTATAAATCTGCCTCCAATTTTTCCTTAAGCTCCATGCAGTCCTACCCAAAGGTTCTTATAGATTTTCCTTGATTTCTCTTCACTCAAGGCCAGACTGGTGTTTGTGAAGATGCTTAACAGCTATGGCTTGGACTGAAATCTGCCAGTCTTATCAAGGGTGGGGATACTGACTGCAGAAAGACCTGAATGACTGTGAACACCATTAAATGGATCCCTAGTACTCAAGATAAATGATGTTGCTTTAAAACAGTGGGCAGAAAGGTCTTCAAAGTCTGAGACAGGGATTAATTAAAGAGGGAAAACAGATCTTCCACCCAGCTTGGTTTCTTGCTTTTCTTAAAGAAACATTTCACTTAAACGAAAATCTGACGATTCAATGAAAAGCTAATTTCATTGCCTTATTTGAAAAGGCTACTTCAGCAATTTCAGATTTCTTGTTACTTCAATAAGATCAGGCATGATGGAATTTTTTCTGCATATTATATATTTCATTCAGCCTTTTCATCATATAATCACACATTTTTAGGATGGTACTTCCACAGTGTTTTCAAATCATGTGGAGAGTTCTGTTGCCTTGGTTTTAAGTGTTATGCAGGCTTTTCTACTGCTGGAAGACAGATGAGTACAACTTGGGAACCTGCATGTATGTTAAGAGGAAAATTCTTACTTTAGTGAACACAGAGTATGCAAAGGTAGCAAAAAGCAGGTCTTTCCTAGAAAGGAAAACACTTCAGCCTTGCAATGAAAATGGTGGGAACTTCTTAATATGCTTGTTTTCAAAAGTTCTTAAAAACATTTAACTTAATCTTTTCTAATTACGGCCTCAAAACTTCCTTGTGTTTTTTAAGTGGGCCGTAACATAATGGAGATATACAGTAGATAAGAAATAAATTATAAAAACCAGCCTAGTCGTTTTAATGTGCTAGGTCCTCCAAAGAGGAAGCAAAACTTCAGCTGAACTGAAATGCGTTTCCCTCCCTTCAGTGATGGCCTGTGCTGCTGCGAGCCCTCCCTGCCAGAGGTGGTTAGGGGAGATGGGCATCCTCGCTGGACCCCTTCCGCCTCTCCTCTCCATCCCGTCTTCCCCTCTGGGTGAGTGTGTGAATACATCTCAGCCAGCCCCAGCAGGGCAACGCTGCTCCGAACCCCAGTTGCTACCTCCTGGGAAAGGCAAGGGATGGCTGGGAAAGGGTGGCTTTCTACCAGGAAACTCAGTTTTACTTCAACAGATACTGTATTTATTTTGAAAGTGACACCTAGCACACTGAAGGCGGCCTTGCCAGACCGCTGGCTACTGTTTTGTATAGGCTTTACACTCCAGTAGTCTGCTGATAAATCAAGTAAAAAATAATAACAAAACTAGAACAGATGCCTATTTAAAAAAGGAAAAAAAAGAAGCTTGTTTAGCTGACCTTCACACAGAAACCCAGAACCTGTCAGGCTTAACTACTCAGTCTTTGTTGGCACCAGAATAGTTTTAGTGGCATTGTGCTCTGGGCTCCCAATGCTTTCTTTTTTCATTTAAATCTCCATGAGCTACTGTGTAAATAAATAAGGAGTACAAGGCTGCACTGTCTCTTTCCAGAGCGCTTGGTGATGCTGTGCATGGGGCCAACGTGCCGGTTATCAACCACCTCTCTGAGCAGTCACCCACTCCATCTGACAAAACAGGTCTCCCAGCCTGGCTTTGAACTTAATGTCAACAGACAGAAAAGTATGGGAAAAGGGGTCTGTGGGGTGGAGGCCCCCAGCCCCTGCCGGGCTTTGCTGCGTATTTTCCTGCAAACCACGGTTAACGGCATGGGAATTTTCTGAAAGCATTACACAGGTTTCAAAGTACTGTGATGTCGATTTCCAGTGTGGTGCTTTTTCAGTTTTTCTATACTTGTTTGGTCTTAAACAATTTCAGGAGAAATTCAGAAGTAAACAAATGGCAGGATGCTCTGGCTGAAGCTCTCAGGGAGTCACGCTAGCTGTAGGTCAGCTCGAAAACAGCTCAGACGATCGCTTTTTTTTTTTTTTTTACATCTAAAGAAAGCCAGCTCACAACTTTGAAGGCTGTAATCCGTATAATAAAACACAGGGTGGGCGAGGCAGATTCGGCAGCATCTGCTGAAAAGTCCCACACCATCCAGAATGTACAATAATGGATGCTATCAGGCGGTGAACTCTTATTTACAGGGCCATATGCTTTACAAGGAATGTTGATAGGTTGCCCTTATCTCTGTTTGTCATCACTCCTATCCTTCATTTCACTGCTTCCAAAGGAAAACACTCCAAATTGTTAGTGTCCTCCACTGAGCCACTGCCATTTCTTATTTCTTATGTTGGCCCTTCCTCCCTGGAGCTTTCTGCCCCCAAACCTGAGCTCCCTTGTCATTTCACTTTAAAGATGAGGAAGAGGTTAGCTTTACACAGCACGGTGGTACCCACACAGTTGTCTCTTTATAACTGGCTAGCAAGCTTGTCACCTGGTGCCAACATCTGAAGACAGGAGCTTAGAAAAAAATGGCACAATAAAGCACACAAGCCCATAAAACCACACTTAGTGATTTGTCATGCTTCTCTGCATCCTGTTAAAAACGGGCCCTGTTTTCACCAGCAGTCTGAGGGCTGCTCCGTTTTCCTGCATGCGTTCCCCATATAAACCTGATGCTAGCCCTCATACATGCCAGCAAACCCCACAGCAGAGAGCACTGCTATTTTGGGGTGTCCTCACCTGCAGGACAGTGCACCAAGGTGATTTGCCTTGTGTCCTGGAGTGCAAGCAAAGAAATGGGACCAGCAGGACTCTGCTGTGGCTGGGTTTGCTAAATACCATATCCTCTACCAACTTGTAAGACTTCATTGACAATGATTTTCCTTCTCCAAACAAAAAAAGTCAAGTATGGTGTGGAGGTCCCATGGGACCTGGAGGGGACAGTGGAGAAGGCGTGTTCCCTGGTCACCTTCCCTGCTGCTTCCCCAGAGCGTGTGCAGGACCTCCTTGTGCAAGGACCTCAAGGCACTGGGCTCTCGAAAAGCCTCCACCCATGGGTGCAGAGCCTGGTCAGGGGAAGACTGGTCAACCAGGCCCCAAAGCACCCAGCAAGAAGGAGAGCAGCCAGTGCTAGGGCTGTGAGTTGGCTCTGGGTTCACTGGTCCTTGGTCAGATCCATGTGGTATAAATAGATATTTTCTCCCTCTAGGTTTTCCACTGAGCAAGCACCAACCAGAGCACCTGGTAGGGGGCATTCCTCTTCCCATTCCTTTGGGCTTTATCAGTTCCTAGACTCACTGAGTTTTCCAAGTGATTTTGCACTAGGAGTGACACAGAGCTGTGGACAAGGACCTGTGCTGCTGTCTGCTGTTCTCATGTGTGAACAGAAAACAGCATCCTGGTGCTCTCTCCATTCAAAAGGGCCAGGTCTTTTGCTGCTTTCATTTTCTCTCCTCTGCCAAAATTTGTGCATGTGGCTTGTTACACAGCGCAGGAGGCTCTGCTTTTTGACATTGTAAAGCTCAGTATATCAAAGGCAGCTATCAGTGCACAGAAATTTGGTAAAATGCCTATGGTGTGTACAGGGAGAAGGGACTCTCCATGGAGCCAGCCCAGCTCAGATGCAGTAAGGCAGTATTGCACAGGAGAAGGGGGACACGAGGAGTTTCTATGCTCAGGCAAAAAAGCTGAGCAGACTAACAGCCCCCTGGAAAGCCTCAGCTGAGAGCAACACCAGGAGCTCTGCAGGAGGTGGAGGAGCAGGCGAGGAGGGGGCTGTGACCTCCTCTCCCCACACTGAGCGGCAGAGCTAGTCTTGCAAGGATGGGCGGTATGAAAGGACATGGTGAAGCCACTCAAGGGGCTGGCTTTGCAATGCTCTCCTCGGCCAAAAACGCAGCAGAGTGGATGATTCAGGAGGTGTCTTTAATGCTGTTTTTTTGTGAGGTTTCATTTAATTCCAAATTCAGAGTATTTTCTTACTCAACCACTTTTTTGTCCTTCATATTGTGTCGTTACCTCACTCTTGCAGGGAAAGCAGTCCAGAAGCTCTGGCTGCCTAGTGCAGAGGGTGAATTGCAGCTTGCCCTGTACCACTGCAAAACATCTGTATTCATAAAACATGCTTGTTTTGCAAAAATAGGGAAAGGGGACGGGTGTTATTGCCTGTAATGTTTTGTCTGACTTTCCAGTATTTTAGCTCAGATGGTTTTATAAGGTTAGGAGAGTCGCACTTTAGGGATGCATGGCAAACGAGCTGTTGTACGAGCCTTGTAGGAAAAGATTGATGGCTAGATTGGTTGTTTTGACACATCTGAGAGTCTCGTCTCCCATGTGCTTTTAGGAGTGCAGAATGTGTAATTTCCCTCATTACGTAAGGGCTCAGAGGATCTGCTCTTCTGCGCCTCCTCTTTCTGGAGCAGCTTTCAGTAACACGGCTCGGGTATCAACTGAACTTATGGTCATGCCTGAGCCACCTCCTGGGGTTGGCTCATTGCAAAACTCGGAGAAGGGGAGGTGTGGGCTGGGGGCAGCAGCTGGAGACACAGAAGGAAAACTGTTAATATGGGAGAGACTGCCTGTAAGAAAATAATTGCAAAATAATTGGAGAAACTGGGATTCCTTTGCTGGAAAACGATTTTTGTCAGCCTCTCTGATGTCCAATCGCATAAGAAGAAAGTAGTAAAGAAACTTGACTCACTTTTTTATACCAAACAAAAGTGCCTTCCTTCCTTAATAACATACCAAAGGTATGTTGTTTGTTTGTTTGTGTGAGGCAAACAGATCTTCCTGTGGGAGCAGGAAACTGCAGGGCTCGCAGCTGTGCAAACAGAGGGCACGCTTGCAACTGCCCAGCACACGCAGGACTGCTCCGTACGGGGGCAGAGGTGGAAAAAACGAGGCTTCAAGGTTTCTTTTTTGAGTATTCCACTTTGTTCACTGTTAGCTTGAAGCTAAGCAGGGAGTGATGCTAAGCACATTTCTTCTTATGGCCGGGGTTTCCACCTCTTGCCTTGTAGCAAATAGGGGATTATACTGTTGTTCAGGAAGAACAACTATATTTCATAACAGCAACTGTGCTTTCCAGAAATGTGGGCAAGGTCCAGTTCTCCCCTCTCAGCTCCCTCAGGCAATCAAGGTGCAGGCAGCCACTGCTCCATCCCCTGAGAGACTGCGTGCACTAACGTACTCCATAGTGCAGCACCCCTACTCTCATGGCCCAAGTGTGGGCAGCTACCCCATCTAATTAGGTACAGGTGCCAGAGGTGGTGCCTTGCCTGGTGTGTGTTGCTGAGTCTTGTGCTCACACATTTCTGTTCCCGCCTCCTGTCTTCTAGTCTTGCTTTCTTCTCTTGGTCAGGTCCCTGGGCCTCAGGCAATGATGGACAGGTCCCACCTTGGGATACTACCTCATATCTCAACCTTTGCCATGCAGTGAGTGCGCCCTTCCTTTGGTTTCTCCGGTGTTTGATCACAGCACCTCTCTCAGCTCCCACCCTCTTTCCGTGTCTCCACAGTTGTCCTTATCCAACTGCCCACATCCTGGCTGCCATTCCCACCATTGGCCTTTGCTTTGGCAAACACTGCTGTAGGTAGATGTCCAGGCAGCGCGACCGAGGAGCACCGGAGGCTACTGGAAGATGGCGAAACAAAGGGCTGACACATGGCAAAATGCCACTGCAGAAAGATTCCCCGCGGTGAGTGCGGTGGCCTGGAACGGCCTCGGCCCCAGGGCTCAGGGGTTGCTTTTTCTGTGCCATGTTGACTTAACTTTGTAAGAAGCCCATCTTGACGGCATCTGAGCATCCCTGTGGAGTTGTCTCTTTGTTAACTGTGTTATCAATTAAAGCCTCGCTGTAATCCAAAGAACCTTTCTGATTACCCTTCCTGGCACACTTTTTATTAGAAATAGCCCTTACCCATTCTAGCCTGCTACTTCTCCTGCTGCAGAAGATATCTGAAGCTTTTCTCTCCAGTTCAGGGCCTCCTTTTGTCAGGTTTCCCATCCCAAGGTAGGAAAGGAGCAGCTTACCTGCATTCCCTCAAAGCTGGCCAACGGGGAACTGCAGACCTTGGGCTTTGTCGCAGCCTTGTCTGGTATAAAACAACAGAAACAACAAAACCCCAGTGGATGTGTCTTTTTTTTCCATAGTGGAACATTTTAAAAGCCAGACGGGAAGCTTTTCCCACGTGATGGCCTGTAGCAAAGACAAACTGACTCCTGGTGATTTTAGGAGAGCTGCTGGGTTTGGAGAATTAATTTCCATTGTATTACTTAATTCAATTTGCCTGCACTCGGTAAATGTATTTTTGCTTTACTTCTTCTAGCTTATGTTTGAATAACTTGATAGAGAAATGGGGTCTGGCTTCTGCAGAAAAAAGAAAACTCCCCTGTCCTTTGAGAGCCGATATTCATTCATTTCCTTGCCCTCGGTGCATTTTTCTGTCGAGATCCCCATTCTCTGAGCTCATTACATTCCCCATCTCCTCTCCCCTCCAGGCCCCAGCAAACATCTCCCACTAGCCCTGCAGTTTGACCTTGGACCTCAGTTGCTCTCCCTATCTGACCCCAGCTGTGGATCCTGGCAAACCTCCAAGCCGGGGAGCTCCGGGACAGAGAGGAAGAAGGACAGAAGTTTGCCTTTCTTGACTCCTGTTCTCCCTAAGACGCATGGCAGCTGCAATAAGAGGTCATCACTGGGCACACGGATTCACGCTTCCTGAAAGAATAATCTTTTTGGGAAAACTTGCCCAAAATTGAGGGCCAAAGTACTACTGCGTTCTGTACCAGTTTGTAAGAGTACAGCGATGTAATGTCAGGTTTTGGCACAGGATCCAGAAATCGTAGGAGAGCTGGGAGGGACGGGGGAGATCAAGGGTTTGGGAAACAAGAGACAACAAGTCTAAGTGCAGCTTAGACATTCAATTATGCTTTAACCCAAACCATAGCTTTTACCAGTCACCTTACTGCTTTCAAGAATGCATTTTCATTCCTAGCTATAAATCAGTCCTACTCAGTAACTGGCAGTTTCACCCAACAAGCAACTGGCCAGTGTGTGGTAGAATGCAAATAGCAATTGGAGAAGGGATGATATTAAGATACAATAACGAAAGTTGACATGTTTGGGATATCTGGGAACAGTGACCTACCGGTCATCTCTCTCTCTCTCAGTAATTGTAATTGACAGGCTACTGCATTTGCAATAATTTAGGAATACTACAGGAAGAGTAATCCAAAAGATATTTTGCAGGAAGGTCTTGGGAAAAATTGTCTCCATACACACACTCCATTCTCTGAGAAGTTGAGTAAGCAACTCTATTCCTATTTTTTGTGAAAGTAATACATCCCAAAGGTTAAAGGATCTTTGAGATTTGTGATGAAAGGGCAGTGACTGGCTGCAGAAAAGGGTATTTTATAATTCTGGAGTATTTTACCCACTCTGCTGGCCTTTGGCAGGGCTTGGTCTGAGAGACTCACTGCTATAATTAATACAGCTTGTCAGCTCCCAGTTTCTGAAAAATCTCAGCTTTCTTTTTCCAAAGTAGGAGAAGTACAAATCTCCTAATTGCAAAATGAAGCCGCAATGAGTGAATGGATGTCGTTATCCACAAAGGTTGCTCTGAACTCTAGAAATCAGCATGTTTACATTAAGAGCGTTAGCACTGAACTCTAATGATCATTATTACTAGCTATTTCTTCACTGATTTTACAAACAACTATTCAGTACTCCAAGATTATGGACAGTTTTATTTCCTGGGGAAAAAGTAACCATTTGGACTTTTTTTTGCCTTTAGACTTTTTCCCTCCCTTCCTCCACTCTGATGCTTAGTTCTAGGAAACAACCTACAAGTAAATATCTGCACTGAATAACTTTTTCTCTGATCACTGGCATTAATTAATGAACATTAGCATCCTGGTCAGATATTAAGATGAAGTCCACACTGTGGCCCTGTCTTCGTGCGCTCCTGACCTGTGCAAGTAGCTGATCAGTATTTGTAAATCAGGCACCAGCACAAACACATGCCCAGGGGTTGCCTCACTGGTGGCATCTGTACAGAAATGTCAGAGTGGATACAGATGAATAAACAAACTGGGCATGTTTAAACATATGTCTGTGGTTATACAATATAGATTTTGAAAAACCTACCTACTGTTTCGATAGAACGGGGACAGAGAATCTCCTGGGTAAAGCTGGGCTTTGCCCCAATGCCAGTTTGTGTGCTGAAAACCTCTTTCAGAAGTGCATTTCAAGTTTGCTTTTCTGGGAAATGTCACAGGCAGCTTTCCTGTATCACAAGGTAACTTTCAGCATAGCTAGACATCGCTCCAGTTTCCTTCTCCTGTAGTAGCTTAAAATCTTACAACTGCTGTTCCTCCAGCAGGAAAATCAAGCAGAGTTGCTGTCGCTCTCCAGATGGGAACTGACATATGCTGCTATAACATACAATTGCATTTAAAGCAGGGAACCGAGAAGCAATGCGGCATTCCTGGGAGTCTGGGCCCACCATGACTCTGTGTCAAGGAGAAATTCAGGTGTGCACCTTGCTCCCAGCAGAAAGAAATCCACATGCATTCACTGGGAGAGGGCCAAGCTGCACCAACAGGTCCCAGTCTGGGTTCAATTTCCTCAGGTTCTCCTATGAAGTTGGGGACAGATAAAAGAAAGGGAGATTTCCTACTTGATTGTTTATTTTGTATCACTTTTCCCCTCTGCTGGAGAAGTGAATATTGCCTGGGACCTTGCAAAGAAATTTGACTGTGGGAATACAGATGGTACTTGAATGAAGAGCTGTCTTGCTCTGGAATTTGTGGATCAGTGCAAATAGCTGTTAAATATAAAACATTCTGTATATGTACATGTACTTATGTACACAGGCTCTTTTAAATCACAAACTCATTTTAAGCCAAACTTTGAAAAGGATTTTGCAAAAGAAAAAAAAAGTGAAAATGCAACTATCAATAACACAGCCAAAATGTGTGCTCCGAATAATCACCTCAGCAGAAGACTTGATTTATTCTGTTTAAATGTTGTTTTATATCTGGATTGAGATCATTCTTAAAGGGTGATCCCTTAAAACTCTTCTAGTCTGCCCAGTAGCTTTGTGGCAGGTACTTTGTCTGGGACGAAACAACTCACTTCTATAAATCAACTGTAATTTGGGGGGGAGTAGTATCTTTTAGTGGACTTGGCATTAGTTCATTCTCTCACCAAAATTCTAAATCCTTTGAACTTTCACTGATCATTCTGCACAGTTTTGTTGAATAATAGTTAAGGATTTCAGCTTAGTATTTCTACTTAGAAATTTATATATTTTTTAATTTTCCATTTGACTGCTCTAATTTGCTCCAGTATGACTGCCCCTTAGAGGCCAGTTTGGGATTATCGCAATAATTTGCTCGTCCCTGTGTGGTACCACTTTGACAACACTTCCTCAGCAGCAGCCTTGCTTGCTTATCTGGTGCAGCTTTCTAAGGCACCTTAAATCCACCACTTCACATCTATTGACTATTGCTGTTCAATTCCTGGTTCCTTTTGTTCTTTGAGGCTTTTATGTGGAGAGGCTACAGCAAAATCCTTTGAAATATGGGCTCTGTTCTGTAGAAGTAAATTGGGGCAGGGGGAAGGGGGCAGAAGGAGGGGAAATATCCATTAATTTCATCGAAGATTGACTAACCGCAATGACTTTAGCCTTTTCAGTTCTTGTTTGTTTGTCTAAGCTTCATTATTTCAAATGGGCCAAAGCGCTCTCTCCAGCAGGAAAACGTTAGGGATATAATTAATTCAAGGCATTTGAGATTTCCTGTCAAAATGGCAGACATTCAACAAGCTGTGAAGATTGCTGAGTTTCATGTCCACTCGGAGCTGATGCTCAGACAATTTTCCCCGCGTACCTCTCTGCACAGCTCGCACATCTCTTCGTTTTGAATTCTTCCTCCACAGCCAAACCCAGTTCCTCATGCTGACCCTCAATCTCTTCAAAACCTCCTGTCAAACCCATTGCTACCACTTCTCCCTACCCTCTCCGAGGGCAGTGGTGACTCCGTGAGAAGTGTCTGGAACTTGCCTGGCTGCCCGTGCCCTGAGGAGGAGCAGCAGACTACCAGCATGTGCTACGGGGATGCTGGGCCACCTCCCTTCATCGTGGTTGCAACGCCTGAGCGGGGCAGTGGGCCTGGAGTCATACCATGACCTTGTTGCTGGTCACTGGTGGGCTGGCCAGGAAACTGCAGCAAAAGGGGGTGTAGGAGCAAGAGGACAAGTAATGGAAAACAGGGAGAAAAGAGCTTTGGAGACTTTAAAGGAACAAAGCCTATGGCTACATGGCTGGGTGCAAGCCAGCTCCAGACTTTCAGGCACATTAGCAGAAGACTGTTAAACAACACTTAAACAGCAAAATAAAGAAACTCTTCTTGGCAGCAGGGCTCTTCTGTGGGGTACTATGCCCCCCAAGAAAACTTCCTGGCAGCTATCTGCCTCGGGCTGCGGAGACACACCCGGTGACAGGGAAGGGCTTGACTACGAATAAAAACAATGTATTTAAATACTTATGTGATTTGGTAGCATTTGGATTCCTCCTTTGGCTTTTTGTCTGTTCTGGCTCTTTGCATACGGTCGCAGCTTTCACACTGCTGTCTGGAAGACGCAGGCTCGTATTTTTTTTCCCCCTCTGTTACAGCAGAAATGGAGTGGATCGCTCAGAGAACACGTCTGTTCACAAACACTTGTGTTTCAGAGATTAGATGTCAATGAAAGAGTGAAATGGTTTTCTGATTTGTCAAAAGTCCAGCAGGTTAGACTTTAACTTAGCAGAAAATGATCAAATTAGATGTGACAGAAGCATGAGAAGTCCATACTATGGCCCTGTCTTGTAACTACACTGAAATTAGGTGAACAAATCTGGTTGATAATGGCTTTAGAAAAGTAAACGCAGCATCTAAATTTGACAGCTATGTGGTTGAACTGATAGATATGATGATTATTGTTGGCACGCAGCGGAAAAATAGAATTACATTGTGTTTAATCAAAGGGACCTAGTCTGGGATAAGCCTTGGATCCCTCCTCTACATGAAAAACAGCCTTTAGAACAAAGGAAGTTCTGCATAATGTTATTTAGTCTGCATGAACCACTAACTGTATGTCAGAGCCCTGATGAAGTCACTGCTTAGAAACCATTAAGAGATAGCGTACAATCGATGTGATATACTTTGCTTTAGTTGGGAGTCATGCTTCTGGCAAGTAATCCAGCGATCAGGTCCAGCGTGCACACACAAAAATTACCAACAAGCTAAGGTACACCAGATACAAAACCCTGAAGCATTCTGCCACCCTAAAAAAGAGTTTCCTTTTAAAATGTGCTGGAAGACTGCTCTTGTCTCTCATCTGTAATGTGAGTCAGAATAGTAGATTTGTCTGAAAGGGCAAATCTCCAAGGACCAGTTTGATAGCAGAGAAAATATGCCTTCTGGCCTCCTATCAAATTTTAATATGCATCTAATGCTGACACTAGTGGTCAAGGGAAGAAGCGTATTCTTTGCTTTGGTTAAAAAATCGTATTTCCTGCAGGAAAGGAGCCCTCGCAGAATGAGAACCACTGCCAGTAGAAATGGATACCTGAGCCCTAACAAATTATTTGCCGGGGGAAACATTTTAATTTAGTCACATGGTTCACCCCCACTCAAATTCATTAAATCACGAAGGTAAGGCAAATCATGTGCTAACAGGGGCTGTAGCTATAGGAGCGCACAGGAGGAGTGAGGAGTGAGGAGTGGAAGGGTGTGAGTGCCATCCATTGCCTATCACAGAATAAATCAGAGCTGAAACCTTTCTTTTGTGCGGTTTGGAACAGACGTGGGCCTCGAAGACAGAAGATTTGGACCAAAAGACAAGTCATTCCTTTATCTAGTTGTAATTAACTGCAGGTGGTTTCTGCTAACATAATGCAGATTTGAGTCTCATTTATCTTTTTTTGGAGACAGCATAGCTCTCACATTTTTGGGAAAAGTCAGAAGAAAAAAATTAATTGTTTTCTTATTATGGCAGATCACATCTTTCTGTTTGAATTCTTGGCTAGTTTTTCTTTCTTTTGATAATGATAACACTGCCTGCCACTCTCTGACAGATGAGCTGAACATGACATGGGACAAACCAAAACTGGTGAAGACCTGGGCCAACATTATTAAAACTGAGTCTTGTCTATCGGAACAGCTATGAAAATAGATGTTTCTACTGGTGCATACTTGTCTCCCTCCCTGCCAGTAAATCAGAACCATCAAATCCTCTTGCTCAGTCTTACTCTGCATTTTGTAAGAGAAAGATTTTTGTTTGATTTTTCCTTCTTGCTTCTTGGCTGTGTCAGCTACAAAACCCTGTAGCCCTGACACATCTCTTTTTCCTCTCTCTCTCTTTTACATCAGTGTAAATCAGGAATAACTCACTGGAGAAGCCAAGGCAGTATAAAGCTGCTGGGACAAAGCTGGGGCTGTTGTTTCTACTCCATGCCGGCCTGAGAGCAGACACCTAACACCGTGTTGCCTGAACGCTGCTTGTAGTCATTCCTCTCTGGAAACTTTATTCTTCTTAAGGGAGCCCTGAGCTCTGGATATTTGGCCTCTTTCTGGTCCCCTCAGTCTCCAAAGAGAGAAAGGGGCTCAAAGACCAATGGAGAGATTCAGAGGTGCAATTAATTGAAATGGGATAAGATCTGCATGGACTTCTTGCATGACATGGCTCTGCACTGATGGCTGAGAGGAGCCGGGGGTAAGCTCCAAGAAGGAGCTTGTGCTTCTCCTGGAGGGAGAAAAATGTAATGTTATTCTCTCCTTGTGCTGCAGCTGAAGCTAGTTTCAGTGGTCTGGGGCAATAATGCTCCTTAGCACAAAGCAAACAGCAGCAAGAGATGCTGGGAACTCTCTGGATCCTTTTTGTGTTGCGAACAGCCACGACTTGCATGTGTCCATTGCAACAGCAGAAAAGGTGAAACATGAAACTGCTCCCCCACCCTGGTTTTTAAGGAAGTATCAGGCTCTGGCAAGTTTGGACACCTGCAGCAATTGACTTCTTTCCAGCACAAGTCTTCCAGCAGAAGTCCAGAGGCATTCAGCTTCCCAGCAAGTCATTTTCTCCTAGGGAAGAGGCATAAGAGAAGGGGGAAAATGGAGGGAAAGTGAGAGAAGATGATACAAGGACAAAATGTTCCAAAAGCAAAATGCTTTGCAGGCTGTGGGTTGGGAGGAAGGAGGAAAGAAACAGAACATGCAAGACAAAGTGTATGTTTGAGGTAGCTACAGCTGTCATGTTCTGTTTCAGTATTGGTTGTTATCTTTGGGAAAAAATGGTGAGTGGGAAGATGTGCTAATGTGTTAAGGCTGTTAAGATGGGATGGAAAGTCTCAAAGATGCAGGGTAGGTATACAGTTGAGACTGATCATATCGTCGTTTCCTTCACCTCCCCAAAAACCAGCAATAAGACTGAGAGAACTGAACATACCAGAATAAATTCCTGTCTTGGCTACTTGGGAGAAACTCCAGGACAACCCTAATATAATCAGGGTCAGATTTTGGCCAGAGCTGTAGGATGCATTAGGAGACCACTGCAATACTTCTGATAGGCGGTGGGTCGGTTCATTTAATACCACAATGAGGTGTTCCCCCTTGCTTAACATGAGTATAGACCCTGCTGTCACTTTGGTGTATAAGCAGGGTTTCCAACTATTTAGTTTCTCTTTTAAGTGCTTGTGTTATTTTTGAGAATTATGACCTGTTTTCATGCTTATATTACGATTTTTATAAATTTAAAATCAGCCTCCAAAGCATTTTAGTCGAAACTTTCCTGATGATTTCAATTTGTTGGTTTTGTCTACTTCAAGAACCTACATGCTTAAATCATTGAACTTCTCAAAAAATGCATTTGAAGACACTAACTGAAAACTTTGAGTTTGTTTCAAGCCAATTTCATTTCCAACAGCTGAACTTTCAGCAGTGGCTGTGAGGTGATGTTATTTATTTAGTTTATCTTCGGTTGGCTAAAGCCAAGAAACTGTGCTTGTCTGGCACATCAGCATGGAAACCAATACGAGGCATAAACAAGCACATGATCTAGTCCCTGAGGAATATTGTATTATATGGCATGGATAGGCATATATGCAAGTACACACACAAAAAGCATTATAATTGCTTAATACAGTGTGTACAGATGCATTTGTAGCTGACAGTTAGTGACAAAAAATTAGATGCATAAAGTCCCTAGAATGTGTTAGAAAACAAAAACTCAAAAAAAGAGAATAAAAAGTGGATAAATATTGCAAAACTTGGATTTAACTCCCAGTATTTGCGGAAAATCTTTAACCTTTTTGAAGACTATATTACATGTTTACAACGGACTTAATTTCTTATGAAGTAGAAGTTATTCAGTCTTCCCCACTGCACTAAGTCACACAAATATGATTTGTGCTTGAAATTTGTAGTATATGAATGGATTTTAAGTGGTTCCAGCAATTCCATTAAAAGAGGATGGAATAAATAAGTGAATGGTTTGCCAAAGGTGGAGACACCACAGTTGTGAAACTAGCCAGTGGTTTATGTCAAACACAGTCATTTAAAAAATATAGTGGTGAATTAAAGTAAAAGTGACTTAAAGATTAGGTACTCTACAAAGTGTTGCTCTAAATGAAGACAGCGGTATGGGCAGTAACATCTGGATGAAATAAAGCCCCATCTGAGAACTGAAGTAAAATAACATTATTTGAACAATTTCTGTGTTAGAAAGTAGAACCTAATACCAGGAACAAGGGTCTCTGGGAGTTTTTGGAAGAGGGACAAAAAGTTGACAATTGATACAAAATTTTCAGCAGCTCTACTGTCCATTTTAAATTAGGCACTTCTTAGCTTTTGCTTATGACATGCCCATTGCCTGACCACCCTGCCTGCTTGGGGCATTGTGGAGGTGTAAAGTCAGCAGAAGGAGATGTAAAGCCAGCTGAAAAGAGAGCAAGGGTGGGACAGCACTTAATTGCAAATGTATTGTGAGATAATCCCTTCTTTGTAACTCCTCTGCTTTCACCTGAGGCCACATGGGGACTGAATGTCCCACTGTGTGTGCTTTTGCTTGTGAGAAAACACACATAACAGCCAAGTCTAGGTTTTCCTTTTGTTCAGAGTTTTACTACTGACTTGGTTTTAGTCACTATGGAGGTCCCATATACAAAGAGATTTTTACTTTCGTAAGAACCGTTGTCTTGCATATAATAATTTTCTCCTTTTGGCCAGCTTCTTCCTCATTAACCTACCAGGGAATTATACACACTAGGGTTTATTTAGATGATCTTTCAAGTGTCCTTCCTGTTTATAGAGTGATCAGCCACATGCACCAAACAAAATATGAGGCCAGGGAATGGAGGATACCATGCTAACAGGAAGCACCTTCATGTAAATAATGGTGATGCTCCACGCCGTCCAGTAACTACATCTTCCCGCAGGATGTGACTAGCTTTGAAATACTTGTTTGGAAACAGAAGTATTTCTTCTATTAACAGGATTAAGCAAAGTGAGAGATGGCCATGTTTGCATTAATTAAAAAAAAAAAAAAAGGTGGGTTCTGAATTGGAGTATAGAGGTTTTTCTTTGGGTTACTGATACTATTGTATCTTTGGAAGAGTTGAGCATTCCTTTGCCTGATGGACTGAGATAATTTCACCTTGATATTATTTACTGTGACCATATGAATGAACCTTCAAGTATGCACTGGGGAGAATAATACAGGTGATAGAACAGGCTCCTGGGAACTCACTGTTATACTTGCTCAGACATCTATTATTCCTAGGGTACCTATTTATGGTGTGATTATAGTTGTGGTTATTACTGTATTTGTGCCATTATTTAAGGACACATATGGACACCAGAACAGAGACATCCCCAGCATAAAGTCTCGCCAGATTGCTTTCTGAAAACAAAAGTGTCTGCACGTTCAAAAATGCTTGCCAAATAAAAAAGTGAAGACAAATTTGTTAGTTTTTATTAAGAAGTTTTTTTTCAATTTGGCACTAAATGTTGATTTAAAATGAAGCTGAGAGTTTCTGTAAAACCTTTAGAATTTTATGGTGCTGCCCAGCGCTCAAGGATGAAATGTTTGTTTCTGCATCTAAAATGGACCTTGGTGGTCCCTCAGTAGGTGACAGTTGCCTGTGACCTCCTGTGGGCCCAGGCCTGCATATGGTGCACTGACCTCACCCGCTCACAAACAGACAACAAAGATGATCTAGAAGCTCCTTGGTGAACAAAATTAAACACTGCAGGTCAAATGGAAATCAATTACAAGCTGTGCAGAAGACTGTGGAAGTCAGCACCAGCTCTCACCCACGAACTGGGATGGAGGCAATCAAATGTTAGGTCAGTTCAGGTCACCCTGTGGCTTTGGTGTCCATTTTTCACTCAATATAGGGTAGGGAACTCTAAACATCTGAGACAGCGGATGAAGTTAACGGATGACTTGGATATACTGATAGATCCTGCGCTGAACACATTGTGCCAGTACAAACAAATAAAATTATTTAAGCAAAAAAATAGCTCTTTTTGTAGTAAGCACAAGCATAGTCACATCCATCTAAACAAAATCTGTTAATTTTTGCATTTAAGACTTTGTCTCCGATTTATGTATGAAATCTATTTGGTATCATCTGTCTAATGCAATTAAACAGTTTTCAGCACTGAGCCTCTCTTAACATTTAAATGAACACAGAAACATTTTTTCTCCACAATAACAATTGGCAAGACTTTCAAGAAAAGCGCCTAAATGAATTAGAAACCCAAAACCTACTCACTTGTGTTTCTGTATAGCACAATGCTTTGAAATGGCCTATGGACTATCTTAAGATGTTATTTTATGCCACTAATCTTTGAAAACAGCTATGAGCTGAGATGGCATCAGTGCTTCAATTTAAAATGCAAGTCATGACTCCTTGTAACACTCATGTTACACGTCTATAATATGTACAAAAGTATCCTGAATGAAGAAATAAATTTTTAGCGTATCTAGTGGTTATTGCAGACTTCTGGAACTATGACAAGACTGAACCCATCATAAATTAACTTTGCGTCTTGACATGATGGAGTGACTTTCAACCTAAGTTGGTAACGAAAATGCAGGGTATTGCAGGCTGGGTCAGTGTACAATGGCGATGATGGACATGGATGTCTTCACCACAGTCCTTTTTATTTCCAAAGCATGTACAAAAGTCCCACAGGCACACATGGGATAAAACATTGTTGACTAAGCACCTGACCCAAAAACTAAGGACTGTCCTACCAATGTTTTTTTGGCTCTGAGTGACTTCAGTCTCTTTCTCTGTGCTTTTCTTTACGTTTCCTGCTACTTTTTGTTCTTGTTTTCTTAAAAACCTACCCTCACACAAAACAAGGCTCAGCACAGCCCCATCATACTGTTCATCCATTCCTGAGCAGATGTAACACGTGTAACTCACCGCTGGTTGGGGTGGTGATGAATTCCTGTATCTTGAGATCTCTGGGCTTTGCTGTCTGTAACCCACAGGGAGGCTGCCTATCAAACTGGTTGAAAGTAGTAAGCATACCCAGATTATAATTATTTTAGTGTGTGTGTCACACAGTTAATGATATGTGTGAGCTTTTGAACTGCCTTGTTTAGATTGGCATTTTGGGACAAGAACTTTATTTCTTGTGCCTGATACAGAGTTGAATACTTATGGCATTTAACCAACAACGATAACTTTGCAATGGGGAGCTTGCTGGATTTGTCTGTGATTTGGATGTTCTTGGGTGGCTGGGTATTTTCCAGCAATATTGCAGCAGGTTTATCTCTTTCATGGATAATGGGATTGATGCAGTAACAAAACATAATTTCAGTCTATGTAAGATGAAAAGCAACAATACTAGTAAGTCTACATATTAATGAGTATCTCTATGCTGCATTTATTTGAAGAAAGACTTCTCTTTCACATAATTATTTTATGTGTAGAAGACTATGGTATCTCATGTAAGTCTTCCCCTGGCCAGGAGTCCTGGAGGGACAAGTTAATTTCTATAAAATCAATTTGATAACAGAATCTATGCTTTTAAGATAGGAGTGTGTCCCAAGGAGGTCCTGGGTCATAGCATTAAATATTCTCCCTTGATCCCAGGGGCTTGGCTTCAATGCATGCCGGGATCTGAAGTCTCCATTGATAGGTGACTGCAGCTGCCTGCAAGGAGTCTCAACTGTGGAGTTTTATGGCCGGCATCTGGCTCACAGCTCATACCTTAAACATTCTCCGGGGAGCCGATAGTCTAATTTTTGTTCTTAACACACAAGAACAAAATTAAAATGAAAATCTAAAATGCAAACCTTTTTCCCAAACCATGTGAAGGTCAAGGAAATAACCTCTTCTGCAAAAACATCAGGAAAACACATACAGAAAAGCAGCTATCACAAATAAAAGTAAGCTGCTATTATAACACCACTAGCAGTCTCCTTTTTAAACTGGCTAGGAAGTGTGGAAAAGTTGAAAATGTTCTTTCAAATGACTTCCAACAGCAAAGGATAGGATATTGCACTGGGCAGGATATTCTAGCAGGTGGGTCCCTCTACCTTCTGCTCACACGTGTTTTCCATAATATGTCAAAGCAAAGAACTACTTTCCATATTTCTGTTTTTAAAAGTGAACTTTCAAAAGAAAATTCCACCACGGCTCTTCCATCACAAGTGGTCTAACGGCAATGATGGGGACACACGCAGAGTCCAGAGCAGAAATGCTGATGGTGTCCTTGGGAACAGGGCTCCCTACTTACCAGCAGGCCCTTCAAGAAATGCGTGAAGGGCTGGAGCTTGGGGGCTTCGGCCACCAGTTCCTGTTTGTAAGGAGGTTATTTGGCAGCAGTGTTCCCACACCCCCCTAAGGCTTCTGAGCAATGCAAGGGGAGATGATTTTCCCTGCCCCAGGATAAGCCCTGGCACCTGCCTCCTTGCACAGGAGATGCCATGGGAGGAAGGACAAGCAAAACTGAGTGTGGACAGAGGTGTTTCTGCCAGAAGCTACTCCATCCTCTCCCAAAAGCAGCTGCCACCCCATGCACCCTGCCTTGCCCTCAGCAGCTGTCAGTTGGCCACGTCTCTGGCATAAGTGACAGAACCAGGACTGCTTTGTTGCCAGAGGCAAAAGCCTGCTCTCCCTGGAGCTAGAACCAGTTCTGGGGCTGCCAGGGGCCAACTGAGTATAAATGCATTTGAGTAGAGAACTGCAGCCTCTCCCCCTACCCACAGGTCAGGAGAAGTTTGATCTGACGGCTCTATTGATGCAGAAGAGCAATGATAATTTCATTACACACAAAATGAACTGCAGCCCGGTGACTCAAAAAGCCCAGGTCTTTGTTGCAGCATTTGGTGCTGACTGTGTTTCTGTGTTTTTATGGTGCATACGTAGACTGCAGATCAAAGCCTATTTCTAGGTCATTTTACCTATAAGATTATTGAGGTTTCCTGCTAAATCACTGAGAACAGTGAAAATTTGCAGTATTTTTATTAAACTTGCACAGTCAGCACACAGCAAAATTAGAAGGTATGACAACTTGGGTTTGAGTACCTCAAAGAAACCAAAATGCTTAAAAACCAAACAGTTAAACAAAAGTCAACTTATAAGTCTCTTGAAGAGTCCCAGAGACCTTCCAATCTGTCTGCTGACACCTTCTGCCTGTCTCTGACCCTCCTAAATCAAAGCATTTATCTAAAGTACGAAAGTTGACAGTTTGCATTTAATAAAAGTTGCTTGTCTTGTCAGTCTGCAGAACTCTTGTTCCCGCTGGCCATTTCCTTGATGATGTGTTACAGCAATGCAATGGCCAGCAGCACTTACAGAAATAGATGCAAAAAGTGGCTTGATTAATTTTAAATATGTTCATTCTTGAATACAAAAAGTAGGTTGTATGAGAAAAAGAGGGGAGGGTTGTAAGGAGATGCTGTGTGTTTCAACTAGCAGAAGTTCCGTTTTAGGGGAAAGATTACTGTTCCTGATAACACACCATGGTACAACAACAAAAAAAAGACTATGTTTTGCTTATAGGCATTTTCAAGGGGTTTGTATTTAACAATGATTCTGAAACAGTTTCAAATTCCTGGGCAGAATTCTGCTCATCAGTAAAGTTAAAAGTCTATTACACTTGCAAGCATCAGAAAAAAACCTTTATGTAAATATGTGCTGCTTTTGCATCTCTGAAGTTTTACAGACTTAGGCTTCAGTCCTGTGTACTTGCACATGGGGCTTTTCTTTACCCATTTGCCTACATTTTGTAGAATGTAGAATGGCATCAGATTGTAATTTTGAGAAATATATGTTTGCTTGCATGTCATGTACCATGTCCTCTTCATAAGGTAATGTTAGTATTTAGTGCTGAGTACCCCGCCAGCCATCACGAAACAGCCTCCTGTTATGTTTTATGGGTACTGAAATTAATTGGTTGTACTTAGTTTTTCTCTTGTTTAGAAGAAAGATCTTTTCTGATATACTGTAGAGTACACATCAGATGGAGGCAGTCCTAGTTAATGCTAAACAATATTCATTTGTTTACAAGCATTCGCTCTTCCCTGGACTGGAAGGGAACTGTAGAGCCTTCCCGGTGACCACGGATGGCTGCATCATCTGAAACAGCCTCTGAAATTTTAGGCTACTTCAGGGCTGTAGACCCTACTCGATAGCTTGGAGAGGAGAGCCAAGTGTGTTGAGACCAGTTTAGGCACCAAGCAAGATCAGCCAGGGTGTAGAGAGCATCAGACTGCTGGTAGCAGCCTAAGATCACCTGTAGGTCCTGCTGCCTATTTTTCCTATGCTGAGCTGTTGCATCTTCTTCAAGGGAGGGAAGAGGTAAAAGGGAAGTGGGCGAGCGTGTCCAGGCCCAGCAATAAGGAAGGATGGGCAGGATAGTTGAGGAGCAGCAAACCTAGCTGAAGCCCCTCAGCCTCCTCTTACCTGCAGACCCACACTGATCCCTTTCTGGAAGGCTGTGACAGGGTGTAGGGGAGTGGATATGTTAGGAGGGGTGGTGGCATGGCCCGTGCAACGTTAGCAAGGCAGTGCGGATAGAAACGTGGCATGGCGAGCCTGCACAGACAGATGTGGTGAGACCAAACTGTGGTTGAGGACATTTGTGTATGGTCCATGTGTGTAATTCCTGGGTTCATTTTTACCAACAGCGTTTATTGGCGACTCCAGAAATGCCCGCATAAACCTCAGTCTGGGTCAGAAGAAGCACTCAGGTGTGCCCACCTCTGTTTCTCAAGACTTCGTGAGTATCTCCTTCTGTCCAGCTCACAGGTACTTTTTGAAACTTTATTTCTATCAAATGTAGATGGTAATAGAGCTAATACTCTTTTATTGTCCCAGGCTGCCAGAATAGCTTTAAATCTATGTATTGGGAACTTCAATCAGGTATTTTTATTTAGAATAAATTCAGTTCTAAAGTCTCCTTGATTAGAAGCAACATGCTTTAAATACATACTTTCTTTCTTTATTTTATGGACTACACTCTTCAAAACAAATATTCCTTAAGAAACTACAGAAATGCAAAATGCAATATTTTATATCTTTATCTTACTGTTGTTACTTTAAAAGGACCAAAGTAATAAATATGAGTTTTAAAAAATAATTGTTTCTGAGGTGGGGTTCAGGCCTGTAAATTGAGTTCAAGTTCAGAAGATTATGCTGGAGGTGCATGGAAAAGCCTTGAAGTAGGTATTTTAAAGAAACTTACAATTTAAAATTGAAATAAATGTTGTATTGAAAAACTAAGTATGCAGACCATGGCATGGGGCTTAGAAAAATGCAGGTGAGCTTCTGTTGATAGAAGTGGAAGGTGGCTTACCTTGTGCTCCTCTCCTCAAGGATGCTTGTGGGAGGCCCAGCTCACAAATCTCACTGTTGGACAGTACTGAATCCTGACCTACGTGTGGTTATAGCAAGAGCAGTTCTTTGGACAGCTTGGAAACTCATGACCCTCTGTTTGCAAAAGGCATTTTTAAATAGCAGCATTTTGGACTCTGCAAGTGATCTGTGCTTCAGCATAGAAAAGCATTTCTTTAGTTCATTTTTCTCTTAAGAAACTCCATTCCAAGTCAGCAATCTCATCTTCTGGTCCTGGTTAAGGCATCAGGCAAGGGAGTCAGGCTTTTACAGTGAAGCTTATACAAACACGCGCACCCCCACGCACCCTGGTTTGTTTTGTTATAAGGCAAGTGAGGGTCACCCAAAGCTTTAGCAGGGGAAGTTCAGAGCCTTAGTCCTGGTACTGACTGTGTTTTGAGAAGATGGAGCACAGCAGAGTTGCGATTTAGTTGCCTGAGGTGTTAGTAGTTTATTAGCTGTGTTTGTGGAGCCGATGAGAGCTTGGCCTTTGTGGTACCTGGTCTGCAATACAGAGCAGACCAGCGGGGCGGTTTCCTTGGTGAGGAATCTGCCCTTGAACAGTAGCCTGGATTGTGCAGATCCAGGTCAGCGCCCGCCTGGGTTAGCGAGTATCGTGCTTTAAAGTCATTAGAGAAGTCAAGTTGTGAGATACTGCATTTCATTTGGGAGTCCCAAAACCAGCACGGCCGGCGAAGCTGGGGGAGGCCAGGGGGATGGTGTGAACCCCCTCCCGGCCATACCACAGGGCCCCTTCCCAGAGGAGGGCTGCGATGTGCCCAAGCAGCCTGTAGCCACCCGCTGCCCTCTCTGCTCTGCAGGGGTTTTCTGAGCGTGGCTTCAAAACCGTGCTGTCTGGACTGAATACGTAAACCACACTGCGTAGCCTTAAACCCTAGGCTCAGCCTCCAGAGGGAAAGCGTGGGGGTTTCCTCTGGTAACAGAAAGCTGTGTTAGCAGTCTCCGTGCCAGGCTGCGGTGTGGAGGGAGTGTGTGAAAATAGCCAGTGCCAGCTGGCTCACATGCCCTCAGGACCACTTTTTTTTAAAATAATTTATGGTATAAAAAATTGTGTGAGCATGGTTTAGAGTAGCCCTGAGCTCCCTGTTTTAGGGCTACTTTGAATAACTTCTGGGAATCACAGACAGCCCTCAGGAGTCTCTAATGCAGGGAGGCAGCAACCAGCTCCCTTGTATCATCATTTCTATGCTGTTTTTTCACTGGGAGGTGCAGATGGCCGTGCCTAATGAGGCAGTTCCCTTTGCAAAAGCTACTCTGTCAGAAGACCAGATTTCTTCTTGCAATTCACCCATGATGGCTGAACAGTTCAGCCACAGAGTGCGGGTTGGACTGAGTTTGGTTTTAGCTGTATTTCCAAATCACCCTAATATGTAATTTTAATATATATGTATGTATGTGTAAATATATAATATCTATAATGTGTGTGTTATATACAAATCTATAACATACATCTTATATACATATTATCCTAGTTTTTATATATATATATAAGAATATGATATTTCTACTGACAATCTTACTGAAGAGTCAGTTATAGGCTTCCACAGTGTGTCGTGACACAGAATACTGCTGACAAGGCAGTAGCCTGGCATTGATTTTAAAATCAGATTCTTCTTTAATAATAGACACATTTTTGGTATTGATGGCATTAGGCTCTGCAGTGTCTACTAGAACCACTTTGTTCTGGTTGCTTGCCAGATCACTGACCCTATTGTTTCTCTTACACCTCTGTATTAAGTTTTTATGCAGTACTCAGATCCAAAGCAAAAGTTTTAACAGGACACTGAGCCTTCTATTCTTTCCACTTCTCTCTGTAACTCCAACTGCAATGCACTTCATTTAATTCACTGTAACTGCTTCTCCATTAATTGACCATTTATAATCCACTGGAACCATAACAATGACCTATGCGTTAAAATGAGAGTGATGGAGTATCCCCCCAACACAGAGTCAGCCCACCTTGAAAGCCCTGACATTACCACCACCCCACTGGATTAGAGGAGATGTGGTTTATATTAGTGACCTGAAGAAGGTTCATGCCCTCTGGGAGAAGGCTGTTCCCTGGAATGGCAGTGTGATTAATGGTTTATTTACAGCACTGACATCAAGGCTGTCAGGACTCTTCATCAGTCTTTGATGTAAAACACACTAAGAGGCCCTAGGTCATTCTTATCTGCTCAGAGAAGAGAAATCAGAAATGAAGAGTGGTTCAGTGTGGTTACCATTCTGGTACTAATATTTTCCACAATGGCAACAACAGAAGAAAATTACAATGTCACTTCTACTTCACTGGCCTTACTGGTGAGATGCTGTGACCACAGAGAGACTGTGGCTTCTCTTTTTTGCCTGGGGGGAGTGCAGCAAGAGAGCACTAGTGACAGGTAACGTGGTGAGAACATACAGATGCCTACATCAAATCCACAGGACACTGTGAGGGGTGAGTGCTTCAGTTCTGCACAGATCACAAACCAGGATGGATTTTTCATGTCCTGGGTGAAGTTGAGCTTAGACAGATATTTTTAGTGATTAATGTGTAGTCCCCAGCACTATCTTGTATAGACATTTCCAATTTTTAATATTTAATACTTTAATACTATTTTAGAAAAGGCTTCCGCTCCTGAAAACTTCCTCTGTTTTCTTGCTGAGTTGGCTAAGCATGGTCTGATTTTCTTCAGCTCTGTGTGCTGGTAAATCCCACGCAGCCTGCTGCTCTCATGGGCCGGCTGATCAGTGAGATAATATTGAGGCAGCGTCAGCCCTTTCCCTCAGCCCACTGGTGGGAACAGGCTTGCTGACACCCAGCACGTTTGCACAGGCAGCCACCTCCTTCCCTGCCCAATCCAGCTCCTGTGGTGCAGGACTCTTGCAGGAGAGCTTTTGAGTCGGGGGCGTTACGCAGTATTGTGCCTGTGGTGCTTCGGTTCTGCGTTGTCTTCACAGGGGATTTGCTTAAAAATGACTAAGATGCCTGAGAAGTTCTCCTGGGCCCAGTTGAAATAATAACTGGATGAAAACCAGTTACTGAATCTGAGCCAGATAAGACTGAAAATAATGCTGGGGGGGAAAGAAAACTATGTTGGAGAGCCTCAGCTTCACCAGAATTTCCCTCTGTTAAGAGGTCTGGCACTTGTGCTATCGGCGTGTTCCAACCCACTTGGCTTGGTGTGGGCTCCTCGCTATTTCCTGGTGCCTGAGCAGCACAGCCCTGTGAGATAGCTCTTCTGTGTACGATAGCCTGGCAGGCTGTGCTCTTTCTTACTGGGTTAAGATCTACAGATAGCAATCTATGACTTGCAGGAATATGCATAGGATATATGCCTGTGAATCAAACGGTTGATCTTAACAGGGCTCTGGTTTGTTCAAAACCCTGTTAATAGGCTTGCTTGGCAGAGCTGGCTTCCCAGAGCACATTTTGCTGGGGCCAGCTCCCTCCTTGGCTTCTTGTAGAGTACTGTATGGAATTAGTGTATGCAGTGAGGACCACCCAAAGCAAATGATTTCCATTAGAGCTAACGAGTCCTTAAACACAAGAGCGTAGCATCTACGTGCAACGGGACCCAGAGATTTCTCCACAGCAGGTGTTACTTACAGGAAGTAAAAAGCCCCAGGATGTAGTAGGAACAAACCGCCCAAATAAAGCAATCAAGAAAAAAATACAGAAGCAAATTAAAGTTTGCGCACAATGAAAACAGAGCTAAACAAAGGTGCACTTCCCTGTCCTAACTTTAATCCTCTAAAAGGTCTTCAGACATTGCAGTAGATGGCTTCTAGCCCACATGTGAAGATCCTAACTACCATTAGGCAAATGATTGTAATTAGCAGTCTAGTTGGTTTTACTTCCTGAAAGTGCAAATTGCAAATGCTTCACATATTCATCATTTGACATTTCTTCTAAGTTTCTTAGGGGAATAGTTCTCAGCTGTGGACCATTTGCAAATATTTCATTCTCAACATTTGACGTTTTTGCTGTTGGCAACTTAAATAGATTTTTCTTTCTTTCTTGGTTGGATGCCCCTTAATTAGTCAAAACCTTGTACAGCCAAGATGATATATGAGTGTAAAATCTTAGATGCCCAGCTCTGGTTAAGCAGGTGAAGTGAGCGATACTCAAACATTTCCACTAGAATACTGCTAAGGAGTATGTACACACATCTGTGCCAAAAAAACCTGCTTTTGATGCATACATTTCACACAAACACAAAAAAAAAAAAGTGAAAATTTTGCAAGAAGATGCAACATTGCTTTCCAGCTTTACCCTAAAAGCTATAGTATTTTCATGGCAAGTATTTCCATTTGATTAGTACAGTTCTGTGTACAGAACCCAAAACAGAAAGACTGGAAAAGACAGGAGAAAAAAAAAATACACAGAAAACATGTCTTTGTTGATGACTTTCCCTGTTTCTCTTTCCCCCCATTTCATGGAAGATTTGAGGTAACAGAAGTTTATGTGGCTGGTGAGTCACAACCAACAATCATTATACTCAATACACACTATACATATATTTTGGTATTTTCCAGCTCCCAGAGAAAGTTGCATCATTTTCTCATTTTCTAAAACTTTCCCAGACCACTCCCTTTGTAAAGTTTGTTAAAGGGCTTTTAGCCATTTTGTGGTCAAGGCTCTGTCCCCTGTGCAGCGTGCTAGTCCCAAAAAACGCTTCAGTAAACTCAGAACAAAGTTGGGCTACCCTCAGAAGCCCCCACTCCCTTTCTTCTCTCCCTCTCCCATCTCCATATGGGAACTCAAAAGCCTAAATTATTAAATGCTGCAGGGTTTGTTGTTGGTGATGAGCAGCTGCAGTGTAGAAATCAGCAAGGGAAACCTGGATTTTCTGGCACCCATCTTGGGAAACACCCAGACCTGCAGCCTGGTCCTCTCCCACAGCTTTTGTCTCACTGTTGCTACCTGAAGCTCATCCTTGGCCACACGCATCTCGTGGTTCCCTCCGTGCCAGCCGGAGAGATCCCTCTGCTCCTCTGCTGCCTGCCAGCCTGCCTACCTGCTGGAGGGGACACCTGCAGCCTGAGCTGCTGTGGGGCTGTCTCCTACAGTGCTTCAGTTGAAGTGTGCTGGGTGAGGAGCTAGCGAGGGTTAGGGAGCACTCGGGCACCAGCAGCCCAGCGAGCAGCAGGGGAGCTCTGTCCTT
The DNA here is from genome assembly GCF_018139145.2 of Gymnogyps californianus. Taxonomy (NCBI): domain Eukaryota; kingdom Metazoa; phylum Chordata; class Aves; order Accipitriformes; family Cathartidae; genus Gymnogyps; species Gymnogyps californianus. The sequence continues at coordinate 30,766,778 of NC_059474.1, read as the reverse complement.
CGGGTGCAGGGACAAGGCATCCAGAGCTGCTCTGGGCTGCTGACGGTCAGATCAGGCTAAGGAGCTCCCCATTTTTGTCCAGCTCTTTCCTGCCTGCAGTGCCCCGGTGGAAAGCAGAGACTGTCCTCCCCTCACAGGGAGAGCACAGGGCTCCTCCCAGGTAGAAGCAGGTGATGTACTTGCATGTTTTAGGTGACCAGCACCGCAAGGGTTAAAATGCAGCTTTGCCACAAGCACTATTTTAGGTACAACTCAATAAATCATTAGCAGCTGAATCATATCTGCTTCCCGGATCCCCTCCTTGAGGGAAAGGCAGCACTGCCAGCAACCTGCGTGACACACAGGAGGACCTACCGGTTTGCTGGTCCTGCTCGCCAGCCTGGAGCCAGCTCCCCACCCACCCTGCCTACGGAAGGAGGTGCAGAGGCTTTATCCAGCAGTCAGTGCAAAGCAGGAACAGGGGACTGTAGGCCATTTTACCCATTGGCATAGGTTAATGGGATGGGCCACAGCTTGTTTCTAAAGCCTAATTTCTGCAGCAGAAGTTGCAGCTTGAGCAAGCCGCTTTGCCTGTGCTCCCCCCTAAGCAGCATGTCAAATTTCTATTCTGTCTGCTGTATCCAGAGTCTGATATTGCTTCTTGAGTCTGACATAATCTGCTTTGCATCGCACAGAGTTCTTGCTGTGGGATGTATTGCAGGGTCTGACAGTCCTTACATTGTATGTAACAGTTCTTCAGGTGCCAAATTTTTCCAGTTTAACATGCAGCAGATGTGCTTGCAGTCTTTTCGGAGCTGTTTTAAAAAACAGCTACAGTCAATCTATTTTCAAAGCTGGCTGGTTAACTAATACGTCCTTGCTTAAGGGTGAATATTTTCATAACTAGCCGCAAGAATGGCTCATCATTTTTTCAGTGCTCCATCTATGAAGCACTTCATTAATGGCTATTGAAAAATCTACTGCCAGATTAATTTGTTGATATGATATGTTCTTTAAAAGTTTCTGCATCCAGCTGGAAAGTTAATGGTTAATAGTCAACCTTTGACAAATGCACTGATTCATTTTTGCAAGAAGGTATTGCAACTTTTTAATTCTGTAGGCGTTTCAGTTATCAAATACCTATGGGTTTGGATGAGGTGTCTGAAACATAGCTAAACTAAAACCTAAATGGATATATAACACTGACAAACTGAAAAGCAGAGCAGCCACAATACTCCAGGCACAATATCCCCTAAGAGTCATAACAGGCTTCTATTGAATAGTGCAAGTGTGGAAGGGGTATAATGCTGCTCCATCACAGTTAAAGACAAAACTCCCATTGACTTAACTGGGAACAGCATCAAAGCCAAGCAATAACATCTGATAATGAAGCAAATGGGAACCTTCTTGCACTGGGATAAACAAGAAGTGACGGCGTACTGCGTTGCTGTGCGTGAAGTTTTGTTTGACAAGAACTGAGTGTGAGGCATCCAGTCTTGTTCCCTGCTCACAGAAAGAAGCAGTGTTGACACAGGAGTTTTTACCATACTTTGGAGCTGTTTCTCCTCCTGTTGAAGTAGAAACACAACAGTGTTAGCTAAATTAGTGTCTTTTTTTACACACCAGACTGCAGAAGTGGTTTTCTGCAAGGATCAGCTGTACTGTAGTCAGGATACAGGAATGGAGCTCTGGTATGAGGTGATAATGTTTCTCCCCATTGGCTTGGTGGGACATTGTTGCCTGTTCTAGGGCTGGATCGAGAGGTGTAAGTTAGCTTTCAGCTCCTCAGTGTAGTGTTGGGGGTTGTCGCGTGATGCCTCTGTGGGTGGGTTGTGTGCCTCTTGCAATGCTCAGCCATAGCAAGTTGTGTTACTCAGCCTAGAGAGACAGGAGCATTGATGGTGCTGGGCACCACGTGAACAGATAAAGCTTTCTCTGTCTTGGACAAGCCACTTATGATAAGATCAATGGAGGAGATCTCACAACTTGAGCAGGATCTGGGACATGTATGGGAAGCCCAAGTCCATGAAGACAACCCCCAAAGACCCTGCTCAGCTACTCTCCCAACCTGGAGGCACTCAAATGCCATAGGCCTCCCCCCCTTCTTTGGGCTCTCCAGGCACTTAGGGCTCCTGTGCTTTCCCAGTAGCGCCTAGCTCCCTGCTTCAGGGCTTTGGCCGGACTTGGATCCAAGACTAGACGCTCCTCTGCTGAAGTCCCCTGGGATACTAAGCATGCTGAGTCTCACAGTGTGCATCTAACAGCCATGAGCACAACAGCCCTTCGTAAAGCAGCGGAGGCTTCTTCTGTCTTTTAAAGGATAGCAAGAGATGGCGAAGCAAGTGGCCTGCCACTTTAGGACACCTGGATCTAGCTCTCTTCTCAGTTTGAAGGCAGTCAAACCCACTGGTCTTGTTGGGTGACTGAGAAATGTTGCCCAGCTCCCGACTTGCTCTGCAGCACGTACCCACCTCGTCACGCCGATGGGCGAGCACCAAAGTGAGCATGGCTCTGATGAGAGCGTGTGCGCGGGATGGAGTTTGTGGTGGTGTAGCAGGCATGTCCTGGGCAGCGCAGGGGCACAGCCTGATGAGGAAGCCTAGCTGTCCTACACATGATCTCTGCTCTGGAGGCACGGGACTAGAAGTCAGAAGCGCCCAACAGCTGCCTTCAGGATACCAAATTCACAGTCTTGCCCTCTGTCTTCTCATGCTTTTGCTCTTGTCTATTTGTGTCACAGGATTTAATTTAAAAGCAATTTTACTAGCGTAAATGCTGATATTACTCAAGGGAACTGCGCTTTACTGGCAACGGGTGAAGTGTAAAGTACAGCTGAAGGAACAACATCTCAGCATAACATGTTAGCAAGCCCTGAGTCAGCACAGGCGCAACACTGTAATCAAGAACATTGCCTGTTTACTTCAGTGTGAGTAATATCAATCGTCTGTTCTTCATTAAATGGTTAGATCCTTGATAATAGGAAATTTCCTGGAGTTATATTTGGAAGTCCCATCCATCTCTCAAGAATTTACCTGCTGGCTCTTCACCTTGTGTGGCAACAGCAATGGCTTTGGCACCGGGGTGGCCAGCGACGAGGCTGATCCGGCTGGAGATGCTGGACACTCAGGAAATCCCAGAGGCGAATCAGAGCTGAAAATTAGTTGCTTTTTAATTTAGCTCAGATCTACAGGCCATGTGTGAGATAAAATAATGCCTGAGATATTAACGGTGTTCCCGGTTATGCTAAACTTTAAAAGGAACCTCTTAGCCTTATGCAGATTAGGCCTGGGTCTTTGACATGGAAACAATTACTACTTGAATGTGGTCTCTTTTTCACTGTCATCCTGAATTGGCCTTGCCTCTTAGCAAATGAATGCATGTCGAAAAGATTAATGGATTAAACATGGCCAGGGATAAGCCTATTACACTAAAGCCCTTTAAAATCAATCCATAGCTTGTAAAGGAAGAGATCACCTGAAATACAAGCCTTGGAATATCTACAGGGTGCCGTGACCATCCCTATACCATGGCTGCTGTCGTAGGTACAACTAGACCGGACATGCCAGCTCTGAGTGTCACACAGGCCACAGCCAAAGCTGGACACTGGGGCCCAGGGTGAGCTTCTTGCTACCTCACCACCACCCAAGCCATACCCTACGTAGGTAGTTTTAGCATTGGGAAAGATTTTCTCTCAGATGACTTTACTGGACTGTGTTTCCCTTGACTTCCCAGAGGCTTCTTTTGCAATTCGTGGTCTGGGCTGAGACCCTAAAGCGACTGCCCCAGAGGATCTCGCCAGTGTCATCTTCCACTCTGCCTGCCCCGTGGAGCCTGACACTTCCCTGCAGCTCCGCGATGTCTCTTTCAGCATTTTCTCAAGAGGTTTTGAAGAATGTTTCACAAACAATTGGCCTAGCATGCCGAAAAAAATACCCATCTTGTTTATCTACTCTCCAAATTATTTACCACAACTGGTCATTTTAAAATACAGTTTACACAGCATTCGAACAGTTTATTCCATAATTTGAGGGTTATCTTTAGAGATTTTTAAACATTCTGTAAACTTTTCTTTTTAATAGATAATTATTTCATATATAAAAATGTAAATGAGAGGGACAAGAGAGCCTGACCCTCAAAACAGGGCCTTTGGTAAAGAGAAGGAAACCACTGTCTCGAGTCCAGAACTGGCACTACCTTTCTGCTCCAAAACACACACTGTGCCTTAGAAGACCTGCACCTGGGGTTTGCATCCACTGGAAGTGGCACAAATGGGGGTCAATAGAGATCCGATGCTTTTGAAGCCAACTTTGCATGCGTTCATGCTGAAGCCAAAGGGATTGCCTACACAGTGGGCTACTGCTCTGTTGTTTGCAGCTACGGCCAGGTAGCTGAGGCTGAACGTCTCCAGTTTCATGCTACCTGTTAACCTTGCAGTGGCAGATAAGCCTTATAAAGAGCCTTATAACCTTCTCCACGGTTTGGCAAGTCAGCAGCAGTTAGCCCAATACATCAAGATTTTCGCAAGTCAGACTCTTAATTTGACCTCAAGCCTGCAAGACCTGCCCATATCTAAGAATGGAAGTATTTAAGAGAGTTTCTCTTACATGTGGGGAATATAATAATGGACCCAACTGGAGGCAGCGTAAACAAACACTGCACAGCTCCCAGGGCATGGTGTTCAGCCTGCTCCCAAATTACCTGGTTGTGTTGCAGTTATCTCACTTCAGCTGACTGCAAATTACAGTCGTTGATCTCCTGTAACGTGATGGCTCTATACTAGCTGTAGCTCTTTCGATATTGGAAAACCAGATGAACAGATTAGCTGCAAATAAGATACAGACCAAGATAAACTCTTTTCAGGAAAATCACTTCGATGTCAAAGGCAAACTAAAAGAGCCCAACAAGCAGGCCAAGCAAAATGAAGTGAGAATCACTGATCCTAGCACGAAATACAGAGCCTTTGGGAAAGTATAGAGGCTCTTGCGGCCTTGAGTCAACCAACAGTTAACTAAAACAACAAATTATTTTAACCATCTCTGATGTTATGTTTTCAGATATAGGAAGCTTGATTTTTAGAGGTGCTTTCCCATCCTTTTCAGAAAAATTATGTCTCTTGAAGGCATGCCAGGTGGTAAAACCCTCACACTGAAAAAATGAAGATGTTTCCAATGTAGAATCTGCAACTATTTAAATAAATAATATTACAATTTATATTAAAAAAATGAAAGAACCTTGCTGTTTTGGACAGTGTTTACATTGCACAGATTTGACTGATGAACTAGAATCTGATTGATGGTCCAAAAATGCTCACCATATGTCCCTTCTCTGTATTCCAGGAGACTGGATAAACATACAATGCTTTCTTGAAATGAAAGAAGATTTTGTAAGAAAGAGCAATGTACATAAAACACAGTACTTTGTGAATAAAAGAGATTTTATCTCCATAGATATTCCTGTCTTTAAAAGCACGGTATCTTTTCATTTAGTTAGGGGCATATAGGACAATTTGTTTGTTTCACTTCGGCCACATTTGTCTTCAGGTTCTTAAGGAAAAACAGGGCTTTCTTCTTGCCTGAGAATGTTTTTCTGTCTTCTTTTGTCCTTAATTTTTTCAGGATGAGCTTCATGATGTAAATCATATTGACAATTTGAAGTCACTGTAAAAAACAACAACAAAAGTGTTTTGTCTTACTGCAGTAGCAGTGTAAAAGTTTAGACACTGGCAGGAGCACACAGGGACTCTAAAGGGTGTAAGGTCATTTGTTAGGTTTTTTTAAATCCATTCTCTCTTCATTTCAGATGACCACTGGAATGTCATGAGCATTTGGAAATCACTGCTTTTGCCTTGAAGGTATGTTGAATCTTTGCTGTGGAGAATGACCATAATGCTTTAAAATCTAACTGACCATCAACATTTCCAGATGTGCAAGGAGGACTCGATTTCTCTCTCAAAGCTCCTTTTCAACACACAGCCAGCCAGCAACGGAGTTCAGAACATATGGAAAAGGCACCAAGCGTCTGACCTTCTGCTGGAAGAGACCTTTACTTGAGATTTGTCCAGTGTGTATCTTACATAGAAACTAGTGTTAAGTATACAAAGCAAAACCACATTTTTGGCTTTAGTGAAACAAATTGCAGCCCCTGACACTCCAAAAGAATGCAGGCTACAGAAAAAGGAAGAAAAAAAAATTAATGCATCCAAAGTAAAAGAAATCCAACATGCTTAAATCCAAACCCTCCCAAATGTTGTATTTAAATTAAAATATCAAGGGAATAATTTCCTTTGATAGACACAGTATTTCTGCTCAAAAGGTCCTGTGCAAGTCTCTTTCTGCATGTACATCTACAGTAACATTGATTTTCATGATTTTTAATTATTGTTGATTCTTTAATAAAAAACTAAAGGGAATAATATTATTTATTTTTGAGAATAGAAAACCCTCATACAAATTAAATTATACATGTGAAGTGGTAAACATTATATGTGTTTGTTCTATTACACAGGTAATGCAACCACTAATACTGTATTTCCTCCTTCAAAACAAGAGTCTTGTTCTTTGTCTCTTTTTCCCTCTCCATATAACAAAGCAAAATGAGGAAAATTCCCAAAGTAACAAGCAAACAAAAACCTAAAGCTTGATTTAGTGTTGTAATGCTATGGCAGTAAATGAGGACTCAGGAAATGTCCTATTCCAAATGTATAGCTAATAACAGAGACTTAAGGCACTGTTATAAAATATAAACTATTCACCAATTCTTCACTGGGCTGTACTCCAGGGAAACTGTATTCTGCTTTGCAGAATTCTAGGGCTGACAGAAACGTAAACAGAGTAGATGTCTATATTGGAAGAAGATTTTGCTTTTCCACATTGAAACTCTCTCAGAGAATTTATAAATCTAAGAGTGGATAACACATTCTTTTGCCAAACCCCAGGTATGATAAATGTATCCTCTCAGAAAAGCATTTTAGCCATTTTTGCTTTGAAGCAGCAAGAGCAGAATTGGTAATTGTATGAATTACAACTTATGAACAATACAGGATGCTTAGCTAGTGAAGTTGCTTTAAGGTTTTCCTGCCAAGTACAATGCCTGTATCAGTCCAAGTATTGTTTGATTCTCTAGTGTGTGACATGCCATTTCATTTCATTTTGTGGCATAATTTGGCTCCAGAGCTCAGGAAGTACAAGGTGGTTACACAGCTCTTCGCGGTTATCGCTTTTGCTGCCAATAAAATTCTGTGGATCCTGCCATAGGCTCAGCCTTTTAGAGATGTTTGGAACGAATGTATTTCAAACTATCAGAAGCTATTTTTACATTGGAAAAAAGGGTGTAAAAAGAACTTTTTATGTTAGTTTAACTGGATCGGTTTATAGGACTAGCCATTTGGCAACTTTCTTCTTGTCAATAAATCCTCCACTTGGCATTAGACCCCATTGAAATATATTCTGTCTTTCTGCCATGGATGTTATGCTTATATATTTTTGTCTCGTTTTGACAAATTCATCACCTGATGAATGAAAATGTGAAATCATTCAAACACAATGACTGAAAGACGGCTCATCCAAAGTACTAACTGCACTTCCGTTTTAATGTTTGAGCCATTCCAAATTCCTGCACATCTTGTAAAACCCTGTCGGATATTTTCATTCTTCGACAGATGCACAGAGAAACCTCTTTGCAGAAGCTCTCCCTTTATCTTCAAGACGCTAGCTCAGGCAGGAGTTGATGTCCTCGTTTGTCTTGTCCGGGTTCAGTATGGGGTTTGTCCTCAAAGAAAGGTTCCTTGTATGAGGCATGGCAAACAATTAAAAATAGCTGTATCCTGAGGGCACTTGGTGAGGGGTGACACAGGCGAATGCAGCTGTAGCCACAGGGTACGTGAGAGAAGCACTTATGCACGAAGACCGGACAAGAAAGTGAGAAAGGGGCCAGAAAAAATCCAGGGGGACTTCAGCTACCAGGACCAGCAAAACAGGGATGGGTTGGGATGGATTTAAAAAGGCCAAAAGCGAGAGGTAGAAATTCTAGGTGGTTATATAGGCTGCTGAGTCCATTCACAGCTATAGGGAAGGGACAGATAAGATTTGTTCCAGGCAGCCTTTAACCGTACAATAAAAAGTTACAAAATATTTTAGGAAAAGGTGTTGCCCAGGGGTGTTTGTAGATGATTCTCCAGGGGGGCAGCAGGATATAATGCCAGGTCTTCATACAGATACCTCTCATGCTGCAAAAATCTGTCTGAAGTTGATCCTTTCATCACACTTTGTTGGCTACTTAGATGACTTCTCTTTACACTTGAAAAATGAAGAGGATGTAAAAACAGCAATATGCCATGGAAATCATTAGGGACTGCTTATGTGTCTCCAATAGAAAATATATGGCCTCTGGAACCAGTTTGTATCTGCTGAAGTCATTAGCTTGGTGGAGGGAGAGTGCTTGGGGTTGAAGGGGTTCAGGTCCTTGGCCACAAAACCCAGTGTTGGCTAGCGAGCAGCCCCGACTGACTCCAAAGGGCTTTCCAGCTAGTCCTTTCTGTTTAAAAAGGTTATGGGTCTGGCATGAGATCTGTTTGGTATCACTATACATGGGCATTGACATGTTCCTTGTCAATATTTTTAGGAATTCAGCTACTTGCTAGCTAGTGCAACAGCCTGATGTTGGAAGGAAGCCCATAATGGAGAAAAGCCCGTGGGTTTACACAGAAACAAGCTGATATGTGAATGAGAAGATATATCAGCCTTGGCAGGGCACACTATTATTGAAATCTCCTATCTTTCCCCTTACCACAGGGTGGTTTATGCCTAGCAATAAGAGGATAATTGAAGACTGGAAGAGTTAGAAGTGATTTGGTTTCGACGTGACAGTCCATGGAGATTTTTACTATTATTACTACCATTATGTGTGTGCAGAAAATTTTCCAGGGGAACAAGGTCTGTGGTTGTACCATAGCACAGAACACTCACACGATGTTTTGCCTTGATCCATCCTGACAGCCAGTTTATGCCCTCAGACTTGCAGGGATGGGACTGAAGCGTGGTAAATGGGATGGGGTTTGGCATCCCAAGTCAGGGGTCCTTTCTTTTTTCTCCTTCTCTCATGACTCTGGATTGAATGAGAAGATGCTGTGGGTCAGGCCAGTACAGGGAGGAGAAATCAGTCATTGCCATTTCCCCACATTCAGCTTTGATCAGATGCTATATATACATCTGATGTATATAATCAGATGTTATATAAGTAAACAAAATCCTTACTAGCTCCAACACTGATCAGTTAGCTGGTTTAATTTGTATTTTGACTTAAAGTCTTCAAAATGCCATTTATCTTAAATAAGCCTCTGATCTTGTTTTTCTGAACGTGCTAAGCCGTTCCCTCCAGTCATACCCCAAATCTCCCACAGCCTTTTCCTCCTTTGGCCTGGGGTCAAGTGTGTCAGTGGGATAGCTGGTGTGGGCTCCTGCTCTGAGCTTTGCCTTCAGCCGTGCCCCTGGGATGCTAGATAACCATCACCTCTGCTGTGGTGTCCACATCTGGAGATGGAAAGAATAGAAGTTGCCTCTTCTTGTAAAGCATTTTGAGTTCTCTGATATCTCTCTGCAAAAGAATGGCCTCCAAGCTCCCATTTCCACTCCACAAAAGCAGATGTCTAATAAGCCTAATGTTTGCAAAATTCTTCCCATTTTTACAACAAACAGCAACATTTATTGTAACTGTGCTTGCTAGGATGTTGCCGCAGGAGAGTCTCTGCCCTTTAATTCAGTGCTGAGACCATCACAAAGACTGCACATTCCTTCTGATTACTCTTTTTGCTTTGCACTCCCTCAATTTTTTATTTTTTATTTTTGAAGAAGATGAAACAGAGTGTCTGCCTGAAAGAGGGATTAGGGACTGTGGATTGCTGGGTCAAAGCCTAAGCAAGCAGGGAGAGAGGAGGACTGTCTGTTGACCTGAGTACAAACCAATTGTTTCCCATGGGAAACAGCAGCGGTGCTTGCTGAAGTGGGTTTTGAGAATGGGTTCAGGACGCATGTTTTAGTAGCCAGTTACACCACACCTTTTCCAGCACAACTCTGATCCCCACCTCACAGAACTCCTAGGGGGACGCAATGGGTGTAATTAATTCTGTCAGCAGAGTTGGATTGTAGATGAATTTCTCCCCCTGCAAAGGCACAAAGAAGTTCCTCGGTATTCTGCTGGCCCTTCTCACTGTGAAGGGTGCTATGGTAGCTAATACTAGCGAAGAACTTTCCACTTTGTTTGCTAAAAAACAGCTGATTTTAAGGTTTAATAATAGTTAAGTTTATATTATTACGTTAATAATAGTTAAGTTTAATAATAGTTTAAGGTTTAATAATAGTAGAGCACAGAGTACATGCTTAATATTAGGATTATAAATTGATCTTTCTGTAATTCATATCTAGGAAACTAAACATTAACTTAGAAGCTTAACTTTCATGACCAGTGTTTGAAAATAATGCTCCTGTATTTTCATGCATGCTGATCTCTGGGACATTTCAAAAACACATGCTTTACATCCCCATAATGTCAATGTGCACTTTCTGTGCAATCAGAAGATACATTATCCATCAAGAAAACAGGGTTTTGCAGAGTTGCTTAGAAAAAAAGGCCGTTATGTCTCTGTGGCATATGACTTTTAAAGAGGTTTTAATGTAGTTAGTGCTAAGCATGGTACAAGTCCTGCCTCCAACTTACTATTCAAAAGGGCAGGAAATTCACAGGTAACACACAACATATACTTGGCAAAGTGCAAGTTTCTGCCATCGTCTTAAACCTTCATGAAGCATGTACTTCACTTCCTGAATCCCAGGTTTTCAGACTATAAAAGGACCTTTCTAAATAAAAGGGTCAAAAAGATGGTTTTCAAAGCTAAGGCATGCTTTGGTTCAGAGGTCTCTCAGGCATGATGGTCCACCATGTAGGAGTGATGCAGATCTATGCAGGTTTAGCTTTCCCTGAAGGCAAGAATATCATGGCTTTTCTCCCTACCATAAATACATTAAATCATCTATTTTACTTAAGGGGTTTCTTTGTGGAAGCCAGACCTGTGGCAGAAAAAGTCTTTTGGTGCTGCCACACCAGGATCTGAGAGTCCCAGGTCAGCACGCATTTCGCGTGAGGAGAATGACATCTAACTCTTTAATTTGCTATAGGAAAAATGTCATCGAGGTTATGTACTTCAACATTTTTAGGTGCTGCTGCTATTAGGGAAACTAAGGCAGAAAAGTGTGCTAAAAAAGCAGCAGTATCAGCAATGTCTTGTTAATTTTCTCCCCAGTTGTTTTCAGCTGTAATTGTGGCAGCACAGCAGGGTGGGAGAGGAGTTAGCAATATTTTGAAAGGACTGGTTAAATTTTAAAAGACCGGTTTTATTGCACAATAAAGGAAATCTTCATTTATCTCCAGGATTTCACATTTTTTTGCCGTCAGCAAGTGCCTTTTGTATTCCTCACTCTCCCAAAGCCCCATCACGACTCATTAAAGAATTTTGTTGCAACAAACTGCTTGCCATTGTTCATATTTGGGGTCAAGTTTTCTAAGGCACCTCAGAGTAAATCCACAAAGGACAGGGGCTCTGCTGTGCCCCTCATTAAGGCATCTCCCCGGATCTCCGCGGGCGCTGGCTGGGTGCTGGGCTGCCCACACAGCGAATGGGAAAGTTGGTGCTTATGTAGAGGGATAGACAGAGGCGAGCACACGGAGCAGGGAGCTGAGCACCAGGCAATGCTGAGGAGAAGAGCAGGGCTTAAACTTTTACCTCTGAGTGATCCGGGTACTTCCCTCCTCTTCAAATTAATTAGTCTCAAGCCCTCCTCAAGAGATAAGCAACAGAAGACACTTAATGGCAGCCTGGGTATAAAGTGATTTTGAAGTTGAAGAAGCACCAAGACATTATTTTTGTCCAGAATCACTCACGACGGTAAATTGCTAATGATACAAAAAGGGATTCAATAAGTATTTACCTCATTTTAAAAGCAGTTGCAGGCTGTCTCTGGATCTCATGAGAACAATTAAGTGCTTTTCAGTTTGTCAGTAACCAAGGGGATAAAAAAAAACATTTAGGCAGAAGAGTTTTCAGTTTGGTTTCTTACAGAAATGAGGCAAAAAGGATCTCAGTCTGCCAGATCCTATCCCAATAATTCTGAACGCACAGACTAATTCTTACCAATTTAGCAGAGGAGATGTTTCATAGATATCAGCTCTCGCAAGCTTTGTGAAAATCAGCAGCTGGGCAGAGTAGAAAGACCCCATTAATGCTTCATTTCATTAAGGAAAACTCAGCTGCTCTCCATGCTGTTTGGCAGCAGAGAGCTGTTGCCAAGCCTGCAGGTACGTCTTGGCCAGCCGGCCAGCCACGTGTGGCTCCAGGTTTACGCGCAGGCAGCCAGATTCACACACTTGTGCTCCAGAGAAGGGAGCCTGGGGTGGAAAGGTAAGGCAGGACACAAATCTGGTTTCATCCCTTCCACTGCTGCGGTCCTGGTTCACTTGCAATAGAGGCTCCTTAAACAGCTGTCTGCTGGGATTTGAATCCCACTGCCTGTAATTTCTACTGATTTTGGAAATCCCATCGTAAAAGTAGAGTTGTACCATGCATGATAACTAATTGTAAACGGGTTAATTTGATATCGGTTGTGTCAGCTGCCTATTCAGGAGCTTAAGTAAGAGACAACAAAAGGACTGTACTTAAAACACGGCTTCAGAAAAAACTAGGACTTGTTAAATGCTCCTGATGTCAGAGCTTGAGAGACAAGCGTTGATTGAGGCAGATAGCTGATGCAGTGGACTTCTGCGATGCATTAACACCACATAGCGTCCTGATTACAAAGCAGTGCTGTAGCATATCTAGCGAGACACCGAACAAGTGACTTAAGATATGGCTAGCTGAGAGATCTCAAAACATAGTCATCAAAAGAGAATTGTAACTAAATAGACTGGGGATTGTTGTGTGGTGTCACAGGGACCAGTGTTAAACACACTGCTATCTAATGAGATCATTAATGACCTTCAGGAAAATAATAAATTTCTGCTGACAAAAGTTTTGCAAAGATTGGTGTATTCAGTCTCATAGCATAATTGTAAGTGGAGAAGAATCACCTTCACTGGAGGTGTTTTAAGAACAGGTTAGGCTAGGTCTGTTGGGGATGGTTGGGTAGTCCTTTCTCTGTATATAGTGTGGGGGGATAGACCAGACGGTCTTTTGAGGTCCATTCCAGGGTTACACGTCTGTTGGCTTGCAGGCCTGGACCGTAAAGCAGCTGTGTTAGGCTTATCATCTATGACTTAGATTTTCTCAAAACTTTCCATTGACTTGACAGCTTAAAGAGTACTAACATCCAAAAGTAAAAAGTCACACAGAAGCCTGATACATGTAGAGGTCATCGTTCATGCTTAGTCTTTGTTGCCATAAAAGGAGGTTGTGAATTCTTCACAACCGATGGGTATTTCTTCTAAATGATGGTTTCCCTTAAGCTATTAAATGGGAAATTATCCAAAGAAACAAAGAAGAATAGAAATATTCTTTCCACTTGTATTTTTAAGCAACACCCTTTAGTAAACTATTGCCAAATCAGATTGTCTTTTTACAGAGACAAAATGTATACAACCTAGTGTAAGCAATTCTTTCAAACCTGGCAATTCCTTAATGCACGAACCATCATTGATCAGTGTTTGGAAATTGGGTGGTCTCTCTTAAGACAAGAAAGGAGCTTTGCACTCCTAGCCTGACTCCAAAGTGTTGTGTTTACCCTGCTGTTGTTTTGTAGTAGGGCAGCGCTGCTGAACAGCACAGTTTATAAATCCTTATGCACTAGTGTTGTTGGCTACCTCCATTCAGAAAGGGAAGGACTGGGCACTTCCATTACTTGGATGACCATTGCCAAACTCGTATCTGATGGGATCCCGGCCTCTGTCACAGAGGGGCTCCTTTCACAGCCACACATAAATGGAAGAAGGCGTTTTGGCAGTCATGGATATTTGCCCATCCAGCTCCACTGAGGAGTCAGAAAGACTGTGAACTGCTCTCACAGCCCAGATAGGAACCCTTTCAGTAGGTGGTAGAGATTTAGGCACCTTTTTATGCAAAATCTTTCTGCTCCCACTTTTTCTGCTAGGTTTCCCTCAGGCAGGGGAGCAACTGCCTGCCAGAGGGGGCTTTTTTGCACTGATGCAGACAGGTTTTGCATACAGGCAAGAAGCTGCTCTGTTCTCTGAGCCAAGCAGTGCAGGGGAATGAGCCCCCAAACCAGAAGGAGACAAGCTTCAGTTGGCTCCCCGGGGAGCCAGCATTGCCCCCCACCCTGCCTGCCCCATGGCAGGCGGGAGGAAGGAGGTAGCTCTAGCTCTGGAGTCGGTCTCCTGGCTCAGGGCAGGACATGTGCGTGGGGAAGGTGGGCTCCTGCTTTGGGGCCAGCGTGGCCTGATGCAAGAGGAACAACTGAGAATCAGCCTACTTTCAGCAAAGTAGCATGCAGGGAAATTGAGGGTGGACATAGTTTGGCTCACCTGGCGGGGGATGGCACATGACTGAGAGTCCATGGCATGTGTGGGAATCACTTTTCAAGAGCTTTGATTCATTGCTAACGCTTTCTCAGAGTAAATCACACACACAGGTATACATGCTTACATAGGCTGCTTCCAGAAAAGAGGAGACAAAAAACCAGCTCTGCAGCAAGTTGTGACGGTGGGTGAGCTCAGGCGTTGGAGGAGTGTGAATCCCCAAATGAGGGTGCTGGGGAGAAATGAGTGGCCGTTGCCTCGCCTCCAGAGCACGCATTATGGAGTCTCCTCACTCTGTCCGATACAACAACCAGATGAAACTACCAGATAGAAATCATGAGTCATCAAACCCTAGTAACTGCATATGTTACACAGCTGTGCTCTGAGCCAGCCACTTTCTTATCAGCATGTCTCGGGGCTGTGTTAGATGCTCTAGAAGCACAAAGAAGCAGTCGCTTGCTCTTCCTGCCCAAGTGGGTGCATTTCCCCAGACTGGCTGCAGGGAGTAAGTGTCTGGTCAGGTCCAGGCAGGCATGGTAGCCCAGCAGTTTGAGAAATTATCTTGGAAGAGCAAGAGCAATGTGCTACTTCAGTGTTAAAACAGGAAAGGAATTGAACTGGTTCAGAGAACGACTTCAAAACTCTACCGGGTGTCTTTTCAAAACCAGATGTTCAGCAAGCGATGGGCTATTATCCCCTGACAGCAAAGAATTTTCTTGTTTGGGTTTTTTTTGTTTTGTTTTTGTTTTAAAAGGTGTGATATTTATATCAAATGCTTACCCAGGAGAAACGTTAGAAGAATGTCATGAAGCTTGTAAAATCAAACACTCAAGAAATACCAGGAGTCAAACTGCGGTGCACTCTTAATTCTTCTCCATTGCGAGTATGCTTAAATGGTAGTGTTTAACCACATGAATGCAAACGTCTTTCCTCCTCCTTGTTCAGAGTGGATGGTTCTTTCTCAAGTAATATTACAGCTTCTTCACGTTCAGTACTTGGCATTCTGTCTTATTTACTGCATGATATTTAAGATCTGCTTTGAAGATAAAACTATTAGTTTTTTCCTGGCTTAGTCTGGTGCTTGTCATTAAGGTAACTTGGTGTTTCACAAACATTACCACAGTTATTTTTTTGGTGCTCCATTGAAATAAATGTGCATTATGATGGCCTTGTGCAGGGGAAGTTAGCCAAAAAAAGGCAAAAGAGAAAAATTTGGGGATTGAGGGTCTTCTGGCATAGGGGTCCACTCTATGAATGCTCATGCAGCTCAGCAAACAAGCAGCTCAAAGCAACTTCGAGCAGGTACCTAAAAAAAGGAATATTCAGTAGCCCACTAGTGAAGAGTTTAGTTCAGCTAATCTAGTATTATCTAGGAAGAAGTGGATAGTAAAGCTGATTTGCTGGCTGATATTCTGCTGCATTGCATGTAAAACTAACTTTTTTCACCTGCAGTCCCCAGCCTCATCTTCCAAAGTGAATTATTTTCTGCAGAATCTGGATTATACCAACAGTTTTATACTGCATCTAAGTCTACTGTATTTCTACAGCTTCTCTTTGCTTTGCACGGACTGTGGTAAGGGATTGTATGGAAAAAATTCTGTGTACTCATGTAATTGCAAGACGGTATCCCAACAAACAAGCATAAAAGGAACTGCTTTAGGCTTGTAGAGACAGCCTCATTTCAGGCCTTAACCGACATTGCCAAACTTAGTCTTGTAAGTACTGGACTTTAAGTTCTGGTCTTTATTTGTTCCCATGTATAACCTCCCAGTTTGCTTTTAAAAGAATAGTTCTGCCCCAAAGGTTTTGCAACACAGCATCGTACTGGCATTTATTTGGTATCTGCGCTGCACCTGAAGCCTTAGAAACTATTGCAGAGATCTCTGGCACTTTAAATAACTTAGTTACTGACCATCAGTAATTGCTGCTGTCTGTAGGGACCTGGGCGAGAGCAGAGGGAGAGGCCATCCGTCACTGGCTCCTTGTAGCGGAGGGATGGTGAACCTCAGGCGAGCCGGGCTTTGTCCTGGCCTCAGGTCGAGGAGATGTTCTGGTAAGTAACGCCTTTGTACATCAGTATTTCTCCTCTCTCCCCACTGACTCCTGCCATTTCTGCTCATTTGCTGCATTCTTTGCTGTCCCGTTGCTATTTCCCCTCCCAGGCTTCCCATCTTTGCAGTCGTAGCTTGGATGTCGCAGGTCCCGCGCTCCTGTGCTCCTGCACCCAAATCCCAGTCCCTCCCTCAGAGCAAGAGGGCTTGAGAGTTTTTCCAAGAAAATCTTGCTAGTGCATAGTGGGTTTTTTAATGTGGGCTAAAAAATGCTTTTCCCTCAGGCTTTGTTCTCAGAAGTGACTGAAATATTTGGGCCCAAACTTTTCAAAACTGTGTTTGAAGCAGAATTCAGGCTTGGTTTCCCTCAGTCCTGCCGCTGGTGTTTGTTGTTACTGTCTTAAAGGTGAAAATGGGCAACTGCAGTAGGATTGGGAAAGGATTGGGAAATGTTAAAGACAGGTCAGGCTAATCATGCAGTCTGTCCTCTATATACACAAAGAACTTAAGGCGTTTATATATCCCAAAACAGTGCTTGACAGCGTAAAGCATTTTCACGCAATCCAGTATCTGTGAAATCTACCATAAGTGCTGTTATAGGATGATTTAAAGTCAATAACAGTTCCATTTCATGCCAAAAATATTTATACTTTGTGATTGTAACAAGCTATGTATTAATCAAGGATAGCTGAGAAAGTACAGTGGGTGGGAGCAGCTAGATCAGTGTTTCCCCTGGGAGCATAGCAGGGGCCATGGACTGCTGTTAGACCCCAGAATCTGGGGGGAGGTGGACCTTTTGTCTGATCCAGTACGGCAGTTTGTACAAAAGAGAGATTTTGATGAAGCAAACCAGGAGAGACGGAAAGCTTCAGCTCCTTGAAGATGCGGTAATAGCTGAGGAGAGAGGTAATGGCACTGCACTCCCTTTGACGAAGGCTTGATGAGTGAGACTTGAATCAGTCGAGCAATGCAGTAGCTCTGCTGACTCACAGCTCAGGACCTAAAATCCTGGAGGCTAGAGGCTTGGACCGGGAACACCGCATTAAATTGAAAGGAAGATGCCTTCTAATTTGAAGTGATGGCAAGCATCATTTTTCCAGAAAGATGTGATGAAGTAACTAATGCTGTACTGCAGCATACCTAATCTACTCCTCTCCAGTGATTTTTATATTGCTCTGTCAACAGGATGCATTTTGTGGCTACTCTTCGTTTACACATACAAAAGGGCAGTTTATATTCCCTGTGTAGGACTGTCCCTATTTTACAGTGCCAGCTGCTTGCAAAAAGATTTGGATAGTAAATAACTGAATAATTTCATACTAGGTAGCAAAAAAATATGTGTGAAACATATTTTTTCCTCACTGGCTTTAATTTACTTGGTCACAATGTCACAGGAGACTAATTTTGCCATTTTCTGGAGGCACGGTTACATTATTGTTGTGTATGTCTGTCTGGTTTTATCAGCCGTGTATGGCATCACATCAAATAATATGAAGTGACATGAGTAGTAGAGTCCGATGGGATGCTCTGGGAGAGCCTCCGAGCGGAGATGTCATCTTTAATGCATCTACAAGGAGTTTTGGAGAGTGCTTTGTTCATCCTCACCATTCCCTGTAATTAGCGCGCTAGAAAGATCCTGCTCCTACTGTGATCGTCCTGGGAAACAGTTCATTCATTTGCTGCCCATAATGTGGGCCATGTCTCTTGAGTTATGATGTCCAGAGGGAAAAACAGCCTCTGAAGACATCAGCGTCTTCCTAAAATAACCACAAAGACATTCTGAATCTTTTTCTTTGGAGTGTCTGTTGCTTTTGCCGTTTATGCAAGATTTCAAATGTTTAAGTCCTTCTGACTTTGCTGCCTGTGATTCATGGCCAGAGTCTGCCCAACTTTCTGCCTGGGGCAAGAAGAGAGTGGCTGGCAGCTCTTCGGGCTGCGTGACCTGTTTGGGGATGTTTGTGAGGGTCGTGTGCCCATGTACACCCCTCTCCTGGAGGGCCGCAGAAAGAGGGCAGCCCAAAAAAATGCAACAAAGCTCTTCACTTTGCCCTCATCCTTAAACAGCATCAAGGAGGGGGGAGTCAGCAGCGAGGCAGCCCTCACCCCCTCGGAGGTGGGGAGCAGAGCACTGGTCCTTGGCCTGGTGGTACCTGGATCCTGTGCATTGATGCAAGAACTGCACATCTCTCTGCGTGAGCTGAAGCCTGTCACAATTACACTAACATTTTCCTCCCGTCCCCGAGACCGAAGGCCAGTCCCATGGGCTGGGGCACTTCTACTTCCATGCCAGACAGCACATCTCCCCTAATGCTAATGGGGAAGGCTAATATTAACCAGGAACATACAAGCAGCTCCTGAATGAGCCATGGCCAGAAGCCCATGATTAAAGATGTAGCAGGCTGCAGGTCGGCTAAGGCTGCCAACAAGCCTCCTGAGCAGGAAGAAAACACTTAGAGCTGTCAAAGCACTTAAAGGTATGATCCTGCTCTCTGGGCTAGGCTCCTTTTTTATTTTTTACTTTTCATTTCACCTATTTTTTTTCAGGGAATTCATGCTGCAAACAGTAGGTTCCTGTGAAAGATGCTCCTAACCTGAGCAGTGATTTGAATTTTTAAAGGATTGAGGCTGCAGCGTGACTGAGAAGGGATTGCAACAGGATCGGGCTGTGCTGCTCTCAGGTCCAGTGCTGACTCTCTTTGCTCCTAAGTTTCACCAAGTCACTTAAACCCCTCTGCAGCTTCACTGCAACACAACTTAAAACTTTTTTTCAGATTGAGAGCCTCCTCTCCTAAGACTGAAATTTCTAAAAATGAGAAATTATATGACTCTTTAGAGATATTGTCCTAAAGGCAGCCAGTACTTGAAGTTAATGACTGCAAGAGATCAAATGTATTACAGTCTTTCTTTCTCTTTTTCTATATTTTATTTACTTTGTGCATTTGAATTGCTGGGGGGGGAAATCCTGGGTCTGCTGATTTCTGAGTACTGTCAACTGCAATAATGCCAAAATATTGCCCTTTGGGTATAGATGTTATAAAGTTTTGTCCAGACAGTCATTGTGTTAGTAACTTTTCCTATTCCTACATGTCTTAACACAGGAACAGAGGAAACATTTACACTTCTTTTTTAATAGGAAAAAGTGATGGCTAAACCACATCTTGGCAGGGGAAGTAGGGATAGGTGTGCAAGCTAAAATTTCTTTTAGCTCTCTTTATATTGGCTAATTGTCAAGTTGACTTGTTTCCACTTACGGTTGAGTACAGTACTGGAAATTTATATGTAGGTATATGTTTATATATGTATGTACACGACACGCACATATTTTTTGACAAACTTATGCTGTCACTGTAGAAAATAAAAATATAGCTACAGCAGACTGTGTGTGGTGGAAGAGGATTGTTTTGATTTTGTCACACGCAGCGTTAGATTGTACCACTGAGCGGTAGAACGGACTTATCAGCAGGCTACTGCCTCAGGTCCATTTGTATTTATTCTTCCTGATTCATTGTATGCTGAGGGAACTGTAAAAGCACATCAAGATAAGCGTACAGTACAGGAGGAAAAATAGCAGCTAAAACCCATTTTCCTGAAATTGTTCAGCTATGTCTCTTGGGATACTTCACACTGAGCCGTACATCTAAGGCTCCAAAATCTGGGGTGATTCAGGTATCATGCTGAGCTGCGATGAGTTCAAGAGACTACCTCCTTATCTGTAGGAGGTGACTGTCTTGCAGAGAAGGGAACAGGCTGTATTTTGGCCCAGATTGGTTACACTGGGAGAACCTGCTGCTCAGCGGCTGTCGGTGGGCTGGCGAGCAGTCAGTGCCTTCTGCAGCGAGGAGGTCCCCAGGTGAGCCAGGCTCTTCTAGACACCCTCCTGCTGCTTTCACGCTGGCTGCTGCCCAGCTTTGGATACCCAAGCAACAAAACCAGAAAAATTACATAGATCTTATGCTCTCTTCTTTACCCCTATTTTGCTGTACCAAGCTGGAAGTCAGTCTTTTTTTGAGTCCTAATTCCACTGTCTGTACAATACAAACAACACCTGTAACCCTTATGATACATTTCTGGATCAGAAGTCCTTAACCAGGAAAGGATTTTGTGCAAATGTAGCTGTCCTGCCTGCATGGGACGTGATTGTTGGCATCCACTCACACTTTCAATATTTTGCATGCACAATTATGGATCCTTGTGTTTTGCGAAGCCTCCTAAAATGGGGAATTTGAAGTTTCAAAGACTATAGCGCTTCCTGAAAGGGAAGTCTCCACTGTGTGGACTGCAATATTTGAAATTCAAATTCAGCTCTTGTTCTGGCCAAGGAAATCCTTTGGCCAAAGCACTGCCACAATATCGTGGAATAGATTGGAAAATAACCAATGCCAGGGAAGTCTGTGCTGGTGAGAAGTGCAGCTTTTCCGAACTGTTCAGAAACTGTTCAGAAATGGATTTTGTTGGGAGAAAGGGGACTTTTTTTCTTCCTGTAAGCTGTTAGCAAAATTTGCTGATTTATATAGGGTATTTCTTTCACCATCTATTTCAAAGACCCGAACTTCTTGTGATCGGGTGTGTGAGATTTGTCCTTGGTTAGGATGGCAGGTCATCACAGCTCATCACTGTCTGATGAGTGAATATATAGAAACTGAAGGAACAACACTGAAACAGCTTTTCTTAGTGCCATGGAAGGACTGATGTTTGTAATGCACATGATGAAAATAAAGCATTTTGCATGTCTCTTTCTATACCGTGAATGACTGCCCACTTAGTCTGAGCGGGGGTGGCCAGTTAGCCTAACACAGATATTTTAACAACTTTTTCAGCCCAGGCTCTGTAGTGATGGTGTTGGCAAGGCACCCCACGACATGTACATGGCCCCTGCAGGCACCTTGCTGCTGCTGGATATTCAAGCAGCTCCTTGAGGCACCTCCTTTCATCTGCAGTGAGCTACGAGGTTGTATTCCCCACCGTCAGTTGTTGGATAGGCCATTGCTATCCACATCTGTGATTTCTGGGCTGGACAACAGACACTCAGTCCGATGAGGAATTTTTCTTCCAGACCTAAATTAGGCTGTGACTGTCCCAGACTCTCTCATTTGGCCTCCAGCAGTTTGAGGGAAGATAACCACAGCTCTCGGCTCATTGCACTGGCCTCTGCACAGCCACAGGTCTAGTTGGTTTTTGCTTTGACATCTTGTAGTAGGGCAGTCTAGCCTTCAAGCCCATGTTCTTGGTGACCATCTGCAGCAAGAGGGGTCCTCTGGCATTCTGCACTGGGGGTCTGGGAGGTGAGAAGGAAGGATAAGATGCTCCTGAGAGCTCAACTGGTGCAAGCATGAGCCATCGAGTCTTGCTGCTTTGCTGGAACTGGCTAGGGTGGTAGAAAATAAAAACCACAAAGGATCCTTTCCTATCTGCAGAATAATTTGTAACAGCACATAAACATGTAAGCTCAGTCAGCACGCAGAATGTTTCAGCAGTTAGCCTTGGAAGGTTTTTGATTCCTTGGCTCCATTTTCAGCCTTTCATCTATGTACATTGAACTACCAGTCTAATGTGTCCTCTGTTTTCCTCTTGTGAGCAGGAAGAAGCCAAAGAACACATCTATCAAAAAAGTGAGAAAGCAGGGGGAGGGTAGAGAAAAGAAAAACCCTATTTTAAGTGCAGTTGTTTATTTCTGTCCCAGTGGAGGTGTGTGAGACTCCTAAGTGTAACTGTGATTTATCATGAGAGCTCAGCAAGGTTTGGTTTCTGCCAGTCTCTGAATTCAGAGGGCACTGGGGGAAAGATTGCCTAAATCTGGAGTTGTGTCCCTCTACTGATGTGGTAGTAGACTAGCTCTGGAGCTCTCATGTATTAAATTACAAGTTCATGCATTCAAGAATAAAGTTCTTTAGTGTGTCTCCATATTAATTGCCATTAAATTGTGAGAAGGAGGGAAGGGAGGGAGAGAATGAGATAATCCCATCTCTATAGAGTATAAAACAATCATCATGTTGTTAACTGGACAAAGGCCATTACCAGCTCAGCTGTATCATACGATCTGCTGGAGGGCAAGAACTATTCAGGTATTTCTGAGTTTGTGAATAACTGCAGTTCTCATTCAATCAATACCTCACCCTGTTATCTAGAGCAGATGGTATGGCACTACAATCGGATGCTTAATTCAGCTTTAATGTGACTTAAGTGGAAGGATAGGGATCTATTTATGAACACCCTGCTAAGTCACACTGTGCTGAAAATTGGACTGTGTGTGGAAGCACAGACACAGATAATCATAGCAAGGCTCTGAGTGTTCCTCTGATGTTCCTTAGATTGGGTTACATTGAATTTGGCTTGGCTTGTTGGAAAATTTTTGGCGTCCATTTAACTGGGTTTCCTGTAGCTTCTCTTAAAATTGTTTCAGACTCAAAATCCTTGTTTTAGACTCTTCCTCCCCCACCACCGAAGTATGTACTTTTTTTTCCCCTCTTATGGTATGGTATTACTGTACAACAGCAAGATGTTAAAAAAAGGTTACCAGAATATAAAACTAGATTTCAAGTGACTTTACTTTTCTATGCAGTGCTTTATATTCATGAGCTATATCTAAAAGAGCAGAGTTCTGGAAACTTTTTATTATAAATATTTATTAATTACATAAACTAAAGCCTACTAACTACTGACAAACATGTAATGTATCCCACCTACATAAGCAGTGGTGCAAAAAAGATGCTTATCTGGAAAGGAATCCACTTGGACTAGAAAATAGCCTGCATCTAGATGTGTTGTTCATCCAGAAAGCATCCTCTCCTTCCTGTTTTGAAGAAAGTTTCATACTTCCTGCGTGCAATTGAGCTATTATTCTTATTTTTAGTTGAGATGGAAAATTGCTTTCTCTCAACACTCTGCAAGTTAAATGTCTGCATCGAT
Organism: Gymnogyps californianus; assembly: GCF_018139145.2. NCBI lineage: Eukaryota > Metazoa > Chordata > Aves > Accipitriformes > Cathartidae > Gymnogyps > Gymnogyps californianus. The sequence continues at coordinate 30,743,328 of NC_059474.1, read as the reverse complement.
AAGTTAAAATGGATGATAATGTGTTCGATAGGCTTGTACTAATCCATCGGTACAAAATAGAAGTATGTAGTGTGTCTATAGCAGATCTGACACCTCTGGTTTGACCAGCATAAGGACAGAGCCATGTTTTCAGCCTCTTTCAGAAATTGCTGTATCTTTGGTTAATCATTTGAAAATGTGGGAGTCTTTCCTGTGTGCCTGTGTGCAAGAATGTGAAATCTCCTCTTGTGAGTCAGACCAGATTTTGTATGATTCAGTTTGTCTGAGCAATTAGATGACATGAGCTGAATTGCCAGTCCAGTAAGTCCTGGAAGAAGGAGAAGAGGTATCATCATCCAAGATCAAGATCCTGGCCTTTGCTCTGGAAGCATTCCCAAAATGCTAACCCAACATTTTTGAGAAACGTGGCTGGAAGACCAGTTGTGAATACAAACCTCCAAAAGCCAATGTTTGTGGCATGAGAGCCGGGGCTGTGACTGCCAGCAGTCATCATCCTCCGACAGAGCGATCCCCTGACTTGCAAAATGAACTCAGTGGAAGTATTGCTTGTTGAGGAGACTCCCTTGAAACCCAGACATCTAAATCTAAGTGAAAACACCATTTCCTTTTCCTGATCTTCTAGAATAGACTCTAATCTAGTCCCACTCGTCCTCAGTAATTTTTCTTTGGCAATGACATTTCCAGGAATCGTGTATAGCTGCTTAGAGCACCACCTCGGTACTTGAATAAGATAGCTGAAATTCAGCACTTGAGCCTCTGAAGGTGGACTGTTTAATCCAAACCCATTTATTCCTCAGATTTGAGCTCAGAAATTATAGCCCCAGTCTGTAATCATGCAAAAGTTAATTTTTGACAGTTGTTTTTTTGTACTGTGAGCATTTCTTGCAGGCTGAGGCTCAGATGGGAGGACATTGTGCAGGCTGAGCAAAGCCTTTCTGAACTTCATGTGAACAGCAGCGATCAGACCTGCGCCACTGCTGAGCAGCAGTGGATTGCAGTCGTGTATTTTGGGTTGTTTTGTGTTCTCTTTTTAACTTTCTGCCTTTCTGAGGCTGGGACAGGACAGGACAGTTCCTGTGCCAGGCTCCGCAGTTCCTATCCCCAGCCCCAGCGAGGAAGGAAGGCCGCTGGGATTACAGCCGATGCAGATGGCTGTGCTCCAAGGTGCACATTTCCTGCAAGAAAGCTCAGCTGGGAATGCTGAAAACCAGCTGGAAAACCTGGTCCTACACGAGGCGTCTTCACTGAAGCCTGTGCTGCAAAAAGAAGTCAGGAGGAGTTCAGCAGTGAGAGCTGCTGATCCCGCAGGGTTTTCCAAACTGGGGTTGGCAGGAGGTGCTGTGTCGGGGACCCCATGCAAGACTTATGTGTGGGCTGACTCCCTTGTCCCCGTCTACCCCTGCAAATGGGGACAGGGTGAGAGGCAGGGGAGCAAAAAATTCTGGCCAGCGTGTATGAACCTGAGTTGGCTCTTGATAAGGATGTGCCACCATTTGGGAAAGGTACCCAGGAAGCAGCGTGCTGGCTGCCCTTTGCTCAGAAACACTCTTGCTGAGAGAGTCGGGGCTCCTGGCCGCGGCAACGTTGAAGCTCACAGCCTCCTCCCTCGGGAGCGCCCGATGCTCCTGTATATGCACCAGGACTTGTCTCCTCCTTCCCCCTCGCCCCGCTGGCTGCGGGCGCAGGACCGACTCCCGCCCCACGCCTCCCAGGGCAGTCACCCACAGCAAGCAGAGATGCTCCTGCATCCTCAGTAAGGCAGCACCTCTCTCAAAAGCCTTTGTCACCTGCTTGCACAGGTCTGCATGAAATCATTGGGGAAAAGAACTACTCTGCCCTGACAAACTGCTGCTCCTTTGCAGAAGTTTCTGATTGTTTGTTTGCAGCTCTTGTATGTAGAGGATTTCTCTTCCTTTTCCTCCATTTATTAATAGATCTGTGCTGTCACAGTTTGGAGCTCTAGTTTAACATGGAGACAAATTCAGACCGCACGTGGAGGCTGGAGAGGAGATGCTGGCCCGGTAGAGCTGCACACCAGGTACATCACCTCCCTCAGAGTGCACAGGTGGCACAAACTACCCTTACTGTGCCAAGCAGAAAAACCACCAGCCATCTAATTAACAAGCCCCCCACTTACTTTCACTGCAGCTGTCTGCCTCCGTGTGTACCCCTTCCTCACCGCTGATGCACCCAGCGGTGCCTCTGCACCTTCTGCTCTCTCAGCCTGTGCTCGAGGTCCCCAAAACAACCAGGTCCAGGGCTGTACTGCAGCCCACCGCGGTGCAGAAACGGGCGATTCCTGGAGGTGGTGGGTTTGCTGGGCTTGTAACCTCCCCAGAGCCCGCGGGTGCTGGTGTTTAGACACTCGGCTTTAGCGGAAGGGGATTTTCCCTTGCGTTGACTGCTCCCACCAGTCTGTCTGAAATCCAGATCAACTAACCATTGCTGTTTGGCTTCCAGAGCAGGAGAAGACAAATGCCTGGTTTAACAGAACAGTGGTGAATGCATGTAGCTGTGTAAGGCTTCCTCGCTCCGCTTGCTCTCGGAGAAAGCTTTCTGTCCAGCTTTTGAGGCACTACAGCTGTGCCACCTAAGTGTCTTGGCTGCTCCTCTCTGGTGCCTGTTCTGCAAGACATTTGCTTCTGTCTTCCACAAAACAAGAGAAATCTGCAGATGTTGAAAACATTGTGGTGAAATATGACCCGTCATGTTTAAGCTATAAAATAGTTCAGCCTCCATGATGCACTGCTTAAATTCCGTAGCTGTTTATTGTTTGAAATGAATTCTTACTTGAATTGAAAAATTCAAAAAATGAGGACAGAAATGGATAAGGGTGTCTAAAGATTTCTTCAAATCCACTGATCATGGGTATGAGAGAGAGACAAACACCGCCTCAGCTTTTTCAGTCTTCTTAAATTTGACCTGGTTTAGTGTCTGTCAATTTTGCCTGACCCAGAACACCACCATAAAATCTGAGTTTCTCCAACAGATTTTATGGACTAGAAGAGCTATTCCATACTGTCCTCTGTTACAGACTGACAGTAGGCTGAGGCCCTCGCTGTGCAAACAACAGCAGCAATAGCTTCCTATGGGAGCAGCTTGCGCCTGAGCAGCCTGCCCCAAGGGCGGCAGCCCTGACTGGTCCCGGGGCTTTGCTGCGCTGCGACATGACGCAGCAGCGTGGTCCCCATCTCTCCTCTTCTGCTTTCCCTTCCACCTGGGTGCAGATGAGACGATTTGAGCATTAGTTATTCATTCATAATTGTAGAATAAAACCACAATGAGATCGGAGAGACTCTGTGATCCCTTCTCAGTCTAGCGCTTGGCCATTGAACTCTGGTTTTGCAGGCTTTTGTGCTGGTACCTCTCTGCTGTGATGGTTAGCACAAACATAAATATCTCTGACAGCTCTGAAAGGGAGAGAAAATCTTTCTTAGGTCACCGGAAATAATGGATTAGGTTGTGAAACCTTTTCATTTTAAACAACGTGATTTGGTCAAGGTGGGCTGTTTGCATGCAGACAGGATACTTGAGTACCTTTCAGAATCTGCGGTTAAAATATTCTCCGTAGACTACCTTTTCCACTCATCTAGCTTACATAAATATTTGACTTGAACAGATACCACTATTAATCTGTTTAGAATGCTGCTATACTGTTTACACAGAGAGGAAAGCTGTAAGCCTGCTTGTCCAAATAGTTTTAAGCAAGGGCAATGCTGCTTTTTAGCACCTGGCATAAATATTTGGAAAAATTTATAAATCTCAGATAACCTTGCCTCTCTCAGATGTATTTACTGCTTCCTAAAACCTTTTGCCTAAAGGTCCTCTCATTTTTTTGTTGTTCTTTTGGGAAGAGCTTGATTCTTCTCTGTGAATCTTATTTGCACATTCTTCATGTTCCTAATCAACAGTGTGATTTTATGAATTAAAATGTTTGTCCACCTAGATTTGCACAGATAACACGATCTAGTAGAATGCAGCAAGATTGCTTGAAAGTGCCTGTGATGCGAGTTAAAACATGCATATTTCAACAGATCATTTCAGAATAATGCAATAAGCTGTGTCATGTTCTGCATGCCCTAGCTTTCTTCTTATATCCATTTGAAATGCCTTATTATTATTCCCTTCAAGGTTTCCTATGCTGAGAGAGATTGCCTTTAAATAATAAAAAAACCTAGCACCACTGCAGTACGGTGGAGCTTTGTTTTGAAGCTGTCTTTTCTTTAGCTGAGATGTCTGAAACAGGTTTGTTTTTTCTTAAGATTTTATCCATGACCAATGATTTTTATTTGTCATATCTGCTAGGTGAAATATATGTGATTGCACAGGGAAGGGAAAAAAACCCCTGCCATATTCTCTAAACAGTTTATAGTTGGTTTTTTTCTGGCTGTGAGCCAAAAAAGATCAACTAGAATATTTTGATATGATTATGATTATGATTATACTAACATTTGAAGGGTGAGTCGCCTGCTCTAGACTCTAGGCAATGCACACAGAGCAAGGGGGAGCAGAGTGCCTTAGGGCAGGGGTGTGCTTTGTGCATTGAGATTTCTATACAAACTACTGATAACTGCTATGAGACAAAAATATGTTTATGAAGTGTTTTCCCAGCTTCATTTAAGGTTTCTGTGATCTGCTCTTTTTTTTTTTTTTTTACAAAAGAAAACATTGCTTTTACACGAGAGCTTCTTTGAATTGGAGAGATCAGTTTCAGTGCGCTTGACCTCTTGTACTACTTGTTCAGCCTTTCAGAAAACATGAGCTTCCTGGTTTTGAAAATCTGGGTCTGTTGAATCACACTAATAAAACTGCAAATTGGTGAAGACTAAAACTGATCACTGGAGTTGAAGTGCATTATAAATAATGATCTTATTGAGAAGTGCAAACTCACCTTATAAACAATGATCTAAATTTTGAAATGAAAAATCTAGTTTAAAAAAATGGGAAGAATTTGGAATTTCTTAGCATAATTTCCACCTGCCTCTGTCTCACTTGCCTTGGGCACAGAAACATGGGGAAATGCAGGGAGTCGACCCAGAGAAGATCTGGGGAGGGATCTGCCTGGCAGGGGCTTCATGGGCACTGAAGGGGAAGAGAAGGCAGTTCAGTGATGGAGGAGACAGAGGTCAGAAGGAGCTGTGGGTGGGGAAGCCATGGATGCTCAAAAGACAGCATGCTGTAGAGAAGGCAAGCTAGGGACCAAAGACTACTATAAGCCAGGAAAGGTTCAAATATATTTAGGTGGCTGCTACTAAAGTTGGATATACAAACCAGGTTATTCGTGTGGCCATGAAGTTAGATCAGATCTTTTTTATAGCAGTGTGCACAACTGTCACCTGGAAATTCCAGTCTGTTTTCTCCAGGAGCCGTGGACCTGGTGAAACTTTGTGAATTGTCCCAAATGCCATGTGTGTAGGAAATGAATTGTCACACAGAAGAGAAAATTATGAAGGGGCACATCTTTCCTAAAGAAGTCAGAGGAGGAAGAGGCAACAAAATTTGAGAGGTACTTTGAGAGGTACTGTGCCATACTTACATGCTGTGCAGTGTCATGTTATAATTTCTTTTTAGTTCACAGCAATCTGATTTCTTTCCAGTCAGCTTTCTCATATGCAGAAACTCCAGTAAGTTGCATTTAATTACAACACAAAGATTAAAAAATTATTTGTTCTTCTTGAACTGGTGCTCTGTAAATGTTCAAAGTGCCTGTAACCCCTACTGTATATCGCAGAGCAAAGCAATTGCATCCCATCTCGAGGAAGCTTGCCAGAACCCTCTTTTCTGCATTGTCTCTGAGTCAGGAAATCTAAACATGTATTCCAGTTTGTCAAACTTCCCAAAGTGCTGCTATGTATTTTGTGGCATGGTGAGACTCTGTTTATACCTCCCTCAACCATGAGCGTGAGAGCACTGAAAGAAGAGAGGAAAAAGAATAATGGGAATGAAGAACAGAAGTAAGATGTTTCCCATTGGAAACTGCAAGTATTGGTATACAGGCTGTCTGATTTCAAAGTTAAGGGCCCATCCTCAGCTATTACATGTAGGCAGCCAAATGCCTGGAAAAGCTGGCAGTGATTGAGCTGGGTGCAGTTGTTCGGTCAAACCTTTTTGGAGAGGGGGAGAGGGAAGGAGGAAGGGAGAGAGGAAGAAGAGGTGGTAAATGCAAACAATGAATCTGTATTCAGTGGCATGGAGAAATATTGTGAATTTGTTTAGGTGTTAACAAACTGTGTTTGGAGAAAGGAAATGCAAGTATAGATGTCCAACTGTTAATGCACTTCATTTGACATAAAAATGGTTACAGATTTTCCTTCCCGTATGTTCTTTAATTCTGTTGAAATAAAATACTGCAGTCTTGGTGGGAGTTTTTTGAGTTGAACAAAGAAAGATGGACAAAATAAACTTTTTTAATGTGTACTTGATTCATTAAAATATTTGAAAAAACTTCATCAGGTTAACCTTGAAGATGTTGAAAATCTCCACCCAAAGCTACCTGTATATTTCATATTGTTAGTATTTACATCTTTCTCCAAAATCCCCACAAAAAATTAATGCCAAGACCAGATACTCTCAGCATTCTGAAATGCTAGACATCTATGAAGGTATCTGAAAGATATGTAGATACTCCATACGTAAAAGCTGAAATTTGGAAGCGTTGTGTGCCTCTCCATGCTTACCTGCAGTGGAGCAATCCTTTGTACTAGACCATGAGAAAGGGCTCCTCAGGGCTGCTGCTGGTCTCTTCTCGGAACCTTGCTGCCAAACATAGGAAGCAGAGAAGCTGTTGAGCTGAGATCTACTTTAACGTTATTAGGAAAGGAAGGCAAGAAAAGCCTCAGAGGGTCAGATCCCAGACAGTCCTGCCAGCCCCCACTGCGCCGCAGAGCTTCATTCTGGCCTGGGAAGTCAGGCGGGAAGTCAGGAGTCCTCCTGGCAGGGAAGTCACCATCTGACCTGCTTTTTATTGTCATCCAAATAGTTTCCCCCATGTTTTCTGTCTTCCCCTTCCTATGAGCACACTTTGCTTCAGTTACTATTGGGCTGAGACCTGTCTGCAAGGAGAGGACTAGGGAAACGGTGGCCAGCAGAAGCTTTTCAGGGAAAGGTAGGCCAGGACACGCACCGCGTAGTGCTCTCCTAGGCACAATCTTCAGGCCATCAGCAGCGTGTGTTGACGTTGACTCATGATAAGTGTTGTGATTCAGGGTTCACAGTTCTGCAAAGAAGTACATACATCACAGAGCTTTTCCTGCAAATATTTTTGAAGTCATGGGGTTACCCTGTTTTGCGAAAACCGCTTCTCCAAATAATTACATGCAGGCTGCAGTGTAGCATTGGGCCTGGGTGGCGGCTGGGATGAGCAGTGTCCTGTGGCCCTGGCTGGCTGCATTGGGTGGTGAGGAGACAGGGGTTGGGAATTTAGCTCTGCTTCAGCTCCTGTCCCTGAGCAGACCTCTGCAAGCAGGACGCAGAAAGAAATTCATGCTTGAAATAGAGGAGTCCGAGTTGCAGTGAGTCACAGCAGGAAAGGTTTTGTAAAATGCACAGTCTAAGCCTTACGTGCTGCATAATAATCCAGGCTCTTCTGCAATCGCTGAAGGAGTTTCCTTCTTGATCTAAAATGCCTGTACTTCCAGGACAGGCTCTGACTTTTATGGCCCCACATGGAACAGAAAATCGTTGGTTTTGGATTCAGCTCATCAAAACCACAGACAGAAACACTGTGCTATGCTGCAGTCAACTCTTTCCATGAACAGGCAAGGGAATGCATTGGATGAGATGTTCTGTGGTTGTCTGTTACTTAAATATGCTGTCCCAAATTTGTGTTTGTAACAAAAGTCATGGTAGAGACTACAAGACAAAGCTCAGTACAGCCTCTACAACGTGACTGTCCTATTGGAAATAATAAAAGAAGAAAGAATGACTTGTTTCTTACTCCCTATTAACGCATCCATTTCTGGACAGATTTTTAGTCTTGCATTAACCAAAACTTAACAATCTCCCCAAAGGAGGGAGGATGACAGGAAGACTGAACGGCTGGGGACTGGGGGAATGGATGAATGCTGTGGAACTGGAGTCTCTCCAGGTCTCCTGAGCTATTTCTGGTTTTGCAACCCTGGTTAGTTTGCAAAGCATTTTTCTGTAATTTAAACCTATCTGTTTTCATGGATGATTCATTTTAAGAAATAGTGTTCTGGCTAAAGGCAAATCTGTGCTATGTGCTTAGAGTAGAAATATCCTTTTCACAAAAAAAAAAAAAAAAGAGGTGAGATTTTCTGTACTGTATGGTCAAATAGTCTGCCTGACATGGAAACGGTTCCCTTAGTATTTCTATTAAACTTTAGTCTCAAACCCAGTAAATCTGAAGAGATTTGTCTTGGGCAATTAAGGTAAGAGTATGACAATCCCTACCAAAAGCGCAAAAGAGCCGTCTCTGGGGAGTTCAGTGAAACTCCACAAAATGAAAACAGGCAACAGACAAGGAGACAAACAACTCCAAGCACTAAAAGAACATTTTAAATAAAATGTATACTTGGAAAGCATTTTTCTGGGAACAGGCTTCTTGTACAAAACATGCAATCTGTAGCTCAGATCTAAAAAGAGAAAAAAGAGTACGTTCCAGCCTTGCTATGAGTGGTGGTGTAAGAATCAGCTGGGTAATATCTCAGCATTAAAAACAGCTGATTAGCAGTCAGAAAAAAAGGATATTTTATCAAACTGTTATTACAACAGAGTAGAGAGGTTATTTTATGATCTCGTTCTGGGTTCCCACATTACAGTTAACATTAATAAACAATTGCAAAATTGTCACCCTCCAGAAATGGCTTAGAAATACTGTAGTATATTGAAATTTTCATAGATATATAACTTTACAGTGTCTATATTGACAAAAATATTCTAATGCATTCCTGCTTTCTGATGAAATGGGGTAGATGGGGTTCTTCCTTCCACAGAAACAAAGCAATCGTCTGGATGATAAAACAATTTCAAATGCTCAGCATCATTGGCACAAAAAACTAGCTATCTGCAACTAATCTGAAATCAGCTTGTAGGGAAATTGGCCCAAGTCAATGGCCTTGCAGATCATATCATACATCATAGTACACGTAGGAGAAGTGGTGAGAACACTGAAGGAGAGGTAAAAATAAGAAAAACATATCTAATGAAACACTGTGACTTGAAGCCACTGAGCCTCCTGCTTCCCAGGACACCAAGAACTTCTAACTTGCTTTCAGTGAGATAAACTTGTTGAATTTTCATTTCTCAGTGTGGATTTTTTTGGGTGTTTTCATTTTCACCTTGCTGGCAGGATTCCTTGCTAACCCCTTGCTGATGCCCTTTATACTTTCCCTGCCTGTTTAAGATCTCCTCTTCTTTTATTTTCCTGAGTACTTTCAAATATTTACCACTAGGTGCACAACCAGATGTGCAGCACCTGTACTCATCCTCTGAAGACAGACTTCCAACAAATTTGCTCACCTAGTGTTCTTATCCATCATGGCCAGAATATGCTTAGCTCTTACGTGATTGTAGAGGTATAAAGGACAATGTAGGATATCTTCATCATCTGCTGGGACATGCAAAATGGCTAGATTAAGCTACTACTGTTCTTGTGAAAAATAATTTTTTTATTACTCGTCTTTCAGATTATGGAAGTGGAAAGCAGCCTTCATCATTAGAGGACATACATATTTTTTCCATATGAAAACTTCATAGATAGCCCTTTGTTTAGTAACTAAACCTATAGCAAGAATATACGAAAAATACCATTCCACATTATGGCAACATTCCTGAAGGATATGAATATATGAGAAAGATCTCTTTTATAAAGATTTGGGTAATAGTAAATGCTGATGGGTTTTTTTATGTTTTTAAATGTTCTAAATTAATAGAAATTTGATGTAGAATTTTTCTTGTTTTAAATGCCCATTTTTTTCCTGTTGTATTTGCCAAAGTACAGGTTACCACGTATAGTTTCAATACTCCAAAGATTGTCAGTCTGTGTGTGTAACAGTGGCCAAAGGAAAAATGTTCCCCTCACCTCAACAGCACAGTGGGCTGTTTTTCAAACCACAGTTTCGTTAGGTGGCAGCTAGCCAGTTTTGGGGGGGCTGTCTCTAAATCGGAACCCCACAACATCTTAGTAGTTGCTGCCAGTTAGATATGATCCCCGCAGTCCATCACTGGGACTTCATATGGGTGAAATCACCAGTGCAACACGGCCGGAGAAAATATTGACCTTGTCATATGACACTGTATTCCACTTTGAAACCCTGATCCAGAGGCTGTGCTTATGCCAGAAAATAAAAACTCCCATTTTCCTGCCAGCATTCCTGGCTGTCAGATACTTCAGACAGCAGGAGCCTGGAGCCCCATTATCTATGTGCTTTATAACTCCTCCAGGGTTTGAGGTGGACTGAAGGGGTTCACACCTTTTCACTTCACACCTCAGCTGTCTATTATTTTATTTGCTTCCCAGTATCCAGATGTGTACTCCCTCACTGAAAGCAATATTACTTTCAGTGCCCTCATTTCTTTGAATTGACAGTTCAAGCACGTAGTTTCTTTATCAAGCAGGATGCGACCTCTGGTCAAGGTTCCTCAGCCACAGGTGATGTGGAGAAGGTAGCAGGAAAGCATCTCTCTGCAGGCGTTTCGTTCTCTTGCTCTTTCCCAGACACCTCCTGTGGGGCAGAAGCAAGGTGCTGGGCAGGATCCTCACTCTGACCCCGTGTGGCTGTCTTTGTTTATGACTTGGGGGTTAGTCATTTTGTTTCCAGTCAAAACTGCCTAGCTCATGTAAGAGCTAGCTTATTTCCTGCTGATGTGTCATCTTGCCATGCTGAAATACTACCACCAACACTGCCGTGTCTCCACAGGACCTTCAGAAGAAGGTCAGGGACATCCAGCTTGCGAAGGGTGTTGAGTTTCCCTGCTGATCACAACAATGATGCGATTTGATTAGGTATTCGAGCATCCATTTTTGGTTCCACTTTTTTCGGCAGGAACACTATTTTTGCTGATAACCTCTCATCTGGGCAGAATCTTAGCGTAAGTCTCCCCGGGCTGATTGATGACTTCCTGGAGCTGGTGTTGCAAGGCAGTCTGCTGAACGCTGCTTCCTCCAGAGACGCCACTGAAGCCATTTGGGGCTGTAAAAGGATTGCATACGCAGGCAGCTCAGGAGCTGCAGTATGCCAACATTTTATGGCTGTTTTTTCCTTCTCATTATGTCTAATACTAGTCATCCAGGTGCTGTGGGCTTTCCCTCCCCGAGTTGTCTTGGTTGCATGAACTTGCTAGGAACTGTTTATCTGACATTTATATTACCAGGATAAAAAATTGCTACATTTGTGTTTGTGTGTATTTCAATGTAGTTGTACCCCTCCAGAGGCATTAACAACTGTACTGCTGCAAGAGTATTTGTTTCCATCTTTAATTTGGCTGATTTCCATTTTGCATCTGCTCTTTGCTTTTAGAGCGATGGTAAAACTTGAAGTTCACATGTGTGATAAAGATCTGTATGAACGGAACTAATCAAGATTTCTTCTAGAACAAATTGTGGAGATCGTGCTGACCTACCCGACCAGTCATCCAAAAAATATGTCTATGGATTCAAGTCATTTATTAGTCTTGGCTTTTATTTTATTATTTTTTATGTTGCTCACCATGAAATTTTCTCTTGCTAAACATGAGATCCTGCTGGGGTTTTTGGTAGCTCTGCTCCACTTCTGTTCTTGTATCATTGAAATACGCTGTTGTTTTTGTTCTATAAATGTGAATCTCTTTCAGTTGACAGAAGTTTTTGTAGTACAGAGATTGCTGCGTCCAACGTCTTGATCTGGATTCCATGCTCTTACTCATCCCAGCCTGTTAGTGTTATCTGCTCGTTTTTAGAAAAACAATTTTAGCTTTTATTTCCTGTCAGATCAACTTCCAGCCCAGTTCACCGCCTCCATCAAAAGTCTTTGAGACACTACTGTCTAAATGTCTTGAGCTATAGTATAAATAGATCTTGCAATTTGTTTATAAACACACCTTTTTGCACAGATCATAGAAAAAAAACTATAGAGACATTTTGAAAAAGCAGCCCCACGTAGGCCACCACATGTTTATTCAATAGCCTAGGCTCCTTCTGGAGTGTATGATAAATAAATACATGATTGAATTAGATTTACTGCACGAACATCTCCCAAGAACTGAAAAAGGATGTAGCAAAGCAGAACAGAAAGTCCCATCCTGTGTGGTGCTTGTTTGAGCAACCCTGCTCGGAGACAGGAGGCTTATTCCTTCCCGGATCTCATCCCTGCAGGGCTGGGCAGGATGGCAAGTCTGTGGAGGTGGCCGTGCTGCTGCCCTCCCTGCACTGTGATCCTGGGGTCGGCTGGGAGCCTGACCCCAGGCAGTGACTCCCACGGCTGGGGTGTGTGTGTGTGTGTGTGTGTGTGTGTGCAAGAACCCCCAAGCTAAATTCCCACCTCCCCACGTGTAGGGCATGTATTTCATCATGGCCTTAGATTACTTCCAGATGAGCGCAGACAGCTACAGAGGAAAGCCTGTTTGCAAAGGCGGTGATGCTAGAAATGGACTTTCTGCTTGGGCAGCCTTGCTGCAGGCACGCTGAGCCCAATCTCCCCTCCAGGATCAGGAGAGAAGGGGAGGTGAGAGCTGGTGAGCCACCCTCTGCACTCCTCCCTCTCCCGGGGTTGTCCCTCTGCTCTGCAGCAGCCCACCCAGAAAATCATCTCTGGATCAACTCTCCTCCCTCCCTACAAAGCAGACAGGGAAGATGGACACTTTGGTGGCATGGGCTCTGCATCATGCCAGGGGGCTGCCATCTGCTGGCAATTATTCCTTTTTTTAAAAATTAATTTAACAGTTAAATAGCCTTTCAGAGGTACCCCAAGACTCTTTCATTTAGTGTGATTATGATGAGGAGAGAGTTGCCCATTACAGCAGTCAGTGGAGGCAGGACTAGCTGACTGTGCAGATGTGTGATGAGGGGCGGCCACGTAGGTGGTGCGTCCAAGCAGTGGGCTCTGGAGGTTGCAGGGTGTCACAAGCTGTCCGTGAGTCAGTAGAGTCCCGTTGCCACAAAAAGAGCAAACATCCCACTGGCTTGTATAAACAGGCATATAGCCCGCGAGAGATGTGAAGTAATCCTTCCATCCTGCTCCACATGGATAGTGCCTCAGCTGGAGTACGGCAGATGACGCATTTCCAGAGGGTCTGGAGAAACTGGAGCAAGTCCAGAGGGCAGCAGTGGGAGAGGTCATGTTTTGGAGGCCTGTGATCAATGAAGGGAGGCTGGATGAATTAAGCTTACTGTTGTCTAAGGACAGTGGTACAGGACCAGGCTGCAGCCTTAAAGGATGCATAAATGCTACTGAGGCTAATCTGCCCTCCTTGGCATCAGTAGAGAGGATATAAATTAATGACTGTAATTTCAGCCAAGAAAATTCAGGTTAAACACTGGGAAAAGCTTTCTCTTGAGGGAGGAGGGAAATGGCTCTTGGGGATAAATTCTCTGACAAGGCTGCACAGTCACCGGCTGAGTGCCGATGTTGGTCTCTTTCTTGGGAGGCCAGGGAGGCAGCAGGCAGCCTGGCCGCTCTTCCCTGTCCTCCCCTTGCCTAGGGCACAGGATGCTCCCCCAGCACCTATCGCCCTCCCCGCTCGCCTAAGACAGCTCCATCAACTGCGCTGACCCCCTGGATGGAAAGCAGCCCCCTGATTCTTTGAGACCTTTTTCATGTCCAATCAACTTCTAGCTGTACTGACCTCAACTTCTCAACATAGATTTTGTTCTTCCTGAAGGAGTTGATGTATTACATTAGATCTAAAAGCGAAACTACACTGCTTATAATTTTGTTACAGATTTATTCGGTAAATGCTAGACATTACAAAGGTTCAAAACAAATGAGGTGAGGTCAGTGTTGCAATTCCAGATTGTTTCTTTTTCCCCTTTGAGATGTATTATGCCTGGCATTTTAATGACTCCAGTCAATAATCCCATTTTCGCTCTGTGTTTTGTTTTTTGTTCAGAAACACAAAAATGTTAAAATGTGTCATTCAAAGGAATTTTGCAGAAGTATAAATGATGTCCATCTACTTTAGAGCTTGGGAAGTTAAGAACTTCCATATGTCGTGACTGCAGCCGTGAGTCAGAGTATAATATATGTGTTCTCAGCATGTAGAAACGATAAAGCACTAGAGTTAACGTCTGGGAGAATTCAGCATTTGTTTCAGGTGGATTGCTCAGTCAAAACCTGAAAATATTCTTGGCAAGGCTCTGATAAGCGTGACGGTTTCAGGTTAGAGCTGCTGCAAGTGCCAGAAGACTATGGATTTCATTCATTTTTCTTGAGGATCCTGGAAAGAGCATCAGCACAAAACCTTTTCCTTTTATCTTTTTTTCAACCGCATTTGATAGTTACAGTTTCTGTTTAGGCTGACTCTGGCACGGGATAACCCGTGATGGGAATTCCGTGGGTTTGGGGGAAAAAAATTTTACATGGAAATTTTAGATACCCCTATGAAGTGGATAGTTGAAGAACAGCTGCAGTAGCTCTTGGTATCTAAATTAATGGATTTTTATTAAACGTAAACACAATCCCTAAAAGTTCAATATTGGCAAATAGAGCTCTAAGGCATTTTTCAGAAAAGAAGCATGGGCTGCTATCTGCACCTCCCAGCAAACTGGGAACACAGGAGAATGGCAGAAATCTTGCATCAGTTTGCTGAGGCTCTCTCTGAGGAAGTTTCTCTTTGCAACAGTGGAAGTTATTTTCTTTTATCATGTCCAGAAATAATGTTCTAAATCAAAGCAGCACTTCCAAGCACAGGTTCATGTAGTTTGAGCTATATTTTGGAAGAAACTGGTCTGCTGCTTGGATGTGTGTTTTCCTATAAAAAGTGTTTTCACACAAACACTTTTTCTTTGATAAATATATTTTCAAGGTTGTTGGTTTAAGTGTTTGTTTACTTTTTGAAAGTATGTAATTTGTGTGGAATTTTTTTCTTTTAGGAAAAAAGTGAACATTCATCTTATATCCAGAAATGCTGTTTATTTATTCATCTGTCCAAAGGCTAAAGCATTTGACCCAAGCATAAATATTTTGGCTATAAAGATGCCACAAACGTTCATGGGAATTTCTGTTTGGGTACCTGAGACTTGTGTTTCCCTGGAAAAGATGATCTTCAGCAGATCTTTGGTTCATGTGATGCATTGCGAGCACATGACTGCCATGAGGAATTGCCTTCTCTTCTTCACAAAGAGAAGAAAACACACTGTAGCGTGAGGAGCGTGGCTTTCCTCCAAAACCTAACCGAGGTGCAAGAATGACAGCACCCCTCTCCTCGTGCAATTCAGATTCAAAATATTTTTTATTTCTTCAATTGCAAAAACTTTGGCTATTTCAGGTGAAAAATTTTCAAGAGCAGAAGAAGGAATGAATAACTCTGTTCTGATGAGTTCTGATATAAATCCTTGAATCACATTTAATTAATATTTTATTTTGCTGCTGCTGCTGCTTTGGTGCCAGCCCAGAGCAGATGCTCACAAGTTTACTTCTTACTGACTTTCTTAAGCATCATTCAGTTTTTTCATATCACTTATCTCTCTTTTTGTCCCTTGGAAGGAACTGTCCTATTATAGTGACGTAGAAGATCCTCAGATAATTTTTACCCAAATATGTCTTTGTTTAATTTGTAAAATTTCAGTTTCTTTTAAATTCAGGAAGGATGATGAACGACAATTTTGAAAGCAAAATAGCTATTTCTCATTAGGCAGCCAAGAGCTTGTTTTGGGCATGTCCTGGTTTCACCTGGGACAGAGTTAACTTTCTTTTTAGTAGCTGGTACAGTGCTGTATTTTGGATTTAGTGTGAGAATGATGTTGATAACACACTGATGTTTTAGTTGTTGCTAAGTAGCGCTTATCTTAAGCCAAGGACTTTTCAGTTTCCCATGCTCTGCCAGCAAGCAGGTGTGCAAGAAGCTGGGAGGGAGCACAGCCGGGGCAGCTGACCTGAACTAGCCAAAGGGGTATTCCATACCATGGAACGTCATGCCCAGTATATAAACAAGGGGGAGTTGGCCAGGAGGGGCGGATCGCGGCTCAGGAACTAACTGGGCATTGGTCAGTGGGTGGTGAGCAATTGCATTGTGCATCACTGGTTTTTTTTCTTCCCCCCCCTTCCTTTTTTTTGTTGCATTCCTTTTCATTATTATTATTATTATATTTCATTATTACTATTGTTAGTATTATATTTTACTTTAGTTATTAAACTGTTCTTATCTCAACCCACGAGTTTTACTTTTTTTCCTTTCCTTTCCTCCTCCTCACCCCACTGGGAGGGGGAGGGGGAGGGGGAAGCAGCTGCGTGGTGCTGAGTTGCTGACTGGAGTTAAAACACAACAGGGCAGCAGAATAGCAATAATGCAATGAGACTAATTGGTCTAAATTATGCAGCAAGTTTTCTTTTTTTAAAGCATTACTTTGGATGCCTCTGAGTTGTTCTGGATCATGTGGCCTTCCTACATCTGCTTTTTTTTTCTCATCTGGGCTACTTTTTGGGAGAAAAGATTGTTATCCTTTGATTCACAGCTTTGAAACTTATCTTTCAGATATTGGGACTTCCAGGAAAATCATGCCCTCATTTAGTGCATTAACGTCCCGTTACCATCCCTGAACCCCCCCAGACCCTGCGCCGTGATGCTGCCTCCAGCTTGGCAGCCAGTGACGTGACTCACCAGTGTGCATCATGAGCCCTTCTCCGGGAAACCAGGCATCTCTCAGCGTCCTTTGTGCCAACAACAACAAAACAGCAATAAGTAATGAGCAAATGTGATGGGGGAACTGGGGCAGTTCTCCCCCAGCATCTCTTCCAGGGGACCATGTCAGGGAGCGATCAGCTGATCCCCAATCTTAGCACCAAGACATCCCTGCAGCGTTGTACAAAGGTTTAGCCTTCGGTCAAATACTTTCTTATCCAGAGTTTGTCCGCATTTGACAACAAAAATTGGGTTGTTTTCTTTTTTTAATGTCTTTGTAAAAATGACACATTCCTGAAAAATGCCTGAAGAGCTCTGCTAAAAGACTGGTAGAAATGAGGGGCCCATTTGTATATGCAGGCTACAAGTCTGAAAACTTGTGTAGCTCCTGAGCTGGCTGGCAGCCTCTGCTCGCTGTAGGAACCTGTCACCCGCACACAGGAGGCTTTTTTCTGAGCTTCAGACCCATTCCTTTCTTTTCACTGTTTTTTATCTCCAGTGCTGAATGTGGAGAAGGGGACATAAATCACTGAAATTGCTGGTATTTCATACTTATATAAATGCATCCTTGCTGCAGTATGTACTTGCATTTTGTGAATAGCTAATCACTGCTCAAACTGACAGCAGGTCAAAAGTGCACAGCAGCCATCTCGGGGTTTAAAAATAAATAAATAGCAGATTCTGTTGACTCTGGTGTGGAGAAATGCACATCTGAACTCCCTGTTGTATGCATGAGGTGTTTCCTCATTTACCAGACAGAAAATTTTGGATGAACTTCCTGTGGTGACGCATCTCGCATCAGAGCCTAGTAGATAATAACAGGGAAGGAGGCTGTGACTTGGGATTAGTGCTGTACACGCAGGGTCCTGTCTTGGTGGGACTTGCTGCACCAGTGATGCTGCAAAGATTTCAGGGCCCCAGAGCAAGCACCACCAAAATATGTAAACATCGGTGAGAAGAAAAAGAAGAAAAAATTGAAGGAAAGCGATCCTTTTATATTTCATATTCCTTTCCTTCTGCGGATAGCTGTCACACAGCAAGCAGAGCAGAAAGAAATCAGCAAACAAGTGGAAGGTGCCTGAGATGGGTGGACATGGGCGGCGCAGGCAGGGGGAGGCGGGAAGGAAGCCGAATCTGGGCTCGAGGCTCTGCAACGAGCCCCGTGAATGTCCGTGGTGGCAGGGTCAGGCCCCCTGCCCTGGGCAGTGGCATTGCAGATGAGCACCCCAAACTTGTTGTGGTGAGCAGAAACCTCCCGTGGGCTACAGGGAGGTCAGGGCTCTCCGCAGCTACCTCTGCTCCCTGTTTTGAAGGGCGGGTGCAAGTCAATGTGCTCAGTAAAGCACTAAGCAGGTGGGAGTAGGAGGCTGTAAGGAGCCATTAACTGCTGGAAATGGGTTCAGAAAATACTGAAATGTAATAACAAGAGACAGCGAAAACTCCCAAGAAGTAGGAGCACAGTAAAAAATGTGGACTATTCCTCCAAAGGAAAGCAGTGAAAGCCTCACTGCCTCTGACAGGAAGGGAGACATACTTCACCGTGGTAGTGATTAGGTCATGTAGCAGGTCTTTTCCATCTCTGATTTCTGTGATCATACAGCCAGGCATGTTAACTATAATTAAGCGTACCATCAGGCACCATTTACCCAGGGGTGTGCCTTGGCTGCTCTGCTCTTCCCAACGTGATGCAATTGCCTCCATTAGGCATAGCTCCCTGAGCACAAGGATCCATGACTCAATGGGGGCTGTCTACCTGTCCAACTGCTCACAGACTCAATTAAACACCGTCATAACGCAGGGTCCATTTGCACTGCAGCATGTCCTGGCAGCCTGGTGCATGAAGTTACCTTGCAAAGGTGCCTGGTCAGGACCGTGAGGTGTGTGGTGGCACCCTCCTGCGTGTGCACATGGAGAGCTAGATGTTGCTCCAGCACTTTACTGACAAAATCAGGCTTAATACAAATATTGCTCTCCCTAAAAAAAAAAAAAAGAAAAAAAAGAGTGGAAGTGGTGATGTATGCTAAATACTGTTCTTTTTAAAGGTCTGATCTCTACTTGCTCTGAATTCAACGCTGGTCTTTATCAGCGTCATTTTTAATGTTGCACACTTGGACCGCTGAATGGCAGAGATCCCCAGTGCAATGTAGGGGATGGTGTTAAGACTCTAGCCTAATACTTGAGATGCCTTGGTTTTATTCCCTGCTCTGATGGTTTAATCCCATACTCATCCCAGCTAAATTTAGGCACTTAACAGCTCTGCCTGAAGTAGGAGCTTTGTTTTCTTTCTGGAGGAGGCAGGGATGATGCTGGACTGTGGTCTCTCTGTGCCTTATATTTCTCAAAAGCTGGGGAGGGGGCTGAGGAGATTGGGGAAGGGCTGGGAAAATATAAAGAGACTGGAAAAGAAGAGGCACTACTACCAGGCACTGAAGTGAAGGACTAACCATCAGGTAAAAGCCATCAATTTTCATCTCAGAAGTAGGAGAAATGGTCTTTATGTCAGAAAAGGGTAAGGAGGAGGAATGCGTTGAGGGTTGTGAGGCAAGTTGATGAGACAGTAATGGGGAGCAGGGCAGGGTACTTTTATTTAGCGACCAATCCCAGCCTGTTTCTTCATGCACCAGTGCTGTGTACTAAGTAACTCATTAGGATTTGAACAACATTAGCCTTTGCTTATGGGTTTGTCAGGCCAAAGCTTGGATTCTCTGTAATAATTAGAAAAGAAGGTGACAGGCCAGCTGTCTTTCTGTAGACCTCTGGAAGAGGCTGGGAGGATGGGGTGAGCCATGCTGATGGAAAAGAAGTGTTCACAGAGATGCCAGTAACAGTACTGCTTGATACATCAGTGTACACTTGCAAGTGCCCTCATGAAAGAGAAGAAATGGTAGACTGGCAGATGTTGTGACATCTATTTTTCACGGGTGCATACGAGGGTTAGAGCAGACGTGGGATTTAAGAGACTATCGTATGTGGCTGCATGTCATCATCAGAACGTGTAGAGAAGAAATCACTGGATTCCCGTAAGCAGATGTTAATGTACTGCAGCTGGCTTCTTTTTTTTGTTTTGGAGAGTACACCAAGTATGTTATTACATGACTGTGGTAAAGAGCAGTGGACTGTAATGACCATAACAAATTAATCCTTACAAAAGCTCTATGAGTAGTAGCATTACTATTAATGTTGGCAAAAGTCTTTAAAGGCGAAGCATGAAGTAAATGCAAGGTGTTTACATTAGCATTCCAGATGTTTGATAATGAACAGCCCCATGGACATGCATTTGCTCCCACCATCTCCTCTGGAGCATGTCACAGGTGAGGAGTGGACAATGTGTTGCGCTGATCCTGAGGGTGACTGTTGACTTTTAGGAAATGTCATCCTACATCCTGTCGTAGCTTTGTTGTGGCTGTTGATACTGCTGGTTTCCTTCATTTCTGCAGTAGGAAGCCTGGGGGATTGAAGTGTGTCTAAAGTGCATCTTATCATTTGCATCCTGGTGGACTTTGGTTTTGCTATGCAAAATAGCTTTATATAAAATAAATTACAAGGTGTTTCTTTCCCAAAAAGCTGTCACTCTAAATAGGAAAGACAAAAGGAAAGAAGTGTAAAAGAGTGGAAAATTTAAACATGCCTGGCATCTTCCCTGTGGTAGACCTGTAATCCAGAAACCACGCCAAAAGGCTGGCTGTCTTCCTCTTGCACTGTCACTATTCTGTCTCTCTACATTTTGAAATTTTTTTTTACTGTTTGGTAATTTCTTTCCCATTCCTAGCATGAGCTGCCTGAAAGTCTTGTTGTTGGGTTGAGAGTAAAACCAGATTCAGAAGAAAGTTTCTACTTAGTGACACAGCATATGAAACTTCCCACTAGCCTGTGACACTCGATGAAGTTTCCATCTCGGGGGAGAGCTGTGCTTTGAGCAGCCACAGGAGGCATTGCCCCGCTCCTGAATTGCTAGATTTTCCCCTGAAGGGTGAACCAGAAGCACCTTCTTTGAGCCTGACAGGTGAAGCAGGCATCCTGCTAGTCAGTGCCGGCTGTTATCCAGTCACCCCGCCAGGCAGCCGCATCCTGAACACTTCACACTGCTTTAACTTGGTCACTTAATTGGTGAGAGGCACAAGTTAGAATTAACCCTCAGCTTCCTGAGATTCTCTGCATTTTATGAAATAAACATGCTTTAGGGAGTTCTGAATTGTGGATGTAGTCCAGAAGGTGCAGGGGGCAAACACCTAAGAAATCCCTCTTTAATAACAGTGAGCCTGTATGGTTTGGTCTGTGTGAGCGAGTCTTCATTTCTGTAACGATTTTGAACAGGTCACTCCGCTGTCTTTGTCCCTACTGTGGGTCCCCAAGTCTTATCTTAAAGGTGGGATAAAAGAAGTTGCCAAGGCCTGGGGTGACTTGCCCAGGGTACCTTGACGAGTCATTCAGTCAAGCAAGGTGGGAGCAGACATGTTTTGTCAGGGCACCCACTGCCCCGGACGGGCTGGTGTGCTCCTCAGTGCTGCTAGGGAAAAGCAGTCTGCGAAAGTACAAGAAACATGCTGGACCTTATGAAAAGCAACCGTACAAGAGATGAGGGATACTTCTGCTTGATTTATTTACTCATGAGCTCCCAAGGTGGCGGTGTGGCCAGAAGTGCTAATGGGGTTTTTTGAATGTGGATTCAGGGGATGCTCGGGAGGTTTCAGTCCGGGGCAGGGATGCCATTGGTGTGGGAGAAGGTTTAGTCTGGGAATGAAGGTGTGTGTGTGCTGAAAAATGCCGAGCAAGCCGCTCAACTTTTGTAAAGGAGTATGAAGGGAACCTGAAGATTATAAGCGCGTCCCATGGAAATAGCACCCTCGAGGTTGGACACACACCCTGTGACATATAACGAGCTGTTAACCAGGTGACCTACGAAGTTTTATGGTATGTTCCCCATCACTGGGAGTTTTTGAAACCATGAGTTGACTTTTCAGTAAAAGAGATGTGTTTAGTTCAAACTGGCATTAATTCAGGGAAGCCTTCTCGCCTGTGTGATAAAGGATATCAAACCAGATAGTTGTGGTAGTCATCCTTTTAATTTATTAATTTATTAACATTTTCTCCAAATAGTATGTTCACAGGACATATTTTCCAGATTGCAAAAGATGTTCTGCGTGATTTTAAAAATTTGTTGTTGTGATCAGCAGTTTGCACTGATTTTTGAACAGAAATGCATTTTCTTGTAAAGTACAACTAACTGCCACCCCCTCGTCTTCGCCCCCACCCTGGTTTGTGAATTGGTTTCCAATTTCAAATACTTAATAGGAGGAATCTTTGGTGGTTTATATTCTGGGCAGAATTCATAGATTGCAAACTTTTTGTGATCCATTTTATTGCAGCAAGATTCTTTCCAGAAACGTTATACTATGTGTTGCTGTTTTGTGATTGGGACATGTGGTAACTCTACTTCAAGAACTAGTCAATGCCAGATTCCACAATACATTTCTGTGTTGTCATCCATACAGAGAAAAATCAGAAACATCTGTCCTTTTTTGTAATTCATTGAAAAGAAATATTATAAGCACAAACTCGTATAGGTAGTAGAAGTTGATGCACAAGAGTGAAATAGAGACCCTTGTGGAAGCATATTCTGGAGTTTATTAATAAAAAAGACAAATCACTAACCATTATTTACTAGTAATAAACATTGATGTTTAATATTCTGCATCTCTTTAGGAGTCATCACTGCTCATCTTGTGACCATGTGTCTACATGGAAGGTTATTATCAGCTTCCAGTCTCTGAAATCAATTGCAATTTTTCACCTTTGTTGAAGCTTGCAGTTGTGTTTTTAAATATTCACTCAGATTTCGTATTTTAGAAGTTCTTTTTTCTTTAAGAATATATTTATTACCACGTTGTTCTTTAGACCCTCCTTGGGCCACGTATCTCTTCACCACGACACACACTTCCCTTCTGTTCACATTTTGTCATGCCATAGCCAGGCAGAGCAGCTTCAGCACTACTGTACAGAAAATGGTTCCAGGCCCTAAAAGTTAAAATTGGAAAGATACTACCAGTAGGTTAACATAAAGAAAAAACAACGCATTTTGCTTGAAGAATGGCAGGCAGGATGAACAGCTTCTTAGACCTTGCTCGGTACAAATTTTTCTATAAGCTCACAGGCACTCCTCTCAATAAAGACAACAAAGTTACTGTCACTTTTATCATGCTGAGGTGTATCAGCTCCATGGGTTAAACTTAGCAGTGTTCTTGCTCTGAGTACTTGGAAAGCATCCCTTTATGTCTCAGTTTTCAGCATTCCTGTAGATTAGGAATAATCTCTCTCTCTTTTTTCACCCTTCATAATTTGTATAGAGATATCACTTTCCCTGAGTGCTTGTTACAGTTATTTTTTTGGAAAACAGCATGCATTTTTCCAAATGCTGTTGGCTGATAATATGACAAGAATATACCAGTGGTATTCCCTTAGATTACAAATCTCAGTTTAAACAAGATTGAGAGAGTAAGGGTTGAGTGAAATATTTTAGTTCAAACTTCCTTAATGAACCTAGGCAGCAATTTAATATGCTTTGAAAAAAATGGGTTTATCACAGCAAATTATTTCTAGTGGGGGAAGATAGGACATAGTTTTAAAAGCCTCTGTATCATCTTAAAAATATCAAGAAAATATTTTATAACTAAGAATGATTTTGTTTCAAAATTCTTTACAAATTTGAACACAAATATTTCACCTTCCTAACTGAAATGGTATTTTTCGTTTACTGAAAACTTTGAAAAATAACCGTTAATTTTTTTTAGCAGAACTGCCAACACACCAGATAATCAGTTACATGCATACCTTGGCCTCATATTTATATCACTGTCAAAATTACAAGAAGGTATATAATTGTAATGATGCTGAAATATTTTTTCAGTTTTGTTTCTAATTTTGCCTGGGTAAGGATTGTCCTCTCTGATACTTGCTCCCATGTGACTTTTTGTGACCCGGCTGCCTTTGTGCATGCTCCTGTAACTAAAATGTAGGACACAGTGCTACAGACTTTTGTAAAGACCAAAAAGGTAATATTTTTCAAAAATTAGTCAGATGCAATAGATAATTTACTTGGAATTTCCACTTTATATATGCCCTGCCCTCCTTCTAATACCTCCTTAGGTACCCTCTACTTGTGCATGGAGACTGCCCGAGCTGGCATGGCATTTCCTATGTTCTTATGGCAATTTTAGTTGTCAGTGATCATGACAGGAACAGAAAAATTGAAATCGAGCAGTTGTAACAGTTTCATGAAGATTCAACAAGACAGGAATGTCAAGAGTACACTAGCTTGTTTTTAGGAGCACTATCAATGCACCCTTTATTGTCTGGGAACAGTTGTGCCTTTGTTTTGGTGGTGCTGTTTTTTGGAAGATGAGTGAATAAGAGACCATTGATAGTTTTTTTTCTCTCTTTCCCCGAATCTCACATGTGTCTCTGTCTGCAGCGTAAAAATAGTGTGCCACTTTGCTTTTTACATATTTGAGGAGCCAAAAAGCGGGGAGGAGCAGTGAGTACCAACACTATTGGTACTAATGGCTAATTTTATCCTGAGGCTCAGCAAATGAGGCTATTCCCTGGCAAAGCCAGAGAGCATCACTGCTAGGTTCCCAAGCCTCTAACAACTAGACACATGTTGACAAAGGATGAGGTAATTTCCAGATGATGGGTGGCAAGTGCTGCGAGAGTAACGGTGGCAGGAGAGCTGGTGGTGGGAACGGTCTCCTCACAGGTTGTTATCACAGTTGCGCTCGGTAGACATCTGAGGTAGGTCCCATGGAAAGAAAGAGAAGGGGAGGTGGAGGAAAACAGTGAATTACTGACAAAGTCTGCTCTGCTTGACCATATTTTTTTCATTCAGTTCTTCCTTTGGTTGTAACAGCCCAGACTTTGCATGACAGATGGCTTATTGTTTCTCTCTTGTAAGCTGCTAAGAAATTTCTGAGCAGAAACATGCAGCGTTATTTTCAGAAAGCCACTTTGCAACATGCAGGCTCTGGCTGTGAAGGACCCAAAGTCTGAGTCACGTAGACCATAGGGAGGAAAAAACTGGTGGGTCTTAACGTGTAGCATCCAAAAATATGCTTGCTGCTTCTACTAGGTGCTCTTCAATTTTAGTCTGGGATTCAGAAAACATAATGACTTCCAGATATTGCCAATATTGATACATAAAAATCTTTCTTTTTTGTGTTAAAATGTTAGTTTAAAGCAATGAAAAAAAATACTGGAAATATAATCTTCCTGTAGAAAAAGTCTATTTCAAGTTTATAGGCCATATGGCCACATAGGGAGAAGAAGCATGGCATCTTTAGAAACTTCCATAATGAAACTTGTGCTTTGGTAGACAGTAAAGAATTTAAGTAAATTTAATTCAATCTTTCAGGTGGGATTTATTCAAGTAGTTATTATAAAACTGTGTGTGAATATAAACACATCATCTTTATGAAAATAAAAATAAAATACAAAAAGTATTTCAGCTTGGATATTGGTCAAGATCTGGTCTACAGCCACAGTGGCAAGTGGGTGGCTAGACCACCAGAGGCCCTGAAATACAGGGTCAGAGAAGGTACACTACATTAGGAATGGTTATTTTAAAGCATTGAATACGTGGTGTGGAAATTTCTTTCAGAATTCTTTATACCATAATGTAAGACAAAAGTTTGGCTCTGGCTGTTTCAGTTTCAGCATAATATTTTTCTGGATGTGGTATCACCTTAAAGCTCATCCTATGCCTTTAATTCATCACATGAAAGCTGAATAATCTTTATGTATATTTGTGAATATTGCAGCAGGCATAAAATAACATTGTACTTAATAACAAGTTATTCCTTTATTTGTTTTGTTTAAAGATATAATGAATCTTGCAGGCCAGGTTTGATTAACAATAAATTTGTTTGCAGTTCTCATGCATATCCAGTATCTTACATAAACACGGAAGAAGGTACTGGAAAAAGCCACAACCATGTGTGGACTTGCAGAAGTAAACAAACATTAAATTTTTGCTTAAAGACTAAAAGAAAATGTGTTATGCCTCTGGTCTATCATTCAAAAGATTTGGTGACATTCCTGTAAATCCAGAAAAACCTTCCAAACGTGGACCTGTAAGAAGGGAAAAGGGGAGAGTGAAAAAAAACACGCCAGCAAACAGACAACTCATGAGCAGGTTGATGTAAACACAAGGTCCTGAATGAATGCAGAACTGGACACCTAAGTATTTAAAGCCAGATCATGTAAAGTGCTTCTGAAAATAAGGCTACTTGTTTCCTCCCAGAAATCACTTGGCAGTTCTCAAGCTCTCCACAGTAGCTGAGATCCTGCCTCCATTGAAGTCAATGGGGCGTTACCCTGACTCAGCTGGGGCCAGGTTTACACTCACAAGTTCGTGCTAAAAGTAATGCTGAAAATAAGAAGAAATAATGTTCCTGGTCACGTTCTGGCTCAGTGTTAGACCTTTGAGTGCTGTAAGATCCTTTGACCTTTTCTGTTTTACTGTGAAGAGCCATCACCTGATAAACCTTGGGGTTTGGTTTCTTTTTTTTTCTTTTTGTTTTTCTTTAATGATTACTGTATCAACTTCCCCAGATTTGAATGAAATAAGGAGAGGTGCCTTGGTGACCAAATTCTTATTAACTATTTAAATGTGGTCAGGGAAGGGAGTAGGATTTGCATTCAGCAAATGAGCTCAAGCTTACAAGCTCTTATTTTATTCCTTCTTTACTTGGAGCTGCATAACAAGGACGATTTATTTGCAAATGAATTACTTTAATAATAGGGTTTGAGTTACACAGAACATAGACAATCTTGACCCCATCTCTGCAGCTGTCAAAGTAAGAGCGTGGGTGTGGTTGCCTGGTGGCTGGCCAGGATGATACAGTTCAAGGGGGTGGATAAAATAACATTTACACTTACAGTAACTGTTTAAAAATGTAATTTGAGTTCTGCCAAATCCTTCAAGTTCGTTTTGGGAGTCCAACTAGTTAGGGTTGCCAACACTCAACTCTTCTCACCCTAGTTTTTTGCAAGTTATCTCCTCCTGCCAGATGCATTTCGCTGCAATAGTCTTATTACGGAGCGTGAGGTTCCACCAGCCTTGCTCTGCAAATGGTTACGGTGGGACACTCCTAGCCGACAGCCCTGCCTAAGCAAGCAGTGACCAAGCCCGGCCCGTGAGACTCAGCATGGAGGGGGAACGCAATTCCAGACGAAGTGTTCCACTTACAGCTCTGTTTGTATCTGCTGCAGCAAATGCTCCCAAGCCAAGCAAGGTCAGGCATTTGTTGGATCCTCGAGGAAGCATGTGGCGGAGAAGATGGAGGCTTGGAAGCTGGCGCTTGTCCTTCTGAGTTGGAATTGCAGAAGTGCTCCCAAGCAGTGGGGGCCACGGGTACCAGGCATCTCATCTAACAAAGACATAGAATGAGATCTTGACCACTTCGCAGTCTCGTAGCTGGTTTTTAAAAGGGGGCAAGTGTTGGCTGAAATAGCCAGATCATTCCAACTGGAAAAAGCATTCTCTCTCCCTGCGTTGCTCCTATGGCAGCACCCTGTTTGAGGACACAGGGTGATCCTGCACCACGGTTGGCGCAGGCTGTCACACGCAGAGCTTTGCTGTGTTGAGTCCTTGCAGCCCTTACCGGTGTCACTGCTGCGCTGAGCAGTGCACCCAGTTGTGAAGTGCTGTAGCACTCCTGAAGAGAAAGTGCAAGGCATTATTTATGGCTAGGAAAAACAATCGCCTCCAATGGCATACTGTGAGCTGTGCTTACCTGTGTAGACTGATGGCTTATAGTGTTTTGTTAGACAAAGAACCCAAGCAGGGAGTTCTTGGGCTGCTAGTGCAAAGAAAAGCGTTTTGAAGAGTTTGCAGTCTCTGCTGGTTGAAGACCCATGTTCACAGCTGGTCCATTCAGCCCACTTTTTAGGACTACTCATGGAGTCCTTGCTGACACCAACGTGTTGCATGGTAGCATCCATGACTAATGGATGTCTACCGTTGCTGTGGCATGCTGGGGAATGGTTCACAGAGCTTAAGACCTGAGGGACCGTTGTCTGCCCTGTTTACGTTAGGCCATCATACTTCATCCACTTTGGCTAAAATATGTTTTTTTCAGATCAGCGTCTAGTGTTGAACACATAAGAGATATAGAATCAGCTCTTCAGTGACTCGTTCACATGGTGAATTATTGCCTTCGCTTGTTAAGAAAAAGTTAATCTTTCTGCCTTGAATTTGGCAAGCTTTTTCAGATTAAAAAGGTGTTGGGCTTTTTTCAGATTAAAAAGGTGTTCAGCTTTTTTCAGATTAAAGAGCACTCTTAGTCCCAAATACCTTTTCTTAGTGAAGGTACATACATGTCCACACTGTCATCAAGTCAGCCTTATTTTGCATCTGGCTCCTGCAGTGACAAGATTTGTGATCTTCTCCTTTTGTCCATCAGCTTCTCTTACTTAACATATTTGGAATACTTTGCTGATTTCAAACAAATTTGAAAAAGTGTAGAAGTCTCAAAGAAAAGAGTTCATGTTGGCTTGATGAAAAATTGACCTGAGTAGAGGAGAGAGACTCAGAGAAGGGAGAGCTCAGCTGTAACACACTCTGTTTGGCAGCACAGGGCCAGCCGGTCAGTGTGAATGTATTTACAGGCTACCTGCAGCATGTGTCATCTCATATCTAGTAGAGGGGTCATAAGAGACATCGAGACTAAGGAGAGTTTTCTTTCAGTTTTATTTCCCTCAAACCCCTTTCCACCAAAAATTGATATGAACTCAGGTATCAGGAATTCTGTTGTTCATACAGCATTTTCTTTTTCATAAAATGAATTGGTTTTCACTCATTGAGCTTTTCAGTAAATGACATTTTCTTCTGCCCTCAAGTCCTCTGTGTCTTCTTGTCTTTCTCTTTTACCCTCTCCAGATTTTTTAGCACCTAAAGTATGAGTATCAGACTGTACGTAGAAATCTATTATTGGTCTTAACAGTGCCTTATTCTCACCCTTACTTTCTCCTTTCTTCAAAACCTTCCAGCTTTTCTTGCTGCAGCTTTGAAATGTGAATGTTGCTTATCGGTCATGAACCCCAACTAGTCCTTGTAGCTGATGATTGCTAACCTAGTGCCTACCCAGTTCTGCAGAGGCTGTGTTTCCTGTTCCTGACAACATGGCTGTGCTTGGCTAGGGACACACTGTCTCTGGTATAATGTATGGAGTTTTCCAGATCACTCTACATGGCCACTGTGGTCTTCTCAGCACTGTAACAAGCTCTTAGTCATCTTAGTCTTAACTGATAATTAATTTTTACTTACTTCTACTGATGTAAAATGCCATGGTACATATTTTCAACACAGCACATAAACACCCTGCAACATAAGAGAAGTGAACAAAAGACATTGGATCATATATGAAAGATATCAATTATGTCATTGAACTGCTTATAAGACAGCACCGAGGACAATGTAATAATATTTTGGAAGACATCTGTTCAGCTTCCGTAATCCACTGATCTTCAGTAATTCTGCAACAGGGAAAAAAGTGGTGACTTGCCTGAGGTCCTACATACATGATGCCAGATGGTCATCATTGTCCTCAGAAACATTACATGTAGACTTTATGATCATATAACTTTGCATTTAATTTTATTTTGCATTACATTTCCATTGTCAGGAGAATATTCTTAACAAGCTTAGGTTCAATGAAAGCCATTGGATATGCCACTGTGTAGACAAGAAAATCCTCTCAGAATAGATCTAGATTGTTTTTCCTTTAAAAGTTCTGAAACTCTGCATTTTTTATGGGGAACTTGGGCATTCACTTTTAAAGGAAATTCATTATAAAAATCTTCAACACCTTTAAATAAGGTGTGAATATTTCTTTTTCTCTTCACAGGTTTTTATTAAAGCCTTGACCAACTTTAAGTGATTCAAACACTGACACTTCCATTCAGTATCAGCCCAGTATTTATAGAATCATGCAGCCAAAAATCTGGAAGACATTGAATAAACTGTACCCCAATCTTTAGTATTTGTAAGTCCGCTTAATCAGGCTATTGAAGGAAACATGAGACTGTAAAATTGTTTAGACATTGAAATAAGTGAAAATTAATTGTGAGGAAATTTTCCTATCTCCATCCACTAAACAAATTCAATCCACAAAATGTGCTTAAGGCATCATTTGAAGCAAGCATTTAGGAGTATATTGTTTTAATTAGGAGATGGCAGTTTCAAATACAACTTTTGAATCCAGTCCAAGATTTTCAGTGTACACAGAGTGTTTCCAAAACACACTTTTAAATATTTGAGCTTCAACTCTGGTTTTAAGTACTGCAGTTTGATGAACTGTTCTAGTCTGGGGCTAGTAAACAAGTCTAGAACTTGCTGGATTTCTCCCAGCAGATAAATCGTCATCCGCTTACTTTTAATGTTGTCTGGATTTGTCAAGTCTGTCCTGCAATCTTTGTCTCCAGGATAACATGCAATGCAGCCATCTCATGGGAACATGGAAAGATTTTCAGTTGTAATAATAACATTAAAATGAGCTTTTTGTGAAAAATCTTCCTCGTGGCTATAAAAGAGGTCAGCTTCCCTGAAGGTAAATTTTCACAGCAGTCTGCAAGATTTCTGATATATCACCCTTGTTGAATTTTAATAGGGATAGAGTGCTTGATCTACATTCAGATCATGGGTCTGGTTTTTTTTAGCTTCCCAACATACAACAGCTGTACATGTAAAAGCAAACTTGTATGCATGTGGATACAGGACAGCATGAAAATGCCAGCTTTTGTGATTACGTTGCCCATGGATGTCATTGGTCAAAAAAGATCTTTTCATCCAGATGCAACATTTTTCCGGTTGTTAAGAGGATGTGTGGACATCTGAACATGAAGTTATTCCATGCTGTGCTTAGGCTGAAACACTTTGTACAGTTTAGAGAGAGACAGAGATGTTTTAATTTTCTTTTCATATTTTTTGTTTGTTTTGGTCATTTTTAAACTTTTTCTTCCTGTGCTTTTCTCTTGCTTTTATCAGCCCAACACATCCTAACATGTTCAACTTAAATAATACTTCACAAAAAAGCGCCCTTTTTAACACCATACTAGGCAAGATGTCCGTTGGTTTTGAGAAGCTCTGTATTTGCCAAGCCTTGCAGAGATTTTTACTTCTGAAGGGTCTAAAGAGCTTCTCAGGTGCAGACAACACTATAGATATGTGCGTGTGAGCATGGCCGGCACCTTGTTGCATCTTTATCCACAAACATTTTTGGACAAAAATCTGCTAAGACACCTGCTGTCTGAGCCACCAGATACCTTCTTCTAGGCAGGCGATGCCGATCCCTTCTGCTTTTCTTGGCACCTCTAAAAATACCTGGAGACCTCACGGTATCTCAGTGTTCTTGCTGCACTTACTGCAGGGAAGACCGGTCAGTTCATGGTCACAGCTGGGCTCTTTGAACCCAGGCTTCCTTTATCCACTGAAGATATTATGATGGTGTGTGTGTCACTCCATCAAAAAGTAGATGAGTTTTGACACACACACACATGACAAAAGTCTGACCAGACAGGCCCGGTGTCAAGGGTCTGGACGTGGGTACCGGAGGGAGCTGGAGAAGGAGGGAGGGAGTTATCCAAGCTGCAAGGAAAGCTGAGAAACAGAGCTGAGTCACAAGTTTCTGATCAAACCGCCTCCAAGTTTCACAGACGTTCTTTCCCAGCAGGGCAGCGAGCAAAAGGGCTCACCCTGTGAGCCATGCAAAGTCTCCCTGGCTGGCTGGGGAATCTTGCTGGCTGGAAGGGAGAAGACATTTCTGGTTAGTCTTACTCTGGCTGACAAGATCACTACTGTACTGACTTCTTGTAGCTGTAACAAAGTCCTTTCATCCCGCAGAGGGAATGTAAGATCTGATCTCTGGTGGGCTGGGTTTCTTCTCTTGGTGTGCTTTGTGTAAAGAGTCAGAAAGATTTGCCTTAGTTTTTCACTGCAGTGCTGCTAGCCTGGTTGTTATACAACACTTTTAAAGAGCTATTTAAAATCTCAGCCGACTAAAGTGGGAAGGGAGAAAAGCCTGTTTCATATTTAGCCACACAAAATATTATGTTTATCCTTCATTACATTAAAAAAAAATAAAATCTTTGTTTTAATGTGGGTTGAGTCTAACAGGGGAATTCTTCAGGTTTCTAAATTTACAAAGTGTTCTTCCTGAGTGGTTAACTGTTCCCACATTTGTAAAAAGGAGGGGAGAGGAAATTGCCAAAGAGGTTTTGAAAATTACCCTGGACATTAATGGTTGTTTTCTGTTTGTTTTTTCTTGTTCTAATTCTAATAAAGGTTCCTCAAGTCACACTATTGTGCCGCTCTCTTCTAAACGTCTGCTATGGAAATAAGAACAATGTTGGGAACATTTGTATGGAGTTGGTCTGTTTTGCATTACAAAGCATTTTTGTATCATAAAGCTCTGGACCAGGTCTTTACCTCCATCATTAAACATGAAGGGACAGAAACTCAGCTGGTCTACACTGGCTTAGCTCCGTGGATTTCGCTGCTGTGAACAAGTTAAAGATTTCACCCTTTGCAATAAGATTCCTCCTTATGAGATTTATTTTCCTTTGGTTATGTAAACAATCCCTGAAATATTAAAAAAAATTGTATCGATTCAGCTTTGGTTAACTTATGGAAGAAATCACGTGTGAGGCAAATTGCAAAAGCAAACATTGCTCTAGCTGCAACAGTCTGCAAGTGGCAGGACAGCACCGTGCCATGTGGCTCTCTGCCTGGGATTTGCCCGTGTGGCTGGGGTAGCTATAAGCTAAATTAAACATCTGCTTAGAGAAGGCGCAGGTAATTTAATCTTAGCTTAAGCCTGCACGTGTAATAAAACACGACCCTCTCCTCTGTGCCGCCTCCCAGGAGCCCGCAGGCAGGTCCTTGGTGAGTCCAGAGCTGTGGCACAGCTCTTGTGGCACCATGGCACTGGCCCTGCCTGACTCCTGGCCACCCTGGCAGAGGTGCTCCCACCAGCCAGGCATGGTGAGGACTGAGCCAGTGACAACTGCAGCAGTGGTGGTACCCAGACCTTAGTGCAGCAGCAGCAGCACTGCTCACACAGCCCCAAAGCCAAGGCAGCCCTCTCCTAACAACCCTCTGCTAGGAAAGCCTACTGATTTATTTATGAGTTTATATCAACCAGCCACAAAATATTAGCTAAAATTAGCAGAAGGGCTAGCCTTGCAGGCTGGTGGCAGCCACTTTTGTCATCTCGTCAGAGCTGGAGCTTGATTTTGATTCCTGCTTTGCAGCTCTGTGAGCTGACAGAGGGCCACATTTTTAGATCCATGAAGATACCAAAAGTTGAGGACAGAAGCAACAAGCTTCTGAATACCCAGCCTGGCATTTACTTATGCCATCAGGCTCCTCAGTCCCTTCAGAAATCTCCCCCTAACTTTCTCATGCAGTCACCCACACAGGAAATAGGTGCTCCTCTTCATAGGACCCTTTCTTTACAGGGCCTGATAATTTTGCTGGCTTCTGGAGGATTTTTTTTTTTATCTGTCCTGGTTTCAGCTAGGATAGAGTTAATTTTCTTCCTAGTAGCTGGTATAGTGCAGTGTTTTGGATTTAGTAGGAAAATAGTGTTGATAACACACTGATGTTTTTAGTTGTTGCTAAGTAGTGTTTATACTAAGTCAAGGATTTTTCAGCTTCTCATGCCCAGCCAACAAGAAGGCTGGAGGGGCACAAGAAGTTGGGAGGGGACACAGCCAGGACAGCTGACCCAAACTGGCCAAAGGGATATTCCATACCATATGACATCATGCCCAGTATATAACCTGGGGGGAGTTGGCCAGGAGGGGCAGATTGCTGCTCAGGAACTAACTGGGCCTTGGTTGGCGAGTGGTGAGCCATTGCATTGTGCATCACTTGTTTTGTATAGTCTAATTCTTTTAGTATTATCATTGTCATGTTATTATTATTATCATTATTATCATTATTATCATTATTTTTCCTTCCTTTCTGACCTATTAAGCTGTCTTTATCTCAACCCACGAGGTTTTCTTTTTTTTTCAATTCTCTCCCCCACTGGGTAGGGGAAGTGAGCGAGCGGCTGCATGGTGCTTAGTTGCTGGCTGGGGTTAAACCATAACAGTCCTTTTTGGCACCCAACGTGGGGCACGACGGGTTGAGATAACGACAAATCTGACTGGAATGCGTTGGAACAAATTTGTTATAAACCCCTCCGGCTGTCTCTGGCTGCTGCTGGCTCCGCTCCACGTCGCTCTCGCCCCCTCCGACCTGGCCGCTCCCTCCCTTCCAGACTGACATGTCCCCCGGCCTTGAGGGACAGGACCCCGCACAGGACAAACCTACTTGGGCACGTTGACATTGTTAATATGACAATAATAATACTAAAAGAATTAGACTATACAAAACAAGTGATGCACAACGCAATGGCTCACCACTCGCCGACCGATGCCTAGGTAGTTCCTGAGCAGCGATGTGCCCCTCCTGGCCAACTCCCCCCAGGTTATATACTGGACATGATGTCATATGGTATGGAATATCCCTTTGGCGAGTTTGGGTCCACTGTCCCAGCTGTGTCCCCTCCCAACTTCTTGTGCCCCTCCAGCCTTCTTGTTGGCTGGGCATGAGAAGCTGAAAAATCCTTGACTTAGTATAAACACTACTTAGCAACAACTAAAAACATCATTGTGTTATCAACACTATTTTCCTACTAAATCCAAAACACAGCACTATACCAGCTACTAGGAAGAAAATTAACTCTATCCTAGCCGAAATCAGGACATGATCCTATTCTGTCTTTCTCTGAAACCCAGCCCAGTTGGGTTGCAGTAGCATGGAGAGTCCCAGCAGAGTGCTGTAGAGGAGCCCCGATGCTCTCAGGTCTCTGCTGAACAGCTGGAGGGTATGTAGGCATGATATCCTGCAGTGGAGTGGACAGACGATTAGCCTTCAAAAAAGAAAAGTAGAAAACATGACAAATCATTATTTGGGTTGTCTGGCAAGCCTACTCTGAGGCTTTTTGGAAGGCATGAGGTGGTGGCTGTAGAGGTTGTTATTCCATGAGCTAAACCAAAGAGGCAGGAAACTCCCATCAGTTGCTTTGTGGTAGAGTCCTCAGACTGAATTTCCACCTCATCCTGTCCTTTCTAGCAAAGAAGAAAAATGTGCATCCTTTAAAGTGGTAATTTGGAAAAAACATAAGCAAAGTCTATGCAAGCAAGCGCTGGAGAAGTGCTGCCTCTTTTTGGCTTGGTGCGACTGTTTTTCTATGCATGGGCTTCTACACTGTCAGCAGGAACAGTACACCCTGCTGGACAGGACAAAATCCTGGACAAAAATCCAGCCTGGTGTCAGAAAAAGTCCATGACTTTGGGCTCCATCTGTTGTGGTGGTCACTCAGGACAGGAGAGGTGGTGTGTTGCGTGGAGTTACTGGGCACCAAAGGCAGCTCAGGTCGGGTTACTGCTGCACTTGCACTGCTTCTTGTAAGGGTTCTCCTCCATTGGTTCAGGTGGTTCCTGCTATAGTAATTTCCATAACATGCAACTCAAATCCCAGGTTACAACAATTTAAAGGTATTTCCATTACAATCTCCACCCCTGATCCCTTTGGACCAGACCATCGGTTTTAACATTGCAAGGAACTCCTCCCCTTGCCCCTGCTCCAGCTTGGACTTATCCACAGACTGCAGCCCCTTAGGGGTGTACCTGCTGCAAGTGGAGCCTTATCTATGAGGCACAGTCTCCCCAGGGGTATACCTGCTGCGGCATAGACTTATCCACAGCCACAGTCGCTTTGAGGTGCACCTGTTGCAGTGTGGCCTTCTCCATGGGCCACAATGCCTTCAGAGATATACCTGCTGCAGCGTGGCCTTACCCACAGCCACAGTCCCTTCAGAAGTAAACCTGCTCCAACACGGCCTTACCCGTGGCTGCAGTCCCTCCAGGGGAGTACCTGCTCTGTCGTGGGCTTATCCATGGCCACATGCTTTGAGGTGCTCCAGCATGACCTCATGCATAGCCACGGATGCTTCAAGGTGTACCTGCTGCAGCATGGACTTATCCACAGCCACAGATGCTTCGAGGTGTACGTTCTCCAGCATGGACTTATCCTTGGGCCACAGTCCCTTCAGAGGTATACCTGCTGTGGCACAGACATAACCACTGCCACAGATGTTTTGAGATATACCTGCTCTGGTGTGGACTTATCTACGGTCACAGACGCTTCGATTCAAGTTCACACTGGAGTTCCAGCCTGTCCAGTACAGCAGCACAGAAACAGCAGCGATAGCCTGGGTATCTGCCAGCCCAGGCGCATCGCCATTGCTGTTATCCAAATGTTCCCAGGCACAGCAGAGTCAGATGCTAAGCAGTACAGCAGTACAGCAAGCAGCGAAAGCAAAAAGCAGCCACTTACGAGCACTAGACTAATATACAGTGAGGCAAGCAAGCCCCATGGCAAGCACAGGAGCCTGTCAATTAATACCTAAACAGCAATAACGGCTATAAATTCGATCTAGCACATTCCAATCAAATCTGTTATCTCGAACCCTTTGAGCCCCACGTTGGGCACCAAAAAGAACTGTTGTGGTTTAACCCCAGCTGGCAACTAAGCCCCACACAGCCGCTCGCTCACTCCCCCCCGGTGGGATGGGGGAGGGAATCGGAAGAGTAAAAGTAAGAAAACTCGTGGGTTGAGATAAAGACCGTTTAATAGGTAAAGCAAAAGCCACATGCAGAAGCAAAGCAAAACAAGGAATTAATTCACTACTTCCCATCGGCAGGCAGGTGTTCAGCCATCTCCAGGAAAGCAGGGCTCCATCATGCATAACGGTTATTTGGGAAGACAAACGCCATCACTCTGAATGTCCCCCCACTCCTTCTTCTTCCTCCAGCTTTATATGCTGAGCATGATGTCATATGGTATGGAATATCCCTTTGGTCAGTTGGTTTTGGGAACTAGTTTAATAGCTTACTTATTTAAGGGACTTCAGTAAAGAACTCACAATGGCAACATTAATTCAGATAATTTACTGCCTTTTTCTGCAGAACAAATGGACTCAATGGATTTTTATTTTAGCTCAAGCTCTTTTTAAAGTCTGATCAAATAGTTTGGGAATGTCGAGTTCCACATATGAAATGTTGGTTATGACCGATTAGAAATACATAATGGTGTTTCTGTTCTTATTTTGGGTGAACTCACTATTAAGCCAAAGATAGGCTTGTAGGTCTCTGAATGTCTTGGTGCCAGCACATAATAATCTGTAGTTTTCTCACATCGCCATGACCATGGAAACATAGACTAAGTCTAGCCTATAAAATTCTTTCACCAGCATTGTTATGTGAAGAAGCGCTCTACCGGAGATGCAGCTCCAAGGTCCTTACATTAACTTGGCTTCTTTTCCTTCTCCAAACCAGGGTAAGTTCTACTGCTAAGAGCATTATTTATAGCTGTGTCTATACCAGGGCTAGTTGCTGCACAAGAGCTCTCCATAATGGTCCATATAGCCAGGTACCCTATATTCAGAAATGGGCAGCAACAAAAGCCATTGGAACGGATAAAAGAAATGATGCATAGAGTGCCTGAAGGCACCTTCAGGAACCTCTCCAGGTTTGGAAATCCTGAGCCACAAGTTGAATACAAGCTATTATGTTTAAGATATATAGAAGACTAACGCTCTGTGGCACTGATGAGTTTATATTTGATCAAGATGTGCTTTGGACCTTTTGCAGACGTTGGAAATGTATTTCCTTGTGTTGATTTTAAGCCTGCTGCTTGATAACCTGATTGATTGCTGCCTATTTCCTCTGTGTTAAGGAAAAGGGAATAATCATACCCTGTTTGTTTTCCCTGTGTCTTTCATGATTTAATAGATCTTCATTGCATCTCCTGTGCTGTCTTGGTGTCTCTTGTAGTTCTACTATTGCCTTCAGGGGAAAAAAAAACCCAAACCATCTCTGAATATATCCACAGATGAATGCAGTCAGAGAACATTTTCTTCTTTAAATAATTTCTGATGTTTCATATAGTCTCTCCAGAGCACTGTGTTGACATTTTCCCAGTGATCCCGACATCTCTTTTCTGAGTGGTAATGGCTACTTTAGAGCCTATTACAGGTACAGTTAGGGTAATTTTTCCCTGGTACACTACTTTTAATGTACCAATACTGACTGTAACATGACAAAGTTACATTATCAAAACTCTTGTGCCTATACTAGTTCTGAAAAAAATCATGTATAATTCCGTGATAAAGTATGGCTTTCTTTTCTTACTTTTAATTGGCAATATGCCATAACTCTGATTATCCATTTTGACTCGGCTATTAAAAGCTGCAACTTGACTCCTTGGGCAAGCATACAATACGCTGTTCACAAATGCTTGAATATGCCATGTCTTCTTTTATTTTGCTGTATTATTATTAGAACTATGTGAACATTTATAGGAGTACCATGCCTATTCCTTTTTTCTCTGATTTTTTTTCCCTGTCAATTTTTTGTGAATTTTCTGTCAACAGTTTAATAAATGCATTTGAGAAGTTCATGATCTTCATTAAGTAATTCCTGGTCTGCAGATTGTTGCAACTTTGTGAGTAAAGATAGGATTTAGAACATGTGTTAATTATGCAAACTACCCAATCAAGCTACAAATTGTCACATAATTTAGGACTGGCTCAAGCACAATAGATTGCTAATTGTATGATTGATGGTGCTAGTTGAATTGTTTAATGCAGCTGTTAACTATGAAGGAAGCATAGAGTTTAAATTCTCTCCTGACAAAGCAGTATGCACTTGAGAGAAATGCTGTCTTTAGACTAGGAATATATGAATGTTTTTAAAAAGCAATCTCAGGGCATGGCTGTGTTGATGAACCATGATTCCCTTCAAAGGTAAATGCATAATTTTGGTTGGAACAAAATACCAGTTTGTAGTTACCAGCAAAATTCAGTTCCTTTCTCTCCAGCCTTCCTCCGCCTTGCTTGTTCTGTTGCCCTTTCTCTCAACAGTTTAAGCCCTAACTATAAAGCAATTAGGACGAATATAGAAAGGGACTGCTTATATGTAGTTCTGCATAGACAAAAGGGGTCACTAGTCTGAGGAGCTGACTGAAATAGTTACCTCGGTCACCGAAGCTGTGTGTTGCACACTTCGCTGCTGGCAGGCTGATCTGTGCCTGCCGTTTACCCTGTATGTGCAAGAACTCACCAGGCTTTGTTGCAAACGTTATTGAAATGACCTTGCAAGTAGCCAATTAATTCTATTTAAATACTTGCTAATGGCCAGAGAACAAGCATAGTGCAAACGAAAGCTAAATCTTCAAATGCTGTTTTGCCAATAATTAGACTCAGGGCTTGTAAGCAATGACCTGCTCTTACAGTTTGCCTGAAAACCCTGACGTTTTTCCCCTGACAAAGGTGCTATTGAATGTGGGGCTGTCATGACAGAGCTGCAGTTGCATTCATTGATGGCATGCCCGAGGGTAAGAGACTTGCATATATACAAGGTGTAGAAAATACTTAATTTACTTGTTAAATCAGTTCCCTATGCTGTTTCCCATTAGCAAAAGTGTTTGCCAGCTGCGACTGTAGATCCTGCTAAAGCTTCATGGAAATGATTTCTTTTTGCTCGTGTTTTTGCAGGTTGGATGTTAGCTCTTTGTGTGTTTTGGAAATTTTGGGTAGAGATTTCTGGAAGTGAGCAGGAAGGAGCCGCTCTCTCCTGGACTGCACGGGTGAGCAGAGCTGAGCCGAGCCATGCAGGCAAGAGCGAAGTGCTCTTTTTTAGGTGTGCAAACAACCCAATGCTGCTTTCCCTTTGTATGTCTAATACCAGCCCTGGAAGAAATAAGTAGAGCATTTTATATCTGCCTTTGAAGGGAGGTGTGTGCCTAGGCTTCCTGGTTCAATATGGTATAGTAGGAGCTGGCAGTATGTAGCATGTATCTTTCTAAAAGGCATATGACCTGGTTTCTTGGCTGCCTAGTTCGCTTTGTGTCTATGACCAGTAAAGACAAACTTTGCTTAAAATGTGAAACCATGCCAAAATGGAGACACGTTCCTCTTCAAAGCTGATACTGAGTGCTTACACAGTTAGTATTAGTCCATATATGCATGCTTGCAGGCACACAAAGACACACAGCAACAAATAATCAGCCAAAAACAGAGAAAAGAGGCCTAGATGCAGTTGTGGTTGAGGGATTATTAGTTAAAGACTCTAGCGGTTGGCTTGGAGATCCTGTGTGCTACCAACTTTCTGTGTTTGTGAGCAAGTCATGTACTTTCCATGTAACAAGTTTCTTACTTGCAGAGAAATACTTCATTTTGCTTCCTGTTCTGTTCTTTTTCTTACCATGTGTTTGCACATTGCTTGCATGTTGTGGTTGCTAGGGTCAATACATTTTATGTCAATTCAGACATAATACAGGTTTAATTATATGTATAATCTAATTGCTAGACTGTGAAGAGCCTTCAGGAAAATATGATGCCATCCTAACAGCAAAATTAAAGAACTATAAATTCTCAAATTGCACATCATTTCTAGTTCTTTTTTGCTTTACATTTATGTCACCACTTGATTTGTAAAGTTACAGTAATGTAACCCAAAAGACAGACAAGAATACTGTTCTTAACCTTTGTACTTACATGCAAAAATAATTTGAGCAGGTCAGTCAGTAATGTGTTTTGTCTTTTGACATCTGAAGCCAAACCCTCTCAAACGGATTACGTGGCAGATTTGCTCAGACATTGCTGCCAGACTTTGAACCATCGGAGTGGGACCTTCATTTCTAAGACCTTCCCATTCTGGGGACCTTGTTCCAGTATGGACAGGCAGGATGTCCTTTTTTCATCTCTAGAACCAGCTGATCTGGAAGGAAATCTGCTTTCAAAAGCAGAAATTTATGGAGATGAAAACTTTTTGCCTCTGAGTGTCTTAGCTGGTTCCCAAGTCATTGTTTCAAATCTGCTCAGGAATAAAGATTCACTTGGCTTAGCTCGTTGTAAAGATAGGAGCTGTCTTCTAAGCTCAAATTTAGCCATGGATCCAAGCTACCCTGAATAGTGTTTGCAAGGCTGCAATCAGCACTGTAACTTCATCCATGATCTGTGCTTCAGGAGGGTAATACATCACCACTGTGGCCTCATTTGCTTAGTACCAGTTAAATAATCATGAAATCTATGGAAAGGGTTGTTATGAATTTTTTTTTTTACCTGAAAGAGATCTGATTGGAGGAAAAAAATACAGGGAGTAGCATCACTGAAAAGCAATGTACTGTCCCTGTGCTTGATTATTTACTAACAACTATAACATTTCTAGTGACTGTGGTATAGATCCAGTTGCAGAGGTTGAAAAAGGATTTACAAAGAAATGTTTGGTTTTGTTAAAAACCAAAAGGTTAGATTTCTGTTCAAGCCATTCTTCTAGGAAAATTTAAGTATAGCTAAAACTACTAAGTGCTTTCCTTTGTCTTTCAGTTTGTTAACGTCATCTTCTCAGAGAAAGTCTTACAGCTGTCAGTGTTTCTGAAAATGCCGTAAAATAAAAACATTTGAAAATATTAAGATACCTTTTTTCTTGATTAAAACTAATATTTATTCTAATTGAAATGTGATTAACTTTAATTATAGTTTAATTAAACTTCATTAATTCAAGTAATTTAAATTTTGATTACACAAATTAATATTTTGCACAGATTGCTTGATGACTGAAAGACAAACATCCCGTTGCAAGGAGATAATAACTCAATCATCCAAGTGTGTTGAAATAGTTCTGCAAGTACATGTATAGACGCTAGGTCAGGCCTAGCAGTAGCGTATTGTGCTGACGCAGAGCTCGCAGGTGCCTTGCTTTTGTAAATTGTCTCATTATTCATCTCTTTTCTTGGTCATCTCTGCCCATGCTGTAAGTATGTTCTGCAACATGAGAGTAGTTTGCTGGTCCTGCTCCATTCCCCCTGAACAGAGCTGCTCCTCCATATGGGAGGTGATCGGGTGGCTACGGATGAGAGGGAAGAGGAGAAAAAGGAGACACAGGCTATGTGTGCAGTGGCAATAAATAAGGGCAAAATACGCTTTAGAAGAGGGAAGAGTGTGCATTAAGGAAGAGAAGAAATGGATGTGTCCCAAGAGGAGAAGGAGGAGACAGGGAGGGATGACCATGTCCCATGGAGAGCCCCAGATGTTCAGGGTAGCCCTCTCACATAGTACAGTGGCCGATTTGCCCCTCTGCAGCTGTGGGGTCGTTTCAGGAACAGTCCTGGTAGGCTCCAGAGGAAGTTAGAGCCAGCTGTGCTCTGCCCAGGAGATGAACATCACAACGTGATGTAAGAACCCTAAGGATGAGAGCGGTAACCAGCAAACATGGGAGATTCCTCAGGGCTCCTGTTGTTGACAGATCTAGCTAAGGCACAAGGGAACACGTTGTTATTCCAGGAAGCTTTAATGATTTTAGCAGTTGGCTTCCAAGGAACCTGGAATTTTTTATTTTTCTGCACAGTAATTGCAGGTTTCCTGGGACGCCATGAATCCATCAGATGCACATTGATATGATGCTTAAGGTTTGATTTGATCTCTTTCTTTTTTTACACCAGTGTGATCTCTTGCTTAATTGCAAATATTCTTCTTTCCTGTAACAAT
The DNA here is from genome assembly GCF_018139145.2 of Gymnogyps californianus. NCBI lineage: Eukaryota > Metazoa > Chordata > Aves > Accipitriformes > Cathartidae > Gymnogyps > Gymnogyps californianus. The sequence goes on along the minus strand of NC_059474.1, from coordinate 30,700,897 downwards.
TAGGAGATTTTTAGTGTAGCTTGTGTATAATTTTATATGAGTGTCTGAGAGTGAGACTGCTAAGTCTGCTTCATTTCCTCTAAGAGAGGTTTCTTGCTTTGGAGAAAGGAACTGCTTTTGTTTTCAAAGTGGTTGAGAAAGGTGAGGGAAGATACATGTCAAGATGTATATATCCCATATCCACATAATTCTATGTAAAATGTGTGTTTGTGTATATATGACAATAGAACATGTGTATATTGATGCATATTTGGAGTGTGGGTATAATTTCTGTTCTCATTCATATGCTTTTGTGATGGGTAGTATGTATTTATAGTAGATACAGTCAAAGAACTGGCCCAGCCTGTACTTTGTGTTGTTGTCAGACTGGTGTTTTCTAGGCAACTCTTGCAGATGTTCAAGACTAGCTCTGAAATTCAGGGAAATTCATTACAGTAGATTGCTCTTAGTGCTATCATTTTTAGGCCCCAAATAAACCTCGGCAGCATGTTCCTGAACATCAGGAAACACTTTTTTCTTAATGAAAGGGTGACTGAGCACTGGCACAGGCTGCACAGAGAGGTTGTGGAGTCTCCATCCTTGGAGATATTCAAAAGCTGTCTGGACGTGGTCCTGGGCAACCAGCTCTAGGTGGCCCTGCTTGAGCAGGGGAGTTGAACCAGATGACCTCCAGAGGCCCCTTCCAACCTCAGCCTATTGTGGTTCTGTGATTCTGCTTCAAATTGGAGCTGGTTTGTGCCTGTTCGTGTTTAGCAAGACTTAAAGAACTTCCCCTACTTTTTAAGCACATCTGTCATTCCCATAAAGAGCAGTAACTAAAGGAATGAAAATTGTTTTCTAGGAAGAAATGAACCCTCAAGATACTTCAGTCTGTTGATATATCTTCTGTGTTGTTGCTGCCTGGATTTGATTTGCTCAGGGCTAATGGCAGGCCTTCCAACATGAGGATTATTCATGTGGCACATGTCTGCTGCTTTCTGTCTAGCAGAGATGTGCCGGGCAATTCCTAGGGCCTGGTGTAAGCTTCTTTCTACTAACTTCTTAATTATCTTTGCAAGGCATGCCCTGTATTTGATCTAGCTCAGCCATCCACTTGGATGACTCACAAAGTTGAATTTTCTGAATTGGAAAGGAATGCGAAGCACCCAGACAACATTGGCACTGCACAGCGTGGAGGAAGAGCTCCAGTACAACAGGAAACCAATCCATCTGGTGCTTTTCATCTTGGTTTGCAAATAGTCTGCATGGTCTCATTGCCTGTGCCTGTTCCTGTGAACCTGTGATCCTCAAATCCTCATCCCAACTGTGTCAGTGCAATTTTGCCCCTTCGAGTTCTGTATATAAATTTATGAGTTGCAAAGCAACTGGGAATGTCCCAGTGCAGGGGAATTTTCTAGATGTGCTAAGAGTACTGGCTGCCTCCTCGTCCCAGCACCGGGAGGAAGCAAGGGATCTCTGCAGTAGGAACCAGGAGGACTCAGAGACCACCCCATGCACTGGAAGCCAAGTCTCTTGTGGGAGCTCTAGCAGCAGTCCATGCCTCTCAGGTCCAGGTCATCTGCTCCTGGGGCTGTCACCCTTGTTTCCTTCTCACCCCTCTGCTCTGCTGCCTTCCCTCCGGCTTGGGAACACCGCAGCGCTGGGGCTCCTGCAGCTCAGTACGTGTATGAGTTAGAGCAGATCCCTTTTTCCATGCACGCGCATTGCATCTTGAGGTGTAACTCCGGATGAGTAGTGCAGTCCCATTGCAAATTGAGCCAAATCTCTGCTTTCCCCAGATATAAGAAAAAGTAAATGATGACAGGCTGGCAATATTTGCTGTACAGCAGTCTTGTGCGGCCTGTGGTTTGCAGTCCATGGCTGATTCATAAGACATAGGAAGGTGATAGGAGACATGATGGCAACAAAACATCCTACCCTCTGGTCATGGCAATGGGAACATAACTTTCCTGACTAGCAGTGACCAAGTGAAAGTGTGCAACTAATAACAAAAGAGGTACAAGAAGGGCAGTGGCTTCTCTTCCCCCACAATGGTAGGCTGTCCTTGGATTTTAAAATGGCCAAGAAACACTGCTTTTGAACATTCAGCCTGCTACCAGGGATTGATCCTGCAGGAAATAACTGATGTGAAGCATAAACAAGTTTTGAAAACATACGGGCTAAGAGCTGACTGTGACCAGCTGATATATGTAAGTGAGCATTACTGTTTGATGTTTTTAAATAGAGTTTAATTAGAACAGGCTTGCTACCGCTCTTGACTTTGTGGCCGCAGCAAAGCCCAAGACAGGTGGCTGGCTGTTATGGGGGAGCCATTCCCTGCTACTATTAGAGGTGCTGCTTTCAGCAGTGCTTGTAGAAATCTGGTTGCCTCTGTGTGGTATCTAGTCAGCTTATGTTTTGAATGAGAGCACAAATCTTCTGGCAGGTGCGTGGTTGCAGTTACAGGGCTGGGGACCACAGGGAGAGCTGAGGCTGGAAAGGGCTCCTTCCCCTGGGTCAGCACCAGGGCTGCTCTGCAGCTGAAAAAAATGCAAGGGTAAATCCAAGTCAGAGAGTATTGAGAAGGATTCTGGTTTCCAGGTTTTTTTCCGACCAAACCTCAAAATATTTATATTTGGCGAGAAAGGGAGGAAGAGGTTTGTGAGTGTGTCCTCTTTACTGAACGGTGGAGCAGTTAATGAACTTGTCCAGTTCTCCTGTCACTAGTTTGCCCAAGGGTGAGGCAGTCGGGAAGCCCTCAGCCTCTCCTCTTGAAGTTGTTCCACTTTGGATAAACAATTAACATTTACTAGAAGAGGGACTGGTGCTCAGGAAGTCTAATCTCTCAAAAGAAGACCCGCCAGGCTACTGATTCATGCGCACATGTGTGCTCTCTCTCAATGAATAGTTAATGTTTTATTAAGAGTGGAGCGGATCCAAGGGGATGATTCAAATCTCCTCCCTGGATCCAATACTTGGCTTTCAGCTAATATACTTTTTGTTCCATCAAAAATGTCATTGCTTTTACACAGCTCCTTCTTCTTCTCCTCATCTAAATACCCTTCTTTGTTTCAGCTGATTTTTGTTTTGTTACTTGCTGGGACCCTGCCCTCTCCTTTACTCCTTGACCCTGAGAGTAGGAGATCTGTGGCTCCATTATATTTGAGATTAGCTGAATCTGTGGAAGGGTCGAAGGTAGGTTTTCTTCTGAACCAAGCTGGGGAGGGCTATGGTGTTCCCATCTCCACACCATCTCCCCAGGCATTTGGAACGTATTGACCCTTGCCTGCTCCACACGCCCTCGACAAGCCTGCGGACACTTGGTGCTTCCCAGCAGCCTGCTTCGGAAATTAGCAGAAGTGGAAGGGTGCGTTCAATCCTCAACAGACCCATTTTCACCACTGCCCACCTTCTGCCTCCCTCAGGGTGGTTTTGAAGCCAGGGATGGCAGTTCCCCAGAGGGAAACACAAATTACAAGTGGTAACCAGCACTCATGGGCAGCGGGGTCACGCTGCGTTGCTTCACAAAGGGAGAAACCCTGAGGCAAATCCCAAGCTGAGGACCTATAAATCACCTTGACTCTGTGGAATATAATCCCAGCCTAAACCTGAACCTAACCTGAACCCCACATGCAAAGTTAGGGATTTCCAACTGCTTTTCATGACTGCAAGCTGTAACTTGGGCTGTGATGTTTCAACCTGGGGTTTTGTGCTGAGGTTGTAGATACATTTCTCTGCCCACATGGTGACATTAATATGCATGCTGTTGCATAACATATCCTGATCTCTGGGGATGGAGGCAGATGGAGAAAGTGGAGGTAGGGCTGAAACAGCCGAAGGAGACGAGGCTGTTGTCTCTGCACGGGCTGTTGGCCTGACTGGTTGGATCAGTCACAACCTGGAGGAGAATTAATGGCCACCCCGTGGCTGATAGTAAGATCAGTGGCTAAGTGGCACTTACAGGGCTGGTCACTAATTGAAATTCAGATGCAGCCATGAACATTATTCGTTAACCCTCTCCTTTCCTTCGTTCCTTCTGTCTTTCGACCAACATGTCCCTTCTAGCCAGCCTCTCTGTTCCTGAAGACATCTCATCTGCTTTGCCTCCACATGGTTATAGGAGAGCTGCATAAAACAATTGTAAAAACACCCATGGTAACTGGCTCCTTGTCTAACCAAGCCCCATCTGTTGCAAACCAGAGTGATGGCATTGATATCCCAGAGCCATTAAACCGTTCCATATGGGAAGCTTTGCCATGTACATAACCTTGCCCACAACAAAGCTTAGTGAAGGAGCTGTGATATTAGGAAAAAACAATACAAATCAAGACAACAGTTAACATATTGGGAGAACATATAAGCAGTCTGCCAGTTGTAAATTGTAAATTCCAGTTGCTCACCGTGCAGGGGCGGGGTAGAGGAATGTGAGTAATGCCAGCACCAATGCTCACATCTCAGACCATTTGCACCAACTGCTTTGATTCATCTTGGTAAAAGGGGGTTTCATGTTATCTGCTGTTCTTCGTGTGGAGCAAGGCGATTTTCATGATTCAAAACAATGTAAGGCTGTACACTTCTTACCTAGCTTTACAAACTTGGGGTGCCTGCTGCCTCCTGTGTATGGCTTTGCAAATTGACCTCAAGTCTAGACTTCTGGGTTTTTTAGAGCGTAATCATTATGTCCTTAATATGCTTTCTCAGTTTTGTTGTTTTGTCCACCCCCCCCCCCCCCCCCACGTGAGCTCTACTCCTTGGCTCTCTGAATAAACTCCCTCTTACAGGAAAATCTATAACACACCCTACTACAGTTTCCACTATTGCATATGGCTTTCTTTTATCCCGAGTAGCAATTGAGGTAACTTGGGCGATGCAAAATAATTCAGGTTATGCTATCCAAGCCGTTTTAGGCTAAGTTTTGCCATGGTAGGGAGAGAAAATGAATGATGCAATTACATTGAGATTTAGTGCTAGGTTAAAGGGCAGGATCTCACAGGAAATGCAGTGAGAAGGAAAAGTCATTCCACTTTTGAAAACTGTTGCCAATGTTCCCTCCAAAACTCGCCAGCTGCCATTTGCCTTCTGTTTTGCCAATGCTTTTATTAGTTACTTTGTAAAGGTGCCAAAGACACCAAAGAACCCGGGAGTTTTTATTACAAGTGTGGCTTAGGTCTCTCCTAGGTGTGATGGTTGTGCAGAGACTATTCTGTAAGAAAAGCTGAGCAATACCACCCCAAAGTCTACTTCGGGATGGGGAAATTACAGCCTAGTAGCCCCCAGCTAATGAAAGAGATATCTGAGCTACCTCACCCTTGTTAGAGAGGTGATGGTCACTTTGAGAAGCATGAACAAAGCGACCAGACTGAAACAAGCTCTGATGATTTTCTCCTGTAAACCCATGCTATACTGACTTGCTGGCCTTCGTTTGGTCTGTGCAAAACACAGCCCACCTGGAGCTTTTGCACATCTGGTCCCTACTGCTGCTCGGCTGACTTGGAAGTGTGATGGGAGCAGAGCTGCACAGGCTGTCTCCCACTGCTAGCCTCACAGCATGCCTCTGTGTGTGACGCAGCCGGGAGTTTAGACGTTGGGTTGAAACCCAGGTCCCTTTCGAGTGGTGGGGTTGAGCTGTTGAGCCTGCAGCTTCCACCCAATTTAACTCATGAAGCATCTCTGCCTCTGCCAGAACCCTGCTGCCTTTTTTGTGTCTTTACAGAAGTCTTGTCCTCTCTTTTTCCTAATAATATCGTCTCCTTGTGGAGCCTACCGGATCCAGGCAAACTGAAACGATTATGCCACCAGTAGGGTATAAAATTCCCATTTTTCATTAGAGACTTAGAACATGTTTTCTTTTTTTAAATAAAAACACCCAGTGGGGGAAATGTTCTGCGAAGCTGGTGTTTTTCATGCGGAGGCCAAACTCAAGCCTTCCCTTTCAATAATTGAAATGCAATTAGAAAGATACAGCTGTGACTTATTCGGGCTCTCCTCTGATGATCTGTGAGCCAGGGGGCTGGAAAGGAGGCCGCTCTGCACCAGCTCACAGGACTATGGTGGTTGTGTAATTTGCTGATGCTTTCAGGATGCTTCCTCGTCTTTTCTTAACTTACAGACTTTTCAAGTAGCAGATATTTTAGGATTTTTCTGCAGAAAGTTGAAAGAAATATCCTTCATGTTCTTTCCACTCTTAAGGGCTTTTTCCTGTTTTTCCAGATCTGAGCAGCTCTTGGCATTTTCTTTTCGTTTTAACTGTCACTCTTCAACTCTTTTTTTAATCTTTATTAATGACTACATTTTTATGAGCCTGTGGGACATGTTCCATGAGTACTTTCCTTTTCTTTCTGAGCATGTGGTAACTTGGTTTCAAAAGATTTTCTTTAGCATGCCAAGGTACTCTGAAGAGGATTTCTCTCGTGTTTCATGACAGCAGTGAACAGACAAATCAAAACACTGGGTTTCAAGCAAATCGGACACCTCTTAGAGGAAAAGATTCTCACTTAATAGACTTTCTTCTCTGAAGAACAGAAACAATACAGACGTTTCATCAGCTGCGTTTTCCCTGACAGATGAAGGAAATTCTGGTCACTGCTGCGGTTCTTATTCTGCACAGATGTACTTCTGCAGGGAGCAGGGGTAGTTCAGAGGTCTGTCCGTGCCCCACACCAACTGGGATATGAGCGGCTCTCATAGAGTCGAAGGACAGTGACAGACACCACTGCCAGAGCACTTGTGCTCCAACTTGGCAATGCTGCAGAGCAGATGGGAGAGCACCGTAGCAAATCCTGTCCTTCCTCTCTCAATGAGGTTAATGAAAAGCAACTCTCCACTCTTTTCCAAAATCTTTTTTGTCTGGAGGTTTCGGTTTTATCTATTTTTTTCTCTCCAGTACCTAAAAGAGACATCTAGAACAATTTGAGGCACCATGGATTTCACAGCCAGCAATATGTCAGCAATTCTTGCCCATGTACCTACTTCTGCATGAATGCAGTCTGCTAAGCTGGAGATATTTCCCCATCTCAACAGAGTGTGTTCCCCATCCCCAAGTCCAGAGTGTGGGACCTCTTCCTCCAACTGCAGCCATGCTGACTGCAATGTAGGCTGGAAAAGACCTAAGGAGAATCTTTGTTTATTTAAAACAGGTTGTGACATACATCAAAATAGAACAGATCTTCCCATAATCAGAGAGAGAAGGGCAAAAAATTCACCCAGAAAGATGGTTATAGCAATTGCTATCCAGATAAAGAGTGGTAAGCTATCATTCTGGCTGGCCGATCAGCCAAAAAGCAGCCTGTTACTGCCTTGAGCTAGTGCTTGGGTTAGAAACCGGGGGGGGGGGTTTGGAGACACTCAGAGGGACTATTTTAAACAGGATCTTGGCAATACTAATGATAAAATGACAGAAATATTTAATCTCCACTTGACTTACCTCTTGTTGACATTGAACTAGCACTCTGTGAAGAAGTGACTGAAAGATAGTGGTCGAAGGAAGATGAAATAAACAGACAGGAAAAATAACACTACACAGTGTAAAGCAGATAGAGTATCAACTGTGCTCTTTAAAAATGAAAACAACCTCCCCCCCATTAAAAAAGAGCAAGAATACTTTGTTGTGTTTTTAATATGTGAGCCGCAATAGTTTCTAAAATGATGTTTCAATTAGCTATGATTTATTTTCTGCTGTTACGCACTTTCCTTTTCCATGGTTGTTGTGCTATATCCTATAATTGCATTCTAATGATATTTCAGCCCGGGTTTTGAGTCTGTGGCTCTACTGCAGCTTCCCACCCGTGGTGAGAATGACACTGCAAGGCCACGCAGCATGTTCTCATTGGTGTCTGAGATCCTTTCTGAATGAGTGATTTTGGCCTTGAGAAGGCTATTTGTGAAACGAAGTTAAGGAGAGCAATTCTCATTCATAAGACCTCTCTTGCCTTTTAAGGAAGACCTTTACAGCTGGTTTTCCCCTTGTTTCCTATCAACATTCTTTCATAGAGAAGCTAAACTGGGGTGCTGCCCACCACCCTCTCCTCTGAACTCTCATAAATGAGCAGGAACAGGCGTTGCAGTTCCAGCTGGCCAGTAAATGGAGTGTGAAAAAAAGCTTCACCTTTCTATTTTAAAACAGAACAGAGCTTTAAACTGCTGTACATAGAGAGATTATGGGCATTGAAACAGTAAAATAGCATATATCCTGTGTAGCAGATGGAGGGAGATGACTATTTCAGTCTTTCACAATTTTTACTCCATTTTCCTCAAGTGTTTTATATAGCTCCGTTGAGAGACCTTAATTGCTATAGGATACCCTCTCTCAGCAAAGATTTCCAAGAGTATTGCCAGTTTGCAATACAAGGAAGGACAATGCTCAAGCAAAAGCAACATCCTTAAAACAGAGCCCCTCTTTCCATTTAAGGGTCTGATTGTACTCCAGTAAAGGAATAAAGTTAGGGTACGGTGAGACAATTTTGAAGTTACATAGTTTTGGGCATGAGTAATGCTGCAGACTCCTGTCAGGTATCCCTTGGTATCAACTGAAAATACTTATGGGTTCAAATTGCCTGGAGAAGCTCCAGTTCAGCAAGTGAAAAGACAGGACGACAAGGGAAGTGGGAAGCAGGAGTAGCTGTACTCAAAGTGCCTGGTTCTGAATATGTAAGTTCAGTAACTCCAGACTGATACTTCCAAGCCTTGTTGACAAATCACCGGTAGGCTTGCGATAATACCAGCGGCACAGAGAAACTCATTGCTGTGTATGTCCAATAAGATGAAGGAAAGGTGAAAAAAAAAAATCATTTAATAGTGACCTGAACATAGAGGGCACGTTTCAGTGGTGTTTTCTTTTTTTTTCTTTTGTAAAAAGTTCTTGAAATGTTGTAATATTCAGCCATAATTTTCTCCACAGATACAGTTAAGATGCTCAAAAATACATAGAGAAAACTCCTCCTTCCTACTGCACGAATATGAAAGATTGTCAGATTTCTGCTGTTGTCTTTCTAACAACTATGCTGAACAGGTAGCTGCTGCCCCAGGTGTGGCAAAATGAGCACAGGAAGATGTAAACTTGTTTTTTGGGAGCCCTCACAAGTTCCTGGAGTAGAAAAAGGGACCTCTTGGGGATGGATGGTGCAGAGCTTTTCTGCTTCTATTGAGAAGAAAGCACTGTAAACATTTGACATGCAGATCTCTCACTTGATGATTGTACAGAGGACATAGTTTTGGCCAAAAGCCAAGTCAAATCCTGTTGTGATCACTACGAAGCATTGGGCAGGCCCTGTATGAAAGTGGAACAAACTGGAGTTTATCTTTCAGAAAAACAAAGAGAAATAGCCCCTCAAAATTCAGCAGTTCCATCGTCTTGCCCTTACGTATCTGTTTGCTCTCAGTCCCTGGGAGAAACCTCTCTATCGCCATCAGGAACTCAGCCCACCTCTAAGGTGAGTGACTACTTAGTCATGGTGTGTGGAAAGGACTTAGAGGAGAGAAAGAGAGAGGGAGGTACCAGGCATGTCTGTGCAAAAAGAAACTGTAATCTGGAGACTGCTGCTGCTATCAGTAAAAAATTGCAATTCAAACTCCACCGTCCTTCCAGAGGTTCATTGGCTGTAAAGCGGAGCTGCACATCTAACTTTCCATCTGGAGCGAGGATGCTGCTATAGCATCCTTGAAGGATGCACATTATGAGGAGAGACAGAAGCCTACAGCATGAAATGATCAAAACCCCAAATTGAACCTGCAAAATATACGATTTCATGAAACATACAGCTAATTAAACAGCAACATCCCAGCAGCTTATAATTTCAGCTTGAAGTCTGCTACTAGTCACATGATTTGTCTTTCATATACCTGACTACCCTAAAAATCTGTTGACATCACAAATCAGCATTATTCATCGTAGTGCAAGTTCCCCAGTCCTTTTAGCCTGGGTCATAATCAAGTTTTCTGTAGTTTTTTAAAAATATTAGAGATACAAGTGTCTTATCTGCTCATTGTTTCTTTACTGTCCTCAATGTAAGTGTTTCTTTCATATTGCTTACAGTTCTGGTTTTACAGGAGATTATGTTCTCCCTTCCCCTCCCTCCCAAGTGTGTACTTGCTTGAGCTGCTGGTGTGTGAGAGCATGGCTTTTCTATCTACAATGCTGAAGCTCGAGCAGATACAACCTTTGCTGTAAAACCAGTCCCACAGTATTTAGCGCAAGTGTGCCATTTCCTCCTCTCAGGCCATGATATGAATGTGGTCTTTCACATGTTACAACTGGAAACATTTGGGAGTTTCAATAGGATAAATTTTTATGAAGTTACGTGTCCCTTGCAGGTGGCACTGCTGTAGCACAGAGAACTTACTCTTTCTATTTCCCCTCATTTCTTCTAATCCACATGTGAAGGCCAGGCAAGGTTGTTCCCCAGCATAATCTTGAACATTAAGAAAGATGCCTGATTAATGCATGTGCACACGCAGTGTTCCACAGAGATGTGCCCGGTTAACGTTAATGCTGCTGTCAGTAATGAGCTTTCTGGAAGACAGGATGCTCAGCCATGCTCAGAAGCACAGCACAGACCATGCCTGGGGACATCCCTGTGGCGTTCAGCCCTAAGGCAGGCATGCAATGGAGTCTGCCTTGCTTTCTGTCCTGATGTTTTTTTGTGGAAGCTGAGCAAAGTATCACTCGTGAGTGTGAATGTTTTGCTTGCTAGTGCACCTGTTTTGGCAGCTGGGAAGACACCCACGTATACTTGCGCCCGTCATAGGTAGCACCCAGGGAGCGCAAGCAGATACATGATCATGGACCACATGAAGATGCTGGAACAGAGGACATAGCCTCTGCGGGGTAACTCTTGCAATCTCATGCAGGTGCCTAAATTTAGGCATCTAGTGCTAGCTGAGATGTCCCAGAATATCTGAGACATCCGCACAAAGCTGGCAGCAATAGGAACTACAGGAGGTCCGTGTCATGCTGGAGGCCAGGCGTCTCCAACACTTGAGTGTCTGAAAGGACATGAGAAGCCCAGCAGCTGAGTTGCACCCCTAAGCCGGGAGGCGACAATGAAAATATGATTCAGTCCTTGGCAGGTTGTTTTCTGTAGATAACCAGTGTTTGTCAGCGGGGACATAATTCAGCCTGAATCAGGCATTATTTCAGGATTTTTGGTTGCCTTTCTGCCTTCTGTTGTGGAAAGAAACATCTGTTCTGTAGTTATGAGAGCAATCAGCTACGAGGCAGTATTTGAGCCCACTTAGCAGGCCATGTAGACTACCTTAATGCCTCAGTAACAATGCAAATGTTGCAAACCAAGGCTTCCTGCAACACACTGTTTTGAAATAATAATAATAAGGGGATTTGTCTTGCTGATTTGCAGAGGGACTGTGTTCCCAGCTAGTTTAAAGGGTGGGGCTCGCCTTGTCCCCTCAGGGACTGCTGTTTGGTTTCTGCTGGGGAAGATGGATGGTCCTGGTTCTCCCTTGGTCAGGTCAAGAGCTGAGCAAACACCCAGTCGATAGCCTCTTTCAGGCGGTTCCTCGTCTATGGATCGACACCACTGCTCGCAGCCTCTCCTGTTTTCTGTTTCTCATCCCCTTCCCCCTCCCTGTCTCCATAAATACGACAAGCGGCGCTGCGTAATACAAACTCTTCTGCCACAGTGGAAACATCTGTAGCCGGAACGCTCCTGCAGAAATGTCACTTGGGGGAATCGCTCTTCATTTTACGAGAAACCTCTCTTTCAAGCCCTTGGAGGGGCTGGGGAGGGAGGGGATGCTGGGTTTGACACTAGTTCTGTGTTGTTTTGCAGGGATTTTGCGGAAGAATGTTGTGTCTGATTTTGTGGATTGTCAGAATGAAGCCAGATGGCAGTGGATTAAGTGTAATGCTGCTTTGTTGTTCTTGGGTTTGTGACTGCGCTTCCGCTTGAGCAAGAAAGCCCTCTCCGTGCAGCAGCCCCAGCCCCATGTGCCCCTGGCCACCGAGCGCCCCTTCCCATGGGCTCCTGAAAATGCCGCCCTGGAGGCGGGGAGAGGGGAAGCTTTATTTTGGTGAGGACTGCTAATTGGAAACTGCTTACTTGACATTTTTCATGCCTAGATTATTCACCAAGAGCCTATTTGCTGCGCTCTCCATCCGACAAAATACGGGTATTTTGCAATTGTAGTAATTGGTTTGCTTGCTGAAGTGGAGTTGCTGGGTGAGCAGCAGAGCCAGTGAAGCCTGGTTTCTTACAGATTTGTGTCTGGTAGCTGGATTTCCTGATGTTTAGAAAGGCATGAGTTCAATAGAAGTGTTTCCCATGAGGCGTTCAAGTATTTCAAGCCTTTTGTTGATTCTTCAGTGTCTAATAAAGGATGTATTTATGCCTCAACCTTCCTCTCCGTGTGAATGCTTAATGGGGTCTCTTTCCTCTACCACTCTGCCTTATATTCTTTATACTTATGGACACATAATATCTTTGAGATCGTTATCCTTTGTCAAAGTTAGGGTACTGGAAATAGCCACTGGACTCTGAAGATAGAGAGGGAGGCAGGCAGGCTCAGACAGAGAAAGGTGTGATTGCCTCAGCTTTGTTTCCCTAGGAAATTGGGTTAAGGATAAATTATTAATTAGGGAGAAGGTGAATTTGAAGTTGTGGTGCTGAGTATTTTCTAGTTTCTTAATTAAAATTAGACAGGCAGACAAATTTCCTCTTAAAAGGATCATTCTTGTCTGTACCCTCTCCCCTCTGCGTGAACACCTTTTTCTTTCCAGGGTAGCTTTTTATAGTTTTATAGAGCGCTGTCCTATCACTCACCCAGAGCCTTGCGAGCGCTGCTCAAGCTTTACTTCTTGTGCTCAGCGCCTACAGACCAGTGCAATTCCCCCCAGCTTATGAAAATGCCAGCAAAGGATGCTGTATGTTTTTTCCTTTCAGACTACAGCATCATTTCAACCATAAGCTTAATACTTTCCATTTAATTTGCTCCTCCATGATTTTTCATTGCAATTTTAGTTTAAACCAGCAAATTTTATTTTGTAACAAATCTGCACTTCTTTATATAGACCAGCAAAGGTCTGTTCCAAGTTTGTCGTAAAGTCCTTGGGCCTGGAAGGCATTCTGACAAAAACCTGCTGCCTTGATAATAGAGGAGAAACCACAAGCCAAGTCAGTGTGCTGCTTTGTTGTGCTCTGTCCTGTTCTTCCCTAGGATAGCTTCTCAGCTGCTCAGAAATTTGTTTGAAAGTCAGCTGTACTTCACAACTGTTCAGAGCTTTTTAACCTTCTTCAGCAAGTCACCATGCCCTATCTTTGTTGAGAGTCAGCCTTTCCAGCATGACTTTCATGTCATGTACAAAGCCCTGTACAGATCCATGTAATGATGAGTTGTTCTGGATTTCCTTGTGCAGAGCTGATCTCCTGATCTCAGCTGCTTAGCTTGCAAATTCTTTGATGTGCAGACTGTCTGCGTGGCTTGCACAGCACAGTCTACCCTGACAGTGTTTAGCAAAAGAAATTGCAGGAGGAGAGGGGCTGCAATTAGGGTAATGTTTGCTTTTATATTACATGTTGTTATAGTGTAGAATATAGATAGCCTTAAGCTAGTCACTGTCTCCAAAATGTAATAAGTCATGACAATTTTATAGTGACCAGCTATTACCAAGATGCTCAGAAAGACTGGGATTTCCTAATCTTCAGTTCAGTGACTTTAGAGATAAATTTTTCCTGATTCTTGAGGAGATACCCTGGTGTGATGTAAAGGAAACTTTTCAAAGAATTTGAGTTCTAGTACTCAGCTTGTAACCTCTCCATTTCACCTTCTGCCTTGGTGGTCCAGCAGGGGCGGCCCCAACATCAGTTCTGAGTGTGCTTTCATCTTCCTTGTACTGTACTGCACAGTCCGGAAGGTATAAATTAGACATATTCAAGTATTCTACTAATGTGCTCAGTCTATTTTAAGCAGAAACTTCACTAATTTTCTGTTAAGCAGAAGTAAGTTTGGATGTGCTTTTGTTTTTGTTTATTCTCAGAAGTATTTTTCATTTATAGTGTGAGCTTCTCCCCCTCAAATTCTTCTCCTGTTTTTCTTTACTGTATCCTGTTGTAATATTCCCTTTGGAAGGTCTTTTAGAGAGTATTTTTTTACAGATTCTAAAAACTTCCTTCCTGGCATTTGCATTCTCTCTTCAGATGTCAAAATCAAAGATAATGGTCCATTGCTGGCGTTTTGGGAAGGGAGGGGTAGGCAAGGGAGTTTGCAGTCTCTACACACTCGGCAAGTCAACGTACTTTACGTGCGGTGTGAGGGACTTAGTGTGTACCAACAGTAGTTCACTGTTAGCCAGTATAAGGAGGAGACATTGAAATTCAAAGCAAGCATTTTTAAAATGGTCAGTATTTTCTGATCCATTTCCCCACATACAAAGAGAACAGATCTCCCAAGGAACTTTGTGAACATGGTGCGAATCTAAATACGAATGGCGATTTTGTCCACGGGGCATGAATATAGACTTGTTCTGTCAGCAGCAGGGATATGTGTCAGGGATGCTCTGAACAACTGCTTCAGCCTGAAGCCTTTGACAGATAATAGCAACCTCATTCATATACGCTTGGTAAGTACCTCATATAGTGTAAGCTCTTAGCACCAGTTCCCTGGCAAAGCAGCAAGAGGGAAGGTCGGTAACATGAACCACGGGTACGTCAACATTGAACCTGTGGAGATTTGGGTTCAACTCCTGCTGTCATATCACATACAGAAATAGTTTGGTGGCTTTGCTGTCCCAGATCTGGAATGTTTCAGCATATGTGGTCTACAGAGGCCTAAAAGTACAACAGTGAAATGTTATGTCAATGTTACCAACTGAGATTCAAGTAGCAGAGCTGTGGTCGAAGTGCTTTTAAAAAAGCTTCTGCTTCATATGCCTGGGACAGACCTTCATTTTTACATTTTTAGCAGTTAAAGATGTTCAGCAGAGATTCTCCAGGTATAATTATGCTAGAAAAAGCACACAAAATATTCACTGAAGACATCACCAGGCGCTGAAAGCTGTTTATGGTTTTGTAATGTCAAATAAGTCTTATCTTCTCTACTTCGCTGAAGAGCTTTCTGTGGTTTTGCTGCAGGCCATAATACACTGAAAGGGGAAGTGCACTACGACACTGACCCAATAATATGAGATTTGTAAGTCAGCTAAATGGACTTTCTTAATTTCTTTTAAACAGTTTCAGTGGAGTTTCCACTTCTAAGGCATTTCACGGTACAATGAATAAAAAATACATGTTTTCTCAAGGAGCTCTCATTTGAAATGATACTTAAGCATTCACATCGTGGACTACAGACAAAATCATTCATAATAATAATTATAATTATTATTCCCATTAGAAACTGTTCAAATTTCATTCAACCTTTTGTTGAACTTTATATATATGTATGCATTATATATAATATATTATACAGTTATATATCCATTTGTTATGGTTTTTGTAAAACGTGCAAGATCTGAAATTTCCAGTGTGGAAAACAAGTATAGTTAAACAAACAGATCCATGAGCCCCAAAGCCAAAGAATCCTGTTTTGCTGTAGATTCATGAGTGCTGTGAGCTCCAAGGGGAGATTTTCCTGCTGTTTGGACATTTAAGACTTCTTTCCCGTGCTAGGAATGGGAGCTCTGCATTTTAGTAAGACGTTCTCAGTGAGAGTTTTCTCCCAGTGAAAAAGTTATCAGTCTTTCATCTCCACCTGAAAGCTTACCTGCTTTCACCAAACTTGCTCAGCTGCTGTTGAAAGCCCTTCTCATCTATCAGAAGTGGTTGAAATTGTTCCTTGAATCCAAAAGTCATTGTGGGTTCTGGGAGACTGACAGGTACACAAGCACAGTTACGTGAGCTGCTGAAAACTTAAAATGCATTTTCTGTGTTGCAGAACGAGGGTAGAAGCCCATGAAAGGCCAGGGTTTGCACTACATAGGGAAGGTCAGCAAACCAGCTGCTCTTCTATCCACTGTTTTTAGACCTTTGGCTTTGTAAGTAGACCACTTCAGGATAAAGTAGCACTTACTCATTTGAGCTTTAGGTTACACCTCTGAGCTAAATGTCTTTGCTTATCACCATCTCCCAGTGTGCAATGGGCATTGCTAAGGAGGTTCTCTGTGTGTATGTATAACATGTTAAACACTTCATTTGTCCGTAGGTAAATATGGTTGTGTGTCCTTACAACTTTTGTTTCTGATGTAATCTATACTCTATGCATTGCACTCTCCCTTGGACAAATGAATTAGCAATTTAAGCAACTGGCATATAAAAGGAGTTGTGTTTAGACTGATGCTCAACTCATCTAGTAAAACAAAGAGAGGTTATTTGCAAGATGTGCACTATTCCCCATTTGCTGAGCTTGCTGAGTCAGCAACACTCTGTGCCTCAATCTCCAAGCAATAACATGTTCAGACTGAACGTGCTGGGCTGCTCAGGAATTGGTGTATTGAAAACATCTCACCTTCTTTAAAATGGCCCCTTCCTGCGTGCTTTGTCCCACCAGCTGATACCTTTTGTGGTTTTTTATGTGGATATATTAGAACTTACAGTGAGTGTGACCAAAGGAACACTTGCATACCTGAAAGCACATCATTCTTCCAGTTGTAGCAATTAGTCTAATAAAAGATACAACCTTTCAACACAAGAAAATCCCTTACCTCTCTGAGATAAGAGCAGAGGGCTCATAGCATCCTGACTCGAATTTACATCTTTGCAAGTTCCTCTGGTATGCATGGAAGTAACATACTTCATAAAACGGGCCCTGGTTTTCTTTAGCTGGATTGCACAGAGTTTAACCACTTTAAGGGACAATCCAGTGTTCAAGTGCAGTCAGTGGGGGCTGAGTGAAACCTGCTTCCCCAAAGAGTTTTGTCCTCTTATGAAAAGGCAAGTACCAGTGCAGTGACCAGGCACATCTGAGATGGCCGTGGGCGCTGGCATGGCCCCTGCCTGTTCCCAGAAAGTCTCTGCAGAGCTTCGTAGTTTGCGCTGTGTGAAAAAAAGCAGCTATGAGTGGGTAACTGTCAGACATGTTCAGATATTAATGCATTTCTTCCTCCTGTGTGAAACACACCTGTGTCTCTTCAGAGAGTTTCCATGACTGGCTCAGGCCAACACTGAGTCCTGTGACTGCAAGGTATTGCAAGTATTGCAGCAGCCTGCGATTCCTTAATAAGTTGTGCCTGTGTGATCTAAGTGGAGTACTTGCACTGATATTAAAAATTGCATTTGCTGAATTATATTGCAAAGCCACCTGCAAGAACAGGACACTCCAATGCAGAAAGAACGATACTGAATGACATTATTTAAATAGTGCTACAGATACAGTATCCCAGCCAGCCTATGTCAGTATCCCACAGGTCAGCACAAAATGTCTCTGTTGGTTTTGGACTGACTACATACCACGGAGCGAAACCGTGTATTGGCTTGTAATATATGCAGTACTAAATGATTGAGAGATTGAATAGGTGTGGCAGGGGACAAAAAATCTTGACTATTAGGAACTGCCACAACTGTATTTAAAGTAACAACATGCAGAAGGGGGTTAAGAAAGTAAATGTGGTTCAAATTCACCATGTCAGGAACAAATTAAATCAGCGTGGTAGAGGATCTAAAGGGAAAGGCATTTGGAAACGCTTATATGCTGAAGCTGGGAGGCTGGGTAATAAGTAAGAGGAACTGGAATTTCTCAATAATCAAGATGAATTCAACTTAAATGTCTCATCAGGTTTCAGTGCTAAAGGGACCAGTATGTCAGAATATTGTATAAGCTGTTCAAGCAGACTAAGGGAGATAGATAAAAGAAATTGTGTGAGAGGAATGACTTTGTGTATGACCCAGTAACTTATATCTGCCTAACTTACAACTGGAAAGTGCAGGATCTTAAGAAATGCAGTGCAATATGCTGATTGCCAAAGCCCAGGAGCAAGCAGGGGTGGGCAGAGGTGATATTCTAAGTCACTGAACTGAATCTGAAGACAGGATGAGCTACTACTGCATGTGAGAAGAGAACCATGTAATTATGGGGAACTTTATTTTGGAGTCTTGCCGAAGATTTCGTTTAGCTGCCTGTGAAACATCACTAGTACTGCATGGTAGTTCTATGAAACAAATGTTGTCAAACCTGGCATGGAAGAATTCTGCTTTTGGGCAGCCTGATAATAGACAAAAATGAATTTATCCACTAGACTGGAAATCAGGGGCTGTCTCGGGAGGAAGTGATCATGACCTGATTACATTCAATACAGTTGAAGAGAAAACAGTCCCAAACGGTAATACTTATACACGCTGTTTTGAAAAGGCCAATTTCCCGAAGCCAAGGACAGCCCTTAATAAAATTGACTAGGAAGAGAAAGGTATGAATGAAAACTGCAAGTTTTTCAAGAAGGGTTTGCTAAATGGGCAAAACATTGTTAAGACAACGTGTGGCAAAAGAAGACAGAAAGTAGAAATGTGCTTACACATGTGCACACATATGTTTAAATAGGTATATATTTGTCCACACATATCTATATATGGGGCTACGTATGTATACATATCTACAGACACATATGTGGGCATGGATATACACAGTACTTACATATTTAAATAAACTGTGTGGCTGTATATTGGAAAAAAAGGCTAGAAAAAGGGAGATAGATATCTGTTCATATTTGTATGTGATGAAGTATGGAATTTACTAGCAAAGGCTAAAACAAAATCTACTCTTGGCAAGCAAACAGTGTTCTGAAGGAGTTTTTAATTTACATAAGGAAAAACATGTAACAATGATGTAGGCTGGGCAAGGGTTGAAGGTACTAAAACTGTTCATAAGAAATGCATAGATGGCTGAAATGTTCAGAAAATATTTCTGGTTTATGTTTGGAAAGAAACAAGATGATGTACAGGTATAACGTGAGGATGATGAATTCTTTTGCAGCCCATCTGTAATTAAGAGAATGTTAGACAACTCCTACTTTGAGAACACAGCTTTAAAGCGGTAGACCCTGTATAACCTGCAGCTATGCATCCTAAAATTTTTTTTTTAAAAATTGGTTGAGAAATTGTCTGCCCACTGATGTGAACTTTTAATAACTTTGGGGATATTGGAGAAATTTGCCAAGACTGAAAGCATGCTCATATTTTTTGCCAATGTCCTAATGGCACAAACAGGATAATTCTGATAATGGCAGGGCAGCTAGCCTGACCTCACTTCCAGTAAAATAATAGAGAAGCTGATATGGGAATTCAAGTAATAAAGAACAGGAATATTATTAATGGCAGCCAATGATGTTTTCATTGAACATGGGTCTTGCCAGGTAAGCTTGGCTTGCTTTTTTTATGTAAGATTATCTGCTTGGTTAATAAAGTAACTATATAGGCATAATAGAGCCTGAAAATGTTCAGCTCGATATCCTAACATAATTTGATCAAAAATGAAGCATTTTACATTCTTGTGTAAGCACGTATCAAGTGGCTAAGATCTGGTGTATCAAAAGCAGTTGATGCAGAATCACACTAAAAAGGATATTTCTAGTGAGATTCTAGTGCCAGATCAGGAGTCAGCCCACTTCTGCTAACGTTCACTTCGTGGTCTTGCAGTAAAAATATCGGATCGCTCACTGATCATGCATGGCACTACAGAAAAGGGAATCTGAATTGCCTAAAAAGTGGAGTTCAGACTGAAAAAAGAGTGCTTTAATACAGCCAAATGCAAAATTATAAGCCTGGAAACACGGAACATGAAGCATTTCTACAGAAATGGAGAAAACAGCTTAGGAAAAAAATAGAGACTTTGGAAAGACTTTGGAGATCTTAATGGACAACCTCAGAATGCAGTCCTAGCCCAATGGCAGGGCAAAATGTCTTATGTGATCCTTGAGTACACACACAGAAGGGAGTCAAGTCGGAACAAGGGTCTGATTTTGTCTGTGTTTATAGTATGTATGCATATGAGGAGACTCAGGTGGAGTAACATCAATCACATCACAGCCAGCACTTTAAACGATGATTTAAAAATTGGAGAAGAATGCAGGAATAAATAGCAAAAATCTTACATAAGGGCTAGGTAATATACCTGCTAGTTGGAGCACAGTCTTTTTGGTCCACATGAAAAATATATGGGGATGTTAGAGCAGGTGTAACACAGGTAGTGGTACAAGATGCAGATATGAGCTTGGGAAGGGCTCTTTCAGCCAGCTAGGAAATGCATAACATGAATTGATGACGATAACCTGAAGCAGTGTCATCAAATTAGCAATAAATTATCCATGTGTTTTTACAAGTATGAACAATTAATTCCCAGAACAAGCTACCAAAGAGACCAGTGGACTCCCCACTTTTTGGTTCTTCAAACAAGGGTGGGACGCTTTTCTAGAAAGATTCCTGATGGGGCTAAACCCAGGCAGCGGGGTCTGTAAAGGGCACAGAGCAGGGGACGTGGCAGCAAGAAGTCAGGCAAGATGACCTCCTTCTCTCTTCTAATCTCGAACTCTGTGAACTGCTCCCAGGATATAAACCTGGCTGTGAAAGTTAATTCAAGGATGGTCTGCGCACGCTACATATTTGTACACGCTTTTAGTACAGACTTTTTACTCCAGCTTCAACAATTCCCTTTACTGTGTATTACAAAGTATGGGAGAATTAGTGAGATGCTCTTTATGCCAGAGACTTCCTTGCTGATTAGGAGCAAGTCACTTAATTTCTGTGCCTCGGTTTGCCCAGCTTTCCTCAGTCCCTCCCTCCATGCTGGAGAGACCTCTGGGAGGTACTACACAAATGTATTCTTCCAAAAAGGCACAGGTAATGTGAAAACTGAAGTAGGGCACAGGATTGACATTTTTAATGGATCAGAGAGCTTCCATCCCGCTGAAAGTATTCGTGTTACCTTGGTCAGCAATCCACCCGTACTGTGAACCTCGACAAGATAAATATAATTGTCCTGGGATTGGTTATGTAACAAGCTTGCTTTGCAATTTAACTAATGAATGTGCTGAGAGCCCAGATTAATCTTTTAACTTCAACAATTTCTCCCAAGGGAAAACATATAGAGCCTGGCTATCTGTAATATTATCCTCTCCCAGCAGCCAGAGTGATTTGGCCACTTGAATGTTTGTTTTGCTTATGTACGTACAGCTCATGTGTTCACAGATTTTTCTGGAGGAGGTGGAAGGACCCCGAGCTTCACTTGAGATTGTACAGCTGGGTCTGCGGGCTTTCCCAGTTGGAGCCCTTCCTGACAGATGCCATGCGAGCTCTTTGGTGGGATGATTTTAGTTGCTGCTATGGCACAAGTTGCTGTTTTGTTTTTTTTCCCAGTAGGGCCATATTTAATTCTGTGGTCTCTCAGCCCATGAAAGCTGTCCATTTCAGAGAACAGTAGTTGTAAGTCTGGTACTATTATTGGTTCATTAAATGAGGACAAGAGATTACTTTAATCCCGTGGTTTTAGTTTCTTCATTATGCTCCTGTTCTCCTTCTCAGGAGTCTTCTAGAAAATGTAAAGGTACAGGATACAGAAGATACAGTACATTTTTATGACAAATGAAACGTGACTTCCCAGACTAACATACACGGTGTAAGATCCTTGCCATCTGTAAATTGCACCAAGTAGGTCAACTTTGGAAGTCAACAACCTATTTAAACTGTCACACTGTACAGAATTGCTACTTTAACATTGGTGATTAATGACTGCAGAGTCCATAGTCTCATTTCCAAGCAGACTGTCAGTGGCACTCAGTAGTCCCCAGAGAGTCCGTAGTACAAGTGCTTGGCAATCTTTCCTTTTATGTTTTGT
Source organism: Gymnogyps californianus (assembly GCF_018139145.2). NCBI lineage: Eukaryota > Metazoa > Chordata > Aves > Accipitriformes > Cathartidae > Gymnogyps > Gymnogyps californianus. The sequence goes on along the minus strand of NC_059474.1, from coordinate 30,679,156 downwards.
GATCCAATTCAGATTGCTGATTTTCAACGAAGAGGAAACAAGGAGAGGGAACTGACATGAAAACTCTAGCCTTCATTCTGGAGTCGTTTCTAAACCTGATTTCCACCCCCCCTAGAGTTTGTTCCTATTCTCCAGTATGCCTCTACAAGCTGAGGTATATATTTGGTGCAATCCCACGTGAGAACAATCAAATGCCCACACCAGAAGTGGATGTGGCCTGCCGTCATGGAGGTTGGGGGAGACAGTTTCATCCCAGGGGACCCCGTCTCCTCCTGGCTGGTCTGTCCCCACCGCCCGGAGCCGTGACCCACAGCTCTTGATGCTGCTTCCCTGGGTCCCCCTTCTTGCTGCTCCTCCACCGAGGCAGAGTGCCAGCCAGGGCCACCCGCCCTCCACCTCCTGGTCCCCATCCTACCGTTCACCCATGGGGGTCAGGGACAAGGGTATATTTTACCATTGTGGGGACATCACAGAAATACTCAACAGCACTGGAGATTCCTTGTGTACTTGAAAGACACAGCATAGCTCAGCCCCCTGCCAGATCTGTGTGGACAGGAATGTAACATGCACCGGAGATAGGTCTTTTATTTCCTTTTTTGCAAGAAGTCTGCTGGCTGGCCCGGACCAGGGGCTGGAAGAGAGGGGTCAGCAGCAGGCAAAGACCTGACCTGCCCCCTGCCTCGTCTGCTCCAGCTTCACGGGGCTTCACGGACCTCTGTGTTTGCAGGACATGATGATCTTTTCAGCCCAACACAGATGGCATCCATTACAATATTATCACCTAACATTTGATTATTACAATTTCCCATGATTTGACTTGACTAATCTTCTAACTTAGCTTGCACAGCGTGTACTGCCAATGGTTGCAATATATGCTGAAATCATTTAGTTGAAGTAAATAAATGAGTAAGTCCAATACAGTAGAGTTTATGGCATGTTGTCCTCCTGGAAATAATTTCAGCAGTAGTGAAGTATGGGACATCTGCAACCGGAAAGGTCTGTCCTTATATGTGTATTTGCATAGGTTGAGACAAACCGTACAAATTTGGTTTTTAAATTAAACAGAGCTAAATGTGTAACTTTTTTTGCCTCCAATGTATGAAGCTATACCAGGGAATTAGAATTTTATCAAGCAGGTGTCATTGCACCAGTCAGTTCTATGAGATGCTGCTGTCATTTCGATGCAAAAGAATGAACCGTAGTAGGAAAATACTCTCACTTTTTTATGCTGTTGATGAAGAAAATCTGCCAGAGCTTTTAGCCAGCTGCAGGCAAAGGAGGCAATCTGTAAATTATGCAGTACACAGACTGAAGGTCAGAGGAGATCCTTCTATGTTCCTCCCCAGATGAAAGACAGGTTCAGCATAGGATCTTCCATCAACAGGTACAGCTCACCAGCTCTTTGGTTCAGAGCCAATAACTAACTCACCTTCTGGGGAAATAATTTGCCTGGTATGTATAAGGAAGTATTAATGCCATATTCCAGAGTGAAGAATTTGGACAGGAATGAGTGCCCAAGAGGGCTGTTTGGGTGAGCAGGAGAGTGGAGAGTCTTTTTTCTGAGCAGAGACTTAGAGAGTTTGAGTGGGAAGGAAAATAGTAAAACATGTCCTGAGATGGGAAAGGCTATTTAAGCAATCCAGTAATATTAGTGTGAGAACAAATGAGTTTGAACTGGCCCTTAGTCTGGAAACTTAGAAAAGTCTCCCAGCAGTGGGAGGGGGTGAAAACTTGGCTAGTTTCTAAAATGGAAATTAAGTCTGTAAGTGAGTGTGTCTGATGTGGTCACCTGTGACAGCAGGGCTCTGGGCTTTCTGATCTAGGGCGATCAGCCTCGGAGAGACCTCCCATGCAAGGAAGGATTTAAACACACGCTTTGCTCTGTGGGGATGTATTTGCTAATGTTTAAGCTTCTGTGGCTTAAGCATGTTTTTAAAAGTACATTGCATATGCATAGTTCAATTTTGCAGACGGCTGACGCATGACGCTTACATATCTGGCCTTGTGACTGCTGTGGACATCTGGTCCCGTGTGGGCTGTCTCTCTGTGTTGCACCCATCCCGAAGGAAGAGCAGCAGCACTTCAGGGCTGCACAGTGCCCCAGCTCCAGCACGGCACTGCCAGCACACACCTGGGTTTTGGGCAACCGTGCACCGAGTACCGGCAGGCTGGCTCAGCAGGGACCCCCTCCCAGGTTTCCTCAAGCAACTTGGAGCAGAGGTGCTGTGCTGTCAGGGCAGGAAAGGCAAATACTACTGCAAACAAGCATCCATCAGGCTAAGGGTGTGACTGTCACACTTGCTAGTAGGACTTGACAAGTCCCTTGATGATTTCTTAAAATAAATATTTAACAAGGGATTTTATAATCACAAGTAGCAAGTATGCTTTTAAAATGTTTGAAGGGAAACAAACTTGCGTAAGAATGAATTGGAGGCCAAGACCTGGTAGCCATAGATGTTTATATCAGAGGCTGGGGATTTCCTTCCGCCTGTTTTCGACATACACTGCAGTTGCTTGCTTCAAGTCCATCTCCAAAGCTGCCTTGCTTCCTGAATAACACTTCCTTCCTTAGGAGCAAATGCTGATGATGGCTGAAGTCATGGCATTTATTAGTGATTCATGTAGTTGGAAAATCAGGGTTTCTTTTCCTCCATTGAAAATATTTTTTGAAAAAAAGGTCTTTTTTGCTGCCGCTGCTTTCGTAATTAACATTCACACTCAGCTGTTGCATTACAGTGCAGCAGTACAACACCTTAGCTGCAGTACAACATCTTACCCCTTTCTTGGGTACTTTTTAAACTGAAAATTACTGGGTAAGAGGGTTTAAAGCGGTCTTTATTTTGCAATGTTCAGAAAATCAGCAGAGCTTGTATTTTCAGCCAGCCGATTCCAGAGTTTACAAATTGCTTTTACATGGTTCAAGTCTTTACCACCAACTTCAAGTGTGCAGGAACAAGGTGAAGATCCAGCTTCCAAAGCATGGAATCAGGGTTAGAGGTTGCGAGCCTCATCTTCCTTTTCCAAGGGGAAAGCCAACATGAATCTTTCGTCTTGAAGCAATTTTTAAGATGGTCCACTTCACTTTATTAAATTTGAACCACGTTGATTGCAAGGCTGAAAGAAGAAAAGAAATGCAAGGAAGAGCCAAACTGAAAATGAACTTTGGTATACGCCGGAAAGAAAAGTAAAAGCTTCAAATTACATTGTTGTCTGAGCAGCCTGCACACGCTTATCTGCCTGCAGGAGAAATGACCGGGAGGGTGTGGTTTTCTAAACCTTAAATTGCTCAGGTTTATGCAATTCAGCTTTCCTTTGTACCTTCTGTCATGCCATAGGCTCCCCTGTCTGACACAGCTGCCGGCCGCTCTCTGCCCGCTGAGACAGGGCTGAAGGCTGAGTGCTGTGCCCCTGCCCAGCAGCGCCTGCCCAAGCCAGCAATTTTACACCTGCAGGACTCTGCCAGCAGCACATGAGAGACACGGTAAAGCCAGACACGTGAGTTTAAAGACTTGTATTGTTTTTTGTGCTGTTCCCACTTTTACCCTTCAGTTGGGCGCGAGTTGCTCCAGAGGAGCAAAGGTGGAAGGAAATGCTCCGGCAAACGAACCAGACCCTGTTTGTGGCAGGAGGGAGTGGGTCCGAACCTCAGCCTGCACGCTCAGGCAAGGCAGCGATAAATACTTACTGTGTCTATCATTAGTGATTCAGTCTCCCCATAATCTACTGCAGGGATTATTTTCATAATCTCATGGAGAAGGCCATATAACGTACCTGTAGGTTGCTGCGTTTCTTGGTAGCCAGTGTTAAAATGCTACTTACATACATACTGCATGCTGGTGTGCAAAAGTGCCATGCTTAGTTCATTACCTTTTTGTTAGCTAGATGTGTTCAGTTTTCTGTCTCCCTTTTGCTAAGAAGGTCTATTTCTTCAGTAAAGTGTGTTAAAATCCAACTGATTATCTGTGGAGAGGTGCCATTTGTACTGCAGCTGCTTTAGCCCATGGTTTCATTAATCCTCTGGAAACCCATTTCTTCCCCTCCCCCAGGTTAAAACCCACAAAGTCTCGCTTCAGCCGTAGGGGGTGAATCGAGGCTACATTCGCCCCTGCTGTAGCTTGCAGCTTGATTTTATGCATGTAACTGCAGCTGAGGTGAGGAGAGAAAGAGAAACTTGGTTTAGTTTTTATCTTTAGCTCATGTTCTCCTCCGCTTAAACTTATACTCAGTTCTTAAATCATGTTGTAATTCAGTACAGATACATGCAATGGTTGCAAACCTGTGAATATGTATGAATATACATAATTTCTTATAAATTTCATTTCTACCAATGAGCCTGATTGTTCATGTGAGAACGTGTATATGCACAGACGTGCCAACACAGAACCCAGGACTGTGATGAGGATACACAGACATCCTCACACACTGAAGTATATATTTAAAGTACTCAGTAGACAAGGGGTCCAAGTACATAAATCAGCAGGACCTGTTCAAATGTTTAAAGCTAAGAATGTTTTGGGGTGTTTTTAACGACTAGGGATGGACTGCTTGCATCAAGCTCTCGGCCACTTTGACATCTACCAAGGAAAAACATAAGAAACAGGAAAGGTGTGCATATTAGACTTGTATTTCATGCTTTCCCCAGGTGCCTGATGACTAGGAAAGGGTTCCTCCAACAGCAGGAAAAGCAAGAATACCTTAGGTGACTGTACTGGGCACTACACAAGGCACTTGTTTTCCCACAGTCTCCTGTAGAAACGGAGCTCCCTGTTCATCCCAGCCTCTGAAGCGCTTTTCATTTGCTCATTCAGGTTCATGCAGAACAATATCAAGGCAACTCCACCACTTTATTGAAACAGCACTGTCTATTATCTGCTGTTGTTGGAAAAGCACAAATGCTGATCTGTAAATAAAAGCCAGGATTCACCGTCATGCATTTGGAAAGCTGCTGCCTTGTGAGGAGTTGTATCCTCAATACTCCCATCCACTTGACTGAGACTGAAAATTCCTCTTAAGGAAGTAATCTGTTATTAATTTGCTATTTTATGTTCTTCCATCCCAAACCTCAGAGCCTATGTATATGTATTTTCCAAAAATATAAATTGAATCAATCTGGGGAAGCTTGTCTCTTCGTTATCTTTTTCTTGCCACTTGAAAATACTCTTTCTCCTGCTGCTAATTTCTCTTACTTGTTCATGGTCCTGTACAAGCGTCCTCCCCTTCGCTCACACGACTTCTGCTTTTTGGAAGGCTGTTCCAAGCCCATGTGTTTGAGCATTAACTACATCAGGACTTCATTGTAGCACAGAGCTGGAAAGAGGAATGTTCCTGGCTCTGGGTTATAATCGTCTATCAGAAGAGAAAATTGAATTGTCTTTTGGAAGAAGTTTGAAGGCGCTGGCATCTTCCCCCAGCATAGCTTTTCTTTTGCAAAACGCGAATAAATCTTGCACGCAGGACGAGATGATAGATTAGCTTCATTTCACTGCAAACCAGGAAATCGAGCAACATTGTTTCCAGTGGGAAGGTAAATTAGTAAAGGCTTTCAAATGCAGAGAGTCTCCTCCAGGCTGGCTGCTGGAGGGAAGCAGTCGGTATTTCTGGGGCTGTCAGTCCTGTCTGCATGCCTGGGTGCTGCTGCCTGGCCTGCCTGGCTCCTCTCGCTGCAGGGCCAGACAGAGGCCTGCAGCTGATTTTGAGGGACTCTGTGGCCAGAGCCTTTTGGGGAGCTGATGAGGCCACTCTCTGGTTGAAATGGCCAGACGCTGGTATCCTGCAAGGCAGCCTGACTTGGCACTTGTTTGCAGTGCATGTCCAGTTCTTCCACTGGAATTTTTGCTCCTAGAAACTGGGATGCGCAAAGATGCAGTCGATCTTTCCGAGGCTTTCCCCAAAGGCTCAAGCTGAATCCGTAAAAAAGATCACTACCTGAATCATGTCATTTGAGGGGACTCAACACAGAAGCAGAAACTTTCACCTTTGGTAAATGTTCAGGGAACGGTTAGTTGGCAGCTCCTGTCGCGTACAACTGCCTCTAACTGCATACTGTTGCCATCCCTCCGAGTAAACATCAATTACTCCTTTACAAGGAAACCAAGGAGCTAAACACCCTGAAACTTCCTGTCTAGTGGCTCCTGGGAACCCCCTCCTTGGTCCTCCACTTCTACTTTAATACACCTGCAACATTCTTACTAAAAGAAAGAGCCTTAATAAACAGATGGTTTCCATGTGCCAGTAATTTCTTATTAAGGGATGATGGCTACTTCTCTGTTTGGGTTGATGCATCTTCAGAAAATGGCTTGTCTGAAGGCAGGTAAATTTTGATCTGATTTTGGATATAATTCTAGTCCACTTTTTGCTTGTCTTCCCTAGTCTTTTGCTTTCCATGCCTACTGGTATAGATATTGTTGAGATGCTGATGTTAAAAAATATGCGTGATGCTGTTATCTTATTTGCTGTTCTCCTTCAAAGCTGATTTTTGTTTGTAGCTCTTTGTACTATATATTTAACTGTATCTGTTCACACAGGATTTTGCAAGTAGAACTTAGTGCTGGAAAGTATCTTGTAGCATAGCTTTGGGTTTTCATAGTTTCAGTCTGAGTCGTCATCTAATCATACTACTGCTATTTAAAAGAATATCACTGTTTAGATCCAGTCAAAAAGGGTCCGAGGCACTGAGATAGCTATGACTTGTAGGAGGAATTTCAAAGAATTGAAAAATCCCCTTGCCTGCCTACATGCAGCAGATCACATCTGACTGTGTGGCAGGATGCAGGAAGCAGGACAGTTTGAGCACGTAATTCCTAATTGGTTTCTCATCACGGGATTAAGCAGCACACAATTGGTCTCCACACCCACAGAACTGGTTCTGGAAGCAGATACTAATTCAGTCACAGACTTAACTATCTTTCCCAGGCTGGTGTCACTCGCGTGTCCTGGCTGACAAAACCTTAGTAAGCCTCTTCATTTTAAGGAGAATGTTACAAGGCCATCAGCAACACATGCATGTTAATTAGCAGTGGACTTTATTGGGGAGCTCCCACAAAGCCTCAATTAAAGCACTGATGAATCAAGCCCAATGAGTAGTACCATACTCAGGGATGCTGTTTCCCAGCACTGAGCAAATGAGGGCAGAACCAGGCTCTAGAGGATGTGTTTTGGTAGCTGAGGGCTTGGTCACTATAAGAAACAAAATTTATTTGCTGAGACATTTGTTGCACAGGGATCTTAGTCATTATCCTGCTACAAAAAGGTGCCCTGAAACAGAAACCATTGCAGAGCCTTAGCTGGAGAGCTGCTTCCACTCCTGCTCGAATACGTTGTATTTTCCCAGTCCTTTCCGTTTGGAAGACGGTTATAAGCTCTAGTGCACAGCTCACTCCCAAATGAGCAATAGGGACCATCAGCAGATATAAATGGGCACTGGCAGCTCTACTTCATAAGAGAGACAACTGAGTGAAAGACAGTATGCTGTTTGTTCAAGACCCAAAAAGTAACCAGTGTTAGCACCGGAAAACTGATAGTCAGACCACAGTAGTTGGGCTACTGGGTTCAGCCGCTTCAGCATGCAATATGTTTCCCTCTTTCAAACAGTGCATTTCTCTTAAATGTGAAATTCAGCACTCGGCATTGCAAAATGCCTGTAAGCTCTTCCAAACTTCTTCCCCTTGCCCCTTGAAATTTCTGTTTCCAGCTGCGTATTGTGTGTCTGCCCATTATTTAGGAGGCTGCCTCTGGGCTGTACCACTCTCCTAAGTTGTTGAAATTTACTCTTTGACTACCCTGCCTGGGCTTGTGCCCTCCTTTTTCCAGGTTCCTGAATGGGACTGGGCCCTGGCAGCTGTCACCCTGGGACTGGGTGGGAGGGAATGCTTTTGAATTGCGTTATTTTAAAGAGCAGAGTGTCTCTGTTTCGTGCAGTTCTTCAATAGGGACTGTTTTTTCTGGTTAGAATTTGTTTATTCAGTCGTTTTTTAGTGGATCCAAGTGGCAGGAGGAGGAAACAGTAAGATACAGATATAATTTGTTATAGACATTTACAGACCTATAACTTAAATTATAGATTTTATATATAATCTTTAATAATAATAATTTTTATTATTAGATTATAAGTACGATCTAATAATAATGATATATAAATTATACTGGAATTAGTTAGATGCAATATAAGTAGAATTGAGATATAGATGATTAAATCCTTGCCCCATTGAATTTGCTTAATTTTGCCATTGAGTGCAATGGGCCAGGGGTTTTACCTAAAGCGTTTGCTTCTACTGCTTAGATGAGTCAAACTGGGGAGCCAGCTGCTGCAAGTTGCTGGTGTCCCCCTGTGGGTGCATGTTCATAAAGCAGAGGATGCAGTCCTAGAAGTCAAGAGTTTGTGAGGGCTTTCCCTCAGATCAGGTCTGAGAGCATCTCTGTGGCCACGTTGCTGCACAAGGACTCTGGTGATGGAGGCTGGGCATCGGCATCACTGGAGCCCAGCCCTGCAGCATGGAAGCAGCCGGCTGCCCCTTCCCCTGCTCACCTAACCACGCTGTGTGCTGCTCCTAAAAAAAGGTCCCCACAGGGTGTTGTGAGAACTCATTAAGTAGTTTCTCAAGCATTAAGAGAATCCTGGATCAGAGGAGCAGTTGTAAAGGCACAGTGTAATTAAAGCACGGCTTACTTTATTATGTGTTATTAGCAGGGTTATCCATCACATGTTCTGCACTTCGTAGTTATTAAATGTTATCTCATGGTCACATGTGAGAAGATGCTGTGTGGTCTGAGGGTGGCAGGCACCATGGCTGTGGGAGGCAGGGTGAGGTGTAAGGCTTCAATGTCCTCTGGGGAAGAAGTCCTCCATGGTGCTTTTGCCCCTGCCCTTTCGTTCCCTCTTCAGCAGCTCTTTCCTCTCCTGGTGCTGAGGGGGCAGAGAGGTAGCATCGCCCGCCTGCCCCACTGACCCACTTGGGACCCTGGGAGATGATTGTGAAGAGAAATTAAGACTTACTGTGAAGCTGTATTACGTTAAGATTTTCACATTCCCATGCACTTCGCTCTGCCTATTGCTTTGTTATTTTAAAGTTAAGTAGGGCAGGCCTGCACGAAGGACACGTGGTCTGCATGCCTGGTTGTTTGTGCAGATGCTGTAGCTCTTGCAGCGGTTTTGTGTTGCGTTGTGTTTGTCTGAGCGGACCGAACATCTAACAGGGGATGTACAGGTGCTCTCGGGATGTGTTTGCACTGGCTGAGCCACTCGCACGTCATGAAGCTGTGAGTGAGTTGGGCAAGTCGTTCTTCATCCTTACCAACATAAATGTCATCCTGCAAAACCACAATAAAGTTTGTGCCACAAAAGAGATAAAAGCTGCTTTAAAGCATTTTAAAGGGTGCTGAGGGTGGGTTTGTGATTTTTTGGTAAATGTTCTTGGTCCCACAGATCGGGAAGTCAATGAGATTACTTACCGGCTGTCTGAAGACACAGAATCTTCAAAGCGTGCCGAGCAAAACATTTTAACTGGGACAAGCAAGTCTTCTCTGAGACTAAATGGGCACCACTGGCAACCAAGGTGCCACCATCCAGCCATGCCTTCCATCTACCCCAAGCACGATCAACCCCTTTTCCCTGCTCCCAGTACCCGCTAGCCCCTTACCCTTGCATACTGGCAGCAGCTTGCAGTCACATTGAGGGTCATTTTTTCCCCTAATGGACCAGGGTCACGGGGAGTTTTGCTGTGCTCTTTCAGCTAGGCCAACTCAGAGAGTAGCTGAATGATGCATGGTGGAGGAAGGGGTATCTTGCTCTTCTCAAAGAGGCTGGGTACATTTGGCCTTGAGAACGTAGTAAAAAGTGCATCCACTCATTAGGAAGCCAGAAAGCAAGGGGCATGCCTAGAGAGAAATCTTTTTGTTCAGGTGGGTACCTCTGTTGATGGTATGGGCCGTCTCAGTGCCTGTCCTGCTGTGCGTGGTAAGGCATGGAAGCTGGAGGTGGGGAAGGGAAGGAGAACAAGCTTTTTGGATTACATGTGGACGTTCAGTGGGCAGAAGAATTAGCGAACACTATTTCCCTGTGGCTTTGTCTAATATGGTGTAGCTCCAACATTAGTTTTTCTTGTGGGCTGGCTGTGCATAGTTCCTCTTTCCTGCCTGTCTTCATTGATATCCAGTATGGTTTGGGTTCACTTTGCAGCCTTGCTTTTTGTGGGAATATTAATTTTTTTCTCTTTCCTACCCAGTCACCTATTCTCACGGTAATTGTGATAATTCAATGTATATGGAGGCTTCTGCCATTCTGTCAGAGTGGGCTGAAATTGAAAAATAGATCCAAAAGGTACTGGAGAGCAAAAGAGCGGGGATGAACAAAAAGATTCACAGAGACAGAGAGAAGTGGTGCAGAACTGCCCTCTTTACGAAACAGGGTAGAAGCAGTGTCATGGAGTTAATATCAGGAACCAAATTCGTGCTGAAGGTGCAGAGCATTTTATTTATTTTATTTTATTTTATTTATTTTAAAGCAAATGCATTTTATTCCAAGTTTTGTACTTTACTCTGTAGCAGCAAGGTTTTTGTGTAATGTCTCACTGTTGCTATGTACTCAGTGTGGGTCTGTATATGCCTGGGGGCTAGGCTGTCTGGATTGAGCAGCACCTGCCTGGAGCACCCCATAGCTCCAGAGTGGTCTGCAGGCCCATGTTTCCTTGCTCTGAAACACAGGAGGAGGGTGGGCAGACACGTGTCCCCCATCGCAGAGACATACCGGACGCACCTGGAGCAAGGACCGGGGATGCACTCCCTCATGCAGTTTGCATGGCCTGTCGTACCTATTCCTAGCTACCAACATGCTGAAAGGCAGCTGGGGCACGTGGTCGTCCAGCCACACAAATACAGTTTTGTCATTTGGTCAAATGGCTGAAAGCAAGCTTGTGGTATTTGTGAGGTTGCCAGTCTTGCCAAAGTCAGCCGGAGCAATCAGCCAAATCAGAGCGGTAACGCACCTTTTATTACATAACTAGCCATGCAATTTTATAATTCAGTATGTGAAATGCCGATGGCATTTGTTATGTCAATTAAGATGAGCACATGTTTAGGAAGCCCTTTAGGAGTCAATCATAATTGCTCTCATAGCCTTGCTTCGGCCACATGATTGACTTCCTTTAAGCAGGTAGACCGTGTGCCTTTGGGAAGCAGTTACGCACAGCCTGCCCACTTTGTTACAACTCATCTTTGCACTTGGAGTCTGAGCTTGTAGTTCTGGCATAAGCTGTTGGTCCAAGTCTGGGTTTACTGAACTTTGAAAAAAGCAAGAAACAGAAATTATTACCTCAGCCAACATAGTATTTGACAACTAGAGGCATGCCAGCAACAAGTCTTCTCAGAAATACTACCTTCTGCTAAGGTGAGTTCGTTTACAGGACATGTTCCTTGTAGTGTGGGTAGGTTAACCTGCGGATACGTACTGTCTTATTCAGATCTTCTCTTCACTCAAATCTTGTCCAGCTGTTCCTAATATTCTCAAATTACTTCTAAGCTGAATTTTTTTTATTTTACCATGCTGAGCAAAGTTTTGTATCCATGAAATCGTCAGAAAGAGCAATTCACGTTTGCGTGGGCGTGCGAGAGACAGATGAAAAAGCAGAATATATTTCCATAAGTTCCTAACAGACGTTTCAGATACATAATTCCACAACAAAATACTTTTTCCAACATTGGTTTATTCTGTAAATTCCAGCATGAGCCACAGAGAAAACCTTTTTTTTCAAACAATCTGTTTCTGGTTTTTGAAGTTATTGTGCGTGCAGGCACAGTATGACATTTCTGTTAGGTTTCACAGCTTGAGCTACAGCTTAAAAAGTTGGGGTTATTCACCTACTGTACTGTTGGATTTTTCTATTCAGTTGGAAATGCCTTTCATCACTAAAGGCTCTGCAAAGTGCTTTGATTGTTATAAGCTCTGAGAAGGACTTTTTGACTAATAATAACTTTGAAAAAACAGCTGTCTTAAAGCTGGGGCCAGGCAGAGGAGAGGTTTTGGAGCTCCTGTTTGTTGTCTCAGAGACGTTCTGTACTGATGTGCTGAACTTTTAAATACAATTATTTTCCTCTAAAAGCCAGTTCTAACGGTCTTTCCTATAATCTTAAAAGTCAAGCTGAATTCTTATCTGCTAAACCGGTATCTCTGGGATCCCCAACTCTTCTCCAGCTACTGACTTTTTACCTGGAGGTATGCATCTCATCTCTGCCCATAACAAATCTCCACTGGAGATGGTCTACTACTGATTACACCTCAGGCAGAGAGAAAATGTTGTGACTTTCCTATAGGTGGAACAGATTTAAAAATAAGGGGAGAGGGGAAAAAAAGAGGGAGAAAGATATACGTAGTAGGAATGCTGGTCCTAAGGTGTGATGATAAGGTTTTAGGCACCTTAGTATTTTATAACCTTCCTTTGAACAAAGTTTCAAATCTAGGCAGACTGACTCGCCCCTTTGGCCTTTAGTGCAGCCATGCCAAGGTTGGTGCAAATTATTATACGACATTTTTTAGCCAGATCTTTGGAATGTGAATCACTGTCTTTTTGGATGTAAAATACTGTATAATACGTATTACTGGAGTATGGATCACTCTATAATATTTTCCACAACTGTTGTCTAGTGTTCTGAAACAAACAGGCTGCCCAATGGCCTCCAAAATAAGTACTACCTTGAACAATAAAGTCAGTGTAATCTATAAAAAACTTCAGTTGGAGAGAAGCAGTTAGTGGTACAACACACAGTAACGGGAAAGCTGGGAGGCCTGCTACCAGGTAAGACAGTTTGATGAAAGATAATAAATTAAAACAGTGTTAGAATTTCTCTAACTATATGGCAAATAGCTTTGTATAAGCATTCAACCTGACGCCTCATTATAAAACCCTGAATATGAAATAGGTGGAGTGATCATGTAACCTGGATTCTCACAGGAGTAGTAAGGGCTATGCTCTCCTGAGTATGGTCACAGCTAACCCTGCACAACCTGAGGGTTTTGCGCTTTTCCTTGAGGGTGAAGGAGGGCCTCTTCTCCCTCCTGGCTGTGATCCACTCTTCTCCCCGGTGTGGGTGAGCCACTAGATGGGGACAATGCCCACATCTCCTGACCTGCCCACATCTAGCCGCTGGCAGCTGGGCTGAGGCTTCATTAGAGAGTTAATTCTGTAACTGTGAAAGGTGCCAAGTCTCCTAGCAATTTTATGTGGGGTATTTTTTAACATTAACAAGCAAGATGGCAGTCTCCGGGCTCTCAGCAAAACAAGCTGAGTATCAAGAAAAGCAGATGTTGGTTGCAGCATGCTCACAGCTAGTGTGGTGAAAGAAAGGCCAGGTAAAAGCATCTCCGGAAGAATAACGAGCTTCTAACTTTACGTGGCAGCTGGCAATGTTGCTGTCGTGGAGCAGTTTCCTTACATGCCTGCAGACCAGCCCCTTTGGCCACACAGTGCCATGCTGAACTGCATAAAAGGATGGCTGTGACTTATTTAGAGATGCACACTCGTAGGAGATTACAGCCCATGCAGGAGCTGGGGGAAGAATGCAGCATGACTTCGTTATTACAGCCCAGCTAAGAAGATCACGACAGCTCTGTCAGTAGTACCTCTACCTCCTATGGGGTTGTGTGGCAGAGAAACAGGGCATGAAAAGGTATCCCCTTTTAAGCAGCAGATACAGGATTTGTTATGCACATGCTTAGAGTCCAAAAATAAAACAGGAGCATTAATAAAATGTTGCTTAAATACACAGAGAGAAAACCAAACCAAACGAAAAACAAAACCAACTAATATTTGGCGATCTTGCTGTACTATTCAGAATCCATTTTCCCTTCACATGGTGGCCACCCTTTCCCTTAGCAGAGGATTTCGTTATCTCCAAGCCATGCTACTTCAGAGCTACTGGAGCTAAATTCCTCTAACTGTTTTGCAGCTCATCTGTGTCACTCCTCTGTTTTCCAGGGATGCCTGTTCACTGGCTTGTCTTTCACCATTTGGGATTTAAGCTGGTTGCCGCCCTTCCAGGCTCCATGTCACTGTTTTCTGGCATTTAGGTATCTATTTTTTCCTTCCTGTGTTAGCCGCTTCCTCACTATCTTTCATCATTTAATTCTTTCTCTTTTAGCCTTGGTTACTCATTTTTTGCTACCTGAAGCTTCTTCCATTTTGTGCCACACTACTTCCAAGTGCAGCTTCCTGGACTGCTGGGTTAATATTTGACGGTGTAGCTGGGTGGAGGCAGTGGGGCTTTGACACTCTACTCGGCAAGCCCTCCTCTTGCTACACTGCTGCCAGTGTAACTGTGATGGTAAGTCAGGATTTAAGCTTAAGGTTGGTTAAATGCTTCATTGGGATGGGACAACTGCGGGTTTGGCTGTGCAAGGAGGTGAAAGGCATTCTCTCTACCTACTCTCCGTGTTTACTGCCCATGCTTTTTGCCTGGGTTTGTTTTGTTATTCTCTTCAACGCTTCTGGTGGCTGCAAGTTCCTAAGCAGTGAAGACCTGTAAGATGCAAACTCGTTCAAATCGGTGCAGTCTGTTGGGTAACTTTCTGAAAAATGTGTTACCATGATACTGGCTTTCATTGCGGTCACAGCCCTGGGGGTTGTTCCATGCCCTGCTGTGGCCATTCTTATTCCAGCTTGTGGCTGAAAGCTTGGCAATATGGATATCAGGATGAAATGTTCTTCCTTCGTCATTTGTACCATATTCCTGTGCTTCAGGTCTCTGCCTTGGACTGGAGCTTGATTTACTGCAGTGTCACAACACTGAAATTCTTACAAATCAGTATTTAATTTTATTTATCTCAGCCAAGCTGTGTTAGGTGCTGTACAATTATGCTAAATCTGGGACCTGAGTTGTTGAAAACTTCCTGTAACAGCAGCGAAGCGGTGAACACTGGTGTTGTCTTCTTGGGCATGGCACAACCACCACCTCTAAAAGCTCCTCCTGCCAATCATCCATGCAGCAACCGGTCCCTGTCAATACGGCTCTTGCTGTAAACCAGCGTGAGACTGCCGAGGTGACATCCTCGCCCTGCTGAGGTTGCCAGTGGTGTTGACACCAACTGCAAATGGACGTAGGATTCCTCCCCCCTCCATTTCCCTCTCCTCCTCCCCCAAGCATGGGCCTCAAAGAAGAGACGTTCAGCCAGGTAATAATTGCTGTTTTTCACTTAGCTGTGGTTTACCATCTACCTGCTCAGGGTTCCTTGCTCAAAGTGTATTTTATTATCCATAGTTAGTAGAAGTAGAAATATGCACTGGTTAGCAGCAGGTCAATTTCAAATCCCCCTTTCCCTCTCTTCTACGTTGTTCAAGAGGAACCGAGGCTTTAAGCTTCCTAAAAGGACATGAAATTAGTTAAGTAGCTTGTTACGACAGCGCATAAATGTTATAAATACAAATGACTGCAAACATTGCAAACAATGTCTGCCTCTGACGGAATCTGTGCAACAACTCCATCGCACGCCCTCCGTGCTAACTTCTTTGGTGGTATAACCACCTCCCAAAGACAGATGGCTATCATTTCATTGCTCGATATGTCCAGCAATTTAAGAAGGTTCATTGTGGGTGAACATGGACCAGATTAGCCCGAAGAGGCTGATAGATTTTTTTTTTTTTTCAGAATTTATGTTATTATCTATTCTAAATTTTCTAAATAATAGAGGCCATAGGACTTGAATTAAGTCCTCCTAAAAATTCAAAGCCTGTTACTAATTACCATGGGTGTTTTTGTTTCCCTGCGCTGTAGCAAGTACTTGTAATTTATGTAAACATTGTAGAATTCAAGTACAGCTCCCCGCACCTGCACTTTTTCACTAGCAATGCATCATTAGCATGTCAGGTTCATAGAGAGTATCCATAATGTGGCCAGGACAGTCTGGCTTTGCGTCTGCTGGGGCTTCTCTCACCATTTTTGCTGCAGCAGAGCATGGCCTTATGGCAGCGATGACTCTCTTTCTCTACTGTCAGTGTGGAAATAATTGTAGTCGCTTCGGGGCTGTAACACCATTTCCAGTTGTACCTAATTTGTATCAGGGGAGTTGATGTGTTGTACATGTGGGAGCAGAGGAGCCGTACTTTCAGGGTTAGGGCATGAGGCTGAGAAGGGGCCATTCGGATGCCCGTGCTCCTGTTCCTGCAGCCTGCTCCTGCCTCAGCAGGCGTTCGGGTCCAGCTTTCAGCAGGTTCGCTGATGGGAGCCGTGCGTTGGGTCTCCTGCCAGCGGGAGGCAAGAGTTTCTGTCCTTGGGAACATCCACGAGGCAACAAAATGTTGGAGTTGGCCATATTCTGGTGCGTGGTGCATGGGGAGAGCACCCACGTGGGTCTACCTATCTGTGCTGGTACAAGAGGACGTGGCAGGAGAGTGGAGAAACAGCATGATATTGCCTGCTCCCCTGGTTGCCCCGGGTGCAAGGCATTTCGAAAATGTAGGAAAGAACAAAGTTCATAAAGCAATGTTATTTTTGTCATGCTTCATCGATTTCTAATTCATTTTATGGCTATTTTTAAAGCCACAATCCAGCGAATTCCCAAGCTGCGTATTGCCATTCTTGCAAGTGGCCCTGTTGACTTCAGATGGGCTCCCTCCATGAGTGAGGGATGCGGACATCAGCTGAACGCTCTCCCTCTCACTCTGCGAAACACAGCTACTGGTAGATCAAACACCAACTCACGGCCACCCCGCTTCATTGAGAAGGTGGCTAAGAGCTACCTACCAGGAGTCACTTGCGGTGCCCAAACAGTCCCCACCTCAGCCTCATGATCATCTTTTCTCTTGTTTCATTTTGCTGCGTGTCACCTTAATAGAACCAAATAATACTGGTTTTAATTCCTATATTAAGATAGCAGGTAGAGCTGTTTTCTGCACTATAGAAAGATGCTCTTTTCTTCACAAAGAGCTGTTCATAAAGCTCTGGTGAATATTTTTACAAATGGAAATATTTGCTGCAGTATAGAGTATTTTAAATATTTACAAGAATTCTAATAGGCGATGATTTTAATTCAAATGAAGCTACTGCTAATCAGGAGGCAGAACTTAGTCTTGCAAGCAAAAAATATTATTATACAGCCACTTAGCATAATTGCTACATAAGAATAGGATCTAGCAAAGCATTAAAGTGAATGTTTGACATTTAAGCATCTGGTTAGAGTTAGTGGGGCTATCATTTTACCTTTATGTCAGAAAAACCCTGCCCTGTTAAAGTTCAATTTCTCAGCTTTAGAGCCCATGAGCTTTGCATAAAAATAAGGGTTTATTTTATATGAAAATGTGCTCTGTCATAGTCGGATTTTTTTTTTTATTCTTTCCCTCATTTGCCCTCAAACGTGGGTGTCTGAGGCTGACACATTGTCTCAGCAAATTAAGTCAAGCTGGAAGCAAGGGTACAGTGTTACGGTAGAGCAGCAAATAAGATTTATATTTTCAAGCAAGAGTGGTAATTACGCCATTGCATATTTTACATCTTCATGTTTATTTTCAAAGCTGTATATCAAAATAAGCATAGATGTAATGAGACATAAGTGCTCCAACGAGCAGTCGGGGTTCATCAAGTAAAAACTACAAATTACTCTTCAGTTTTGCTGCCACCCACAGAGTTTACTTCTTTACAATACCAGCAGGCAGGTGCTCTGGCCAGAGCTAATTGGGTCTGTAGGTAAGGACATACTGGCTTTCTATAATACAAATTATGAAGGGAATAGGCCTAATTTTGAGTGATACAGTACTTGGCATCGTGTTGTGGACTTCACTTCAGCGTGTGAGGTATTTGGTGCTTTGGGAAGTAAAATGAAGTTTTGAACTGGTTATGCTGGTGCAGATGGTTATAACTGCTTGACTTGAGGCATCCAGAGCAGTGCCATGGGGGATAAGCAGACAAGCTTTGAATGCAGGGTCCCAGGTCCATTGCTGCTGTGGGACGAGGATGGTCTAGAGGGTCCCAAGCTCTAAATCCTCATGACCCAAATTGTCCTCCTGGCTGCGCGCACAGTGTCTGTATGCTCCTGTGTGTTAGGTGAGGTTGCTGCTCTCCCTTGCTGTGCTGAGCAGATGGCTTGGGCAGTAACCATTATCCTTACCTATATTTCTGCACACAGTCTTGCAATGTTTGCCTACACGCGAAGTTGCTTTTCCAGCAGAAGTAATGTGACCACAAAATCAGCTGACTGGAACTGCAATTATATGCTAATTTAAGGTTTTCAACCATTAAATGCCTGTAGTATTTCTCCCTATTTTGATAGCTTTCTTTACAATGCAAGTAATTGTGTAAATTGAGCTAGATTTCAGAGAAAAGAAGTCCCTGGAGTTAACTCTCTCTCTTTTTTCTGCCCCCTTCTTTGCTTCACTTTCCCATCCCAAAGATGCCATCCTTCCCTAATACCTGCTAGAGTACTTCATATCCAGATACATACTGTAAGTACGGTAACAGAAAACAAACCAGAACATAACCCTTCGGCTTTCTTCCCCACA
Organism: Gymnogyps californianus; assembly: GCF_018139145.2. NCBI lineage: Eukaryota > Metazoa > Chordata > Aves > Accipitriformes > Cathartidae > Gymnogyps > Gymnogyps californianus. Next base: position 30,660,680 of record NC_059474.1, on the reverse strand, counting down.
GGTCTGATGGCACGCAAGCCTTGCTGTGTCTCTCACGTATAGAAAACAGGTCGGGTATTCCCGTCAGCCCTCTTTTGAATTGCATCAATTCTGATTATGAACCAGAAAGAAGAAGAAATGGAGGATAGCTCCCCGCCACTCTGTGTCGCCTGCGGCCAAGCGCATTTACCGGAAGAAAACCACTTGTACAGCTACACTGAAGAAGTAGATGATGATCTGATATGCCACATCTGCCTGCAACCTTTGCTTCAGCCGTTAGACACGCTCTGTGGTCACACCTTCTGCACAGCCTGCCTTACGAACTTCCTTGTGGAAAAAGACTTCTGCCCCATGGACCGCAAGCTTGTGATTCTCCAGACGTGCAGGAAGTCCAGCATACTAGTGAATAACCTCCTGGACAAGCTAATGGTTAGCTGCCCTTTCACAGAACACTGCTCAGAGGTCATGCAACGCGGTTACCTCGAACAGCATTTCCAAAACCAGTAAGTTGTTGTTGATAGACCTTTTTTTCTCTTTTTCTTAAGAAAAGGAAAAAATATCTTCAATTAATGCTGATTAAAATAGGCAGTTACTGTAAAGAAAGATTTATTGATTTCACTCCCAATGAACACCCACAGTATCGTTAATTTAGAGCTGAATTTAGTCTATTTATGCGACGATATTTCGCTCTTTTTTTAGAATCAAATGCATTCAAGGTACTTCATACTATTGTTAGCAGTTCTAGGCAGATACCTTGTGGTTAGCTGCATAATGGAAGTGTGTATTTAGTCATCGGAAGAGATCTGTGAGTTTTGGGAAGCTGAGCTATCATAAATATTTTAGTAGTACATTAAGGATTTTATAATTGCCCTTCCTTCAATCCTTTTTTGAATCGCAAATGACCTATATGAGAAGTAGAGCAGAAAATATTCTGGTTTGGTATTGGTCTTTGGAGCCAAGCGCTCCTTTCTTCCAGGTGAGCACTTACCCAGTGCACCGCACCGTGGGGCCCGCAGAGCGACGCAGTGTGGAAGAGGTCCCTGGCTGGACTCCCCCTCCAGGCTTACCTCTCCTGGTGGGCAGGACACCCTCTCTCCTGCCTCCGGGAGAGACCTCTCCAGGGAGCAGTTTGGTTCCTCTGCAAGGAGAGAACTGATGATGAATGATCCTCTGTTTTGCAGGGTAAAAGCACGTGCTGCTGCTTTTGTCTTGCATCTTCTGCCTTTTGAAAGGAAGGCAGAAGAGTAAAGAGATACATTCAGGGCTGTGATTTCTGACAGCAGACAAATGCTTTGGCATAGTCCAGGTAACAGCACCTCGGATTTGAGGAGAGATGGGGTCTAAGAAATGCCCTTTTTTGTGGCCTGTATCTGTTGTCCCGTGAAATGACTTCCCCTGTGGTTTGCAGGTGTGAGTCATGTTCCTAGGTGTGTGCTTCTCCCTGTGCATTGAGGAGGAAGCCCTGGGTGACCAGCGCAGGGCTCCAAACTGCTGCTGGGGGCACATTCCTGCACAGACATGGTAATGCTGAGGGTCAGAGCATCCCTGGTGAGCAGGCTGGTGAGCCAGAGCACAGAGGTGTGTTCACATGGCTGCAGGCTTCAGGGTCTTGAAGCCCATAACTGGAAATGGCTCTGCAGCCTGCCATTCAAACACATCCCCATTTGAACTGGAGATCTCATTTCCTGAAGCACCTGGATTCTCATGAGGAATTTATTCACTGAAGTTATGGTGGTTTAACCAACCAAAAACTGTGACCGTTTTGCACTACTAAAACTGAAAAAAAACATTAGCAAAGGGTTTCTTGATCCCTTGCAAAAGTCAAGAGCCCACTTTTCACATGCTAGAGGCTTGGTGTTTGTGGATTTGGGTGCCCTTTGGTAGCCCACCCAGTTCTGGATCTGGCTTTGCCTGTTGAGGGTGCTGCTGTCTCATGGCTCATGGAGTAAGAGGCAGTGGCAGCAGCCTCCAGCCCAGGCCGGCGGTGCTCTGCAAGGTTAGCTTTCTGCTGCTAAGGGGAAAAATTAGCAAAGTTACTTATCATTTTCTGCCTTTGGTCAGTACTTCTCTGACAGGCCTCAAATACTAATTTCAGTAGTAATGCAGGTAAAGGGACTGACAGTCTGCTGTGAGCTGCTGTCACTGAGATTATGTTTCTCTACAGATTCCAACCACAAAATCTTGAGCCCCTAGTGCAAATACCCTTTCCCTTTGCTGTACATATAGCTGACTTTAATGTATTTTAGATCCTTTAATGTATTTAGATCCTCCTTTTTGTCTTCATTTTTTTGAGATGATGGTGCTGTAGCCATAAAACTAGCAGGAACACCCCACCCCAACCCCCCCAATAAATAAGCAAATTGGAACATTGTTTTTTACGCAGAAGCCACACAACTAGCACAATTCCTGATTTCTAGTGTCGACTCTCCTACGTGGACATGTGCAAGTCATTCCAGTGTCTTGGTTTCTCCTCCTTAAGGTAGCAGTAAAGATACCTTTCACATACATATCTTGCAGAATTGCAGTGTTGTAAACCATGATTTGGTCCTGTAAAAGCCTGGCAAGTTTTACTCCAGTGCTTATTATCAAATGTCTGTGGCCTGGATTTTCCCCTCAGGATCTTCAAGATCCTATGCCTCTGGCTCACTTGGCCTGAGCCCAACTAGGGGTACGAAGAATTGGCTTAGTAGCATGTTCCCACAGCCTCTTGCTGTCCTTCCTCCCCTGTGTCAGGCTCCCCCCATCAAGTCCCAGCTTTGCAAACCCAGGGAGCAGGAGACTGGAGAGACGGAGCAGTGGTCTCCCTTCCCATCAAACCCTAAAGCCTCTAAGGCAGCACAGTACGAGGCAGTGCTCCATAGGCTGGACAGTTTCTTCTTTGCCACTCATGACATGGATTTTCCTTCCTTGGGATGGTTTGGGGGGCTGAGTTACCTTAAGGCCAAAGGGCAGAGGTGGGGGAGTAGGAAATCATGGGGAACCTTTGCTGCTGAGTGTTTCAGCTTTCCAGGGGGTGGGTAGCACAGCCTCACTGGCATTCCCAACCAAGGGAAGAATTAGGAGGGAGCTTTCTGAGTGACCCCTAAAGGGGGACTTCTGCAACCTTGTGCTTGCAGAGACTGTGCAGTCCCTTTATTTTTTTAAGCACAGCATTAATTAAATATCACCAAAGGTATCTATCTTATGCCTCTGCCTAATTTAATTCTCAGAAATGCAGAAACCTCTCTCGCCATCCCACTTCCAACTCATGGCAGGGCAGGAGAGGAGAAGGACATTGTGATCCGGCATGCCCTGGCACAGATTGAGCAGACTGAGCTGACGCTGTTCTCTTTAACTCCGGTGAATCAATAGAGGGGAGAGAAAGCATGAGACTTCGCTAATAAAAAAAATAATAATCATAAACAATCTTGTGCCTGTAGCAAGAACAGCTCAGAGCCCATCTGAAATCTCGACTGAACGTGATCTGTGTTCTCAGTGAATAAATTAAAGTAGACTCCGCTAGAGTCACCAGGGCAGTCGGCAGTCCTCGCATTTCTTGCATGATTCAGGCTCGGACCAATCCTGGTTCTCAGAGAGAAAATGAAAGTTTGCCCTGATCAGAGATGAGGTCACTGATGGGACAAGGTGAGTTTGCTGTTTTATGCTTTGTAATTGATGAGAGAACTTTATTTTTTTTTTAAACACCGGTTACCATGGAGTAGCCCATTGAAAGAATCCTTATTTAAAATGTTTACTCCTGCATCCTTCAAAAAAAAAAAAAACAAAAACCAAACCCAAGAAGAGACATGTCCTTGGATTATTACATGATTTATGTTTGCACAAAAACATCTGACTGGATTTGGGGAATTCTCAATGCATCTCACAATCAGACTGAGATGCAAACAGCCAGCAGTTGGCTGTGATCTTTTGCAGCGTTTTACTTTAAAAAGGTGTGGTCTTCTGATATCGCCTGCTTCAAAACTCCACGGGGGGTATTTTTTTCCCCCCTTGTCAGACAGCTACACCCTTCCGTGATGCAGTTCAGCTCGTAACCCATCTGCTTGTGGGCAGTGATGTAAACGTACCAGCTGCCTATGAAGAACCACTCTGAATCCTGCAGGAGGCAGGTCTCTTCCCCGAGCATCGCTCTCCTCTGCAGCATAAGTCACTGTCTCATCAACCACGCTGTGCTGTCCCTAAACCCTCACATCTACCCATCCGAGAGTCAGATCGAGTAATCCTCTTACAGGTCAATGATTTTTGCAGTGTAGCTTCATTTAAAGGATTTAAGCTCGATTCATAATGTGCTACCATTGCGTTGAAATGGAAAGGCTCGCTTAGAAGGGGCTTGGCTGGCACAAAAGCTTCACGTTGTGTGTCCCACCAGCACAGAGAGACGGTGGGAAGGAGGAAACCTAGCAGCAGTGTCAGCCCTGCACTGAAAATGAAGGCTCTCCTGTTACTGGTCCTACCTTGGCTAAGTCCTGCAAACTACATAGACAATGTGGGCAACCTGCACTTCTTGTACTCCGAGCTGTGAGTACACACAGTTGCGCCGGCGTTGTGTCTCTGTCTGTCTGTCTCACCCGAGTGGCGGGAAGGGGCTCTCCACGAGTGTTTTGGGGGGTCTGTCTGTCTGCCTGTGTGTCTGTGCATTTGCATACGTGCGAAGAAAATCCCACAACGTCTTGCCAACGGCTTCAAAACATGCTGCGAACTAGCTGCTTCCCATCCGGAGGGCTAATAATAGCAGTATGTCCCCATTGCTTTCTGCTTTGGAAGCAGCTGAGACATACTGAGTGAAGCTGCCTTTTTCCTTATCAACTTGCTTTTCTGTGCCGATGGTTTCGATGATTGTTGGGTTTGGGTTTTTTTTTTTCCATTTCTGAAGCTGTGTTTTTTCTTTACTTTCCACAAATAGCTTTGCAGGGGAGCTGGGCATAGAGGAGGGCATCAGGATAGACACCCCCGGTAGAGCGCTCTCTGTGTGTATATGCATAATGTTCTGTGTGTAAAGCTGCATGCCTGTAGCAAAACGCTGAGAAGCCTTTCACCAGAAATAATTCACTTGAGACAGGAAAGAAATTTCCCGTATTTCTGTTTTTGCCCACAGCAGAATGTTATTTTCTCTGTAAAGCAAATTTAAATGTAGCAATCCGTTCATATATCTTCATGTTTTAAAAAAAAGCCACCTCAAACAACCCCATAGCTGATCTTTCCAACCCATAAAACAAATTTTCTATGGTATCATCTGTAAATGATACTAGTTTAATTTGTGCTTGAATGTTGTTGTACTAGTTAACAGGGCCTTTATGACTAGAAATCCAGTATGTTTTAATTAATTATGTTTTGTTTGTATTTTAACAAATTGTTGAAATACAAAACTCTTAAGATCTTCCTTGAGATAATGAATGAAATGGCTAATTCTGCTCAAAAATGAAAAATTACTGTATTGTGCCTACAGTGGGAATATTTTAGTAACAGTTATGATTAGTACCAATGAGACTAATTTCCAGATTATTTTGTCTCTACTGTCAGACAAAAATAGCAGTGTTTTGCAGAAACACAAAGTCCCCTTTTGAAATTCTTGTGTGATATGCATGGCAACTATTAATAATTTAGTCACGCTGCGTACAACAGCTCAGGATTTCAGTATGCCATAGGTGTTTTTCAACATTTAACAAATCTGGTGTTGAGGGTTGCAGATATGCCCTCATTGTAATTTACTAGCATTTTGTTTAAGAATGTTAATTTAAAAAAAACCAAAACCACAGTTAAGCCAAGCAGGCTACAGGAGCAATCAAGCTCAAAACAGAGCAGATGAACACTTATAATGGAAACAATGGCATCTGGGACATCTAGTTTCCAGGAAAACAAACTGATGAGATTAATCAGAGCACAGGCACAGACGCAGCCTACTTGCTTTTCTTAGGGAATTCAGGTTCACTGATTCTCCCAGGGTAAAGGGCTACGACGTACGATAGCTATTCATCTCTTATTTATTTAGCCTTCTAACCCACAGAGATGTTAGTCTTGCTGGACGTCGGCAGTCATTCTTGATGGAGTGGGTGTGGGCTGGGGCTTGGACGTGCATCTTCGGTTGTCAGCAATGGGAGGTGCACGTCCCCTCCCCGGTGCCCAGCCCTGGATGCTACCTGGAGCCCAGGCGTGGGTGCTCAGGACCTCCTGCACTGCTCCATCTCTGGCCAGGGCAGTGGGAAGCAGGATTTGCTGGGGCTGACATAATCCAAAAGGGCGCCGGGCAGTTTGAGCTCGTTTCAGGAATTTCTTCTCCTCCTCCGCGTGTATTTGGTGCCTCTGGCTGCTGCTGGATGCCACAGAAGGCGCTGACGTACTAATCTGTGGGATGTATTCAAGGTCCTCTCTAACAGCAGCAGTTGAAAGAAAAAGAGAAATACTGTTTTCAGTCCTGTTTTATCAGTTTATACGAATGTTATGACCTACAGGTTGCTACTTCAGTTGCTCAGGCATTTGCATGCAGGATGTTTTTCATGCAAAGTTTTGTGAGTGGGACAGCACGGACACCGGTGTCCAGAACAGCCTGGCACCTGGGTGCACGGGTTTACTGCCCCAGCCCTTTTGTGCCCCAAACCTCACAGAGGCAGCTTCATAAATCCTTCCCCACAGGCAACAGCAAAGCCACTGCTGTGTGTAGCATATCTGATGGCTTCCCCACAGCTCGAAATTAGACTGTAATAGGCAGAAAACATTTTTTTTTTTCGTTATCACACTATCTTTGGTTGCTGGCCAGTAAAAATACTGGCCCCAGTCAGGACTCATTATTTTGTTGGCTGGCAGCCACCAGAGATACCAGCTGAGGAGGAGGATGGGGCCAGCAGGGGTGTGAGTGGCAGGGGAAGAGCCGAAGGACCGTGGGGGATGTGGTTACCATCACTGATGCCGGCGCAAGAGGAAGAATAAGGGCGCTGGGATTCGCACTGCCCTCCCGTTCATACAGCCCATCTCTTCCCTTCTACCCCGTTCAACAAAGGTTAGGTTATTTGTGTTGCACTGGCGGGGTTTGCTTTAGTTTGAGGGCATTTTTTTTCCTAAGTATGGAACGGGCAGCTTGGGGAATAGGGATTACAGTATAGCCCAAAGCCCGTCTGGAGATGTAGGCTCTGGAATCCGTCTAAGAAATACAGAGGAGATTTTAGGAAGGTCAAAGAGGAGAAATGAAGCGGGGGAAAGGCTGCGTCAAACCTTTGCAATTCAACTGGGTGCCACATGGGTAGGAGAGAGAGGTGTGTGGATGTGTTGTAGTGGCACTTGATGGGACAGATGTTGGGTGCTGCTGTTTTTAGTTTTCTGTTACCAGTCTGATTACAGGTATTCTCAGCAAGCAAATACATATCTCCTGACACTGTCGCCTGCACTAAAACCAATTCCCTGGCCATTGCCTGTTGTCCCTCCCTTGCCCCCAGCAAAGATTTCAGCACAGATGCTCTTCTTGTCCTTGCTCTTAGTCAAATCGTGAAGAGCAGCCCATGGTAAGCCAGGGTGCTCTCTCCTGAGGGGAAGCCCATGGAAACACCTGGCAGAAAGACAAGAGAAATCTGTGAGGTACCCCTTGAGGAACCTCTGGGAGGGGGTGGGATGTAGCCACACCAGCCCAATGGCTCTCGGCATCGTAAGGGTCTACATGGGTCTTAAGGAGACCCCAGTCTAGGGTCCACATCTTCTCCTTTACATCCCTGTAAAGCTGCTTCAACAGGCATCTGCTCTCTTTCTTTGTTATCTGCAATATCTTCAGAAAGGAAACACTTGCCCGAGCATTCTTTTGAGTTGGGGTTTGTTATTCTCCCCGGTTAAAAACAAGGTTTGTGGATGGAGAGGCAGCCTGTGGCCACTGCAGGAGGCTCTCCTGGGGGTGAGGACCTGGTGGCACAGGGGGACATGCACACTGAGGGATGCCAGCCTCTATCGCTATCCCTCTCACTTCAAAGCAGGACCTGTGCAGCGGGGTATTTCTCAATAGAAGGATTTTCTACACTTTGAGCTCAATGAGCCACTTACTTAGAAATAAAATTATGAGGGGAAGGAAGTTGCAAGACTAGGCAGTGAATAACCTCACCTTGTCCCTCTGAGGACCTCAGTCACGTGGAAAACGTGGGGTGGTTTCCAACCTAATGCCCCTTTGGCACGTGGCTGTGCTGACTGAGCGAGCACCCGGGAGGGTGCCGGGCATCACATGTGCTCAGCACAGGTCGAGTGCTGGGGAGCCCGTGGCAGCCACGTTTGCTGGCGCTGCTTCCCTCCAAGGATTAAACAGTTCCTGGCCTTAGTCACTGCTGGCAATCCACCAGCTAGATCCACCCCACTAATTTGAATCAAGTAATTTTTTTTTTTAAATCTATTGTTTGTTAGAGTGAAATGCACAACCTACTCCCACATGCAAAAAATTGCTTCTTTTTTTCCTACCCCTCTTGGGTTTTACGTGAAACAGTCAAAGGGATCTCACCAAATTAACTGGATCAAGTTTCCTCATAACTTTTATATGATAACTACTCTCTTAAATTTAAAAACAGCACTTTGGGCTGGAAAAGCCAGTAAAATTTAGTTAATCTGTTCATTCAATTTAAGAAGAAGAGACGCAAGCACCAGCTGTCTTCTAGTGTCCTTGGGCCCGTCTTTTTAGAGTAAGAACAATTTAGTTCAAGCTATTATGTGCACCCTCCCAGGCCCCTTCCAGCACTGAGCTTAACTGTGCAGCCAACTTCTTTAATTTCTGTTCAACTTGGTGGGAAAATTTGTGTCTGGCTTCAAGTCTTTCCTTGTGAAATTAGCTGCATGGAGGCTGGGGAGCGCAGGGCATGCATTATTCGTGACAAAATTGATAAGCCTGGAGCGCCTTTTGGGCTCGTGTATTAGTCCACTGTGAAAGCCACATGTTGGCCTCCTTACTCTGTGCAAAGCTGCGTGTATGGAAATCTGTGTCGGAGTTAAGCAGTGATGTTAATTAAAGCTGAAAGTGTTGGAAAACAAGGCTTGATTGGAAAGATCGTTGGATGAAAATATAAATGAAATGTTTAGAATATCTGCATTAAATAGCCAGGACAAAGCACGCTCAGATAAAATGCGAAGGGTCTTTTCCAGTGTACTAGAATTGGATGTCTCTCAGGGAAGGCAGAACTGAGGTGAATTAAAGCGGAAAGGCATGGGTGCATCAAGGGCTGCCTGTTAGCTTTACTCCTATGCTACAGCTTCACAGAGGGGACAGGATGGAAACATGGCGAACTCTAACATCTTGCGTGGAAGCAAGAAATACAGTCTTCTCAGTTCCAGACTCTTCCTGTCTCCAATATTCTCTTTGGGAAAGCTTCTGACCTGGATATTATCTTAGATCAAGTCTAAGCAGGTACCGTAGTGCAGGGGAGCAGTAGGCACTGGGCACTCTCAGGCTCCCTTTGTTTCTCCCTAAGCTCTCTTCAAGGGTAGCAGATCCTCCAAGGAGGTGGTTTTCCTTCAGACTTCTGAGATGTCTCCAAAATCTCCAGCAACAGCTAGTGTCGCTTCCCCAGCCTGTCCCCTCACTGCCTTGTGTCTGGCCCCACTCCACCAGCCCTCTCGCTTGCTCTTCCACTCCTGCCCTCTGCTTCGTACCTCCTCTGGTCCTTAACTTTGTTTATTCCCCGCCTCTCTCATGCCTTGACCCTGCCTCTGTCGTTCTTCTTCCTTTGTATTTCCAGCCTTCGGAGTTACACAGTAAAGCTTGAAATTTTAGTACGAATATGGCCTGAAAGCCCCCAGACAGAAGCCCATGTAGGTGAACTGCAAATATACTGTATTATTCTTAAAAGTACAGGAGGAGTTGTAGTCTAAACTCATGGTGTTGAGATGCCCAAATTGAATTTTCTGAATATATTAGGTAGTGTATTCAGGAGTGTTTGATACAGACTATGCTGCTAGCATAGGAGGTGCAGCAGAAAGTAGTAATTTCTATTGACCATGGCCGTTCTGGGTCTGGTCACTCTTTGACCAAGGACTAATTGCCCTCTGCCAAATAGACAGTGTTTTCCCCTTAGCAGCACAGCGGGGTCTGGGTCTCTCCCCCACCTTCTGCCACCCTCTCTCAGAGACAGTACCTTTCCCTGCCTGCACATCATGCCTGGTTCCACAACCCAGGTTAGAGAGTGCTACATTTTCATGGTATGAGTAAGTGTTACTGGTTAGCATCTTTTTCCCCAGTGCTGTGATTCTAGGTGCAGAAATAAATTTGTCTGGGACAGCTCCAGAAACCAAAAACTCTTTGAGAGCTTTAAGAATTTGTTGATTCTGCCTGGGAATTTTGTGCGTAATGAAAGTTGGCATTTCAGTTATACTTTGAGAAAGATCCTGCTTCATTCCTTCTGTGCATGCATGAAAGTCGCCTTTACTCCTTTCACAGCTACCTACACACACTTGAGATCAGAATTAGACCTTTTACTCTGCTGGAATGTTTTCTCATGGCTGGAGCCTTCTCACACCTTTGGAAAAGGCTGATGTTGGCCAGTGTCAACCTCAACAAATACATTTTGTTGCCAAAAGTAAAACTTGAGCCAGCCAAAAAAAGTGAAACTGTGCCAAGCTGGAAAGGCAATGCAACAATTATGGTTGGCAGAAAGGTTTATTTTCATGAATGAGTTATGTCTCAGTTATGTCTGATTTTTGTGTCGGCTGCTCAAAAGAAGTGTGCTTACATGCCTTGCCCATGTAAAGGAGGGGGCAAATCTTATCCCACTCTGAGGCTGCTTCACAACAGGCGATCCACTTTGGGATGGGGACCAGAGAGGGCAAAGCACTAGGGGGCTGGCAGGGTAGGAGGAAGGAGTGAGGTGATGGGAGTTGCAGGAGGTCAGTGGTTACTCAGAGGCAACAGACTCTAATTTCTCGTCTGACATTAAGCCACACAGGCCATATGCTGCAAGTTTGGCCGACCTCTGCATCTCTCTGACAATTAACCCAGTTTAGCACTGGCACTGGCAGCATGACAAGGATATTTTTCCTTGAGCTATTTCTCTGACAAATCTGGCAGAACTGGGCTGTCCTGCAACGTGAGGATAAACACTGCTCTTGCAGAGCTTTTGTGCCTGTCATAGCTTAAATCCTGCTCTGAATACTAGTTCTGAGATCAGCTGCAACGCAGCGTGTTTCACTCTAGGGAAGCAGACTAGTAGGTCTGAGGGTCTTCTTGGGTTTTTTTAACACTCTTGACCTTTTTGGGGAATCTGCCTTCAGGGTCCCCAGACCACAGAGCAGCTGGCTGCCTTTCGTGACCTTCTCCATGAGTAGAGCTATGGTTCAGGAACTAGAACTGATTTTCTGCATCTTGGCATGTGACTGCGTGTCCAAACTACCCCCCCGAGCCATGTAGTGACTGGGTGCACAAGGATGCCAACGACACCGGACACAAAACCAGAGGTTTTATAGTAACATCACTGGCAATGTTGGACTAACAGCATAGCCTGTGTGACAGCATAGATATGTCTGCTTGGGGCTTCCTATTTCAAAGGGAGGGTACAGGCTGGTCCCTCTGTGTTGAACTGGTACCTCAGTGGAGGTATCTGTTAGTCAATGACATGTCATATGTCATGACTGAAACCCTACTGCAACCAAAGGATTCCTGGCTTGGAGCTGAACTCTGTTTTGGGATTAAGAATGTGAACTTTTTTTTTAAACATCTTAGAAAGCTGAATTCACCCCTAGGCCTCAGCAAAGTTGCAGCTGGTGAAGACTGAATTTAGCCAGTGAATCCTTGGGCTCTCTCTAGACCATGCTTTATCCATTCCTATAATTTATTAATTGACAACAGATTCTGAATATAAATTGAAGCAAGTTCAGGAGCAACCTAGTGAAATGGCTGGAGATTGCAACAGACACTGTACAACTTTTACACAAAAAAAATGAACTGTGAAGCATCCATACCTTCTACATATTGTACAATAAGTCCTCCCGATATGAAGGAAAAGAGGCTGACTGTAACAGTGGGCAAGTCAAGCCATATTTCTAGGAAGTTTCTGTCTCCTTTCTGTTGAATTTCTGTTGGCAGCACCATCAAACTTTATTGATAAAGTCTTGTTCTTCTCAGCAGTGCAGGCAGACAATCAGATTTATAATGATCACACATAGCATTGACGGTATCTGCTCTGGTATTCATTCTCTCTTCTTTTTATCAAGACACTGAGCTGACTATAATGGATGCCTCTGTGAGGAGGAAATAATCACCAATGACTCCTCTGTCCTTGTGGAGTTGTCTTGTTCCATGACACTGCTGTGACACATGGCACGAAGTCAGGTTAGGACAAGATATTTGCAGTTGCTGGAGCCATGCTCATTTTTTATTTGCTCTTCAACTAACTTACTGCATATTATTTACCTAAATAATGTAAAATAAATGAATAAAATGTCTTTAGTGGTATAAATTTCAGCTACAAAATTCAATCATCAGTGTATTACTTGGGGATTTATTTTTCCCTCCTCGACTCTCTTGAAATCACATTGGCAGGAAGCAAGTGTTTTAGGTCAGCAAGTCATTTCATGTGCACATATTGGGAAGCTTACACCTCTCTCTATATTACGCATTGCAGTCCCATCATTCACTAGACAGTGTGTAATATATTCTTAATGTAGAATTTCAATAATTTAGTAACCTCTTAAATAGAGGACGAGGGGAATCTGACATGCTCTAAGGACTGTATTTTCCTCTCTCCTCTGCAGAAGTTAGTGAACTGATAAGATTAGTAGACTGATGGCCTCGTTACATTTCATGTTTTATTAAGAACAGACAGTACTGTCTTTCAAAGCACAATTCAGGTATTTTCTTTTCTCCTCCCATATGTGACAAGCATTACTGTTATATGTTATTTTTAACATTCAGTTAGCACTGGTGATGTCCCACTGTTTTTAACCTTCCTTCCCGTGTAAAATGAGTAGTGGAATGGTTTCATAGGAGCATCCACAGAGGCCTCTTCACTTGTGGATTTTATAACTCAACAGTATGAAAGGCCAGAAAACGTCCCTCATGGAGCAGGCTTTTATGGAGAGGAGATGGGCATGATTAACCAAATCTGTCCTGTGATCCACAGGAGACCACTGGAAGCAGAGAGTATGCTGTGCTGCTGCTACTATATGAGGATGTGTAGGTTGATACGGATGAGCAAGGCTGTTTCGCTTGATATGTATGAGCATCTCCTGCCAAGAGGTTAAATTACAGTCAGAAATAAGTGCTCTATATGAAGAGCACATGTTGCAACACAGCCCTTTGCCAAACAGGTTTTGCAGTGGGAGTGGGAATCCCAGGAGGTGGTTGTGACTTGCCCTTTTCAGCTCCCAAAGGAGCCTCGCCACTGGTTCTGGTTTAAACATTTGGCACATCTCTCCTTTGAGCATTACTACCTGGTTTGTAATTACAGCAGGAAGATGGCACTGCTGGAGAAAGGATGAATACAATTCTTTCCCAAATGCAGTGTGTATACGCTGGTGTTTCTTTTTTGCTCTTGGCACTGCTGCAGTTACAGTTTTCATTGGGATCTGTTGTGGGGATGAGCACAGTTGAAAGTGCCAGTTGCTGCTACTTTGCCCCAACCCAGACTGTGATGGAAATATTGATACTAGTAATATTAGTGAATCAGTCTAGAAATGCTGAGAAGATCCTGCCGTGGGCACCCACTGGTGGCTACTGCAATCCGTGCCATCATCATGCCCCCCTGCTGCGACCTGGGCCCTGGCATAGGACTGGCAGAATCCTGCGCATCCCGCACAGCCTCCAGTGTTGGGGACATGCTATGTTCTCCACATCTGCTTTCTACCTGCTCTGTGCTGTCGTGGGTCAAGGGTATGGCCATACAAATGTACTTTCCTTGGTGCTGTGTCTGTAAATTTTCTCAGTGTCCATTTTTAAATTGCATTTAAATTTTGCATATCTTGATGATTTTTAGTGGATTGAGTGTGCATCGTTTCTAGCAAACATACTGCTTCCAGTTTCTTCCCTCACAGGAGATTAAATTCCAGTACTTTCTTGTTTTATCCTTCCAAGGCATGAGTGTAATGAAGTTGGACAGTAATGGTTGCTGCATTTCAATTTTTTTCTGCTCTTTCCCCAGTGGTCTAAGCATCTGTAGGTTTGAAGGCACTCACAGTTATGGTCTTTGAGTTCAAAATAAATCAGAAGAGAATAGACCAAAACAGGACAGAGCATTTAATAAGATATATAGTATACACATAAACTTGCACTTAATATGTTGAGCTGACAAAGCAAATAAATGCAAAGTCCCGCAGATCTGCCTTTTTTGTAATCTAGGCTTGAATAATAGTAACATGACCCAAGTGAACAAAAGAAATTTATAAAGGGAGGCCAAGACCAAGTAACCCTCTTCTAGAGCTGATGACTGTAATCCATACCAGATATTTCCAAAACACACTTGGTCCTGTTCCACCTACCTCACAACACAATCTGCCTGTCTTCCTCTTCCCTTCCCTTCCCTTCCCTTCCCTTCCCTTCCCTTCCCTTCCCTTCCCTTCCCTTCCCTTCCCTTCCCTTCCCTTCCCTTCCCTTCCCTCTTCAGCATATGCTTCGTTAAATCCCTCATATTTTTGCTAACTCAGTATTGCAGAGAGGTTAACAGTCTCTTTCTTAGAGAGAAAATGCATTCCACAGATTTGTGATGGTCTCCTTACTTTTTGTTAAGGTCTGCTAATTGTTGTTCAGATCTTCCCGTGCTTCATGTCTCCTCTGTTTTTCAAATCCCCAGCAAACAGAGGTTGACAACCAACACAAAAAATACCATAGTGATTTTGTGCCCTGTGGTGCTTTACAACACCAAGAGAACTCACAGCTGACAGCATGAAGGTTTTTTGTCTGTCATGAGAGAGCTTGATTTGCTTGCGTGTTGGGTAAAAATAACAGTTTGCTCTTAAATAGGTACTTATCTTTTTGCAATGTTACATAAACTCTCTTGACGCTACCTGCCAAGTGCGAATCGGCTGCTTCTGCCCTATATATGTTTTGAGAGAAGATGCGGGTTTGAAAATCTTTAAATAGGAATCTTTCTGTTGGTTCCCTTGACATGACTTGTAATGCTCGTTCAGTCTCTGTCATCACCAGTGCCAGGCTGTGTTCTGGTTTCTTTAGCCGTTTTCCACCTGGCTATTCCTGGATACCCTAAATCTTCGTCTTTCCCTTGCTTCCTCTCAATTCCTGTTTCCTTTACACCTCTGCTCTTGCCTTTCCCACACGTCTGCCCTGCTCGGTACAGCAGTACCAAGGGATCAAGGTTATCAGGGAAGCATGGCCTTGAAAACTGCACGGCATGACAGCAGCGTGTTCCTTCTGTCCGGTGAAGGAGAATTGAACTGGTTTAAAAATATAAGGTGCTCTCGGACACAGACCCCATTGTAACCACTGCAGTAAATGCACAGAGTCAAGATCAAATAAGGACAGAGTACACTGGTCCTGGATTTAACTGTGGTAGGTGAATGGAGATCACCCATCCATAATTTCAAACTCACTTGAAGCTGGTAAATTCAATCAGTCCATGGAGAGACACTTCTGCTGGGGGTGCACAAGCCCTGTCCTTGTTGTAGTGGTGGTGAGACCCTGTCTGCTCCCTTCTTTTGTCTCCAAGCACCTGACTGGTCTGTAAAATAGTGAAATAGTCTGTGAAAGGGCTATTCCCTTCAGTGTCTTGTCTTGTTCAAGGAGAGTAAGGAGGAAATGGAAAGAGAGAAACTGGCTGACTTGATCTGTCAAGGACCCTTGTGGTTAATTCCAACAGTGCTGAGCACGCCGAGCCATGTGTCTTCCATTGCCTTGCACTATTGCAGCACTACAAAACTCTGAGGTGGTTATGCTTCTTATTTTAAATTTATGGATTAATGTATGAGTAAATTGTGAATTTAAACTGCAGAGATTAACTTCAGCAAAACATGCAGAGTTGAAGGCTAAAACCAAAGAAAGCTTTATGGATTGACCAGGTTTGGTGAGACTCTCTTTATATTAACTTGATTTCAGCAGTCTTGTTGAACTCTAAACATTTATCTGTTAGAATAAACATAGGTTAAGCCAGGCCATGAAACAGCTCAGTTGCAGAACTGACATCTAATCAGAGTTTAATCAACTGATCCTCTGCCTAGTTAAATTACCACCTGGACTGAAATCCTTAAAAGAGTTGCAAACTGTTCTACAAAACCCACTACAAACAGTGAAAATAAAATAAGCCAAGAAAATAGGGGTCATAAGTTCTCCCCTTATATCGTTCAATTCCTCTTACCTAGTTGATTTGTTTGGTTCAAGAACCTCATCTCTAGTTGTTCCTCTATCTGCCATTCCAGTACTCAGACAGAGGAAGCTATGGAAGATGGAAGAAGAAATGAAAAGAGTAATATCAATGTGCTTGACTTTTTCCTCGCTTAGATTAGTTCTATGCAGATATTATTCCATTGGCTTCAGCAAATTACTCTCTTGAATTTCATTGGAATGAATTAGGAAGAAAATGAGGTTTTGCGTACATGGGCAAACTTCAATTTTTTACACCTATGTAGCAGAGAGAGGGAATAGTAGAGATCCAAAAAAATATTTTGGGGGAAAGGAGCATCTAACCACACTGATGCACACCATGTGGTTTTTAGCAGAAACAGCAATTTTAAAAAACAGAACATCCCTTGAGGGCATGTGGGTGAATGAGTTGAAACAATACAAATAAAATATCATGGACTCCAGCTTCTGCAATCTCTGTGTCAACCTCGCCCTCCCTCCGAAAAAACACACCCCTGTGTGGGAGCTTTCTAAAACCTCAGACTCCACTTTTCCCGTCCCTTGTGACAATGGTAGTTGCATGACAACAGATCTTACAAAATTGTGACTTTTCTCCCAGTTTCTTTGTTGAAATTTATCTCCCTGCATTGGCAGACACAAACTTCATGACTTTAACACTGACCAGAAAGTCCCTTTGAAGCAGGACGTTTTCAGGAGAGTAGCAGGACTGGTGATAAAAGTGACCCATTGCTGAATGGTCAGATCTGCAGCTAAAGGGCAAGAGTGCAGAATGGTCCCTGTTTGTCTCCAGCATTGAAGCTAGTCCTTGTAAGGGTCATCCACATCGCCACAGGAGCCTTCAAGGGGTTTAGGGGTGAACAGACTTTCTGCCTGTCTCATAAGCTACTGCAGAAGCTGAATGGTGTAGCTATAGGCTAGGGACAAATCCTGGTCCCCTCTCACCACACCTCTGGTTGACCACAGTGATGTGGATGAAGTAGGAATCATTTTGACATCTCCATTTCACCTCAGTGTCCCAGGCACAAGGAAGCAGAGGGTTCAGGTTTGGGTTTTTTCTGTTGACTGCAGGGAAATTCAGGGCTTACGATTTGGGTCTTCTTCATTCAAAAATCTTCTGTGCAATTTTTCCCCCATCTCCTGGCAGTGCTCGAGAGTGGGATAGGTCTGGCACCATATGACACTCCTCCCTCCCTCTGTCCCCATCCTTCTGCTTGGGGAGGCCCTGGGCACCAAGGAGGACAGGAGGCAGCCCACGTCCATCTGAGAGCTGCCGTGTCTTGTTGCATGGGCATACATCGGCAGGATTTCGAAACAACTTTGAGATCGTGTTTTGCCTCCAAAGGTGAGTGACTTCCTACAAAGCCCAGGGACAGCATTTCACTATATTCTGTGGGCGCTGATGGGACGACTGGCCCTGCACGGACCTTCCCTGTGGTGGGCAGCTTGCAAAGGGGGCAGACGAAGGGAGAGAGGTGGAGCCATGGGTATGGCCTGAAATCCTCCTGCTGACATTCCCTGGAGGTGGCTGTGACCAGGCAGGAGAGGGCTGATATAGGACTATCTCAGCTGCAGCATCTGCGCTGAGACACGGCTGTGCTCTCCTTTGTCAGAGAAACAGGGAAACTGGATCCTAAGTGATTTTATAATTTACATGTCTGTTTTTCAAGTGGTGTTTGCTATTTGTAAAGCTAGTCAGACGTGGACTTCCTGAGCAGTTTTCAGGAAAAGATTATGACTGTGTGAAGCATTATTCTGGAATCAACTAGTGTGCCGTCCGCTGATGACAACTCCCTCAGCACTCTTTTTTTCCTCTCTGATATTTCCAAAAAGAACAGCTGTGCTGCCTATGGTCCCCTGTGCCAGGGAAGCAGTTGCTGATGTTATCCTCCCTTCCCTTCTCACTGCTTTGCAAAGAGTGCTTCTTCCAGGTCTTCTGAAATAGTCACGTTGAAGAGAAATGGTCCTCGCCCTTGCAAGCCAGTGGTGAGCTGTCAGGTCCAGGGCTGAGCACAGACATTTGAGTGATCCATGATTCTGCATCTTTAACAACACTCGGACGTAGTGCCAGAGCTCTGTTTCAAGGCCCAACCTCTTTTGTGCTTTTAGAAGGTAGATGTGTGTCTGTTATTATCATTCCCCTCTCTCCTTTTTGCTAGAGATGCTGAGGTATCTGATGGGGAATAAAAGTGCCATTCCTACAGTTAGGGCTCTATGGGACTGCTTTTATCCTTACTGCTTTTTGTGCTATGGTAGTTTAAAGAACCCACAAATGAGCCAAATCCGTGTTGTGGGAGACATTGAACAAAAACATGGTAAGCCCTAAGGACTTTTTATTACACATGAAATAAAGCGAACCTGTAACTTGTTTTCAAGATGTGGTAGGTTGAGGGGTAGACCCTGGCGCTCGCAGAGCTCCAGAACTACAGGGCAATATCGCCTCCTAACTGATCCTGAACGACCTCTAGATGCAGCTGATCAAATGAATCACCTTTTACGGAGTTAGGTTCTTTTATAAAGGATGCTGCCAGAAAAGTCTGCCTACTGAATTGGGAGAGCTTTTTTACCCCTAAAGTTTTATTAGGGCAACAGTGTTAAAATGATACTTTTAATGTGTTAATTAACAGAAAACAAGTTATCAAAGGAAAGAAAAAAAATATCTATTTTTCCCCCAGTAGCAGAAGGATCTCTTGATTCACTTTCCTGTGTTACTTGTGTCCATTGGCATGAATGTCTGTGCTTCGTTATGCCTGCTTCTTTGTGGGCTAAAGGAATGGGCAGGTACCTTTGTAGACTTAAAAACAAGCCGTAATTTTACTGATACCTTGATTATACATGGCCACTGCCTACTGTGAAGAAAGGATCTTGGGATGCAGAGCCTGGAGTTATAGAGTGCAATGGCATTGGGAAACTAGCATCTAAAATTGGCACTGAGAGGTCCCACAGTTTCCGTTTGGTGCCCAGAAGAAAGGGCAGGGAAGAAAGGGCAGAAATTATCCCAAAAAGATGGTTTGAGCACACAGGGAAGTTAAACCATAATAAAAAGTTGGGTGTGAAGTGACAATATTGTTCTTACTCTAGGGTAGCTTCTCTGGTGAATGCTTTTACTCTGGAACGGATGTCTCCAGGGAAGCTATTCTCGGATGTGTGTTTCTACACATATAATATACATAGTGTGGCTAAGGTATCATTCCACAACCACTACGGTAACCGTGTACTTCCCTGTTGCAGACAACCCCTTAGGAAGCAGCACCATCTCTGGAGGCTGATGCGGTTAGCCTTTGCAGAACAGTTTGTGCTCAATTTTGGAAGGTGTCCTTAATGCCAGTATCTAAGTGCTCAGCAAACCCTCCTACGTGATGCTGTAGCATCTTCAATTAGCTTTTAAAGAAGTAAGAAAATAATTTGCCATGAGGCTGTTCTGTTCACAGTCACTAAATTGTTAGGTATTTCTTTCCCTTTTTTCCTCCTCCTCCTTTTCCCTCTGTATTGCACCCTTATAAACACACGGTGCTGAGTGTCTGGCTTTGTCCTTCAGGAAGCAAACTTGTTTCAGGGGCAGTTAAGGAAGTTCCTCAGAAGGTACCACCAGCTGAAGATAGGTAAACCACCAACCACTGTTCCAAGGCATTGCAAAAAATACTAAAAACAGAGACCCATGTCTCAATTGCCAATATAAATATTTAAATGCACTACTAGCATTTAGTCTGTCTACTCAATTTTTTTATCCTCAATGTCCATGTGAGGCTGGGGCAGATATTCTGGAACCAGAGGAAATTTTCTCATTGTAGCTGTAAGATTATTCTGTGTTATAAAGCTGGTCAGTTTGGCTCAATGAGCCATCTGCGTTGACAGGTTGTTGTGGTAATATTTACATGAAGAAAGCAAGATTTGTTTCATGTATGTCTGAATCTGGGCTGCCAACATGTCCAATGCCCCCAGCATGTTGCTGTCCACTGGACACTAGTGTAGATGTCCAGCTGGAGATCCTGTCTGTTGGTGACGGCTTGGGTCACCTTGAGTCATGATGTGGGTAGTGCCTTTGCTGTGAAAATTAGCAGGTGATGAGGCATGGCATGAGCACACTGCTGGAGGTTAGATTGCCAGCTCCCTTCTGAACGACCAGGGTCATCTCAGTTTGAAGAAGACAGATGTCATTATCCCGCTTTCAGAGCCAATAATGAACTGACATAATTTCCTATGCCACCTTGGTTTTCCTTCAGGGGGTCCATCATCACTGCTAATGAGACCCAAGTCTACTTAAATTGTGACGTTAACAAAATCACAGCCTGGGCTGGAACAGCCTCGGGCACAGAGGCTGGCTGAGTCACCCAGATGCCACAACCTGTCACAGAGAATTCGCGGTTTGGATTCATTTCAAGGCAGCCTCTTGCACAGCAGCCCCGACCCATTTTGTGGGAGCAGCAAGGTCAAGCAGGATGTGCCCTCTCCGAGGACAGCAGGGGCAAGGCCACCATCTTGGATTACCCAGGGAAATATAATTGCCGCTCATGCTCAAGGTCCAGGTCTCCAAACCTGCTGCTCACGTTTGCCCATGGTGTTCTAGGTGCCCAGCTGCATGCATGATGTTTATATTTTAATTTCAAGAGCAAAAATAGTTATTAGAGCTTGAATATTGGGATTCCCAAGGCTGCAGTGGTGTAAAAGGGGAATGAAAGGGCAGCTTCCTAAAGAACGTTTTGGGATTTTTTCCTGTATTTCAGTATATACAGCATTTCCTGTATTTCAGTAGGATGAGTACATAAGTTAATGTGTTTTGTAACAGGACAGTATGAGATGACTGCCTCTTATCCTGAATGTTTTTTTAATAAATTGAATAATTAAAGAAAAAAACAGAGTGAAAACATTTTTTCTTATTTATACTATGCAAAAATAGCATTAAATCTGAGAGAGTAGAAGTGACTAAGAAAACCTAAAGAAACCTATAACATCTGTAAGCTAAGGTATATGAAGGAGCAGCAGCCTGAGCAACCTGGGCTTAAAGTAAGATATGGTGCAAAAGTTGTTTTCTCCTTCTCCTACTTTTTTACAGTGAGAACAATCATTCACTGGAACAACCTCCCCAGGGACGTGGTAGAGTTCCCATCACTGGAGGTTTTCAGGGTGCAATTGGGGAGGGTGCTAGATGATCTGATCTAGGCTCCCTTTCTCACGAAAGGTTGGAACAGATGATCCTCGGAGGTCCCTTCCAGCCGGGGCTGTTCTATGATTCTGTGATCCTTGCCTTTGTCAGGGAAACCCATTTTGTGTTGTTGGTAACACAGTGCTTACTTCTGAAGGTAGCTTCTGTAATTAAGAGAGTCTGGGGTTGGATTCCTGCTTCCACCCTAGTGTATGCATTTTATCCCTTGATTCATCAGTTATATCCTGGTGGTCTAAGAAAACAAGCCACATTTTTATGGAGAGGTTCTCAACCTGTATTTGAGGCTTCAAAGGTCTTTTCTTCAGCTTCAGACTGAAGAAGAGCTTGTGTGCCTAGATGGTATTGCCAGTTTTTCCCCAAGATACTGGCTGGACTAACAGAGGACAGTGCCTTTTCTTATGAACCTCTCCCAACTTCAACCGAAAAGCCACAGCAGCCTTTGAAGCAGGACTCAGATTCGCACTCCCCAGGTGCCAGTTTTTCATTTGGCGATAGCATTGGGCACTCTCTTGCTTAATCCTCCCCTCTGAATAAGCTTCAGCAGGAGGAGCAGAGATCAGCCTTACCCCAACCTGACCTGAGCTTTAGCGGTTAGAGCACTCCTGAAAACTGAGATGTGAGGGTGTGAGCTTCATCAGCTTCCCTTGCTAAGCGAGAGCTGACAGTGGTCCATGTACAACAGGAGGGAAACCGCACCACTGTGTTTTTGGATGCTTTCCGTGATACTGAGCGCAGCACTGCCTGTAGGTAGCCATGCGGGGAGAAGGCTGAGTGGATTGGGCTTTTTTCAGTTTTGGATAAAGGAATTCAGGATAAAAGTATTTCTGATAGTTCTGTTAAAAAATGGTAATTCAAAAAACATTTTTTTCACAGTTTTTACAGCATAAGTGAGCATTTCCTACCATGTGAGCTTTCGGAAGACTGTAAACAACATTCCAGCGATACTTGTGCTGTGGCTGGATATGGACTTTCTGGAGCCTTTAAATGGTTTTACAATGTGTGTTTATCCTAATGGGAGGGTGAAATATCTCACTGAAATATCTCATATTCAACTGGGTGGAACCCATAAAACCACAAGCAGTGAAGATTTTTGCATGCCCAATGGATTTGGGGAGTTTTGTTCTGAAAACTGGCTCCTAACGTCCCTCTGATCCATCCTCTTCCAACCATATGTGCAAAGGAGAAGACTGCAAAGCCGGGAGGATTAGAAGCCAGAATGGTGTTTCTCTAGCAAAATGTATTGTTAGCTATGTTATCTTCACAAAAAACTAGTGTAATGAGATATTTAGTCAATAGTGTGAGTTATGTGCTTCTTAAGCCAGTGTCAATACTCACTTGGGCCGAAATCCTGGAAAATGAGCTCTGTGATACACCAGGAAATGTTGTACTCTTCCTTCCCCACCCCTACAAGGAGCCTGTGTTGTTTTAGGGTTTAAAGACACGGTATTCATGAGTCAAATGCAGTTCATTTCTTATAGGACTGATTTGGGGTCCTCACTGAATATCAGACATTGGATTTGATAAGACAGGAGAACTACTTTTTTAAATGGGAAACATTTGTGACATCTTACGATACTTCTTACTTGTGGTGGCAGAAATGTTTGCTCAACACTCAGATGGGCACCTGACAGGGATCTCTGCGGTTTTTCAACTTCTGAGAAGGCGTGCTGAGACCTCCTTTTTCTGACCTTCTCCATGAGGAAGCAAGTACGTTTTCAGAGCTTGATGTGTACCAAGATGTGTTAGTGATGTAATTTAGACACCCGTGCTGACCTAAAAGGCATCTTATGTGACTTTTGGGTTACTGAGGTCAGAGGTGAGTGCCGCCAAAGCTAGAGCTGTGGGTGGCTGTCCATAGCATGTTCTCTCAATAAGAGGGTATAAAGGCAGCATTCATTATTTACTGGCTGCAGCCACATTGTTTCCTGTAATTTCAAATTCCAGTGGAGAACATACTAGTAAACCCAAGCCTTGGGTTGAAAACACCTTGAAATTGAACACAGCGTTCCCTTTTTATTATTTTACATCTAGAGACTTACTTGCATGTGTCACTGCTTTGTGCCAACAGAAGCCTCAAACCTGCTCTCAGTAACACTGGCTTGTCGAGTCTGTGACATAGCAGATATTGTAATTAGTTTTATTTTAAAAAGAAATGTGTGCTAAGTATGTGTAAATACAAAGTTTCTGTCTGGCAGGCTCTTCTGTCTGTAGCTACAAGAATCAGGTTACGCCGATACTGTCACTCTTGTTAAAAAAACAAAACCCCTTGTCCCATTGCAAGCATATTTTGCCCACTGCATCATAAAGTTTTTATAGCATAGGTGGGGATAGTAGGAGGGGAAGACAATGCTGAGATGCTAAGTTCCAGGACACTAGTTATACCTGTTGAATATAATCCGGTGATCAAAACACTGAACAATAAACATGAAAAACACATGAATCAACAGATTGAGTGTTTATTCTTAACATTAACTATGTGTGTATCCACATAACTTGAAAAATGCACTGTATTGGATTGTGCGGTATTATGAGGTACAGGATTGCATTGCCTTAAGAATTTCTTTGTCCTTGCACTTGTTATTTTTGTCACAGATAACTTGATTTTAGCAGCATTAACATTTTTTGAGCCTTTGTATATATATGCTGTGATTTTCCTTAGGCTCATTTTTCAGTTAAGGTTCTAAATGACGAATACATTCAGTGATCCTGCTGCAGTCTCATTACATACGATCTCAGTTCCTACTGTAAAAGGGGTATATAATTATTTTATTAGTATAAGGCAAAATCAGTGGTCAAGATTGCCTGCAGAGTACCAGTGCTGTTCTTTGAGTGGTCATGGATGGACCTGAAAACCAGACATGAACCTGACAGCTGTTGATGGCAAGTGTTACGTTACTTTCCAAATATCCAACTGACACAAATTGCATGTGATTGCTTTCTTGTGCACACCATTTGTAGATAAAAGGATAGATAAGTATTGATAAGTACCCAAGTTTTCCATGAAGAAACCTCTCGGGGGTCTTTCTAATTTATGTTTTCTCACTTTCTTTTGAAACAATGTTCTAGTTTTACTCTTCTTCAAGAGTGGGGAAGGCTGAAGCTTTTAAGTGTGTTGTGTAGAAAATGGTGCAATTCTGGAAGGTGATGGAGGCACCTGGTAAAGGGCTTTAATATCGCACTTGAACAGGATTAGTGAGTTTAAATGATGTTGATCTGTTGAATGCTAAAAACACTAGAAGCCATCAGCAAGGTTTACAGGCTCTCACCTGCTCAAAAATGTTAGTCCCACGTGTTTTATTTTTCCCTCTTATTTTGCTCTGAATCTCCTACCCAGGTACTCATAGGTTCCTTGCTGTGTCAGTACCTGAGCACCTACCAAGAGTTAGAGACAGTGTGCTGCTCCTCTGTTTTCCTTGTTTGTGTCAGCTGGTGTGAGTAGATTGCATGAAATATGTTTAATACCCTTAGCTTACTCTTGGGGAGCTTCAGTAATTAATTAATTAAGTTCAGTATAAATAAATACTGCTGGGTTTTGCATCACAAAAGATCACTGTGGTTCTGTACTTCTGGCCAGTAGCTTCCCTGTGATGAAAAATGTTTGTTTATAGTAATCTAGGAGCGAATAATGATTAATAGGCTGACTGCAGTCCTTCAGCCTGGTTAATTCCTCATTTTTGTTGCTCAAGGTCTGCTTATGTTCTAGAAGCATTACATTTAAAGGCAGCATTGAAAAGGTAGAAGCTGTAGCAGCAACCCAAGGCCATGCCTTACGTGAGCAGTGGGAACAGGCTGCTGATGTCCTTGTGCATTCTCAAAGCATTGGTGGCTTGGGCACAGGTGGGGAAGGGGCAACAGAAGGGGGAGCCACAAAGTCGGTTGTGAGTATTAGCTTCTCTAAAGTAGTAGTTGTGTTAGGCACAATATAGAAGCTGTGCTAATCCATAAAAGAAGTTGGCGTTTCCAGCCTGTATGCTGACTTGCCCATCTCAGCTGTCTCTAGCAATTTACAACTCCGTTCCTCTATATGTAAGACAGCTGCAATTTGTTGGAATGGTTTAAGACTAGAACTTGAAACAATGCTTGAACCTTGAAGAGAAATCAGTACAGTTGTGGTTTCAAAATCATCAGTGGCAGAGTAATGGCCTGGAAGAACTGTCAGGGGAGGGAGAGAATATGATCTGGACCAACAATTTGTACACAGTCCCAGCAACAACTGGGATCGTTGCACAATAATCCTAGTCATTATTTTTGCCCACAATTGCACGCAACTAGTATTGTTTACCTATTTCTTTCAATTCCCTGTTCCCATGACAGAGGTTAATGGGCCTTTTAAAAGATTTCATAATAGAAGCTGATGATGGTGGTTGAAATACAACTTTTTGCTTTTTAAAGAGAAGGGGAAAAAAAGCTTAAACATGACCACGTGTTACATGATACTTCGGTAGCATGTACATGAAGTTAAAACTCTACAATTTATTTAAGAATAAAAATGTGTTCCAAGTTCTTTCAACTCTGAAAGCTAGTAAGAAATCTGGAGATTCGTCCATTCCCTCAGTATCAGCAGTCAAATTTAAAATGGAGATTGGGTTTCCATTGAATGCTTGTTCAATTTGTGTCTGGCACTAGCTGTTTGTCCGTCAGTAGTTTTGGGAACTGTGGGGACTGAACTCTGAACTGCAATTCCATTCTTCACCAATGCAAAATACTTTCAAGGGCCTGTACCAAAATCGCTAGCCATGCTCACTCCTCCTTCTCAGCAACCAAATCACAGAAATGGGAGTATGTCACTGTAGCTGACGACTAACATAGTAATTATAAAGAAGGCTCAATATGTATTTTCCTCATATGCTTAGAAAACCTTTTTTTTTTAATCTGTGGGAACTATAAGTCCTTTTTCTAGTGGTGCACCCAAATTCATACAGAGTAGCTGATGTGGAAGTGTAAGTATACAGATACTCCTGCACACATTCCTTATATAATATACAAATAGATTTTGTTTGACAGCATCATAGTGCAAAAGCATTGTAAAAATGACAGCCCTTCCCTAGGGTCAGACCTTTACAGATAGGACAACAGCACAACTTTAGGCTTTGCTAGTAAGGTAGTTCCAGAGTTTGTTGAATAATGATGGCTTCATTAAAACAAAAAGCATGAAAAAACCTTAGGAAACCATAACAGGGATATGCAGAAATTAAACTGAAAAAGATAGGTATTTGAGAGGTTTTTCCTATCTTGTGGGAAAGTATTTAAGCTAAATAACTTTAGCTTAAAGAAATAAATGTTATGAGGACCTTTATAAGTATTTATAGAGTAATAATGCAGAAATACAGAACCACTAATTCTACTACGTGTTTATACTTTAGCAAAGGCCTCTGGTTGACAATAGAGAGCAAATAACATCAGAAGATCTCTCTGGCAGCTAGACAGAGAAGCCATTTGCCTCATCTGAACTTCTATCGTAGCTATCTCCGTGCTGACACAGAGAAAAGCGGTGTTTATGGAAGCACAGGACAGAATCGCTCATCCTCAACCCTCTGGAGGCTGCGGGGATCAAGCCGCTGGCCAGCGCCTCCCTCCCAGCCAGCCCTGATGCCCCAGGTGTCAGGAAGCTGTCTCTAAAAGGCTTTTGTTTATAGGGTTATTGAAGTGAAAGAGTAATAGTAACTGGGACAATTTTCCACTTAAGTTAGGTGAAAAATGAGCATTTTTTCCCCCCCAAACAAGATGGCAAGCCTCTGACACTGGGAGATCATCAGGGAGAAGATACCCAAGTGCATCAGTGCCAGGGTACAGACTGCACAGAACAGCAGTGGTGAGCATCTAGAAATGCTGCTGGCATTATGAAATTCAAGTGCAGGTGCAGAGAACAGCCTGTTTCTAGTTGCATGTTTAGGCAAGGTTTTTGCAGCCTGACTCAGCAAATGTTGGTTGGAAACTGTAATCCAGGAGCTTAAGCTTTGTTTTTTAGATGGCTCATCCCCTTCTTTATGAATATTGAGGAAGGTTTAATGTAGGCAGGACCTTCCTAGCAATCGCTGGTGATTACAGTAGCTTGAGGAATGCTCTTGAGATGACACAATCCTTTATAAAAAGCAGAAAAGGCAAATGCATTTTAAAAAAAATAAATCAGGTACTTATTTATGAAGCTTTTTTCATACACAGCATTCATGCAGTGGTTACTCCTTGGAAGAACTCAGAATTACCAAGGAAAAAGCATTGCTGTTAAACACTCAGTTCCAGGATTGATTTTCATATATAGCAAAAAAGAGGAATTTTGCACGTGGGACCAGGATTCACAGAAGCCAGATTTCCAAGCAAGGGTGATACAACATCATTGGGTGTAAAGAGCAGCAAGGTATTGGTCACCTTCACTGCTGAAGATGTTGGTGTCTCTGGCCTCTTAAGCACTGATATGGTTGGTCTGGAAAGGAGATTGTGCATTTGATGCATTTTAGCTTAGGTCTGTAACATAGGATTTGGTTGGAGTTCAGGTGCCTTGCTCCTTTTTCGTTTTTGGCTCCAGTTCCCAGTGCACTGTTTGCAAAAGTAAGATCAGAAGAGTTGGTGTCATCTCTGCCTGAGAAGTGATCAAGTCAGTTCACTCCCTTATGACGGAGTTTCAGAAAGCTTTAGAGTTTAGGCATTTGGCCTGAAATCTGTATGGTTGGTATTTGGGTTATGTTTGGGCTACAGTCACTGCTGATGCACACACGGTGCGAATGGTTCCCGTGGGGCAGGAATTGCCAACACCTTCTTGTGAGTCAACCTCTCAGATTCAAATCCCCCCCTTCCTTCCCAGATGCAGCAGGAGCCTCTCACTAGGGTCTCACAAGTGAGGTTATCAGCACCAGGTTATCCAGGACGCTCCTTGTTGGTCACCTTCAGTTTCTCCATCAGCCTTTCCACTGGGTCAGTTCAGGCGTACCAGAGCAGTCAGGATAGTTTGTGTGAGGGGGTCAGGGTGTGATACACACTGTTGGTACTTCTGACCCTGGCTTGTGTCAAGCCCAAATTACACAAGGATGAGACTGCTTGCAGTGAGGGCATAGCTGAAACATGCTTGTCTACCCGGATCAGAGTTTAGCTTCGGATCAGCGATGACAGCCCATTATGCAGTATTTTCTTCTGTTGGGCGATCCTGAGTGCTTTGTATACATTATTCTTAATTGCACTCAGACAATGTGTCCATTGCTATTGCACTAAAGCAAAACAGCACCAAAATATGAGTGAGCTGGAAGTGAGGTTGGAAGAGCACTGCTGGAATGGGGCAGTGTTCTTCTGTTCATCTGTTTATTTGTGCCAGACCTGGCTCACAAGCACTGTCACTCTCTAGATTCACTTTTTTCCCCTCTTTCCTGCCCCGGCAGTCAGGTGTGAGACAGGGAGAAAGAGGGATAGCCTGTGAAGTGACACAGGCAGAAAGCAGGACATTTTTTAAAGAGCAAATGCATTATAAATATATATATATATTTTTTGCCTGTGATATTGTTTCATTTAGATCACTAGAAGTGAAGTGAAAAAATCCATGCAGTTGTCCTTGTTTATGTTTTGCTTTTACGTTTTTGCCCCTGTGTCAGCGTGGGTAAAGGAAAGCCTTGAGGTCAACCTCACATTCAGGCCCTCCTTTGCTGTGCAAGTCAGGGATGCTGCAAGGAAAACGCATCTCTGTTTTCAAACCACTGTTCTCATTTGAATTTGCAAATGACGTGGAAATGTTTCTGTTGGCCTTAGGTTTGACCAAACCTTGTTTTTACAAAATGTAGGACCAAGTTAAGGCAGCCACAGGGTTTTGATCTCCTGGCTCCAGCACTTGGGATGTGCTGCTTCTGAAGCCTGGAGTGCAGAGCCTCCCTCTCGTGCGGAGCAGGGCGTGGGGCAAGGCTTACCCTGCAGCCGCCGGTGTTGATGCCAGCCAGAATTGCAGCCCTGCGTGAAGTTTCAGCAGCCACCACTGCCCTCTGACTGCCCAGTGGTTAGCTCATACGGCCAGGATTTCGGACAGCACATTTCTGCTTCATAAAAGAGGCCGTGCAAAGAGAAGAAACTGTTTTCTGAATTTCCTGCATGCACCTAGGGATGCTACTTTAATGGCATGAACTGTACAACACACATTATTCATGTCTGTTTATCTCTCTCGGTTTTGGCGTTCAAATTGTTTCGGTATCGTACGGCTGCACGGATGTACTCGCTGTCCGGCGCGACTGAGAAGGAACATAAATCTGTAGTTCACCTTGGCCACCAGAGAGTGTTGGGTTCGCTTTCTGACTGGCCTACGTTAATCAGGTATCCCGCTCTTCCAGCTGTAAATCAGGCAACTGATTAATAATCACAGTGAGAGAGATAATTAGTACTGGCATGTAGCTGGTTTATGGATCTCTCTTTTCTGGGAGCCAAATCCAACCATATGGAAAGATGTAGCTGAGACACTATAAATATGGTTCTACTTAGACAGTCATCTCTTCTGTTTTCTGTTATCACAGCAGTGTCAGCACAAGGAAAACAATGAAAGTGAAGAGATGCTGTTGCAGATTTTATTACAAGTTTGAGGGCTTGGGACTTTTTTTCTTCTTCAAGGACACTGTGCTAATATGAAGAAAGAGGGCTTGATTTGTGTTCATTTATGCCTGCCACAATTATTTAAGAAATAACTTCAGTGCTCATACTTGAAGAGCTTTGGTTCTCTTTTAACTATTTCTGGCAGAGTTAGAAAGATATGCCTTGTGCTTTGTATCATGACAACTTGTCTTCTCCAGTAAGCCACATCTTAAACTGTGTCAGCCCTCTCTACTTTCAAAGTAACTGTCTTCTGTTCATTGCTATTGGATTGATGCTGTTAACTGGGTGTCTGCAGTGCAGCCAGCAGCAGTGAGCGAGGATTTCCACAGAAAGTGAAGGCTTTAGTAGTGAAGTGCAGATGGGCACCGGGCAGCAGTTGAATCCGTGTAGCTGGGAATCCTTGGGCAGAGCCAATTCTGATCTTCATGTTGATCTTCATGCAACCCACCAAAAATAAAAAAGATCTGCGTTTGAGGACCCATACGCAAGGCTGGTGCTCTAGTATCAGCTACTGAAACTTTACTAGCACAGTGAAGTCAGAGGCAAATAAAATAAAATGTGGAGTAGGAATATATCTTATCATATTCTGAATCTTTGCAGGATCTCTGTAAGGCAGAGGTTGTCTTTTGAGAACAGCAAACAATTCACCCTGAAGCCATTTCTTTGTGTTCATTAGTCTATAGTCTAAAGACTATTTTTTAACTATTTTGTTGAGCATTCACAGGCTGGATTAGTAAATGTGACCTTACTGTGAGTGGGAGACGTCAAGGGCAGGTTCCCAAAACGTTGTGTTGGAGAAGTTTAGGTAGGCTGCAAGAGGAGAAGGCCTTTGTGGTTCTGCTCCCTATGAAATATAAAGGAGAGCATCCTGCCGTGGTGTGGGATGCTGGGGGGGCGAGGAAGTCACACCGCTTTTTCGGGAAGGAATAGGAAAACGCCTGCTGCAGTGGAGGTAGGAGAGCTCTTCCTTTCTGTTTTACACGATTATTGTTGCAGTCTTGTCTTGGAATAGGTGCCCCAAGTAGCTTTTTGTTGGTCTTTTGAAATAGTTGACCAACCTTCTCTTCCATAAGAGTATTTTCTTTTGAGATGCCTCATTTTGCTTGTGAAAGGTTTCAGAAATAACTTCTGCCACAGCCATTCCCATCCAAACCTTAAAGCATATACAAAGCCCTTACACAGTTGCATCAATATGATACAGTTTGGGTTGGGGTTTTTTTCCCTCTTTAAGATGAAAGTTGTCAGAAGCGGTATGAGGTAAATGATGGTAAATCATAATTTAGTGCTAAAAAAAGTTTTTAATTCAATTGTCTCCCATAAAAAGCCAATACCATAAGAGAAATTAAACTGCTGCTCTGAAGCTGTTATAGAGAGCTCTGTGACTCGTCCTCATCTCATCTTTCTGTCCCAGGAACTGCTTCCATAAATAATTTCTCTTCCAAGGCCTCTGTTCAGTGTACTACTACTTTTCCTGCCACTTAACCCACTAGCATTGTGTACTCTATGTATTCTGCATTGCCTTTTGTGCATGCCATGTATTACGAAGAGCTTTCTATCCCTGAGGGTTTCTGCAGCTGTTTCTGTGAGTTTGTCCTACAGGGCACTTTTATGAAAGTCATCAGTTAGCCTTTGCTATGAAGAAAGAGATAATAATAACTGAAAGTAGGCCAAGCTCATTAGATTATGATTAAAAGGCAGATTTTTTTTTTTAATGCAGTGAATGAAGTTCTAGTGGGTGGGCACTGGGCAGAAGTGGTGCTGGAGAAAAGTCACAGGTGCTGTGTCCTTGGGCCACTCTGTCTCTTCAGTTATTTTATAGCTTTAATTAAATACTGACTCATGAAGAGCACAGTGACCTTTAATTTCATTCAAGTGACTTTTTTTAACAAGTCTTAAGAAAGAAATGCTCTGCATGGTCCTGCTTTTGCTGTCTAGGATGAATCTAGAGCAGATAGTTGGGACCACAAGTAAGTTGTTTCAAAGCAGGCTTGTAATTTGCCTCTTACAAAGCTGTATCTTCACCTTTTCTGGGAACATGCATGTCTCCACCAGAAATGGAGGATTTTGTCACTGCGGAGGTCGAGTCAGGATTTAGGATTTGGATTTTCCTCCAGATTATTTTAGCACCAGCCTTGAGCTCCCCAAACTGGTGAAGTCCCAGGCTGGCCCAAGGACCTTGGTCTGAGGTCTGAGGACCTGCGCTCAGTCATTCGCAGTGCGCTCCCTCCTTGGCTCTGGCGGGGCTGCGGGGCCAGTGGGACGCCCCCACCACCTCCTGCACTTCTTCCTCCGTCAAGGCGATGACCCCTCTCTTTTAGTGTCTCAACTGAGCAGAGCTGGAAACTTCATCTCCATGGCTGAATTTGAAAATAGTTCATCAGGTGCAGCTGAAGTAGTAAATGGTTTGTATGGGCACTGTGTGGGGACTTGATTCCCCCAGACCCCAAGCATTCGACTCCCTCCTGCAGCCCTCCCTTCATTGATGGCATTGGCCTCTACCTGAAGGGCAGACCCTGCCACCTGCATAAAAGACCACAGCGCTGTGCTCCCGGTGTGACCGCCTTGGTGACCGGGAAGGTTTTTCAGGGTGCAGGGCTAGGTAAAGTGCCGTTTATTTCATCAGCAGACCTGGAGAAGCTGTCAGGCCTCACGCTGCTCTCCTTCATTGACTAGAGGCAAGGGGGAAATTACAGACTGTAGCCTCTGGCTCAATTAGCCACCTGCTATTCCTGTCCTCTTGCATCTGCAATAACTATTTATACACATGAGACTACACGCAAGGCTGTGGCTATTTTTTCTTGACCAGCAGTAGTCTTTCCATGTAAGGTGGTAACTCAGCTACTTTGAAGGACAGTTTTCCTTCTTTTTGATCCTGTGTAACATGATGGGACTGGCATTTTTCCCTCTTGTTAAGCATCTGTATTTCATCGGCTACCATGATCGTCACAGTTTGTACTCCAAGTGATTCCTTGGCACCAGATAATTTCCATAAGTACGCAACATACAAATACAACTTGTTATCATGTCTCCCTTTCCCTCCCTTCTTCTTAGATGTAAAGGAGCATCCCACTATGGCCTTACCAAGGAACGGAAGAGGCGTTCCCAGGACTGCTCTCTGGACCATGGCTCCAGCTTAGCAGTAGCTGCCCTGGGCCCCGAGCTCTCAGCAGCTGCGGCCATTGCCTTAATGACAGACGAGCCGGGGCTGGTGAACCCGGCCTTCAGCCCCACCTCGGATGACAGCCAGTCGGGCAGCAGCCCCGGAGACGTGCATCGCAGCAACCGAAACAGAAGTAAGAACTGAAAGTGATGGTTTCAGAGCCTGGTGGCCTCTTTCAGCATTCATTTTCTGTGAAACGTATGTTGTTGGAGGCTTTAAAAAAAAAAAAAGAGAGTGAAAGCTTTCGTTTTATATGGCTTATCAAATTGTGCACTTAGTGACCCAACAGATTTGAGGTGAAAAACAAATTTGCTTGGCCAGGGGCAGCATCAAGCTGAAGATGGACTAGCTGCACACATACAAACTGCAGGTCTTAAGAAAGATTATTTAGGCAAGTCAGCTCAGTTGGAAGAGCAGATGGCATGTGTGATGTGCCGGGGAGATGGTGTAGCTGTGTAATGGCTTCACCAAAACATGGTGGCCCAAGTAACCCCCACAGACCATGCCATGGGCACCTACCCAAAAGCCTGTTGGGAACTGTGTTTGGCAGTTGCCAAGTATTTGCAGGAAAACAAAGCTTAAGAAGTGCCTTGGGAGCTTGAGGGATGTTTGCCAGCCTCCCAGGGAGGTGCAGCTCGGAGGAGCTGGTCCTGCTGAAATAACCACAGTCAGGGACAAGTTGCACCAGGAAACCTTGCCTTGATCCTTCACCCTGTGACACTGCACCCGGCTCTGATGAGTGTCATATTTGAAAAACATGGCCCGGCCAAAGGCAGACTCGGAAGCGTTAACGGTGAGTTCAAAGCTTGTATTTGAGGATTCTGAAGCCAAAATGAATAGCCTACCTTGTGTTGCACCAGCTGCGTGTTGGGAGAATGGATGAAGGGCTGAAGAAAGACAAGAAAATGAGCAGCGCTATCCTCTTGTGTGCATGGGGCTAGAGAGGCGAGGGAAGGAGGGGAGCAAGAAGAGAACACCAGAATGAAATTAAGTCCCGCCAGTTTTATTGAGTTCAGAGGCCACAGTCTGGTTTGAGGGAACGTTGTTATTAGATTACAATGTTTGGCTAGCATGCAGAGCTCGAAGAGACAGAACAGCAACAGCCACGAAGATATCTTCAGCAGGATGGAAAAGAGAGTAACATGTTTTGAAAGTATTATGACTTCTTTTTTGTATTGCCTTACCCAGGTTAGAAGATGTGACTTAGTTGGTCCCTCCAACCTGACAAACTTTGAATTTTTGACATGAAATTGTTGGCTATTGTTGGCAGCTTTGGAAGCACTGCAGGATTTTGAGGCAGTAGTGTGTTTTTTTTTCAAGAAGAGTTTTTAACAATGACTTCCAGCTTTTTTTTTTTTTTTTTTTTTGTCAAACTTATATAGCTTGGGAAGGGCAGTGCTTCTTCCTTTCATATGCATTTTTCACAGGATTGCTGCTGATTCTGCCTTGACTGAGGATTATTCTCTCCCAGGCTACCTCACTCACAGGAGATTTCTGTGTGTGGCTGGCAAAACAGACAGGGAAGGTGGCAATTCCAGGGTGTGGGACAGAGGTAGGATAATTGCACCCAGATTCAGGTGGGTGCAACCTTGGAGTATCAGCCAGAGTCAGGTGCAAAGTGAAGTGCAGGCAGCCTTGCTGTTGATGTTATGCCCTGTTGTATGCTGATGGCTGCAGAAATGATGTGGTTCTAGCCCAGAACTGCTGAACTGTATTGATTTGTTTTTTCCTGCTGTTGCAGCTCGACACTTTGAACGCTCCACTATAAGAAGCAGATCTTTTAAAAAAATAAACAAGGCTTTTAGTGTTCTTCGAAGGACAAAAAGTGGAAGTGCTGTTTCCAACCAGGCTGACCGGGAAAGGGAGACTGTTGGAAACTCTGCTGCTGGAGACGACGGTAATGCTTTGTTCTCCTTGTGTTATCACTTAAAATGGGGTAGGGGACCCTATCCACATGGGAACTGGATGTCCATGCCTTTCATGTGGTGGGCTGTGCGTGATTAAAAAAACAGAAAACTCAATCTTTCCTTATTTTCTTCTTTAAAAAGTTGTTAGTGACTGGCAGGTAAGAATATTGCCAGGGTGTGGGGGACCTCATGTAGGGCTGTTCTGGTAACAGCCTGCGTGCTACAGCCAGCCCGGTATCTAGCATGCGGGATGTGGGATCTGGGCATCTGGGATCTGTCACTGGAGCTGTCATTGGTTTGCTCTGTCATTTTATTCAAGAGATTTCATCAGCATGTGTCTATCCCCCTAAAGCAAATGGATCACAGTGATCATACATTATAGGAAATTAATGAGTTTTGGCTAATGTTTATGAAGCACTGGAAATTCCCAGTGGGATGATGGTATGAAAGTGCCAAGTACTGTAATTATTCCAGCACTTCTGTGGGATCCTTGGTGACAGACTTATATTACCTCAGCTAGGCAGGTGATGAGGTAAGAATGCTCTGCTCTTAAACAGAGGGGAGAGGCAAGTTTGTCTGACGTATGTCAAGGATGAGGCGTCTGGCAGGCAGTAAAACTTCACATTTGGCATTCTCAAAGAAATAAGCAAATGCTACTAATTGCTTTGGACCATAATTATGAAGCCAACATCAGCATTCATGCATCAAGAGGAAGCAATGATAAAGTGGGAATCATTGTCTTAATCAAGGTCTTCATTGAGCTTATTATTCCTTTGTTCGATGCCTCAGCACCTCACATCTCTTTCCAGATCCCATGTGCAGAGTAAGAGATTTAATAAGACAAAATATCGAACTCAAATATCTGTATTTCAAGCTGTCATTGAAACCCACACAAAATAAGGACAAAAGGCTGCCAAATGCTGTGTTTAGGCATCATTATTCTTGAAGTGGTGAAGTGGCGAACAGTGTTCAATATTTCTTCTGCTTTATTCGCTTATTCCTTCAGGAGAGTTTCACCACGTTACTGTGTTCTTGGTACTTACTCTCCTAGTCCACATACTTGCTGATGTAGCAAAAAAAAACCCCTGATAATTCAAAATTGTGAACCTTTTCCATAAAAATAGTGTGAATCTGCTCCTTGGCCTGGAAATATCATTAATAACTTTACTGTCTCAAATATTTTATTATTTTTGCTCAAGTAAAATTTTGCAAATAAGTTGTCTATGGCTCTCTTTGAGCAGACAGATATGTTTCTCATTCCCTAGCAACTGTTCAATCCATTGTAAGCAGAAGCTTGCTCTTCTTCAGCTGGAGTGAAATTCTGCATGTCTCAAGTTCATACTTTTCAAAAGACACCTCTTCAGGACGGGGCATAGACATTTTTGTGACTGCTTTCTACCTAGGCTTATAGTTGACATTAGTAATTGTTCCACTGAAAGCTTGGTTTCAAGTCCAGAGTGTGTGGATGATCTGGATGCCAACAGTAGCTATCCAGTAACCCAGTGCAGTCCAGATGTTAACAGAAGGAGATGTGAAGATGATACTGGCCTTTACATTTCCAGCAGAATAAAAAGCTCTGTTGTCTCCTTTTTAAGGAACATATAATGGGGCCCTGAAGTGGCAGTCATTCCAGGGCCCCACTGACAGTGTCAAGATTGTGATTCTCTCCTTGACTCTGCTTGTGGTTTCATTCCTCTGCGCCAAGCATGCCTGTAAACTTCCAAATATATTCTACTGCACTGGAAAAACCAGGTAGACATGTAATTACTTAATGAGCAGTTACTCTTATGTATGAGATCACAGAAGCTGGGTGCCTAAATTACTGTATTAATTACATTTGCAAAGAATACATTTTGATTACACAGTTCTGGAATTTGGTCTTTAAAAAAATGCAAGCAGGTAACTTGCAGCAATACAAATACAACTTTAACAAAGATCTCTGCTCAGTCCTTTGCAACAGGTGTTTTGTGTAATGGCTTCTCAAAGGCGCTCTCAGATTCTTCTTGTTGGAGGAGGAAATGAATATATTTCTTTCTGTAGCAGTTATCATCATGCTGCCAGCTGGAGGCTTGTTTTCTTCTCCAGTTCTGTATGTTTTCTTCTTTTATTTATTTTTTTAAATCCTCGGCTATTCTGAGCAGTCTGGAGTTGGACTCCTGGTTAGAGTTGCTGGTCAGTCTTCAGGGACAGCTGCAGTATGCTCTGCCCTGTGCTCGCTAAAGGTCCAGCCCAAACCCATTGGAAAAAGGCAGCCCCATGTGCCTGTCTCCTCATTGCCACTCTGCTCTCCTGGGAATGGAGGTGCTCCTGTGGGTGGTGGTTCCTGGCCTCAGAGGTCCCCACACCCGGTGCGAAAGCTGCTGCTGCCTTGCCCCAAGTTTCACAGGTTCACGTCTGGGACCAGCTGAGAGCACGCCTCAGCCATGCCTCATTGCTCCAGGAGATCTGATGGCACCTCACCACCTCTCTGGTGGCTCCGTTCCTCACCAGGCTTAGTCAGTGCGTGAGCAGAATAAAACTGAGACTGTGCCAGCCTCACAGTGGGCACAGAGTGAAATAACCCCTTCTTGCTGATAACCGCTTGTTGATAAAGGAGCTGTCAGATCATCTGGCAAAGCTCAATGTATTATAGTCCATCTGTCCCCAGTTTTCCGAATTCCCTCATCTTAGTTCAGATGTCTGTTCAATCTGTGTTTTGCCTGTATTTATTTTGCTCAAAGGAGCTCTGAGAACAAAAACCATAGTGCGTACCTATGTACTGGCCCTCAGCATCAGCAGCACTGTCAAATTAACTATTTGCCCACTGCAGAGTGTGTAGGTGCCTTTAACCTGAAGCTGATGTGTCTGTTGGGCCAATGCTTACTGTGAGGGTGCAAGACAAAATAATCATTCCTGAAGTGGGAGAAAAAATATTCAAATAACCATGATTCTGCTTAACTTGAAGCTGAATGCAGTACTGGTTTTGGAAAACTCCTTTGCTACCCAGGGACACTGAAAAATATGATGTATAATGGCAAATGTGTTTCTGTTATAATTACAGCAGGGAAATAGTTACGGTCTAATGCTATATTATACCTGGGGCTGGTAGCAGTCCTGCACTGTAAAGATTACTTCATGATTTCCATTTTCAGCCTGTGGTTTGATTTGTTGAAACAATGCCATTTGCACCCATTTTAGATTTAAATGATTCAGGCTTTCTTTGTTCCTCTGTTTAAACATTTTCATGACATTTTCAGTAGAGAACTGTTCATTGTCCAAACCGAAGAAACTGTTAGAAGTGAATGAAAAGTGCAAACACTGATGAGAAAATGTTTGGGGGAAGGAGGTGTTAAGATTTTCTCATTTTTAATAATTTCATCATTGGTAAATAACCCATGTAAAGAAGTATTTGTGTGTAGTGCAGCACCCAAGCTTGTGATATCTACCTGAGAGTAATCTCATTAATAACACTTACAGCTACAAACAGCTTTCCAGGTCTGAAGTAGAAGTTAGGAAATTTTAAGAGAGATGGTTTCATTCTGAGACATGAGGGAAGGTGACAGGGACATCCTTCCGGCACTGATGCGTTTAAGATGTAATATCTTCTGACTGGATCTACTAGTGTAAATGACCTTGACAATCTACTTAAATGATAAAATATCTCCAAGCAAAGACTGCTCCAGCTTTGCTATGCTTATTTGTATCACTGTACTCTTAGTTTGGCATCACACTCTTTAAATTCACTTCCAAGAAAGAGTATATATATATATATACACTCTTTACTCAAACTGATGTACAAATACAAGTCATAAACCAGCTAACCCTTTAGGAGGAAAGAATTTGGGAATGCAATTGCAAAAACTTCTATACAGTTTTGCAGTAAAAGGGAGCCATGCTGCTGGTTTTCAAAAATGTTCATCAGTTCCATTTTGCAGTCAAGCCATTGTAAAATAAATTGAATTTATGATTGCTTGAGGATGTCAAATGTTGTTCAAAGTCAAACTCATTATTCTTAGTCTCATGGTGGGTGCAGTTCTACCATCTATTATTGCTTTGCAGCAGTCAAGACCAAGGCAGCCCGGGCAGGCACTGGCAGGACCACAGAACAGACTCTCCTGTTGTATGGGTGTATCTCACTCCTACTGTTCAGTCTGAGCCCTGTTGTATTTTACATATATATCTATGTATCTATACATCTATAATAGATAGATAGGTATTATAAATACTTCAATGTTTGGGAAAGGTACATGAAGAAAAAGAAGGTAAGTGAAACACAGATGGCCCTAGGTATCAACCACTTCATGGCATTAAGGCTCTCTATGTGCAGAAAAGAAAGTGGCTTACCCAGCCCCAGGACAGGACAGAGCAGCCCAACTTCTGTCTCAGGAAGGCTGCACCCCGCAGGAATCCCACACTGTTCCTGTTTTCCCCAGAGCTGATTCAGATGAAGTTCCAATTTCCAAAACCAGCTGTTGGAAATCTTACAGAACTGGTTCAAAGCACTCTGCTCCGGGATGATGAGCCAGGCAATTTCCAGAAGAGATTGGCTCTGTAGCATTTCCTCCACTGCAGACCAATAAACTTTGCCTGCTGTAGATGAGATACATAGCCACAACTCTTTTGAGACACATTCAACTCTACAACAGTTTCACTTTAGTTCTTTTGGGACTCCTTTGGTGAGAGGAATGTCCAGAAGCAAGAAGAGACATTAGAGCTGGCATTGCCTTCTACCTGCCCCCTGCATCGGACTAGCATCCCTGGATAATTAATGAAAGGCATTAAATCAAAATGATGGCAAAGCATTGGGAAATGAAATGCTAAATGAAAATCAGTTGGGAAGGAGGAGTTGCAGAACAAAGTCCCACACTAGCACAAGTGCATGTGACATTCACAGACACAAAAATTTTCCAAGAATAGGTTACACAAGCTTCGTTTAAATGCTGGTGACCAGGTGCTGGGAAGCATGAGTGTGTGTCCCTGCAGATAGCCTTATCTATCTGGGGTGGGCTGTCACCTCACATCAGTCAAACCTTCTGATCTAAATAAGGTATGTGTCTCTTACAACCTGAAACACAAGTTTTGATTACAGTGATCTTTGATTAATCTGGACTCAAAAGTCATAGCAAACATAACACAGTGCTTTGACACACTGGATACTGGGAATGAAGGCAGAAGTTATCCTAATGGCAGCACAGTCAGAAGGAGCACGGTGCACACAGAAGTCAGCCGAAACCTGAGCACTGAAGGAATACTACCGTTAAGTATTATAAACTGTGGGGATAAAATATTAAGCATACTTAAAATTTTGTATTACAGTCTCATGGCCACTATACTAATGAGTGCTTGGTGTCCTACATTGTACCAGACAAGTGGAGTTTACTGTGTAAAGCTGGTCTCTCCTATGTTATTTGTTACTGTAATGGGATGTGTGAAAATATCAATAAAATTCCACACTAATATAAGGAACACATTGCTTGAGAAAAAAGCACACACAGTCTTTCTGAATGCAGATGACATTTTATTATATTGACAGATTCAGAATGCTCCATACAATCCCCGGTGACAAAACCACAACACTCTGTGGGAAAACCTGCAAGATTCACCAAAAACAAGACAGAAAGTTTACTTCTTTCTAGATTCAGCAGCTCTTCGATATTTAAGGACTGGAAATATAAAATGGTAAAGAAAGGTATGCAATACTCCTGGGTTTTCCTGCTCTGGAAAACCTGGTCAAAGAGAATGGAGAATTCTAATTAAGAGTGTAAGGGCTGGAAAATGGGATCTGTGCAAACTGATGCTCCAGCCGCACAACAAACTGTGTATATGTGAATGGTACAAGCCCTCAACCCAGTTGGAGTCCCTTAAATTGGGCTGCTGAGGCCCCATTCACTGTACGCAACCAGGTGCTGAAGCAGGGTCCACCTCTTCTGGGTATGGTATATACATTAGAAAAATTCAGGTTGAAGACATTGCTTTCCAGACACGGCATCATCTTGAAATAGGCATGGCAGGTTTTGATCAAACTGCGCACAGTGTATGCAGACTGTTTTGTGAAAAAGTGATCGTGAATTTTCTTATTCAAAAAAATATGTATTTGTGTATTTTATACATTTGGTTGGTCAAACACTGTTAGTTTATCAAAATAGGCATTGGCCTTTCATTTTTGACAGTCTAGGTTGTTGGTAATACAAACGTCCATGTATATGTCTGGGATGAAAACAAGAGGCAAGTCCTCAATGAAGAGAGCAGAAATTAAGGAATCATGGAGTTAT
Source organism: Gymnogyps californianus (assembly GCF_018139145.2). Classification (NCBI taxonomy): domain Eukaryota; kingdom Metazoa; phylum Chordata; class Aves; order Accipitriformes; family Cathartidae; genus Gymnogyps; species Gymnogyps californianus. The sequence goes on along the minus strand of NC_059474.1, from coordinate 30,619,414 downwards.
TCTGGTTGCTTGGCCCATCTGAGGAGAAAATGGTGCAATTTATTCATTATATTCTATAAAGAACACAAATCAAATGAAGACAGGAGGTGAGGCAGTACATCCTGCTAACTATGAAAAGAGAAACCTTAGTGACTTGCAGACTGGCAAGAAAAATGTCTTGGGAAGATTTGTTTTGTTGTAGACTGCATGCTTCAGAAGGAAATTAGGTATTAAAAATTCCTCTAAAAGAACCTGCATAAAGTCATATTGAAAGTCAGCCAAGTGCCACTGCAAGGCTGAATAAACCAGTTAAGGCATTGTTCAAGATGCAAAGAAACTTATCTATGTTTATACCTTATATAAAGATATATGTAAGTGTTATGTAAGTGTAGAGACTTGTTCACTGCCACGTTGCTCTGATTTTGCTCTGGGATAATTACAGACTGAAATAACGTGAGAGTGCCAATAGCTTGTTCAGTCCACAGTTCTCCATGGTCAAGAAATGTAACTGGGTAATTCCCTTAAAAAAGTTTTCAGAATGAGGTATGGGAGAATGAGTGTTTGAGTCAAAAAACACAGTTTGTTAGGACATGAGGTGAATCATCGTGCAATGGTAAATGGAAGTAGTTCTGCTATAGGACTGCTTTGGTAGTCTGCAAAATATACAGAGATATTTATTTATGCTATTTCCATGCAGAGAAGATCTGGGGATCCAGATTATCATTTGCATTTTTACATATAAATACCCTTATAGCCACACTGAGAGTGTAAAATGTGCATGCTTATTCTGATGCAGGGATCGGGTCTTTGGTAATTTTTGAGGAGTACTTGTATCGTCTGACTTTATGCACCCCACTGAGACACCAGAGTTAATTCTCTCTTTCTTCTTACATAGCAGTGGAGAGGGTTTAGCACCTCCAGGGGTGACTTAGCGGTGAAGTGGGTATCACTCCCTTTGGGTGCCCGTGCACTATAAAGGAAGCCAGAGCAAGTAGATCACCAAATGATGCATTTGGCTTAGAGGCCTGGATTTAGATGGAGTGAATCCAGCCTTCAGGATAGAGAGAAGCAAACAAGTTACAAGCTGGGCAAATAATGTTCAGAAAATAGAGGAGTATGGGGAAAATAAAACACCTTCCATTCCTGAGATATTAAAGTTGTGTGCAAAACTGAAGTAAACCCATATTAATGCAGAAACTGCTACTACAAGAGTATAAACTGAATGAATACTTGAATATTAGGTTGATGAAGGCTATACAGTTATCTAGATAGACTTTTATTGCCTGTCTGTGTAAAACCACAAAGTCGAAGTATGTGCTACCGGTAGGTGCTTTTTACAGACGTGGAGGAAGACAGCTTCCCGCCCTGAAGAGCATATGATCAAAGAGGTGGTAAGGGATGCAACATGGTGTTTCTTAATATTTTTTTCCTGTCCTTTCTTTCCCCTTGCTCTCTCCCAAAAGGTTTTGGTGCCTTGCTGGTTTGTTGCCTGCTAATTCTGTAGTAGAATATATTTATTCTATCTCAGATACTGCTCTGTTAATTTTCATTTAACACTTTACCACTATTCAGTTAGCAGTCACTGTACTTTCATTTCTAAAATAGGTTATTGAAAAAATATTAGCACTTAATTTTTTGACATACAGGCTTTTCATATAAGCGCTGGATTGGACCCACACAAAAAATTCAAAAGCTTTCTCTCACCTATGGGGGATTCAAAATAATTGAGGGCTGATACACCTGTGCTAGAAAACTCACCGGTGCTTTTACTTCAACTTTACTCACTGTTGAATGTGGATTAAAATTCTGGATTGACCTAGAAGAAAAGAAAGTATTAGTGACATGCTGTGAAAGCAAACATGCCAGCTGAAAAGTAGGGTTTGGAAGAGGATACTCTTATCCAGTGCACTATAAATACAAAAAGGACCCCTGCCCACCATTAGTCCCTCTTTCCCACACCCAGATTGCCAGGGCCAGCAGAGATCTTTCTCTCCAGGCACCTTGAGCATACTGTGGTTTTAATACAGACATGTCGCAGTAAGAGCCAGTCAGTCCTACTTCCTAGAGTTCAAGCAGTGATGAAAGGAGAGGGGTCTGGTAGGGAAACTATTGTGTGCTTTGGGTTGCCTGAGAAATCTTGCCTTTCTGTTAGCTGAAGTTAAAAAAACACTTCCTTGGATGTCACAAGCCAAGCACCCAGCCCTCCGCTATGGCACCAAAAATGGAGGAAAACAGGGCAGCCTGGGATGCTACCAGTGAGATAGGGTGTGCAACCCACCACAGCGGGGATGGATGTTTGTCGAGGTGTCCATGCCCATCTGCTCTAGGGCCAGCAAGGAACTGTAGCCTGGTTTAGAGGGGTCTCTGGTGACTAAAAATGTATTTTGTTCCCCTAAAATATTAGCACGTGTAACTGTTTTTAAGTACATTTCATCTGTCTGGATTACATCAAAAGTTTAGGGATGTGTTTTGTGGGAAAAAAAGGAAGTTTGAATGTACTAATTAAAAAAAGATCCCTTCAAGTCCACTCAGCAAGCATATGTATCCTTTCCTCCCCACTTAGCATAAATCACATCCATGCATAAAACCTAGTTCGGATAACTGGCAGGTACCTGAAGTTGTGTGGTGCATGTTTTAACAAAGCAAAGCTGTGATGTCAAATAAATACCTTACAATGTGCATTTCCAGGTTTTCCCAGGTTGTATCACCTGATTCCAGATGGGGAAATTACCTGCATTAAGATCAACCGTACCGATCCCCATGAAAACCTGGCCATTAGGATTGTGGGAGGCAGTGAGACTCCTTTGGTTCACATTATTATACAGCACATTTATCGAGATGGGGTAATTGCCAGAGATGGAAGATTGCTGCCTGGAGACATGATACTAAAGGTACAGTACTGTGGAAGTACAAGATAAAAGTATCCTAACAAAGAATAAGACAGTGTAAGTAAGTTGATCATGAGATGAGATTTGCAATGTTGCTTGTTTGTGTGGGTAGAATAATGCATGCAGAAAGACATTCAGTTCCTCTGCATGCTGTGATGATTTCATTCATTTCAACAGTTTCTGAGGCTCACAGATTTGTTTATTTTTCCTGTTCACTACCAGGCCTCTCTGATTTCTACCCAAACATGGTAGATCTGAAATGCAATGTAGCGCAATAGACTGTTGGCATTTCTGACCTAGCGGGGCAAAAGTTTTTTTCTGAAAGCAGAGGCTGGGCTTTTTGCCCAGTTTATTTCTACTGAACTGTGGGCTTAAATCTCAGTTACTGAGGCTTGCATTGCCTTACATCCCACTTACACCAGGATAGGTGATAGGGACCTGATCAGGGTTAAGTTATTTCAGCATCTAGCTCCTCTGTATGATGTGTTCAGCACCCCAGAGCGTGAGACGCTGCCTCCTCTATTTTGGGAGTGCTGCTCCACCAGCAGCCACAGGTGAAATCTCTAAGAACAAACTCGAGCAGCATTCAGGCATTAGCTGATGGCTGCTACTTTTGCTCCTGTTTCTGTAGAAATGTATGACAGATGAACAAGAATTAGACCAGATGGTTAAAGATCATGTATCTTGTGAGCAGTGGTTTCAGCAATAGCTTTTGAATGGGAACTGCGCTCTCAGCTGCCCCAGCAACTTGGAGCTCTGCAAGGATGCTAAATTATATCAATGCTTCAATCCTTAGAGGAAAAGAATGATGACATAAAATACTAGTTCCTTTCCTTGCTTTGATGCCTTGATGGTGGGTAGTTGGGGTGCACAGGTATATTCACATTGCAAGCCAAAGGTACAGCTGCAGCTTACCCAGGTATACCCCAAGCAGCTTATATCAGCTAGCTCAAATATGGGTGACAGCGTGGCCAGAGATGGTAAAGAGCTCAGCATAGGTTTTGCAAATTACAGGTAAACATTTGAGCAGGTTGCTTTGTTCACTGTGGGCCATGCTGCCATGGATAGACTGGTGCTGGTACCCAGGCTAACCAGTGTGGCATTAGCTGGGATAAGGCTACAGGAACTGGAAGTGGGGGGGACTGCAAGGTCTGGCATGCGTATCTCAGGGTTGTCTTCCAGGTGGGACTCTGGATGCCCATCTTACTGCCTGCTCTGGCATGCCTGGCTGGTAGGATTAGTGAGTAGTTCTCCCAGCCCTACTGACTTCTACTAGATATTCCACGTGAGTAATTATTAAGGATACCATCCTTTGAAGTTCAGAGCACCACCTGTAAGCCACCATGCTTTCCTAGCTTTTGCTGACCCCAGTGGTAGCTGAGGACACTTGAGGCATGCCAGGGCTGTGACATGCCTTCTGCTTCATGTCTGACAGACCGTGGCCAAAGGGATTTCTCAGGATCATGATGTGGGCATACTTCGCTCTGGCACTGTTTAAACATGCCTCTAGATTGTGGTTCCAGTCGGCAGCTGGATGAGTGTCACCCCATCGCGCGTTTTGGGGAGGCTTTTTGTCCTGCTGCTAGCACAGACCGGCAGAGTTAATGGCACCACTGAGCCAAAACTGTTCCTGCAGGGCACATCCGAACTGCAGTGGGAAGTTGTGATTGCAGCACGGATGGACCCTGGCTCAGCTCTCCCCGGCCGTGGCTGACTGCCCGGGGATTTATCGAGGATTCCCAGCAATTTCAGCCCCATGCTCGTGCAGCTCATGCCGTTCGTTGTACCCAAGCTGGCAACTTAAAGTTAGTTGAGCTGTGTCTCTAGGGGTGCAGTCCCCCTGTCAGACTGCAGTGGGGACAGCCCTGTCGTGCCCACACAGGCAGTCTGCAAAAACAAACGCCAGTCAAACACTTTTGGTCCGTGCTGGGGAACCTTTCTGTTGCAGTTTGGAGATGTTTCTTAATATTTAAATGGTTCAACCTGTGCAATGTAAAACTACATGGAAATAACTTGTCTGATTCGGGTTTTCCAGCCGTCAACGAATTACAACCTTGCAACTGGTTTTCATTTAGCAGAGATAAAGCGCAATGCCTAGTCACTCTTACACACACGGACGTGACAAGGTTGGCTGGAAGCTCTTTTTTTTCCTCTTTCTTTTCCCCTGCCAAGTTAAAGAAGTTTTACCGCCATCTGAACTAAATCTTACCTGGAAAACACTGAGAAACGTAAAAAGCTCAATTCTCTGGTGTGGTATAACAGCATAATTGCTAGTAAATATCCAGGGCATTTAAATTTCTACTAGAGGCTCTTTTCTTCATTTTAATTAGAGATTCACTAGTGGGGAATATTTTTTTTACTGTACCTATAACAGCTGGGAGATAATGAAGAAGAGAAACAGCAGGAAAGTGGTGGGAGTGAAAGGAAAGGCTGGCAAGGCGATTTAAAATCAGAAGCTAGTGGAATAAAACTAAGATATATGAAATGATATTGGAGCTTGGGAAAGAGCAATAATGAAGCTGAAAAATAACATGTATGTCTGGAGACTATCAAGGAGAAATGGGAAAAAAAAAGGCAGAAAGTGTCTTTCCTTGGGGGGAAGACTGTTCTGCACCGCAAACTTGGCCTCTGCGTGACACAGTTTGAAATAGCACACGTCACTTCATATGAAGACATCTGTGTAAATAGATCTGCCCTCTCTAGTGCCAATTCAGATTAGACGGTCTTTCTGCTGCTGATTTATGATTCTCTCTTCCAGGTAAATGGCATGGACATCAAAAATGTGCCTCACAACTATGCCCTGTCAATCCTGAAGCAACCCTGCCATGTGCTCCGACTGACGGTGCTCCGAGAGCAGAGGTACCGATGCCGAAACAGTGGACTTTCCCTTGATGCTCACTGCAATAGGGACGACAGTTTCCATGTTGTGCTAAACAAAAGCAGTCCGGACGAGCAGCTGGGAATAAAACTGGTCCGCAAGGCCGATGAACCGGGGGTATTTATTTTCAACTTGCTGGAAGGCGGCGTGGCTGCCCGTGATGGACAGCTTCAGGAGAACGACCGGGTGTTGGCCATCAATGGGCATGACCATCGGTACGGCAGTCCAGAGAGCGCAGCCCAGCTGATACAGGTTTGTCCCCACCACTTTGACCCCGGTTTCTGAACTTTGCAAAACCCAAGCAGTGTATTTTCACTGTCCATTGCAAAGCAGGGGCCAAACTTAATGCCTGTGTATTTGGAGGAGGGAAGGAGAAATGTCAAGCTCGGATGGGGATTTACACCTCTGAAAGCTCCTTGGTTTCACTGTGGGTACAAGGGTGAATACGGGCATGGACTCTTGCAGTGATGCTTGCTACCATCAGGCTTTGTAATGTACAGATCGATGTAAACATCCATATACTGCGTGTATCACCAAAGAGTGATGCCATCTGCCAAAAGGCAGGCCAGCCTGCACCCTGGGAGCACTGGGTCCAGCTGGGCCCTGACTCCTCCCACTCCGAAGGAGCCACAGTCCTCCCTGGTGCAGCCCTGGAGCAAACCAGAGCAGCCTAAGGCAATGGATGGCATGTTTCAGGATGAACATCATCCTCCCAGACTCGGTGATTTCCCATGGGTGTGTTTTATTACTGGAGGTACTCCATACCTTGTAGCTATTTCTTACCTAAATCTAGCATATGGAAATCCAGATGTTTTGGAAAAAATGGATCTGTAGCTGCAGTTTTTATATATCTTTATTTAGATTCACATGGAGAACTAAAGGAATGCTTCTGCAATGCACTAGTCTTACCACAAAACTGTTGGGAAAAAAACCTGTGCCTTTCTCAGCTACAAAATCAGTCAGTTTCTGCCTAATTTCCCCTCCAGAAATATTTTCATTTGTTTTCTTTCTTTGCAGCCTACATTTTTAGAAAACTTCAACACAAAAAGCAAAGCCAAGAATCTTTTGTTGCTTTTATCTCATATTTATAGCAGTTATTACACTTGTGCAATTTTACCTTTCATTTGGAGGTATGCAGAGTGTTCATATACTGAAGAATTTCATGTGCCTCAATAACAAGATGTCAAATCAGGCTGGCTGCTTCCCCTTTCCGACAGGTATAATCAGGGTAACATGAGTCAGATTGAAAGAAGCGTTTGAATCCATGCATTTTGTGGGAAGGATTCCTCCTTTAGCATAGGTTCACAGCTGGTTGTAGCTAAATTGCATTGAGAAGTTTATAGCATAGGTTAAGAAAACGGCGTCCCCTTGCATAATGCCAGTTGTTGAAATTCTGGTCCAGCATCTTTCTGGATTACTTTATGTAGCTCGCTAACTGGGAGCAGAAGGCGGCGGGGGGCAGGTTTAAATTCTCCGAGGGGAACAAGTCTGGACTGAAAACCTTTCTAAAAAATTGGTATTCTTGGAACAGTTCTTTATGGCTACAAAACAAGGCAACAGTGCTTCATAAGCAAAAAACACATGCAGCCTAGAGATGAAATGGAAAAAATTACTAATGAGACCATTCACACACAAGTCTAAAAATGCAACTAAAGCTCTTATTGGGTTCCAAAGAGTGGATGTTTTTTATAATAATGCTTGAAATGCACACCAGTCCCTGGGAATTTAAACAACATGCCCATCAAGGGGGAGACATGTTTCCCAACAGCCAGGATTACATTGCATTGATGTGAGCTCTGTGAATCACATTTGTCTAACGCAAAATTCCCGGAACCTGTGTCCTTCTTGTTATGCTTTTTCATCAATTATCATTTGCCTTTCCTGTTTTCATGTTATGCCAGAGAAAAACCATTATAGTGAAGCCACAAGTGTTTTGCATTTTCTTCTCACATGAAGGGATGTTTTACTGTGTCCTCTGATTTCTCAACAGTATCCTGCCTGTTGAGACCTCAGCGTGTGTCACTCACAGTACATTGAGGTCTTCAAATTAATGGTTGTGGAAGCTTCAGATATGCCACCCATTTCTTTAAAAACAGAACTAACATTCACTAAAAGGTGGTGGTGGCTTGTTAGGCCAAGCACAGCTGGGAGAACATCAGATTTCTGTGGAATCTGATTAGTTCTGACTTCTAAATCATGAATAACTGAGATGAATCTGATTCTTCAGGCCTTTAGCAATTATACATTAGCATATGTGAAGCAGTTGTTAATCAGTAGATTAGGTGTCTGGCTGTTTATAAGCTCAGTCACAAGAACTGAAATGAAGAAAACGCGTAAGTGCTAATTAGGAACGTGCACACATCGTAACACTTGGGAGTTTGCTGCTTCCCATTTGTCGTGTCATCTTTAGTCATGGCCTTGTGTCAGATGTGGCACTTTTAATCTAAATAACGTGACATTCCACATCTGTTTTCCATGGGAGTAACAAGAAAAGGAACAAGGTAACAGATCAGTGGGTGCTCGTGTGAGCACATCAAGCCGAGCTGCATTGAGTTGAGCCAGACTTTACTGGCCCCAGATGTTCGCCCTCCTGTCTCCCTCTTTCCCCCGCCACAGTTCGGAGCAGCTGCGACGGGCGCACAACCCCCTCTCCATCACGACAACAGCCGCCAGCAGAAAGCAGGTCGTGAGGTGGAGCTCATCCGTACTCCATCATCCCTGTGAGAGATGGAGTAGCTTCTGCGGAGAGCAGCACTGCTGCCTTTTTTTAAGATGCAATTGCCTACTAGATGCTCAGAAGTTGCCACCATGTCTCTGCCTCCCTGCTTGATCTGCTTTGGCTGTAACACAAATTTTAATTCTAGTAGATTGTTTCAGCTATTATGAGCATTCAGTCTCAAAGCTAACCTCACTTCTTTAATTCTTGCTTCAGCATAAAAAACAGAGAAGGAATTGTGGGAAAAAGAAGTGGTAAGAGGGAGGGAGGGATCAGAATGAAGCAGTAATTAATATTCTGATCAGTAGAAACATTAATGGGTTTTTTAATAGAAGTACATAAATACAAAAGCTGGTCTTGTTGTTTGGATAACTTTTTAAAACACTCTGGACTTCTGAGAAATAACTCAACTTGACTGACCTGGAGACAAATGTGACATTGCAATAGAGACTCTTGTTGAACTTTTGCTAGTCGTTCTACGAGAATTAATCACATTTACAACCTCCCTCTAAATAACCAACTTTGAGACTAACCATGTGGCAGCAGATGAGTTTTAAACAGAAGTTGCGTAAGCTGAAGTTGTTTGTTTTAGAGAAAACTGGATTTTCGTGGGGCAATATGCCCTTAGGAGGTTTAGTCTTGTATTGTTCAGTTCCATCTCAATCATATTACAAACTAGGGACCAGAGTGGTTTCCTTTCTCCCGAGATACAGCGTTCTGCTTTTGGGTACCAGTTGAGTCCAGAGTCCAGGAATTAATATTCCATAAAAACAGACCTGGTAAAAATACCTAGAAAGTTATTTTGAAATATGTGTGTATGTACCAAATGATATATTATGAAGCTGTGGAGATTTGAGTTGCTGGTGAAAAAAACTAGCATCCCCCAAGATACTGGGAAAGTAACAAAGAAGTGCACATTTTTTACTGAGATCACCTTCCTTGGAAATAGCACAGCCTGAACATGCAGACTTCAGGCTTGAAGTTGGAGGTTTAGGAGAGCTAGGTTGCTTTTTTTTAACTACAGTGACATTTTTCAAAACATTTTTTAACTCTCAGCTACTGCTATTGAATTCAACTCCAGAAAAGACAAACCAAACTATAAAAACAAAAATCCCAGGGGCCTCCTCTGGCTTCTGTTAATTGTCTGCGGGAGATTTAATTTCAATAGCGCAACTGGATCTGGGTTTGGTTTCCAGTTGCTTGTTCAACGCCAGCTTTCCTCGGAGCTTCTCCCCAGCGAGCAGGGCATATCAGCATGCCAGCAAGCGAGTCTGGAGGTCTGATGCCCCCAGGGCTATGGTACCAACAAGCATCGCTACTGCAGCCCCAGGGGGATCAGACCTCCAGACAGGCTTGCGGGGAGCTCCACGTTAGATACTGAGCAGTTCCTCAGTAACAACCTGCGAGCAAGCAGGCAGGAGTCCCTCTGGAGTCTGGCCTTTAAGAGCCCCTCCTGCCTGCCACAAAACCAGGGCCTTCAGCCTGGAGAGAAGGAGATTAGAGGATTAATTTTTTTATCTTCTAGGTATGCTTCTCTGGCATTGAGGTTATTTCTACACTTCAGTTCAGTTTAGTATGTTGGTTTGCCCTTATGGCAGACACCTATGATTTACCCAGCTAAACCCCACTCCCTCTCAGCTCTATCTTTGCATCACTGTTGTCTTGAACAGATTCATATGAGCCTCACCAAGGGAAGAATGAAGCCATTTGCTTTTAGGGAAACAGTGCTGATTCAATAAGACAGAAAAAATTCACCTGTACACAGAATTAATAACACTAATATCAGGCACACAGAGAACACCTTAAAAATGATGAGCAAACATAAGTCAGTAGAAGCTTTGCAGCATCTCTCAGGCACATAAGTATTATGACTGCCTTGTGCAAAAAGGCCCAGAAGCATTTGAGCTTATTTTGGGTTAATTGTTTTTGGAGTTCCTGTTCCTAGAGTGAGAGCTTGGGCTAGTTTCCCATCTTAAACTCCATTACTCTGTGTGCTTGCTTGTGCCCTCCCTCTTTCTCTGTGCATTGGGGCAGTAGGATTTTACTTCTCAAAATGGTTGCACATCCCTTTATTTAAGCTGCCTTATATTTGTCATGCTTATTGCATGCAGGTGGACTCAGTTACATCATTTATTCCCCACTTTCACCAGCCAAGCCTTGAGGACATCCCTCGTTACAGGGTTAATTGCAGCTTTTTCGGAGTTCCTGTCCGGCAGCAGCAGCTCTGGTTGTCTGTCTGTCTCCCATGTCGGGCACATTGCTGCTCTGCAGTGGTGTATGCAGGCGTGCGCGAGAGCTGATCAGCACTTACTGTGGTTGATCACTGCTTCCAGCCAAATTTGGGGCAGATAGGAAGGGGTTTTCAGAGTTAGCACCAAATTTCCAAGAGAAGTATTAAGCAGCTGGCAGTAAATTTTTACAGACTTTATTGACCTGAACTGATGCTAATGCTTTATGTCATTGCAACTACGTTAGTGGGAAATCCAAACCACGCTTAAACGGGACCCACATCTCATGAATCCTCTGGGGCTGATGTGCAGGGGTTTATTGCACCAGGGTGGTGGGATTCATGCTGTACCTCCTCCCGCAGGCCAGCGAGAAGCAGGTTCACTTCGTCGTGTCGCGGCAGACCAGGCAGCAGACCCCCGACATCTTGCAGGAGACGGGCTGGAGTTACGGCAGCGGCAGCCCCCAGCCCTGTCCTGCTGAGAGAAACAACCCCAGCAAGGTAAGGGCAAGAGCGCTCGTGTGGTTTCTCTGCCGTCCGTGGGACAGGGGACTGGGAGGGCAGCTAGAGTTTTAGTGTCTCAGGGTGTTATCTCTGGTTTCTGTCACAAGAAGAAGCATGTCTTATTTTGCAATGGAAATGCAAAAGCTGTGCTCCTCGTTATTTATACACTGCTTCTGCCTGGACTCCATCTGGGGTTGGGGAAGTGTCGTGGTTTAACCCCAGCTGGCAACTAAGCACCACACAGCCACTCGCTCACTTCCCCCACCCAGTGGGATGGGGGAGAGAATCGGAAAAAAAAACCAAACCCTCATGGGTTGAGATAAAGACAGTTTAATAGGACAGAAAGGAATGAAAAACAATGATAATGATAATAAAATGAAAATGATAATACTAAAATAATTAGAATATACAAAACAGGTGATGAACAATGCAATTGCTCACCACTCGCCGACCGATGCCCAGTTAGTTCCCGAGCAGTGATCCACCCCTCCTGGCCAACTCCCCCCAGTTTATATACTGGGCATGACATCATATGGTATGGAACATCCCTTTGGCCAGTTTGGGTCAGCTGTGCTGGCTGTGTCCCCTCCCAACTTCTTGTGCCCCTCCAGCCTTCTTGCTGGCTGGGCATGAGAGGCTGAAAAATCCTTGACTTACTTAGTATAAACACTACTTAGCAACAACTGAAAACATCAGTGTGTTATCAGCATTATTTTCCTACTAAATCCAAAACACAGCACTATACCAGCTACTAGGAAGAAAATTAACTCTATCCCAGCCGAAACCAGGACAGGAGGGAAGGAGAAGGCGAAGGGCAGTGGGTGGGGCAGGGGACTGAGGTGCGCACAGCATCCTGGCCATGGGCACGGACCTGGCCGGTGGCACAAGGCAGCACAGGGCAATGCACTCCAATGAAAATAACAGGCTTATCTGAAGTTTCTCTATCATCTGGAGCAAAGTCTTCAGGCAAAAAGCTTTCATACACTGGCCTGAGAGATTGCCATAAGCTGCTTGAAAATTATGGTAATTATTAGTCTGTTGCTCATTTCTTAAGATACCCGTGCTCTGACCCGGCTGACAGTTCGGCAGCAGACAGTGGCTGCGGTCTCCACAGGCGGTGTGAGCATGCTGTCTTTCTGTGGAGGTTTGGACCCAAAATGTGTTGGTTCTGCTCTGGCAGCACAGGGTGGGGGCTGCAAGGGCTGGCAACGTGCAGCACAGCTGGACCTGACCCAGGGCCATGCAGCACAGAGCAACCATCTCGCCCAGATATGGCTCTGGTTACCAAACTGTCCCTCCAGCCGCTCCTTTGTACTCTGTTACATCATGTGTTTAGTGCATTTAGACTTGCAATATGCTCTCTGCATAAGGCGGAGAGACTCTCATGGTCAAATATATGAGGTTTTAAAGCAGAAACCAATGCAGCAAGACCTTTGAAAATACCTTTTCTGAGTTTACTCAACATTATTCTTTGCACTACAGACAGAACAAGGAACTTCAGTTCCTTGCAGGAACTGAATTTGTTTATTTCATTAAATTTAAATTCACATGCCTGGCTAATTTACATTAATCACTCTGAGTGTCACCACTTATGCAAACCCTTGAGAGCTGGTCCCCTGGCCACCCGTGCCAGGGGTGCATCAGGGAGATGGACAGGCAGGGCTGGTTTAAATCCATCCTGCCTGATAGGCAGCCAGATATGTCCTTAAAGGGACCTTTGGACTGAACCAGCTGTCAGATCGGGTGCACAGCTGGCAGCCAGGAGACAAGCCTAGCTCTGCATTTTACAAATGCTTGAAGATACCCATTTTTTGTAGTTTTTCTTTTTTTTTTTTTTTAAACTACATTAGTCAGTGTTTTTATGTGTAAAAAATATACTAGCATGTATTTATTGATTTTCAGTTTTCCTTTTCCACGAAGTCACAATCACAGCCCTTGTTAGGTGAGACTTCATCAACAGGAGTTAAATCAGAGAGCAGAGTTAATGCTTAGTAGCTACTACCCAGTAGCAAACAGTGCCCAAGTAATCACGCATCTGCAAGGCATTACTTCCTAATGAAGTAATGATTTCCTTAGGGAGATATGTATAGGACAGCAATTAGCTTGTGTTGCTACTGTATGATTTCTAGTGAAGCTCCCAGCACCTGCTAGCTCTACCACATTGATCTGATTAATTGATACCACATGGGATTATTTGGGAACATGACTTGTCTTCCATAAACTGCCCTAGATCCTCATTTTCTCTTCCTGTACCGAGAGGTGTTAGGTGGGAGTTCTTGGTAAATCCAACATTATTTTGGGTAGCTGTGAGACTGAAGGGCCAATGTTGACCTTGCAACAGTCCTTTAAAAACTAATGAATCATCTTTTGTTGGATAGGTCACGGCTTTTAGGGGAATTTCCAGTTTGCCACAAGAGATGGGCGCTACATGAGCGCATGAGTGGGCGTGCTGCTGTGGGCTTCTGTCCAGTGCCACCATTTGGGCACTTGCTAGGGAAGATCACAGCCAAAAAAAGAAAATTCTGAGCTGTTCCTAGCTCCCTTTAGCTTTGTGTGTGTGCAGTGGAGGGCTTATATCAGAGAAAATGCTCTGGCAATAGATCAGGAGATCAGTACAGCCAGTGGACATGATGAGCTTCAGGCACCGTGGGCTTTTGGTCTGATACAATCGTTACTGGAGTGTTATTTGCCCTTTTATAGGGTATGAGTGTGTCACTTTGAATTTCTCATGCTTTTTTGCTGAAGGTTTAACTGAACATCATTTGCAATTCAAGATCTTTAAACTCTAGGCTTTGGCAGACTTAAAATGTTATTTGTTTTTAAATAGACATTAGTGCAGGAGTAATGCTTGCAAGCCTAGGGCCTGTACAGTGTTCTAACGCAGTGCACGTTCCTGCTCAAAACCAAGGCAATGCTTGTTGGCCGGACTTTACTGTCAAGGGAGTTTCCTATGTGTGTGTGGTTTGATGAGTCTGCTACCTGCTGCCATCAGCGGGATTGCTTTATTATGTGCGATTGATAGAGAGATTGCTAACTGACTTGAATTCTGATGAATTTTAAGGTGGTTTTTGTCCCCGGAGCTTACTGTAGGAGGTGATATTAGCAGGTCAGGAATGTTCTCTTTGAGGGAAGCAGCTCTCACTGTAGAGTATGTATGTAAACGTGGGCTGAAATCTGCTCTCAAGCCTTGGCTGTATTCAGCGCCAAGAACAAACTCTAGCTTCCAGCAGCCGTCTTGCTCGTATGACGGCTCAGGTCAGGAGCTGCTTTTGGCCAAGCCATTGCCCTCATGACAGCCTGCCTCCATCTGGAAAGCGCGAGGAGGCGGCTCTCTTTCAGGCCAATGCCACTGGCAATCAGCCACGCAGCCAACAAGGTGCTGGAGAAAGAGGAGGACGGTCTGTAGTGACCACGTCCTCCTCTGGCAGCAGTGATGCCGGCTGTATGGTGTGCTGGGAGATTGGTGCTGCACAGGCTCTCACCGAGCTGTTTTCCTGTGTATGGAGATAGGGGAGGCAGAGACCAAACTGTTCTGGCTGCTGCCTGGATTCAGAAAAGAGAAGATGTCAGAAACACTTTCTTGTGCAGCTGAGGTTGTTAAGCCGGGCTGTAACGCATAAACGGGCCAGATTCGATTTCTTTGAAGTCAGCGGGAGCTTTGCCATTAATTAAATAGCACTTGTTTTTAATTGGAACTGTTTTCTTACTCCTTTCTAACAAATTGTCTAGTACTTAAAACAAATCTGTCACCCTGTTGCTGGAGCGGGCAATGTTTTCTGACTGTACGAGCAGGTTAGCCTTCAGGTGAAGTGCATTTTCCAAGCAGACACAGCTATGTCTTTTGCCTGCAAGACACGTGTCATGGCTTTGATGTTGTGATAATCTGCTGTAAATATTTATTTTCCAGTAAACACACAAAAAAGAAAAAAATTAAAAAGAGGAGGAGATGAACTGTTATGTTTTTTTTTCTCCTGACCTCTGAGGTCACTTCAAAATGACAGAGAAGGACAATTGTTTAGAAGAGAATGCATTGAAATGCAGTCACTGATAAACATTGCTTTTTAACTGGTTTACTCATTATCAGTTGTACCTCCAAGAAAGCTCCACGTGTGTTTACTAAGAAAGGCTTTACTTTCCTTTCATCACTGCCTTCATCTCAGCCAAGTCACCCCCATTCCTTTCTCTCTGCAACCATGTAAAAAATGACATGTGGAAGAGTAGCTTCAAAGGAAAACTGGTCCTACATGGTTGAGCATACAAGTACCAGCACTTTTATGATTCTTCATTGAAATGTAACAGGACAATTGATTTCAAAGCAGTGCTTTGAAATCTGCCTCTCTCTGCGCCGATTCCTCAAAAATAGAGCATTAGCCAGTTTAACACCTAATGGTTTTGGTGTAATGTTTTGGTGTTGAGACATGATGGACACTAAATAAGTAACAGGATTGCTCTGAACACTCGGAGCTGCAAGTCTAATTCCAATTTCATGTTTTGCTACAAAATTTCAGACTGCGTTTTTGTGAAAATTAATAGTGCCCCTATCCCACGTGCTTCAGGAAGTGGCCTTTTCCTGATGGAAAGCCATTCCTTTCCAAGGCGAAAAGGACAACGTTTTTGCACAAACATGGATGAAACATTAAGTTGAGTTTGCACAAAGGTAGGACTACTATGTTTAAAACATTTACACCTTAAAGACAAAGGTGAAAGGTTAAAACTATCTAGACTAGAACATTTATGTTTTTTTAAAAGGGAATGTTGTAAAACCTTCAGAAATCTTTAGGTTCATTTGCAAGCCATAAGCCAAATTACTCTGACACAGTGTCTGTGTTCTGCATGGATCAGATGTGATACGTCCAAACAACTATATCAGTTTGTTTTTTGTCCCAGCGACTAAGAGAAGACCTCTTCCACTGAGCTCTTTGCCTTTTTGTTCCTGGAGCTCTGTGGCAGCCACTGTTCTTCTGCTCAAGCATCTAGAGATCCTTCGCTAAGCTGCTAAAAGGTTCTGGGTTTTGTTGTCAGTGTTGCATCACAGAAATCCTGATGTGGAGTTAGTTTCACCAAACATACCTTTAAAAAAAACCACAAAACAAAGATATAGCCTGCCCTACTCCCATAAAAACATCTTGCTGCTGTCTTCCTTCATCCATCATTGTCACTGCAGGAGCAGCCGTGGACTCGCCTGCTCCATTTTCTGTGCTGCTGGCCCAGGAATCGAGGTAGAATGTCTTTGTGGGATCTCGGATTTCTAAGAGATTAATGTGGCTTTAAATGAGTTTTATAGGTTATTTTTGCATATCATAAATGTGAGGTCACACCTGTGAATGAGAAGGTTGGGGCTTTTTTTAATATACATTTGAAATGTATTTAGCAGCATGCTATTATATCTACATATGAGCCTGGAATGGATGGTGCTGTTCCTGCAAGAGGGGCTGGGATCTTCAGGAGTTGATGCCAGGAGCACAGCTTATGAAATACTTCAGGAAATCAAAGCAATTAACATTTAAATCCAGATTTTCTGGAGAAGCATCCTTGTCTCTTGAACTCTTCTGTAAGAGCTGGATGCGTTGTAAACATGACATTCAGTTCACAGGTTTTGTTGGAGCTCGTGTTGCCTCTCCATCCCAAGGCCACCTGTGAGTTTGTTTCACCCTAGCTCATACACTAGTTATTGCATGACCAGCGGTGTGTATGTAACTTTTCCTGTTCAGGGGGAGGAATAAGGGGATGACTGTCCTCAGACAGTAAAGGTGGCTGTCCCAAATTGACCTTTTAAGCACAAGCACCAGGAAGAGCACCCTGGAAGCTGCTAGGTCTTCACTCTACAAATGTCCTGTTTTCCTGAACAGAAACACATGTTCTTCGAGTGTATTCCCACCAGTAACTTATACAGAAACAGAGAAATCTGGAAGAGCAAATGAAGTGTTTATCTTCTAATCTGTCCCCAAGAGTTTTATTCCTTTAACCCAGGTGGACCATTTCTCATTAACTATACAGTTGACATTCAGACTGCAAGCAGCAAGATAAGAACCGTGACCTGATAGTCAAAGATATGAGGACCACTAGTGATATTAATATCAAGAACATTTTTTTTTTAAATCTGATTCCTTATTTATATTTCAAAGATTTGCTTCTATTAGTCTCAACACTAAACCACTTCTGATTTTGGCGGGAGCAGTGCCTGACTTTAACTATTAAAGCATGGATTATCTTGGCGGTAGCTCTGACTCCGCAGATGCCTAAGCCCTGGAGAGAGTCATGCCTGCCATCTGGCCAGGCGTGGCAGGCGGCTGTGAAGTGCTTTGGTATTCCCTCAATGAATATTCATTTCAGCAGAAAATGCCTAAGCTGTCAGGGAGGTCCCCATGCCCACTGAGTTTGCTGTTGCTGTTTTCTCCATCACAGAGCACCCTTCACGCCGTCACCTGTCACGAGAAGGTGGTGGCTGTCCGGAAAGATCACACAGAATCGCTGGGAATGACTGTAGCAGGCGGAGCATCTAACTGGGAATGGGATTTGCCTATCTATGTGATAAGTGTCGAACCTGGAGGGGTTATCAGCAGAGACAGCAGGATAAAAACAGGTAAAAACAGGGGATTTTGAAAGTCTGCTTTAATTCAAAGGCTTCCTTTGAAAAACAGAGGGATAGTGAAAGAGCATCACACTCTGGCATCTTCAACCATCTCACAGATTTTGGGATGCGTCAGATTAGAGGGTCTCAAGTCAGCTACAAGAAAAGGTGTAATATGCTGCAGTAACCATCTCTGTGAAGTGGGATGTAGGCATATTCTGGTAGGAAAAAAAATAGTTTTTCACAGGAAAATGAGCTTGCATCACCATCTCCTAACTACTGAAATCTTCATTGTGCAGCCTTCATGGGTTTTTAATGTAAATTTTTGTGCTAGTTTGTCATATCATTCATGGCTTTGAAAGAAATATAAAGCAGCAGAATTCCCATCATATATGAAGCAATGTTAGTGCCTTGTGGCTCAATATCATGTCTGGAAACATTGGCTTCATAACTCCATTTGGTTCTTGATGTAACAGAGTGATAAAATTAATAGCTTCTCCCCCTCTGCATGAATAAGCCTTTAGAGTAAGACGAGGAGCATACTTTATCAACGGGTTTTGCGGGAGTAGGTAGGCAGTAGAGGAATGGTGAAACTCAGTTTTCAGGATGTTACATCTCCAAGAGCCAAGTACCTCAGTACCCTGCATCCAGCAACCACAAAGCTTCTTGACCCCTTGCCCTTCATCCCTTACACTCAGCTTCAGCCCCGTCGCTGCCCAGAAGCTGGAGGGAAATCCTGAGTGCGAGGGAGGCGAAGGCACCCGAAAGTGGGGCAGAATAGCTGCAGCCTAGCCAAGCCCCACGAGCCTGGGTCGCAGCACCCGGCACTGGCGCACGTGGGAACCTCTCCTTTGCGGGAGCTATGGCTGCTCATCAGAAAACATGTAAAAACATGACAACAGGAGCAAACCAGCAGGTTTCCCCTTTCCTCCTGCTGGGAAATGACTGCCTCTCAGTGGGAAACATTTTCCAAAAAATATTCATCATGAGGCAGCATGGAAAATTCAGCCTCGTTAATTTGATAAAATTAGAAACAAATGAATACGTGATGTTATAACAGCGCCATAAGCCTCCATGGTTTAGAGCAGCCCTTAGGCTGTTGTCTGTCTCATCGGGGCAGACCACAAGAAGAGGTTAATGTTCACATTGCACTGCTTGGACTGCCGGTGAATACAGCCCCTGCCTGGAGGAGCACGCAGGCGAAGCGCACAGGACACCCAGGGAAGCCCTGGCGTTGGAGCGTGCCACGCAGGGTAGCGGAGCATGGCACCGTGGCTGCTTGCATTACATTAATGATGTTTTTATTGTTCTCCTTGTAGTAATGGAGGTCATCTTTGCATTTTTCTCTGAAGCTGCTGTGCCTACATTATAAATAAGGCATACAGAAAGATGTTTTGGCTTGCAGCCATTCAAACAGGCATTAACATTAAAATAATAATACGTTACTCCGCAAAGAAAACTTTACGAAAAGCCAGCTGGAGAGGCAGTCCTCAGCTTAGGGAGCGCTGGGAGAAAACCACCTTTGAGCTTTCAGGTTTCAAGTTCAGGTTGAGTACAAAAGTTGTTAGCTGGAAGTGGGCTTTGGAGACCTGGACTAGCATCAGTTGCCCGAACCAAAGCTTGTTGGTACAGCAGGAGCCCAGCTGTGCCGTTCGGCTCCGGATGCAGGACGTGACGTGACAAGAAACCAGAACCAAAGCCTCCGTCCAGCCCGGCGATGCTCCTGTGTACAGGGATCTAGGCCCTTCCCTCATGCCTGTGGCATGTTTACTAGCATATGCTTCACATCCACATTAAATGATAGGATTAACAAACAGCCTCATCAGGCAGCAAGTTCTTGGCCGTGGCTTTGACTCGCTTGTTCGTGGGGGTGGGGAGGGGATCCTGGAAACACTTGTAGGGTTTTTTATCATCCGTTTTATCGGTCTCAGGTGACATCCTCCTGAACGTGAACGGGATTGACCTGACAGGGGTCAGCCGGAGCGAGGCCGTCGCCCTGCTGAAAAACACCAACTCGTCGGTGGTGCTCAAAGCCCTGGAGATGAGAGCATGCGAAGCCCAGGAGGAGCAGGGCCGCCTGCCGCCCCCCGAGGCCACACAGGCGACCTCCGAGAGCAGCGAGTGGTCGCCTTCCTGGGTTATGTGGCTGGGGCTGCCACGGTAAGTCCACACATTGCATCCTCTTGCTGAAGGGGAGTGGGAGGAAAGATTTGTATTTTCTGGCAATTCTTTCTTTTGGCTTGATTCACTGCACTGACATCTTAATTAAATCCAGGCTCTGTCACAGACTTGACTCTAAATACCTCCCTTTTGTAAATGGGTATGTGTACATGGAAAAATAGACACGCAGATCCCCTTGCAAGGGAGGAAAGGATCCTGAATTGTTCCAGTCTTGAAAATGCATCTGGCACTTAGAGTGAAAGGAAAAGCTTGCAGGGATACAGGAGCTTGCTGAACTGGGGTCTAGGCTCGACCACCCTGCAGAAGGCAGAGCTACCCCTCCTGCAGCTCTCGAGCTACATAGCCCTTCTCCTTAGCCAAATCCAGCTGTATTGTTTGACTTTGCCCAGATGTTGCAAAGTGCGTGCCGTTGGCCGGTATCTCCGAATCACCTCTTTTAACCCCACCCCCGACTGAAAGAAGTACATTTGTCATACACAGGAAGCAGCTGTGTTGTCGTTTCAGTAAGGATAATAAAAGCCACATCGCATGTCGTTAAGTTCTCTTAAACATGCTCGGCGTGCAGGGTGTATACCTGCAGCTTCAGCGACATTTTGTAAAGTACTAAATGAGGACATGTTGTGAATCTGTGAATACGTGAAGCTACCATCACACAATTGAAACTGGTATTCAATTTTAAGGAATGAAAAATTTAGCTTACAAGTTACTTTTGCCCATGCTCCTAACCGTGGCAGCAGTTCAGAGTTTCTCTTTCTCTTTTATGGGAGGGCATGAAAAGATGGTCTGCAGAAGAGATGGGCACAGAAACTTTTGCTCTAGGCACAGTTTCAGGAATCCTCTTCATTTCCCAGTCTCACATAGCAGGTTAGATGCTTTCCCTCCTTCTGGCTTGAGCTGTTTTGAGCTCATTCACCTTGCAGCAAGGTCTGCTGTGAGGGCCAGGTGTGTTTCAGGGCTTGAGCTGAGGCTAATGACTGTGTAAGTGCTGAAGCACTGCAAGAGCAGAAGGCAGGCTGTGCATCTGTCACCCACAGATGAAAGGTTCCTCCTCCAGTGGAGAAGACTATGTCCTTATTCCTGTGAAAGAAAAGCAGTAAGAAGAAAAAGCAGTAAATGGATGTCCCATAACTTGCTACCCAAGGCAATGGTAAGCTTTTCTCACCCAGTCTCGCTGCAGACAGGCAGGCCCAGGGAGGTCCTCATTCCTGCTCGCTGCTTCTGCACCCCTGAGCTTGACCAGCAGCATCGTGAAGGCGCTGGAGCATGGGTAATGCTCCCAGCAGAGAGACAGCAAGCAGACTAGAGACCTTATAGATGCTGCAATCTGCAATGCTGAGTCTTGCCTTCAATCGCCATCCATTGCTAGATGGACTGAAACAATTGCACCCTGCCTACGCCTGCCCTAACCCCACCTTCGTTGGGCTGTATAGAGAACCTGAGCTGACTGGTCATCATCTCCTACCCACAGCTGCCTGAAGTCCCCATGTCCTCAGCAAGGTGATGGAGATGAAGGACAGAGCTCCACAGTAGTGCAGGCTTGCACCCAGGGTTCACATCAGTCAGTTCCACTTTGCAGTTCGGGAAGAAAAGGTGTTTTTGCCATTTTAAAAGCAGTCTCTAAGATCACTCTGTCCCCTCTCCTCCGACGGCTGCGTGTGTGAAGGCATTCCCACCCCTTTGGTCTGAAGGAAAATCAGCCCCAGTGTCAGCAAGGCTGAAGACAGGAGTTCATTGTAACTCTTTCCCCAGCTGCGACGCCGTGCACAGAGCACAGCGCAGCCCTTCTCCACCAAAGAAAAGTAGGGGGATTGGTATGCTGAGCTGGTACGCTGC
Organism: Gymnogyps californianus; assembly: GCF_018139145.2. Taxonomy (NCBI): domain Eukaryota; kingdom Metazoa; phylum Chordata; class Aves; order Accipitriformes; family Cathartidae; genus Gymnogyps; species Gymnogyps californianus. Next base: position 30,597,637 of record NC_059474.1, on the reverse strand, counting down.
TCTGAACATCAGACTAAGACAGGGATCAACACTGATTAGACATGACAGTAAGAAAGGTGCATTGCATCCTTATTAGTAGCCAGTTGGTTGAGTAGGGGCATGTGAGGATCAGGTTTGGGTTTGCTCATTAGGTATTATCAGACCCTTCAGTCTTCCCCAACATGAGTGTGCTTACCCTTTTACTCTTGTACTGATTCTCCAGGGCCCACATCAGATATCTGGAAGTCCTTCAACAAGTTCTCTGACTAGGATGTGTATCACATATTAACTCATTTTGCTCCAGTCTGAGCATTTAACCTTTCCCTGTCTGACTTTCAGTTTGCTTTTGGCAAGGATCACATCCCACTAGATCTCAAGGTATTGCCAGCAGTCTCACAACGTTTACCAGGCTGTTAGGGGAAACCATTCTCTGTCCAAACAGACGTCTGACAGGTCCGTCTTGGCAAAGGTGCCTGATATGCAACTATGGGGCAAGATGGTGAAGATTCACTTACCTTAATTGAAACCATTCACCAGAGGGACTGCTCCTAGATACGTGAGTCCAAGAACATTTGGTACAGCTGATGGAAAAGTAGAAATGTCAAAATCATGATTATACAGGATCATGCAAGGTACTTGGGAAGATGGGTAGGGCGGGACACACCTATGTAAGAAAAACTGAACAAATAGAAAAGGCAGTAAAACTGGTAGGCCAGGAACAGGCACGATTAAAAAAAGAGGCAGCTGGATGGTGGCTTCTTTAAATTCTGTCGAGAAGGGAAAGATGTGGCTCTAGACAAGCCATGGCAGTCCAGTGCGAGTATCTGTTCACAGCAAGCAAGGCGGGGAGCGCAGAGGCAGCCTGACATCGTGACTTAGAGTGGGATGCTCAGGCTCAGGAAACTGAAGGGAAAGGAGAGTCTTTCCTTTTGTGTTCCAAAAACATGGAGTTTTGATGAAAATCCTGCGAAGGATGGTCCCATAAAATGTGCTGAGTTGAGCTAAACACTAGAGGATGTCTACAGATGTCTGTCTATGACTGATGAAGTAGAAAACAGGCTAAAGTTAATAGTAGTTACATGATTAAAAATACCTTCCTCACTTTTGAGGCTGGTGTACTGTAAATGCCTAATTCTCCATACTAGCACAGAACTTGCCCCTTTCCCAGGGACTCCATACTTGTTACAGAGATGGGCACAGACAAGAGACACAAATATTGAGAGTTAGGGAATTATATCATTTTTCTGGATCAAGTCAGTAGCAGCAGAATCAGACAGGTTCTCTGACTCCTTACACCAAAGCTCGAAGCCTTGGAAAAGCCATCTTGCATAATTTAACATTTGTGGATCTCCTCACTTAAATTTCGGCCCTTTCCTTGTGAGATCTTAAAAGTGGCTTTGGTCATTTTTGTATGGCTTGATAATACATAAACAACTCCTCTGTTCCTTCTGTAGTACAATTCAATATGTGGCAGTTATAAAATAGACACACATGTGCCTCTGACGTCTGTCAAAACTTGGCCCGCATGCGAGCTGAGGGGCTGCGGGTTGGGTGTCGGGCGGAAACCGTGATGCAGGACCTTAAGCATTCCCGCTCGAAGACTTATTTCAGGGTTGCTAATTTAATTGTTTGTTGTTGAAGAAGGCAGGTCTCCTTTATTGTTGGAGGGAAAACTTGTTGTGAAGCATGCTCAAAGGAAATAATGTGGAGCAGCTGGTTGTCGTGGTTTAACCCCAGCCAGCAACTAAGCACCACGCAGCCGCTCACCCCTCCCCCTTCCCAGTGGGATGGGGAGGAGAATCAAAAAAAAAAAGGTAAAACTCACAGGTTGAGATAAGAACAGTTTAATAACTAAAGTAAAATAAAATATAATGCTAACAATAATAATAATAAAATAAATAATAATAATTGTAATGAAAAGGAATATAACCAAAAAAAGGGTGGGGGGGAATAAAACCCAAGGGAAAAAACCAGTGATGCACAATGCAGTTGCTCACCACCCACTGACCAATGCCCGAGCTGTGATCCGCCCCTCCCAGCCAACTCCCCTCAGTTTATATACTGAGCGTGACATTCTATGGTATGGAATATCCCTCTGGCTAGTTCAGGTCAGCTGCCCCGGCTCTGCTCCCTCCCAGCTTCTTGCACACCTGCTTGCTGGCAGAGCATGAGAAACTGAAAGATCCTTAACTCAAGGTAAGCGCTACTTAGCAACAACTAAAAGACATCAGTGTGTTATCAACATTATTCTCACACTAAATCCAAAACACAGCACTGTACCAGCTACTAAGAAGAAAATTAACTCTATCCCAGCTGAAACCAGGACACTGGTGAAAAGCGTTCCCCCAGCCCTGTGACATTTCTTCTACCTTTGCTTGTTTTCTTGCTCTCCTTTCTTTGCTCTCCTCACATTTCCTTCCCCGAGCTAGCACTTAAAATACTTTATAGATCATCCTGTCATAACATTTACAAACATTAGTACTTTACACAAGTGCTTTTCTTCATCTGCAAAGTGAGATGAGAAAGACAGGAGGTGGCCAAAGTCATTCTGCAAACCAGGGGCAGATCTGGACGTAGAACATGGAATTAAGACAGAAACTCCCCCAAATTAACTCCATCCAGGCTGTAGGGCTCTGATGGGAGCAATTCTCAAATATGACTGTACTCCACTGCCACTTGTCTACTGTAACGGGGCAGGGGGAGGGAGTCATGCTTTTCGTACCTGTTATTGCTGAAGTCCTCCTGAAGTCGGGCTGGTTTTCATTCCCAGAGCATACTCACACTTCGTGAAAAGCAGCAGGGCATTGTATATTTAACTACTTGAAAACAGGCACTTTTAAATTCTTTGTGCATCCGTAACTGATGCTTAGTTGTAGTATGTCTTACGATAGGACCCTGTGTCTAGACACTGTTTATCCTCAAATCTTGAATCTGAGGCAAGTTCACACATAAATTACTCCTTGTCCTCAGCTTTTGGAGTATTTACAGAGAGAGGCAGAAGACTGTGAGCCGCTCTCTTCCAAGGCAGAAGACGGTTCTCCTTGGACCGGTTGCAGTTTAGTGGGTTATGGCAGTTTAACTGGGTCAAAATGCGCAGACTGGGGCTTTCATTACCACAGAGAAGTAATCTGCTCAAACATGCTAAACATCTTCGGATGACGCAAGTACTTATTTCATTTTCTCTCTGTGGCACTTTCTAGCTTGTCTTTATTACTACACAGCCGTAAACAGACCCAAATGAACGAACTCCCTTGGGGCTGCTCTTTGCTCAGGCAGAGCAGGCATCTCTGCTTATGTACTAAACTGTTCGGAGCAAGCAGTACCCACGCTATAGATAGCTCAGCTTTGCGCACCCTGCCTCCCAGCATCCTTTTCACATTTCTGACAGCACTAAAGAAGAGCTGATGGCTGGTGCACTGCCATGTTTACACCCTCTATCCCATGGGATGGAGATAAGGAAACATCAATTTAAAACACCACCTAGCCACTCCTATTCTGTCAAGAGTCAATCTCTAGCTATGGCCAGTGTGATGGGTTGGACCCAGCCTGCACCAAGCACCCGCACAGCTCAACACGCCCAGCAGGATGAGAGAAAATAGGAAGAATGAGAGTGAGAAAACTCATGGGTCAAAGTAAAGACAGGGAAATCACTCACCCGTTGTTGTGGGCAAAACAGACTTGGCTTGGGGAATTTAACTTAAAACATTTAATTACCATTTTGGGTATTGGGAAACAAAGATGACAAACAAACATGTAAACACTTTGGGAAAACCCCTTTCCTCCCCTTTTCCCATACTCTGCTTCACTGCAGCACCTCTCCGCCCACCTTCCTGGTCTCCCCTGCCTTGTTGTCACAGCAGGTTACACCCTGTCCCTTCGCTGAGGCAAAAGGCAGCACAGGGGGTTGGAGTTAGGACAGAGTAGTTGCTCTCTGCTGCTCCTTGCTTCCCATGCGTTTCCTCTGCTCTGGCAGAGAGAACAATCCTAATGCGAGTACGCTGTGTCTATTTTACTTAAATTTAGCATACACTTTGACAGCAAATACATATTTATGCTTTCTGGACGGATGGAGACTGTGTAACCAATAACCTTACAGACTGTATGTGCAGAAGGCATGTAAGCTTTGTTTGTCTTCATCACATTTTCTTCTCATGTCTTCACCTGCTCAGCTACTTCTTTTCTATGGCATTAGGATTTAGCTGATCACCTTTCAATTTCAGCAACGTCCTCAAGGCAGTGAGCACAGCACCAGGCATCAGAGACCCCTGCCCCCCAAAATCAACACTAGGTAATAGCACTAACGGCTGAATCCTGGCATCGCTTGGTCATGACCTTGATAAGTACCATCAAACATAGAGGGTTTAAGTGATTTTGCACATTGAAGAAGTCCACAGATGGTAAAGTAATAATGCCTGGCTGCTGAGGAGAGAAGCAAATATGTCACACCTGTTTCTTACATTAGCAGCCAGTGAATTCTTGTGCAAATATTATATACCTACCATCCTGGCAGCAGGTGAATATTTGTAGGTCCTTGGAGACTAATCTAGTATTACTATAAAATCTTGCTGTGAAACACAGCAAAAGCATTATTTGACAAATAAAATTTTAAAAAACCTACACATATTGGTCTTTAAGATAAAGTTATTTATCCTTTTACAGAAGAAGTATCAGCTGTTTCTTAGAAACCTAAAGAGTCTCTGAATAGAGCTTGTAACAGTGGCTTGCTGTAGACCAGCCTATAATTTCAGATTTGGAATAGCAAAAGAATTTTCAGGCTCTTCAATCATTCCTGGCTACACCGCTAATGATGAGTGGGTTAAGTACCAACGACAGAAATTTCTGTTGCTAACTAATTAAATTAATTTGGTTTTTTCCTGCTTGGTTAAAAAAAAAAGAAACAAAGCAAGTATTGAAATTAATGTACCCCGAGCAATAGGCAAAGCCTCAGAGTCTAATAACCTTACTACTCTTGCTTTTCCCTATTCCTTGTGTCAGCTAAGCTCTGACTCAGCATAACTTACACTATCATAAAATACATTCAAAAGACAAATGGAGGGAGAAGCAGATTTCAGGTCTCTTACCATAAAATCTTGTGTTAAGCATCATAATGAGGACAAGCTATCTTCCTGACAGCACTCTCAGTACTCTAAAGCACTGACTGATGTGGATAGGCTTCTCTCGTCTTCCATGCTGCGACTTACGACGTTATGTGACAAGAAAAGCTTCTTCCACTGATACTCTTTTTTGTGTCATCTCTGTGATTTTTGTAATTCTGGCTCACTTCATTGGTCTTGAAATTATTTAGCTTTGACATGCACCACAGTAATAAATGCCTGACCACTTTTGACACAGTTAGTCACATACAGGCTCTTATCTGGAAGATAAAACAACTCACTGGACTGTACAAGGTACGTGAAATAGAGTTCCTGGAATGATGGTTTACAAATATTAAATCCAGTCTGTTAAGTGTTTTTCTCCATCACTTTCAATGGCAACTAGATCATTTGCATAAATTCTTACCCTATGAAACAACTTCTTTAATATTTTAACCCCAAGATTACCTAGTAATTTTACTTTCAGGATAACTAGTTGTGGAAAGCAGCACTACAAAAACAGAAGGGAAGTGTAGCTGTCTAATATAGTGGAACTTTGGTGCTATTTTGCATCTTCAAAACACTCTACGGGTATATGAAAAGGCAGATTCATCAGAATCTAAAGTTCACTGTAAGACATTTAATTAGACTGGTTTGTTTCAGGTATTTGTACAGCTGCAAAGAAATCGTATTACGAAGAAATACATCTGGAAGTCTTGGCTTCAGCATCGTAGGAGGTTATGAAGAACATACTGGGAATAAACCATTCTTTATCAAATCCATTGTTGGGGGAACACCAGCATATAATGATGGCAGAATTAGGTAATGATAACTATCTAATGAAAAGTAGCATTTAAGGAAGTCTTTAATCTAGTTCATTTGTGGTTTTTTTTTTTTTTAAAAAGTTTTCATTAAGACAGTGTAGGGGGGAAAAAAGGACTCATTCATACAGAACTAACTCTGACAGATCTGGAAATAGGACGTAAGTCTCCTAAACTTTAATAGATTCGCCTTCATAGTAGAATGCTTTCAGATGTCCAGCAATCACTAGTATATGAGTATGTATAAAGGTAAGTCAGTTTTATCTCTGGGGTAGCATAAAGCATGCCAGCACAGAGCAGCTTTCCCACATCCCCAGTTCAAAAAAAACCCAACCAACCAACCTTCCCTGCAAACACCAATACAATTTAAGAGAGTAAATGCACAATTATGGAGCAAACTTAAATCAATTAAGAAGTCTTAAAACATAGTTTGTTCAGAACACAGATCATTCCCATCTGAAAGAACTATATCCTATTTTCTTTATAATTAATTAGACATATTTGAAAGTTGTAAGGAAAAAGAAAAAACAAGCGAAGTATTTTCACCTGCTTTATTCCCTTATTCATGAACAGCAGTTAGCCAGAAGGAATAGTAATACTCATTTCTACCCCTTCCTCTCAGCTTTAGGACATGCTTTGGCATTTACACACATTTAAGATAAGAAGTCACCTTGTTTAATTGTTCTCTCATATTTGCCTTTGGTTTTTCAGATGCGGTGACATCCTCCTTGCTGTCAATGGCAGGAACATATCAGGAATGATGCACGCCTGCTTGGCAAGGATGCTCAAAGAACTGAAAGGAAAAATTACTCTCACAATCGTGTCCTGGCCTGGCACTTTTTTATAAAACAAGGCTTCACGGAGAGTACGACAAGTAATTTAACACAGAAAAAAGAAAGGAACATCAGTCTTTGCTTTTTGGGGGGGTCAAGTATGTGTTTATAAAGACAAGGTTTGTGAAATTTCAACCTGCATGTCAATAGAAGTCAAGTTTAGGCAAAGCAGGGACACCTGTCAGAAAATCACTTCAGAGTGATTTAAGCTACAGACTTAAGTCTTTCCTTCCTCGTGTTCTTAAGGGTTTTTTGATATATATATTTAATGCATTATAATAATACTGAAATTTAAGGAGCAGCAGCTCCTGCCCACCCACTTTATTTTGATTTACAAAAAGAAATCCTTGAATAACTTACGGAAAAATTTCTTGCAATTTTTCTAGTTGCAAAAATCAGGTGAAGGTTTTTATCCAACACATTAATAGCACTTTTGATTATGTGTACCTTTTCATGGTCAGCATGAAGCTGGTATTTTCAAGACTTTCAAGTACTGTTTGTTAGTCTGTAAAACTGTGAATTAAATTTCTAAAATAATTAAAAATAACTGTAACTGTGTACTTGTACAGACATTATTTTCATCCAAAACCAAACAACCCAGTTTCCCTGGTATGTTTTGATTAATACTATTAAATCTAGGATTTTTATATAGAATTATTGTTTTTAAGGAATTACACTGCACCCTGCTAATACCATCAAGTAAGTCTTCTAAATAGCACCCTGACAGGGCAGTACAATTTTTGCAGGACTGCCATGCCAATCACACTGTTCTGGATTGAGTAAATCTGAAAGTGATGATGGTCTTATATTTTTCTTAAAATCATTCTTTGCCTTTCTCTGCAAATTACCCATGTTTCAAAGTCCTATTTTTTTCTCACAAGCTAGCAATGGGAAGAGGATATGTTTGTTAATCTTTATCATGTTAAGGACAGCTGTTCCCCTAGAACAAAGACTAAAATGAACTTTCTCTTAAGCCACTGAAAAGCATCAGGGATGATTATCCAGCTTAATTCACCCTTATGCACCCACACAAATCAGACATAATTACAAAGTGTATGATCACCACACTCAGTGTTCCATCAGACTAAGAACAATCAGCACCTTTCCCAGTTTCCCTAATTTTTTTTCATTTTACCTTAGTCCAAGGTTCTTGAAAAGTCTGCAATTCCTGCCTGTCCCTGTAGTAAAGGATGACCTCTTCAAATATGAACTCCGAAAGCTATACTAATCCCACACTGTTCCAGACGTTGGTATATAATAAAGTGAATGCACACTGTTTCTAAGGTCAGTAAAAGAATGACCTTGCCACTGGCTTATGAAAAAAGGAGACAATTTAATACAAAGAATTTAAGCCCTACGTATATTGTAAGAGTATAAGCCTCTAGCTGTAAGATGCTTTCCCACTGTTTCTTAAAAGACGAAGTCAGTCCAGGAATCTTAACATGAAAAATTCATTCTTTTATTTTCAAAAAAACCAAAGTAACCTTTGATTTCAAACTAACAGAACAAGATTATGAGCAAATTATTTTAATACCCAGAAAAATAACAAGGTTTATAGTAATCTATTTCTGGCACTAATATATATGCAAGTAGGCAAAAATCACACAAGCCTATTCTGCAGGGGCAGCTTCAGTGTTTTCCTGTTCAGGAGCAGGTTCACTGCTGGCTTCTTTTCCTTCTTTGCTTCTTTTGGATTTTTTGTGTTTGTGCCTTCTGTGGCTGTCCCCTTCTTCACTGTCGTGACGACGTCTGCTGTTACTACATAGAGAGAAAAAATACCTCAAACAATTGCATGACACTTCAGGCCCTATTTAATTAGAGAGTACCAAAAAAACCAGCCTTTGCATTCGTATTTGAAAACTGGCACCTGCTCCTGTTCCAACCCATATAGTATTTGGATGTCAGCACCAAACTGAATTTTTCATGGAATGGTACATACATCCACCCATCCTGTACTTTTTGTTGGGAAATTGGAATGATTTTTCACATTTGTAACCCATATTCTAATAGCAATACTTTTAATAATGTCATGTCCCTATTGGCATCCCTTAATGGTTTAACATTCTTATTGACCCCATTCGCTGGACTTAACCTTTATTTCTAACTTAAAAAGGATCAAGTTGAAAAATTTCTATCAAGTGACCATGAGGGTTATTTTACTTACTAAGAATCATTGTTGAGTTCTTACTTTAATGCTGCTGAATGTCAGCTTCACTCCACCTCTTTCTGACCCACCATTTTTACCCTTCTTTCCCCAAATTCATAACTTCTGTTCACTAGCTAAGACTGTGACATACATCATTCAATATGAAGTTACCCAGGGCCAACATTGCTTTTTGCCTGTCCACGTTTTATATGGTGGACTTGTTCCAAGTAGTACATATAAGTGTTTACAGTCTTTCCACAAAACTCCAGTTTGTTTGGGGTTCTTCTAAAAGTTTACTTTATTTTTTTAAACTGGTCAAGTCTTTCGTATCCTATTAAAAAAAAAATCAAACCTTCGAGATGACTTGTGTCTAGTCTCTTCTTTCTCTCTGTGTCTCCTGTCTCTGTGTCGGTCTTCTTTCTCTCTACTTGTTCTATGGCGGTCATAGCCTCTTTCTGCATAGTCTCTGTATCTGTATCGTTCTTCATCACTGATTAAAAAAGAAGTTATTTTCAGGACAGTAACACCAAGCAGTATATATATTAAAAAAAGAAATTCTTACACACTGTCAAGATAAATGGCAGAAAAATCTTAATGTTGCTTCTGGGTTTCTAAATGAGATCCACAATGTATGCTAAAAGGACACTAAAGCTCTTCACCTTACACACTAGACTTCTGTCATTAATGCAATTTTGAAAGGGGATTGTTTAATAAAAATGAAAGGAAAAAAGAATACAACAGTGTCACATTAAGTTTATACAGGAGTTATCAAGTAGTTAGCTTAAACCTATATCTAGCTGCAAACAAAGTACAATCCTACATAAACTTTAGTAATGTTTTCAGATCAGTGTGTAACACTCAACACTTATCATCACACTTTTTTACTATTATACCATTTGGGTAAATTAAATTAAATTTTGGTATAGCTGATCTATTTCCTTACATCAGCTACAAGAAAGGAAAAGCTAGGTGCAAAAGGACTGAGAGTAAAATATACTCAATGTTTTGGGTTGCTTTTAAAATTAATTTCTCTCCAGTGCCAATGCTGTCTGTACTTCTGCTCCTCTCTTGGATTACCATGAGTGCTGCCCTGCCACAATGCTGGTAAAAACCCCTAAATATTACAGGCTATACAAGAATTTAAAGGCTTTACTTAAGAACGTACTTTCATATTTTGACTTGATGAAAAGGGCAGTTCTAAGAGTTTAGTGAAATTTTAAAAAATTTCAGTAGTAAGTATCTATAGATACTGCTCTCTGTAGTATATGTAGTATCTATAGTTAGCCAACATCACTCAAATGCTACATTAGCATAGCTTAAAAAGGCATGCTCATTTTATCATTTCTCTACCAAGAAAATCCTACCCACATATAGTGTCCAGTATCGTTTAACAACGAGACTTCAATACAAATGAACTTACTGTAACTATTTATATATCATATGAAGTCCTCATAACCATAGTTTGGAAGATCCCTACCAAGTCGTAAAGAAAGGCACAATGTGACCAGGTTTTCTGAGGCAGTAATTAAAAAAGGTAACAATTTAGACATTATTAAGCTGACAAAAGCCAAGTGTTTCATCGTTTCTGTCTTTGCCAACATCTACCATAAAAGAAAGTCTCTTCCCGAGGTCCCTGACAGCAGCAGAACAGATCAGACAGATCACACAAGGAGAACAGCTCAAGCCTAAAGAGATTTCTCATGTCCTGGAGCAGTGACAACTTAGATCAAAACAATTTTATCTGCCATAACTTGCATGCTGTGGCCATTCCCCAAGTGAAGACATTACATTAGTGATTATTACAGCTATGCATGAAAACTCAGAGCGAGAAGGGGGAATGCCTGAAGCAACAGCACTAGTCTTTCTATGAAACTCTGTATGATTATATCATGAAGCAAATTTCAAAAATTAGCAATTTAAGACACTGTAGAGAAGCATCAAACACCCTGCAGAAAATCCTGTTTTTCTAAGGGACATTAAAAATATTCACGCATCAAAATCAGGAAAACTACAGCTACTACTAAAGAACTCAAAGTTATGATTTGTCACTGAGTAATATGACTGCATTGATTAGTGCCTGTATTATTATAAAATCTTATAAATGTTATAAGATTTTATAATGCACTTGTAACTACAGATCTGAGAGTAAGCTGATCGAATCCTGCAAAGTACATTTGTGACAGATCACAGAATCACAGAATGGTTGAGGTTGGAAGGCATAACTGGAGGTCATCTGGTCCAAACCCCTGCTCAAGCAGAGCCACCAGGACCACCAGTTGCCCAGAACCATGTCCAGATGGCTTCTGGATATCTCCAAGGATGGAGACTCCACAACCTCTCCAGCCAACCTGTGCCAGTGCTCAGTCACCCTCAACAGGCATCATGCCACTATCACTTCTCTTAACTACTGTCCCCTCTTAAGACAAAAACAAAATTCAACTGCATCAAACGCTTTTTTTAAAGACTATGTTAAATCTAACATGTCTCTCCCACAAGAAAACCCTACAACAGAGACACATCAACTTATAAAAAATGAAGGCAGTACAGCCACAGAACATGAATTCTGATCATACTACTCCACAGTCAGCTTAAGGAAACCTAGGTTCTAAGTCCAGGGTGTGAAAATAAATCCACTTGCTCCACTGAGATGTCTAAAACCCAGACAGGTAAACTAAAGCAGTTGGGGGTGGGGGGAAGGGAGAAAATATATCCCAATCTTACAATGCTGAAATCTCAAGTCCTATGCCTTTAACCTGTTTCTATCTGTAGTGATCATTTACCGTTGTTTTACCCTCAAATTTCCACTCTACTATCGGGGAAGGAGGGAAGTGTAGGGGAGACATTTACAATCCAAGTCCCTTTCTACTGAGCATTTCTTCTCACAAGAAACTAACTCAGCTTCAGGGAAAGGGGTAAAACCAACAATTAGAACAGTTTTCTTACCAAATGTCACAGAAAGATGAAGGTTGGTATCAACTGCTAGTTTCTAGGACAAGCCATACTGAAGAGAAGACTAGCCTAGCTTACATAGCAGTTAGTTTTGCAGTTCAGAACGATAGTCTTCATTTGATCTATGTTTGAAGTGTGTCTTAACTTGGTGTGTAAAAAAGCAGCACCATAAAGACAGCATGTGCCTGGTGAAGTCTAGTTACAAAGCTCAGTTTTAGAATATTTAAAAAAAAGGATAATGTTAAAAATAAAATTAAAATTAGTTTCTGAAATCTACCAAAAGTTATAACCAAAGGTAAAGTCTGATTTGATCAACAACTGAAAATTTTTGTTAGATGTGGGATTCCTGTATTAACACACCTTTAAAGTGCCACTAGTCATCACAATTTTAGGAGCCTTACATTTCTGCAGGCTTGCAGGGACAGAAAAAGGTAGAACCAATTCAACCACAGTTTACTCCCAATATCTGATATTACTTCCCAGAACTAACATTTTGGTGATCAGTATCTAATTAAAAAGTTAAAATTAGAATGTCTAACACTGCCTTCTGATGAGCTTGCCATAAGAAATCAGATGGCTGCCTGTTGACTTACGGCTTGGTTTCAAAGCTGAGATCCACAACCTTTCACATGAACCCACAGTCTGCATTTGCTCTGTTACACAACTATTTTAAAACACTCTAGAAAAGGTTAAGAATATTATTGATACTCCTTTTTAAACCTTATTTTGGCAAACTACTAAGGAACCATGACAGCTTGTAAGTGTGTCTGAAAATAAACAACCTTTCTATCAGTAAAGTAAAAAAATCAGCTTGCCAAGTCCAGTATGTTGGGAGCTTTCAGGAACAGGAATAAATGCCATGTACCCAATGTTACACCAGTGATCTCCTCCCCATTTTGTATCTGGGCTTACGTTACAGTTATCGAAGCCTTCCAGGGACAGCCTTGAGAGCACTACAACCTTTGACTTGTGGAAGAAGACCTGTGCTTTTCTGGCAAAGAAGCCCCAAACCAGTCCAAACCATAAAATCTTCGTTCTCTACACCTTTGGTTACTTTTTCAGAACAGACTACAAGCTATTAACTTCACAAATCAGGAGATCTCACTTTGGTAGAGATGTCTAACTTCTGATAACTGTATTCAAAAAACTTTCCCATGTATTCAAAAACCCTTCAACAAAGAATCACAGAAGGATTTAGGCCGGAAGGGACTTCGTGGAGTCACTTGGGCTAACTCCTCCTCAACACAGGGCTAACTCAGAAGTCTAATCAGGTTGCTCAGGGCCTTGTTTAGTCAAGTTTTGAGTATCTCCTAGGCTTGAGATTCCACAACCTCTCTCTGCAACCTGTCTTACCACCTGATCACTCCTTTGGTGATTATTCCCCCCTGCATCCCCCCCTGCCATTTGGAATTTCCCCTGCTGTGACATTTAACTATTGCCTCTTGTCCTTTCTTTGTGCACCTTGAAAAAGAGCCTGGTTCTATCTTCTCTGTAACCACCCATTAGGTAGTTGAAAATAGCCTTTAAGAATCCTCCTCATCCTTCTCCTTTCAAGCTAAACAAAGTCCATCCCCTTAGCCCTGCTAACCACCTTGTCAGACGTCCACTGGACTTTCCAGTCTGTCAATGTCTTCTTTATCACACTGAGGGTCCCAAAACTGGGCACAGTACTTCGCACGTTGTATCAAGTGCCAAATAAGAGCGGACTAACAGCATTCTCCACCTGCGGTCTACACTCTAACACAGCTCAATGCGTTTTGACCTTTATCGCACATTGAATGCTGAGTCCCGTTCAATTTGTTGTCCACCAGGACACCAAGCCTTTTCCTGTAAAGCTGCTTTCTAGCCAGACAGAACCTCATCTGCTCTGCTGCATGGGATTATTAGGTTCCAGGACCTTTTGTTTTTCAAATTGCTGGGGAAGAACCACAAAACAGTAAGGTATCTATCAAATTCCAAAATTCACATTTTTAGTGGCAACTAATTGACTTGAAACTATCAAAACAAAAAAAAGAAAACATAATCTTTGCAGAAGGGACAACAGTCCAAAAAGAACGGCATCTTCTCAAGGGGGCAGAGCAAGATATATTGTAAAAATGCACAATTTCATCTGAGGATAGCAGGGTAAGGGTAGAACAGAACATAAAGACAGCTGAAGGTTCATTTTTAAACCACATTTTCGTTATACTGATAGAATAAAAATAATTCCCATTTTCTTACAATTTTAACAAATACTACAGGCTATTTATCTGGAAAAGAACTGCTAAAAACATTGAAACCAGTAATTTCTGAGCAGTAAAAAGCTGAAGATGATGCTTACTCCAAATCCCACCACAGTGTCGCTTGAGCAAAGTTTAAACAAAGGGAAGTTAAATAAAAGTAATGCATCTGTGCAGTCTCTAAAATAGTTCACATTCTCTTCCTCATAGCTTGTTTCATTTTATTTTCTTCAGTTCATAGAATTGAAAATAAACCTCCTTAAAAAAACATTATGTCTGCATGTTCTGTCTTAAGCCTCTCCCACCTTCTCTGTGACTCCCAAACCAACTTATACTAGTTAAGGGCCTCCCGTTTTCTTACCCAGCCATGTGGCAACAGCTTTGCTACAGATGGTGGATAATTTAGTCACATAAAAAAGTTGAGGCCTGCTCTTCCCCCTCCTTTACAGATAACTCTGGCAGCAGCACAGAGATTTCTCGAGGCCTGGAAGCTATTAAGGTTCATTTCAAGCACCCTTGAATGACCAGGCTTCTTTCTGGCCTTCAATCAAGCTGTCTGAGAACCAGATGTTTAGATTGGTCTTGAGTTCTCAGAAACTGACCCTTGAACATAGCACATGCACACGTGAGAGGACATCACCACGTCAGCATACGTGGAAAATCCCCTATCTTGCACCCAGTTTGGGTCTTCAGCTAACAATCATCATGCAAAAAATGTCACCTCTAAACTGAAGTAATGTTGACTCCGGGTGCTCTCATTCCCCACAGCGTAAAACCACTGGTAAAAACAATTTGCCTAATAGCTAACATATATATTCTGCAAAAATTGAAACTTAACGAAAGACACTGAGAAAAGCGTCAGGACGTTTACCCCAAAATACTTAGCAAATAATGAGCACAGTAAATTTAGATAAATCTGGCAAGCCAATCGACCTCTGCTCTATGGAGTCATAGGGAGCTCAACGTTAAATGCTTTGTACTTGTGCACATGAACTACAGAACAGTTGCAGCTTTTTTCTTTCTTTTTTTTTTAAAGCAATTAGAGAGTTGAAAGCCGAATAAAGTTATCTGCCATTATTTTCATCATCTGCCTGAAAATGAAAAAAAGGTCTTGACCTTGAAATAATAGTTTTAAAAAAGATAGGACAGATTCTTATCCAGCCAGTGCTAATGACAAAACTAACCATTTTAGCAGCTAATAACACTATTAATTAAGGTCAAATGTTGCACCACATTGCTCTTAGCACTGAATTGGCAACTAAGATTCACTTAATACTTCTATAGATTTTTCTAGAACTACTAATGTCAAAGAGAGCTGGATATCTCACTCATACACAGGGCTTAAATCACACCTTTAACCTGTAAAGCACTATGACCAGTTTGGACGCATGTTGTTGTTTTTACACTTCTGTTTTACATTTAGAAATTTAATTATAGTTTCCAAGAGAAAAGGGGTAAGGGGAGGAAGCCACACCCTCTAGCTCTTTGGAATATACAGCTGAACACTAAATTTTAATGTTGAAGTAAACTATTTAACACAGACACAGGGTTTTGAGCAGAGTTACAGCATGCTTAAGACATTTCACTGACCTGTTGAACACACTTGGAGTTGGACTGTGATCTCGGTCCCTTTCCCTGTCTCTGGCACGTTCTCGATCTCTGTCTCGGTCCCGGTCGCGATCCCGATCTCGGGATCGCTCTCTCTCACGTTCCCTATCCTTCTCTCTTCGTGCATAGTAATCCCACTGTTTGCTGGTGTCCATAAGACTAGACCATGAAGGAGCAGAACCTGCAAGGTGCGGAAAGGTGACTAAAGAAAAAGACGTGGGTATTAGAAAGAACAAAATCAGATAGCATATGAAAACTGTAATATTACTTATGCATGAAAACACAGATGTTTCTCAGCCTCCTCCAATGACATTTTTTAATCTTCCCCTTTCACATAAAAGTTCATTCTGAGCAAACTCTGCATTTTTTCCATGATGCTAATAAAGGCCTCTGGCACTCATTTAAATACTTGTTATGAAGATGTACAGAACCAGGATATACACCACAAAGACTGTCTAAATCCTTTTGGAAAAAAAAAAATATTGTGCAAAGATTTGCTGAAAGAATCTGATTTTATGTGGTCAAATGGCTTTGTTTTGGGGGAACAACAAAACAAAAACAAGCAGAAAACAAAACGGCCTTTGAAACTCAGTGGCTCTGACAGTACAGTTCAGAAAAACACGGAAAAAGGATGCTTCCAACTTTATATTTAGATGCTACTATTTTTATGTTTTGTCCTTTAAAATCATTGTATTTAAAATATAATGTTAGTTACAAAGTTCTCATTCACTAATTTATATTCCAAACTGTGCTTTGTCATACTTTTCTGATTACAGATGTAACAGCAGGTTTAGAAATAAATTCCATAAATTCATTCTGGGGAGAAGAAATAACGCTCCTACTTATGCTTTGTAAGATACCATTTCTAATGAATACTCAGCACAACCTCTATTACCACTAAAATATAATAGTTTCAGAAAATTAAGCATATTATCTTAATCTAAAAGATGATACGCTTAAGAAGTTAAGAAGGAAGTCACAACACCGTCTCACAACCTTTTTAGGTAACCAGCAATGGGAAGAGAGAAGGGACATGCTTCTCCATTGCTTTCTGCCAACTTCGATGTAATAAATAACTACTACTCTTAATGTCCCAATTGTTCTGTCCTGCCCTCCCTCTCCAGAAGCCCCGTGAATGCATCCTGTTAATGAAAAACAAGGGCTGTAGTATTTAACTGGAAACAGCACTCTCTAGTGGACTTACAGTACAGAGGACTTCCCACTTTCTGCTTATCTGCTTTGCTAGCCAATGATAACATAGCCTTCAATAAATCGTTTGTTTTGAGTTCCACTTCATTATCTATAATATGAGAACAATATTCACTTGACTCCATGATGTCACGAAAAGACATTAATAGTATAATTAACATAAATATCCACTGAACAACGTAAAGTGCGTTACTGATGCTGTATTTAATACTGTTAAGTTACACAACCAGTGGCTTCTCCTGACAGCTATGTTCAGACTGCCTTGCCTACGTCTGGGGTATGCCTGCCCCAGAAAGCTTTGGCAGAAGCTTAAGACAGCAGTTTGCCAAGCGTCCAAAGGAGGAATACAAAAGACCTTTTGAGCAGGCAGTGGAGCAGGAAAAAACACTTCATTGTTAAAATACATTTGCAATGAAAAGCATTATAATTCTTTAAAAAAGCATTTATACGAGGTTTTGCCTCTAACAAAATGCTTGACATTTTTTCACTTCAGGGCTACAGACAAAATGAGGAGTTAACAGAAAAAAATACTCTAATGCTACAATAGTATGTTGTTCATTATACTGCCAAAACCTGAAATTCTTCTAAGGAAAGCAGCCAGAAATAGCAAAAAAACAGCTGGACTTGTAAAGACTGCTAATTTCCTTGACTTGCCACTATGTCAACAACATACGTATGGTCTACAAGACACTGGCTGTCAGAATATTCTGATCTAAAGTGTAAACTTAAGTTTAACTTTAAATGTATACTACAAAACAATTCTTAATCGTAGTATAAACTGTTACGATAAATTTTGGTTACTCCCTCACATCTGCAGTAATTCTCATCAGATAAAAAGATGTCATTTCCACCCCAATAACCTGAGATAAACCAGTTATTTGATACTCTGTGCATTTTTATATCTAGATTTTCACCAGTAATTATTCACAACACACAAGTTTACTTCCTAATATGAATTGGTGTTCTGCATTTAATATTTAGAATGAAGTAATTTGTCACTTTTATTATTTCTACATGGTTTATTCTAATAATTTCTACAAAAAGAAAGACACTTCCGAAGTTTAACTCCAATTTTATTTTTAAAACAGGAAGTTTTAAAACAGGGAGCTTTGAACAATCAATAGTTTTGGAGACTTAAGTCCTGTTTTGGGGATGATCTAAAAATTTAAAGCTGCATGGTGTCACAGCATAAGGCAAACTATTAATACATCTTCTTTGTGCCTCAAAAAATACTGACTCTCAAACTGTTTCTGTAACGCTAAATTTCTTGCAAGTTCCTAAGATATAAAGAACATTTAGAGCACAGAACACAGAAATGCTTGAGGGAAAAGCGAACAAGCATACAAGTCGCTTCACTGGCAGACCAAATGCAGTGCCATATATTGACAGCTCAATAAAATTCAAAGATCTGATGGCAAAGGTAGAACCAAATTGTGAAAGGATTTAAGAGCAAATTGAAGAAACTGCATTGATGCAGTGGAAGAGCACAAAGACAAAACAGATATTCTTGAAGCTACAAGTTCAGAATATTATTTTACTATGCAACCTTCCTAATAGGCTTGCAGTGGGAAACATGCCTGACCACTAGGGAAAAGACACCAAGGCATGAGATTAGCAATTTGTATAGGCAGAAGAAAGGCTAGAGCCTTAATCAAGATTGGTATTTTTTGCAACGCGTTCCATATGCTCATCTTCCCCCGCAATTTTGACAAAGCCATGAAACATACAGACTGGAAAAGAAGACACTGCTATCATCCAAAGCAACTATTAAATATATATACTTAGCGGTTCTTAATTAAAATGATCATCTGTACCCTACTGTGCCGCTGAGCCCTCAATTTACCTAAGTTCTGATGCACGGAGAGCACTGGTAAAATACTGGCCAGCAATCACGTTGTGAGACAGGGACTGCAAGAGTAAGATGCTGGCCAGGAAAACATCTTTCACTAAGAGATGAACAACAGCGATAAAATGCCACCGAGCCTCTACAGATCCAAAAATCCATATGATGGGCACAGCTTAGAGACAGACAATTTGCTTTGTGCAGCAAATATGAAAGCTTTTGCCACAACAGGGATGCCAGCTATACTGGGATGACGGGAGCAGACTGGGAAGATGGGAGCAGACTGTGCTCCTTTGTCTCCATAACCATACAAAGACAAACATAATTTTTTAACCTTGCTAAAGAAGTTCAAATTCAATGTTGGCAGGATCACGATGACAGTCATCCTTTGAATACTGGTACTGCAACAACATAAGCATGCCATCACCTCTGAAGGTCAACATAAAACTTGGTAATATTCTTGTGTCCCTGACAATACCTGACAGAACAGCAAATTCTAACAAGAGAGATTCCAAAATGAAAAACATTCTACATTGGAGACTATCTATTAGATGCAATGTACATACTAATCACTGTAAGACTGCTTTCCTTATGATACTCTGCATGGCTTCAGATGTTGAAGCTTCAGCAAAATAGTCACTTGGGTATCTTAGTTGTCTGCTTCAGCTTTAACTTCTTGCTAAAACTTCAGTAAACACAGTTCAATTATTGCTAAAAAAGTAGTTAGCATAAAGCAGCTGTTTGCCCGCATCAAGAATTCTTGAAAACATAACAAGCTTCCATGCATGAAAGCAAACACTTGGTAACCGATGAGGATCCTTTCAACGTCAACAAAGTACCATTTGTTACTCCATAAACTGCTCCAACTTCAAGAAACTACAAGCCATTCAAAAAAGTCATTTTGTGTATCTTCTCTAAAGACTTATGAACATTTGGGAGATACATTATCTGAACGTTTGAACTCTGCTGAATATTATGTATCCCCAGAACTGGACAGAACTTTCCCTACAATTTCTCCTCCCAGCAGCTAGGGTCCAAAGGAACAAAGAGCAAGGAGATAGAAAAAGTCAGCTGGAAGAAAAGGCACTAGGCATGGGGCTGGATGGCAGATGCACTGAAGGCAACAGGCAGTGACTGGCAACACACAAGGTCCTGCACCTGGGTCGGGGCAACCCTCAGCATCAGTACAGACTGGGTGATGAATTGATTGAGAGCAGCCCTGCAGATAAGGACTTGGGGATAATGGTGGATGAAAAATTAAATATGAGCCAGCAATGTGAGTTTGCAGCCCAGAAAGCCAATTGTATCCTGGGCTGCATAAAAAGAAGCATGGCCAGCAAGTTGAGGGAGGTGATTTTCCCTCTGTGCGCTCTCGTGAGACCCCACCTGGGGTACTGCATCCAGCTCTCAGGCCCCCCAGTACAAGAAACACATGTTACAGCAGGTCCAGAGGAGGGCCATGAAAAATCATCAGAGAGCTGGAACACCTCTCCTAGGTTGTTCAGGTTGTTCAGCCTGGAGAAGAGGAGGCTCTGGGGCGACCTTACTGCGGCCTTTCAATACTTAAAGGGAGCTTGTAAGAAAGATGGAGAGAGACTTTTTACCAGGGCCTGTAGTGACAGGACAAGGGGCAATGGTTTTAAACTGAAAAAGGGTAGGTTTAGATTGGACGTAAGGAAGAAATTCTTTATGATGAGGGTGGTGGGACACTGGAACAAGTAGCCCAGAAAAGTTGTGGATGCCCCATCATTGGAAGTGTTCAAGGTCAGGCTGGACGGGACTTCGAGCAACCTGATCTAGTGAAAGATGTCCCTGCCCATGACAGGGGAGGGTTGGACTACATGATCTTTGATGGTCCCTTCCAACTCAAACCATTCTGTGATTCTATGTTCATTTTGTCTTCACAATTTGGGCTAGGTCAGGAAGAAGCTGACATCTTAGTATTGCTATCACTCTTTCGACTCAAGAAGCAGACCTAGGTAACAGTTCTAAACTCACTGTAGGTTCTGTGGATGTCCATTTCATTGCACATTATGAAACTTCTATTTTGGTTCACTCTTAATATAAAACCAGAAAGTGACATTTTTCAGCTTCAGATTTTTTCCATAACATTAACCAAAAAAAAGAAAGACTGACTTTGCAACAGGATAGCTGAAGATTACAGTATCTTAGACAAACAGTTTTTCAAAGGAGAGGTACATCACTCAGGATTTCTCAATGATTGGTCCTGCTAGTTAAAATTCTGATGATATCTCGACAGTACTTGTTCTCCTGCTTCTAAATCCTACCAGTTCTTGGAAAATTCTCCCTGACTTGTGGTCCATATTATGGTATATTATTTTTCAGAATCACAGTTCTGCAAAAGCAGCATGGAAAGATATCCAGCATACAAATAAGTAAGCAAAACAACAGTATTTACCAACAGCTGTTAAATTTGCAACAGCATGTATCTGTTTACAATGGTAGGCAATGAGCTTTCATAATGAATTACTGAAAGGACCTGTTTAGTCTTTTAGCTAAAACCCGGTAAGTATATCAAACAATTTGATATAACACTAGTCAAAATTTTCAAAGCCAGCAAGCTTACTCACCACTGCCATATGAGAACGCACGAACAGAACGACCATCATAGCCAGAAGAATGTCCACTGTTGAAAAGAAAATACATGTAAAAATCCAGTTTTACCATCAAAGGTACCTCCATCAATAAATATATACTTTTAATATTATTCCCCTGAATTCTTCCCACCATACAGACTAAAACAAAGTGTTTGTTACAAAGGGATTTAAGTCCTCCATTTTGAGCATCACTAATTAAGGAAGCTATCTATCAACACAAATACGTCTATTTCATGTTTTACTACACGAGGTGAAAATAGGATTCTCTCGTCTTAAAATTTAGAACAAAAAATAGCCATATCAAAGCTGTTCTTTTGTATTTTCAATGAATTTTCTATTTTAAATGTTTCTTTTATCGTAAGATGTTTCTGCACAGATACTGAACTTAGTCTCCAATTGCTTGAAAGTGCTTCATTCATGAATGAAGCCATTCTCATTCTTTCTGTTAAAAATTAGATATGTGAGCGTATCTACGAACAGGTGGAGTTCAAATGTGTAGTTATAAATAAACTATTAAATTAGCTACACATTTTCTGAGCTGACTTCTTTCAGCGGTAGCCAACTCAAGCAGGTAAAAACCAGAAAGGTTAAAAAGGATGATATGTGCACAGGACATAATTCACACATACATAATTTTTTCATGACTTCTAGCACTTCCTACATAACTTGAATGAATTATCTTTGCAGTATTTAACTTAAGTGTTATTTCTGTTCTTGAAGGCACTTTAACATTAAGAAATAAGTTTTGGGTTAGCTTAGTTTAAAAACAAAACAAAAACAATGATAATGAAAGGCCAATGCAACATCCTAACATTTAAAAGTATGAGATTTAGTTCCTAGGTTCCACAATAAACTTGATTTTTTTACATATTTCAGAAACCATATAAATACTCACTACAAGTAAATGCAATGACCATTGCTTAACAATCAGAAGCAGCCGTCACTCATGGCAACTGTCAGTATGAAATAATAAATTTACTTTCATGCACATCAAATGCATCCAGTTAGGGTTTTTTCTGAATCAAATCAGATGAGGATTTTCTCAGAGATTTACCATCATCATCCTGTAGCATATATGTTAATAGAATTTTCAATTTCAAAGGAACAGATGTGTGCACCTTCCTTCAGGGAAATCCAAAGGACTGGCAAGAGGCTTGCACCATCTTCTCAAGTCAGCTTTGTATATGACCTAGTTTTGGCCTCTAGCAAAATACAAATACTTTTCAAGGACTGTGCTGGCCAACTTTTTTTCCTTCCTTTTACATATATATATATATAAAAAAAAAAAAATACACGTACGCATATACATATACATGTATATAAAAAAGGCATTGGAAAAAATACTGTTAGGCCTATTAAAGCTGAACACTTAGAACAAACACAGTAGAAATAAAAATTTGGATTCCGTGGAACTCTGGCATTTCCTACAGCTTATGAGGGCTTGAATCTGTGGCCCAATTGTTTATTTGCATTTATAGAAAAGGATACAGTAGCTGACAAGTATACGGTTCACTTAAATAAGCCTTCAGACTACTAAAGGATACTTTAACAATCATTACCTTGACTTTGTTCTTAAGTCTTGGCATTGATATAGTGTCATAACACAACTAAACTAATAAGTGGTCAAGTAACCCACCCAAAAGAACATTAAGTGTCAGACAGGTGAGACCAGTAACATTTCTGTAAAAATCTGAAACTGTCTCCCCACTCCCAGATAAAATTCATAAAACACTGGGTAGTGTAAGAGTCCTTACTAATTTACTTCAGTTACAGAATACTGACATATTGCTTTATAAGATTTCAAACACATAATCACCTTTCTATTGTGGGTATGAGGGAAGGTGGAGGACCGCCAGGTGGTGGTGGAAAGCCTGTAATAATAAATTAGGTTAGGGGGGGGGAAAGAAAAAAAAAACAACCCAAACATAAACACATAAGAGAACTAGGCTAAGCATACAATGGCAAACAAATTCCAGAGGGTAAGATGCAAAAATTGTTTCTCACTGTGTAAATGGGTTTTATTTTGTAAGACTGAGAACTACTTTCCAGCTTAACAAAGGCAGAGTATTAAACATATATTATCAGTGCTTCAAATCAAATACCTTATCATTCTTAAAAATACAATAATTTAGAAGCATAGGAAAACTCCTGAGTATCTAACAATACTTAATAAACAACAACCGCAACTATTTTCTACATAGCTGAAAAAAAGAATGGAAAGAAAAGAAGGAAGCACACATCTAAGAAACTGGCCGATTAGGTCCACTAGTCAACAGCATTTTCATGTATTTTCTTTTCTGCCTGGCATCAAAATAACTGAGCCTACTTCTATACATATAGTTTTGTATTTATGAACTTTTATCTATATAACTAAAAGGAAGTTGATAAGTTGCACATCAGTTAAGTTTTAATTTCTTAACCAAATGTGGAAAAAAATTCTAAGCAAGTTTACCTGGTGGTGGCACTGTTATTGGTATACCTAAAAAGACAACAAATAATGTATCAATTATAATAATAGTTTATTATCTGCAGATCTAAAACCAGATTGAGCTATCACACATACATGATCAAGAAGAATGATAACTTATTTTCTGTGTCCTCAGATCAAGATCTCAAATTAATACCAATTGTTAAGATCTTATGCAAGCCTTGAGAAATCTGGCTTTTTATTTAAACCCCTATTCTTCAGGACCTTATTTAATTAGAGACAAAAATAATGAAGAATGACTCTGGGTCTCAAGATTAGAATTAAATCCATAACCCTAAAATGTTTCGTATCCAGAAGGAAAGTAACATCCCATAGAATATATCTGCTTTATTTTATATAAATAAAATATATATAAATAGCAAGGACAGGTAGCCTGGGAGGAATACAGAGAAATTGTCCGAGCACCCAGGGATCAGATTAGGAAAGCTAAAGCCTTGATAGAATTACATCTGGTCAGGGACGTCAAGGGCAACAAGAAAAGCTTCTGTAGGTACGTCAGTGATAAAAGGAAGACTAGGGAAAATGTGGGCCCTCTCTGGAAGGAAACGGGAGACCTGGTTACCCGGGATATGGAGAAGGCTGAGGTACTCAACCACTTTTTTGTCTCCATCTTCACTGAGTTGCAGAAGGCAAAGGCAGGGATTGGGAGAATGAAGAACTGCCCACCATAGGAGAAGATCAGGTTCGAGACCATCTAAGGAACCTGAAGATGCACAAGTCCATGGGACCTGATGAGATGCATCCACGGGTCCTGAGGGAACTGGCGGATGAAGTGGCTAAGTCACTATCCATCATATTTGAGAAGTCGTGGCAATTCGGGGAAGTTCCCACTGACTGGAAAAGGGGAAACATAACCCCCATTTTTAAAAAGGGAAAAAAGGAAGACCTGGGGAACTACAAGCCAGTCAGTCCCACCTCTGTGCCCAGCAAGATCATGGAGCAGATCCTCCCGAAAACTATTCTAAGGCACATGGAAAATAAGGAGGTGATTGGTGACAGCCAACATGGCTTCACTAAGGGCAAATCATACCCGACAAATTTGGTGGCCTTCTATGACGGGGTTACAGTGTTGGTGGATAAGGGAAGAGCAATGGATATAATCTACCTGGACTTGTGCAAAGCATTTGACACTGTCCCACACGACATCCTTGTCTCTAAATTGGAGAGACAGGGATTTGACACATGGACGACTCAGTGCATAAGGAACTGGCTGGATGGTTGCACTCAAAGATTTGCAGTCCACAGCTTGATGTCCAAGTGGAGACCAGTGATGAGTGGTGTTCCTCAGGGGTCGGTATTGGGACTGGCGCAGTTTAACATCTTTGCTGGTGACATGGACAGTGGGATTGAGTGCACCCTCTCCAAGTTTGCCGATGACACCAAGCTGTGTGGTGCGGTCGACACACTGGGGGGAAGGGATGCCATCCAGAGGGACCTTGACAGGCTTGAGAGGTGGGCCTGTGCGAACCTCATGAAGTTCAACAAGGCCAAGTGCAAGGTCCTGCACATGGGTCGGGGCAATCCCAAGCACAAATACAGGCTGGGCGATGAGTGGATTGAGAGCAGCCCTGAGGAGAAGGACTTCGGGGTGTAGAGGAGGGCCACGAAGACAATCAGAGGGCTGGAGCACCTCTCCTATGAAGACAGGCTGAGAGAGTTGGGGTTGTTCAGCCTGGAGAACAGAAGGCTCCACGGAGACCTTATAGCAGGCTTCCAGACCCTAAAGGGGGCCTACAAGAAGGCTGGAGAGGGACTTTTTACAAGGGCATGTAGTGATAGGACAAGGGGTAATGGCTTTAAACTGAAAGAGGGTAGACTTAGATTAGATGTAAGGAAGAAATTCTTCACTATGAGCATAGTGAGGCACTGGAACCAGTTGCCCAGAGAGGTTGTGGATGCCCCGTCCCTGGAAGTGTTCAAGGCCAGGTTGGATGGGGCTTTGAGCAACCTGATCTCATGGAAGGTGTCCCTGCCCATGGCAGAGGGGTTGGAACTAGATGATCTTTAAGGTCCCTTCCAACCCAAACCATTCTATGATTCTGTATTCCATGACTGGATGAAAGGAAACGCAATTGGCCTCTGACCTTTAATACCTTAGTATAGGAAATAGTAGGTCCACATGGACAAAATACTCTAGCAAAAGTAAGCATTACAGACTTTTCAGTCAATGCCATATCACACTGCAATTAATCATTCAGTTGCTACCTGGAGGGAAAAAAATTGTTTGGTACTCTATTTTCTTGTAAATATCTGAGAAAGGAGTACCCCTTAATACAAATACATTCAAAAAACTGTTCTAACTTTTCTGGTTTTCAGACCTAGCTTAGCTGTTATGAATCTAACTAAAAGCTGAGAAATTTTTCCCCACTGAATTAGCTGACCTAACAAAATATACTGCCTCAACATATCAACATATAAACCTATCTTATTTGATTATGAAAGGAATGATTAAAAGGTAAAAATCATTCATACACTTTAAAGGACTTTATCTTCTCATACCTTGCAAAGAACTAGCTTTACCTCAATTGAACACACAAAACACTGTCACATGAAAATAATAAACTGGGCTAAAACAATATCATCAGAAAATAGACTACTTTACCAAGCGTAAAGCTCTTTCAGTGATGAGCAACTCTGCTTCCATTAAAAAATAAGTACTTTCAATCTGACAACTCACTGCAAGACTTTGGGGGGGAGAGAACAGAAAACTTTGCCAAGTGCTTTCATCAGTTTTGCCATAACTGCATAAACATCCAGACAGAACAGCAGCCAGACGCACTTAAATTAAAACCCATCTCATTCAAGTTCCAGACTTCATCATTCAGAGAATATCCTAGATATACTGGCCACTGCATGATTAATTTTATGTATATATCATTAGTTCAACATTAGAACTAAAAGACTATTGTATGGCAGCAACATTTAACTACATCTACATATTATAATGTCTAGAAATGACAACTGCTCCCAAATTGCCTTGGCAGAAGGACAGAATGAAGGAATATGCAAGCTGAGGAAGAATAATCAGTATCAGTGTTCACTAATTGCTGGTGATTTCACTGACATGAATTCTTACCAGCATCAATCCTATAGGATTAAACAAATCGTGAACAAAATTGAGCTTGCTGTCCAATCCTGAAGATTTAAAATGTAGTCTCTCAGCCAAAATACAAATAACGAGACAGCGAACCCCAAAAGCCAAATTTCTAAACTGCATGAGCCATTTTCTCTTCACCAGCACACAAGCTTTCCAATGTGCACTATCGTTCAGAACACTGGAAATCACAGCATAAAAAGTTTGACAGTGTAACATTTAAAAGACCAAACACTCCTAATGAAAATTTCTGAAAGAAAAGGAAGACTGGGAACTCAAACTGTTGCATAGCTGAAGTATTTTCTATTCATCTTTTTTGGTTAACTGTCCATCTTAATATATTCTTCATGAGCCTACAAGACAGAAAAAATATATATAAAAATATACAAAAAATACCTCTTAACAGCAATGTTGAGAACGTAAGCTAGAAAAATACCAGAAGTTCTCTCAAATTGATTAATTTATTAGCTCTGCCTTATGCTTAAAAGATTTCAATTGCTGCACTAAAACCAGTATATTGTCAGCACTGAAAATCACTCTCAGCACTATGCACAGAATTGCCTGGAAAGCCAGCAGCTAATACTCTTTACAAAAAGGAAGAAATTCTGATTAAACAATTAATATATTCCTCAGAATTTTATCTTGTGCAGAAATACAAATAAAAATCTCATCACAAGATTAAAAGCCAAATGAAAAACTTCACTTGAGAGCCATTCAAACAAAATTAAGACAGACTGAATACAACTAATATCCAGAGACCAAATGTCCAAATAATTTTAATGAATTAATTAATGCAGGGTACTATACTAAAAAAACACATAGACATTTTTTCCTCAAAAACCTTTAAGAACATTTAAAAAGTCATGATTAATGATTATAACATTTTAAGACAGAAGCTGATTTACTTGATGGTATCATAATGGAAGAAACATTCTTCTACATTCCAAGTTAGCAAGTATCACTAAAAAGTTCTAAAAAAAGTTTTCTTCCTCACTTTCTTCACTAACACATGAATGTGACACAAAACAAGAAGCAAAAAATCATAAACTTCAGTTAATGGAAAATTAAGAATCTCTTAACTCTTCACTCCCTCACCTTCTACTAACGCAGTGTATGAAAATATACTTGAAGCGTCATCAGCTAATTACTTCTTCTGAGAAAGAAAAAAGACTGAAATATTGAGTCATTTCTTGCAATGTAGGGACTAAACGTGAGTACCAGTGCAAGAAGGTGACCTAGCGTAGATCATGTCACATCCCTACAACACGTTGTACTGCCACAAAGATACACCTGGCCTAAACCTAAATATTCAGACTCATGTGTCAAAAGCAATCCAAACGGCATTAGTGCAGCATTTTACCTAATGTGCTCACAATTGCTTTCAGGACATTGTATACCATCCTACTAACTCAAGGCTGGTAAATATTTAGAGAAAACCAAGTACATTTTACTAAAGGAAAGCAATGCCACATGTGCTCTGCTTGCGGAGTAAGGAATCAAACATGGTAATGCTGCCACAGCTTAACAACATACTGCAAATTAGGTGAACTGTGCAATAGCCCACAGCAATGTAATATAACTCAACTTGGTGTAAAAACTTCTTTTGCCACAGGCTAAACTAAGTCAAATTCTCTCTCATTTATCACAAGATAAACGTACACACTTAGATCGCTGGGGCTGAGCAGATGTATAGTTACTTGCTAAGCCCTGGTATAAGTCTAGGCAGTCAAACTTCCCAAAGTTATGCAACAGAAGTTCAATACTTCAGAGTAATTTTTTTTTTTTTTTAACATCACAAATACAGGTCACATTTGAACTACACTCTTAAACCAAAACACATAAAACAACTTTTAAAGCCTGTTAAACAGAAGCATCCACATTCTTCTTTAGATTTAAATTACTCCAACATAGCCATAAACCAAGCAAACAAAAAACAACATATTTTTTGCCACAGCCAGTGATCTCCCAGGAGTATTTGAGAATTTTCTGCATTTGGCCCTTTGAATCGTTCCAGGACTCGTTCCTCAAAAAAGATTTGAATCACAAGAGTGAATGAATTCAGAACAAGAGATCTAACTTCAAAGCAAGATCCTTTTTCAAAGGGGCTTTTGGAGGATGTTTTATATTTGGAATACTTAAATTTTCTGGCAAGTAGTCCCAGTTTAATATTGGGTAAGAGTAGTTTTTTCCTCCTCCTCCATTGAACCTAGGAGGGATGGCAGATTCTATTTTAGGAACAGCTTTGAAGATAAAGAGCTGGCAACAGCACAATTAAAACACAGGCCTGAAGAAACCAAATCCACAGCTCTTAATCGTTATTTTCAAATCTACTTGAAGCACAGAAGGATGTTGAAGGAGACCTTCTGAACGAGTGTATGTCATAAACCTGTCTGTAAATCACAAGACTAAAGCCAAACCTGCAACACATGTGGATTTCTTTCACCTTTAAAAGCTCAACAGGTGAGGGGGTTCATAAGAACAGTCCAGTAGACCTATATGACATCTCTGCACCAAGTGCGTTTGGGGTGTCTGTGGGGGTTCCTCTCATGCTTTTAGTAATATACAACTTAGATCACCTTTTGTGTACCACAATTACAATTAAAATAATTACTTTCTAAAAACTTGCTATGCACTACCTATATTATTTTATCAGAAAGGTTTTAATGCAGCTTAAAACTGCAGTTAGCATTAGCGTCACATTCCTCTCCTTTCTGTCCCCACTGCAGTAAGGAAACATCACAAAATTGCCAGAGCAGTAGCATATTCTCTCTTCAGACACCCTATTTTTTATATTTATGCACAAAAAGATGGAAAAGTGCACAAAATTATTTCATCTTTAAATCTTCTGTTTTCTAGGTTGCACCATTTTGTGTACGACAATCACTGATGAAAGCCAGAGCTTGCCAGGCAGCAGGAGTTAATAGTTTTAAAATCATCATCAGCAATTGAAGAAAGCAACCTCTTCTATGAGGATTTAAACTCTATAAAGCCCCACACAAAGTTGTTGCACAGAAATAATAATGTTACTTCCTTGCTTATACGTAAGAGTATTAACAGAGAAACTTTTAAAAGATTTCCTATGTGAACAGAATAGCAAAGAAACTGCTCCGTATGATTTCAGAACAAGTCAAGCAAAAGAATGCAAGGAACAAAAGGAGAAAATAAGGAAAGGGGCTCCACCTTAAAACAGTCTCTTCTATAAACAAATCCTTCTCACTTTCCTACTCAAATACTCCCCAAAGTTTCTCCATTATTTTCATTCCTCACTGACCATTTCTTAGTTCCTTGCTAAGTCCTTTTGAACTTAATTCCTTAAAATGACAACACTCAGGTAACTGCACTATTCATGTAAATGCCTATGACACTCCCCCCAGTAAATTTCCATAAATATCAGGTTTCAGTAAATATGCAGTAAATATCAGTAAATTTCAAACCAGATTTAACAATGAGAAGAGTTCCCAAAGAGCTTTGATTTGTCTAAGATTCAGAGACACAGGACGCTGGATAAAAACATCAGGTGCTAATAAGACCTCTGACTGAAAGAAAGGATATGGTACAAATGCAGTTCTTATCAGACTTCTGGGGATTCATACGTACTGTGAGGGGAAAGGGGAATTAAAGCTTCTGTTGCTGCTTTGACTTTAGACATCAGATAATCCAACTTCTGACACAAATTCACGGTATGCCATACTTGTAGTTCAAAAGTTTGTATAATGATTTGTTAACATGTACCTCTCAATAGCATTAACAGTAGTTGAATTACAGAAAACAGCTTCTCACTTCAAACATTTTCAAGGACACAAGGTCCTACATTGAGTCTTTAGGTAATTATTTACTACTTGGGATTACGCTTACTGAGAAAGTAAAGACAAAAGTTTCTGTTTCTGCCTTGCAGATACATTTAAGAAGAGAGTAGAACACAAAATTCTGAAATTCTACACATACAGCCAAATATGCATGGAATGCGCTGTCTTTAATTCATTATCACCAGACATTTGATGATAGTGCATCTCTCATTTTTCACATCCTATGTAATGCAGGATATTTACCTGGTGGGGGAATCAGAGGTGGAGCAGTACTGACAGTTGGAGGGGGTGCGAGGAAAGGAGGTGGTGGAAGGTGGGTAGGTGGAGCTCCTGGAGGGAAAAATGGAGGTGGCTTGGTAAAATTGTCTACTTCAGGATTAGATCGTTCTGAAAGAACCTGTAAAATATCAAACTATAGTTACAATTGCTATGTCAAAAGGGCAGAAGATAGGTTTCCTCTCTTTCCAGTTACTACAACAGGGAAGTATTACTTATGTACCTAAAGAGCCATATTCAGATGGTTTAAGTTCTATCTGCATCCCTACGTTCAGTGTCCCATACTTGCCAAGTACCTCTGAGGGTCTAAGAGCAGGCAATAGGGAACAACAAATCTAAGATCTGAGAGGGAATATAAGCCATCTGAATATGGCCCAAAACACCATCTTATAAATATATATATAGAGGAAAATATTTTAAAAATCAATATGAAAAGCATGAAAAAACCCCAAGACTTTAAATTACTTAAACACTGTGAGATCAGCTGAAAAACACATGGCAGTGTTTTCAGTATAAGCACTATAATCCATTATTATTTTCATTGTTTAACCTTAACCTAAGTTAGCATGGAAATGCAGCTAGGGCACCAAACAACCTTGATTCTTCTCCACAGCTAAGTCAGGAGAGAAAAAAATGTATTCAATCTTAATGCTTTTAGTTGTTTGCTTAAGATGATCCAAGCCCATAAAGACTAAAATCATAAAGACTAATCTTACAATTTATGGTAAAATAATACAATATAATTAAAAAAAAAAAGTACTATCAACTATTTATTCCTTCACAACTTATTTTTAAAAGACTGCATTTCTCAAACTGCATACGAAGAGGCTTTCACTTTCAGCATTAGTGTCTGGCAGGAATAGGGAGAGTCAGTTTAAATATTTATCTTTGTCACTTAATAAACAAAATGCTATCGCATGCAGATCTAGCAGAGCCAATGCTGTCTCCTGGATTGTAAGTCTGCAATATTGCTCATTTCCTTTCAGTAAGAAGTATACCAAAACATTTATCTTTTGAAATATATCAAATAATTGAAATATATTAAGATGAAGTAACTGCTACGACTTTCTTCCTGAACTTAAAGCTACTTCTGTATTACCCATTCATACACACTGAAATGTTTTAATCAGAAGCTATGGGGAAAGTAAAAATGTCTTTTAGTCAACGATAATGCGCAAATCTGCAGTATAAAACCTGTATGTTGCTGTTTTCATTAGCACGCCGTCGTCCTTCCACCCTGCTGATAGTGATGGTCTGTCCAATCACATCTATTGTGCCAGATAATCGCCTGCAACATAGGACACACCAGAATCAACAAGCAGTATCAGAAAAGGAAAAAAAAGAAAAATAAGAGAGAGAAGAAAGTCTTATGGACTTCTCTCATTCTAAATGCCAAAAATTCCTTCCCCTGTACAAGACAAAAGACTGTTTCTGAAGAACATTAAATGTGATAAATTTGCTGAACTATGCAAGTGTGTAGAACTAAACAATGCAGCAATAAAGACTCCTGTAGGACAAAGGCCACATTCTCCTTCCATTCCCTACAAGATAATAAATCTACACTTCTGTTAACAATAAAAGAAAAAAAGGAACAATACAGTGAGATCACAAAAAACCTCAGTAAAAAAAAAAATATACTAAACAGAACTTCTACAAAAATCTAAAGTAAAATAGTTATAAACTAATCATTAGAAATAATTTCTGAACTGCAAGAAACCATACTGGAGGATTCCATGGAAGATCAAATGAAGGTAAGTTAGGAGGCAGAAATAAACATAAGCCAACACTACCATGCATACTGTCGATATTGCAGCACATATTGAACAAAATCAGCAGCTGTCTCTCTTATCTTGGAATACACAGTCTTAATATCAAACAGAAAGTATATGAAACTAGTAGATACTGAGTCTTAAATTAAACCTTGCATGAAACTCAAAGGAATCTTAGACCAGCCATTCATACTCCTGTTCCTCAGTTTTCCAAATGCAAAATGTCTCTCTCTCAAACACCTCTAAAACATTTGCATAGCTAAGCACTATGCTCACCTTCTTTAAAGAAACTGGCAACAGAGCAGCACAAGACCCAACCCAGTCTCCCTTACAACCCAATCAGGCAACAACAGAACATAATGTAAATTAAGAACACCTACCTTAGAATTAGGCAGTAATGGATTTTTAGAGAAAGATGACAAGAAAAGTGACATGCATACACACATTCTTTCTCTCCCAGTTTCTGCGAGTCAAACATTTAAGGACTTCCCATGCAACTGTGTTTAATAGCCCCTGATTAACTTGCATTTGCACAATCTCTTTTCAACACACTTTTACTTTTGATCTCCAGTGATGAGATCTTTCAGCTATTTTTTTGCCTGACAATTGTACTTGGTGCCCTACAGTCCTTGTGTTAAAAAATTTTTTAAAATTATAAAAATATACCTGCTCTCTGGCAGTATTTATGGTACCTCTGTTGTATCTCTTCTCAGTTGTCTCTTTCCCAAGCTGAACTAGTCCACATCTCTTGTCATATACAAGCGACTCCATAACTTTCATTATTTATTTCATCTTTTTGTGGATCCTTCCTACCTCTACTATATCTTTTCTTGTCTGATATAAACAGAACCACAGATAATATTCAGTTCTCAATGCATCACGGCTTTATGTACTACCATAATGACTTTTGCCAGTTTGTTCCCCACTGCTAATGATGACTACCATTCCATTTTCTTATTTTGGCTAACACTGGTGTCCTGGTTTCAGCTGGGACAGAGTTAATCTTCTTCTTAGTATCTGGTATAGTGCTGTGTTTTGGATTTAGTAGGAAAATAATGTTGATAACACACTGATGTTTTTAGTTGTTGCTAAGTAGTGTTTATACTAAGTCAAGGATTTTTCAGCTTCTCATGCCCAGCCAGCGAGAAGGCTGGAGGGGCACAAGAAGCTGGGAGGGGACACAGCCAGGACAGCTGACCCAAACTGGCCAAAGGGATATTCCATACCATATGACATCATGCCCAGTATATAAACTGGGGGAGTTGGCTGGGAGGGGCGGATCGCTGCTCGGGAACTAACTGGGCATCGGTCAGCAAGTGGTGAGCAATTGCATTATGCATCACCTGTTTTGTATAGTCTAATTCTTCTAGTATTATTATTGTCATTTTATTATTATCATTATCATTATTCTTCCTTCCTTTCTGTCCTATTAAACTGTCTTTATCTCAACCCACGAGGGTTTTTTTGTTTTTGTGGGTTTTTTTTTTTTATTCTCTCCCCCATCCCACTGGATGAGGGGAGTGAGCAAGCAGCTGTGTGGTGCTTAGTTGCCAGCTGGGGTTAAACCACAACAACCGGAAATTGAACTAACATTTTGGAAAGCAGCAACAATAATTCCAAGATCTCTTTCTCAACAAGTATGATTATTAATTATTAATGATTAATTTGAAGAAGTGCATCTTATTTAGAAAAATGCAATCTAAGATTTAAATTTTCAGTGGTTTTCAGTGATTTCAGTTCACTATGAACAAGTTATTTCAGTCCACACCGGAGTCAATGTGTGAATTTTAAATGCAAATGTATCTCACTTCAGTTTCCAAACCAGTCAATCTATTAAGCTTATGCCTGTTAGACTTAAGTTGTTCCATAAAATTCTTAACTCCCATGTACATATTCACATAGTCTGTTAAGAGAGGTATCTTTAAGCCCCCAAAACCATCTGATATTGTGGCCATGCAGCTGTCAACTGCAACCTTTTAAGTTTTCAAAGCAGATTAAAAATGCTACACTGAGGGTAAAGACACGATGACATTCCATTGGATACAAACACTAAAATCTAAAGCATAATCTGTCTCTCAAAATCTTCAATAAATCAACCATATGGGAATATAATGACAGTAAAGAAGGACTCTGGGTGCCAGACCAGAAAATAATATGACAAAGATCTGAACATCATCTACTAACACTAAAGCCTGGTATCTGTGACAATGGGGAACCACTATTTTGAAGAGAGGAATAATCTAAAGTATAGTGAACTTTCCTGTTTGCAGCCCCAAAACAAACGAAACCCAGAAACCTAACTTTATACAGAATTTATAACTCTATTATTCTCATGCAGATAGAACAAAACCTACCTGCTTTGCAGCCCACAGTTAATTTCTAAAAGAGGTTAAAAAGCAGGATTCACTTAGGTCAACTCCATTAGAAAATGAGGTACAAAATTAATTGCTAATGGATGAGAGAAACAAAGGCACATCTGTGTCACACCTATAAGGGAAACCATAGTAGAGAAAACTGACAATATTTACCAATAGCATGATACATAACAAAGTAAAAGAAAGACTGGGAAAAAAACTTTCAGGAAATTTCAGAAAAGAAATCCATAGAAAGAAGGAAAAAATACTTCCAGTTTTAGAAGACAAGTTCTTGTATTTTTTTTATCTAGTGGACTACTAACCACATTAATACAAATAGCAGGGAGAACAGCTGGAAGTTGGGATTACAGGCTCCAAGTTCTGCCGGACTGATAGCTCTGACCCCATTTGCTCAAATACCTAGATTCCAATGCAGCTGAAAAAGACATAGTATACACTAGAGCATGAAGGATCAATTAGATCTCCCAGAGATGATAATCTAAAGTCCTTGGCAGACAGCATACTGAGGATGATCCAAATGCCTGTCCTCTGAGCTTTTCAATATCTGGGTTTAGAGCTTCCTCCTGGATTTTAAAGCAAGCTCATTAAGCACAACAGTTTGGAGGAAAAAAAAGGTCCAATGGTACAAGAGTCTGAGAACACAACTGCAAACTAAAACGGTATATACGATACAGCAGCCTCTCCAAGGATAACAGAAGTTTAAGAAATTCTCTGATCTTCTAACATCCCATCCTAAAAGTCAGATTGTTTCAGTCTAAATCCTGAAATAATCAACACCTGCTTTCCTAATCCTCCCCAGTGGTCTTGCATGGTATTCCAGCACTGCTGCACTTTGGATTATTATTATTTTGCTTTCAGTAACTAAATTGGAAACACAGGTATTCTAAAACAATTGCTAACCCAATGGTTTCCCTAAAAAAAAAAAAAAAAAAAAACACAACAACAAAAAAAGGACAAGTGAATTTTTGTAAAACAACAAAACTTTGTCTCAGTCTTCACTCTGACAGCTCATTTGGTTTCAGAGTTCTAAGACACTGGTTCTCCTCCATCGCTGGCATCTTCTCTTAATTATCTAAAACTGTACCCTAGAAAACTCATTTTACCTAGCTTTAGTCCTTGTGTATGATAGGTGACTCTCTTCTACAGCAAGAAGTCACTCCTCAGGTGACCCCCTGCTTGGCTTGCTCCACTGTTTTACAGGGCTTCCACTTGGGAGTGATGTATTTCAAATTAAGACTCTTCCTCTCTTGCACTGTTTGCACACTGCCAGCAACTCTTGGAATCAGCATTGAAATGTAGGCAATGGACACCAATGCAAGAGTACTGGGCATTAAAGTAATACGTGCATCAACCATACTGCAATAATACCAATTTTGGCTTGGGAAGCAGTCCAAATAAAACACTGCATTATCAAAGTAAGCAAATCTAGACTACCAGTTGGTTCTTAGACACAAACTTTACTGAAATGAACAGGGCTTTCACTTAATTTTGCTGGAGTCTGAAGAGTACACCTATGCTTACTCATTCTCACTGAGCTGGTGCTTTATAATTATTTTTTTAGTAATGTTTTATAGTGGTATGTCCATTGTTCTTCCCAACAGCTGCCAAGAGATTTAATTTTTGTAATGATGGATGAGTTCAGGAATTTGGCATCATACCCTGAACTTGACAAATTCTCTATTTCCAAGACTGCAATAATGATTTCATTAAGTACTCCACTAAAAGAGCTTGAAATTGAACAAGAGAAAGCATATGTTCAGTTGCAAATGGAGCAGCAGATGACACCACTGTCAAAAACGTAATCGTCACAAAGGCAAGAGAGGCATCTGAAGTATCCAGAATTTAACAGTTCACCAGTTTTGTAAAAGGGGCAAATCTGAAGCCTTGGATCTTGATTAAGTCATAGCAAGTTGGCACATGGGGAAATTTCAAAGACTCCCCAGCCATTATCTAGCTTAGTGATAAGATGTTAAGCAGGCATTACTAGGTTTCTCTCTCAGTGCTGTATGCAAAGAAAAGAAAGGGCTTGATTTGTCCCTTACACGATTAGGGCACCTGGGATACAGATGCATTCCCAATGGATACACCCAAACATAAAAAGGCAATCCATGTGTGTGGGATGCACATGAACCCACAGCAAAGTTCATACAAAGTGTAGCTTGAAAGCAACATTCCAGCAACTCAGTGAGTGAGTTCACTCTAAATTAGAGAATGGTTATTTATGACATATTTGCACTATGAATACCACCCTCCATGGAGATTTAATTCAGAATGATCTCTCAATCTCATTTGGCAAGCTGAGTTTATTTAGATTCTACAGAGCAAAGAGAAAGGGGGAAAAAAAGGAAGGGGACAAAAAAGACAAAACTGAGTATTTTCCAAATTCATACCTTCAGAAATCACTTATCCCCACCACAAGCAATAAACTGCTTTTTGGACCCCCCCACCCCAACCCTGCTTTTCAGAATTCAGAAACAGTCTAACTACTGGATGCCACACTTACTCACTAGATATATAGTCTAGTCTAAGAATTATATAATTACAGCATACTTTAAAAACTGTATTTAATATGTTCCTATGTTCCTTCTTGTCTTGCTTATGTGTTTTATGCTTTATTTTCCTCCTCTTGAGGACAGCCTCAACTTTGCTGAGCTCACTTACCACTGACTGATAGAATTAAAAAGCAAACAAATTTAATACAGAAATGACTAAAATACAAAATAGACTTTTTTTCAAAATAACATCTGAGCTTTCATCATTTAGTCTCACAAGGCTAGTTCATGAAACAAGAGAAATCTGTATTTTTTCATAGTAATGACATATCACAAATTCATTTTCTACAAAATTTCTGTTTACAGAAAGGCCCAAGCACAGAGAAAGCTGATAAATAGCCCATCACATTGACAGGCTAATTTCTCTGAAAGCAAAATTCATGTAAATGTAATGTACTCTTTAGTAATAACCCAAAAAGCATAAATGGAGGTTAAAAAACTGAGAGCTTCTGACAGAACAAAGTTTTGTGATGGAAAGCTATTCTAGATATTACTGGAATGAGAGAATACCAGTTTTTGCATCCAGCTTGTAAATGAAACTTCTGCTTATTTCTCTGCTACTAAAGAAATACTATCACACAGTCCTTGAAAAATGACATAAGGAAAAGCACTGGTCTAACAACCAGTAAGATATCTCTATGACCTGGCTGGTTAAGACAGGTTTGAAATATGTCAAATCCTCTTCACTTTCTAGAAAGCACTATACTCAAAAGAGATTTCTTCAGGTTTTTACCTTAATTGTGACTAGGCACACAATGAATCTTTAATTAACTACCTCTAGAGAACAAACATTCTATTTTATACCGTATTGTTTGTATACGATGTGCATTTACTAAACCGTTTCCATTATGTTCTAACTCCTCCTTCAGGGTTACACACCACTTTATGCTATTCAACAACCCTAAATATCACAGAATCGAGACAAGAGGTTCAGGTGTCACTTCTAAACGACTAATAGCTCAGCTATGATTAAGACAGTCATTGTTTACAAATTCAAGCAAAATTTCTCACACAGACACGTTGTATGAACAAGCACTGAATTTTTCTTTGAATGAAACATTTAGGATGCAATCCTAGTGAAGTAGTAACTTTTATTTGCTGGTGAGCAATAATTTTGTTTCTATTTTGTAAACTACAACCTCCATATTGGTAATGAGTAATATTCTTGCTAGAACTCAGAGATTTTTTTTTTTTGGAGAATTTCAACTGCAATCATATGCAAACATCTACTGTACTCAAACTAAAAAGGTAAAAACAGTAGGCACAAAATTATTTTGATGTTTGTTTACACACAAATGAAAAAAAGCAAAAACAACTCTCTGTCCTCAGACTTCCCATTAAAGAGAAATATGTGCTGCAATATCTACGTGTAAAATCATCCACAAAGCGACGTTGCAGCCCTGACTAGTAAATGGGGAATTAAAATGTTAAATTAGGATCATGCCCTGATTTCCCCCCTCCTCCCCCGCTTAATTCAGGTGATTTGTCCCTCCTATACTGTTCCTGCCACTTTCTGATGCCTGAACTGGCTTTTCTGGAGGCAGTGCTTGTCTGTGACTAAGAAGAGGCGCTGCTTCTGGTGAGATAAACTGCCTAGGTCTTTCTTTTCTTGTGTCTCTATCTTTTCTGCTCTTTGAGTTCCTCTTCTCCTCATGCCCAGCTCCTTACCAATCCCCACACCAATGCTGCTATACCCAGTTGCATCAGTTTTCCCTCCCTTTCACCAAATATATCAACTACTGCTAGAGGCTGAGAGAAGTTTTACTGCCACATGAGAAATGCTTCCAGCAATTTCACAACAAAGCTATTGCAAACGCCTCATGGCATAAAGGCAATTATTTTAAATTATCAAAGAGCTGGATTGCCGAAAAATTTCTGCCTACCTAAAATTAACTCTTTAATTACAGGAAAAAAAAGTCCAATCCCATAAAACACTGCCTGGTTATAAAGAAATTAGTAATACAGGTTTTTATATGAAGAAAAGAGTAGCTGCATTCTGGAAAAGTCATTCAAGTAGAAGTATATATAATCCATACAGTTAAGACATATTCATTCACTGAGCTACTCTCAGACTTTTGAGCATACAATTTTCTTTCAAAATCTCTTCTGACCACTTGGTAGAAATACCTTTTTCTTTGCACAAGAATTTTTTTTAAGCAAATGTATCCAAAGCAGCAGATATTAAATATGGAAAGAAGTCAGTTTTTGCTATTGTAACAACTTACAATTACAGTATTCACACTAAATGTATATAAAACAACCAAACCTACTCTAACCACTGGAATGCACAATTGATAAAACTGGAAATGTACCATTTTGTTTCCTCTTTATCTACGCAACAGACCAACTTCACTTACTGGCTTCTCATTCTTAAAAGATATATGGGTTTCCCAACTTTTGCTAAGGTAAACTTAGTTCCTGGAGAAAACAGACATGTCTTAAGTTTCTCAGGAAAGCTCTGATTAACAATCAATATACCAACTTTAAACCTTTAAAAATCAGAAAGATGGTCACGTAAAACTTGGGATTGCTAACTTCAGGCAGAAAAAAAAAAGTATCACATAAAAATATGGTATAAAGACATCTATGGATCTATAGTAAGATAGATTTATCCTAGCTAGAGCGTACAACAAAGATTTTACTTATGAAGCCTACACCATGCACATGTGTGACCTTATCGTGTTAAGCTTTCTCACAACAAATGCAAATTTCACAGAATCACAGAATTCACGCAACGCATCTTTTCTACAACTTTAAGCTTAACTACATTTTAATATCCTCGTCATTAACTACTTTCTGAAGTATTTTAGAGATTCTCTGTCCACCAATGAGATGCATAAAGAATTGAAATCCTGTAACAAAACCTGTACTAGATACAGATTTGGAATCCTTACCCTGTGAACAGTACATTCAATTTTGAGAACTCTGTTAGAAGAACATCACACATCAGAAGCAATTCAGAAAAGAAAAGTAAAAAAAACAATAATTACAGGGTTGGTACAAAGTTTGGAAGACTTTTACTACTTCTTAGACAAAGAAAAAAGGGGGGAAAAAAGACCTAAAATCTACTAAAAACAGAGCAGTATAACCTGATAGCTCAGAGAAGAATTTAGGCTACCAGGAGGAACATTCTAGGAGTGAAAGAAAAATGCAGGCAAGAGTATCAAGCAAGATTTTTTTTTCCACCCAAGAGAAATATATTTGAGTGTTGAACTGACTCTTAAAGGATGGAATAATTGAACACGAGTGCCTCTGAATTAGTCAAGGTACTTATGGATGCAGCGCTAAAGACAAGTCATAGATGTTAACCTTTAACTGTTGATGACGAAGCCTACAACTTGCTCTACCTCTCTTACCATCATTTATAATACAATGGCTTTTAATTTGCACAGAACCAAAACTCCTAAACAGGATCACTTGATAACTAAAGTAAAGCAGAAGCATGGATTCATCCTAAGCCAAGTGCCAGGTATCAAACAGCAGTAGCTTAGATACAAAGGACAGAACTTATTAAAGCCTGGGGCTGGGAGAAGGAGTGAAAGAAACCCTAGTAAGGAAATAATTTCTCTCATTTCAAAGAAAGTATAGTAAAATATTCATATATGGAAAAGCTAAAGCTACCGTGCAGGAAAGAGACTGGGTTCCAGGAATCCTTCCAGTTGTTGAAGTCATAGCTGTCTGATTCAGTCTTGTTTAACTGAAAAGCTGTGTTAGCTAATACCCATAAAGACACTAGCTAGAAACATTTTGTTGGCCAGTCTAATTCTACACAAAAAACATGGTGTCATACATCAAAACTTGGATTTTTATAGCTGCCTTGTTATTTGGTCCTGCTGTTTTTTTCTCCCCTTTCCTTCTACTTTCTCTTTCCCAAATAGCCAAGAAGGTAGCACAGCATTCGTGTGTAATGCTGACTGAAGGTTAAAAGTGATTAGGATCACTCTTCCCCTCATTTCTACCTGTTACAGAAACTTATTTTCCTTTTTTCCTACCAAAATCATGAACTTCAAATACATAAAAGTAACAGTATAAAAAGTTTTTTGGTCTTGATTTACAACTAACTGACCTGTTTGTTGGAATTCCTGATTTGAATAAGGCAGGTGGAGATGTGAAATCAGCTTTGGTCGACTGCACTGCCAACTCTTTCTCCAAATTTCCAGTTCTGCCCTGCTGTACCTTCAAAATAATGTTTCATCATTAGTTTAACCTCAGAAGTGTAGTAGCCCCAACACTCAACATAGCACATAGCCAACAGAAAAAGAAAGTAAGTCCAACTTTAAGCAGATTTTTTAAAAACTGTCACCTTTGGACAGCTAGTAACATTCCGTATTTTATAAGGATATATTACTTAAGTACTGTGTTTAATATATACAAGAAGCGATATGCCAGAGAACACATTATTACAGAAGATTAGACAGTTTTAACATTTATTTTCGAAGCATTTGATTTGGACATGAACAGCCCAAACTGATTTTCTTGCAGAACTTCCCGTACGAACAAAATAACATCTTAATTTTTAAAAGAAGGAAACTTATTAAAAAAAATAAAAATCTTCATAATCTTAATGACAGAGATATCAAACAAGTCTGCTACCCAACAACAAACCATGAGACAAGAAACTGAGTGGATTCTCTGTTTGCCTTACTGACCATGAGATCTAGTAACCACTTAATTTCATAGTCACACCAGGAAGTCACCTCACACTCTGGGTTACGCAAATTTTAAAAGATTTTTCATTAGTTCAGACTGAATACTTCAAAAACATACTGCTGTTTCTGAAGTACTGCAAAATTCCAGAGACGTTATTAAAGCTATGCAAGACCTTTGGTGCAAGTACTTCAACTATTGTTTGACTTCAGCAGCACGTTATACATGAAAGAAAAACCAACATGGGTTAGCATTAAAGACAAACCTATACTGATGCAGTTTTTAAAGACACTCCCACTGTACCAACCACATAGCTACATCACTCTACATAGCTAGTTCACTCATGGTATACCATCATATAGGCTGTGATCTCACAGCTTCTTGTAGGCAAGTGAACTACTAAGCTTTTGCAGAATCTCACTTCTAAACACAGGCACCTCTTTCCCAAACCCACAAAAATGCACATAAATAGTTAAGATTCATTAAAAATTGAATTAAAGTTTAGTATCCAGAAATATGAAAAAAAAAAAAAACCAAACAACTGAATAGGTTTGGTTTAAGTATTTACCTGAAAAATCTGTAAGACTTCTATTAATTAATGAGTAACTGGAAAATGTAGGAGACAAAGTCTTGCCAGTTACAGAAGATTAATCCAAATATACCATGTAAATTACATGAGACATAGTATTTCAGAAGAGTGGAAAAAAAAAGGTAATGAAATTATTTAATAATATGTAAACTCCTTGTAAAACACATGACAAACTCTTACTTCAGACTCTTACAACACAATTGTTACCTGTACTGTTTGATCACTGGACCCCCAGAGAGTCAATACTGAGCTAGAAATAGGGGAAGCTTTGGTTTGGAATACTTATCCTTCTTCCTTCAGGACTACATTTCAGGAAGTTTGAGAGGTAGTCAGCTCCAAATAGTAACTCCCATTGCCCACCATTTCCACCATTCTGTAACGCTATTATCATGATAATTGAGGAAGGCAAAAAGCCCCGGGGAGCTTCTGATCTGTTCTTGCTAAGATAAAGTCAAAATGACTGGATACCCTCAAGTAGCATATGAGGGGAAATAAAAATACCTGTCTGCAATTGACACTTCTGTCACACGAGTATACAGAAGAAAGCAACAAACAGTTCCAAGTCAGTTTAATGACAGCTCAAGAACGAAAATGACTGCATATTGAAAATAAGCAAAATAAATAACCTTTGTATTTTAATTTCAACTTTAGTATCAAACAAAAGAGTAAATGAGAAAATAAGAAGTTGAAAAAAAATGTTCAATCCTTAAGATAAATCCTGTCATATAGATTTTTCTGGTCTCTGAAAATCAGCATTTCCAAACGGAAAAATATTATATATAACTTGATTTATTGCCATCTAATCCCAAAAGGACAACAGAAAAATATGGAAGATTGATTTTCACATCTCAGAGTCGCCAAGTGTAAGTGTTACAAAACACAGGAAGAGCTACAAGGCCACAGGAAAAATAAACATGCCATAATCTACAAAAGCTTCCCCAGCACATCTGCACAAATTCTTTAATCTGCACAAACAAATGCACTACAACTAAAAATAAACCATCACATAAAGAAAAATTAGTTTCACTGGGAAATTTGTTAGTTCACCAGGCCACTAACTCACATGCTTGCAGAAGGGTGACGAACAAAGCAACACTTTAATCAGCATTTTGTGACATATGCAGAAAGTCACTGATGTAAGATGAGAGCTTGAAATAATGGTTATGTCCATTTCAGTTGTTCTTCTATCAGTCTGTGGTGGCATGGGAAGCAATACTCAACAAAAATGAGAGCAACCAACAAAAGTTTACTAAAATTCACCTTAAAAAGATGGTATCTGCCATCGAGAATCTCTGCACTTGGTCTTACTTCCATAGCATTGTCTTCAGCCTAAGTTAAATAACACATTGCCCATTAAGATACCACACAACTCTTAAATGATGGGCCACAATCTGAATAATGGTACAGATGCAATCTAGCTGTAGCTAGTCTGTCACACTATCCACACAAATTGTCAGTGAAGCAACACAGGAACACTCTAGGCTCAGGGTGGGGAGTCGGGTGCAAACTCTAACAAACGCACTGAACTGGGCAAAATAAGCTTATGACACACAAGCAGCTTTACAGGGAAAAAAGCAGGTAGAATACCACAAAAGTTGTACTAATTACCGTAATTTTATTTGTGGTTGAGGTAACTGGTAAAATTTCAAGACCCATTCGTATTCTCTTTTGTTTTTCACAGTAAGCTTTCCAGGTATCTTCATTGAACCCGTAGTTGAAATAATCAGAGAGATCAGCTCCTTAAAAAGAAAAGCATAGGTTTTTAGGACATTACAAAGTTAATCTTTTCTTTTCTTCACTGAGCATACATACACCCCTATTTATAACATCAAAATGGATTAGGTATTGATCTAAAAACATACTACTGAAATATACAATACAGTCTTGTATCAGTAAACATAAAGTATTCACGGCTAGGACTATAAAAACATTAAAATTTAGTCAGAAAGAGTATCTTGCCTAGCATCCTGTCTCAGGGATCAAGAGTAGATACTTACAGAATATCACAGGATATTATAATCCCCGTATCTT
Source organism: Gymnogyps californianus (assembly GCF_018139145.2). Taxonomy (NCBI): domain Eukaryota; kingdom Metazoa; phylum Chordata; class Aves; order Accipitriformes; family Cathartidae; genus Gymnogyps; species Gymnogyps californianus. Next base: position 30,552,692 of record NC_059474.1, on the reverse strand, counting down.
TACAACAGGATAAATGTAAGATCTACAGGTTTGCTGTATGTTCAGTATAGAACCACTCCCTTTTGCTTGTTCTTTATTTGACTCCTCACTTTGTTTTGACTCCTAGTTTCACTTGATGCCACGAAGTATTTTTATTGTAAGAGAGAAACCAGACATAATTGAAAGGCACAGAATATATTTCAAATAGCTAACAGTTCAAACACCAGAATATTACCAAAGGCTTCTTTTTTCCATTTTGTAGACACTATTTGCACTGCCAAAGCAATACACAAACACTGGAAAAAACTATACACAGCCAAGATGTACTGCCACTAAAAAAACCCAACCAATGCTGGTATTAGACAAGTCTGGCCAAATCACTTGAGCCAACCAGACAATACACACAGGAGACTTATGGAAAGCCCATACGGTACCAGCTGCTTCTTCAAAGCTTATGGATGTCTATGCATGAACACAAAGAAGCACAAGCAGTTACGTTTCACCATTCTTCATGCTCAAACCTGCTAGAACTATTTTCCGTTCTGCTTTATCTTCTGTCCTATGGCACAGACTAATGGCAGTAATCTCCACAGAAATACAGACTTCCACGGAGAGTTCAAGATATACATTATTTAAAAAAAAAAAAAAAAGGGCATGTCCTACAGTCTCTTTTTGCTGACATATGTGCGGGATGTATACTAAGAAACATGGTACACCCACACACTCTGTGGCACAGTACAAAGGCAACAAGTAACTTAGCTGCTTTTTCCAAGTTATATTGTACAGTATCTTCTAGCTATAGGGTGGGTAACATCTACATGCAGTAAACGGGAATTACTATTAAAATAATGTACTGAATACCTACATATCAGTTAACATAAACCAAAGTATTACCTGGCTTTCTCCAAGGTTTATCTTCAAAAGAATCTAAATCTACTTCCAGAAGTGGCACACCATTAATACTCCCTGGTGCATCTAGATCCACCCCTTTAACTTTTGCACCTGTGAAGAAAAGTTAGAAAGTTAGAGCCTTCTGTCTCTGCCAGTAGAGTTTTAACAGTTGTAACACGCTTAAAATAGAAATGTAAAGTCAGATTTAAATTTATCAAGAAGTTTTGGAAGTGAAAATTATTTCCTTCATCCAAAATAATCAAACTTTTTTTGCATTTTTACTAATATTACTGTGTAAATTTTCTTACCAGAAGATCCATAAGCTCGTCCTCCTGTCTTAATATTGAGATTCACAGGTGCCGCTCCATAACTTAAAGAAATTAACAAAAAACTGAATTAGACAGAGAAAACTCTTAAAATAGAAGAAAACACAAAACAAGTTAGCTAGATCCAGAAACAAACTGGACCCAGGCTCAATCGCCATCCTGAATCTCTAGCTTTCTGAGCTGGTAACACTGTAAAGTAAAGAGATCAGCCTAGGAGGAAGAGAGTGTACCTTTCTATGCTCAGTAGCAACTTCTCCAACTAATAAACAGTTGTGAAGCAAGTCCCAGTCACTCTTCCTGAGTTGAAAGGATAAAGACCCTGATAGAAACAAGAATGGACAGAACCAGATGAAGAGAGAAAGGAAAAATGCAGTTCATTTAGGGATACTGATGACACTCTGAGGATTAGAGTAAAAACAAAAAAAAAAAAAAAAAAAAAAAAGGGTTTAGACAGATCCTTTTCTCTTTTCATAATTATTCCATTTAATCTGTACAGAAGTGGAAAATACAAGCATTTCTCTACAATGACTGAAAAACTGTCTGTTTCAATGTACTTCTAGCAATCACCTATCCTTGTGACCAACAGAAAAGTATGTAACATTTCACTTTCTAAAATACTTGAGAGTTTTCTTCATAAAAATGCACTCAGAAATCTAGACACTGAACTGATTTAACTACCTTAGGAATTACAGTATTGTTCATTTGGAACATTAAAAGCTAGCTTTCATTACCATTTGCATGCAATGTAGCTGATCCTCACAGGTGGTATCGACCCATAAACACAATGAGATTAGCACATAATCTGTGTAGAAGGTAGTGTATAGTTTACAGCACCACTTCCATGCAGTTTTAGTTTTCATTCAAGTGCTACAACAGTACAAAACTGACACAAAATATTTAACCTTCTGATCTGCCATGATGTATTTTTGCGTGACTTTGTCAAACAAATCTTATGGTTTTTTTAAACAGCAGCTGACTACTGTATGAAAAAACATTTAATCCTATAAAAGGAACTTTTTATACTGAAGTTAAAATGAACAGTAATGTTGAGTTTGTTTTAGATTACTGCCCTTCCATGAACTTTCGGTCCGATTTGCCCAGAAAAACGATTTTTCAGAAAACAACCATTTCTACATAAAACTTTCTACTCTAATTAGATTTAGGATCATCTGCTCATTGTTTTCTGTATTCATGGAAAGAGCACCAGCAAACCCACTGAGAATATAAATCTAGTTTTGCTTTAGTCTCACAAAATTTGAGGTCACTGCCTACACCACAAGCATACCATGTTGTTGAAAGCAGACAAAGAACTGAAAGAATTGCTTTTTTTAATATTACATTGATTTGCACAGTTAGTTTAGGATATGAAATACTGAAAGTTTAAAAATATTATGTTTCAAAAATGAGTAAATCACCTGCATTCTAAAGTTAAGAACACAATAATATACATGAGTCAGACCTACCTGCAGACCTGTCATAATTCTATTAAGAAATAACGCCCTACTAACTCTGGTTTTAATAAGCATAAAAACATTAGGATTGCCAAGACAAACAAGCAAACCACTTCCCTCAGAAAACTTCCATGTAATGAAAAACAATATTTCATAATTTTGGGTAAAATTAACACTGTTGCAAAGTGTTCAGTGAAAAACAAGCCCTGTATCAACAGAAGGAGGAATATGGGGCAATAACAGTAGCAAAAAGTTTCTTGTATGGTACAAATGCCTAAACCATGATCTTGAGAAATTATCTCCAGAGACTGGTAGCTCCATCCTGAAGTACACTGAAATCTTATTTGAGAACATCATTATTCATATTATTCAATCAGAATATTCAATTCAATCAGAATTGAAACTATAGAGGTCTAATTAGAACTGTATTCACTACAAACAGGACCAAGGAAAAATGTTTCTAATGTTCTCTGTACTTACCACTCCACCATTTGCAACAAAAATTTCACCATCACAATAACAACCCTAAAAATGCTATGTAACATAGCCATTCCATAATAAAAAACAACTCTCTACAAACGTAATACAATTATTTCTCAAAATCTGAAAACAAAATTTAACTTGTACAACAGCTCTTCCTTTAAGACATTTCATTGATTTCATTTCACTTCTTTGTTTTCAAGTCACTATATCATTAAAAACATTGTTAAAGAGCTGAAAAAAAACTAAACTGAGACTAACTATGCATACAATTTAACACTGACAAGTATTAAAGAGCCTGAATTAATAATTAAATGTAATCTTGAAAGTTCCCCCAGTTAATGTTTGCAAATAACTTACCCATACTGTGGAGCTCCTGTTTTAATATCCCCTATGGTGACTTGAACATCATCTTCATCATCATCACTATCACTATCACTGTCATCCTCAGCCTCTGCCACCTTCTACGAAAGAAAAAGTCATTGCTTAGACAAAAAGCAGTCACTTACCTTTACAGTGGAAAAATAATCCAGACAAAACTATCCATTCTAGAAATCTTCAAAAGAAGAAAATTCTCCTTTTCCTAGACCTCAGAAGCGAGTAGCATTAACAGTAAATTTAGGAGGCTCATCTGCTAAAATGCTAGAAGTATCTGAAACATCTGGATCAAAATAGGGAAGTATCTTTAATACTAAGCTCTGTTTCTGAAACATGACATTTCCTAAATAAGCATAAAATCATTTCCACTATCTAATATCCTTCTTCCCTCTATCTAGCTCATACACACCGGTTCTACTCTTACCTTGTCACTCAGGAAAGAACTTAAAAGATAGGCAAGACTAGCTTCTTGCCATCCTCAATTACATACCCTGAGTAACTCAAATAAATGTCTTTCCAGTTGTAGATTAACACTGCGCTTCAGAGAAATCTATTTGGTTCCTAACATCGGTAAACGACATAAAATACATGAGATTTTTCAGCGAACAGGCTGAAAAACCAGATATGATACAAGAGCACACTGCATGCTGTTCTGTCCCACAGCATTCAAGCTTGCCGGTAAATAAAATAGTCATGCCAGTTCATACCAAGAGTTCATCCAGTCCAGTGTTTTGGGTTTGTTTGGTGTTTTGTTTTGGTTTCCCCCTCCCAGAGACCACAGGGGAGCGAAAAAACAGGGCAAACATATATGATGCTCCTCCCTAACACTCTTTCAGCTGCTGATTATTATCATCTCAGGGCATTTCCTAAGCCAGTTATGGTTTGTCTATTTGGTAACCCCCAATGGATCTTTCTCTCAAGTACTTGCCCAGACTTCCCTTGGACCCGTATAAACTCCCAGCAGTGACACTCTCTTTGGCAAGCAGTTCCATAGCACCGTCTACTGCATGAAGATCCAACCTCTTTTATTTGTTTTCATTCTGGTTCCTATGACTTTCATTTAACAGTCCCAGTTCTCATATGAAAGGGACTGTGAGGAGTCAGTCCTTATTTGTAGTCTCCATACATGATTCTGTTAGCCTCCATCATATCCTACCTATGCCTGTCTTCCAGGCTGACAAGTCCTTGCCTACTCAGCTATTCCTTGTATGGAAGCTACCTCAATTACTCTTGCTGCTCTCCCTCTCTCAACTCTTTTCAGTTGAAGTAAAGCCTTTACGACATGAGGGGAAACAGAACAGCACACAGAATTCAGGGTGCAACTGAACCATGAATTTATGGTATAATGATAGCTTCCATCTTGTTCTCTATTCATTTTCTGCTACATCCCAAGGTTTAACTGCTTTTTAGACTCCAGACAAGCACTTAACCGTCAATTTCATGGATCCTTCTACATATCTTAGTGCGTCCCTCCTAAGTGGTAATGATCAGCTCAGAGACCACCATTTTATCTGTAAACCTGTTTTGCCTCCCATGAACATCACTCTTCTTTTTCTATACAGAATTTCAATAACCATTTACTAACCAGTCAGTTCTTCACAGACAGTCCTTGCTCTTACTATCTTGAATAACTTTCTAACATCAGAAAGCTTGCGATCCCACAACCTACCCCTTTTCTAAGTAATTTATAAACACATTAAACAGTACAGGTTATGCACCACATTCCAGAGAATCCCCACGGGAGGTGACCTTCCTTTACTGTAAAAACTGAACCTTTACTTCTACCCTCTGTTTTCTTTTACACATCAATTATCCATGTGGGACTCATCTTATAGCTGCTTAAGTTTTCTTAAAATCCTTTGGTGAGGAACTTCTTCAAAAACTTTGTGGAATCCAAGTGAACTTTATCAACCAGACCACCCTTATTCACATACTTGCTGAATCCTTCAGCAAGAGGCTGAACATACTGAAGCCAAGTTGATTCTGCCCAGGTAGCCTGCAGTTATCCAAGCACAGCTGAGCTCTAGCCCTTATCTATTACACGATCTATTAATTTGCCTGGTACATAAATTAGACAAAAATAAGCAGCTGCACAGAAGATGTTGGAGTGCTGTTCATCCTTGCTATACAACATTAATATAATTTACATAACAATTAAGAGTCTAATCAAGGGGGGGGAAGTCTAGATCAGTGTAGATATTCTGTAAATGACAGCTGAAGGCAGAAGACAGTCTTTCAATGTCCCACTGCTGAAAAGTAAAAGTTCACCGCTCCCTCACACACCAGGTAACCCACAGAGTAGAGAGCCATTACAAATGCATCGAACAGAAAATAAAATTTTGTCTGGAGCATGTACCTTTTCAACCAATTTCACTTATAAACAATGATTTCTTAGTTCCCTCCTCACAGAAATATTCACCTTTTCTTATTCAACCAACTTGAACACCATCCATTTTTCTAGGTTGCTGTTGACCCTTCATGTGCACCTTTTACCATGAAGTTCTCAATTTTGTGGAGATGTTCTAATGATATCCTAACAACGCTAGGCTTTATATAGGTGAAAAATACAAAGATATGCAAGTACAAGGAAACCACACCAATGAGGACTTTCAGAAATATTTTAAAATCAGCAAGTCCAAAAAAGTATACTATTGTCTCCTTGTACCTAACATATTAAATCTACTTCCCACTTACAGTATTAGCTTCAGCACAAAAAGCCTCTGGTGCACTGAAAGAGTTTTTCAGTTTAAACAACTGAAATAAGTTTTTTAAGTTTTTATAAGTTTTTTTCCCCAACTTTAAATAAGTTGTAATACCTTTCATAAATAAAGTATTAGACTTACTGAAAAAAATACTTTTGAGAGAGGCCAGTCCTTAAAACTTGCACAAATATCATGATAATGGTTTCTGCATCACTTAGGAGAATTCTTGCAAGATATAAGCTAAAAAATCCCAGTGAAGTAGAATTACAATTTTTTCGTAGAACAGATTTAAACTGTTCCCATTCACAGTAAACTGAGGCCTTTTATCAAGATTGCAACTGTAAATTTCATTTCCTGGTCCTTTCCTTCATCATACTAACACTGAAGTTACAAGACATACTGAACATTGAAGACTACTACCAAACACGTCTGTTATGTTGCCTCTGAAAGGCATGTGTAATTCACCTCTTGATGCGTATTTTCACATAGTTCTGCAAATGCTGATTGTTTATCACGTTCAAAAAAGAAAAATGATCAGAGGATTTTATTTTCCTATCAGTGAGGAAAAATAGAATTACAGTTCATTTAACTGTAAGTCCTAGCCAAATTATGAATACCCCATAAATCAAAACAAATTAAAGCAGTATTTCAAAAACACATTTAAAACTACCGTTTTCACAACGCCATTTTCTGCAGCTTCCTCTTCATTTCCAGGTGGGGGTGGAGCACTTAAACAAAAACAAACAGGAAAAGATGAAACTAGGTACTTATGCACATATTATGTAACACGTATCAGCTAATGATGAAAAAAGCCTTGCTACATCATTCCAGAGAAGAGCCAAAGCTCCAGCTATCTTCTGCATTAACTAAACAAAAAAATAATTTATTAAAAATTTTCCTAGATGAATATGACTTTATATTAGCAGGATAATATTTAACTATCATAAATTATACTAACTGGATGTTTGTAGAATAGTTGGAAGTAATAAGGCACTGCACCTGGATCTTCTTTTGAAATCAAAGTGAAATCTTTCATAATATATGAAGGGAGAATAACAGCTTTCTCCGCCCCCCCCCCCCCCCCCCCGACTGATACTTTTCAAAGACATAATGGAAAAACATTTAAATACCCACAGGTAATGTTGCACTGAATCAAAATTCCCACATCTGCACCGTGAAATTTTTTTCCATCATATGGAATAGCTACAATTCAATGATGAATTCAATTATAACTGTAGACTGAGAACTATGAAAATTTTAAAACTACTGGTCCATCTAAACTGACCAGCACTGTCAAATCCATGCAAATGAGCTGTCTCACTGGGCTTACCTACTGCTGTTTCTTACACAGCAATATTTTCATTTCCACAGTTCCATTAACAGTTAGGATGTTGCACCACAAACAGCAGAGTAAGCAGGGAGCCATTTAGAAACAATATTCTTTCACTGAAAAGATATTTCTGAAATGGAGTGAGCAACTGCCAACTTTTATTAAATAGAATGATTTTGATCCCATCTTCTGTTGGCAAAATACCCACTCATGAGTGTTGCACCAAAACCCAACGCAGCCCAGGTATGGCCCAGGATTCAAGCTTGACCATTTCACTTCATCACCCAGTAAAATGACAGACTAGCTATATAACCTGAACAAAACCTCACGATTTTTATATATACGAAGAATGGCAAAACTGAGAGGCCAGAGACTAAAACTTTTAACAGGTAAACTGTCACCATGCTTCCAGAGTTCCAAACACAACTCATAAGATGCATAAGCTACCATTTGTTATGCTTTTTAGTCCTTAACTATGTATTGAGGCAGCCAAACGTCAAGCTAGACACTACTGACCAGAAACTGGAGTAAAACACCACTGTTTCTAAAGATCATTTCAGTTCCATGCAAATAATTTTCTTAAACAACAGTAACACTGACAAAAGGTGCCAGGTCAAGAAAAGGTAACTGCGCACAAGGAATCAACTGATATGGAATAGCTTCCAAATAAAGAGCAAATAAATAATTAGAATTCTTTGTCCTGGAAAAGAGATGATTCAAGATGAATGCAACAGAGGTCTAGAAAACCGTTAAGTGATATGGAAAAGGTGACAGGAAACAACTCTGTTTCTTATACTACGAGAACTAATGGGAATCAAATAATTGCATCTAGTAGCGGCTTCAAAACGATATTGTATGTAGTCAAATGGTGGAAGTCATTACTGCTGCATCACGCTGTGCTTGCCAAAAATTGACACCAGTTGAAAAAATCAACTGAGCAAGCTTACGGACAAGAAGTCCACCAAGGGTAACTAAATTGAAGAGTACCCATTGAAAAAAATCTGTGTTGACTGGAAGTATTTATAGAAAATAACAATGCATGTTTTCTTGCATTGGCTTCCCCTTTATTTGTTTAATTCATCTTGACAATGAACAATTTCCATATTTTATCAATTGTGAGACTTCTTTCATTCAGTACGAGAGACTGATTCCCATTTCCAGTCAGTCCTTGCTACCAACCTCTATCAACTTAGCTAGATTTTCAAAGGAGCATCTTTGTGCTTTCTCTCATACACCTCCTTATAACTCAAGCAGGCTCCCCCAAATACTTCCATAGCTTTTTCTAAATTTCTTTCAAATACTCTCTTACTAATAAAAAAAAACCCCAAAACCCTAAGCAGGTGCAACCTGCCCACCAAACCAGCTGGTAATCTTCCACTGCTTCCTTGCATTCCTCTTTTTGTAACTACATTGTAAACTCTTTGGGAGTCAGGCTGTCTTCTAATTTCTAAATTATCTAGAACAAATGAAGTCCTGATCCTTTACTAAGACTGCAAAGCACAACGATTACAGAAATAAAAGACCTGCTGGCATTTTGTGAGGGGCTACTGCTGTCCATACAGTTAAAACTTAAAATAACTTTCATATTCAAGTGTCCCAATTTCACAGGTAAAACCACTTCACAGAAAAGCAAAGTCATTCAAGCAGACCAAACATACTATCTTAAGGTGATTTTCAAAGACACCAGAGTGCGTTCAGGCGCTATGGACTTTCAAGCAGCTGGGAAGAAGAATGTAATGAATACAATTTTTGTGCAGCCACGCTACAGGACTTCCAGTTGTCAAGATACTCACCTAGCTTTTTCTTCCTCTGGTCTCTCTGCTTCATTTTCATCTACCACGAGAGAAAAGAAACACAGTAGTTAAGAATAAAATCCCCTGAATACCAACCATAACAGATATCTTCCCATGCAGATTAGGCAAGTCTTCAGTTTACTATTGAGACATTTTCTTAACGTTTCAATTGTGAAATCAGTCGAGCAGACCCCTGAGCCCTCACAGTGCTCTGTACTGACAGGTCCACCACAGGGGCAGGGTTTAGTTTACAGGTTTCATTATGTAACGTAAGGAAAGTCCCTAAAGTTGTAAAGAAAGTTTACGCATAAAAGGTTAAGGCTGCTTCACTACTTCAACGCTGGGAGCCCGGGCAAGGGGGTACTGGGGAGAAGCTCGGCCGCCCCAGGGGTGCGTGTGGGGCAAGGGCGCCATGCGGGCCTCCCGCCGCGGAGGCCCAGCGCGCCTCGGCCTGCGCGGCCGGGACAGAGGGGCCGGGAGACCTTCAGCGCCTCAGAGACCGGTAGCCGAGCACCCGCGGGGGAGGGGGCAGGGAGCCACCGCCGCGGCGGGGAGGGGGCCGCGCACAGGCCCGGGACGGCACCGCCGGAGGGCTGGCCAGGAGGAGGGGACTGAGCAGCCGCGGGGGTGGCGGGACGGGGGGACTCTTTTAAACGGCCGCCGGCCAGCCCGGCGGGCAGGTGCGGGCCGCGCTCAGCCAGGGGCCGGCCTGGTAAGGCGGCGCACGCCGCGGCCTACCCACCCCACACGCCACCACCCCGGCGGGGCAGAGCAGAGCGCCGGGCCGGCGTGCGGGGGAGCTGGGCTGGGGACGGGGGTCTGGGAAGGTCCGTACCGCCATAGAGCCACTCCTCCTCCTCGTCTCCGGCGGCCCCGCCGAGGTCCGCCGACAGCCGCTCCACCTCGCCGGTAGACATGGCCGCCTCCCGCGGGAAGCGAGGGCCCAGGCCCGGCGGCGCCGGGGCCTCCCGCCGCTGGGCAGCACCGCCGCGCCGCCCCGGGCCTCCGCCGGCGCCTCAGGCCGCGACCGGGCGGCGGCCGGGGGGGGGTTGCGAGCGCCCGCCCGGCCCAACGCCACCGCTCGCGGAGGAACCGCCGCCGCCTGCTCGGCGCTTCCCCTCCCCCGCCGAGTGAGTGACACGCACAGGAAGCGGGCCCGGCCCGGCCCCGCGGCGCCCTGGGCACGGGCACGCGGGGGGCGGCCCGGCGGCGCCCGGCCGCGCAGGGAGGGCGGGCGGCGAGGGGACGTGGCCGCGCGCGGCCCGGCGCCCTCCGCTCCCCGAGGGGCCCTCCCGGCCGGGGACCGTCAGTGTGGAGAAGCGGAGGGGCCTCCTGGCTGCCCGCGGGAGGAGCGGGCCGGGCCGGGCGGGAAGGGAGAGAGCTGCTGTGCGGCCAGGCCGGGCCCAGCCCGGGGGCTGCGCTCCCCGCGGAGCCGGCGCTCGCACGGCCGGTCCCCCGCTCTGTGCGCTGCCAGTCGCGGGGACTCACCTGGGCTGTGCCTTCGCCACCCTCCCGAGGCGCGGCGTGCCTGCGAGAGCCGCCTTTCCTTCCTCTCGCTGCCCTTTGTCTCCGCTGCTCTCGGCGGTCCTTGTGCTCTTCTGCATCCCCAAACGCCCGTCCGTCTCCTCAGCAGGGATCACCGGCAGCGTGGCGATCTCCTCTAGCGCATCCTCGCCCCTCTCCAGAAGCAGGACTTGGCCAAACACACGTACAGCCCAGTGCCGTGCTTCTACTGGCAGCTGATGGCAGCTGCCAGGGGGGAGTGTAACCACAGGATAAACACGCTGCTACTTCTACTAGTACTGTCCTAGCTCTCAGCTCAGGGACTCTGCCAGCTGGAGGTAATATTTTAGGTTTAACAACGCTTTATAGATTTCTTTTTTTTTCTCCACAAACTGCCTAATTTTATTTTTAGCTCCAGTAAGAGTTTTAACATTCATAGTGTGCTGTGAATGTTCCAAGTGTAGCTGTGCCTTTCATGAAGAAAATGCTCTGTTTTAAAAGCGGTGGGAAGTAGCAAGCCATTTTTACTGATAATTTTCTTACTTTACATCTGTGAATGCTGCATTAAGAACTGCAAGATTCATTAGAAAATTTAAGTACCGACAACTGTCAAAACAAGTTTTGACCAGTTGTGTGTACAAATGGGGTCTTCAGCTTCTTAGGGTGTTTGTGAAAACTAAAAAAGGGACCCCCCTCTCTCACAGCAGGACAGCTTGTGAAAAATCAGACCAGAGGGCTTGACTGTATTATAAACACATCACAGCTCGGGTGGGGGAAGCTTATTCTTTGAATTGCCTGCATAGAGAACCTTGTTTTGAAGTTTCATATGTGGCATGACATTTCACTGGAGTTCACATGAACAAACTACCTTCTCAAAAGGCATTTTTTTTTTCCCCCTGAAATTAAATGTTTGGGTGTCATGTACAGATCATGAATTGTGTGGTATAATTTGGTAGGTTTTCATCATGCAATTCTGGTTTTTATACATATAGTAGTGGAGTCAGCAAAGGTGTTTTTCACCCAAAACATTTCTAGACACTTGTTTCTCGTAAAACAAATTTGTATTGTAGTACCTCTTACTGGGCATCAGTGTCTTTCTTCATTTTCATTCCTGTTTTGTTTACTTAGCCATTTAACAAACTTCTGGCTGACATTAAAGGATGCAGTAGAACTCTAATAGTACCCTTTGACTGCAGACACAAGGAAGAATAAAGAAAATACGTTTGTGGAAAACACCACAAAGAGAAATCAGGAGTAGGTGCAGAAAATAAAATCTCTTAAAATACATCAACGCAGCTCCTCAAAGCGGTTTTCCTTGTGGAAACCTTTAAATAGACATCACGTTGAGCTGGTGGTCACATAAAAATCCATCTTGAACAGCTTGAGCAGCTTGAACACTGGAAGCTGGCACAAGAAGGCTAAGTCCCCAAAATAGTTGCCAGCCTTCCACCGCTCCCAGGAAGATCTTTACCCACCTCTGGCTCTGGTGGGACAGAGAGGGTGCTCCGAACCTGTTTCCTGTGTTACTTCTGAGGACACAGTGCTGGCCTAGATGGCATTTTAACTTCTGCCCTCAAAGATAAAAGCTCCCACCAGTCCCAGTCTCTGGAAGGGACCTTGCAGTTTCTCCTTACTGCTGCGCAGAGGGAGAGCAGCAGTTGGGGCCTGAAAAAAAGGCTTCTCCCAAGGCCCTGAGTAGCTAAAAGGCTGAGGACAGAAGACAACATCTTTGCAAGCTGCATAAACATCTTAACTCATGGGTTACACTCCAGAAACCCACAAGAAGATATCAAGTTTACGGGAACCCTTTAATACAGTTCTTTTTCTAACACAGTAGTTGTAAATTTGCACATGGGATAAAATAAGCTGTAAAAACTACTTAGATAATTTTGTTTTGTAATTTAACCACTGTGCTTTAAACTGATTCACCTCATTTTGTCTTCTGGCTAGTAATCCTTTTTTTCAACATTGGCACATGCAGAACTAGTTGCAATCTATATGGTATTTATAAAGTAAAACAGCTATTTGTTTTCATTAAAAAGCATCTGCTGTTTTGACAATATGTCTGGAAAAAACCCCAACCCAACCCAACCCTACCCTAAAGAGTTGGACAAGCCAGAATGTATCTAGCATTTGTCCATGGCACTCAAACATAAAGCAAAAGCTCAGAGATACAGAATCTCTGAGATAATTCAATCTGAGAGGAGGATAATTCTACTTGTGTATAAGCCCAGGGGCCCAGTGGTTAACCATCTCCAATCCTTTCTTGGCATTCATTTTTCAAATCAAAATAGTCGAGAAGGCTATTAACTTACATATTTTTCTAGCATCATAAAGTTATATGCCCTGAGGTTAAAATAACAGATTGGGCTTGGAACAGCACAAAGACATAAGTCTGAGTTTGGAAGAGGGAAGAACGCATTGGGGTAGGAAAGTGCATGGAGCAGAGTGGAAGGAGAGGATTTAATGTCATTACTGGAAATCTGGTGATTCCACATTACTTGTGTTTTTCAGTGTTCTGAAACCAGCTGAACCTGCAAGAGACCTAAGACGACCAGTTAAGAGAGTGGATGAACTAATTAAATAATTTATCTTTTTGTTATTGCTGACAATCCCACTATGTCAGAAAAAGTATCCTCCTCCTTCTGTACTAAGGAGGTTGCCCAAGTGAAATACTATGTGGAACACAGATTTGCAAGTGAGCCATCCATTCTCTGGGGAGAAGAAACTGTAGATGCGTATTATAGCATTTTTTCTAGTTAGCTTTGAAACTGATTTTGAGATCAAGAGCTTTTTAAAGGAGAAATGGAATTAATTTGTCATATGTCTCCAACTATACCATAAAAGTTGCATTTATTAAAAGCATGTTTCTTGTTGCTAGCTCATCAACCACTGGATTTGTTAATACTAACACAAGAAATACAGAATTATGGGACAGGGAACGGTAATGGAAGTTTCACCTTTCCAGTGCTGTACATTTAAAAAAGTATCAGCAGAACAGTTCTTCTCTTGGTATAACAAAGGTACTGATGCAGCACAAAACAGGTGGTGACATAAATAGTGACACTGAATTGTTTTAACATGTACCAGGAGCAAGACCAAAGAAGCTCCCAGCCTTTTCAGGAAAATGTCAGGCAAACCTGAACTGTCAGTGCTCAGATGTCCCTCCTGGCAGCGGCCAGGGCTACAGACTGTAGCAGAGCTTCTAATACAGACTGTAGATGAGAGAAACGTTTTAATGTCTGACAGAATTTGGCACTGCCAGCGAAAAGAAGAGCCCCCTACCCTCTCCTCTCCCGGAGGTGTATCCCTGCTGCTGCTCTCGCGGCGTAACAGACCTGGGCGGGAGAACTGGCCGAGGCTAACTCCTGGGGAGACCGAGCCCCGGGGCGGGCGGCAGGAGCGCTGCGCGGGCAGCCCTTCAGCAGACGCCCAGGCTCCCGCGGCGTCTCTGGGGACGGGCGGCCCCTCGGTGGGACACCACAGCAGAGCCCCCGCGGCCGGAGGAAACGCCTCGTCGCCGCCGTTAACCCCGCCGGAGACCCCTGGGCCTCCGCAGCCTCCCTCGGGCCACTCCGTCCCCGCAGAGACCCCCGCTGCCGCCAGCCGACAACCCCCGGTGACCCCGCCACCGCCCCCGGTCCTGTCACGGGGGAGGGACGGTGCCCCCCCCCGTATGCCCCGCCCCTCCCCGCCGGCGGGCAGCCAACCCGCGCCCGCCGCGTCATCCCGCGGCGCCGCCGCCGGCGCGCCGGGCACGTGCGGTGTGTTGTGGCTGTCAGCGCTGCCCGCCGCCGCCGCCGCCATGGCGGTGCCGGAGCTGCGGCGGGTGTGCCGGCAGGCCTGGGAGCCCGTGATCGCCAGGGCGCGCCGGGCCGTCGTCTTCCTGGACGCGGCGTCCGCTGAGGCGCTGCACTGGGGCGGCGGCGGGGCGGGCGAGCTGCTGGCGGCGGGGGCGCTGGCCGTTAGGGCGCTGCCCGCTGAAGCGGGGGAGGTGGCGGGGGCGGCCCGCGTCGTCTTCGTGGTGAGCGGGGCGCTGCGGGGAGGCACAGCCTCCGCCGTGCGCGGCGTGCTGGGCCAGGGCGCCGTGCGGCACTGCGTGCTGGTGTCCGGCGGCGAGGCGGAGGGCGGCGGGCCGGCCGAGCTGGAGGAGACCCTGCGGCGGTGGATGGGCGAGGGCGGCAGTGCCGAGGTGGTGCTGCGGGGCCCGCCGCTCCTGGCGCCCGTCTCGGCGGAGCTCGGCCTGCTGCCCGCCCTGGCGACGCTCCTCCCGCCTCTGCCCGGCCCCGCCGGGCCCGGCCCCGCGGAGATCGGGCTGGGCGCCCTGCCCGCCGAGCTGCGGGCGGCGGTGCGGGCCCTGGTTGGCGACCTCGACGCTCTCTTCACCGCCCTGGGCCTGCGGGAGGAGAGCTTCGCTGTGGGGGCCCTCAGCAGGGTCGTGGCTGCTGAGCTGGCGAGCTATGCCCCAGCCAGGAACAGGAGGAGGACGGCCACCAACAAGGCCTCCGTCGTCTTCTTGGACAGGACGTTGGACCTCGCTGGTAAGAAACCCACCACTGGCGGGGACTGTCATCCCTGCGGGCCCACATCCACCCCATCAGCAGGTTTTCAGATAGTTGCAGGAGGAGTCGTGGCCTGGGAGCATGTGTAGCACTATGGCCATGGTGGTTGCGCACATATCCTTGCTCCCCAGTGGGTCATGGAAACCAAAAGTAAAGTAGAAGGCTCTGCTGGAAACACAAGGGTTTGTTTCTGGCACTTCCACTTTGCTGCAAGCTGGAGACCTCAGCTGTGCCTGTGTGTCATCCCAAGGTGTGAAGGAAATGGTCTGCACAGACTGTGCCTGGTGGATTACTGCGAAGCATTTCCCTGTGTATCTACTTGTCACCCTTGGCATTATACCTGTCTAAACAGATATACATCTATATATACACTTAGCTACATCTGTATGCCTGAAAGTGTCTCTGTATGTGTCTATATATATGGTTTTTATATACTATGCATTATACTTCGTCTTTGAGTGAAACAATTGCACGTGGTTGGTGGTATTAACTTGGAAAACATTATGTTTGAGTGAAAACAATACAGAATTGTTTATACAACACTTTCTGGGAAGCAAATGAGCATAAGAATGAACCATATGGTAAATTTAATACTGCTAGTTAGTGCAGAATTGATGCAAAAGTTACGAAGCATGGAGAGTGGTATGAGAGTCCACTGGGAAACTGTCAGAAGGACAATGTCTAGTATCGTAATCAACCTGCAAGCTGGTGAAGTCTTTTAAGCTGGTAAGATGTGATATCAAAAGGGCAGAAAGGGAAAGAGTGATTGAACGAGTCGCCGGCAAGGTGCTGGGCCAGTGACCCAGAAAAAGTTTGTATCAGGCTCTCACTTCTGGAATAACCATCTTTCAGAGGAAACAGTAAACTCGGAGAATAATTGATATAGTAGTGTCTGCATTTTCTTACCCCATCGTATTATTGATAGACCTGCTCACATACACAGTGTGTGGGCCTGGTTCCATTTGCATTGCATATAGTCAATAATTCAGGTTGTAATTTTGCTGTGTGACCCACAGCAAGTGCTTGGTACAATGTTGCACCTGCAGCTCATCTGTTTCTGAATTTTCTTCTTTTTTTTCCCCCTCAATTTTGGCTTTGTGTGTCCTTGTACTGCTATAGGGTTCATAGCCGTCAACAATGTGCTGAGGAGCAGCTATGGATCTGGGTGGTTAATGCTGTGCTGTGGTTTGGGAAGCTTGCTGGGAAGACTGCAGGAGAGTGGACTTGGATGAAGAGCCTTGAAATGAAACTGAGAGAGGAGTGCCCATTTGGGGTGGGAACCAGTGAAACTGGGCAAGAATTTGTGCACTCAGGTGGTGGAAGAGTTAAAAACAAGAAAAGGAACTGGAAATAGTGGGTGACGGGGAGCTGCCTGACAAGGAGACTGTTGAGAAGGCATGAAGAGAGATAATTAGTACCAGCTTAAATCTGGGAAGTGAAGTCTGGGATCTTGTACTTCAGTAGGAGACGGTTTTTTGGAGAAAACGTCAGGGCTGTGGTGGGGCAGCTTTGGAGGGGATGCATCAAAGCACTTGGAGTAAGGGTGAGAAGTTAAAGTATTCATTTTTTTAGGAATGTATTCTCTGAGGTACCTGTAACTGAAACCAAGATCCCCTCATGCAACCATTCTTTTGTTACCAACAAATGTCTCCAGAATTCATTGACAGTTTCATTGAAGCCTTCCTGTGCTTTGGACATGATACCATACTCTTGCCATCGAGTACAGTGCAAACTGAAGGAAGAAAAATCTAGTGCATTTCAGAGGTAAAGCACTATATGGACCTGAATTTAGTGCCACACAATGAGATTTGCTTCATTGGTTTGCTAGAAATTGTACGGTAAAAAGTACACGAAAAGAACATCATTTAAGTTGTGAAATCAGTTGTCAAGAAGTGGGAAATGGCAGAATTAAGTTGTATCTGAAACCTTAATTTTCTCAGGTGTATTCAGCCTTTTATATAGTCTCCCCTGGCCCCCTACCTCCGACTCCGCTGCTTGGCCTTCAGGTGAATGAGTCTGTTGAATTTCAGCCTTACACTTTGTAAAAGCTAAAGCTTCCTATCTGCAAGTTTCTGGCTTGGTATTGGCACCTGGGCCACTGGATTTTTTTTCAAGCTATGATACATATTCACAGTCAGCAGTGTAAAAATAAATAATTTTTTTCAAATAACAGCTTGGTGCAGGTGGAAGTCTTTGAGGTACACTTTCACATTTGCAGCTCATTTCAAACAACTTTTTAAATCTCCCTCTCTAAAGATGAAAGATTTTGGATTTGATTTGTAAATGTCTTGTTGATACCTGAATCTTGTCCAACATGTGGGCTGCAGATACGAGAAATAGTTATGTATCCGTGAATTACGAGAATGCTTTCATATTCCAAGCACTTCCACAAAAACCTGGAAGTTCATTAGGGGTATGTGCTGGGCTACTCTCTGATTACGTCAGGCTACTGCTTTGAACCAGGTGACTTTGAATCACTCTGAATAAGCTATCAGGAGGCAAATATTTTCTAACTCAAAGACCTGAATGGAATACTGCTTTAGGTAGCTCTAGGTGATGTCTAAAGGAGTTGCACTAACAGATGTCTTATTTTTGGCTCACATTCCATGCTTATCTAGAGCAAATAAGATGTTAGGCTAGAATAACAAATAGTTTTCAGTAATACCAATTGATTTCTAATAGTAAAAATCAAAATGTCTCAAGAGTGCCTTTCTGGTGCTGCAGTTGCAAACAACTGAACTAAGGGAAGATACTGGTACTTAAATAAATATTAAAACTTTCCACTTTGAAGAACACACTAAAGAAGTGTTAAGTACATTTTGGTAAAGAACATCTGGTGACAGTGTCAAGAAACTGTATTATCTTTGTTGTGACAATTATTTAAAAAAATAGTGACATATAAAATGGCACATTTTTCTATCAAAAGAGTAAGAAGGCATCTAACTGACTAGGTTCCATGAAGCAAAGAATCTCTTCTGAGCTATTACTCTAAAATTCGAATTGAGCTCTATTGAATACTTTTTATAATCTAATTCTTTTTGTGTTCAGCATTACTTATGCATGCTGTATTTAATGAATAGAGAGGAAAATACTGAATTAAGATAAGTAATTCTCCTTTTTGTCCTGTATGGCATAACATTCAGCTGAGCTGTAACAAGGATCTTCTTTTTATAGCCTTTGCTGCTCTCACTGCAGCGGCATGGCTTCAGCTGGGGATGGCATGGGTGCTGCCTATCCCTGCAGTGTAGGATCTTATGGATAAAGCAGTGTCCCAGAAGGTGGGACATGTGTTTTTATGCCCTGGGGGGATTGCAGGCTTAGTACTTTGTGCTCACGTCTTGAATTCTCATTGTATAAAACTTTGTTACTGGTGCTGTCTCTAATCTGGATGTATGTGTAGTGCTGCTTTTGTTTGCCTACTTACTGTTTTAAAGTTCACTACCTTTGCTTTAAAAAGCAGAATAAATCCTCCCAGCTAGGGCGGTGCTCTGATAAGTGACACTGGTTAAAGTCAGAGCTAACTCTGGCACCTTAATTCCTCTTTGTTTTTCTCCTCTAATATCTGCGCCCCTAAAAATTTGCATTGTGATACCATATTGTAACCCCATGCTCCTTCCATGTGTTTGTTAATCACCACCTTGCCAGCATTCACACCTTTTATGAAGCAGTTTTTCCAGCTTCCCAGATTTTCTTTTCATTCGTAAGCTCATTGATACCTTTCAGATATTGGTGTTCAGAACAGCCTGACACGTTTCTCTTTCCAGTCTCTTGGTGCTTTGCAGCATTTGGGATGTGGGCTGTGGTAAGCGCAGGGAATAGTGAGGTCTCACTCACTGGTATGTGCAGGTGATTTTGAAATGCAATACAGTGAGCAAAAGACAGATAAGAATGAATAGCAGGGGGGTGCCTTTACAGTTAATGTATGGCTTTGATTAATAACCTTTGTATCAGTGTTGTTGAAGTTGGATGTTTCAGTGCTGTGAGCAACAGCACTTTTATCTTCCTCTAGCATTTTTGCATGTATTGGTCAAAATCACAGGAATGTTTCCCCACAGCCAAGGCTGCAAACTCAGATTTAACTTTCTGTATCATGTCCTGGTTTCAGCTGGGATAGAGTTAATTCTCTTCTTAGTAGCTGGTACAGTGCTGTGTTTTGGATTTAGTGTGAGAATAATGTTGATAACACGCTGATGTTTTAGTTGTTGCTAAGTAGCGCTTATCTTAAGTCAAGGATTTTTTCAGTTTCCCATGCTCTGCCAGCAAGCAGGTGTGCAAGAAGCTGGGAGGGAGCAGAGCCGGGGCAGCTGACCTGAACTAGCCAAAGGGATATTCCATACCATGGAACGTCATGCCCAGTATATAAACAGGGGGGAGTTGACCAGGAGGGGTGGATTGCTGCTTGGGCATTGGTCAGTGGGTGGTAAGCAATGGCATTGTGCATCACTTGTCTTTTCTTGGGTGTTATTTCTCTTTTTTTTGTTATATTCCTTTTCATTACAATTATAATATTATTATTATTAGTTAGTAGTATATTTTATTTTACTATAGTTATTAAACTGTTCTTATCTGAACCCATGAGTTTTACCTTTTGTTTTTCAATTCTCCTCCCCATCCCACTGGGAGGCGTAAGGGGTGAGCGGCTGCGTGGTGCTTAGTTGCTGGCTGGGGTTAAACCACGACAATCATCTCCCTCACTGTCAGCCGGGCATCATCTTTGCATCACACTCTGGCACTGGTTGTAATGTTTTCAGCCTTTTAACAGATAAAAAAAGCACAGTTCAGGCGCTCATCAACGAAGTGTAGATACCATTTCCTTTCAGTTCCTGGGAGCAGCCACAGCGACAAGAAAGTTGCGGCATGCCTTAATCATCCTACTGCGTAGTCCCAGTCATAGAGGAGGATGAGAGTGAAGACTAATGTAGGCCCATGCCTTTCTGGTAAAGTCTGGTTCTGACTAATATCTCTTTTTGATTATTTTTGTTTTAAACTGTTTGTAATTGTCTATTTCTTTCATTATATCTGTCATGTTTCTAATTTGGAGTGCTTTACTCATGCTCTTTTTGATTATAGCATCTTCCTAGTTGACACGTTGGTGGATTGACACTAATGTCTTTTTAAAGGAAACAAAAACTTGTTTTTTTCTTCCTTACCATATAAGCTCAGGCCTTGAAAACATAAATACTGAGGTCTGTAGAGTACAGTAGTCCCCTTCTTGTGAACCAGGCTGGGACTTTGACACAGGAGGCAACTGATGCTTAAATTATTATGGTTACTTGAGGTTGTAGACTGCAGCTGTGAGGAGTGATGGCAGCTGAAATTATTCAAGTGGTGTCAACTCAGTGCTGCAGGTCAGGGTGCAGCCTCTGCTTATGGTGTGGTTTGTAAAGATTCTGCTATTCTGGAATAGGTACACAAATTTTTATAACAGGTTTTTAAATGCTTCAGATGTTAAATTTGTTATAGAGGATTTACAGGGATAAGCAAATACATGGAATGAGTTTTGCCTATTTAAAGAAAACTGCAGTGGCTAGGTCAGTGCAGGGGACTTGGAAATTACATGAGCCTTGAGCAGATGCTTAAGTGTTTCTTATCT
Organism: Gymnogyps californianus; assembly: GCF_018139145.2. Taxonomy (NCBI): domain Eukaryota; kingdom Metazoa; phylum Chordata; class Aves; order Accipitriformes; family Cathartidae; genus Gymnogyps; species Gymnogyps californianus. The sequence goes on along the minus strand of NC_059474.1, from coordinate 30,531,704 downwards.
CCAAATTTACTACTCTTTACGTATGTTGCAATAGCTGGCTGTGAGAGATGGGGAATCTGTCATATTTCTGTGGCAGCACTCTGCTGCTGTGCTTGGCCGTGGGCTTCTGTGCTCCTACTGCTGGGCTACAGGTTGGTTTTGGTTTTTTTGGAGGAGGGTGGGTTGTAGTGGTTTTGGTTGGGTTTTTTTGTTGGTTGGTTGGGGGTTTGGGTTTTTTTTGTTTCAAAGGTTCAATAGCCAGTATAGTGGGACAGATAACTGACTACTTTGATGTTCCTTCATCTGTACAAAGGAGAATGTAGATCTGTCTTTTGGCAAGGTAGAAGGATGCTCTAGTTTGCCTTGAATGCTGCATAGTGGTTCCTGGGAACATGCAGGCTGCTTTCCAGCGCTGTTTAACAAGGTCAGCTTAAGCTAACACTGGATGAAAGAATATGGCAAAACATTGATAAGCTTTGGAACTGGAGCTCCAAATATCCAGCTTCTTTCAAGGGAATAGGTGTAAACATTTCTGCCTTCTGATATTTTAAACCCTGCTCTCACTGAGGTGATGCATTGCCTAAGGAAGTTGCATCATAGGAATTGTCCCACTGGAGTCCTTTAGTGTAAAGTCTTCCTATTGATGATCTTATTCAGAAAAGCATTGGGTGAGTATGCAGTGTTGAAACATCATGAAAACTGGGATGGGTTTGTCCATGTATCTTTCCAAAATCACCAGTCCTGAACTAATCTACAAAGTAGTTAAAACAGGAGATGTTAAGAAAGCTTGATAGTGGGGGCAAGATATGCCTTGCATACAGTTTTGGTGCACACCGACTTGTATTTAAACTTTGATTGAAGGAAAAGCCCCCAGTAGAAATTAGCTGCATTAGTTGTTGGCTAGTGAGCAGTGCCTTTGTAGAACTGCTTTCTAATTCAAGCTCCTCACGTTTAGCAACTGACTTTAAAGTCTTCCCGTTGCCCAAACTCTCATGTTGCTTCTGTGATATGCAATTGCCCCTTAAATCTGCTTTTTTTGGTTTGTTTTGTTTTTGAACCAGACAGTAGAGCCAGCAGGTGAACATAAGAATTGGAGTACAAATGGTGTGATATAGGGCTGGTAATGGGCTAAGGAAAATATTTTCTTGTATGCATGTCATTGATGCCTTTGGGGGGAGGGGTGTAGTTAATGAGTTCCTGGCTGCTGCTAAAGAATCGGTTGGTCGACTTTGCCAATTGTGCCAGCTACAACCTGTATCAAGTGTCATGTATTTCAGTTTGTAACTCTTAATGAGAAGAAAAAGTAAAATTAGAACAGTGTGATACATAAGATTTCCTGTGTCGTCAGGGCTGGATATTAGCCTGGCATGAAGACTCCTATTTTGCATTGGTCAGATAACTTCTCTTTAACACCTGATCTGTGTGCATGTTGGCAGCATTAAAAAATGCCAGCTGCCTTGAACACCATTGGTCGTGAGAAGCTGCTGAGCGGCCTGTTGACTGTTGTCAACAGTGATGAGGAGAGAGGGTGGAAACCAGTCCCATATGCCCTGCTGAATTCAGTGTAATTGAAAAGCGACTCCCCGTGATTTCCTGTCCTAGTCTCGTGAGGTTTAACTGTCTTTCCAGCCTTGGTTGATTTGTGTAGTTGGTCAGTGGTGATTGATAGTGATTTTTAAAACCTCCAGGAGATGTTTTCTGATTGATTTGATGAGGCACAGCAAAAGCCATTAGCACCTGCAGACCAGTGGGAGCCTCCAAGGAGTAGCAGTTCTGGGAAGGAGACTGAGATGGCACTGGCTGATCATGGAAGCAACTTGAGTGCACTGAGACTTCCCCCTATGCCAAGGAGAAAGGAGGGATGTTAATAATTAATGTGGGTTTATTTGCATTCAGGGTGTTTCCAGTTTAGCTAAATGTCTTGTCTAGCTAAATGTTGCTTGCGTGCAGCAAGTGTGGAGAGATAGACATTACTTCCAGGACATGGGGGTGGAGGTTCAAAAGATTGCCATCTGTTTTCCATGTCTGTAACTTTGCGAGTGTTGATAACTGCAGTGTGGCTGACAAGTGACTGACCTAGTAAGAAGAATGTAGGGATTTTGGAGAGCAGATGGCTTAGGGAGTTGCAAAGACAACCCAGCTCGTTTCATCTGTACTTCAGTGGTCTAAATCTGGCTGGGGATGGTAGAAAGGAAAGTTGCTGTCATTCTGTGACTATTACAATCTCTGGTGAAACAAATTGGTAATCTCGATCCAGCTGAGTGGCCAGGTGTCCACATTGCAGTACCACCACGTGCTGGACATGTGTGCCTTCCTTGCCTTCTGTGGATAGAGGCATTGCCAGCATGGAGTTTGACTTTACTTTTCTCCTCCCTTTTCATCCTTGCTTCTCTTTTCAAATTCTACAATTCAGAATAGTTGATAAACCGTGAGGTGGTTTTAGAGCATGGATGCCTGCCTGCTGAGGACTTGCTGGAGACAACCTTCTGTTTATCCAAGAGCAGTTAATAATCTGACCCCACTAATGTTCTTGATGTAAGGGCCTTGTTTGGATTTATGGATCATGTGAAGCTACTTCAGCAGTTGAAACAGACCTCCTCTGTCTTTGGAAATGATGAAAAGTGAGTGCAGATAGGGTGCCACATGGACAGACTTTGATGGAGTGGGACCATAGCCTGAAAGATCTTTTTCGTGCCTCTCAATGATGGCTTCAGAAGTCCCTGTTCTCCTGTGAGTGAAGCCAGGAGAACAATACTAGGCTCAGCACTGGTGTCCAGCCCTGTGGTGATAGCTGAACCATGGCTAAAGTGGCAGAATACAAATACCTTCAACTTGTTCCTGACTTAAAGGCAATAAGGTTTTGGGTCCCCCTCTCCGACTCTTCCATCTGTAGTGTGTGTCATGTTTTTGTGCTTTGGCTTGGCTCACAGTCTTAATATTTTGTAAGTTGGTTGTAGGGCCTGTTTTGAGAATTTGTGAATAGAAAGGAGAGCATGTGTGTTTGAAATCAGGAGAACTGAAGAAAATGTGCCAACTGGAATTCAGAGTTTCTCTTGGAACATTGTCAAAGTGACATTTTATACTATGTAACTTGGGTTAGTTTAGTTATTTCATGTTGGTTTCACCTGAGCTGCCCTCAGTCCATATAGAAGTGATGATCTTGATGGTGGCATGTCATGGGTAATTGTTTATTTTAATATTATGCTACCCTATTTGGGTACTATGTATGCAACTTGCATACAGTCCTATTAGTTTAGGTAGAAAAGTATAGTTTGCATGTGAGTATGTAAATATAAATGTTTGCCTGCTTTTTTAATAACCATTGTAAATCTTGTTTAACAACTTTCTTATGCAAAGAGAAATATTTTGCATGTTTAAGTGCAAAATCAGAGAATATCTAACAGCTGTAAAACTAAGTCTAATTTATCCTTTTAAAATGAATCTTTCTGAAATGTTATCAATGCTTTTAACTTCAGACATTCCAGAAATTAATTTTAGTTTTGTAGCAAAATATCTTTGAAAAGCTAAATGTGGTCTTGATGTTATGACTACCAGTGTCCTTCTCCCCAAAACATGTGGTTATTATTTTGTTCTCAATTCCTCGTGGGTTTTTTTGTTTGTTTTTTTTTTTCCCCTTTCTAGTTATGTACCTGACAGTTCTTGCGTCTTTTTTTCCCCTAGGAGCAGTTGGTCATCATGGTGACAATCTTGCAGAGAAGATACTTTCTGTGCTTCCCAAGCTTCCCGGCCACAAGACTGATGTGATGGTTAACATGGTGGAACTGACGGCACTGCAGACTACAGATGAAACTTGCAGTATTATAGCACCTGGCTGCTTAGCACAACCAAAGTAAACATTCTTTTCTTTCTTTTTTTAAGATGTTGAATATGTTTATTATCTCTTTGTGAAAAAATGAACAGAGTACAAGTCTTTTCTTTAAAAAAAAAAAAAAAATCAAGCTTACAGCAAAACACCATCTGGTCCTAATTATGCTCGAATATAATTATCTATATATGTGCATTAAGTGAGCGGGCCAGATAAGACTCCCAAAAGTGGGAGATTCTCAGGACTTTTTTAGATTTGGGTTGTTTAAATTGCTGTAGATTACTCTAATAGAAATCAGTACAGATTAAACACCAAGAATTCTTCCTTGCGACATTTCTTTTTCTACCTAAGTAACAGGTCATACAAACAGGTAGGTCTTAAGTGCGGCTTCCTTTTACCATAAGCCTCTTTATAAAGTGAGCTGCATGCTGAATTCTTGCTAGAGTACCTGTTAATTTAAGGTTTTATCCCTGTTTTCAAACACAATACCTGTGGAGAAAGATAACTGGGCACAAATTTAGGTATACAGACAGCTTCATGAGGGCCTGGTTTTTGCTTAAACAAGGACAACCTAAAAGCAGTAACTTTGAACAATTGTACTTAGCTATGTATAATTTGTAGCTAAGACTTTACTTGTAAAGTGCATCAGATTTGATATTTCACTTTCTCAATTTAGTTGTCCGAACTGAAACTTTCCTGCAGCTTCTGTTATTGTGCATAAACCAGGAAATACACCAGGTGCTGGTTTCACTCCACAAAAAAAATTTTGCTCAGCAGTGCTCTAGAAATTCATGCAGTGCAATGGAGATTAAAAATTCTTTCTCTTTTTCTATAATGTCCCCCCCCTATATTAGAAAAGGGTTTTTCAAGATGGGCTATCTAATGTAGTTTCTGTTCTTCTGTTTTGACTCCTTTTGGTGCTTCACACCTGCGCTCTACTCCCTCTTATTCCCCCCCTCCCAGCCCTGCAAAGATTTCACAGTCGATTTTCCACTGTTCTAACATATGGTCTTTATTTTCTGAGAGCCTCCAGATCCTTTGTCATCTTCCATCTCCCACACATGCTGTAACTGGGTCCAGCTTCTAGGTTTCATGTAGCATAACTCTCTTCTTCCTTAGGAGTTGGAGAGGAAACATTTCCTCATAGGTGGACTCAATTGTAAGTTGCTGCTGGGGTGACTAACTTAAATAAAATTTGTTCTGGTTTTCTTCTCATTGGCTGCTTTCCAGCTGATCTCTGAAGTAGAAATGAGATGTCCTTAAGATCTGTCTACACAGCAAAATGAAGAGGTCATTGCCCATGGCAGACATGCTGTGATAGCTGTTGGTTGTGCTAACTTTGAGTAGCTACCAGAAATAAAGAAGATTTCTGGCAGCGTGGACTAGGAAAAAAAATAGATACTTACTGCCCTGAGATTGTTGATCTGTGCTACCACTCCATTATTCCTAACATTATTGACATCGAGGAGACTCAAGCTAGTGCTAGTATGCCTTCCCATGCTAAAATTATGACTTCAGTCATATATTCATGTTTTTAGGAACAGCTGGCAGAGTTTTATTGTGTTCTAAGGTGGCAAATAGTATATAAACTGAGGTTTGTTTGCCTATTTGCTAGCTAGTGGGAAGGTGCCCTCTGTTAACAGTACAGTTAGACTTAACATATTTTGCAAAGTCTCCTATGGACACAGATGGTTAAAGAACAACAGGATTTGGCTACAAGGTGCAAGTGCAGCAAAGTTGGATGACAGCAGCTGATACCTGGTACCAGGGCAGTGACGTCATTACCACACCAGTCTATAACAGCTTCCCCAAAATACCCTCCCTCTGCAAAGTCATCTTACAGAATCTGTTACACTGGAAATTTTTAAGAATGGAGTAGGAAAATAGTGGTTTAAATAGGATTGATCTTGCCTTGGAGCAGAGCAAAGGGACTAGATGACCTCTCAAAATCTCTCCTGTGATCGTTGTTCACAACTGAAGAAGTGTTGCGTGCCTGAGAATAGTCTCCAAACTCCAAAGAATGTGGCTCTGCAATGTTCAACCCCGCATCTTTCACTTTTTCTCCAACTACGTAATGATTAGGAATAGTTTCTAATTTAAAATAGGCATTTCCAAGCCAGCTTAAGACAGTTGCTGAAGAGTACTAGAAACCATAACAGTGTCTGAACGGGTGGCTGAAAGTGGTAGTTTCCATTCTGTTCAACAGGACTGTATTCTTAGTGTTGGATTATAAATGTCAGCATTAATCATCTTTGCTAGTGTAAAATGGTTGAAGTTCTTCTGAAGCACTGAAATGGATTTAAAATTCCCACCAGTAAGTTTCCATGTCAATTCCGTAAGAAGTTCCATAGCATGCTCTCAGTTCTTCATCAGCATGGTTATTGCTGTTGGTAGCTGGCTCGGAAGTGTTTCTTGTAATTGAAAACTTAAGTCTTGATTTATATTTGTAAATGATGCATGGCAAGGAGTGTTCCTCTGCTTGTAAATTTTCTGTTTACTCTGGTGAGTGAAAGTGCCAGCACCTTTCCGAGAGACAGGACCAATAACCTCAGTTACACCCAAATGGAATGTGTGTGGGCTCTTTTACATGAAATTTTGTGATCAGACTGTGGCATTTCACAGACTCACATATTCAGAATGTTTTTCAAACGTTTTCATTGTTTTCTCTCAAGTAATATTTGAGCATGCTGGGGGGCGGGGGGAGAGAGAGAGAGAGAGGTCTGTTCCTTCCACACAGCTTGCTATATTTAACTTTTCTTATGGAATGCCTCTCCAGCAGAAACATCTGGGCTCAGTTACAGAGTTAGCAAACAGAATTAATGAATAATTTATGGATGGTGTGGTGAAATAAAGCAGAGTTCTCTTCTCAATTCTAAGGAAATAATGGGCTTCGTTAAAGGTTAAATGAAAATGTAAATGCCGTATGGTGCTTAAGTTACTGTACTTTGAAGGTGCTGTCTTTGTGAGGAAGAGAATTTCTTTAAAAAAAAAATATTCTAGAGTTCTTAATTTTATTAGTCTTAGTAGCCTCAAAAATCTTGCGGAGTAATTGTTTGCCCTACTGTAGTCGCTGACATGTTGCTGCTCCAGTGTGAATGTTAGTTCAGAGTTATGCTCTTCGAGAATTGTGTCAAAATATTTTATTCTTTTTTATATACAGATGGATATATATAAAATAAAGAAACAGTTCATAGTCATAAAACTGAAGACATCCACTCTTGGTCAGAACTGTTGGCTTCTGATTAAGAAAAGCAATAGCCACCCTGTCCCTTCAAACAAATGATGCATAATAGAAGTGGAAATTGTAGTGAAAGCTTAATGGCAGAGGTAATTTTAAAAAATTATATTGATTGCAGCTCTCTTGCTGGTCTTTGTATTTTAATAACCCACACAGTGTTTTTGGAGGAATTTCTCCAAATTTCAGCTTCTGATTTTAAGGGTATGTGTAGTGGCTTCTAGGAGTTGTCTGCTTGGATGAACATCAAGCTCTCCATGTTTGTGAGCCATCCATCCTGTCCATTTGATAACATTTTGGCCACTTTGTTTCTCAAAGCACCTATCTTGTGTTTTTAAGATTGGTATTTTATCATGAGGAGGCATCCTGCTGTCAGTAATGGGTTTATCTTGATGGAGGTTTATCTTTTGCTGTTTTCCACCTCTTGCAAGCTGGGAGCTGAGGTGCATGGAGGCCCCATGGCTCCCTGAAGTCCCAGATCAGGGTTCAGATGCCTGCATCCTGGCCACGGGTCTGTAGTGTGTGAGAATGAGAAGTAAAGAGTTACGTGATACTGAACTGTGGGCAACTGAAGAAATATGTATGTTTGCTCTTTCTTAATCTGCTCTTTTATTACCCAAGAACACTTTTGATGTGCTCTCGTATTTTCCTGAATAAACTGAATACTTAATTCATTTACACACATTTCAAGAACTCGCTGGATAGAGATTTCTTGCCTGTTTTTCCACTCTTGCTTCCTACCTCCAATCTTTGGAGTTTGCAAGCTTCTTGGAATTCAATGTGGTGTTAAAATGTCAGAAAAAGAACAGATTTTTATTTAAAATATATATGTATTTAATGCAGTTGTGGTGGGTTGACTCTGGCTGAATGCCAGGTGCCCACCAAAGCTGCTCTGTCACTCCCCTCCTCAGCTGGACAGGGGAGAGAAAATATAACGAAAGGCTCGTGGGTCGAGATAAGGACAGGGAGAGCACTCAGCAATTACTGTTACGGGCAAAACAGACTCGACTTGGGGAAAAAAAAAAAATTGATTTATTACCAGTCAAATCAGAGTAGGATAATGAGAAATAAAACTAAATCTTAAAAACACCTTCCCCCCACCCCTCCCTTCTTCCTGGGCTTAAGTTTACTCCCAATTTTCTCTACCTCCTCCCCCCAGCAGTGCAGGGGGATGGGGAGTGGGGGTTGTGGTCAGTTCATCACACAGGCTCCTTCCTCCTCAGGGGGAGGACTCCTCACACTCTTCCCCTGCTCCAGCATGGGGTCCCTCCCACAGGAGACAGTCCTTCACGAACTTCTCCAACGTGAGTCCTTCCCATGGGCTACAGTTCTTCATGAACTGCTCCAGCATGGGTCCCTTCCACGGGGTGCAGTCCTTCAGGAACAGACTGCTCCAGCGTGGGTCCCCCACGAGGTCACAAGTCCTGCCAGCAAACCTGCTCCAGCGTGGGCTCCTCTCTCCACGGGTCCACAGGTCCTGCCAGGAGCCTGCTCCAGCGTGGGCTTCCCACGGGGTCACAGCCTCCTTCGGGCATCCACCTGCTCTGGCATGGGGTCCTCCACAGGCTGCAGGTGGATATCTGCTCCACCGTGGACCTCCATGGGCTGCAGGGGGACAGCCTGCCTCACCATGGTCTTCCCCACGGGCTGCAGGGGAATCTCTGCTCCGGCGCCTGGAGCACCTCCTCCCCCTCCTTCTTCACTGACCTTGGTGTCTGCGGAGTTGTTCCTCTCACATATTCTCACTCCTCTCTCCAGCTGCAATTGCTGCTGTGCGGGGTTTTTTTTCCCCCTTCTTAAATACGTTATCCCAGAGGCGCTACCACCATTGCTGATGGGCTCGGCCTTGGCCAGCAGCGGGTCTGTATTGGAGCCGGCTGGCATTGGCTCTGTCGGACATAGGGGAAGCTTCTGGCATCTTCTCACAGACGCCACCCCTGTAGCCCTTCCCCCCACCCCGCTACCAAAACCTTGCCACACAAACCCAATGCAGCAATATACAAAGAACCATTGGGTTCTTACAGCAAGCATTTTTCCACAAAGATGCAAAACTGTAATGTAACACACTTCATGTTTGGGCTGCTATGCCTAAAGCAATTCAATAAGCAATATAGCTGAGGTGTCTGGGCACTTTTGACAAAGCAGATGGAGCCACTAAATCATGTGGATTTGCATTGGGGGGAAAAATAACAAGTTCGGAATGAGGTGATCATGTTGATGCGTGTGATGCAGAAAGCATTGATATGAAAGATGGCACTTGCAAAATCTTTCCTTAGGTCTTTGTATGAGAGGTGGAAGGAGAGGTGTGCTGGGGGGAGTTGGTTAAAAATTAGAGCATTCCTAGAGATGTAGTAGTAAAATTTCAATGTTTCATGTTAATGGCATTTGAAAATATGTAATTCTCCCAATCCTCCTTAGTTCTGAAGTTGTTACTCCTATTTTGGACTGATTAGGACTTTTGTTTACAAGTGCTAGCACTGTTACAGTTTGGATGGAGAAGAAAGCCCCACTCCAGCTGCACCTTTGCTCTTGGGTGTGATGTGATAATGCAGTGCTCTCCTGGTACTGATGGGACTTGGACAACCCTGAGCGTAGAGGAAGGCCAGGAGGTGAGGGGACTTGTATTCCAGTCCTGGCTTTGCTGTCAGCTTGCAGCGTGATCTCAGACAGGTCACTTCATTTCTTTCTACTCCTGTTTCCTCTCCTAGTCCTTGTCCAAGGAACTTGTTTTTTAAACCAGTAAAATTTCTCAGGATACAAGTCTGCAGACCACATGGCAGAAAATCCTAGGGGTTCTGGTCTTTGGGAGGGTACAAATCATGTTGCAAATGATTACGTGGGGAGTTAAGGTGTCAGGACAAGCAAAGGCAGGATCTCCATTTGTCCTTTCTTCAGTACTGTGTCCTTCCCACTCCTGTGCAGTGCTTTGTTGCACTGGGGAGAGGGGACTGTTTTGAGTTGTGTCCCACAGGCTCCCTTTCCTGTGAGCTGATGAAACAGCAGTTCCAATGATCTCTGTAAAACACACTACTGCAGTATTCGTTGACCAATCACATGTATGATGTGAATTTAAAATGAAAGATTATTTGTGCTTGTATGGCAAAGAAAAGAGCAGCAAGAATTAAAACTGGAGAGGAGACTAAAGTCTCTTTTTAAGCTGGGTAATAGACTTTTTTTGAATGGCTGATTCTATTTTTTTTTTTTTTTTTTTTTTTTTTTTAGCTAGGGAACAAGCATCTGAAGGGTATCAGAGTGATGTTTTTCTTAACACTGAATTACTTACAAACTAAGCTTTTGGGGGATGGTTCTTGGATCTTTGTGGTATTTTCAATTTTATTTTTTAAGTATTTCCTTTATGCCAGCTGTAGATATTAATTTAAAAAAAACCCACAACTTTTTTGCATGCATAAGCTTATAAAAGCTTGTAATAAGAAGGTAATTTGGGACAGTGTTATTCTTGAATGAGCTGGGAATTTATGGCATAAATTAGAGTAATTTTCCTTTCTGGAATGTTAATATTAAAGAGGAAACGTTAATACTACAGTAAGAAAATCCAGATGACATGACTATATTGCTTCATATCCACTGAGAGTCTTGCGGAGGAGGAAGGGTAAACCGAAACAATGGATGGCAAGGCTCTTTCAGATGGGGAGAGGGATAGCTGCGCTCTGTAAACCGCTTTTGGATCTGCCCCGGGTATGTTGGTGGCGGTTCAGCAGCAGCGGGGTGCTCCCGGGGCTCCCTGGCTGCGTGGGGCTCCCTGCCTGTCCTTGCTTCTGGGGTGCTCCTCCAGCTTTTCTGCTGCTGGACGCTTCCCCCTGCTGGGAGCTGCGTGCTCCTGCTCTCCCGGGACCTGGCCTCCTGCCTCTGCTGCAGTGCTCTGCTGAGCTCTGCTCTTGAGGATTGCTTTAAACTTAAATTAACTCCCCCCCAAACCAAAAAAAACCCCAACCAACCCAAAAAAAGCCACCACCCATGTACAGCCTTTTCTCGTCTGCCTTTCTGAACAAGGTGAGCAGCACTTTTACGGAGAAAAGGAGGTCTTAACTGCAGGATTTATGAAAAGTAGACATCACATCGCATTAAAAAAACCCTGAAGTTTTCCTTCACCAATGACAGGAGAAATTGCAGCCCAGCCCTGTGCTTCTAGGACTCATGCTGTGCCACTGAGGTCCATTTTCAGGGAGATGAATTGGGCTTTACAGGGTTTTTCTGTTGATACCTTTTGCCTTTTCAGCAATCCAGCCAGGAGATGCGTCTTTAAGCAGTGGATTGGGCAGTAGAAGTGCCCCAAACACAGCATCCCCCACCGCCACCACATTCCTGGACTGGCAGTCTTCCCGTTCACCACTTTATTTTAGTCATACAGGCTCAGAGCACAGTCCTGAATCAAGGCCTATTCAGAGCTTCCTTATGGTTTGAAATTTCTCAAGGCATCTTCTTGCTGGGAATAACAGCCCCGGCTGCATCAGCTTCTGGGGTTTGTCAGTCAAGACAAGCTTTCCAGGAGATGCTTTCTGCTTAGTTTCAAACCAGCCTGAATCAAATGAACATAATTGACTGTTGCCACAGGATAAGATGAACAAGCTGATAAGATTTATTATATCTTACAATAAATGTGTATATTTGCCCAGATCCTTTCTACATGGGACCTCCTTGAAATGGAAAAAAGGAAGGGGTGAGAGGGGTGTGCCGAGGGTGGAAAATTCTGGGAAGAGGTCAAGACCTCCTGCTTGCCTGCGCTGTGTAACGTATAGCATTGCTAGAAGATCTCGCTGCTGCTCTGCAAAACCCCACTGCTGCAGTAGTGGGTTTGTTGAAGTAACTGGTGGAGGAATCGCATGAGGGTTCTTCATCCAACCAGGTTCCTGCCTAATAGGTGCCATGTTTTTTTCAATCGCCTGTTATGACAGGCCTTAGAAGCCTTAGAAGTTGTCTTCTAGACGAGAGGAAGCTTGAAGCTTATTTTCCTTGAGATAAGAATGAATTGGGCTGACAAGCTCTCGGCATCAGCTGAGCAGTTCTTCCTTATCTGTGCCTCTCGGCCCACAAAAAGGACTTCTGGGGGTTGTGGGAAGCTGGACTGCTGAAGACTTTGTTCCTTGTGCTTTGAGGACCTCTAACTGTACTGTTTGTCTGGGCTACCCAGGCTTACTAATGGAAGTTTTCAGCCAGAATTCAGTTTTTTTCCTAGGCCCTCTGATGCTCACATAGCCATCCTCAGAGTGCAAGGATTAAGAGGTTCGAGATGCCATTGCCTCTAGAATCTGCTAGTTGAAAATGGCAAAATTGAGAACCCTTTGTGCTTAATTTTTTGAAGACATGTTTTTAGTTCTTCTGGAGAAAGACTCCCTGTATTTATATTATTCTCAATATAATCTCTATTTGAATATTGTCATTAAGTCCCAAGTTTCTGATTTTTTCCTTTGCCCATGGAAAGACACAATAAATTTGAGTGTTACCCAGATGTTGTCCAGCCATCAACAGGTCTCTGAGTACTTGTATCTTCAGCTGGTTAGCACAGCAAGGCAACTTAACGTCTGTAAGGAGATGCAGTGAGTACAGTCCCTCAGCTAATTTATCTTCTGACTGTTTCCTCGTTAGCATTGCTCTCTGTTCTGCAGGTACATTCCTTGCAAGATGTAGAGAAGGACAAATCTCTCTCTGATTAACTATCAGAAAGTAACTACTGATGTCTGCAGTCAGGACAGAAAGGGAAGATCTTTATGTTGCTTAGGTGTGGTGGTTTTTTGGCTGTCTGCAGCATTTCTTTTAAAACTGACATCCCTTTCTTGCTACCTTAATGCTTTTGTTTGTGAATTTTGTGAGTTTCTTTTTTTCCCTGTGTAAGTTTGCAAACTGCTTTTCTCTTGGTGTGGCCACAGTGCATTTTCCTGCAGATGTATTCAGAGTTCAATAGCAGCATAAAGACTGTGTCTGTTTAAGTCGACTTTATGAATCTCCAAAGTGAGCTCCGATATTTTTTGTGTTATAGTATGATCTCCCAGTAACTGTTGCTTTGGCTGACGTTGTGAGATTTTTCTAAGACTAGCTCTCACTCTACTTGGCCAACTTCCTTCAAGTTTGCCTCCTGAATGACCTCAGCAACGAGGTTTTAAAATGCAGTGATATGCATTGGCCTTATTACATACTGTGGAATTATTCGTTTGCTGTTCAACCATAGTGCCAGAACAGAGAGTGACTGAGTGACCTGGAGGGGTGTTTCAGTTTATCATTCTCATACTATAAAGTAAGCCTGCTGTATCTTACAACGGAGAAAAATGTTCCGTAATAGACTGATGAGAAGAACAAATGACAGCTGCTCATTTGGATGACGAATCGATGTTTGGGAAGGAAACTATTATCTGTTGGCAACAGGTTTGGTTGCAAGTTTTGACTGTATGATTGGGATTCTTTCATGATTCCAAACTTAATATGAAACAGGAATCAAAGCTTACACAGGCTAAAATTTATGTGAAGTGAGCTATTTACCTGGCAGAGCTTAAAGATGCTTTTACTCTGGAAAGTAGACAGAATCTGTGCATGGAGAAATACTTCTTTGTTTTTATACAGATAAATACTTACACAACTATTGATTTTAATTTTTTATAGTTGATCAAAAAATCCAGCCTCCTCTTCTGTTATTTAGCATGGCTAAATAATATTTAGCGTGGTTTCTGTTATTTAGATGGCAGATCTTTGGATTGTAATTCATAATGCCTAGCTCCAGTGCTCACCTCTCTTCGTGCATCTTGTTTTCCTGAAGTCTAGCAGAGAGATGATGAAATGGGTTTTGCTGCTTTATAGCTGCTCACAGTTTCAAAAGTGGTTGTGAAAATTGAGCAAACCAAGCCGGTTTTTATGCCCTGGTGAACTACGGCCCAGAAGTGTTCCTTCTGCAGGCTCTGGATGACTGTGCTACACCAAGTACCACTTAATTTCCATACATTGTGAATGTATTTTCTAAAATGGTCTTCAACTGGGAAAGATTCCCATTCGCTGTGGGGGAGAGAAGTTTTATGACCTTACCTAAATCTCTCCACAGCTATACTACTTATTTAAATAAGCACCCAGAAAAAGAAATCCATACTGAGCCATTTTCAATTACTGGAAACAGCCGCAGAACAGACACTGAATGTGTATGCTGCACGTGGATGCTTGAGCTCCAGTTACCCCTTAGAAAAAGGAAATTAACTTTGACAGAAAAAGCAGCAGTTCTTATTAATGACAGGGGAATATGTCGTGGCTTCAAACACTCTTTGCCTAGGTCAGAAAATACCATCAATGATACACTTGGTTTGCTGGTAAGGAGGTAATGTGGAGGAGGAGGGGAATTAGACAGCACCTAATACACTTTTATACAAGCCCTTTTTAGGAGGTGATCACAGCATTAATGTTGAATGACTACAAAAAGCCACGGAAAAGCCAGAGATTTTGGATTAGGACAAAATTCTGGTCTCCTTACTCATTCTATGGTAGGCAGAAATGTATCAGGGAGGGGTTGTGAGAAGATATCCAGAACACAGGGTAAATATATGCGATGTAGACGGAAGTCCTTATCTTGTTCTCTATGACAGATCAACCAGAGTATGGAAATGGTTATAAAAATGAAAGCCTGAGGCTGGAACTTTATTCTTTCTGAATAGCTGTCAGTTTGGTTTTGAAGGCTAGAATTGGCCATATTAGGTTTGCATGAGATCTGAAGAAGCTAGGGCTCTAGGTTTGCATTGAAACTATGACAAATATGCTGCTTTGAAGTAAGAGAGGGGAATAAGGAAGATACGCAGGGCCAAGCCCTCAAGTTGATCTAAGTTTGCTTCCACCAACATGCTAGCAGAGAATCTGGCCCTGCATGTTCAAACAACATGTCTTTAAGATGTAAGGTCTGCTTCAGATTACTTTTTTACTATTTATTTTGGGTCTCCAAGTCTCTACTTGAATACTTGTTCTCAACTCATAACAAGAGTATCTTTGACTGTTTTTAACTAGTCTATGCCATAAGACTTCATAAGCAATGAGTTTTGTGGTAACTGAGTCACTTATGGAAAGGATTGTCTTTCCTTCTGTGATGAAGACATATTCCTGTACATTAAGCCCTCAAAATGGCCTAGTCAAGAGGTTGCATTGGTAACTCAAGGCTTTAGGCCAGCAAATGAGGGAGGGAGGTCAAGGGAGATTACCAAAAAGTGGCCTTGTAAATCAAAAACATCGAGGAGAGGGAATTCCTGGCATTCCATGGTATCTGGGTTTATTTTCTTACATTTCTCTAATAAGAAAAACACACTTCAGATGTGTTCTTGGTAAATGTTTTCACTTGTCTCATCTATCTCTGCTGCCAAATGTGACCCAAAATATATTGGTTTTACATGCCTTGAGGACATCTATTGGATAACTAACGAGTGCATCTGTAAAAGTGGACTTGGCACTCCAATGCAATCCCTGAATGTAGATTCAATTGTCAGCACCTCATTACTAACTGTTCTTTCACTGGAATAATTTTTATTAAAATAACCTTATGCAATAGCTTTAAAACACAGAACAGAATGCTCTAAAGTAACTTATTATGTTACATGTAGTATTCCCAAGTAATACATATGTTGTAAGGATCAGATTTTATTTTTAGCATAATTCATTTGCTTTGTCCAAAAACTAAATTAAAATCCCTGACAAGTAACTCTTTAATATACACATTTTAGAGAGCTGCTTGGCAAGAATTTTGATATACCTTGTAGTGTACAAAATCGTACTCAGAAGCTTTCAATTAACTTGATTCATACAGTAAGTTGGTCTGGCATTCTGCGTAAGCTGTCCTGCAGCTTGTAGGAATGAAACATTTTACAGAACCGTCTCGTTGGACTAAAAGGCAGCCAGTTGAAACTCAGACAGGACTAAATGATGGTTATGAATATTAGAAAGTTTTAAGAAATTATTTACGTACACTTTTTTCCCTTCGCCCCTGCAGAGTTTGGCCACTGTTAGAGGAGCAAGAGTGAATTTTGGGGTAATGCTGGAACGATTAAGGTCTGCTTCATTACAGTGACCAAGAGGGCTGTGGTGTATCTGGGAAGCCTTTCAGCATCAAGCCTTCCCTTTACCTTGTGAAGTACTGTATATCCACATCTGCTAATTGGAAAACAGGGTGGGTCAAGTTGCAATAAGCAATTCTACTTCCAACAGAAAGAATTTCGGTTTTCAATTATTTTCAGTGTTTTTTCTTTTGTGTGTCTTGAAGGAAGTAAACTGGCTTCAGCGCTCATCTGGATGGTCAGTTGTTTTGTTTCTGGCAGTCCTCCAATTGCTGTGGTGTGCTTGGTTGTTTATTTGGATCAGCCTGCCTTTAATTGTTGCTCTGGGGTCTAAAGATCAGGTGCTGCTTCTGCTTTTGAATGGTGGTAGACAGCTGGAATAATCCTTTTTTTTTTTTTTTTTTTAAACTCTACTTGACAATGACTTCACATGCTATTACAGGCTACGCATCTTACGCTTCTGCAGGAGCCCCTTTGAGAAATCTTTGAAGACTTCCAAAGAATGTATTACTGGAGGGGGGCAGGGGGATAGGAGGAGAAGAGGAAGGAGCACTCCTATACCTGGTCCAATGCTGAGTCAATGCAGAGGAGCTTAGTCCTGAATACCTGGCAAGAAGTGACAACACTACCCTGTATTTGGAACTGAAACTTGTTTTTGCAAGTCCAAGTATGATGCATAGCTATACACTGAGTGCCCCAGTGCCACCATAATTGTTTAAGAGCTCTTTTAGTATTAGTGTTTGAATAATGGGAAAGTTTTAGAGTAGCTACGTGTTCTGTGGCCTGTAATAAAGGCTCTTCTGCAGAGATGGCTGGTGTGAAGCTATTGCAGAAGGGAGGGAACCCTACCATCTGGTTAATGGATGAAAATTATAACAGTATGTATTATGTATTGTTAAATAACATAATTAAAAAAAGGAACAGATAGGGGTTAGAGAAAGGATAGAGTTAAAATGTTTTGAGGCACGCTGATCACATCTTAGAGCTAGGACTTTGCCTGGTTGATAGTTAATCTGCTTTTCTCTTTGCACAGAACATGTTCAAAATCATGTCTGTGTACAAGATGGAGCTTAGTGGGATTTAATACTTCAAGGATTAGTAAGACCTAAACATCAGTCAGTCTCTGTCAAAACCAGCCCTACCTTCCTGAGATGCATCTTGCTTGCTCTCCTCTCTCTCTCAGTAATCTGCCAGTTCCCTCTTCTTAGGGTGTCAGTAGAAAGAGTTAAAATGATCAAACCTTGTGTTTGGTAAGTACGCTTGCTGTTGATCAAAAAGGAAGCCTTAAGAAAGATTGATAAAATCCCTGTTTTATTGGTACACTTTCAGTAAAGTTTTTGAGATAATCCAAGTTTTGAAAGAGACACACTGAAATTCATATATTTTAAGACAACGAGAGGCATTTGGTTCCAGGATAATAATCATGCAAGATTATAGACTTCAGAGGTTCTTGAAGTTGATAAGTAACTGTCATAAAAGGACTTCAGGCAAAGATGATGATCTGTTTCTTGTTGGTGCAATTGCCAGGCATGGCTTCTGTTTCAAGGCTGTTCACATGACTAATGCTTCCTTTTCACTCATGGTTCAGCCTGGTGAGCAGCAACAGCTCTGCATGGGTTCCTTTTCCTACACCCCTTACCTTCCCTAACATGCCTTTGTTTCCTTGAGACTTGCCTCAGGGTAACATCTTCCAGCATTAGCATTACGACAAAAAATGTACTGCAGTTTGCACAGTAGCCGTATAATGGTGTGAAACATCACTGGCAGTCTGTTTTGTAGAATATGGATAGAGCTGGCTTCAGAAATGTATTTAGGGAAAGCCTGGTCCTTTGCCAGCTATTTCACGCTCGTGCTGTTGCTTCTCCCAGTAGTTCAGCAGGAGCAGCCTTACTTGTTTAGAGGAACTGTCTTCTCGACAAAACATTTGATAGCTGCTGAAGAAATAAACTTGTAGCAGTATCAGCCACCATATGAAATGGCAAAGCTAAGTCTGTTTGCTTCCATGACTCCCAGTATGTGTGCATTACAGTGTTATATTTAAATCAAAATTTTCCAAAGTGAATGGGAGCTTTGGTGTACGGGTCAGTAACCCAATTCAGAGTTCTAATAATTTTGTAATTTGCAGACAACAAGGTGTTATGGAATTAAGCACTAGTTCTCCTTTTCACAGAGTGGTTTGGAGAAGATGAAGACTCCTGATGTAAGTAGTTTCTCCGTGCAATGTCAGCCTCTTCTGCTTGCTCAGTTTATTTTATAGATTTTGATGTACTGCACTTGGATGCCACAGCACATGTAGGGGATGACTATATATATGTATTTTCCCTCTGATGTCACAAATAAAGATGATCTGGTTTATCTGCACGTATAGCTTTGTTAGTGTTGGCATAGGTCATCTGCAGAAGGATAACTATGTGAGAGGTAAGTTAGTCCAGGAGTTGCAGAGACTTTGCTTGATGTTTGGCCCACAAGCAGACCCCTCTTGATCTTGAGACCCGTTGTATTTGTAAGGCTTTTGTGTGTTCTTAGTGTTGCTGGTCACAAGCTTATACATGTAATACAACACATTACTGCTGTAGGTTAACAACAACAATCAATGTGGACTTAGGTTGGGGAGTTTATGGTGCATGTGGCAGTGGTAAGATATTTATACAATATTACAATTTTTTGGGTATATTTTTATTCCATCTATGGAGTGTTTGATGAATATTTTTCTACTCATTTTGTTCTGATTGCATAGCATTTTCTAGAAAGCCACAGTTAGTAAATTTTAAAATTGCTCTGTGAAAGGAATTAATAGTCATTCTGTAAATCCTCCAAATTCTGGCTCAATATAGAGTTTATCTTCTTATCTCTTCTATTACTAAGAAAGAAGAAAAGAAAGTGTAGTTTAAGGAAACTGCCTTAATGTTTCACAGCATATAATCCAGTTGAATACTCCATATTATATTGCTTCCTTATGTTTCACCTTTGGTTGACCTTGAAGTTTAGAGGTTCAAGTGGATCTTAACGATCTTGGGAATAGCTAAAATAAACAGAACACAAAGGTGATGAGAACCCATAGCTCCCCAAACTATTAGTTGGACTGTGTAGTTTTGTTTTTAACACAGGAAAATGCTGTATTGGCTGTCTGTGATCAGATGAAACATTGTAGAAATGCTGTCTGTCTAAAGGATTATTGAATGTGACCATATCAGTTCAAATATATATGTGTATATATATATAGTAAATGCTATTGCAAAAAAAGCTCTGAATGTTTTCTAAGAAATTTTTCACTAAGCAACTGTTCTAATCTTAAGCTGATATAGAAATTCTGTATTACTAGTCTATGTAAATGGAATAGAATAAGAGGATTTATAAATTAATTTTCTTTTCAGATACTCTGTGTGTGTGTGTGCGCGCATTTGTGCTGACTTTTGTTATGGTAAAAAACAGTCCACAGATTATTTTTCTGCTATCTTGAATGATTTTTCTATTTTGGATTAATGCACACTGGTGTCATTGGTTTACACTATTACTCTTTGATACTGGAAGCGGCAATGAGTGGAGTTGCATTACTTTTCAATAACATCATTCTGTGCGCAGCTGCATTGTCTCATGTATGTGGTTATTAGCAAGTAAAGTTGTTCTGTGTCATGGATGCTGAAGTATATGTTAAACTTTTTGGCTTTCTGAAGCCAGAAAACTTCTTGTATCTGTATCACAGCATATATATATATACACACATATAAAAAAAAAAGTCTATATTTAGATTAACATGAAACAGCACTGTGGTTAAGATGCTTGTCCTTAAAAGTTTACATGATGCTTGGATTGAGGAAATGTTTGATAAAACTTAAGACGGTGGGTTTGGCAAGTGATGAACTTGCTTCGGATGGTGGTTGACCATAGTCATCAGACTTGTGTATATATTCTATTTTATAAGTATGGCCATCTGTAAAGTAGATATATGAATGAGCCAGAAAAGTTAAGTTTCTCTTTTATTTTTTTATTTAAAAAAAAAGGGGGGGGGGAAACAGAGAATGCTGCGTTACCATTCACTTTTGTTGGGAGGATTTTTTCCCCTCTTTTTAATCAGTTCCTGATGTGAACTGAATCCTTGCCAACCTTTTAATAATTAATTCTTAAATTTTATTGTAATTCAGTTCACCTGTGGGACCAAAAATATGTCAAATTTTAGGAGTCTGATTTACTGTCCATTATCTGTGAAGGAGAGGAGAGGAATTCAGCCCCAAGCAGAGGGCTATAGGTAAACAGAGCAGTTGTGGGGCAGTTTGGGGTTGCCGTGTTGGTTGTGTTTGTAAGAACCTCCTGAATTGTTTGTTTTTAAGTTCTCCCATGCTCCACTGATAACAGGGAGCATATTTCTTCCTGATTTGGAGTATAGTGGTCATGGTTTTATTGGAACACAATAGTTTATATGAAACATAGCGGTTTTGCGACTTAAAACTATGATGTTGTTTTAAAAGCTGTTTTGAGGTAAGTCACAATTCTTGTCTGTCTGAAATGAGCCTGTGATTTTGTGTATTCTCAGCATTTTTTAAACTTTTGCTACTATGTCTGTGAAAGTCCTGTCCCATACTTCACGTGCTTCATTGTAAGATGAACCAAAACTTAATCTCTCATGATGCTCAGTAACAAATTCAAAGAATAATTTCCTGTTCCTATTGTTCTTAGTCACTGGTTGTGTCTGGTGAATCTTATTTTCTCTTCTCCTAATGGTACTTAACAGCCTCTTTTATCACCCTGCATCTGAAAATGAGTGCAAAATTTAAGTTAACTTGACCGGGTGTACAGCATTGCCCTGAAGTGTTGGTATCTGCAGGTATGCCTTTATGAAGCTAAATATAATAGCTCGAATATAATAACTTGCATATAATAACTGTTCCCTCTCTTATTGCTGTGTTTTAACCAACTTTCCCCTGGTGCACTAGACAGCGTACCCTTCGTTTGTGAGCCGGAGCTTTCAAAGAGTAACCCCTGTGCTCTGCACATTTGTTTTATGGCCATGTTGAGTCAGCTGTATGCGAAACCAGTAACGAAGGAAAACTTTGGCAGTATCCTGAGACGCTGCCTGGCAGTCCCTCCTGGCTGTCAAGGACTAGGCAAAGCAAGTTCTCTGCTTCCCAGTTTGGTTTGCAAAGTGATCCTGCATGCTAGGTCAGTATTACTGGCACAGGGGAATCCATGCTGAGGTGAAAACAGGGGAGAGGAGGCAAAATATTACGGAATTTTTGACTTCTAGTGGCAAATCTTGTCTTTTTATGAACTAGTCTATTGTATTAGTCCAATTGATACTGTACTTCCTTGGTATGTATACCTGTATATTGAACAATATACCGTGAACTGACCAATAAACTCCTGATAAGAATGTGTTACTTCTAACACTTATTACTTACAAATATTTCAGGTAGTCCAGAGGAGAATCTATTGTAAAACTTTGGCTGATCATCAGCTCCCATTTTTGCTCATATGCTTTAGCCTTGCTGCCTGCAAGCTGATTTGCAACACCTTGAATATTATCTCAGAACTGCTTTTAAAATGCCTGGCAGCTTCTGTTTTATCTGTCTGCTGTTTAAAATAAGTGTTTTAAAATAAATTGGTGGCAAAAGGCTGTTAAGAATCTAGTCTATTTTTAATGATTATTTTTTTCTGTATCTTTAGAATGAGATTTTTTTTAAGTTAAAAATTTATGCTGCTTGTGTCTTGCAGAAAAGTAATCTAATTGTATAATGTGATAATGAAGTTTGCTAACATCTGATAAATAATAATTTGGTCATATAGGACTACTATGTTCCTTATAGGAGTGTTTTAACAGTACAGAAACATTTATATACTAGGAAATACTCCTAGTTTGGATGTAGTAAATAGCAAAGTATATCACATAGGCAAGGCGTCTAGTTTTCTTTTTGGGAAAGTTCAATAGTTTAAAGAACTAACAATGTAGAAAATTCTCTTATGTGAACCTTGCTGTTGTAAGACTTGATTAATTTTTGGCTCAAATATCTCATGAAGTACTGAAATAGCTTCTGAACTATGCAGTGCACTTTAATTGTCAGATTAATTTCTCATAGCTTCTTCCATCAATTTTTGTAGTGTGATTATTGCTTTAAAATTGCTGTTTGCAGTGTAGAAAAATGCAAATCTCAAAACCTTATGCATTGTTGAGGCAGAAAAGTTGGTGTTTTAACAGCACTCCCCATGACCTTTAGTGAATCAATTGTTTTATCAATCAAATTATGCTAGTATGAGTTAATTAATTAACTTGATCTTGATGTGACACAGCCCTCCTGGAGTATACGCAGAAAGGAGGGAGAGGAAAGAAGGGTCTGTATAAACACCACGTGCAAAGGCTGAAGCTATCAGCCTGCCATTAGCCCTTTATCTAAGAGGCTCTTGGCATATAAATCAAACAATAACCTCTCTGTTTTGACTCGGTGCCAAAGTACACAGCCACAGTTGAGTCTAGAGCAGATTACACCCACCGAGTGGCTTGAGGGCTTGGAGTGAAACTGGGAAATGACTGTTACATTATTCAGGAACACATTTATGTTCTTTAATGTTGGCTGTCGGACTTTTTTTTTTTTTTAGTACCATTCGCATGTTTGAATCGTAAAAACTAATACATGGAGGGCATCTGAACACACATCTAAGTGAGGATGTGAGAATAATGTTCTAAGCTGAATGGCTGCGAAGAGCTTGTTTTTTAAAAAGTTTTGTGTGTTTTGCCATGTTGCAGTATTTTTACTAATCTGTAGT
Organism: Gymnogyps californianus; assembly: GCF_018139145.2. Classification (NCBI taxonomy): domain Eukaryota; kingdom Metazoa; phylum Chordata; class Aves; order Accipitriformes; family Cathartidae; genus Gymnogyps; species Gymnogyps californianus. The sequence goes on along the minus strand of NC_059474.1, from coordinate 30,508,882 downwards.
GAGGATGGTAATATCCACTGCTCCTTCTGCGGTTTTCTGCAAGCACGATACCAAGATGACATTAGCTTTCTGTTTACCTTTTTTTCTAAGGTTAGGATGGATTGGAAAATAGTTCAAGTTCCTACTGTCTATGAGGCACATTTAATTAGGCTGAGCAGATTTGCCAACCATATAAAATGTCCAACAGCAGACAGTCTTTACAGTCCGCTGCTAAGAGCCACTTTAAAACTTCCATAAGTTGTCATTTTACTCTCTTAGAAATAAACAGTGTTAGTCTCTTCTGGGGATGTGCAGTTTACATTTATCTGAAAATAAACATTTTGGGATTTTTGTGTTTTTCTTTGAAGAAAGTATTGCTGCATCTTCAGTTGAACACATTAGCTAGCCCATCGAGTGCATGCACTCGGGATGCACACAAATACACAGCAATGCTAGAGACTGAAGTCCTGGAAATACTGATAGCTGTTTCTATATAGAAAAGTTTTGATAAATTATATTAGAGCCGTTTGGTTGCTTTCAGAAGGGTGGAATGAAGAGCAGCTTCTTTCTCTGAGACCAACTGTGTCCAGGCAGCGTGGTGGTGCAGAGGTCAGCTCTTCCCATCCCTATGGCATTCCCCATGGCATCCATGCAGCATCCCTGCAGCGCAGAGCAGAGGCTGTTCAGCGGAGGCTGTTCCATGTGTTGCTGTTGGTTCTTTCCAGTGGGGCCTGCTGTGCGTGGAGTGGGGTGCAGCTGGGGACTTGGTTATGTGTCTCCCCAGTTGTCAGGCTGGCGCGTGTGTCCAGGAATGCGCAGTATATCCAGCGTAGCCTTGGCGCAGCCTCCACTCTCTCCGAAACAGGAGGGGAATTGGAGGAGGGAGGATGTCTCTTGATACGTGGCCCCTCGCTCCAGGCTCAGAGCCAAATCGTTGCATCTTATCGCAGGCTTGTGCTTCTCTTCGGTTTATCGGTATTCAAATGACGTATTGCCAGCAATGGATTTGTCCTTCATAGTAACGGTCTTCTAACCACCCTGGTGCTGTTTTTTGAAGTGGGGTGCATTTAGTGTGGATGTTGCGTTGTCTTTAAACAAATGTGAGTTATTGCAAAGGATATGTTGGCAGCACACTTACTTTTTTTTAGCAGTCGCTCCGTTTTGGGCAGCTTTGTGGTACTAATGAAGCTCTAATTTAATCTTTACTGAATTTTTCCCTCCTCCCTTCCTATTGTGAAAATATACAGGCGCAGCTAAGCTGTAAAGCTATATAGACATAAGGTGAAAGTTTGCTGATACAATAACCACGGAATCTGTCTCATGTTGAGGCTATCACAATTTTCCTTCAGGTTTTTTTTTTTTATCTGTAAAAGTACAAACACAACTACTTTTTTATGCTGAAGTGCTGTCATTTCAGCTGGTTAATTTTTGAAGCCCACTCACTGTTGTTTTCTGTTACTTATTCAGAGCCTGTGTCAGCAAGTTGCTCTTTGAAATCCTGTGTCCTTTGCCAGGTGTAGAAATAACCACATTTGCTTATTCTTCCTTCCTTAACATCTTGCTCATATGATGTCCTCCACCTGGTTACTTGCTGTTTCTGATGTAGGCTGTGCTTTCACCTGACCCTAAGCAGTTTAAAACCAAAACAAAACTGTAAAAGTCATCTTTTTCTTTCTTGATTTGAGCTACAGGAGATCTGGGAAGGAAACTGGATGTAGATACTGACTTCTCAATTTGGCCTTTGAAAAGGTTATGGAGGAGACTCTTGGCCTGTTTTTCAGTAAGCCTGGGGACACGGCAAGGGTTGCGTGTAACTGAAAGAAAAAGTTTGTTATGCCAGTGTTTTATAAGGAGAAAACAGGATGACGTGAATTTATCCTGTTAGGCAAAGCAGTCCAGGCAAAAATCCAGTAATAGATAATGTACATGTCAATTTTATCCTCCCTGATTGGAAATTAGATCATATTACAATAATTTGCAATAGCTTGCCAGAGACTACAGATGTGGCTGATAATTTCGGTGATTATGGTATGCTGCTTGGACAACAGCGTTTGACTTGTTTTCATTTGGTTAATTACACATGCTGATTGAAGAAATACATTGCCAAACTAATATTATAAATGCTAAGGGGGTTAGGAATGGCCTATTGGTAGATCTGAAAACATAATCGTAAATGAGGAACACTTAGTCATTGAGTGGACATATTTTCTAGTATGGACTTATTGCTTCTTGACCTTTTGCTCTTGCATTAGTGACCTGGAAGACCATATTTTAATAATTTATCAGTAATAGACAAGACCTGGAGCAGTAAGGGAAGTAAATATCTTTCTGTACTGGTGGTGTGAAGCAAGAGGCATATCATTTCAGCTAAGTCTAAAATTGTGGTGCTGTGCATTGGACCCGCCAGGGTAATAAGTGTTCCCAGGCTTCTGTCTTTGCCTTTAGGTTTGCATCTACTCTAAGTTTGTTCTCCATTGACTAGGGCTTGATTTCACCTATTTCCAGACTACTACTTCCAGCTTGGTAACAGCACATCCCAGGGCCACCAACCTCCCCTGTTCTCCCCAAATGCGTTCAAAATGAGTAGCTTTGAGACTAAGCCTACAGACCATCACAGATAGGGACACTTTCTGTCTGTCAGATAACCTTGGCAGTATTGTCCTTGCAGGACTGGACTAGACCAGATCAAGAGAATAAGTTACAATTATTTTAACAGATGCAAGATTAGGCATTTGATTATCAACCTGTAAATGTCTAGATCAAGCAAATTAGTTTAGGGATCTGAGCTGTGTTTAAAAATTACCAAATTTTTCCTATCTGATTCAATGCATAGTCCCACATGGAACATGTTGCCACAGCTGAAAGGGGTGCCATGGGAATGAGAACAAGTTCCCCCACAGTGAGTATTGCTGAAGCTAGCACACTGTCACCGAAAGAACTGCTTACCAAACTGTACCCTTACTTCTGCTCAAGGCTTTGGCTTTTTCACCCTGGCATCTTGCTACCAGTGAACAGCAGATTTCATTGAGCAGTGTTTCCTTTGGGTGTTGTAAATTTGGGAAGCCAGCTAGTTAGCCACTTCATGGCTAACTTGTTCTATTCTTGATTTTTTTATTTTTATTTTTCCATCTCTCCTATCTTTAATTAAAGAAAGAGTGCCTCTGGAGGCTGCAAATCACAGCTGCTTTGAACTGCCTGCAGCTATCTCTGGTCAGCATAGAACATCCCAGTCTTTCTGACCTGCTTCTCATCAGCAGCTCTTTCCTGGCACTATTGCCAGCTGATGTCTCATTTTAGGATTCGTATAGATTATAGGTCTGATGATTTGGTCCTTTTTCCCCCTTTGTCTTCATGATTCAGCTTTGAAGACTGACATGCAAATACCAGAAGTAGGGAAGCTGCATCTTTTAGGTGTCTAGATTTCTCCCTCTTCCTTTATAACCTTTTTTGTTGTTGTTTTAAAGTCCAAATTATATGCAGTTAAATTTTAATTAGTTTTGGAACAGAGAATGGCTCATTAAAAAAATGTAACATGTATGAGGGGAAGGGAGAAATTTGCAGTTATCAGATGTCTGTCAAAAACCTGGCTTTATGTATATCGAATGGTATAGTTGTGTCTAACAGGGCTTTTCAAAGACCTCAGCCTTATCTCTGGACATAACATAATGCTTTTGTTTAATAAACTTCTAATTTGTCAACCAGATAGCTGCTATGCTTGTTTTTATTATATTCTGTTTTCTGAGATGGCTGGTTGATTAGGTACTATGACCATAATGATAAAAGGAAGGGACAGGGTATCAAAACCTGTGAGCAAAACTCTAAGCTTGTTGGTGAAACTGGTTAATGGCAGAAGCCCCTGTATTTTAGTGCTCTCTTCTCTTTGTCAGGCTTGCCGTGCCCTGCAAAACATTTTTTTAATAGAGATGCACAGAAAAGTGCACTGTAATATTTACCTATTGTTGTGACATTTATTTTGAAGGGTGGTTTAGAGTTCCTGATCTGTATTGTAACATAACTGTAAAGAATTTACTTTTTCTTAAGCAAAACAACATGATATAGACAGTATCTTTAAAGTTTTTGTAATGCATAAAATATTTCTAAAAAAAAATCTACTTAGTTTCAGAAAACTACTTTCAGAGTGCAGCAGTTTACTAGATAACATGTAAGATCAATAAATAATCCTTGGGAAGTCAAGGAATGCAAGAGGAAGGAGAAATTTGAATTGGGGCACTGGATCCCATACAAATCACTGATTACAGTGCCAGTGTCATCGGATTAGGGCATTTGGACTAAAGCAGAGGAACCGCAGATGGGAAAAAGAGGAGGGGAAAGGCACCATGACAAGAGCTGGAAGGCAGTCACAGACAAATGTCTCACCAAAAGGGGAAGATAAGATAATATTGTTTCCGAGTGTTAGAAATCTCTAAAAGGAAAATGTGGTAACTTCTCAGATCAGGCGAGAGGCAACACCAGAGGCCTGTACTGCATCCCACTGACTCATTCCCAGCAGCCGTTCCTGTCTTGTCATTGATGAAGTTAAAGGATGGGCAGTTGTTCAAAGCAAAAGCCCTTCTCTGAAGGTGTAATAGAGGGGGAGCGGGAAAAGTGTTTTCAGCAGAAAACACACAAGTACTTTTGTTGCTCTTTTTCCCTATTGTATTTCCAAAAAAATGACTGAACACAGAAACCATTGCTTTGTGTAGATTGACCTAGTCAGTTGGCTATGTATGTGAGATATGAATATATATTGATCTCATCCTGTTTATATATTGTTCTATGTATGATACCTAAACCACTAGGTATTCTGCAAAGCAGTGGGAAGAAAAATGTCTACAGAAACTCAGTGGATTACACAGAGATCCAAGCATACAAGAGTGTGGTTGACCCCCATCTGCTTTTAGGCTGTACCACAGTTGTTTTGCTTTTTGCTATTTTTGGTGTGCTAAAGCAACCCTCAGGGATCATGCAAACTTAGGTCCTTGGGATTAAAGAAAACCTACTGTGGCTACAGAAGGAAGAAAGTGTTTACAAAGCAAAAAGCAACGTCCCTCCCCTGCCATTTTGTTTTAGTGCATTAGTATGACTCATTCTTACTTTTTTTTTTTTCCCCGTTTAAAATAATTAGTCTGTTATTTTGGAGGGTTCTTATTGTTTAAACTAGGAGCAAGTAGAAGTACAAGCTGAAGCAGGGACTTGTAGTAGTGATTATACAAGTATAGTATATGTTGTTTTCAAAGACCTTGCAATCTAAATTGACAGGACTGATCAACATGTGGTGTGGAAAGGGAGAGCAGCAAGCAAGGACAACAGGTAGAAAAATGGTGCAACCTTATCGCGTACATTCTGACTTTTACTGAGGTCTATAGATGCTTTTGGGATGAATTTTCCACACTTTACTATTTGCTAAATATCTTTATGAAGTATAGGAGTGAGAAAGATGAGACTACAAAAACCTGTGCAAAATTTGGGAGACTTTTATTTTAGCTTCCTTATGTTGTTTGTTTTCCTTTGTTTTAAAGTCTTAGCTCCTGATGTCTGTGTTTATGTGAGACTCTGTTTATATTTATGGTGATGAAGAGAATTGGGAAAATGAGAATAGGTTAAAATCTTCGAAAACAGAAGGTTGACTTTTCTTCCAAATAGGAAAAAAAGTATTTTTAAAACTAGCTTCTTGCTGGTTAAGGCCTGATTCCTGATCTCTATAGATTTGTATTTGGAACTGCATGTTCAGGAAGGGATTAGTTAACAGGCGAAGCGGTGGCCTCTTGCAATCCAAACCTCAGGCACAATTGTAAATGACAGTGAGACATACCCAGTGAATGTGATGTGAACAGGATCAACAGGCTGCATTTAAAAGGGATGCTGGGTGGGTAGGACTGAATTGAGTAGATATAATTGAGTAGATAGTCTGTAAAAATAGCATACCCAAGAATCCATTACTTAAGGGAGATTGTGTTGAAGCATATAGTTGCTTTGGAAATCTCTTTCTTATTTCTTGCACTGTAGTACATTATAAACTGGCATGCTTTTTCTTGTGAGGAATCTCCTTGGAGCTGCTGCCCATGAACAGTGCGCAGCATCAGTGCTCAGATCACACTTGACGATGGAGTAGAGGGAGCTGCTGCAGATGCCCTGGCTGCTTGGGATGTGCTGCCTCCTGCCTCTGTCACTGGAGGAAGGTCAAGTTGCACTATGTGAAAGAGAAATGGAAAGACTGTGTCAGGTCTTCTGACTTTTCCTTTCTTAAAGCATGGCAATGAAAATGATTAAATTTGCTCTTCCTATTCATTTGTGGTTTGTTCAGAAGAAGGGTAACTCGACCTTCTTCCCACGGTCCTTCCACCCACTCAGGCTTTGACAGAGGATGTGGGTTCCTGGGATGACAGGAGTGGGGCTTGGCGATCCTCTTACCTGGTTTGGGAGATAGCACAGATTTGCTAAATACAGCCCTGCCGTTGCAGCAGAGCGTAAGCACAGCTGCTCTGTAATGGGTATCAAATGAATTGTTGGGTTTTTTTATTTTCTGTGAAACAAAGCTTCACAGTTTTGGCATGTTTATAAGCATGTTGTAAATGACATCAAAACATATTTAGGAGTTAAATGTCTCCTGAGGAAAAACCAGAGGGAAGCTTTTTCTTGAAAAAAGAAAACAAATAAAAATCCAACACAGTTAATCCCAATGTCTGGCTTTAGCCCCAGGCGAGGGTCTTTCCTTCCTTCTCCTACCCCCCCACCGAGAAAACACTGAATTCATTCACAACAGCAACAAATGCAGTGTCCTGGAGGAGACAGAAGACTGACAGGGAACTGAGTGCAGATGAGCCACACAAATTCCTAATTTAAGCTTAGCAACAGCAACAATAAAAAGGAAATCTGTAAACACAGAAACATAAGGACAGTTGCATTCTGCTATGGATTATTCTTTTCATGTAAGGAGAATCCATGAAACCCAAAGTGACAGTAGTTCATCAAATCGTACCAACAGCCTTCAGCATTGGAAGTATTGGCTTTGGGATTTAAACTCTCATGGGGAAGTTAGAGCCCATCCTTTCCATAGTTTTTTGGTAACGGAAGAAGTTTGGACTGTTTCTGATATTCCCATGGTTGAGCAGTAGTGGTTACTTTGAGGCTGACATGCTTATTTATTATATATGAATTCTAATGCTTTATAATTGGTAGCAAAAAATTCTAGATTTTTTTTTTTTTAAACTGTAGCAACTGTTCCGCTAAGAAGAATCAAGCTTTTATATCACTTTATTTTTGCTTGTATCCTGCTCACCTCAGAGGAGTTACTAAGTAGAAGCACTCATCTTAAAATATAAATGTTGTCTTAAGCTTACTCCATTATTCAAGCAATGTTTAATGTAATCCTGTCATTTTCTTATAGTGATCCAGCTGCCAAAGCTCTCTGGGAATCCTTCATGAACCTCAAACAAAAGGAAGCTGTGATGGAGGCTAGGAGACACCTTGTGGAGGCTGCGAGCAGAGAAAATTTACCTATTAAGATGAGCATGGGTGAGTAGTGTGACATACCCTTCCCTGCATAGTGGTAATGTGAAAGATGATGTCAGCTCCTCTTCTTCCACTTAACCCTTTTGGGGAAAACTCACCCCATCCTTGGTTCATTCCCATCGTTGTCAACACATTTCAGGTGAGCATCGTGGCTACTGTAGGATCTTTCTGATATATGTGAGAGGCAAGTGTTTTCTTTTAAATACAACAACCTTAAAAAGATTGAGAGCAGTGGTGAAGCAATGGAGTTCTATGAAAGAGGGTTTCAAAGGCATGCAAATGGTTAGCAGTGCTGCTTGTCTTTATTCTGCAAAGCATGAGAATTTGGGTATTCTTAAAAAGTCAGCAGGATTTGTGTCCTGAAAGCAGGCATTGTAAATAGCAGCTGATCTGATGGAAGTTGTACAGATCTTGTATATGATTACATTATACAGGTAGTGATTACATTACATAGGTAGTGACATTTATGTGAAGTAAGGCTACCTGGCTCAAGAGAGTTTAAGCTGAAGACCATGTCTGGGCACTCTTTAAACCTGAATTCTTCAAAATATTAGAGATACAGATTATAGCATAATGACTTTCAGTAGTTTTTTTAGAACCTCATTCTCACTATGTACCATACTCAGTGAATGCAGAAATTGATATAATGTTAGGCTTATAAAAACTGGTATTTCTCTATACCACAATAATTTTTTGCGTTTTATGTACTCTAAGACTATTTTATGTTGAACTTTTCATCAAGAGAGAAAGTTCCTCATGGAATAAGAGTAATAGGCTTTTATCTGAGACTCCAGAGGAAACTGCCAAGATATTGTAGAAGAATTAGATGTACAGCCAACTCATGAACTCTTAACAACTATAACATTTCCTATATTGTACGGTCTTTACAAATATCTAGAGCATGCATTTAGTAGATTATTAATCAGAAATACTAGATCTCTGCAACAGTAATGCTGAAAGCTGTTTTAAAGAAGTGGAAAAGGAGCAGCTGAGAGGGCTATTACAAATTTGTCTGAAGGAGATAAGGCACAGTAAATAAAATCTTGTTTAAGCTTTCACTGATAATGTGTGTGTGAGTATTCACCATAATAACATTAAGAAGCCCCCACTGTTTTTCTATTACATATGCCTTAAAAAAGATTATTAATGTTGAAATTCAGCTTTGTTTTAAAATTACTTCCCATCTTTGAGAGGTAACGATCCATCTACCACCTTTGCTGCTTTGTGTGAATGATTAGATCAGCCACCCTTTCCTCTGTGTCCCCTTCCTGTGGTATCCAGTGAAGGCTGCAATAACCTGGTTCTTAATCATATTAGCTGACACTTACTGATGGCAGCCTAAACGTCTGACATACCTGGGCCCAATATAGTGCTATATAGAAACATTTAAGAGTTGATGGTGAAATGAATTTCTGACACTATAGTTCTTGAGACTTGTTTTTTGTTGAAGTGTAGCTGTAATTTACTAATGTTTATGGAACTTTGTTATTTATTTTGTGAATTGTATATTTATCTTGCACTAGAATTATAATCAGTTGTTAACTTTGTAGTTGAACTTCAAAGGGTGAAACAAAATTCAAGGCAGTCTTGTAAATGATCATCAGAGATAAAATGAGAAACAAGGAAAGGAGGGCGCTACAGTCACCAAAATCAAAACTTCTTGTTGAGCATAAATGCAGAAAGCCTGAAACTCACGCCCAGATGTCACGTGACACGTGACAATGACACGTATTTATTAATGACTTTTTAGAACAGATCTGCATCTTTACAGCATTCATTGCTCATTCATCGTGCTACAGAACATCTTAATTCTCTGTAGGGAAGCTGGAAATTGTGTTATCAATTGCTGCTTTTGCTGAGAAGGAAAGATTCTAGTGGCCTGTTCTGGTGCCGATTGCTGTCTTTAGTCGAAAGGCTTCTTCCACTGTGGCTGTGATATGAGGCAACACTGGCTGGAGAGAAGGGAAATGCTTTCACTCTGCTCTGTGCTTAGACTTGAGTTTTTATGATTTTACCTCACATTCTGCCTGTATCGGAAGATCTTGGTGGATTGCACACTGGTTTTCCCAACACTTAGGGTATTTTCTCGGTTTTTTATGGCCCTAATATTAAATGTCAGAGAGTTTTTCTAGCATGAAAGTTGCTTCTTACTCTCTTTACTAAGACCAGCTGTGTCAGATGGTAAGAGTATTTTCCTTACTGCTACTTTTTTGCTTTTTCCCCCCCTGGAAATAAGGAGTGAATTACATTTGAAAGCAAAGCTTTGAATTCTATTTGGTGTAGCCGAGCCCTCCTGCAGTGGCCACCTGCCTGAAAAACTGCATCACATGTGACACTGGCAGCACGGGAGCCCTGTGCAGCGATGAGAAAATTGATCCCATCCTGTTTCCGTATTTTCAGTGCAAGGAAAAGAAATTCTGTTGTTTTCTGGGCTTTGAAAGGCTGCTCGTTGCTCTGAGGTGTGCGTGTGCTTGCCCACTGCAAGCAATGTGCCTGACACCTGGCTTTCCTCTTTCTCTGCCTGGCTGCGTGTGGCAGGAACTCTGACAGTTGTGGGAGGACACGCAGCTCAAGCTTTTGCTTTCTAATATCTTCTGAATGTGTCCCCCTCCTCCTGAGAGGGAAGGAGAGTGGGAGAACTGTAGAAAGGGACACGTCTTCTCCCCACACCCCCAAATCTCTGCAGGCCACTGGGAGCTCCATCTTCTCCCATTGAAATCAGCAGGAGTGGAGAGAGGAGAGGAGTTCTGAGGAAGAAGAAGAAGAAAGAGAAATAAAGGAAATCAACAATTTTGGCCACATTTTTTGAGCTGAGTAGATTGGAGTGCTGCTTTCAGGTGTTCTTGATTGGCATATTCATTTTATTAGTTGTATCAAGGGAAGTGGTAGTGGGGATGTCTGGAAGTCCTATTGACAGAAGGGATCAGTGTAGAAAGAAGGTAGCTGCAGATGAGCTGGCAACATTTTGTTGAAAGTTTTGGTGGATGGACTCTTGGAGCAAGCCCAGTTTCAAATTTAAGACCATCTCCGTGACATTTGTAAATAGAGCAGGATTCTCTCCTTTTTCTGTAGCCATCTCATAGTCAGGTTTTCAGGTGGGCCATTAAGTGGTCTTATACTGTCTTAAAGGAAGATATGCTTTTTTTTCCCCTTCCATTTATGTCCAAGGAAAATGCGTATTTTATCTGTCATTTCACTTTGTGAGTGAAAGAACTCCGTTGTTGTTACAAACTTCAGCAAGTGACACAGACTAGTAAGCTGTCCAGAACTGTTCATTGCAAGCATTTTAAAATCCTGTTTCTTTTTTAAAGAAGAATTGTAAGTCTTGGGAAACCGCATCACAGAGGGAGGCAAAGTGCGAAGTGATGGTCCATAAAACCAACTAGAACACAAAACTATGGAGCTACTTTGCCCTTTCCTTACAGAACAAAACCTGAGCTGTATAGCTATGTAGTATATTTGATTTTCTGAGGTCTGCCCTGGAGAAGGCAGGCAAAGCACTGTGCAGAATTCCAGCCAGCATAAAGGCTTTACACGTGCTACATCCAGTTTACTAACTGTTTAATCCGTTCCATCCATAAATATATAACACGGGTATATGGGTTTTGAAGAAGTAATTTCCTGTGGAGTTTAGTAATGCTGCCAGTATTGACTTTTGGGGAGTATTTGTTAGGTATTGCTTACTGTGGGCATGCTGACATTGAGCCCCTTCTTTACAGGATGATATAAATGCACTGAAACCATGTTACTAACATAGTAGTTACATCTAAGTTTTGCCTTAACCCTTTCAGCTAGATACATTTCCCAAAACAGTGTGTGTTTGCATGTAAACAGGTGGAGCTGTCTTTTGCTAGATGTCCATTTAAATAGAGGCATTAAAATATTCCATATCTATGTATATATACACACACACTTTAAAAAAAAAACACAAAAACCAACAAACAACGCTTTTTAAGAACTACATCAGCTCCATTTTGCCTCTGAGGTAGTTGCATTTGTGTTTTCGATACCCAAGTGAATGCTGATTAATACCTGGGGAAGATAAATACTTGCCAAGTTCTGGTCAGATATCCCATTGCATAGGTATAAATGTGTAGGTGTAAATTATTTTGACATAATAAAAATCCTGGCATTTAAAGACATTTATTTTATTTAAAGAATTAAGTTTCCTTTTGAAAAGCTCTTTGGAAGACGGTTTAGAAGATCATCAGAACAGCTTTTTGGTGAGATTTATAGCATTGTGCTAAATTCAAGTGAGATTGTAAATACTGGAAAGGGATTACTTCTGCTCAGCTCTTAAAGTAAGTGACTGTAAGGAGTTCTGCTCTGAGGCAGCAACCTGACTTACAGTACAGCGGAAAGGTTGCAGTGTTTTCCATTCCTCTACTTCCCGTTCCATTCTTCATAGGTCTGATGCATATCTTAATCATCTTCTGAACATGTCAGCCCATGAATCTCTTGTTGAAAGCTTTGCTATTAGCATAGTATTTGGCAGTGGTGAAAACTTTGCTACAAATGTTCTTTTGTGGCTTTAGAAACACCCTTGCTCTTCTGTTTGAAAAGAGCACAGTAAACCTTGATCGAGTCTGAATTCCTTTATTGTGTCTTTTTACTGGCATGGAGACTGATGAAAGTCGAAACACTGGTATAGTAACAGAAACAAAGTGCAGTGTGCTGTTACACGAGCTCTTGTTAGCAGAAGAAAAGCCTTTTGGTTTCTTTCCATTTGAACTGTACAAATACAGTTTTAAAAATCAAGCTCACTACCAAATTAGCAAAGCCTCAGGCTTTGTGAAGTAAAGAGGAGTACTGTAACTTTTTCAGATGGGCTGGTTTGCATGAGTTGAATTGAACTCTAAAATTTGTTTGGGTAGAAATGGGAAGATCCTGAAATTTTAGCCTGGAGATATGAAATAACATTTTGAGTTAGAAAAGTACCTTAAAATGGACAGGGAAACATAGATGAATACCTTATCTAAAAACATAAAGAATATAAAGAATATAATTTTTTTTTTTAATGAAAAGTTGCATTCGACTGTAATGGTGTTTAACATGCTATTTATTCTTGACAACATCAATGTAAAAATATTCAAGATTCAATACCATCAATTCCTGGAATAAACTTTAGGGATAAAAGAAAATGAGCTGTAATAAAGTAGATAAGTACATACGTATCTTTCCAGATAAATCAAGTCTGATCTCAGATATCTAAATCCACCCTGGCCAACTATTAGGACAATTCTGTGATAGAGACAAGTAGCGAGACAATGTCAGTCTGGGTTTGAGGTCCTTACAAAGGAGGAGAAGGCAGATCAGCATTGCAGGTCTCAAAGTGGTCTGCGGGGTGTTTGAATCCCTTCTGCAGCATGTCTCTGGGTAAGTGATGGGTGCTTGGATAACAGCTGGGCTTGGGAGACACTATGGCCCCCTGTTTTGCAGAGAGGAGATCGTATTGTAGACAGGTTGTTGTGGTTTAACCCCAGCTGGCAACTAAGCACCACACAGCCGCTCGCTCACTTCCCCCCGGTGGGATGGGGGAGAGAATCGGAAGAGTAAAAGTGAGAAAACTGGTGGGTTGAGATAAAGACAGTTTAATAGGTAAAGCAAAAGCCATGCACGCAAGCAAAGCAAAACAAGGAATTCATTCACCACTTCCCATCGGCAGGCAGGTGTTCAGCCATCTCCAGGAAAGCAGGGCTCCATCAGTTACTTGGGAAGACAAATGCCATAACTCTGAATGTCCCCCCCTCCTTCTTCTTCCCCCACCCTTATATGCTGAGCACGATGTCATATGGTATGGAATATCCCTTTGGTCAGTTGGGGTCAGCTGTCCCGGCTGTGTCCCCTCCTAACTTCTTGTGCACCCCCAGCCTCCTCGCTGGTGGGGTGGCGTGAGGAGCAGAAAAGGCCTTGACTCTGTGTAAGCACTGCTCAGCAACAACTAAAACATCCCTGAATTATCAACACTGTTTCCAGCACAGATCCAAACCATAGCCCCATACTAGCTACTCTAAAGAAAATTAACTCTACCCCAGCCAAAACCAGCACAGTGGTTCTTGGGATGTTTATGTACATTTCTCTGTTGCCTCTTCACCTGGTCTCCAAACCCGTCGGGAGAGCAAGCTGCAGAATCAGTGAGGCAGCAGCCAAAGTCTCCCTCCAGGCATCTGCATGAAGCGGGAGGCTTCCCATACCAACTTGACTGAGACAGGCCTGGCTTAGCCCAAGGAGTCCCGAATTCCTGACAGTGGGTCTCACAGTGCTGCTCCAAGGGCTCACTGGTGTTCTCAGGGCATTTTTCCAAGGAGAGGGGACACTGCTTGTCTCAGACCCGAACTCCTTCCATTGTGCAGCCTGGATCCTGAGCAGGCGGTTCCTGAGTTAAATTAGTCTGCTCTTTGTCTCATCAAAAGTAACAGAAGTCCTGCAGTGTGGGACTATCTAGCCAAGCGGATTTGTTTTTTCCAGCCTGTTGCAATACTGAGTTCCTGATTTCTCCCTGTAGTGCAACTAAAAACGTAGTCTTGACCTGAAGCAAATGTTCCCAATCTCAGTGATGGTCAATATAGCAGATGTTTTGTTGCATCACTCACCCCCAGAGGCAGGAAGGCTTTTTGCTTCTCAGAGTGCTAAATGTTTTTGAAGAGTTTGAAGTGTTTCTGAAAGTTTTGGATACATCCCTATTTGGGGGACTTCTGTATAGGCCTTTGCATTCCCGGGGAACACTCTGTATAGTATAGTGGGGTTAGGCTTTCCCTGATAACTCTTGATGAAGGTGGTCTTTCTGAATAGTCATTACCACATTGAGAACCGTAGGAAGAAATTGATATTATGGCTGTTTCACCTCATAGTGTTACACCAGGATGAAGTTCAGGATTTCAACCCTGTTGAGTATGGTCAGAGTGTTCACCTAACTAAATAGATCCCATCTTCTGATAGTCATCTGGTTTTGCCAGTCTGGGACAGAGCTGTTGCTCCAAGCTCCAGATGTGCAAAGAGTATGTAGCCTTCTGCTGTTTCTCTTAACCAACTAAACTTTTCAGGTCATCTCTGTAACTCATTAGATGTAACAGAAAGGATGAAGGATCCTGACATTCCTGCCAACAAAGTTCTCTGTTTTTCAGGAGATGTGACAAAATAGCTGAGATGGAGAGATGTTCAGGAGCAGAAGTTTGTTTTTCATCAGTAAGTGACACTGCATTTGTGTGTGGTGTCACTTAGAAGCATGTATTGGGTTTGCATGGCAAGGTTTTGGTAGCAGGGGGGCTACAGGGGTGGATTCTGTGAGAAGCTGCTAGAAGCTTCCCCTGTGTCCGACAGAGCCAATGCCAGCCGGCTCCAATACAGACCCGCCACTGGCCAAGGCCGAGCCCATCAGCAATGGTGGTAGCGCCTCTGGGATAACATATTTAAGAAGGGGGAAAAAAACCCGCACAGCAGCAATTGCAGCTGGAGAGAGAAGTAAGAATATGTGAGAGGAACAACTCTGCAGACACCAAGGTCAGTGAAGAAGGAGGGGGAGGAGGTGCTCCAGGCGCCGGAGCAGAGATTCCCCTGCAGCCCGTGGTGAAGACCATGGTGAGGCAGGCTGTCCCCCTGCAGCCCATGGAGGTCCACGGTGGAGCAGATATCCACCTGCAGCCCGTGGAGGACCCCATGCCAGAGCAGGTGGATGCCCAAAGGAGGCTGTGACCCTGTGGGAAGCCCACGCTGGAGCAGGCTCCTGGCAGGACCTGTGGACCCGTGGAGAGACAGGAGCCCACGCTGGAGCAGGTTTGCTGGCAGGACTTGTGACCCCACGGGGGACCCACGCTGGAGCAGTCTGTTCCTGAAGGACTGCACCCCGTGGAAGGGACCCACACTGGAGCAGTTTGTGGAGAACTGCAGCCTGTGGGAGGGACCCCATGCTGGAGCAGGGGAAGAGTGTGAGGAGCCTTCCCCCTGAGGAGGAAGGAGCAGCAGAGACAACATGTGATGAACTGACTGCAACCCCCATTCCCTGTCCCCATGTGCCGCTGCGGGGGGAGGAGGTAGAGAAAATCGGGAGTAAAGTTAAGCCCAGGAAGAAGTGAAGGGTGGGGGGAAGGTGTTTTTAAGGTTTAGTTTTTATTTCTCATTACTCTACTCTGATTTGTTTGGTAATAAATTAAGCTAATTTCCCCAAGTCGAGTCTGTTTTGCCCGTGACAGTAATTGGTGAGTGATCTCCCTGTCCTTACCTCGACCCACGAGCCTTTCGTTATATTTTCTCTCCCCTGTCCAGTTGAGGAGGGGCAGTGATAGAGCAGCTTGGTGAGCACCTGGCATCCAGCCAGGGTCAACCCACCACAAAGCATCCCCAGCTGAGGAGCCATCTTTGCACTAATCATTATGCTTTTTTGAAGTTGGATGCTGAATTCAGGAAAGTGGTGTGCCAGTTCATTTTTTCAGTCTCACCTGCTGATACAAAACAATTGCTCAAAAGAGAAAACAAACATACCTTAGAATAACTGGAACTATGTGAGGTGTGATGTCTATGTGCATATTTTGTAATCTATCTCCATCCCTTCTTCTTCAGTCTAGCACATACGGGTTCTTATAGTTGAAAGAAACGTGATTTATGAGGAGCAAGTACTTACGCTCTTGGTGTGAATCCTTTGCAGGTTGAACAGTGAATGGAGTGCTTACTGGGTGTGGAAATGGCTGTTAGTCTGGAGGCAACAGTGTGGCAGAAGCTTGGTGGTAAAGAAGATAAGGCAGAAGGCTCTTTTTGAGAGCATAGATATGCATCCTTTCTTATCAAGTGCATCCCAGAGAAAGAGTTCTGTAATACAAAGTTGAATGAAAAGCCTTGGCAGGAAATTTGCCCTTTTTGATGACTGCCTACAGCTTAGCACAGAATGAGTGGTATCAACAAATATGGATGAATTGTAGAATAATTTTGGGTTGGAAGGGATCTCTGGAGGTCATCTAGTCCAATCCCCTGCTCAAACCAAGGACAGCTTAAGAGTTAAACTAGATATGTTGGACCTTGTTCAGCTCAATTTTGCATATGTCCAAGGATGGCAATTCCACAGCCTGTCTGGGTACCCTGCACCAGTCTTAACCACTTTTGTGGAGAAAATGTTCTCCTTTATGTACAGTTTGATTTTTTTACTTGCTGCAGTGTGTGACCATTGCTTCTTGTCCTCTTACTGTGCACCTCCAAGAAGTCTGATTCAGTCTTCTCTGTAATCACTCATTATGTCCTTGAAGACAGTAAGTAGCTCCCCTCTCTGCTTTCATTTCTTGAGACTAAACGAACCCATCTCCTTCAGCCATTACTTGTGCATCATGTTCTCTAGCCCCCTAAACCATTGTAGTGACCCTTCTCTGGACCCACTGTAGTGTGTCTTGTACTGTGGAGCCCAAAACTTCGTACTCCAGATGCTGTCTCACAAGTACTAAATAGAGGGTTATAACCCCTTCCCTCTGCCTGCCGGCTGCATTTGTGCTGATGCTACCTAGTACATGGTTTGCTTCCATTGCTGCAACGGTATACGGCTGATTCATGTTCAGCTTGCAGACACATTTAATCCTGAACTTTGGAGGGATTTAGGTCACAGATCCACTATTAGACTATTGCAAATGAAAGAAACACAGGAAAAGTTGAAATAAAGGCTGAAAAAAAAAAAAGACTTTGCTGCAAAACAGCATGTTGAATGTGGCAAAAGGCTTGCTAGTGTCTACAGGCATCCATGAAATGTGTTCTTAGTGAGTGCTATTGTTTCTGCAGTTGAAAAGAGAACTGGAAACTGCTGTGTCCCAAATGTTGAAATATTGTGCTAGCAAATAATAAATTTTAATCCTCCTTGTTGGACTTTTGCTCAAACACTGGAAATATATAAATATGAGAGGACTTCTTAAGCGCAGTTACTTAAGCTTACTGTTGTTAACTGCATTTGTTTTATTTGGGCAAGAGCTTGAAGACTGAAAAAGAGGTATTGTGCCAGGTCCAGACACAGACTGTGACTCTTCGATACCAATGAGTTTAAAAGTGAAGGAACTCTTAACTGGTGGAGCAGTGCAGTGTATTTCATGAGGAAGAAGAAAAGTCTAAAGCGATAAAGGCAGCTGTAGGTAGCTTGTTCTTATCCAGCTCTGTCGATCTTGAAGCTGCTGAGCTGATTGAGTCAATTCTTGGTTTTGTTTTTTTTTAAACAATGTACCAGTTTCTTTTCTTTGTCTCTCACCTTTCCTTTCTCCTCTCTCTTAAATTGTCTTCCAGTAGGTTATGTTCCTGTATGACTTGGGGAAAATACCACTTCACATCTAACTGTTATTTGTGCACTGGTTTGTATATCTTTAATGGCAAAGTATCAGTTTGACCCTTTGTCATGGTCTAACCCCAGCCGGCAACTAAGCACCACACTCGCTCATTCCCCCCACCTGGTGGGATGGGGGAGAGAATCGAAAAAAAACCCCAAAAATTTATGGGTTGAGATAAAGACAGTTTAATAGGACAGAAAGGAAGAAAATACTAATAATGATAATAATAATATTAAAATGACAATAATAATACTAAAAGAATTAGAATATACAAACCAAGTGGTGCACAATGCAATTGCTCACCACCCGCTGATTGATGCCCAGTTAGTTCCCGAGCAGTGATCCACCCCTCCCAGCCAACTCCCCTCAGTTTATATACTGGGCATGATGTCATATGGTATGGAATATCCCTTTGGCCAGTTTGGGTCTGCTGTCCTGGCTGTGTCCCCTCCCAACTTCTTGTGCCCCTCCAGCCTTCTTGCTGGCTGGGCATGAGAAGCTGAAAAATCCTTGACTTTTAGTATAAACACTACTTAGCAACAACTAAAAACATCAGTGTGTTATCAGCATTATTTTCCTACTAAATCCAAAACACAGCACTATACCAGCTACTAGGAAGAAAATTAATTCTATCCCAGCCGAAACCAGGACGCCCTTAAAGTGCAGTCTTTTCTGGGAAATGTACACACTAAAATCCATCTTACTGAGGAGAGAAGAGAGGAAAAAACGATGATGGAACATCTGTGTCATTTACACATCCTTTCTGAAAAAAGTATCTTGAAATACCAAATCTTCATCTTAATTGTAGACATGAAAAGAATGGTGTGGAACACGCAACCCCAGTGGGTTCTCCTTCTGCAACAACAGCTACAGCTTTTGGGAATGTGTTTGGAAGTGATCCTGGGAGTTAAGTCCTGCACTCTGCTTAAAGGAAACATGCTTAATTTAGAGAAGGAGACTGAGATAGATAATGTGCAGTGCACTCATAACGAAATGAAATCAATTTTAACCAGAAAAGGTTAGCAGAGATGTTTTAATCCAAAAGTGAAATTACTCAGAATAGTATTAAAGAAAAAATAGAAGTTTCATAGAGCATCCTGTACTTCCTCTATTGCAAGAAGTTTATTTGGAGGCAAAATTTCTCCCTCAATATTTTAGGAAGGTATTCCCTGCAGGTGACTGTAAATGGCTTTCTGCTGTTCTCATTTAGGAAATCAGGTGTTGTTCAGATTTGTTCTGAGTGTTGTGGGTTGGTTTGGGTTTGGGGTTTTTTTGTTTGTTTGTTTAATGACTACTGCCTTATGTGAATTTACCTTAAAAAAAGAAGTGTAATATTGGGACTACTCACACTTGATCTAAGTTTTAAGAAAGACTTCAGTTGATTCTGAAGTATCAAGTACCATGTTTTACCCTAAGCTCTTGTTGAATTTTTTAGGGTTTTTTTTTATTCTGTGACTTAATATGCTTGCAGAAGTAACAGTTCCTAGGTTAAGTTAGTTTACAAAGTTTCAGTAAAGGTATTTTTGTCTCAGCTGTCTCTCATTGTTCAGTGAATAACCTACTGCATGCTAAATAGTCTCTTGTGGTGTAAGATGGGTAATGGTTCAAGCCCTAATAAAATTGTAAAGCATGTCATATTTGTGTCTGATACTTCATTTACTTTGTACTTCACTGCTATAAAACAGTTAGCAGATGGAAGTGAAACACAGAACGCTGTGCAGTGATGTGAAACAGAGAAATATGCTGGTAGTAGGTTATCTTTGATTAAATTGTAGTTGGCACATGGATGCAGGACTATTTGGCTAACCTTACTGTTACTTTTAAGAAGGGAGTGGGGTGACAATAGTCTTTCTATGTGTCCGGACTTCTTGGATAAAGTCTTTCTTCCTTTTTTTTTTTTTTTTTAAATTTCAATGTTTTTTCTAGACAGTAAACCCAAACACTTAAATATGAACTTGTGGCCAGGTCTCCTTCCGTGTCTGGTTGTGATTAGAGTTGAAGATAATTCTGAAAAATTTAAAAGAAAACAGAAGTGTGTTGCTCTTGCAGGAGTTCTGCAAATATTTTATTATTTATATTCTTTGCTAGTGTAATACTGCAAAGCTTATATTAACTTCAGTATGAAGTCTTTTTGTCTTAAAAGTGTTGTGAAAAGCCTATATTAATGTGGTCTTTCTCTAGATGATTTACATGATGTTCACAATAGTTGGGAGTAAACATTAATGTACAGATAAACATTTGTGAAGCTTTGAAACAAATGTTTAACGTAAATGTACGTTGTTATTAATTTTTTTATACTGTGTATCTTTAAATTAAGAGGAAATGACTGTGGGTTAAAAGCTTAAAAATTTAAAAAGCATTTAGTTGCTTATATATTGGTAACTAGTATTGTTTTGAGAGATGTCATAAGTAACAGTACTTCTTCACTGGCTGAAATTCACAGTGTTTCTAACGCATCTAAACAAACAACTTTCATATCAAACAAACCAAATTGGCCAGGAAAGGTTGAAATGCTTTTTCCAGTTTTTGATTACCCATTAGTCAGTAGTAGGTATAAAGCTAGATCAGTAATCCTGCTATATAGAAATAAGCTGATTTTATATATATAATATATATATAAAAAGTAAGGTATTAAAGATACTATTCATTAGTTACTGAATGCTGATGCAACTTCCTGAAAAGAAGTAATTGTATTGCCATCTTCTGTTCTCTGCTAAAATTTATTTGGTTTTTTTTTCAGGTAAACACCAGAGATTTCTTTTATTCACTAAGCTTACTTTATTTTTTGCTGATGTTGAGTTCTATTATATCTTCTCAGTCTTGAAAAGAAATATTTTGAAGTTTTGAATTTGAAGGGGTTTTTTAAAATAAAAAAGCCACTGTACTTGTAGACTGTCCATTTGTGATGATCAAGATGTGGTTAAAAACACAGGAGCAGGTCCCTTAAGCCTCTTTGAACCTGGGTAAAAAATCAAACACTTATTCTTTAGGTCCAAGAAAAGGAAATTTACTGCAGTTGCTGTTATTTATATCTGTAGGGAAGCAGCCTGGTTGGAAATAAGATACAACTTGCTGTACATGCGCACTGCGATACCTTCATTTCATAGGGTACATCAGTCATAATGACTGTGTTTTACATCAGCAGGAGAGTTCACGAATATGGGTTGGGAGATGCCGATTCTGGTGTCTGCTTGGCACGCAGCGGAAACACGTGGCACCTGCACTTTGCTGGAACACTGGGGCAATTGTGGGTATCAGCACTAAGCACTGTGCTTTGTGTGCCTTAGGAGATGACAGAAAGGGCTTCAGAATTTCTTTACATTAAGAAGGGAGCCATCTAGTCAAAAAAAGGGGGGAGCAAACTTGAAGAAAGTAGCTGAAAGTGACATAGAAGTAAAGGAGTGAAGTGTCACTGAGAACAGCCCGTGCTGAAGGATTTAAACCAAAGACTCAGCATGTGCTGGTGTGCTTGCAAAGTCTCTAAGTGTAAGACTGGAGGTGGAACATGGCACAGTAAAACTGGGTGGCTTGCCCAGTGCTTTTTTTCCAAGCACAATTGTGTAAGCCTCATCATTCATTCTCGCAAAGGATGACTCGTTACACAAGAGACATGGTGAATTACATATGTACGTACATCATCATGTTTTCCATCCCTATTTATTTGCTTACCACCCAAAATGATAGTCAGGGTATTCTCAGCTGCAGAAGGGTATTCTCAGCTGCAGAAGTCTTCCAGAAATCATCAGAGAAATAATCAGTCCTGTGAATAATGTACCAGAGAAGAACGACGACCTCCCTCTCTCTGGGACAGCGTGCCAAGAACATGATGAAGTACTCAGTGTCTGAAAACATATGTCTTAGTGCTAAATGAGGACATGCGCAAGCCACCTGAAATCCTTTGGGCATGTTATTTAAGACAAACAAGTTGATTCATTTCTGTGAGAAGTTTAAAGCATCCAGGAGATGATTCAACCAAATTTGCAGATTTCAAGTCCCTTTACAGTCACAGGGAATTACTCTTTTCAAGGATTACTGTTTTTTTAGGGCTGGAGACCCTCTGATTGGGACTTGGCCTAGTACTCAGTATTTATTAACCTGGTGGAAGAGATGAAAAGTAAGGTAATAAAATATGACCATGATATATATTTAGTCAAGATTAAGAAGGAGATTTGAGAAACTCTGGTATGCTGGTATTAAATTGGAAGTTTAATATAGATGGCAACCTTAATTCTGGAAGATAAGATTTCACCTATTTATTCAAACAGTTCTGAAATTTGCTTTAATATTTGGGAGGGCAACTGGAGAATATTGTAGACACTGGCTAGAGAACTTTTTTGTTCATACTGATTTAACAATGAAAAGGGGAAACTGAATGGTAGAGTGCACAATGAAGGAAATAATGGGTTGAAGTGGCCATGCAGTTAAAAACAAAGCTCTGAAGGACAAAAAAGAAAACTTTATCAATCCATATTGAGACACCTAAGCTACCAGTTATGTTTGTCAAAGCCTTCTGAATGTACTGGGAAACTTGAAACTGTAGATAATCTAGGAATCGTAAATCATAACTGGGGTCATATTTAGGCATCTGCATTTAGGTCTTTAGAACTGAAAATCTTGATGATTATATTACAGTGCTTTAGTTACATTTGTCCCACCTAATTGATTAGGTTTTATTTGTTTTAAGGCACATAAAAGAATTTCGGAAGAATAGTAACAGAACTGATACTTAAGCATGGTTTCCATTTTGTAATAAAAGACTGCGGCTAATTAGGAGAGAAGGCTAAAATAGCGTATGGCACATGTGAATATAAATTTTCTATATAGGAACACTGTTAAAACAAGGATTTAATGATACCATACACATATAGTGATGAATAATAAACTGCTTTTGAGATTAACTCAATGCTACAGCTGATGAGACTGAAGCCAAGTTGGGTTAGATGTTCAGACTCACATGGCAAGTGTTAGTTGAGTAGTAAATAGAGTCCAGCTTTATTAGTTCTGGGTGTATACCTCTATTCCAGAATTTGCTAAACTTCAGCATAGTTGTCACCATTGTCAATGGCTCCTATGTCCTTGAAAGCCATTTGCAATACACACCTTCAGACACGTGACATGTGACAGGCTCTGCCTCCCTGGAGGTCCGTCACTGGAGTGACTTGAGATGCACTGAAAAGCCCATGACGGGCAGGGAAGAGTGGCTGACCTCCAATGCATGTGTTCTACAGCTGTTGCTAAGGTGGCAGGAGGAATGGGGGTCATCAGTAAGGGCCAGTGAGGAAGGAAGGCTGGTCACAGCTCTTCCTCGGTGGCACAGTGCTGCTGGGGGCAGGCAGCCGGAGGCTGCCACTGCCGTGTGGTTTGGGGTGTACTTCAGGGGCTGCTCAGACCCCCAAGATGGACTTATCCTGGGATTGCTGTAGTGGGGACTTGCCGTTTGTGCTCATACCTGTGATCATGGGGTTATCTAGATGCTAGTGCTCCTACAACAGAAAAGGGAGAGAGTCTTACAAGTGACCATCAATGCCAGAGCAGATGGGTTTGTGTTTGTGGGAGATGAGCATATGCTCTTAGAAATAAGCCTGTGACATCTGCTTTCAGTCTGCTGTAAGGTTTAGTGCTCTTCAGGTCCAGAGCCTTATTCTGGAGAAGCCAGCCAAACAGCATCTCATACTGGCCTACTTTTCATCTCTCCAAAGAACTAGGGAGTAGTTGGCGTTCTTCTCTTCTTTATTAACAATTTAAGGACTGGATGACTTTTGAAGTTAACTAAACAAAAGTTGCGATCGAATTATTTTTGTGGCACTTGCTGTTAAAGAGTGTTACTGAAAATTCCTAAGAAGTACAAAAGCATTTTGAGTCAATAATAACATCTGGAAATTACACTAACAAGGAGACATAAGGGGCATCATCCGTCCTACTAAATTGCTCTCACTTAGTTTGCAAAATATCCGACTCCCTTAGCAGTACTGTTGCCCAATTGGCTTCGTGGAGTACGAGAGCTTTCTACATTCCTCGCAAGTATCCGGCATTGGACACGATCAGAGGCAAGCTACTGGGAGAGACAGGTCTATATTCCTAAGACTGTGGACAAGGAAAACAATTTATTTGGAATTTTTCAGCCCTCTACTGCCTTGAAAAAATCTCGCCTGTGAACATAAGTTTGCCAAGGTCATTTCTTATTCGTGGTTCTGTCAAGTGAAAAATGGACCTCAGCAAAAGCGCTCGAGCCAGTGAAGCTCAACTGTGTTCTTGCATAAAATTGAACAAAGTTTAAAGCTATGTGTATTTGGCGGTTCCTGTAGTCTTGGAAAAGCATCCACTTATTTATTCAATTGGTCACAAAATGTACTTTCCTCTTTACTTGTTTTCTTGTCCCTATGGAGATAATTAAATAAGTGTTAGATGAAAAAATAAGGACTGTATGTTTGGAACAGTGCATTGATAATTCTGACCTTTGCTCTTTAGACACCTTGTTCATCCATAAATCTTTATGTTAAAAAAAAAAAAAGCACTTTGGGATTCTGAATTTTAAAAATTTACTTCTACCAGTAAATCTATCTTGAAAAATAATTATTTTCTTGAAGCGATGCCTGCATTACACTACGTAGACTGCAGCATTAATTTAGAATGGAAAAAAGTCATACTGTGGAATCGTGTCTTGATGTCTACAAACGTGGTTTGTCCAGTTAACTTTTTGTTTAACTGTTGAGGTGAAAGTCTTTCTGTTCCACTCAGGCTACTCTCACTACTCAAAACCAGATTTTTGACAGACCTTTAATATCAGTCACTGGTAATTTCTGCCCCAGTATGTCTAACTTGAGTGATCCTCTTTACTAGTAGCAGAATTATTTCTTCCCTTCAGTCTAACTGTACACATCATCATTTGTGCATGTAGTACTAACTGTGCATTTTCTGTATGGTATAGTGTTGCAGATGTTGGTATTCAGTGCTGCTACTTCCATATTTAACAAAAAATCATTTATTTCAATTAATTTTTTTTTTTTAAATACAAGGTACGGCTTCTGTAATTTAAAAGTTGGCAAAAGTGATCTGTAGTTCTTTTGGGATCTGCCCTGAATTCTGGAAAGTTGGAGGTGGAATTCAATGTCTGTATGTCCCAATATGTTTGCAAATTAATTATTGTAGGAATGAAGGATTGAAGGGGGCCATTTGTATTGAATTAAGTCTTGTGAGCATTTATGCAACTGCTCATCAGACACTCATCAAATCCTGCCTTAGAACAAGTTAAATTTATTTGCCTCCACTCTTGTCTCTATTGGAAGATTGATTGATACAGCGATATGTTTCTTAATGTCTTGTGTAAATATATTCATCCTTTATTTATGCCCATTGATTTTAGTACCAATATTGACCCATAATGTAAACATTTTTCGTGCATTTATAGAGATCTCTACTTTTTTCCAGGTGGAGCAGGGAGCCCATATAAGCCGGGCATTTCTCTTTTGCTTTCCTGACTTAAGTTCTCTGTCCCCCTAATCATTATGGTAGCCTCTCTGTGCATGCAGCACAATTTTGAGTTAAACTTCCAGGAATGGGGGTGATTGGAGCTGCACGGAGTGCTCCAGGCGGACAAGCTTTGTACTGAGGCATTTCTATGGCCCTGTTTTTACTGTAACTGTATCACCAGGTACGGATTGTACCTGCTTTTTTACAGTGAGGAGGCCTAGACATTATTTCCTTCTTCTGTTATTTCCAGGTTTTAACTCCCAATTTACAGCAGATGCTCTTATCCTAGCCTCAAAATGCATAATTTTGCACTTTATACTGTTAAACTTCATCCCACTTACATTAGTCCAGTGCTCAAAGCAATCCAGCTGTGCCTTCTGCTCTTTCTCCATATTAATGATGTTTCACAACCTTGCGACAGCACCCGTTTTGGCACTGTTTAGTACCAAATGTGCACACAAGCACGCTGTTATTTTACCTTTTCTTTTTATGTGCTAGTACTTCTCTATTTCATATTACCTGCCATCTACTTTTGGAAGTTTCTTAGGTATCTTACAATTCTTCTAATCCTAGTCTTTCCCTTTTAAATATGGTTATGGCATAGCTAATGCTATGGTAAATCCATGTGCATTATAATTAATTCATTAATTGGTTACATATCAGTTTGACATGATATTCTTTGATAAATGTGCTTTGCATTTTATCCCACTTTTCTCTGTGATGGAATATATTTTTTTCTTGGACATTTGTCCTGAAGCTTTTCATACTCCTGACATAAGACTAATAAGGTAGCTAATTTTCACCATTTCCTAGACATAAATATTAGTTTTCTTTTTTCCTAGTCTAGCCTAGTCCCTATTATCTCTTCCTTTTTATCCTCAGTTTATCAGATTACTAAAATACAGAGCTGCTTCATCACACTGACTTTCAGTGTTTCCCAGACAGAACTGGCTCTTCAGTAGTGAGACTGGTACCTAGTCCGTCGTGTTTCTGTTACTTCTGTAATGTCCAGTTTCATTCCCTACACTATTTTTTCGTTCTGTTGCCCAAGATTCTTGCATTAGTGCACAAATACTTTGATTGTTCGTAACTAACCATTCACAGTTTCTTAGCTGAATTAACTCCTGCACTACCTGCATCATCAGTCTAGAGGCATTACTGTTTTCCTTCCCTGCTCCCCATCCTCCTGTATTCTGTTAACTTTTGAGTTTCACTGTGAGACTTCCCAGTCACCACCTACTCATTTTATGCTCTGTGCTGTACTTGGGAAGAGGCATGAAGCTTTGAATTGTTTGGGTTTTTTTTAATGTTGCTTTCAGTAGATGTTGTTTTTATCGAGTCCTGTATCGTGATTTAATGTCGTTGACAGAGTTTGGGATAAATGTACCTGTTTCACACATGCTACACTTGATAACTATTAATGGCAAAGGTTACTTCCCAGACAATATGGAATTCCTGGTGTTTGTCCAAGAAAGGTTATCAGTACTTTTAAATCCGTTTAGGGTAGTTGAGGTCATACTTCTCCTTCTTCCAACATCCAGGAACTAAAAAATGATCAAGTGCTTTGTCAGCATAACGTAGTCCTCGCAAGTCAGACTTTGGTGCCCACACAGACATCTGGCTATGCATAGGTGTAGAGTTTGGAGCAGAGTATGACTGTGATGGAGCAGGAAGAGGAGAAGAGAGCAGGACAAGAGGCTTACACTACAGTCCTTTCTGCCAGTAGTTGCCATCTTCTGCCTGTGAATCTCTGGATTTGCTTTAGAAGAACGAAATGACAGTTGAAACCTGATGATGTGGTTGGCATCTGCCTCCTCTTGATTTTATAGAACCTGTCTGCCACATTGCAGCACAAAAGGACTTGAAACGGCAGAGGGACTTTAAAAGGCTGGTAGGGTTGGGATTAGATTAAATTTAGTCTGTTGTGCTGAAATCTCCCTCTGTGAGCAAGCGGCAGGGAAGGTGGTGAGGATTTAGGCCTCAGGAAAAGTCATTTAATTGCTGATTACCACCAATCACTTTCCCAAATTCCTTTCCTCATCTACTGGAACAGTTGTATTTATCAGCCAGCTGTCCAGGGAGATTTCTGCGTAGAAATTGGCTGGAACTCTTGAACCCTGGATCCAAGTGGTTCCATGGATATTGTAAATA
This sequence comes from Gymnogyps californianus, assembly GCF_018139145.2. Classification (NCBI taxonomy): domain Eukaryota; kingdom Metazoa; phylum Chordata; class Aves; order Accipitriformes; family Cathartidae; genus Gymnogyps; species Gymnogyps californianus. Next base: position 30,481,484 of record NC_059474.1, on the reverse strand, counting down.
TCACAGATGAGATGCTGGACTCTTTAATGCCAATGTAAGTTTTGTTAATGACTTCCTAAAGTCAGGATTTCACTTATGTTTACATATATGTTGGACTTTCTTTTGGTGGTACTCTGAGGGTGGGAAAGAATTTGATTGTTTATCTAAAATGGTGCTGAATGGATCTCAGGCTGATCCAGTGCTGCATCTGGATTCACTTTCACAAAGGACAAGATGGAACAAAACTCTTGAAAAAAATTTTTTTTTAAATTGAAATCAGAAGTCTTGAAAGCCCTCGCATTTGACTGTTTCATATGAAGGAAGGGCTGGGAACTTCATGTTTTCTCAGTTGAAGCAAGTTATCAGATTTTGAATATGCTACAATATATCAGGACTGCTATAGGTAATAATGCAGTCATTATCAAAGGTATGCTGCAAGGCATCATGGACTGACGTTTTCAAATCACCACGTAAATCTGCCTGACACAGCTTTAAAAGAAATAAAACAAGACTGAAAGCTCCAGTGTTTAGTCTAAAAACACACATGGCTATGGTTGCTGTTTTAGCCTATGTGGGCTAACCGTGGAAGCCTTTCGTCAGCTCTCCAGCCTACCAAGTGGTGTCAGCTTGATTTGTGTGTTAATTTGCTGACTTTTCAGTTTGATGCTTTCCGCTAAAATTCACATAAAGAGCCTGTGTGTTTTTGCTTTATTTAGCAGCTTTCCCTAATCTAAATGCTCTTCCAAAGACGGCCGGCCCTTGGTATCACTGAAACTAAGAGAAAGCGCTTTCAACATTTATTCGCTGTTGGAATCATTTATTCGCCATTTATATGATACTGAAAGGATGGAGGCAGATGGAGAGCCTTGTAAAGTGATGGTATAACCAAATGCAGAGAAGAAACACAGTGGCAGTCTTACAAGATCTTTCCCTTATGGAAAAATACTGAATAAAATGATCAGTGGTGTAAGCCATGAACCGCCTAGCATCAGCTCAGCCTAGTGCCTTCCTGGCACCAAAGCTTGTCCTGTTTAAGTTAAAGGATCCTCCTCACTCCATCTCACATGTCCGTGCTCTTTAGGTCTGGTTTGCTTGAGGAGGATGACTCGTTACTGGCAGAGGCTGCCAGGAACCAGGAAACAGCCCTGGACTGCATCTCAGTCCAGACTTGCAATTAGGATGGTGTTTTGACGCCATTTTTCCTTGCGTGTTGATGGCATGTGCGATTGCCTGTGATGATTTTCTTGGGGCAGATGAGGTACTATGGACCTTCCTCCCTGGAACGGATCACTTCTAATATATAAATTGATTGAGCAGTTTAGCTAGCATTTTAATCTTGGATGGAGTAACTGCTAATTCTGTAGTGTTTGTGTGGCCTGAATGACTCCCCTCATGCTCTTCTATTAAGGAGAGATCTACAGGCCAATGTATGGGCACCGGGGTGTTTATTTTCAAATAACGGGTGAAATCATGCTATGCTTACTGCATCTCAGAAACTGAAGAGTCACGCCTTGGAAGTGTCCCTTCCAAGAACAGTTTTCCTCCAGAAAACAGTTCTTTGACTCACTAACATGATCTCTATTTTTTGAGTCAACACTGATCAAAAATGCACCCTCAGGAAGCGGCTGGAGGGTGTGGGTTTGGTGTAAGGTAAAAGGCTCACAAATTCCCATTGGACTTTTGATAAAAATAGAAAGATCAACCATTGTTTAGAAGTAGTCATCAAGTATTATTTCCCTAGCTTAAATGAATGCCCCTCTATGTCTGAAAACAAAAAATGGTATTACCCTTTATGTCAGTATCTGTTGTGTATTGTTAAATACCTGCGATACCGCATACCTTAAGCCACAATTCATGGATGACGTAAGTCTTTGTCCTGACCTGCTGCTGCAGCTTGAATCTCCCAGTGATTGCAGTGAAGCTAGGATCAGGCCTATAGTGGACAGAGCCTCTAAAGTTCTCTATAACCCATTCACTATAATTTAAAAAAATCTAGGTTTGTATTTGCCACCACTGAATGCTGTGTCCTGTTTTCCTTTCCACAGGCAGAGTCACCCCAGAACAGCTCAGCTCATACATTCAGCTTTTCAGAAATAATCTCAAAGCTTTGGAGAACCATTGTGGTCTTCTACAGCTTGTGCTGGCCACGGTCCAGACTTTGAAACACCCCCAGACTTCCAAATGGGACAACTTCCTAGCCTTTGAGAGATTACTTCTGCAGGTACGTATTATTTCAATTTATTTGACCTAAGTAAAAATGTTCTATTTAATTTTTTGAATTCCCATTGAATTCTGTAGCTTGTATTTTTTATGAAGTGTGTTGGATATCTTGCTAAAAAACTGTTCCTTATTGCCAAACTGGTAAAAGGAATGGGAGCCTACGTAGTTAATCTTTTATAGTTTTGTCTAAGAATCATTTTATAAACAAAAGGGTAGACATTAAAGGTGAAGTACATAAATAATCTGAATTGGGTGAGGGTTTTACATCTATATGAAATTTCAAGATGATATAACTTGTAGCATTGGATAGGATTATTATTATCGCTACCAGTCTGAAGATACTTCTTGAGGTAACGTGCTGAATCAAATGCAGAGAGGACTTTGTTACTATGTGAGTGTAAAACTTGTGTGATTTACTGAGCAGATGAAAGCATAGTAGGAAATTCCATGTACCAAGAGAGTGAGGTTTCTCTTGCTCACAGCTGTCATCTACCCTCAGCTTTTCCCACCACCACATTTTTTACAGCATCCTGTTGGTGACCACAGTATTATTTACATACCATTTTGTATCACTCTTGGATTTCTCTCAGGAAATTAAGAGTTAGTGGTATATTGAACTCTATCCTACTAACCTTTGGAGATGTACCAAACAAAGGAAGAGTTTTTCTAAGAACCTAATAGAGTTAATTTCTGCTGAAATTCAGGGAAAGCTCAAAACTTTCCTCGCTGTCCTGCCTCTTCTGCCATTGTGTTGTTTTTAGAGGAACCATCTTCTGAAATCCTAGCAAGAGGCAAGTCTTCATTAGCTGACTTCTAATGAAGTGAGAATCAGCCTTAAATAAGTGAAGTGTATAGTGTGGACCTCAACTAAAACCAGATACTTCTGTAAAAATTAGCTGTCTTTGTCTAAATGTCGAAAACAAACCAACAACCCGACTCCCCCATGATCTCTGGCAGCAGGATATAATCCCTGGTCCTTTGAAAGACTCAGCCCATACTTCATAGCTTTGTAGTCAATGAATTTCTGCGACATTTGGGGGGCAAAAAATGCAAAACTTAAACAGCAGCAAGCTTTTGTCCACATTAATTTAAAAAACTATTCTCTCTTGGCAAGACTGAAATATTTTTGAATAACATAGGCAGCCTTCTTTCTCTCGTTAAGAAACAAACACATCTCAGGTAAAAGAACTCATTGCAGCCATTCTTTGGTTTGTCTGGGCTGTAGAGCATGGGACTGACAGCCCGTAGTCCCCTTCTCTCTCCTGCAGTGACTCATGTCACATAGCTCTTCTCAGAAGCTGGCTAAGTTCCATCTTAAAACCAGTTCAGCTTTAGAATCAAAATAAAGCTGCAAGCTCAGCATTGTTTTCACAACAACAGACATCTGCCTATATAAAAGCCATGCTGTAAATCATCAGGGAGTGGAAAAACAGAGGTAAGAAACAACCAAACTATATATTTCATAAAAAAGAAATGTATAACAAGCACTCTCATAATCGTAGGTGGCTTTGGGTTATACCCACTGCCTTCCACCCATCATATTAAGGTAAAATGTGTTAGCCAAAGCAAACTTTTTAGGCTAACATTTGTAACTGTTCCTCAAGCACATACTCATTTTCAGTAGTTCAAACAACAATTATTTTGAATTACACAATCTGTACAGCATGTATCCTTTTACCGACTCTATTTTGAAGACAGAGTCTGACATGCATTATCTGCTTCTGAGCACATAGCCTGTCTCTGATCTGTTGACAGGAGTTTGTAGGAAGAGCAAAATACTGAGAGACCCAGAAGACATCAGAGATACTTTTATTTAAAGAAATTAACTAGGACATTACATTGTGAACAGTTGGTACCTAGCACTCTGCAGTAAATTTGATGCCATGGTAGTTTATTTCAGCAGTACTACTGAGAAATTCTTTAGCATAATTGTTCTGTTTCAGATATTTTAAAATAATAAATCGTAAAAAAATCCTCAATAAAAAGTAACTGTTTCAACATGAAAGTAGTATTGTTACTATCCTATATTGGAACCACATAGAAGACAACTGTTTGTGAAAGATCTACTGGGAGTAATATTGTTAGACTCGGACAATGTAGGAATTCTAGTTTTTTCACTGATGGATGCATGTCAGACTCCAGCTGATGCCAAAGGAGATAACCCAGTATAAACAGCTGGTGTTAGAATTCTCAGATTTCCCAAAAAAATAAATCTGCACAGTTTTGGAATTTCTCTCATGACTGGATCTCTCTGACGGGTCTCATGATTCTCTGCTTAGTCTACTTTGTGCTTTTCAGAAAAACCACATTGTTGACATGAAACCTTTAGTCTAACTCTTACATTGAATAACCTCTTCCATTTTTCTTCTTCTCTTTACTCCTTGATTCACTCCTTTCAGTTGATGTTGCAGGTACTCAGTTCTGAAAATGGCCTGGTAGAGGTAGAAAGCAGCCCACTTCCACTAGTTTATCATAATTAAAGATCTGTAACTACATTTTTCAGACCTATGTTGTCTCCGTAAGTTTTTTACATCTCCAGCAAGGAAGTTTGGTTTTGACTAGAAGTCCACTGAAAGTCAGTGCAGCTGCATACTTACTACAGAGTTGTCCTCTCCTTAACTGGGATGGGTGAATGGTCTGAGAGCAAAATTGGATTTTGATGGGATCATGGCCTTGACCTCAAAGGAAAGAGGATCCTGTGCTGGGTTAAGAGTAATGCATCAGAATGATTCATCTTGTCGATCACAAGTTTTCTCTGTATTCTGCTGCTCTAACTCTGCACATAATGGAGCTTTTACTACCCAGAAGTTCTAAATGCTTTGTGACTTGAAACAGTATATCGTATTTACCAAGGAGATATCCCACCCCATCATATTTTCCTTCTCTTCAGGTCCTCTTTCTATTTTTCTAATTCTGACCATCCATAAAACTGATAGGTGGGAAGGAGATCACAAGCTAAATGCACCATGCTGCCTGCAACTCCCAGTATTCCTCATGTGACTGCCTTGTTTTCCTTTAAGCGAGGATTTAAAATTTAGGGAGGTAACAGAAAGTAAGAAAGTGTGTTGTCACTCCATTCTTTTCAGTTCTGTTTAGCTATATCCCCTGTTCTCAAATTTATGACTTTCATGGAGGTTTATTAAGCAGTAGAGGCCCATGAAATACAAAAGCACAAGAAGAGGAGCTCTCTCCAGAGTTTAAACAAAGTGTGGCACTGAGAGAGAAAAAATATTTTTGTGGTTTTTAACATATACTACTCATATATTCACTGAGCAGGGATTTCTGCCTCCAAATTCAGTTTAAAATTACCCAGCAGCAGTAGACAATGTGAATGGGGGCATAATGTGCCCCAGAGGAAAGTGCAGTTGCTCTGTGAAGGGTACTGCTCTGAAATTCCCCAGGTTGGATGCTACCTCTTAGAATTGGCTCCATCCTTCTGGCATAATCTTGCTCTCAAGATTTAAGAGTAAAGTACTTCTTATACTAAGTAGTAGTCTATTTTATGAATAGCCCCATCCCTTTAAATTCCAAGGTTGGGGTTTATTCAATGCAAGCAAGTTTATCAGAACGAGTTTCTAAAATAGCATATGGAGTACTTGAAATGCATTTCCCCCCAAAGAAAACAGACATTCTCCAAGCAATTTAAAATTCTGCTGCTGTACTTTGGAGTGAGACAGAAGAGGAGGAGGATGATTTAAGCTGACTCCAAGTTTCTGTAGGTTGCCATGAGCAAAGACATTGTCATGTTAAAAAGTTTACTTTTAGTGCTGTCATTTCTGTGTGGCAGCAAATTCTGGCAACAGTTGTATCAGTTGGCACTGCATGGCAGCTAAAGGTTCATTACATCTTGTCCTCAGCTCATTGTCTGCTGCACATTTTTAAATAGAAACCTTTCCGCTAAACTGAGTGGATTTAAAATGCTGGGTCCTGTGTGTACTGTGTTTGGATCCCATGGTAGAAATTCCCAGTGTAGATGCCTTTCCGTAACGTACAATGAGTAGTAATAACGCTAACTAAAAGAAAAATCTCTTCCACAATATTACTAGTATTTCTTGCTTTATTCCTTACAAACAGCTCATACTTTATCAGGTAGTTTTTGCACCAGGACTGTTGAAAGCAAACAGTTATTTTGACCTCCCCCAAAAAGGGGAGGGGTGTGTTTCTTCTTTAGGATGAAGACATTCTCTTCTTTTTTGAGACGTCTGGGCTAAACTTCATTTTAAAACTGTGAATGTACCAGCACTGTTGTTTTAAAATAACTGCATTGCCCAAAGTAAGGAAATCTGAAAGCTTACTAAATTCATTGTTATTATAGTGTTGGGGAGGGGATTGTTGCTTCTTGGGGCTTTTTTGTGGCACAAAGTTTTTGCACCTGCTGACCGGCATTTCAGAGTCTACTGCAAAATTAGACAGCTTCAGCATTGACCTAGAAGCCATGATGCTACCATTGGATCTCAGTACCGTCAAAGTTTTGTTTTGTGATGCTGAGTAGTGTCACGTAATCTCAAGAGTAACTAGAATTAAAGGTCATACTAAAAAAAAAACCCCAAGAAACCCATAAAAACAAACCAAAACCAAAAATCCCCAACACATTCACAGTTTCATTCTATAGATGAGAAACTGGAGTGTAAAACGGGGATTATATTGTTCTGGTTGGCTATAATTAGCTTTATGATGCATATCCAGCTAAAAATCCTTTCAGCTTTCACCTATTTGAATCATCTGACTTCTTAGACTTAAAGCCCCTTGAACTGGTACCAAGTCCCCTCTGAGCTTTGACTCCTTTCATGTCCTGCATTGTCTATGAGGCAAGTGCCTTGCTGATTGGGCCAGTGCTCCCACACATAGCATCTCCCACCTATGGCATCAGAAATGTCATCAGTGAGTTTGGAAATGGCATGTTTCTAGCAGATATTGAGGACAGCTATTCAGTTGACGAGACAATGTGTACTACCACCTCACACACATTGTCCTATTGCTCTTGGATTTGAGCTCATGGTCAGCCTACCTAGCTCAATAGTGTGTTACTTCCATACTTCTAGTCTCTGCCGAGAAAATACAGGTAGGCACTGCACATCCCCTTGACTGCTTAGAAAAACAAATACAGTGCTGTAATGCCAATTAGCAAGCAAAGATAGATCTTACAAGATGGGCTGCCATCTATCTATATATCAAAGTTGTCATTATGTGTGAATTCAATATAGAATATGTGATGTATCTCTCAAAGTCATTACCTTCTAAAGTTAGCTTTTTTGTTTTCAAAGGATGACTTGGTCATTTTTTAAATTTTACAGGTTCTTTTCCATTCTTCTTTTTTCAAAGCTTTGCTATCATAGGAAAAAGAACGCTGTAATATTTTAGCAAAAGTATCTGGAGTTTTTAGTGTCTGCTGGTAATAATATAAGTAGGTCAAGTATTCTGGTGGTGGAAGCTATGTACACATACTTACATGGAGAGCTCCTAACAGTACAGTATTTTCATGTTTAAATTTCCAAATACTGATGAGTTGTATTTTATTTTATTTCTATTTTCTCATTTTGCTGCTGTAAAATTTGTCCGAAGACAGATTTTTTTTTTTGTCCTTGGTGTCTTGAGAAACAGAAAATATAGACATGTTTTTAAGAGAAACAGAAACTTCATGCCAGATGGTCATTCCAATGTTTTTATTTTTCTGTTGGCGGAAAGTGGTTATGAGGTTAATAAAATGACATCATTCTTTCTCCTATGAATGTTAGAGTGCAAACTCACAAAAAAAGAAGTGGAAAAACTGCAATACAGCTGAGCATTTTACATTGTAGTTAATGTTTCAGTAGCAAGACCTAATAGCTAGGGCGTTAGTAACAGTTCTGTCCTGTGCTGTGATTCTCTACCATTTTTTTCAAATGCAGGGTACACATGACTCATTAGTTAATCAAGGATGACATTATTATTTATTTGCACTTTTGGCCATTGCAGAATATGGTAGGCGTTGTTCACATATGCATGCCTGCACAGGACCCCATGCCAATAAATTTGGAAACTGTAAGACACCAGCTTGCAGACTTTCCCTGCCTAGAACTCACCGTAGTTTTCAGACCTCTCAACTTTCTACAGGGTACAGTAGTTACTAGGTGACATTTATTGACTCTAAACTGGTATAAACCAAAAGCTGAAGCATGGGCTTCAGGGCTGCCGAAGCAAGCAGTTTGATACAAAGCAGTGAGGAAATAGAAAAGCTTTTGGACTAAATCCTCTTGCTCTGCAAGAATAATTCATAGTTCAGCTGTAGTGAGACCTTTATTTCTACATAGAATAGATTAAGATCAGTGGCATTCCTTGTTATTATTATTTATATTGCTTTAGTCTACATGTAATTGATAATTATGTAGCTCAGCTCAGTGCAATAAATTGTCTTTTTGGTGGCCTACAATGTTCATCAATAAATCTTTTTAGAAGAGATATTGCAACAGTATTTGGAAAGAAGACCCATGATGTTAGCTGCCTATAATTAGAGATGTTATATTAAAAAAAATACTGAAATTAGATCAGTCATTTTCCAACATAAAGTTACATATGGAATGAATTGTCTTGGTGGGGGTCTTGCATGATACCATGTTGATTGCACAGGTCATCCTCTGTAATTTGGTACCTTTTGGATGAGATTGTAGTTTGGACACTGATACGCATTCTGTCTTGCACAGTTAGAGAATCAAATGTAATTTGCTGATGACTTCTGAAAAGAAAATAGTCCTGCAGCAATCACTTGCTTAAGCTTCCAAATTATTTACAGTAAGTTCTTATTTAACCATCTGTTTGTTAGACTTGGTCCATTTAAACTGGGAGTCGTTTCCAGAACATGTAAACCCATTTGGATTCTGCCTTTATACATGTGATATTTTTAACTTTGCAAGTATTTATTCTACATAAAATGTATGTTAAATTTCATGGCCTTGCTTAAAAACTGGTGTATACAAGCCCTGAAGTAGTGTTGCTTCTTGTCACCTGCCTCACATGGTCTCAGTTCCTTTCTTTTGCTTGCTCAATGCCTCTTATATTCATGATACCTTGTTTTTAACAAGAATTCAGTTGTGTTTATGTGTTTTCTATACATTTCTATAAAACAGAGCCCTAAACTACTGGGGACACCTCAGTGCTACAGCAATACAGGTAAAACAGTGGCCTAAATTTGTGGAAGTGGTGAGCTGTTTTGAGGGTGTTTGGTTTTGTGCACCACCTGTGATACTCCATAGAGGAGAAGCTTGTTGGTTACAATTCGTATTCCGTGTTCTCAGGGAGCTTGATTGTGGACCATTTCCCAGGTTTGACATGCCAGAATTAAGACATTCCAACTAGTTTTGCTTAGAAAGAAAGATATTTGTGTGTGTCTGTGTATAAATTCTTCTACTCTCTCTATATATAATTCTTCTAGTCAAACTAATTTTCTGGGAGTAGAATGCTCTTGTGAGACTACTTTGAAAGCAAAATAAAATACAGGTAGGGATTGTTTTAACATTGTTTTAACATTAAATAAATCCTTTGAGAGTGAACAGAAGCTATTTCTACTGACAATTTATTAATCTGTTGAAAGAAAACTGTTTTAAGTTTTTCTAACTCTGGCTGACAAGGGGTTAAAATATCTTAAGTGTGGTTAACATATCACATGGGAGTTAAGAGTATCTTTCTGTATTCTTGTCAAAGAAATGTGTTTGCATTTGGTCTGAAAAATTGCAAAGTATTGCCATTGTGGCTCTCATTTAAAAAGCAAAGACCTCCCTCCCTCATCTTCTGAAAGAGCTAATATTTTGTATCCAGATAAGGGTCACGTAGAGCCTCTAAAATGAGCACTTAATAAAGAAATAGCTTTCTTAAGTGAACAAATGTCCACATCAATAAAATTTTAAAAGCCTTGTGGGAAGAAGAGGCTAAACATATTAAGTCAATGGGAACTGTTAAATGAATGTTCTATGTACAAAACCAAAATACTTGCTGTAAAATAAAAGAACCCCAATGTACAAATGATTGTAATGGGAGCCAACTCTTCGAGTGGGGGAAGCAAAAAACCACTACTACCCCCTCTATACATGCGCACATTATTTTGTTAGAAGTTTAAGCAATTAATAGCTTTTTCTTGCCAGTTTTCTTTTGAGATGCATGTTGAGATTACATGGCAGCTGATATCTGGTTAGCCCATGTTGCAGAAGGGCAGCATGATTCTCAGTTTCGTATGAACACTTGCCACCAGCGATAGCTGGAGTCCTTCACGAGCCCCGGGGAATCCCTGCGTGGAGCTACAGCTCTGCCTGTCACTTGCCATTCTTTCTCCTCTGTGACTTTTCTCCTTAAAATGTAATATTAAAACTGCTTACTTGCTGTAAAAGATAACATTAACTGGGCCGAAAGGCAGATGCCCTCACTCCCTGTCAGCATATGTGGAGGAGTTGCAGGGAGACACAATATTAACAATATTGAATGAATCACCATTTACTCTTACACAGATAATTGTGCTCCAAGAGGCAAAGCTTCTGTCATGTGTACTCCCAGTAAGTCCGTGCTTTGCTGTATGTGTTGCTCCACTGATAGAGAGTCGCGTACTACCTGATTTATGTTAGTGGCAGGATCTGCTTTCCAGTCTCTACTTCTTAAGGAGATTGTTGCCACCCTCACCAAAAAATTTGTCTTACTTCTTTCTGTTATTACTTGCACAGGACAGGCTGAGTCACACGTGAAACATTTTTAAAAAAAAACACTCTTCCAAAAACAGAAATGTCTCCAGTGGACTGGGCAAATCTCTTGGCTTATTAACCTGCAGAAAAATGGCATGCACTATTTCGGATCTAACAAAGTGGACGATTCAAGCACTCTTGGCAGCAGCATCTTGTAATATATTTTGGGAGGCAGGGACCTGTAAGCAGTGCCTTTTTAGGTGTGGCTTCTGTGGTCACAGGTAAGCAGTGTAAGAGCGCAGATTCCCGTAGTCCATCTTTTTGCCTCTTAACAGAAATCCCATTAGCAATGCCCATTCATCAGCCTTCTGATGGACAAGTTAATTGGCAAGATTTTGCTGAGTACTGAATCAAGTGTGTTATTGTGGTGTTTAGTTTCTGCTAATAAGCTCATTAATTTGGTGTTAATTGTGTGTTACTGGACAGGCAAAGTGGTATATGAATGGAGATGAGGAAGTTAGGTGGCTCCATCTGTGCTCTAGCATTTTATTTTCTATCTATTTTGTTCATTATGATACCCATGTTTTTTTGATAAAAAGACTCGTTTGGTGTATTTTTTGGATGCTTTCAGTCAAGATGGTTCACTCAGCTTGTCATAGTCTAGGTTAGAAAAGCAGGGGTTTTTTTAAGACAATATGTAGGGTTTCTTAGCTAATAATCCTAACTGGATTTTGCCCCTTCTGTAGGTTCGGAGCAGGACTGCATTTACCTTTGAGTTTTGTCTGCTTTCACTGATTATATTATAGTCTTTAAGGAAATGAGCATTGCCTTATTTTGACAGTCCATGTGTTGTACCTAGGTAAGATTCCAGGTACTGTGGTAATAATAATGAAATCAACACCGCAGAGCAGAGCATCTAGTGAAAGCTTTACTCACAGGAACTGCTTGTCATTGTGGTTGGTAGCTCAAAGGCAGTATATCACCAATCAAATCCGTTATCTGCAAACCAGTTTGATAGTGCCAGCACTGTATATCTGATTTTGAGTGTGATTATATTAGTCTGTCAGCTTAGTTTTCCTCATTTTTCAGAGGATATACTTGATTATTTCCTACGGACTGGCAAGGAGAAAGCGGAGAAACAACACAACTGAAAATTAATGAAAACTTTACTGTGGGTGATATCCAAAATTAACAGTGGGGCTGCCACATTGCATTCCCTCTGTCTCTCCACCTTAATGAGTTGCATATTTCCCTTTCCACTGGCCCACACACTTCCTTGGATCACAGACATTTCTGGGCACAGGGTACATGCACAGACATAGAGGTGCACACTGAACTGCTTTTTCCCACAGTCTGGGTTGTCTGGGCGGTAGTCAGCCCCAACCTGGAGAGCAGATAGTCCCATTGGCACAGTACCGATCCCTAGCTGTAAGCCTAGCCTCTCCATTTGTCTTGTGTCCCACAGAATATGCTAAAGGATTTTTGCCCCAGTAAAAAACCCCAAACTTTGGTGAGTCTTGACGTGCTTGTGCAAAGATGTCTTTATGGCTGCTGCCTTCAAATTGCAGCTCTTACCTCTGTCTGCATCATCTTTTTTGGTCATGAAGCTCTTTGAAGGCACAACTGTGCTCAGACTCTGAGGCTAATATTATGCCTAAAACCATTATTTTCAGTAGGAAAGTAAGTATATTCTTAATTTGATTTTGCTTACTTGATGGAAAACAAGGTGGTGTTAGTTTTCTGAGTTGTCAGGCCAGCCAGCATCAGGGTGGTCTCGGATTTAACTACTTTTCCTGACTTACGATTTTATCTTTTACCTGGTGAAATTGAACCGGCAGTGAGTTAGAGAACTCACAAAACTCTGCGTTGTTGTTGGCCATGTTTTCAATGAAAACCCCCACCCCCAAAGGAAGCTACACAAAGAGATAGTACTACACAACAAGTTGATTGCGGCTCAGTCTAGCTATAGAGCCATGGTAGATTTTTGTTCGTTATAAATTATGGTATCATTGTTTGCAGATGTATAGACTTGCTTGATATCATTTGCTCGCTTCCAGTAAAGAAGGCAGGCTCAGCTCTCCTTGTCTAGGTTAGAAAAGCAGGTCTTGTTTGAAGGCAACATGTTGACTCAGCCAGCAAAATCTTAGTGGAATTTTACCTCTGTAGTAGGTCATGAAGAATCATTTTTAAAATCAAATCTGGCTTGTCAGAGGTCTGCCTGTGTAGTACTTACTGCCTTGCGTCCTCTTGGAGATGATCAGTTACCTCTGCTTAAAGAAACAAAGTTGTAACCCTAACTCTTCCCTCTTGGAGAGGTGTAAAATACTAGGATTTAATCAAAGTTGTTACTATTACCTCTGCTATCCCACAGGTATGTGTGACAGACAAATGACTCAATCCTAGTAAGTGTTTCCCACATGTTCCTGAGGTTTCTTGGGAAATGGAGAGAGATTTCTTCTAGTGGTCTTTCTTCTTTAGATTTTCTCCAGTTCAGGTCTCTTCAGCTAAGTTACCTTTTATTGCCATGAAGTTTCTCTAGGGACTTTCTCGATCTAAGAAGATACCTCTTTGGAAGCCCTCGTGTTTCACCCCATGGCACCATATTTGGGTACAAGAACATTAAAGTCAGCATACCATAGGCCTGACAAAAGTGGATCTATGCTGGAAGCTGCCTGCTGGCTGTGGTGTTCCCAGCTTGGCGCAGAGCAGTGTCAGGGCTGATACAAGACATGCTGGTGTAACAAGACTGCTTCCTTCTCATTTGCCCCCCACCTTTGCCCAAAAAGCAAAAGGAAATACTTGCTCCATACCTAGAAATTACCTGCATTTACCTAGTCTGAGGCTTCTGTAGCATTGTTTTCTCTGTGTTTACTCCTTCATGTATTCTATAAGAATGCTTTGTTAATTAAAAATGTAGGCACAGGAGAAAAAATGAAATTTCTCTCTGGATGTCCCCCCCTGCACCACCCCATACCAGGGTGTTTGCCTTTGTGTGCCTGTAAAACAAAGAGCATATGGTTCTGTGAGTGTTCCTGTAATTCAAAGTAGTCATGTTGCCTGCAGAAATGAAGGGCACCGCGCACACGTAAAACTTGTACAGTATTTTCTAATGAAATACGACAGCCCGTTTGTGCAGCTGTGTCTAATAAGGCATGAATACAGTTAACTGCTATTTACCTCCTCACACTCTGTTTGTTTGAAGTACAGAAATGCTGTACATTCACATTAGGCAATTCAGTATAGAAATCTCACTTGGACTATTGATGGGAAATATTTCATAATTCTGTAGCAGGTTAAAACATATGGTTGTAGTTACAATAAATAAATGGCTTAGTCCATAAACCACTGCCATTCAGCACAACTGTCAGGTTGATGTAGGTTTATCCTTCAGGAGAGTAAAATGTAGGTAACGGATAAGTAATAAATGATAGTCTGGGTCTCTGCCTGGGGAAGGGAAAAGTTTCAAATTCTTTTTAACGAGGGCATTTGTAAGAGAAGAGGAAAAGGTAATGTGCCAGAGATGAGAAACTCTCCAAATATGACTTAATTCTATCCATCAGTTTCTCTTCTAGTATTTCTTCCCTTCTTCCCCATCCCCAAGTCTAGGGAAGGTGAAATAGCTGCCAAGCTGTAGGCAGCAAAGGATTCAGACATACTCCATAGTTTCATCTGACTTAGCCTCGCATAGTCGTGCTGCCTTCCCTGAACAGAGCAGAGGGTTCTTCTCCGATAAGAATAAGGAGTGTTTTCTTTAAGTTTTTTAAAATGTCTCCGGTTTTCTTTGAATTTCTTAACCCAGTATTCTTCTGCAACACAGGAACAAAGATAACACAGTTAAATTTGGGAAGATGTAGGCACTGTATTAAGTGAGGTTATCAAATGCTGTAGCTGTTAAATGTATCTGCTCAGAATGTTGTTTTTCAGTCGTCAATAGGATCAGAGTGTGGTTAAAATACAGGTTCCCCAAGAGAAACTGGCATGGGTCCTCAACTGCCTTTTTATTAACAGATATTTTAAAAATGGCTATGGTGTCCCTGGTGACCAGGCTCTCACTGGCTTGATTTGTTTTGGTTCTGTTTGGTTTTGAAAGTACGTTTTTAAAAAGCATTCATTCTTATATCTGTTTTAACAGATACATTTATGAGAAAACTCTGAAAGTCTCTACTTGCAGAATAAAAAAAAAATTTAAAAAGCTAAAATTCTTGGTATCATGTATCACTACCTAAAGTTCATTATCTGTAATGGAGAGTAGCCTTAGCTGGGTGTAAGTCTTCTGATTGTGACTATATGATACATAGGAATACATTTCAAAATATATGTTCTTGTACCAAAAGCCAAGTGAAAAGCTCTCTTAACCTTCTCACTTGTCTTAACTGAATTATCCTGCCTCCCCTCTGTGTAGGTTTTTCCCCAGACTGTAGATGGATTTTTCTGTCCAGGTTATTTCATTTCTGGAATTACTCAAAAAATACTTGGTACTCAAGGAGTCAATACACAACACTCAAGTACCCTGTATTCCACAGTAGTTCTGGAGAGCTTTAGAACAACTCAGGTAGCACCTTCTGTGTCCTCTTATCTACTGTTTCTCCAAGCTTGTCTTGGTGAGAGGTTGACTTTTGCCAGAATTATTGGAAAATTGATGCTTCTTCTCGTGTGTCCCCTGGAAAAAAAGGCTGTTTGAGAATCTACCTACTGTAGGAGGGAAATGGTTCACTACATCTTTTCATTGCATCTACAGAGATGGCAGCAGACACGCAAAGATGTAAGCTGCTGCTACTTCAAGGGAGTGTCAATCACTGACGTAGGCAAAATTTTGCGTTGTCTGCATACTGTTGTAGTTTCATCTGCTTGTTTGTTGCAGAGAAGAGGTTGAATGTACTGAAGCAACATGTGCCAGCATTTAATTGGTAGGGGTCTAACTGCACGCATTGGCAACAAACTTGTAGAATGGAAAGCCACCATGTGTTTCAGGGGGCATAATAGCTGAGAAGTCTATTAGGATGCAAAACTTCAATGTTTTGCTTTGGGTTCTGATTTCACCCAGTTTTTGCAGCTACACGGAATGAAACTTTTTCTGTATGAATTCAACCTGTGTAAGGCTATCAGTTTGAATTCCAAATGTCAGCATCTGCAAATGGTTTGGTTGCCTCTGTGAAATTAATTGTTTCCTAGCCTGTCACTGTGTGCATTTGTGTTTTATCCATAGCCTGAGCAAGATCTCTATTAGAAGTGATCACTACTGGAAAATGAATGATTTCTTTAGTATCTGATGGGTGGACCTAGAGAAGTAAAGATAAGCATGGAGTAGTGTACCCTTTCTCATCCTACTTCCCTTCTGTAAGTGAAAAGAGGATACGCAGTTCTAAGACATCAGTAAAGCAGTCTTGCTGGGCACTAATTATCTTGTCCTTTTCCTGCATGTGCTGTTCATAGGAGTTTTATTTTCATAAAATATGTAGAGGCAGAGGATACCTTTAAATCTTTTAACTCTTAAATGTTTTCAGTAAGTAGTGGCACAGGAACTGAATTTCTTATGTAAAAATACAAAAGCTAGACACTGTCTTACAGAGGGAGCAACATATTTCATGCAGATGGGCTCTCAAATGACGATGGTAACAGCAACTCATGGATGACCAGGTGACTTGTTTTTCTGTCCTGAAGAACTAAAAATAATTTATATATTTTTGTTTTTAGAACATTTGCATGTCATCTTGGTGTGATTACTGGCACATGTTGTATTGATTCAACTTTATTGTCGCATTATTCTCTCACATTCAGGGGCCACATACGCTCCACATCTGGTGAACATTCAAAGGCCTTTTGAAAAACATCACCATGTTTTTGTTCTTAGAAATGCTTATGACAAATATCACGCTCTTGCATCTGCTTCTGCTATTGGTTGCAAACAGGATGCACTAGGCTGTCCTTACTGTCCAGTTACAAAACCACCAAAGATAACATAATACTTTTCCTGTTAACCAAAGTGATTAACTGCTTGACTATCCGTCCTTGTTCCTTGCACCAGAATGACCGTGCCTCATTGTTCTGGTGAAATCACAGTGGACTGTACTGGATGTGTATCTCTTTATGGTCGCTTTCATTAGACTAGGCAATGTGCGAAAAAGGGACAACAGGAAGAAAACCATTGCATTTTTAGGAATGAATAGGAACCCTCTTTTTTTATTGTTATTTATGCTAAAATATAATTTGCTTTTGAGGAAAGCGTGCCTTAAAAACTGCTAGCATAGTATTCGATGTCAAAAGTCACCAATCAACTACTACTTAAAACACTCTGGAAAGTGGAATGTTTTCCTACAGATCTGTCAGTACTGTTCTGGTTTGGTACATTGCTCAATGCATTTTATAGTGTGACTGCATGACTATTTACCATACTTCATGACGATGACATTGCATTTATCGTGAACCTCTCATGGTGTGAAGTATACTCATTCTGAACACCATCTGTTTAGAATATATGGTTCCCCGTACCAAATCAGTTGCATGCAAAGGAGATTGCAGTGTGCTTTTCACACATTATTTATTATGTAGGGCAAAGTTAAAAATCATGATTAGCATCTTCTTACATTTCACCCTTAGGTGCATATAATATAAAATCTCATTTGGAGATACCTAAAGCCAAACTCAAACCTGAAACATGTTTAGTTGGGCTTAGAATGGAGGAGAAAATATTCTCCTGACTCAATAATGAACTTCATTTCTCTTTTGGGACTTGACTTCTGACACAGAGAGAAGGCCAAAATAAAAACCAGAGTGAGTGAGGGCCCCGACTTAAACCTGCTTTTAATTAAGCCTTGTAAAGAAGCTTTTCTGCTAAAACTCTCAGGTTGAAGAGTTCATGCAAAAAAACCTCCCTGTGGCTTATGAACAGCCAAAGTGGGGACATTCAAACACACATTTTTTAATAGTTTAAACCAGAAAAAAATGCAAGTGAGAAAGTCCATATTATTTGTTTAATGCAGTTTTTAGCAGGCCACTTCTTTTCCAGTTGTCTTCTTTTTTTATTATTCTGTGTGTTTCAGTTTAAAACTTAGTGCCGCTACAAGATGTTTTGATATTAACAAAAAAGAAAACTAAATTGCTTTGGTTTCCTTTTTTCCTAATTGCACATAAATCTGACCCAGTTCAGCTGGACACAGTTACAGTGCGTTAGAAATGTAATACACATTTTAAATCAGAACCCTTGCGCCAAGGCAAAGGTCAAAGTAATTTTCTTGTTTGTTTGTTTTTAAAGGGATTAAATAAATGTAGTTTTACCACAAGGAAAATGATAGTGCCCATTGCTCAAGTATGGCTTTTAAGTCCACGTTTCAATGGGGATAGACAATCCTGTCTGGAGCAGTGGCAGGGATCATTTCAGAAGTAAAGGTTGCGTGCTTTCTGTGCAAAGTGATGCTCATTGTGCAAGACTTCTGCTAGATCACTTACGCTATCAACCCCAGACAAGAGCTTACACCACATTAAAATAAAGCTGTGGCTTCAGTGACAGGCTGTAAACAAAACGGGGTGGGATACAGTTAATGGCAGCAGTATAGCGCTAAAGAAAAATAAATAATTCCCTTTTACTTGCAACTGGCAGAGGCCCAAATCCTGAAACATCATCAATCATCCTTGATGACTAGATGAGATCATAAACCGAATGAGGAAAAATAAACTTGAATTTAACTTAAATTGTGATTGGCACGGTAAAAATTAACTTTCACCCAAAAAAATGTTTTCTTCTTCCAAAACATTTCTAATTGCCGCCCTTCCCAACTTTTCCCCACCCACTGCAGAACTTCCAAGTGCTCTTCACTGTTGGTAGATGTCATCCTTTATCCTTCCACGTCTGTTTCAGCATATGCTTTTAGTTTTTTGTTGAGAAGCAAACTGCTTTTGCATTTCTTCCAAAAAAACATTTTAAGTGTGGTCTTCATATAAATACTGAACATCATGTTATTCATAACCTCATAATTCACCAGTCTACCAGCTGAATAATGTAGCAGGTATGGAAGACAGAAGCAAGGGATGTTGTACAGACCAGGAGAGCCATTCTGACACAAATCTGTTGGGGAAAAGCTTCCTGAGAAAAATACGTGGTTTCTTTTTCAGTTCTTCACACATCTACAGCTTAGTATGAACAAAATACACACTCTAGGGAACAGTTATGTACGGTCAGGAAAATTGTCTTGATATTTTAATTTTTACAGCTGTTTATATTTTGCACCGTGATTTTTTACAAAGTTTCTGTATAATATCCCATGAGAGAGAGGTTTGTTCTTCATGAGCTGATAGCTTTAAAAATAAAAGTCAAGTTCTGGAAGTTGGAGACCTGGTAGAAATAATACTAAAATTCCACCAACAGTATGAAGTCCTGAGGTTGTGACGTCAGTTTTGGAGCTGGCAAACTACATCATTATTTAAAAGATAAAGCAGCGTGTCAACGAATATTGCAGTCAGGCAATGATCATTACCGATTATTTGAGACATATCAGACACATGGCTGGAAGAATCAGTTTGACACTTCTTTTGATAAGCAATAAGCAAGGAAGTTCTGTAGTTTTAGATCATTGGTTTAAAGGCACTGTTACATCCTAGCTGTTCATTGCACATATGAAGTAAGTTGAGAATATCAATCTGGTTCTTAGGGGTCTAATTGATGCCAAATTGGCAGAGATTGAGTAGGAAGGGAGCTTGGGCTACCCACTAACCTCTTGAGCTTTTGCATACTTACTTTATCAGTTGTGTAGATAAGGGCTTTTGCTTCAGCATGCTGTCAATCTGGTCCTTGCTCTAAGATGAACACACTGAATTTAATTATGTAGCTGTGGGCCTGGGTTCAGCCATCCCCTGTGATATCAGATGTGTAAAGTGAACCTCTGCTGGAAATTAGTGTGTATTACTGATGACTGTTGGGAACAAACTACGTGAGTGATCTCTTCGATAGATACTGTGAGAGGTTTATTTTTTTTCCCCTTAATTAAAAAAAAAAAAAAGAGGCATGAATGCTGACTTGGAATTGCTCTGGTTATGTAGCGTTGAAATGGTGGACTGGTCATGCTGTTTATATATTTATTTACATAATAAGATTTGGGGGGAAACATGTTCTAGACTGAGTTAAATTTCTGTCAGCATGTGACGATGCCACATTATTTTATGTGGAGAGAACTCTGTAAGTTGAGAACTTGCGATTTTGGAGGAATGTCTTTCGAAGGCTCGCTGCTGGTTGCAGCTTACAGTACTGGAGGAATGCAGCCAAAATAGTATTTTAACTTTATTTTTTCCCAGTTATGTATATCAGTTTTTCTGGCTGTGTTGGCAGGAGGCTCAGTGTGCGGATAGATGTTTATCCTTTTATACGTGATCATGTTCATGTAATCGTTCTTGCCAGAAAGTGGGGACTTAAGTACAGAGGATTTTGAGACACCCAGTGTAGATTTTGTGGGTGTGGGGGTTTTGACAGTGGTCTGTGAGACCCTTCCTAGCGGCCAGTGGACGAGTGGATGTGAGAACTGTGGGCTTTGTGGCAGTGCCCTGCTGTTGTCAGGAGAGGGAAACACGGCTGCAACGTGCTAGGGCCATACGGCTCTTCTAGGGCCACAGTGTCCCTTGAATGGACCAGTAGTGAAGGTTAAGTGTAACATGTCCTTCTGGGGTATTTTGTTTCAATTTCACTTTACTAAAGTTGCCACATACATTTCTCAAGTGGTTGGACATCGAGATTTAATAACCTTGTCTTCTAAGTTCATGATATTTTTAGGTGAGATTGGTGGCCAGTGAAATGTGAGACCTAATTGAAGGATGAGAACTAGTGGAGTGGTCCTTTAGGACCAATTCTCAGTTATTTTGCAGTTGGCTCAGTATTTGCTAGCCTGCACTGAAAATAAGGGCTAAGAAAAGAAAATGGCTGTGCTGTTTCCGAGGAGAGCTGCTTACGGCTCAAAGCTAGGTCAGCTCTTGAAAATCCCATTGATACCTCGATCTCAGGACACAGGGCAAGTTTGGACATCCCAGTAGTCCCAAAAAATTCTCAAATGAAGAAATTGCTTTTCCTCATTGTTTTGCCATTGCCATCATCAAAGTTGCCTTTGCTGTGTGGTTTCTATATTCGTAGGTGCAGCTTCAGAGCCTGTTCTAAATTTCATGGCCATCCTTGCACTCTTTGCAGAGAACAGCATGAAATATTGGCTTTTATAGCTCACTCCCACTCTTTTCCTGATGTTTGGGTTATTATTGGTTGGTTGGTTGTTGTTCAGTTACCTACTAGTTATTCTCAGGCTGAATGTTTTGCTCTTGCTGCGAATTTTCTATTGCTCTGTGCCATTCAAGATGAGGATTTGCCCTTCTTACAGGATTTTAATAGCTCCACACCAAAAGTTGGTAGATCCATGTATTTGGAAGGATTTGGCAGATAACGGTATGTTCTGGAAGATTAGGTGGATAACGAGTGTAACCTTCAGGCATCTTCCATTAATTCAGCCTTTCAGATTAAATGTAAAATATTGTTGTTCCTGTAGTAATCTAGAAATTTAGCAAGCTGGGTTTTGGTAAAAGCATTAAGAATTAGGGGTAACTGAGAGATTTTAGAAAATTTTTCTGATTATCATTTCTTCTTCTGGTAACAGCAAATACGTATTCCCCATGTCCTTCACTTTATCCATGTGTACCAAAAGGTTGCAAGTTTTAAATGATCACTAAAATAGTTAAATAATCATTCTTCTTGTTCCTCTCGTAATCCGCCGGGAATCGGGTACTGGGAAGAAAGACTCCAGGAGCCAATTTTCCTGCAAGAATGAGGAATACGGATCACTGGTTTTGGAGTATTTGTCCACTCACTGGACTGGTTTGAGTGTCAAGATCTGGCAAAGAAATTTAGCTGGCTTCCCCAAGGGGAGTGAAAGCCATTGAAGGCAGTGAATATAATCTAAGTAGCTTCATTTTCCTTTTCTAATGCTTCTGCCAAGGATCACCTAAGCCCTCACAAAAGTTCTGCTTTAAAAAGAAGAAAACTGTTGCACTTAACGTATACGTTTGCCCTTAGTGGCTAATGGAACATTCGTGCCGTATATTCACATCATCTTTCATTTCGGACATGAAGTATATAGCGACTTCTGTTTTTTCTTTGAGGAATTTGGTTTGTCAGAGAAACATCTGGTTTATGTAAATGAGCAAGGAATTCGGTACACGAGAAGATGATTGCAAAATAGTATCTATATGGTCTCTGCATCAGTAATTCAGCTACATTTTGTAAAAATAAACATTGCTTCTATAAATGCTGTCCCTTTTTCAGTGTTAATGAGCATGTTTTCCTCCTGCGAATTTAAAAAATTAAAAAAAAAAAAAAGAGAGAGAAAGAAGCATGTTCGCACTAGTAATGTAGCAGAGTTTTCGTGATGTTCGGGTGATCTCTGCAGAAAGCTGAAGTTCAGCCTGGATCAGGTTTCCAGGCTGCGGCTCTCCTCCCTCCGGCGCTCCAACACTGCCACCTGCAGGGCCCCGGCCCCGGCCCCGGCCCCGGCCTCGGCCCCGCCGCCCCCCGGCCCGGCCCGGCCCGAACAGGGCTGCCGGGGCAGACTCGTGGCTGAACTCGTTTCCAGCTGTGCGGGGTGCCGCTTCGGGCTGGGCGATAAGCGATGGTTTTGTTTCTGTCCCGCTCTTTTGCGTTTTCAATAACAGATACGTGTCCTGCGAGCCAGTATATTGATGTCCGGGAGTGTGCGCTGGCTTCCTTCCAAACCGACTGTCGAGGTCTACAGACTTTTCTTTTTTGCTTTTGCATAAAGCAAGCTAGTAATTCACCTTAATAAATTCAAAGCGCCGTTAAGCCCGGAGAAACAGTTGTTGTGTCAAAGTTTTAATTTTTTTTTTTTTTTTTTTTTTTTTTTACCCAGGCTCTGACTCGGCCGTGTTTTATTAAAATGATTTTGGTGGCATTTCTGTTGCATGTTTTCTGATGTGGAAAAACAAATCAAAACCCACTTATCACATGAATCATTGTTAAAGTCAGCAGTAGTCCTCTGTGTAAAATCTGCCAGTAAAAGCGGGGAGGATGGGGATTAAACCTGGAGCACATAAAATTAGTTCCAGTCTATCCTGAGCAGGCTCTGCATTGCTTGCTTAGGCAGGCAAAACGGAAACAGGCAGTTTATAACAAGGCTGGTTTAAAAACTGTGGGGTTCATTTGAAAAAGATTTATATCCCCCACTTATATAAACATTACAAATGTGGGCTGCAAGTAGGAGGCAAATCTTTATCGAAATCTCTTTAAGAGCTTTTTCATTGTGAATAAAATGGACAGCATGTACTCTTGTTTGAAGATTCGCCAATATTTGTACAATAATCTTTTCTCAATGCTCTGACTAATTAAAATACGGCTCAGGGTAGAACAGCAAGACCACCAACCGGTAATTTGCTGGGATCTGGCAAAAGTGACGATGACTGAGGTGGCGGAGGGAAATTATTTGGAGGCAGGAGAAAAGATTGTCCTGAGACTGGTTTAGGTTTTCTGTAGTGGTTATTAAAAGAAAGTGAAATTTTAAAGAGAAAACAACTGTGTCTAGATTTATCTCCACCCACCCCCCTTCCCTGGTGGATGCTGCTGTTCTTAAACAGTAGCATAGAAATTTTGCGGGTTTTGTGATCTTTGCTAGGGCCTGCAGAACACTCTGCTGCGAAGGCCGGAATGTTTGCTCCAACTAAAAGTAGTCTGGGATGTGAGGGTCCCAGCTGATGGCTGGAGTAGCTACTCACATTGTAACATTTGGGGGTAACTAAATTGTGATGATGTTATTTTGAAAGTTTATTTTTAGAAGGATTAAACATACATTAGTGTAGTAAACAATCTATTTTTATTTTTAGTATTAACACACAATTTTATTTCTAGCTGTTGCAATACCATTTTACTTTGTTTATTTAGGGTACATGTTATAAGAGTTGTCCAGATCCTGGATTTAACAGAAAGTGCTTTTCATTTTTCATTTTGATGCTAATAAACAGTGTCTAAAAGAGCTTTGTAATACTCGTCTGCCTTCCAAAATAGGATCCAAGTCTCAGATAAATGACTTAAAGTATTTTGTGAGTTGTAACATATAACCAAGATCCTCTGGATTGTCTCATTCAAACTATGGTTTCTCATACCTCTTCTTTTTTGCTGCTGTGGTGTCTCCATACGGAATATCACTTAGGCCCCAAATGTCTGATGCCCGTGTCCTGAGAGTAGACTGACAGACGGCTTGTTAGAAAAGCAGAAGCTTTCTGTGCTGTGGAGGGGGTGAAGAATTTTTTAGTAGTTGCCAAAAAAGAAATTAGTATTTTTCTGCTGTTACAGTGGTATGTGTACGCTGCAGCAGAAGCCATGTACGGTAGAGGTTGGAAGCAGTCCCACCCTGAGGTGTGGGGAGCCAGATAGGAAGAACAGAAATTATAACAAGAAGTGCTATATTTTCTCTTTTGCAAGAGTTGTGCAAGAGACACTGTGAGGTAGATAGACATACTCCTAGTGGCTTTTGAAAAAGAAGCCAGTTAATACTGAGCTCCATCCCGTGACTGCTTGACGGCTATTGATACTCAAACTGAATAGGTTACAGCAGACTCAGAGCGTGCCTCTGCTGTATTGGCATTAGCGTACCATGACTTGCGGTGTATGTGGGGGCTACAAAGGGAATTAGTTGCTGCACTGGATGTTATTACTCATACCTGGGACTCAGCATCAGACTATCAGAGCACTTGAATTAATGTTTGGTAGTGTGAGGAAGCTACTGCTGCTTACAGGTAGAGAACAGCAAGAAGCTCGCAGTCGGACATGGAGGTAAGCGTCAGTCTCCAGAGTCTCAGTCTGGTGCCTGACCACTGGGCCATGCCTCCTTTCTCTCCTACCAAACAGCACAATGGGGAACTAGAAAATATCTTGGTACCTCACCATCTAGCATATGCAACTGAATTTGTGGGGGGTTTTTTTGTTTGTTGGATTTGTTTTGTTTTTTTTTTAACATTGCACATACAACCACCTTTTTTTCGCCTGTTATTGAAATCTGAATTGTGAGTGTTATAACTCAGCACATTTTGGTACTCTGGAGTAATTTAAAAAAATAGTTAATATAAAGGTAGGTTAAGTCACATCTGGGCTTATCTTTTAGGCTGGGTTTTTTTTTCTAGTTAAAATGGCATAGAATATACATTTCCCCAGATCTTCAGAGTGAAACTTGAACATAAGAAATCCTTTCTGCATGAAGCAACTAGGAAATATATATGAAAGTAACTGAAAACTTCTGAAGTCCTTAAATGTTTGGAATGACATGCATGATTTAAGTGTTTTTAGATATTGGGACCAGATGTCCTGTACTCCAGTCGGCTCCCTTTGCACAAATGTGATATCATGAGGGATAGTTATGCTGACTCAGGCGTCCAGCTGAGTGGGAGGGAAATCCCAGGGGACAGAAAGCCAGGATTGTTTTTCTAGTTGTAGCTCGTGCTGGACAAATGGACGGGGAGGAGGTGTGGCAGGAGCAATCCCTGGCAGCCAGGATGCCCTCACATGGCCCTTGCAGCTGGTGGTGGGAGAGCAGCCTGACGTCTTCTCCATCCAGAGCAAGGAGCCAGCTGCAAAACCACTGCCAGTGCCACCCAGCATGGCCTGGCCCCACGGGGGGACGATGGGAGCGCTGAAATGAGCCAAAAGAGAAGAGGACTTGCTGTATGCCAGCTGCGGGAAGGGCACGTGGGCCAAGGGGCATGGAGCATCATGACTGACAAGCAGGTGTTGGGTATACATTCTGATAACTGGCGCCCTAAAAGGTCATATGCCCATGCACAGGCGTGCCCAGCCCAGGGCGTGCGGTCTGTTCACCACCGCATGTGAATACCAGCATTGAGGACTGCTGCTCAGTTAAGGAGCTGAAGGAACAGCTCACGAGCAGTTGAGTTAAACTGTGCTTGAAGAGAGAACTGTTAGCTTCTAGAGCAGGAAAACATTTCCAGGATGGGATGAGAAGAGTAAAAGAATGGGATTTCAGAAGTTTTTCACCGTAGCACTATCACAGTGGAAAAATAA
The DNA here is from genome assembly GCF_018139145.2 of Gymnogyps californianus. NCBI lineage: Eukaryota > Metazoa > Chordata > Aves > Accipitriformes > Cathartidae > Gymnogyps > Gymnogyps californianus. Next base: position 30,455,597 of record NC_059474.1, on the reverse strand, counting down.
TTGTCATTTTGCCTATGCCTGTATTTCACTTGATGTTTTATATTAGATATGTGATCAGTAGTCATTGCGGCTGCAGTTCTTGCACATTTATAGGGAAAAAAAATACATCCTTTACTTGAAGTATCACTGTTGTTTCTGCCATCTGCTGCTCTCTGAAAGATGGTAACCTGATTAGTTTTTAGTGGCAGTGGAAAATTGGACAGGAAAATTAAGGTTTTAACCTGATACATTTCATAGGATGAAATAAGATATAGTTGTATAATTAAGCTTGTTTTATTCTTCCCAACCTGAAAAAGGGAAGGAAAGTGTTCTTCCTTGTGCAAATCATGCCACAGCAAACATCATCCAGTGAAGATGTCCTGTCAATGAAAGATTCCTTCCACACACAAAAATGGATGAGGGGCTCATAAGTTACAGACTTACTCATGCATGTGACATCTGCCTTTAATCACCATGAAAGCCTGAATCCTGTTTAAAGCATGGTGAGCCTTGTACAAGGGCTAGAAATGTCAGTACTCTATTGTGATAACATTTACTGTACTGATTAACAGCCGTGGTGCTCTGCAGTGGACTGATAATCTGCCTTCTCATGTCTTTGTGTTGCCGTTCTGTCTCCTTCCTGTGGTTCCAGCCAGGACTGTGGGCAGAGCAGTGGGATCTTCTCCTGTGCAAACCTCCCATGTCCATGTATATTTGCTTTGTGGTTTATGTCATATATTATGTCTTTGTCTATCCGCATACTGAGGTATAAAATATTTTAAAGACAATGCAAAACATGTCCAAGTTAGCTACTGTTTAAGTTCATATCTGTAAAATGCAGTAACTTGATCTAGCATCTAGTCTCATATGACCATCTCATGCAAGTTGATGTTTTAAACGGCTTTCAAGTTTCTTGACTCATAGGACTTTCAATTCCTAGTATCTTGGTAAATGTCAACAGTTTTTGGCAGGTATGTTTATCTTAGTGGTAGATTTTGGGGGGGCCTTTTTTTTAAGAGGAGGAGCAAAAGAGAAGGGATAGGGAGAGAGAATGCAGCTTTGCTCAGATCTGCATCCGTTTCCATTGAAATTGTCAACAAAAAGTTGAGTCTCAGGGATACTGTGAAATGGAGTGTGTTTTGGTCAAAATAGTACCCTTATTCAGCATATTTTATGTAATAGTATGATCTCTAAGCATCGCTAAAAGCTATCAGGTATATATTTCCCTAACTTAGTTGGAATCATGATTTGTATGATGCTTTGGTGCAAACTGGCATTGGTGCTTGTGGCAATGTATGATAGATGTCCTGATTGTCTGTTAATATCAAACTCCTAGGGGCAGAAGTTGACTGGATTTGTTTAAAAAAGTTTGATGGTGAGGTAACACACTTAAACACAGAAAGCCAACAGCAATAAGAAAACAAATTTCTTTCAAATGAACCCAAACAATCGTGTGGGCTCCAAACTCCTTTTGTTTTTCACCCGTTAGGACTTGTTTTCCCATTTTACCCTTGTCCCAGGCCATCTCATTTTTTCATTTCTGGTACCAGTGTCCACCATGGACTGACCCATCACCAAAAGTGTGGAGGTTTCCCTGCAGCCCTGAGGAGTTTCTGGAACATCTGGCATTAGACTGGCATAGGAGTGAAGGGTGATGCATAGAACAAAGGGCTGAGAGAGAAGGGGTGCCTCAAAAGGCAAGAATGTGGAGGAAAAGGCACAAGATGGGGTTGTTTTGACTGTCAGTCTCCTTTTATAACTTACTGCTGTGTGCCAGCCCTCACGGCATGTCCAGTATTTAAGTATGTATTACCTTTATCCTTTCTGCTATTTCTAAACTATTTTTCCCTTGCAGTCCACAATTCTTTTCACTGCAGTTAAGCACTGTGCCAAAGAGTTTACAGTTTTATTCACCAGATGCATTTTATGCATAGTGTTTTATTGCGTGAGACCGCTGAGTTTGGGCTTTCTGCTTGTTTTCTGTCCTTTCACCCTCCAAAGTCTTTCTCAAATATGCACACCACTGACAGCATCTCCACTAACTTGAGAATTGGAAAAATCATAGTTTCAACTTCCCTTTTTTTCCCTGTGCCTTTCTTGACTAGATTCAAGAGCTGTCCTGTACTCTGAAATTTTCCTCTGTGTGAAGAGACATACATAAACTGTTAGTCTTCCTTTTGATAAGCCAACTGTCTCTCACTCTGAAGAAATTTACTCTTTTAGTTGTTTTGTAACTCTCTCCAGCATTATCTCTAGTTTTCCACAGATTCTTAGAAATGTGGGCACTGGAACTGGGCACAATATGTTGGAATTAATCCTGACAGTGCCACATACTGTAGTAAACCTGCTCCCCTACTTCTTTCCCCTGGATACTGTATTGTGTAGTTATATTGGTCCTTTTGCCATGGCTTTGAGGTGGATATGTCCATTCTGGATTGGATCAAAAATGTAGCTGAGCTAGTTTGCTTTTTCTAAGCATACTCAAAGCAGCTGCCTACAGAAGATTACGAGAAGAGGACAAGGTTATGTGATACTCTCCCAGCTCCAACCATTTTGAGTTGTGGAACAGATGTGGTTTCTGTGTATTTACTAATATTTGATGGAAATTTTTTCCCCTGTGAGTTTTCCCATCATCTTTGTGAACCCAAGTAAGAATTTAGGAGCACAACCACGTTTGGCAAGGAGTTCCACATCTGAGCAAATTGCATGAAGAACTACCTCCGTTTAATTTGCTTTTTAAACTGGCTCTTACCAGCTTTGTTTATTGTCCCTTAGTTCTTGTGTTGCGACAGAGAGTGAGCAATCAATCTCTACCTGCCTTCTCTAGTCCACTCATGATTTTTTAGACCTTTTATCCCCTCTCGGTCATATATTTTTCCAACCTGAAGGGTTATGGCTAGTGATCTAAGCAGGGATTCATGTCCTTTTCTTTGTCCAGAGCATCTCTCAAATCTTTTTCAGTAACCATCTCCTGGGATAGAATCCCCTCCTTCTGCAGATACGGTCTGCACTATTGAATGACTGATTTGGTTGTACTATATTTTTCTTGATTTATAACCCTTTTATTTGTTTTCTGTCTCTGTGGATTCTTATCCTTTGCTTTGTAGTGACTGAATGCTTTCCCATTGTTCTCCTCAAAGCTGATGTGAGTTTTAACCTCCTAGGATATTATGTTATCCCCATGCTCTTTTCTCAGTTTTGAACCCCTACCATCTTCTGGCAGTTTTCCCAATATTCCAAGGCTTATAAAAACAAATAAACAACCTCAAAAAAACACACACAAAAAATCCTGACAAGCATAGCACCAAGATCTCTCTGACACATGTTTTATCTTGACTGTGCTTGTACTCCTTTTTCATTCTTCTGACACCGTTTTTGCCGTGCTGATTCATGTTTTTACCGAGCACGTCTGTGGAAGCCATCACAGCTAAAAGCTTTTGACTGAGTAGGTTGGAAGTACTCCCTTTTTAACTTGCTGATGAGTCTCTTATGTCAGACATGCGGTGATTTAAGTAAAATTGTCCTCATCCTTGCAGAGCTTTGTCTAATAAAATCCAGACTTATTAAATATCCTTTTTGCAGTATGCTGTTGCTGCTGAGCCCCCATGAACCCATTAAAATATCTTAACACAGCTGTACACTTAGATGGTTTCCAAAGAGAGAGGGAAAAACTGGACCGTATGATGTAATGATACATTGCCAGAGAGCGTAACTCGCTGGCATGAGGTGATTTCTGTACTGTGGAAGAGTAGATATCAGTGGGTTTGTTAGAAACTTTTGTGGTGGCATTTAAATTTTCTCAAAATATATGTATAAGTCTTGCAGTTCTGACATAGGAGCTGAATCTGCCTCTTGTAACACAAGAAACAAAAATAACTGAAGAAGCGGCAAGATGATTGAAAATGGGAAATTGTTGTCAAACAACTGTGGTGCTCAGTAAAGACAGGAGAAAGGTGATAAGAGGAAATCTAAATTATGTTGTTCAAAATATAATTTCTTTTTATGTCCTAAGGAAGTTAGGTTAAAGAAAAATACTGGAATACACTACTTTGGCTATGGGTTATAGGTGGAATCCAATTGCTTAGGTCATGATCATAGGCTAGGGAGTTATTGGCTGAAAGAATTGTCCTGGGCTTTGCCTTTGTTTTGGTTTTAGAAATGATAGGGCTTGAACAGCTTGTTTTAAATATTTTTGTTGTTATCACATATTAGCTGTTAAGTGTCGGTGGTGGTTTTTTGGAATTATGAAAGACACATGTTAAAAAAAAAATCTCTGACCAGAAGAGCTTACAAATGTTGTGCTTATTAAAAGCTTTATGTTGTAAGTTAATTTTTCTTGCCTTTGACTCGTCACTGTGTTTTGCAGTAAGTGCTAACATCCTGGGTAGATATTCAGCAGGTATAAATGGGCAAAGGACTGTTGATGTCTGTAGTATTGACTGATAGACACCAATTAAGAATCTGGCCATATGACAGTGTATTGAAGAAGTCATCCAAAGAGCAGGTGATTATTTATATAATTTTCTTTTATATCTCTTGGCAACCTTAAACTCTAGTTTATGTAGGCTTCAAGCCAGCGCTGTTGCATAAGGAAGCGGTCCAATCCTTGGCCTTCATGGCTAGTGTAAGTGTTTCTGTGGCCAAGCAGTAAACCTGAGCAGAGAAGCAGTCTGGTTACGACGATTTGTTTTAATGCACAGTCACAGAAACACTTCAGCAGGCACAGAAGGAAGAGGCTGCTGTGGTGGGCAGAAGGCAAGAATGAAATCCAATTGAGAGAACATGCACGTAGGATGAATGTGAATCTGTGTCTTTGTCAGCATGAGCCAGGTTAAAAATAGCTTTTAAAAAGCTTACTCGTTTTCTTTTATTTGCTTTTTATTTGTTTATGGTAGAATTTTAAGACTCTGTCTACAAGGGCTGCCTGGGAATTGTCTCTGCAGTTTTGAGAATATAGTTCCTGGGGCAATGCTCAGAGTGGGTGATAAATGCAGAAAAGGGGACAGGAGATAGAATTGGCTCCATAGGGATATTTCATTAAGGACAGAGGAGTCATTAAGAGTAATGACAGAGGAGACAGGTCCTAGGTGCTTTTACTGTTTCCTGTGTGTCTCACTAGCGGTTTAGTTCTCTGCTATTTTCTTTATACACATATTCTTGGTGGATTTCTCTATCGTCTGTCAAGTGAATAGACAGACTATGCCATTAAAAAGAGGAAGATGTACGTCTCTTGGTATTGACAGGGGCAAGTCATAAAGCTGTTTTGGTCCCCAACAAAAGGCAATGTGATCTTTCTCCTTATCTTTAATGACTTATACTTTTTGTTTACTGGAAGTGGCCATTTACTGCCAGCATCTCACACCTCCACTCTCAAGCTGCTGTGAGTTCGCTGAATGCTTTCCCCTAAGGCTAAAGTTTGCTCCTTCCCCCTGCAAGGCAAGGCTTTGTCAGCCCTCCCCAGCTGGAAACGTAAGTTTGAGATGAAAACTTTTCTGGCATCCAAACTGACTTCCTGCAACAGGAAGTGTACAGACGGTGGACTTCAGTTATCAAAATGATTTCATCCTCTTCTTAAATAGCCTGCCTGAATAATTGGATGCTATATATTTTCATGCTGACAGATTGAGGGGTTTCCTAATGGTGGGAGTGTAGTACTTGGAAGACCTTCATTTTTTGTGTTGTGTTTTGAGTTGGTTATTCTTCAATCGTACCCTACAAATACGTAAAGAGAAGACAAAGAGAAGGTACATTTTTATCAAAACATGCTCAAGTCAAGAATTATAATGATTTCTAGAGCTTCATATGGAAAAACATAATTTGCGTGGTAAGATCATACTTGCTGATTTATTGTGTCAAATCACTAGTCACCCATAGGCCATTTAATGAAAACTAAATACATGAAATGATTGTTTTGCTGGGAGTAGGGAGTACAGACATCTTCTTACCCATACGGAAACTACGTGCAATCAATCCCAAATATCAGGTGGCCAAACAGTATAAAACAGCCAGTAACAGACCTGGGTCATTTGAGTTATGGGCAGCTGAGCACTGCAGGCAGCTAAGACTCCTCCTTAGCTTGGCAGCGCCTCTCATTTTCGCTAAGATGCCTACTGCTGCAGAGATCTGTTGCCATCGAAGGATCTGAGCTGGTTTTGCATACCCATGAGGTCCTCCCTTGGTGCCATTGTCACTTTTAGCAGCTAGAATATTCTGCCTTCGTCTGGATAGTGGGGAAGCTAATACGCAGGCAAAATCATGAAACACAAAACATCAAACTCAGGTAAAACATGACAAATCAAATAGAGCAACATTGGAAAGCTGCTTATTCCACAACTCATGAACCCTCTTTTCCCACCTAAGTTATCAATAAAAGGAGCTTCTATTAAATAGGGCGGTCCAGGAGCGTGGGGCAGCAAATGACCCAAGGGCTTGTGAGTTTCCACTGCTCCTTCTGCTGGTTTTACCTGCGGCTGGGTTTTGGGGTTGTTGTTTTTTAGTTTTGTTTTTCCCCAATAAAATTCCTCACTGTTGTAAAGCTGTGTGGTTCCCATTCCAAAAAGTTCTGTTAACTCATGCGACCTCTGAAGGAATTAAACATGCTTCCTAAATGGAAAGCTGCTAGAATATTTACATAGTGAAGTAGTCTCTTAAGATTTATCTCCTCCTTCCTCCTGGATTTTAAAAGAAAATAAATTCCACTTGCTTGAAGTTGATTTTTGCTTTAATATTTTTAATGATGTGTTGAGGACAGTGGGCTGGAAGCGCAGGGATTAGAGTGCTCAGTTCTCTTCTCAGTTTTGTCAGGGACACGTGTTAATTCAAGTAAACTCTGACCCTCCTCTTCTCTTCCTCCCCAGTGCACTCTGTTTTCTATTGTGTAAAAAGATGTCTAATGACACATATGGCTTTAGATTCTTACAGGTTTATTTAATACTGAAAATAATGCCTCTCACAGAAATGCAAAATATTTTTTCTTGAGTTTATTACACTTCCTCTTAATTCCTGTAGATCCTTTAAATCACATTTTAAATGTCACTTTTGAAGCACAATATCATGTTCAGTGTTTAAAAACTGAAAAAAATTATTTTTGTACTTTCTTCGCTATCCTCCCATCTGCCAAAACTCGGGCCTTTTGCAAAAATCAGCAAATTGACGTCAGTTCATTTACCCTTAGGGATAGTAAATTATTACACAGCTTAAGTTATAAAAATAAATAACTAAGGAGGGTGGAGGAAAGAGATGGAAAACAACAAAAATCTATCATAAACTCTCCCTGGATTCTGAAGAATATGATTATAGCATTAAAATGTCCAAACAATGCAACCAAGCAGAAGGTGTTAGAGCTTGGGCCTTAGCTGGCTCTGCATTAAGCAGCATTAATGTTTTTATACAGACTTTAGAAAGCTCAGAATTGACCTGTTTTTATTATTTTTATTGGCTTCCTTGATGATAGACAAATGGGGCTAACCTGAGGCCAACATAACCAGCAGGAAATTTGGGTCATGGGTAGTTACATTTTTAAAACTTGTGTTTTAGGGTTGTTCAATCACGGTAATTGATTGATTGTTAGGCGGTGCAGGGAGCCTCTACATCATCGGAGGTGGCCAGATAATGACAGTCTGCCAGTGGATTTTGTTTGAGGCAAATTTCCCAGCTCCCTGTGGAGCCGTGCTCTGCAGTGAGGCTGCGAGTCCCTTTTTTTTTTCATGCATGCTCCAGTCCAACTGGCCTGTTTGGACAAAATAGCCTCTGAAACTTGGCAGTTCCATTTGAAGTCCTCTGTAGTGCCATTTCCCAAGAGATAAGGGAAAAACATTCCAGAGAAGTTCATACCCCAGAAAGACCCTACGTGCATTCTGAAGTTAACGGTTTATTATAGCTCTTTAATTTTTTTTTTCTCTTTCATTTTTACTTTGAAGATAAGAGGTGGCAATTGTTGCTTTAAGTTGTTGAGTTTTAGCCCTCCCTACAGTAAATCATCCTGAAAGTTTAGGCCCAATTTTTTTTTTTTTATCATGTATGTTTGAAAGTTTGCCAGAGATGCTATACACGTGTACTTTCAGGAGCTACTATCCTCAAGCAGGAGCTGTTGACCCTACTGTTTTACATGACCATGTGCATCCTCAGTGCTCCATGCATTTGGATAATTTGTGCATGCAAAATAGAGCTTTTTCAAGAACTCATCTTTGGTGTTGTAGGAATATGCTATGAGATATTTAGAGATGGGGTGAAGTAGAGAGTTTGTGTGTTGGGAGGGGAGGGGGGAATAGATGATGTGCCAGTAGATGGTAGATGATGTTCAATAATACATGGCATAGGGCTTGCCTCTCCTTAAGAGTTAATTCAGATTAATATAGATTGAAGTTTTTCATCTATTCCAGAATAACTCCACATGTAGGTTAATCTTCAGTTCTTGGATTTTTAGGACTGATGAGTCTTGTTCATTGTGGGTGGCTTCCTCCCAGTAGCTGCATACCTCTGAATTCCTTGAAGTTTTGTCTTTTTCCATTTTAGGATCTGGATGATCTGGTATTTATTGTACTGGCGTACAGATGAGAATTTGTTTGTGTCACTTTTCAAGAAGAGAGCAGGGCTCTCTTACTGAACTGAGGCAGGGCTGAGTGGAAATTTGGGAACTGACAGCCTTGTCTTGAGGGTGGCCCAGCTGCCAGCGTATGCCAGACTGGCGCCAAACACCATAGACGTGCTTCCCAGGCAGAGCAGCGCCTGGACTTGCTGTGCATGTGATTTAATGCTCCCTGCCCAAACACACACAGGGTGCCAACCCCTCCCGGATTTCTAAATGTTCCTTTTTGGCTCCCACATGCTTTGGCCACTGTAGCTTTGTAATTTACTGCTTCAAGTCCACGGTTGCACTTACTGTTAGGTTTAGCATGTGGGTAGTGAGAAAATTCTTCTCTAAGGTATGTATTCGAATAGAAACATAACATCTGACCACATTAAAGTCCCTTGAAAGATGGGTCCGTGGCAAAACTTGTATGTTGGGAGCAGGGTGGGGCCCAAAGTCCACGGAAGTGTTGTTTCCTATAGCACAGGCTGGAAAAAAGTTTCTTCAGAGCTTGAGTAATTTGTGCTTTCTTTATGATTGAGATCTGTAGTGGATTGGTGTAGGTATAAAAATTACAGTTTATGAGATGCTTGCTAGTGTTTCTGATATTGTCAAAGAACAACTAAAACAAAATAGAACCAAAACCAGGACCCCCTGAAGCGTTGTATGGAGTATGCCAGGAGATGAAACTTTCAGCTTCTGTGTGCCTAAAGTTAGACTCTGAAATCGCTGCCCAAGTTTCAGAAAAAACTGCTCAGTTGTCAGAAGAGCTCAGAACTAAATTAGTGCAGTTAAAAGCAGTGATAAACCTAATTGCATTATTTTGTTATTGTATAAACCTGTGTCTCTTTCTGGTTTGTTTGTTTTGTATTTTGTTTACTTATTGTGAGTCTATTTAAAGGGTATATTATTGGCTGTGGTGCCTATTTACCATGACTAGTCTGTTTGAAGTTACTGTAGTAACAAGCAAGAACAAATGTTTGCAGACTTGACTCTTTGGATTATAGGAGATTCAATGTTTTGCTGTACACTATGAGTTGACCCACAGGTTTTCACAGGGAGCTGTTTGGTGATCACAGGGCAAGGGGCAGGGTACTGGTGTTGCAGGAGACCTCTTGGACGGATCTGAGCGATCACTGCCACCGAGAGAGGAAGGCTGTTCTCTCCTCCCACACCTCTCTCCCCGCGCAGGAGCAGCGTGCTCCTCCTGCCTTGCCTTGCACTGGCCCCGCTTCTCACCTGATCCCACTGCTGAGTTGCAAAGTAACCCACAGCAGAAAACCGGTGTGTGGAGATTCCATACGCAGGTGTGCACGCGCAGCGAGGGTGGCAGTTTGCCGGTCACTCTGCTGTCCTGAGTGGCCAAGACGCGCGTGGTGGATCTAAACCCCAGCCTTGGTGTTACATGATGTGGATGTCAGCGTGGCACTTGAGGGGATTCATGTCTGAAGTCTCCTTTTTACAACCGCAGTAAAGCTGTATGGACATCTCTCCCATAGAGATCAGAATAAGCAAGTGCGATTTCAACTACTGAGGACCTAGGACATCCCAGCATACTCTCAGTTTCCCCCTCCTTTTCTCTGCCAGCCTTCCTCTCCTCATGTACACATTATGATCATCTTTCAGCCTCACGGTCACGTACTTCTCCCTGCTTCCACATGGCCTTTTCCTTACTCACCTTGCAGCACGGATGTGCTGTGGGAATGAGCCTGACCTGCCTCGCAGAGAAGGCTTTTTAGGTGTGGAAGACCCCTGTTACATGGCTTGAGAAGCTGATGAGTGTGCTGTGAAGGAGGCAGAGGGAGAAGAGGGTCAGGGCACATGTCAGGCTGGTGATTGCTGACCTGTCCTTGCTCCTGTCGTAGAGTTCTTTTAGGAAGCCACGCTGGTCACTTAAACCGCGTGCTTCACAGGTGGTTCCCTCTGTTTGTAATTTTCTGGGTTTCTGACCTGAAAGCATAGAGTCAGGTTTGGAGATGTGCTGAGAGCTCACAATAGCAGCTGAAGTCAATGGGAGCTGGGCTTTGAACTCCCTGCTCAAGTACAAAGTCAGGCCCAAGGAGGAGGCCCAAAGTTTAGAGGAAGCGTTTGACGTTGTGCTTTGTGCCATTTCTACCCATACCGCAGAGACTGATGCTCCCGGCCTCTCATCATACTGCTACATGGAGAAGATCTAATCATCAGGCTTTTCAAATGCTAGGATGCTGCTATCATGAGTTCCGTAGGAAAAAACTTGTAGGAAACTAATAAATTTGCTGTCTGAGCAGCAAATAAGTCACAGGACCATGTGCTGACAAATGAGAATGCAAATATTGAACAATGTTTCATTAAATGAGCACTGCTATTATGAGGAATAATAACTTGCAGATGCAGGCAGGAGTATGTCTGATGCTAACTGATAAGCACAACGGGGGCAATCTGACACGATCTTCCTTCTGCTTTTCAGACTATTGGCGAGTTAGAAATGCCCAGTGTTTTGAACCAGTTATTGCCAATGATCAAGTCTTACAATGAGAGGACGAAAGATGATTATACCTGCGAGGACTTCCTTGTCTTGCTGGTGTACATGTATTCTGTGGTTGGAGAAATCAAAAGTGGAAAAGAGCTGGATGCAGCTGAAGAAGAGGTGAAAAAGGCCCTAGTCAAGGCCATTTGTGATGAGCCAGAGCCATCTCCTTTGTTGCAGAAAATAACAGGTAAGATTCTGCTTGTGTGGTGAGAAATTGGATGGCTGGGAATGCAGGAACTGGGAGAAACATATAAAAGCGGCTTGACTCGTCTGTGGTGCTGAGGGTATGTGAGTAAGCACAAGGATTTCCTGTAGATTTGTTCCATCTCCCATGTTCATATATGCCAAATGCTGACAGGCTGTCCTTGAAGAGTGCTGAGTCTGATGAAAGCTCTACAAGTTGTTCTTTTTGTTAAAGGTTGGCTAAGTTCATGTGTTTTCGTAAGGTAATCTTTTCCACAATTTCTTTCATTGATCAGTGTAAAGTTGACCCTGGGAAGTCAAAATTAATTCTGGAAACATGTTCAGTGAACCACAGTTGCTTTGTGAATACGAGGAGCTGGCCTGTCTGGCATAAAAGAAGAAATGTGTCTAAAACCAACATTGAGCTTTTTGCTGAAACAACGTGAACATTAGCCTTTAAAAATAGCACACTAGGCCTTTTTTTAGATGAGCACTCACAGAGTAGGAAAGCCCTAACCTCTTGCTGCCCATGTCACATTTTAGGAAAAAATAATTGTTAAAAACATTCGTTAAAATGAATGAACTATGGCTTGAGGGTGGCATATCTGAATGGCAGAAGGGATCTCACTTCCTGCTGTCAGTTTTCTCAATATTTACAAATAGTGAGCAGGTCATTGACCAGGTCATCTTTGAGGTAGGGAGGATATGAACATAAATCAAGATGTTGTGAGGAGCTTAGAATTGAAAGCCTTTGCCAAGAATGGGTCTAAGTGGGGAGTCTCAAGGGAAGAGGAATAATAATACTGGTGTTGGTTATTCTGGTACTATTCACTGTGGACGCTTCTACTTCAAAATACAGGTGTGGTCTGACCGGTGTGCTGTTGCTTTGAGTGTAAAATACTGTAATAGTTAAAAGACTCTTACTGTAGGAATGGGCATGTTCAGTCATATTTGCACTGTGCTGTTACTTTAATACTCCTGGCCATGGTGCCCGCAGTGTTCCAGGCTTCTTGTAGACTTTTACTCTCCTGTTTTTCAATACGTACTGCACATCTTGTCCGCTATATGGTGCTTCCCTCACAACTTCAGTGGTGTCTTCTACTGGTTGCAGTGCAGTCATTTCTAAACCTCCATTTTCATATTTTGCCTTTTGTCCTGTGATCAACAGTGTTTTGAATCACAGTTTTGTCAGTGTCTCTTCGTTGTGCCTGATGTAAGTATGGGAAGATTTGAAGTCTCTAAAACTTCAGTTGAGTACCAAAGAGAAGCTGCATTCCTGTGTACATAGATGCTTCCCTTGTTGCTCTCTGTGCTCTCAGGTTATGTAGTTGCAAGCACAGATGGAAGTCAAAATAGACATTGTGCTTGTCTTACGTTCCCTAACCTGTCAATAATTCCATAGTTTTTACGAAATACTTGTATGCTTGATTTCCGGTGTGCGTGTTTCCTGAGTAAAAGTGAGTATCTGGGTGTTTGCTCTCAACTTCTGAGTGGATAAACAGGTGAACGAATGTTTCAGTACAAAGATTCTTTAGTTTATGAAATAAAATTACTTCTGTCTTTTTACATAGTGGGCGGACTATTAGACACATGGTGGGTGTCTGAAGTACAGCATTCATGTCCTTAGGCCTAAGTATTCACTCTGTTATGTGGGGCATCTGACCATGAAAAAGAGAAAGCCTTGACACAGTGTAAGCACTGTTCAGCAACAGTCAAAGCATTCGTGTGTTATCAACGCGGGTTTAGCCACAAATCCAAAACACAACACCATACAAGCTGCTGTGAAGAAAGTTAACTCCATCCCAGCCAGACCCAGTATGGGTAGTTTTAGACCAAGGACATCATTATTACGTGATGAAGTTACTGCATAACACAAAGCCAGAGTCCTTGCATCCTTCTATTTCTGTACCTGTGTGTTTAGCACAACCATGTTTGTGCTTTCTGCACAGGTGTCTGATAGTATTTCCCCTTGCTTGCATACTTTTTGGTTTATCAGCATTCTTTGGTTTTACATCTTATTTAGAACGACAGTTCTTTTGACTTATTAATGAAAGAGGAAAAAAAATATTAAAACTTATTGTCATGACGAAAAATAAGGATTGTCTTGGGAGGAAAGTATAAAATGGAATTTCTAGGAATGCCCCTTAGGTAGTTTACAAGCCTTTATTCATCCAACAGATTGCTTTCTCAGCATTAGTGGAATTTGCTGAATTTGTAATTTGCTATATTTGCAGTACAGTTGAATTGGGAAGACTGAGAAAACATGAGCAGCCTTAGACCTACTTTTCTTTGACCTGTATTTTGCCAGGCCTGTGTTCTACATCCTGCTTCCCTCTGAACCTTGGGTACCTTGCTCGCTGCTTGACAGGCAAAGCAAATCAGAACCGTAGGAGCACCCACGAGCTTTCTTTCAAAGGCACAGCAGGAGGAGTTTCTTTGTAGCAGGGGTGAAAGTCGGGGAATAGATGGCAGCGCCGGTTTCCCCTTTTGGTACAATAGCAGATATAATGCTGAGACATCTTCTGCTTCCAGCAGAACATGCTATGAACTACTGACCGGCTGTTCCTTTTAGCAGATACAGGTTGGCCTATTTTCACAAGGTCAGCCCAGCTCTGCAAGTTAGCAACAGCCATGGGTCTGGACAGATCGTGGTCCAGACCTACAGCGTTCTGCCCTCATTTTACTTTAAGGAAGAAACAAGAGAAAACCTTTTTTTGCTCTTAAATGGCCACAAAAGTTAATTAGACTAAAATAAACTTCAGTAATTCTTGGAATCTCTCATTCATGATCAGAACAAAGCGAAATGTTCACGATCTTTTATTTTCAGCTTTCCATCAAGGTAAGTGATAGGAAGAATGTTAAATTGGATGCGTCAGGAGAGAAAACTAAGCCAGTTACCAGGTGGGTTCAAGACACTGCCTGCTGGCTCACTCCTCACCTCCAGGTTCCCATGTGGGACCTGAGTTCCTGAATATTCAATATCCATTCTGCAGTAAATCTGCTCTTACTAAGCAGCTTAACCTGCAGAGCTGCAGGTTGAAGTTTCAAACCCTGCTGGAGATGCACGATTGGACAGCTTTGGTTACAGCAACAGATAGCAAAGTTCACTGTTGCCTTTAAAAAGGCATACAGAAGTAATAATACGTAGGCTGCAAAGCCAAGCACTTCAGAGCTCAGAAATGCCAGTAACTCAGTTTCCCATGCAACCATCATTTGACTCCTGTGTGCGTTGTAGCACAGTCTTCAATTTCATGATTATGTAGTGTATTTTCTGTGAGCCATGGCTGCATTCAGTGTAGGGACTGAACACCACAGAGAACCAGAACAATATAGCTTCAGTTATTCTTACACATGATGAATAAGTACTAATAAACTAAGTGACACTCTCTATATGATATTCAGCAAGTAACTTTCTCTGGGTCTCAGTCTGCAGTTCATGAAGTGGACTGGTGCTCTCAGCTTTGTGTGACTCATTTTGGAACTTGAAGAAGAAAAGCATTAAATTACATTTTCAGGTATTATTCTTTGAACAGAGAGGACTTTGTGCTCTGCTTCCTGATACACCTGGTGCCTGATGTTTTGGTTTTAGTTTGGACCCAACACTGTGCTAAGGCTGTTTGGTTGATTTAAGTTGAAATTAAAAGCAGTATCTCAGCTGTGGCTCTGAACTGCTGCCTAAGCCTTTTGCTTTCCTCTTCTCTGCAAAGCATGGAAGGTGTGCAATCTTGACAGATACACATTTTTGTTGGTTTTATTTGTTGTTCCCATGCAGTCACTTGAGAAATAAAAAGCAAAACCCTTGTAAAACTTTAGAAAACTTTACTTTTGAGGTCAAGTCATCAGTCAAAGTAATAGCCGGGTTTATACGAGGTATCTTTTATTCCTGTTATGCTTATTAAATGTAAACTTACTTATGCTTGCCTGAGTCTATGCCTATAGGAAATCTCCAGTGATGTGACTGCCTCACAGAACTAGTGCAAACCTTCCCCAAAAGATGTAGCTCATCAGTGCACAGGGGATATTTATGCTATGTTTGGGTTTTGGTGTTACCTAGTGAAACTGGATTAGTATTTGCAGTAGTGGAAAAGAAAGCGATTCTCAGAGATGTTAGTCTATCCGTCCAGTTGGCCACACTAGGTTTCCCTGATGTAGCCTAGATGATTACAGCCCTCTGCAGAATACGTTAAGATGCAGCACTTGTGTAAGCTTATATTGTGAAAGAAGTGTAAGCACTCACAATTTCCTGGCTGTTGAGTGTTAGGCTTCTCAACCTTATTGTTGCCTGAACATATGTTTTCCAAAATATTTGTACAATAACATTCTGCATTTATGTAACACCTTGTTTCATTGAAGCACTAAAAATATCCTGGAACTGTTAATTAAAATGAAAATGCAACACATTAATCACCCGATGAGATTTAAGAAATATGATACAATTTTTTTGCATGCATAATATAAAAGTATGTTAGTGGTGTTGTGCTTGATGGAACTGTTAAATAATACGTGTTGTGGTAGACTATCTTAATGCCTTGAGTAATAAAACTGAATGTAACAGTTCCAAGATTTCTTCTGGGTGTAATTTACCACAGACATATGTTCTTCATCACTGTTTCCAGCAGAATGTTACAAATTGGAGAGGAAACAGAATCGACCAAAACATAATGGAAAATGATGCTTTTCAACAGAATGCTGGGTTTGGGGGCATTTGTGAAGGGGGGGCCTTTCTGGCAGCTGTTAAAAAAAAAAGCTGTAAAATATTGTATTTATTTTATCATCTTATCTGTTCATCTAGTTTTGTAAATGTCCACGTAGAGCTGTGTACAACTACAAACGTATGCAAAAGTAATGCTAATAGAGCCACAAAGCAATTAAAAACTTATTTTTTCAGCTGCGCTGTTCTCTCTTTTTCATCTGCAAATCTCTGTGGGAGCTTTGTAGAGCCGATCTGCCTTTCGTGTTGTGCTCTGGAGGCCAGCAGGCCAGCCCCGGGCACTGCCGGGCTGCGGGGCAGCCAGCTACGCTGCCCGCGTGTGGGAGCGCTCAGCTGGTGGGGTGTGCAACAGCGGCTGTAGGTATCACCTTCTCGAGCATAGGTGTAGCAGGAACCCTCTTGTGCCGAGAACTGCTGTTTATCAGCCTTTAAAAACTGAAATTTTTAATCATAAAATGAATTTCTGGACTTTTCCATTGCTTTTTCTAAATTCTATGTGTTGAAGTGTAGGCATTGCCGTATTGGGTTAGACACACGGTGTCTTGGCTGCTTCTGCTTCTGATTGTCCTCAGCACACGATTGTTGGGGGAAATGTTATGCAGGCTACCTGAAGGTATCATTACCTTACTGCTGGCGTGGCCTAAGTATCATGAGACCTAAAATGAATGCTGGTTTTACAATAAGCATTTACATTTCTAGAAAGGGATGGCCAGTTGCCTCAGAGGACAGACACGCTTACTTTTATTTGGCTGTGGTCTTGGCTTCATTGCTGGTTTGGAGCAACGATTTCCCCAGTTAAGGGTAGATAGGTATGAAATTAGGTCCTGGGCTGTGGTTATAATGTAGGCCCTTTAGACTGATTGAATGTGCTTACCCCCCTTGTGCAGGGACACAGGAGGGCTTCCCCTGCTTCACGGTGGAGGTGTAGCTCAGGTATCTGCTAGTGATTTCTACCCCCTCCCCACCCCCTCCACCCCCAATTCATGGAGTTCAGGAAAATACTGTGAAACAACCATTGTTTAAAATCATAAAATCCAAGAGTAAATGCTGAGTGATTTTAAATTTTGTGTGCTTTTATCAATAATATTTTCTATAAAGTTTCCACTAGTTCAGTGAAAGGCTAGCCCTATCCCTTGCTTGTATAATAGCTTGCTTCCAAGTAACCCGTGAGTTTCACAACAGAACTGATCAAACAAAAGTCATGACTTGAAGAAAACATTTGCAGTCTTTTTTTTTATTTTGCTGTTTATCGAGAGTTTAATCCTTACTACAAAGAGACTTTTTTCACATGTTCTTAAAAGCTAAATGCTTTATTAATGGCAACATGTAGACAAATCAGAGAAGGATTAATCTGGTATTTCTGTGTAGTGTAGATATTTATGCTGAGAACTATAACTGGCTGTATTTATCCAAAATAAAATAAAGCTGTAACCAAATTGTTTCTTGCTATCATTTAGGGGAAAAAATAGAAAAATGAAAATTAAATATTGTCCCTTCTGAGTTTTCAAAGAAATGTAATTCAAGAAATTCAAAATTCTGTTCTTTTTTTTGAACATTTAGAGAAGTCTTAACAAGCTGTGCTGTCTCCCAGGCCTTCTCAAGAGCTTCCATTTTGCCCATTCACGCTTCAGGAGCTCTGCATTTGCATTGTCTGCCAAAAACCAAGAGCAATGTGTTAGCAATGCTGGGTCCTGCTGGGGTAGTCCTGCAGGTCTGGGGTACAGGACTTGGGTTTAAGGATTGCTGCTTGATTCCAGGCATGCATGGGAGTCTGGCGGCAAGTAGATAGGGATCAGCTCCCCACCAGAGCGAAGGTTTATAAACTAAACTGTTTACATTAAAAGTTCATAGAGTGGGTTACAGAGGGTGGGGGAATACCTCAACACATCAAATAGCTAAACATTTTGAATGTCCAGACAGGCTTCTCTCTGAAATACTGATTAGCTGCTTCTAGTCCCTGACGCTTAAGGGTCATTTTCATGCCTAATGTTAGCAGGACAGCTTTGCACTCCAGTTTGAATTGGGAAGAAGACCTCTTCCCACCAGGTTAGGCTGTTGTATGTGCATGATTATAGGCTGTGTTGTTTGGGGAATCTGCTCTGTCCTGTAGCCTGCAAGTCATAACTGCTGCTCTGTAATGAAGGCAAACGCCAGAAATGGCACTGAGTATGGTCTGTGTAGAGCTAAATCTGCTGTGATATAGAGAGGAGCTGTAAATGCTGGTGTGGCGTGGCTGTGCAAACTTCAGGGCTGCTGCCATCATCATGGATGCATTACAAGGAAGAAAAACTTTCTCATAGGATGGCTCCAATCAAATGATAAAAAAGAAAGTCATCTCAGATTATGGCAATGTTTCTTTCTCTTTCTCCCATGCTCCCTGTGTCTCCTTCAGTAACGAGGAGATGGTCCTTGCCCGGCAGAGCCCTCCCGGGCTGGCGTGCAGATAAGGCGCAGTTAAAATGAGTTTTCCCTTTTGCGTTGGACGACAAAATGTAGTCTCTGTTGATAGAATTAAATAGCTTCATCCTGCCACAGTGCAGACATTATTACTGCAGCCAGAGGAAACCCAGACGATTTTCTCCCCAATTCTGAAATGGGAGTTGGATGTTCAGGAGGCTTTTTTTCCTGTTGCCCCAGCTGATTTTATAGACACCTAAAATACCCCTCTCCCTGACTGGCAGAGGGTGTGTGTAAGATGACCTCCTGGTATCTGTATTATTTTCTCGATGTGTTTTGGACATGATCCAGTGGAAAGTATTTGTGGTCCAGCAGTCCCAGAGGATGGTGGATCTGACTTTCGCCCTGCCAGGAGCACCAGGAAGACATGAGCAAAGCTGCTGCCTGGCCATGCGAGAGGGGCTGCATAGGGAGCTCCTGCAGTTTAATTAACCCTGAGATGCTGCCACTGCTGCAACACTTCAGTCCTTTGCTTCGTTGTAACAGAGCTATTGGGGAAAAAAGATGAATTCACATGTCCCAAGATAATCATCTGATTTACACAACAGTCAGAAGGATTCATGGGGATTGTTGTGACCTCTCTGCAAAAATGGGGAGAGATTGGGTATGCACCAAAGCAATGACCTGCTCTGCTTTAGCCACTGACTCTGCAGGCGCAGAGTACATGTCCTAATTTTTGTCAGCTCTCCCTAGGACCCTTGAGCCCTCCAAGACCTCAGTGCCTTGCTGCTGCGACCTTTCTAAAGGCTTTTTCCCATTTCTGTTCAAAATCTGTGGACGGCAAGTAGGAGAAGAGCGAGCCAAATCAGCAGTTGCTGACTTCAGGCTTTGTGTTGCTGCCTGGGTGTATTCCTGGGCTATTTCTCAGCTGGGAAACACAGAGGGTTTTCTAGTGAATAGTTTGGGAGACAAATTGCATTAGTGTTCTGGATTAATTTATGTCTAAATTTGCATATGCATATTTTTTGTAGGTCTTAAAAATATGGGGCATATCTTAAAAATCAGCGGTAAAAAGCTGTGGTCCTAAAGGTGAGAAAATCAGGCTGCTTTGTGCACATGCAGGGATATTTTGTTTGGATTTCATGATGTACGTTAAAATGCATGGTAGAAGACAATCCCAATGGAAGCCCAGTGGCGTTGGGGATTTTTTTTTTTTAAACTTTCATATGTTGGCTGTTTATTTTGTCTTCAGCACCTGGTCTCAGTTGGCTCCAAACTGGATAGTAATTTTCATTGAAGTGTTTATAACATGAAGTCTTTTTTTTCTTTTTTAACATGAGACATATGCCTGCAGCTCTGCAGGCCGCTGTCTCGCTGCCAACTTAGCAGGACAGCCAACTGCAACAGGAAACTGATATGGTGCAGTTTTCAGTAATGATTTGTATTCTTTTTCAGCATGCAAATTCAATAGCATTTAGATGATGCTTCTAACATGAAGTATCTCTTTGCTTTAGGCATAAAATGAAAACAGAAGCTGCTTTAGAATTAGGCAACTTTTTAAAAGGTACTTTTATATGTATGTGGCATGGTTAAATCCTTTTTTTCTTCTTTCCATATGAGTCACTTCCTTGCAAAACCTTCAAGTTTTGGCATACTGTAAAATTATGAGTAAATTCTTGCTGTTTTGCAGAGCGCACCCAGCCTGGCAAACCAAAAATGGTGAAGTATTAAATAACTGTCAAATTAAAGAAAAAAATAAAAAAAAAAAAAGAAAGAAAAAAAAAAAGACTTGTAGTAGTCACCACCCATACAACAGAAAACTAATGAGATTTTTTGGGTTTTGTTTTTCTTTTGCACACAGACACAAATGTTAAGGTGTTTGCTGTAGCTTGCAAAATTTTGCTTTGTTATATTTGAATGCCTTCTTGTAAGAGTTTCTAAGTATTCTATTATAATTCTTGTCAATTTGGTATCTGTGTTAAATACCACACTGTGTGCTGGATCTAATGGCACAGACAGCATTGCCTCCGCTGAGGCAAGGAGGAATAACTATCAGCTTTAGATATTTCTAGTTGTTTTCTTCAGCTCAGTGGTGGTGGTAATTCTCTTGTGCTTACCATGAGGTTTTATCAGGGGTGAATTCTGTCCTTTGAATTTTGGGCAGTCAACCTATGTCAGGCCAGCAATCTCTGTGTGTTTTAATGATGATGCAATATGTTGAAATCCTGTATTTCAAGAAGCGGTCAAGCCCAGATGTAAAATGGAGTCATACGGCTCTGCATTATCGCAGTGTTAAACCAAAGAAATTTCTTGAGTAATTGATCATAACCCATCTTTTATCTTGCAAAACCTTTGTTGCGTTGGTCATTTTAACATCTCAACAGCAGAACCAGGAATATAAAAATCATATTGAAAAGAATTTCTAGAATTTAATAAATAGCTCGGGGATTTATGGCTTAAACATACATCACTTGCCCATGCAGTTCACTAGTCAGCATGCCCTAATTTTCCCCTCTTCATCTCAAGCTTGGAGACTCATGGATTTTGGCTCTGGAGGTCTTCTGTTCGATCGTGCATTATAGTCAAGATAATTTGCTTTCACATATATTATATTTTAAGGGTCAGGTTCCACTTCTGTATAACTCAGTGTGAAAACATACAGTGCTCCTCCTGCTTGCAACAGTCCTGAGATCAAGTTTAAGGGATGGATCAAACTATTGTAATGTTGTCTATGGATCAATTCTGACGTAAGGGGATAAGCAGGATTAAATATTTTCATTGATCTGTCAGCCTTCCTAATACAACTTTTTTTTAATATAACAATTTAAATACCTTCCTTAGAACTGTTGTTAGTGCTACTACCATTTTGTTTTCAATAACATCTAAATATTGTCATGTACTACAGAAATTCAAAAGCGCTACCTTATTTAAATGAGTACTTTCTCACAAATCTCTTCATGTGTACTCAAGCCCTTACTATAAACCTAAGAGACAGATCTCTCATGGTCTTGAATTTTAAATCAACATGGAGAAGGTGTTCTCATAGTCCCTTTCTCCCTATTTGTTCTTGTTTAGTTTTAAATTTTATAGTTGAGTAAATGTCACCTCTGGTGGTTAAAGTTCAGGTCAAGTTACATTTTGCTGTGACCCTCCTGCTCTCTTTTGCAGACACTGGGACTGTGGTCTGTCAAGACAGGAAAGTTCACAGATCATAGCCTAAGGATTCCCCCCCCCCCCCCCCTTTTCCTTCTTGGATATCCGTTCGTCAGGCGAGGAGAGTAATGTTTGTAAAATTGGATTGAGGGAGCTCTGTTAATTGAGAGTTTTGTGTAAATAACAGTGGTGTTTGTGCCCTACACAATTTTAGAAAGCATTATGCATCGCTGAGGCTAGTTTAGAACCAGATGTCTGATTCTCTTTTAATTTCCCACTTTATTCATTAAAATAAACATTATTGTGGAAATAGTTGCCTGATGAGAGGTGGCAACAGCCAGTCATAGCCGATTAGACACATTTATTTGATGAAAAACAATACAAATATGTATTTGACTTGCATGGATTTGTGTTAATGTGGGGAATGTGTGGATATAATGTGTGAATGTTCCTGGTTTATTCAAATCTCCTTCTTCAGGCTTTTGTTTCTGGTGCTGTCTGTGCATATTTGTTTTACAGATCTGTGTACACCATGTGTGTTGATGTAGCCCCCAAGACTTTAAAAAAAAATAATAGAGGGAGAGATAGGTAGAATTAGAGTTATAAAACAGTCTTTGGGCAATGCTTGTAGCCACAGAGAAGTGCTGCTGCCTGTTCACCAAGCAGAGCTACCTAGATGACAACTTCTTTCCCAGGCTGTTACCGAATATCAGCGTGTCTGTACGCAGGAGGCTCCCCAGAGGTATGCCACTATCCCAGTGGGAATTCTGCCTTTCTTCTCTTAAAATGTTGAGCAATTGGAGAATATATAGACATGGCAGAGGCACCCTTGTGTTAGCTTAAAGGAGGTTTATTAGAATGGAGGCTACAAAAGAGAAAAACCTAATAAAGTAAAAATTTGGAAGGAGCCGTGCCTCCAGTAGCCTTGCCTAACAGCAGATGAGAATTGGGAGTCAGAGAAAGAGAATCTGGTTCTTCAGTTTCTTCATCATCTTTTCCTCTTCTGCCCCTTTCTTCCATCTTCTCCATATTCTGCTCACATTCCTGCAAATCCTGTGCGCTAAGTGAGGAAGAAATGGCAGAAGAAATAGTAGGGGCTAATTCATTACATCCGTATCTTAATGTTGTTCATGCTGAGGAACTGTAATTCTGGCATTTGTTAACTTTTGAGTGCTTGCCTTCACAAACTCACTGGTGTTCCTTTGATGCTTTCAACGTAATTTCTGAAGTAAGCAAACAACATACTTAGAAGCTGAAACGACATTTTGACTGTAGAGAATTATTTTACTGGCAAGTTCAAATAAGTTGGCTGCACATCGTAGCTGTCTGCTGCTTGCACTGGTGAAGTGATCAGTGCAATAGCAGGTTGTCTTCCAAATGGACCAAATGTTTACCAGCGGGTAAACGTACCACCTAGGCTTTGCAGGTATTTGGCAGCAACAGAGTACTGAGGCTTATGAATAATTGATTCAATTTGAGATTTTCTGCCTATATTCCTTTGGCTTCTTTTGTCTCTTCATGCCACAGCTCTTTTCCCCCGCCATCCATCTTGTATTCCTCCCTGTCCATCTGTTTTTACATCTGCCCCCATTTCCAGCCCACTGCCCCAGTTCTTCCCTCTGCCTCTCCATCACCCACGTGGATCCAGTCTGCCCTTAGCTCCTTGCTACGCTTCCTTTTTTTGTCCACCTCCTCCTAAAGTCTGCCTTTGGTCTCCCCAGGCTCCTACCTGTAGGCTGTGTCGCACCTCTGCTGCATTCGTGTATGTGAAGTATCTTCCTACCCTTCGTTATTCCTAATTTCAGGGCAAGCATTTATGATGGGGAGACTTCAGTGACCAGCTGTTTTATCCCCAGGTGAAAATGCCGTGTTCTTACTCTCCCACTCGTAGATCTCCTCTGTTCCCCAGAACAAGCTACTGTAGGACAGTTCCAGCCACAACTGGTTATCAAATTCATTTTTAAAAAGGAAAAAATAAAAATAAAATTAAACAAAGATGTTACGCTTATTTTTGTATGGCTCCCTAAAACCCCTCTGTTCCTACATTACTCCCCCAAAAGACTTACTTGTACCGATCAGGGATGGAAGTGGAGTACGCTGGGTTTGTTCCCACCACCCTTCTTTAACCCAGGTTTAAAATAGGAACCTTGTCTGTCTGTCTGTCTTTTTATGGCCAACAGAAAGAGGTTTTTCAAGGGCGTGATTCATCTTATTTAGTTGGGTGCCTTGAACCAGCCTTATGAAGTACCTGTCCCTCCATTCCCAAGGGTGAGGTGTGGGAACCATCCTTCACCAACTTGGTTATGTACCTACGGAGCAGGCATACCTGCCTGGCTTGTGACGTGTCTGCAAGGAGCCACAGCGGGATGGTGACGGTCAGTGCCCAAGCTGCTCCTGGAGGCTTTCATCAGTAAAGGTCAGGTTGCAAAGGTTGGATATTGCTTTATTTTTGTTCAGAATTATTCATTTGTGCCTTTCTATTTGCTTCACATTCTGCAACCTCCTTTTTTCCTCAGGAATAGTCTTACATTGTAAGTTCATCTCCTTTCACGGGCACTATCCTTGTTTAAAGGTCTGGGCATTTTACTTTGAGTTCATGGCCCCTAAGTTACGTTCGTGGTGGTTCCTTCTCAGTTCTTGTGTCTTAGACAGCATTCCTCTGTGCAGAAAATACACGTTTATCTGGCATATATTTTGAGAAACAAGAACGTGTATAAGTGATAATATATACTCATTTACAGATGGTTTTATGAAACAAGAAATGACAATCTGTTATTTTTGCTTCCATTTTCCATGCCCATTCACCATCTGCTTCTCTAGCAACGCAGTGTTTCTGGCACGTAGATAGGAACTGGGAGTGCATTGTGCCCTTTATTTTGCAGTCAGTGGGGGTTTCTGCACTTTATAATGCACGTCCCTTCCTTAACTAACTCCCTCGATGGTCCTGGCTTTGAGGTGGTGTCTTGTGTGTTGCCTGTGCGAATAAGTTCTTCCAGTCTCTTACTTGTAGTGGTGGATGAAGCGGTTTGGTTTGTTTTTCCTTGTAGCAGCTGTGATTGTTGGATTTAATATCTATTTGATTCTAGTATATTCGCTATTATCTCTTTCCTGGTTTTGAGGAGATAAACTGGGATGAGTCATAGAGCACTTATTCCCAGAGATAGCTTCAGCAATCGAAAAGGGACCATGAATACTTCAGGCAAAAGTACTAGATATTAGGCATAGATGGTATGAAGGTCACTGGTTTCTGTTATTTTTTCCCCCTCCCTAAGTAGATGAAGTTCTCTTCAAACAGACTGCAGAAATACCAATTAGTGTGCTTCATTCTGAAATGTAATCAAATTTAAAATGTAAAAAATCCCTTTCGGCTACAGTATAATCAGGCCCCTAATTATGAAAGGCATATGTTCCCCTCCATCTTTCTTCCCTCCACCCATGTAGATAATTGTCCTTCTTGAATGATTTCTTCTTTGTAAAAATCTTTGTGACGTTCTACTCCTGGTTTGCTCAAAGCAATGCTGTTATCTGGTGCATTAGGTTTGTGTTGTTGGATTCTCGCAGGATAATATACAATATAGTTACACTGATTACTTGCTGTTTCGTGTGTCATCTGTGTTTTGGAATATCTCAAAGCTTGTCAGTCTTCCACTGAGGATTACATCATTTTGGGGGTCTCAACCATTCTGAAACAAAAGCATACTTCAGTGGTAAAATATGTATGCCCGGACAGCTGGCAGTCTTTCAAGGCTCCAAACTTGACACAGAGTTAATCTCAGAGAAATGTATTTTCTTCTATTCATAGTAACTAAACAATTATTTCCATGCTGGGGTTTTTTGCCTTTTTTTTTTCTTTCTTAATGTAGGGTTTTCTTTACGGCTGGTAATTACTGACATAAAATACATTTCTTTGGTTTTTTCCCAGCTACTGCAGGATTTATTCTGGGGTGGTGATTTTGGTTTCTGCGTGGTCTTTGAATGTTTTGGCAATGGTCATTTCAAATTAATAATTGTTTCTTTAGTGGTAAGCCTGATCTTGTTTGAAACTTGCAAGTCTCTCTGTTATTAGCTTGCCTTTTTTTCAGGGGCAGACCTCTGGGGAGAAAGTCACCTGCACCTGCTAAGCTACCTTGTCCCATATTGAATTATAACAACAAATTGATATCACAGACCATACCACCCCATCACCTAAGCACTATTTATGTTGTAAAGGCTTCATAAGGGTTGAATTGAAACACAACTTGTTGCACTAGGGTGAATTTCATCCCAATATCTGCTATATAAAATGGCTTCAGAGCTGTTACAAGAAGATGCTAGAAAAAACAGCAATGCAAAACTGGACCAAGAATTTGCCATGTGCATACTTAATCTAGATTTTCATGCTATTCCTACTACTTTGTTAGGTTTAAAAGATATATGCTGCATTTAACTTGTTCTGAGGAAAACCTGTCTGCCAGACTACCAACTCACAGCTTTTATTTGGGCGGCCCAATTCTAGGCTTATGCCCTGGTGGGTCCTATTTCGGTACCAGCTTCTGCAGTCGGGCTCACCTGTAGACGGGCAAACCCTGCTTTGGGAGCTGCTACATTCAGAGGCACGGCGTGAATCTCTTTCGCAGACCCACTAGGTAAGGATGTAGCCAAAGTGAAAACACCTGCAGAATATTCTCAGCTCTAGCAGAGTATCTATTTAATTTTCCTAAAATATTATTTCATCAAATATTTTTATCATATCTCCCTAATGTTAAAAATTTGCCTTTCCGTTTGAAAGAGGATTTAGGCATAAAGTTTGAGTAACTAATATGAACTAATAATAACAAATATAAAATGTAAATTAACTAACAATATTTATTTTAATTTGGCATATAGTACTAATAAATAAATTACTATTGTTGGGGATACATGTGTGGATCTATTTCTATATTTGATTCACCAGAAAACTTGTGTGAGTTTCCTCTTGATTTTTTGATAGATTTTTCTTTAATTTGCAAAGATTTCATGTTAAAAGAGTTAGGGGAGTGGGGAATTTATACTTTTGTTTCACATAAGATGCAGACATCCCTGGCGTGACAGATGAGTTCTTTCTGTATGTAGAAAAGCATTTAAATAAGTGGAAAGCAAATGTGAAAAAGTTCTGGGATTTTTTTTAAGACTGGAGCTTTCCAAAAATATCCTTTAAAAAGATTTTCTATCTCCTTTTAATTTATCACAGATTAATGAACTCTATGTTCCTCTTAATTTTAGTAGAATTTAATTTTAATTACTTTTTTTTTCTTGTGTGCAACAACTTTCCAATATAAAGAGATTAGATGGCCTTTATTCATTCTTTTCAAGGCACACCGCTGCCAAAAGAGCAGTTTGTAAGCAATTAAGCAGAATTGTGCAAGCTCTTGTTGCTGTTTAAATCTACAGCAAATCTGATTTCCCATTGGTTTGCATGCAAGTCATGCAGTCAAGTATCTAAGTATGCAGGTCATGCAAATTACAAGTTCATTGAAGAGTCAGTATAGTTATCAATGGCAGCTGTTCGTAGGATCCTTAACACTGAGCTGAAAATTTGTCTTTTGATTTGAATGGTTCTCACCCCTAAAAACATTATAAAGTCTCAAGAGCATTACTATTTTTAACTAAATAGTGGCTATGTCTTTCAGTTTACTTAGGCATCAGACCAAAGATCATTGAAGTCAGTATGAATTCTTCCACTTACATCAGCATGCTCTGGGTCATGCCCTTAATAAACTGTTGTGTTCGCTATCCAAGCCAGCAGAGATTACAGCATAAAAACTGGGAAGGTACAAACCAAAATGGGTTCAACAATAGCCTGAAGTGCTGATTCTGCCTCCAGTCAAGCCAGTGGAAGGTAAACATCCCACAGGAAAAGCTGGACTGTTTGTTGCGTTAAAGTTACCTTTCAGCTAACCTAACTGCGGTAAAAACATTTTTGCCTGAGCACCTTGCCCACACACTGATGTTAGTGATGAGAGATTGGGGTGGGCGATAAAGCGCCATGTAAGATTTTGGAGTGTGAGTGTTTATCATTAAGCGAACACTGGCTTATCTGTGAAGTAAAAAAAGGGGTTTGATCTTTGTTTTGAAGGTCTTCTAATCATGATAGAACAATTATATTTATACTGCAGAAGTTTTGAAAGACGTGGTGAAGACGATAGTAACAATTAAGAAGCCCTATATCAGAAACCCTGAAAATAACAATTAAGAAGCCCTGTATCAGAAACCCTGAAAATATTCTTGGAATAGAAAGTTTGGTAATCTGAAAATTAGGAATTCAGGTATTGTACTGTATGAAAGTTTCATAAGGAGAAAGAAGGAAATATATAATGTTATGCAACATTACTCCATTAGTGTTCAGAGGAAAAAATGGAAGGAAAAAACCAAACCAAAAGACTATATTTAACCCTTTCACATCATTACATTGTAACTGAGTAATCCGGTGGAATTTAAAAAATATTTTTATAAGTAAAAGAAAGGGAAAGGATATACCCTAACATTAAAAATGTTCCAGACAACCAATGAATTTGGGATAAAAAATGTGCAATAGAAAAAAATAAGTACCTGATTTTGAAGCTGGATTTTAAGGCAAGCATCTTCAGCTGTCTCTCTGGAAAGGCTTAGAAAAGCAGAATTTTCTGCATTAAATGACGCTAATTTTTGATGGGTCTGTTCAGGCCCTTACTGAATGTCACAAGAGGAATATTCCTAGAGGTGAAAAACATTGTTAGATAGAAAATTGCAGTCTGAACTGAGGGTTGACACAAATAGTAAAATGGAAAGTCCTTCACTGGTGGATCTGAAAGTGCCAACCCTTTTACTTGCTTTTGTTTGGTAGAAGTATTAACCTTGTGGGAAACATTAATGATAGTAAACCTTTTTGTGTGTGTGATGCAGAATTTTAGCTTTGCAACAAGAAAAAGCACAAGCTACTCAAATGTGATAATGGTATTCATCTTAAAATTTAGTTTTGTTTAGTTTAATTTTTAAAATATAAGCTTTTTTGAATTATCAAAAGGGAACTGAAAGAAATGGATATCATTATGCTAAATTGTTGTCTGCTTTCCAGTTTTGTTCCGTGCTAAATTATTCCCTTGACAAACAGGATAGAAAGTATTTGTACTTCAGACATTTTATGATTAATCAGCCTCTGTGTTTGTGTCTGGGTTAGTAAAAACAGAGCTACTGTTGAAGGGTGGAAATAATCATGCTGGCTTATGCCTGCGGTCAATGCTCCTACCTCTGTTGAGTACATTTTTTCCAACGTGTGTCAAATACCATATAGAAGGTGTAGCAGTGATGGAGGAAATAGCTGCCAAAGGGTTGTTTCGGCAAAGCCTTTCACTTACACTTTATACAGTTCAGGAGCAGAGGTGCCTTGGTATTATTAGTAGTTAGTTGTTCACGTTAGGTGTCTGAGATTCATTTTTGATGGTGGCAAATTCTCAAAAGGTGTTTGTTACTACTGGCCCAGGGATGGGGACTGGTTAGGCTGGTGCTCCTCGCCCCTGAGAATCAGGTCCATGTGATTTTTTTAATTGGCTTTACGGTCCAGCTGATGGAGTGGTTTCTTTGAAGAGCCTCTGAACACGATTCACCAGCTACTTTGAAAAGATTGCTATCGAAGGCCCTTTGGTAAAATTTTCAGTCATCGTGGGCAAAGTGCTCCCTTCCAGTCCCAGCTTTGGTAGAAATTGCTTCTCTGATATTTTGCAGATGCAACCAGAGAGGATCTCGGCTCAGGTTTCTGGCCACTTATCGTAAAGCCACGAGGCCCTCAGGGGCGCACCGTGTATTGCCGAGGACATCTGAAGTTCAGACTTATCTAAGAGAAGAAGCTGAGCCGCGGGGTCCGTGATTTCCCCGGCGTGCCCAGGTTGGGTGGAGAGCGGGGCCAGTGCTGGTGATCAAGGTGGAGAGGTGCACACTGTGAATACTGGCTTTGTTCTTCAACCCTGTTTATCAAAGAGGAAGGTACTTATTAGCACAGAAGTGAGAAGGGAGTGTTGCTGGCCTGAAAGTCATTGTTATCTGGATTTTCGCATGGGAATAGATGGAGAGAAGAAAACGTTCCTCCAAACAAAGCCTTATCCACTAGCTCATTTCATAATTTCCTTCACACAATCAATTTGCATTCTTTACAAGCGGTGTTTCGCTTCTGTTTTTTCTCTACCAAGAGGAAACGGAAGTAAATGGCTCGTTTTCTTGTATGGCTTTGGCATCTTCCACACTTCATAAGAAACAGATTTTCTTCTAAAGATGGTCTTGAATACAAGCGTTTACATGGTTTAGAATGGGAGAGGCAGATTTTTTTGACTGATACCTGAAATTGCGCATGCAGCTTTATAGTGTATGTTCTTACTTATGTGCACAAGTGATAATTTGTTCATATAAAGTCGCTCGCTTTACCCAGGCAAATGCTACACCATGAGCAAGTGCCATTGTATGTAAAGGTCAGCGTAGAAAAACAAAGCAAAAGGTCACCATGAAATAACCATGATGATTTATTCATTATTATAAATAACGTAATAATGTAAAATGCTTGCTCAGTTTTCTTGAATACCTGCAAAAAAGGTATTTCTATATGTAGGACAATTCAGCAGACAAGAGGTTCTTTCTGGCCATTAGTCTAAGGACAAGTAATGAAAAACTGTAACAGTTCCCGGTCACTATAGATCAGCAGAGACTTAGAGTGGTTTACAGCATTGTTTTACAGGTTGTTGGTTTCAGCTTGGATTATTTCCCTCATCTGGTTCACAGCGCAGCTTGTCTATCAGCTCGTACCAGCGTGGCCGAGGGAGCCGGTTTGCAGTGCCGGAGGGTGCTGGGAGGGGTGAGGACTCCTGCCGTCATCCTGGCTGCTGGGCAGCCTGGACAACCATTTGTTTCATGAACTTCAATTCCATGTGATCAGCGCTTTATCAGCCAAATTCATGAATTCCATAGCTTTCACCAGGGCATCCTCCTGCTTTTTCTGTTCAGTCTTTCCCCTGGTTGTTGAACTGTCGGTGAAATAAAATAGCAGGCAACCCTCCTGGAGATAGGAGAAGTCATGTCAGTCCTCCTCCAGCACCCTTCAGCACGTAGCTGGTGCCATCGTGGTCCTGCAGCTTTTGTCTCCCCGTAATAGCAGAAATGCATCTGAACAAACGATCAGTTGTGTTGTTGGATGGGTGCTAAATCCCACTTCCCTTTTCCCTCCCCATCCCCGCAGCACTCGCCAGCATTTGTCTCTAAGGGCACTGGTTATATCTTTATACGCTCTCCTTTATTCGTTTTAATCTAATCTACCTCCCTTACATCATTCTCCTCTCTTCCTGCCAGGAAGTCGTGCCGAGGGGAGCTCCCCTGGTCCCCTGAGAGTAGTCTCGGGGAGATATCTTGTGCTGTTGAAGGCCCCGTTTCACGCTTTGTGGAATGCAGATGGTCTAGACGCAAATTGCATTTTGTCTTTCAACATAAAGCACTGCATTTTTAACACATACCTCCAAGAAATACAGCAAGAGGAGAACCAGTTAGCAATGGTTCCTTAAGGCAGGTATTCCAGTTGTCTTGGAGTTTTATAGTGCCTCAGCATGGCATGTTTATGTGCCCCTCAGGAACAGAGCTTCTAGGATATGGGGTTGCTATAAAGCAATGCCACAGTACTGCCAATGTGCTAGCTTAAGTCTGTGCTGTATTTTTTCATACTTTATTCTTTTTAAGTAGCTGTTGGTTATGGTGCTCCACAACGGACTATTGCTTCAACACAATAGTTAGACTTGCTTTGTTCCTCAGAAAGTTATGTCATATCTAGCCACATTTATTTAGGTGACTACATAGCTTAGCATCTGCAATTTTTTTGATAGATTATTTTTTGCCCAGAAATTGTACCAATCTCTGTCCAGATGAAATGTGAAATTAAGTTTTAAAATTGCAAACAGTTTTTATTTTTAATCAGTTATACAAAGCTTCCTTAAATGTGCTGAAGGCTTTTTAAAAACTGAATTCAAAGGCATTTTGATAAATTTAAATGCAAGTTTTTCCAGTTAATAATAGAACTGACAGATCATACTGTCCTAAAAGCTTCACTTGACTAGACCTCATCCGTTGCTATCTAGTTTTTATCCGT
Source organism: Gymnogyps californianus (assembly GCF_018139145.2). Classification (NCBI taxonomy): domain Eukaryota; kingdom Metazoa; phylum Chordata; class Aves; order Accipitriformes; family Cathartidae; genus Gymnogyps; species Gymnogyps californianus. Next base: position 30,423,982 of record NC_059474.1, on the reverse strand, counting down.
AAATTGGAAATTGGTTCTCTGTATCTAACAACCAAAGATTTTCTCAGCTTTCAGTGAACTAGCCTTTGAATTGAGCGAGATGAATAAACTGACTTAAATAAAATGTTCTCCCTGCACCTGCAGAAGAAGCTGCAGCTGCCAAAAGATGAATACTTCAAAAAACTTGGAGGATTTAGCCAGTGATTTCTGCCAGTTCAGTACTTTGATGTTCTTTGAAAGTTCAGCACCAAATGCACAGTAATGGGGGTTATTATGTAAGTACAGCCCTTTTAAAAAAAACCAACACAATCTCAATTTGGAATCTTAATAAGCAAAGAAATCCAACTTAAATAAAACTGTTGGTGGAGGCAGTTTTTAATACCTGCTTTTTATTCATCCTCTTATCTCTAAAATCATCACGGGCTTTCTGTATGACTCTATCAGTGCAGGTGATGGAGGTCAGCTGCCAGCAGAGAGAGGTATTCGTTTAAAAGAAAAAAAGATAAACCAGGGAGGGAAGCATCATTTCACTAAGTCACTAGGGATAGAGGGTGTTCACCCAACGTTTCTGGAAGAATTTCAGGAAGCAGCTGAGTTACAGTCATATGTAACTCACTGAAAACAATTACTTCAGCAAAGAAGCAGATGTGGCCGATAGCATACCTAACTTAGGAAAGTGGGTATAATTATGAACCTTACTTTCCTGCTGGCACAAACAGTGAAGTGCTGAAGAGAGGAGTATAAAGGCAGGAGGAGGAGATGGCTGTTGAGCCCGGTAAGCCCAGGCAGGAAACCTCTGGGAGGCAGGGGAGGGCAGTGCCTGCGGCCAGGAATTGCAGGAGGCAGCAATGACCCATGCAGGAACTCACACCAATTTTTAACAGCACTGTAGATAAATTTCTGCTCCTCCTGATGGAAGGAGGGTAGCCATCAGAGACCTGGATCATCAGCAATGGACTGGTGGGTGTTCTCACATTGTGAGGGGAGGAGGAGGGAGCTATTCAATACATAGTCCTCTTCACTTTATTATGCTTGAAAATGTGAAAAGATTGTGATAATTTCTAAAAAAATCAAAGATCATGATAATTTCCAGAAAAATCTTACACAGTTAGAAAAGAGGTTACAGAACTTCACTGTGAACAAATGCAAGGCAGCAAGCGTTAGAAAGAGTACATAACTCTCTCTTTGTCCTGTATGCACTGAAAATGACATCTGGTTAGGTTTTTTGCAAGTAAGAGATTAGCTGTATGTTTTAAGCCTGGACAGCGGTTGTCAGATAAATGAATTTAATATTAACATCTTTTTGAGGGTGTTATTTTGCATCAAAAAAAAGTCTAAAACATGAGTTTTTGTATGAAGAATTTTGTTTGGAGTTCTATTATGCCTGTAATTACTGAAATTAAAATGACAGTTTAAATGCTGTCAGTGGAGATGTCATTTCAGGTATAGCTTTTGTGTTCATTTTCTAATGTGAACCCAGGAGACACACACAGTTGCATGGTGCACATACGCACTTTCACGTACCTCCATGAAGATACGTGCCCTGGAAAGTCCACCTATGGCTGGAAGAGATGATTCTGGAAAGGCAGGATCTAACGCTAAATTCCTTTCTTGTGCTCTTGCCCAAGCAGACTTTGCAGGATCATATCACAAACAGTCACGTTGCAGGGAACACATGCTGGTATTTCAGATGGTCAGATGTCACATTTTTAAAGATAGCACCCTTTCGGCAGAAAAAAAACCCCAAATACCAGAACAAAATAAAATAAATTTTAAAAAAAGAGTTATATGAGAGATGTAGATGAAATATATTCTATTAGTAGTGATGATGTGGTAGAAATAGAAATAAAAGTGCCATATTTCGCAGTTGGACACTTCAAAAGATACTCCTCTCCCAGTAATCCTCTGATCTGCTTCATGTCACAGGTCACCTAAACAGTATTTACAAACCTCCTGGCTGGAGCACTCATTCAGGATTTAGGGTGTCACAACTTTTTTTGACATCAAAAGTTCAAGTGCACTGATATTTCTCTGAGAATGTTACATCAGAGTTAATTTTTATGTAGGCTCATGTTTATGAATATGTCTCCTCAAGACCGATGTGAAACTTGCCTGGAGAGCGGGAAAAGTTTTCTCCTGACAGCCATGTGATGAGGTTAGACAGTGTCTGGTAGTGAGCTGGGTGCTCCTTTGAACGTGCTCAAAAAGGTGAGGACCAAAGCAAGAGTCAAAAGGCTTGGCTTAGCCATTGACTGATGTGTCACTGAGAAACTGGTGTGAACTCTGGGTTCCTGCTGCATCTGAATGTAAATATTAATGTTCTCCTCCAAAGTGCTTTGCCACCTTGAAGAGTAAAATGCAATGATAGTAATTGCTGCTATAATTTTGAGTGTGGGCTGGACTTGGATGTAAAGTCTCACTTTTGGCAGCAAATTCATTCTAGGAGGCTAGTGGTTACCCTGTGGTGCTTGGGCAGCGATGGATTGTGCTCTCTCAGGCAGGCATCGTCCTTGGTTCTAGGTGGCCTTTCCAAATCCTCCAAGTCATGAGGGTTTGGGAATTTTGGACTGATCAGGCAGTTATTAGTTGCTTCAATTAGGTGGGTCCTATCTTCTCCTCTTTCCACAGAGTGAGCTTACTTTTTACGCTGTCTTAGTACTCCAAGCAAATGATGGCATAAGCTGACTACTGCAAGTCCCCATGCAGTTTCTTGCAAACCCTTGCAGTAGGAAAGCTGCTCGATGAAGCCCGGGTGTTAGGCATGTTGGCAAGCATTTGAACAGACTTTTTTCATGCTTTTCTTCCTGTTTTGTTTTTACAAGAAAGGAGAACATATTCAAAATATTTCTGCGGCACCAGGGTGAAAGGACCAAGTTCCTAGGGTCATAGCTGAAATAAAACTCCTGAGTATTTTACTCTTGCTGAAGTAGGAATGCCTGGTTGCTTTGTCCATGAATGATTTGAAGGAAGAAGGATATTTTTTCAAATCTGTTTAATTAAGATGCCTCTTCAGTTCTCCCTGTCCTTCATTTCAATAGATTTTCAGAGGCTTTCAAACCAGAATTACACAGGGCTCTATTTCAAGTGCGCTGTAAAGAGCTGATAATATAGCCTCTGTGGCTGGGGCACAGAATCTTCCTTATATAGCTTTTCTGAACAGGATACGCTTGTTCTGCAACAGATCTTGCGTTCTTTATTCCCGATAACCATTCTCAAGTCAGTATAAATGACACTTCCAGTTAACTTTCTTCCTCCCTGATAACAATCTGGTAGTTTATACCACTTTCCAGAAGTGTATATTTCTGTTTAGTTTTTAGGGTGCATTTAGTATTTAGTATGACCAAAGTAGTAATTCTTTCAGTATCTGCCAGCTAGATCGGTTTTGAGAAGAGTCTCTTCAAAGCAATGTCTGTTTAGAACTGACATTTATGTGCAGTTTCTGTTCCACAACAAAGCAGTCAAAGAAACGGAGCATCAGTTCCTGGTTCCTGAGAAAGAGGCCTGAGAAAGTTCTCAGAAAACAGGTATGATTTAGAAAGTCATTTGCAAGAACTCTGTGTTCTGAATAGCTGTCTACTCGGGCATGTTTCAGATCTTATTTTTAAGGCTTTGTTTTTTGAATGAAGCACTCATGGATGTGGAGGCAACAGTGGGTCGTGCTGAAAGGGAAGTGATCGGGATCCAGAGAGGTTACTAGCAAAGCTCTTCAAGGATGGTGCTCAGGACAGTTGTAGGGTCCCATAAATGGCTTTAGCATATTAGGGGTGCACTCATGTAGGTTGCTGGTGACCCAAAGTTCTCAGTACAGGGAAAGGTGGGCTGTCATGCAGAAAGAAACTGGACGACATCAAAGCCTAAGAGAAATGGGGCAGAATTTCATAGGTCAAAATATATATTGAGACTAATAATGAGATTTTCTTGGCTGGAAAGAGTCACTTTGGTATATTACCAAGGAATCACAGACAGGTGATCCTGAACTACAGCCTGTTACTGATGCATGTCAGGGCAGCAAATTACAGCCGGGCAGACGTGGCATTAATGCTGCTGAATTGGGGCTAGGAGATTTCCTCCGGTTCTGTTTGCCCACATGCATGAAAAGTTGACTGTAGCTGAAACAAGTTAAGAAGAGAGCTTGTTGGATGCCAAGGAAGGAGTTGTTGCATGCTAAAGAGGCATATGCATTTTACAGGATGGAGAAGAATGCTTAATAAGAATAGGGAGCGAAGCAGGAGTATCTTAGGTGGGGGCACTAGCTAGTTTGAATTACATAGCAAAGCAAAACAAAGACAAAGAGAGGAGGTGATTACTCTCTGTAAATACACTTGTGAGGCAAAACCCAGGCAAACAGTGGTGTTGACTGCATCTACCAGAGGATAATACTGATTTAAAAACAAATAGCATAAACCTGATCATTAATAATGTAGGAAACCAGTAACAAGGTTCTAACTGTGGAGTAGCACAATTGTATGAAGGTCAGAGGGAGCAGAAATCCCCCTCTTACAGCCTGTTCTCCAAACAGAGCTCAGTAAATAAGTAGGACTGTATAATATGGTGGCCTACAAAAACAAGAAACTAATAACAAGGGACTGAGGATTGTCAAGAAAGAATTTTCCAGTCCTTTTTGTTCCTAAGTTGTAAGTTGGCTAATAGATATCGGAAAGCAAAACGCAGAGTACCTAGGGGTTTAGAAGAGCTATAATATCTCTCCTGCCATCCCTTTCAAGCATTTTAAAGTAGTTTCTGATTTGTTTTCTGTTCTAAAATTGCATTTACCAGTAGAAAAAGGAAAAGATTTTGCCATACTTGTAGGGGAAAATATGTTGCGTTGGATCTGACAGCCCAAGAGAGGTGAGGCTGCTGCAGCTCAATGTCCCCAGGTCCAACCAGTAGCAAGGCTGAGGATGTATTCCCAGCAGCTACATGCACACACAGCATATGTATATGTAAATCCCTTCCTGTGAGTCCTCAGTTTAGGTTCACCACCTGCCATTGTGGCCCTGTGCTCCTCTGGGCTTGTGCAGGTGGGCCTTTGATGGGCTGATAGCTCCAGTGATGGGCCTAGGAGTAGCTGGGCAGGGTATTATTTGGGTTCCTCTTCCTGCCATCATCTCTCTGTGCTCCTTTGTGGGTGCGCAGACGAAGTTTTGTCATGTACCCTAACAGTACCAAACTCAGTTTTTCTGTGGTTCATATGGCGAGCAGCTCTAGGAGAGAGAGGGGTCTTGGTTTGGTGGCTGCACACCGTGGATCCGTGCTTACAGAATGGCAGGACTGCACAGAAATAAAACCTCTAATGGGACAGAGGAGAGCTGGAGAAAGTTAAGACCAAAATATAATATGGGTGACGTGATTCAAAAAGGGGGAACTGTTCAGAACAAAACATAGGAAACATTGAATTTGACTATATTTTCCCAGCAGGCTGGCAAAAAAATAAAAAAGGAGGAATGCAGCATGGAAATTTCTGGATGATGGCAAATATCTTTGTCAGAAGACATTGGAAAAAAAATTAAATGCAGACATTCTCATCTGGGTATGCCTTTATGATATGTAGAAATACTCTGTCCATTTTGAGCTTTTAGGTAAACAGGTTAAAATATTACTTAAAATACAGATATAGAGGTAGATTTACTTTTTTTTCCAGCAAAGCAGATCATTCTCTTATCTCCCATTTTTGCTTATCAAAGCTTTCCATTTAAATCAATGGACACACATGGATATTCCTGGGGGATTTTTCAAATCTTCATTACAAATGCAGTAAAAAACTTTACATTTTTAAGGTAGTCAGAGCAGGATCCACTTTAATATGGGCACATTCCCTACCAGTGCATATAGATTCTCCTGTTTATGTCTTGCTTTCAAACAAAAAGGCAAATTAAGTCTTTTTAGTCTTTATAACATCATTACATATCGGGAATATATAGATTCAACCAATGATTGATAGTGCTTCAGCAATAGCTAGAAGCCCTCGTTATAACGCACTCCAAAAGATGTTGTTCAGAGTGGTTGCAAAGTGAGAGGAACCAAATTAATTAGTCTGCAGAATAGTTGCAAAGTCTGCCAGGCATGCTCTATCCACTTCCATCTTCGTGGCTCTGGCTCCAGCAAGGATGGTGTGGCTCAGCCTGCCTTTAGGAATGGATGCTTGGAGTCTGCCTGACTGCCAAGATCTGTGTAATTGGGACCTCCCCTCTTAATGACTTAACAAATTGAAGACTTAACAAGTATGATGTGGAGTAGACCAAGAGAACAAGCTGGGGCAATAGGAAGGAGTTTCAGCACTCCCTGGTGCCATCCTCTTCTCTTTCCCACCGAAGCAGTAGTTGTGCAGCAATAACTATGCAGTGCATTTATGTTGTGCATGCAGAATAGGCCTGGCACATCCCCAACACACGGGATTCTCCATGGATGGGCTGCACGGCACATGTTGCTGTATAGACTGGTGCGTAGCTGAGATTTTTTACTGAAATATGGGAGCCATGTGTGCACGTGCCTGGATTACGTGCCATGACTGTGCAACATCATCTGGCAGAATCTGCTTGAACCATCCATCCAGAGCGATGATCCTGTGCCACACGAAGTGAGTTTGTTATATGTTGGAGTAAGAAAAGGGAGTGACTCCCTTCCGCACATCAAAGCAATGAGACATGGGAACCCCAAGACTGAAAGATTTAGGAAGTAAAAGTCTTTGGCATTTTTTTCCTCAAACTAATTTTGTCTAGGGTCATAGCTAGGCTTGGCTACACATCTGTCTTTAAACTTCTGTAAGGAAGCATAGCTGTTGTAAATATAAATGTCTTTAAAACTTCCATTTAATGGATAATTCCACAAATCTACAGTATTTTAAAATTGATTCTCAACATATTTAACTTCTGAGGGCACTGAAATAAAGAGACTTTGCAAAGCGGCGTCTAAAATGTAGCTGTTAGAATTGCGAGCAGCTGTGTATGGGAATCGCACAATGCACATAATGTACTGTGACAGCAGGGGAGGTGGTTTTGCACAGAATTGATGCATTTTTTAGCTTTCAAGGTCACTTTAGACACCGCTGTGCAAATCAGCCCTCAAAATTATAAGACAGAAGAAACTAATAAATATTTTTATGAATGGAGAAGTTAATAATAAGAGTGGCTGTAATAACGCTTATGTGAGCAAGAATTAAAGATCATAAAAGCATTTTTACATGAAAGAGATAAAGGTTCTGAATAATCCATAATAGAATTTAAGCCCATTTAAAGCTCAGATTAGGGGCTTTTTTGAACTGAAACAATGCATAGCTTTCAGTGTGGTTAAAGCTTTCATTCAAATGCAGGTATTTCATTTTTTTTTAATTCTATAACCACAGAAAATATTCATCCATTTTCTATCTGCTTTAAAAAAAGACATATTTCAGCTTTATGAAGTAGGTGTTCTCTGCAGAATGGGCGCTGATGAGAACCATGCACAGAACAGGAAGTTCAGAAGACAGGGGATGGCAGTCGAGAGCGGCTCCATCTGCTCTGGAAACGCAGTGCTGTACAGCAGAGGCCAAAACAACTGACAAGACAAAGTCATTATTTATGGGAAGACTCTGAACTGTGGCCGTTTGTCAGGCTGACTCAAGTAGTCTGCTGCTGGACCTGATGAGCTAGCAAGTATCTAACATAGATTTGTGCTCTAATAAATGTCAGATACAGGGGCGTTACTGAAACAAATTGCTAAAATATTAGGAGAAAAGGGGAACGTACATGGAACAGCAGAAGACCCTAATTACTAACTTCACTAATAAAGACTGGAGAGCATCAGAACAGATTCTTTTCAAAAGAAACTTTGGGGGGGGTGGGAGCAGTGTGATGTCCCAGCCCTGAAGCCAATGGCAGAACTCTCATTGACTGATACGGAGCTAGGGTTTCACCTGCCGTGTGCAGTGTTTCAGTGTACTTCTCCATCCATTCGCTTCATGCTACAGGAGCTGGGATGGTTCATGTGTTTGTGAAATAGTTTCCACGTCTGCCTATTTAGTAAAAGTTCCAATCCCCAGGCCAATGAAAACATTCCCTGTTCTTTTCAAAAATGTGCATCAGCAAGGACAAATGATATCTTTTAGACTAATAAAAAATGATTGGGATGACGCTGTGCTTTTTTTATGCTAACTTCTGTTGAAAGCTGGGAGTTAGAACAAAAACAGCTGAAATAAGTATGGATAATCTCATAGCCAAGTCAGGTTGGGTGCATTTTTTTGTCTGTTGTTTGGGGGTGTCTCAAATCTTGTCATCATTCTCAAATATATGAATTATAGCATGGTAGAAGATTACCAGAAGGAAGACTTCTTTCCATAACTGTATAGTATATATGCTATGTACAGTCAACAACTAGAACTTCATGTGCCTTCCTGCTTGATTGCTCCACTACCCGACTTGAATAGCAATGAGTAATTTGATGTTGTCTTCAAAAAGTGTCATGATTCTCCAGTTAGTTATAGGCATTTTCCTATTGCAAAAATATTCTCTAAACGTAGGCACTTCTAAAAAAATAATAAACCCAAACCTCCTAGTAGGAAGCCTGTCTGGATTCATTGCTTGGCTGCGTGACACACAGCAAGAAAGGGAGCCACATGTTCCTGTCTGGAAAGTGATCAGTTACATTATTCTAAGCATTAAAATGTGTCCGTATGTGTGCATCTGTACACACAGAGACACACATACTTCAGATCGTGCTGATAATGACATTTCCAGTCTCAAAAGAAAAATAGATTGTGTACGAAATCCTTTATTTATCAGGCATAGAATTTCATTGTGGTTTACCCCTTCAACTTTAAAAATACTCTCTATTATGATGGCAAGAGCAGTCTTAGAGCGATTAACTGATTCTGTGTATAGCCTCTCATTTAGTCTGTTACTGAATGAAAAAAAGGAGTACAATGATCTACTTTATTCATCATATTTTATCTAGTGTAAGGGCAGGTTATGTATATCTGTAGTTCTGTATAAAATAATATATCTGTTAGAGTCCTATACATTGGTTATTCTAGAGAGCTGAGGGTCTCATGATGAGTTGTAGTCACGCGACACAGTCATTTATCACATGCCTGTGACAGTCTCACCTGCATGCTGGCCATTAATCTGTGACAGTCTCACCTGCATGCTGGCCATTAATCTGTTCTCCAAGAACATCTAACATTACTGTCCCTCGGCAATTTTGCAGTTTCCCTGCATAGAAAGGCAAAAAAAAAACCTGCTACAAAACTTCTCTTTCCGTCCTGTCAAAGGTAGAACTTTCTCCAACAGTGCTCTCAGTGAGGTCTAAAATGAGCAAGGTTCAGTCTAGAACTAGTGATGAAGTTGTGGATGCCTCATCACTGGAGGTGTTCAAGGTCAGGTTGGACGGGGCTTTGAGCAACCTGATCTAGTTGAAGATGTCCCTGCTCACGGCAGGGGGGTTGGACTAGATGATCTTTGAAAGTCCCTTCCAACCCAAACCATTCTATGGTTTTGTGAAGCAGGACATTAATAATGTGGGTGGTTTTGAAGAGCTAGCACTTTAACCCTCAGCAAGGGCAGGGCAACAGTATTTCTGCTGGCCTGGGAAAGGCATCCATCACAGGCACTTCACACTGTAGAGGGCTTTGGCAAAGGTGGTAGGTGGGAAAGGAACGAAGCCATCTTTCAGGCATTGGGATCTGAGGCTATCACCTTGAGTAAGGGACTGTAGATGATGAGAAAGCAGCTGAAATAATACACATGGTCTGCAGCTTGTCCCAGCCTATTTAGAAGGAACCGGAACAAGGCTTTGGGACCTCCCAGAGTTTTGCTGGTGACAGTCATAGTGGTTGTAACAGCACCAAACCTGTGTGGGGCTTTGTCTCTTTGTCAGAAGGCGGCGTAGAGGGACCCTCCTAGGACAGACTGCAGAATGGACCATGATGTCAAGGTACAAGCACAGACCCATGCTGGATCATACCTTCCCTGCATGTTTCCTATCACAATGTTCCTTACTGTCTGCTTAAAAACAGCCCCTCTGGGGGCTCTGAGCATTAGGTCCGATCTGATGGTGAGCCTTCTGCAAATAGCAGAACTGTGCAGCAGTGGCTTTACTCTGTGTTGTGCCACATGTTACTGAACAGTGTTTATGGTCATGAAATTGAGCTGCATTTTTCTGTCTCCATTAGGAATTTATTTTTGTCAGTAACAAAAGGAATTTATTTCATCAGAAAATTTATTTACTTTTCCTCACTGAATTGTGATTTTCGGTGCAGAAGACAAGTCTTGGTTTTGGGAAGGGGACAAGGGTCAGGTATTTTACAAATGAGCAGCCAGTTCCTAAGTTCTGCACTACAAAGGTTATTGTGCATTTTTACTGCATTTGATACTCATTATGCTGTACATGATCTGTTCTTTCCACGAAGAATCCTGCAGATGTAAAGGCTCACACTATGGTTGGTTTAATTAGAAATAAAGTGTCAAGAAATTTGGCAGCTTTTTTATTCTTTGTTCAAATAACAAATGTTAAACACATGGACACCAATTAATTCCTGGAGCACTTTAACTGATTTGAGTGGCATTACAGCAGGGGTCATTTAGCCTATGACATTAATTTCAAATGATTTTTTTTATTAACTTCTCTAAGTAGTGTTGCCGTCTAAAAATCTGTGGTAAAAGAGGAATAGGCTGAGATCTGGGAAAAGCGTCATCAGCCATACTTGCACTTGGCAAGTCATTTGCTAGGCCATTTTCTGAATGTTGTTATTTTGCTATAAGCATTGGAGAAGAGCGAGTATTTTTATTAATCCCTCTCTTTTTGTTTTTGGGAGAGTGACAACTTGGAGATTACTAAAGATCCTCTTCTGCAACTAGAGTTCAGTCATATTCTTGCAAACTGTCAACTGAAGTAGCTTGCTGCTGCGAGTTATTGGCAGTAATGATTGCAGAATTGGGCTCTTAAGTTACAATATTGTCAAAGAAGCTGTTACAAATAGTAATAAGATCATTAAAATGTTTTCATTGGGATTTGCTTTGAGAAATAGCCATTTCACATGCCTTTGCTGCAAATGTTGATTTGTATGTGTGTCCATACTCATTTCCAAGGTGCAAAATTAGCAAATGACTTGCGGAATGAATCAGTAAAACTATTGTGCTCTGTGAAGAAGTGAATAACCAGCTATTTTAACCCCAGCCTAGGCTTCCCCTCTCCTGGGCTTCCTAGCGGATCCTTTTGAGATATATCTGTTCACAAAATAAAGCCACTTTTTATGCTTTTTAGTACTTGCTGACTATTTGCCAAGGATTTCTATGAAGTATCTGTGAATATAGCCTGAGACAACACGACACTGCTTCCCCTGTTTCCTGTGCTGAATGGCCAGCCCCAATGATAAACTGTAACACTACTCAAGGTAGGAAGGGTGAGCTGCCAGAAACTATTTATCACTTCACTGGCTTTGTACCATGTACATCCGTCTGAAGTTAAATTGAGGTTATAAGAGGAGTTTTCTGTTTGCTCCGGCTTTGCCAGCGATAGTATCTTGCATAAAGATGAATACAGAAGTTCAGTGTTTAGCCCTTAGATGTTCCCATGCCATGAAAAGAAGATGGGAGTGATATAAAGTTTGACTCAAACACCTTCAGTTTCTGACAGCTAGTGCTATAATGTTAATCTGCCATTAACTTCGATAAGGTGACTGCCTCTTTCTAATGGCAGATTTCAGGATGATGCTTTATGTACTAATATATAAGGTCAGGTTTCAGCTCAATTTTCCATCCTCTTTGGATATTTTAGGAGTTTTTAAAATATTGATATCTCCTGTCCTTTCATTCTATTTGATGTTGCGGTTATGGATAAAAAAGTGACTTCTCTTTTGTCTGTACAACCTCATTTTAGAGATGGTAGATATTCTAAGCTAAAGGTAAAACATGCGTGATATTATCAGCAAAGCTTTGGGTAATTCTGTGCAGTTCAACTCTTTATAAATCCATGTGAAGTTAATCCTAAATATTTCCTACAGTAGAATGAGAGTTTAACTTTTTGTGATGTTTCTCTCTTATTCAGTGTCAAGTACCATGAGTCCCATGATACATGAGATAACTGTGTTGTAAAATGGAAGCATCATCAAAAAACTCAGCACGCACTCAGCAACCTAGCACTTCTCATTTTAGCACATCCAAAGCAGACGTGCATCTTCATTATCAATGCTGGTTGTGTTTTGATGTTGATGGTTGTGCCAGGTGTTGCTTCACCTGAGAAAAAACTAAATCAAAGAAACAACAGACTTGACTTGTAAAAAGACAGTACTTGAGAGGCGGTCACTGTGATAGCAGGTGGCTGATGATACACAGCATGCTTGTGCATCTTCAAATAATTCACTAATTGTAGTTGTTGCAAAATGTGTCTTTGCTAAGAGATATTCCCGCTGATTGTATCATTGCTTTACAGCTTCCATTTCTACTGACTGCAGTTTGCTAAAGTTTAAGCTGTTATTTTTGAACAGTTGGCTCATGCTGATAGGAATATTGGCTGCCTGTCTCATCAGCTCGAGTGGGACATGGTGCTCAAGTCGACCACCCCGCTGTCTGAAGACAAGGAGCCTGAGAGCAGAGCACAGTGCTCGGGAGCAATTACGTGCTGGGTGACCTCCCAGCCACTCCACACAAAGCATCCCTTTTCCCATGCTTTCTCCAGATCTTGGCAATGGCAGAGAGCTAAATGGATGAGAGGGTGTGGTGGGAGAGGCTGAGTTGGGGATGCAGGGGGGCAAGGAAGGCTTTATTTCTAGACCTTGGGAAGAGTGTGTATGTAAGAAGCCTTTATGAATATTTTGCACATGAGCCCAGAGCTTTAAGTGGGGCATATTTTAAATTAATCAAAGTATATCATTGAAACGAACTTACTTGTATAACCAAAATTCCATCATGCAATCAAAATTCACTTACTTTTGCTTTAAGTTTACGGCAACAGCAAACTTATTTATGTTCATGCTTTTCTGAGCATGTCAAAAATGCTTGGTATATCACTTGAAAAATGTTAGTGCAATAACTATGTTTTCTTTTTATACCAAAATACAAAAACGCATGATAAAAATGCCACGAAGGGAAATAATTGATTGCTAGTCCATACCGTAGAGACTGACTGACTACATAACACCCTTAAGTAATTAAATTGCTTTAACCGCAGATAGCTAGGCCAGATTCCTTTATGTGATTTGCACGCCCCCACCCAGGATTCATCATTTCATTTCACTTGATGTTGACCTTGCTGTAAGCTAAAAACACACAGATACTGTGTCAAACCCAACTCATAGTCTTGGTTTTGCTTTATGAAAGAGAAAAGTTGTTTTTACTCCATTATTTTAATGTTTGTGCTTAAAGAACTTCAAAAAGGTTAGTTACTTTCACTACTTTGATGTGTTTGGGGTTTTCTTTCATAAAGAAATGGTGGTATTAAAGCTACTCAAGTAAAGGGGACGTTTTCTGATAAAAATCCAGTTCTCAGGATTTGCTGCCTGGTTTTACCATGCATTCCCTTTTCCTTTTGAATTTTGCTCTTACAAGGAAGGGTAGCTAAATAAATACAGTAGCACAGAAGCAAATGGAAAACATCTGTGTTCTTATTCAGGAATTTAGTGAGTCAGGTTTTATGAACATCTGAACTCAGCACTTTTACATATTTGTAGAATTTTCTGTAGTTTAAAATTATTATTGTAAAACATATACTTAAAGAGAATACTATAAGAAGTGTTGAGAGTGTGCTTGCGCTTTGGAAATGCCAAAGCTGAACAGGAATGAAAGGAAGGTGTTTTTCTGGTTTTGTTTTCTTTTTGATGGAAACAATTCAGAACCCCAGGCAAATAAGAAGAGCATACTGGACCAAGGTGTGGCTTAACCTGGTGGCTGTGTCTGCTAGGGGCCAGTACAAAGAAATGAAAGACATGCTCTTTTCAGAGTGATCCTTCCCTGATACGCCATCCTGTTCTCCAGCAATCATTGGAGCTGTAAAAGATTTGCTGAGCTAGTGGTGGATCTTGTAATGACAATAGCAGTGTAATGGAGATGGATATTCTGTGATTTATAATTGGCAAGGCTAAAGAATATTTGAAATAGATGGGAGTACAGATTTTTTTACAGGAAATGGGTGAGTACTGTGGCTTAAAGAGAAGGTCACTATAATACAGCAACTTTTCAAACTATGATGTTCTGATAATGACGAGAAGTGATTTTACCTAAAATATTAAGAATGCCTTTCTCCATATTTCCTCAAGTTGGAAACAGCTTCTTATGCTAGTTTGGCCTATTTTTTGTATCAGTGATGTCATTGTGAAAGTTCTCTTGCTGTCTGTCACTCCCTCAGACCATGAGCTCATCTCCTTTGTTTCTACAGCTTTCCCCTTCTCTGCATTCAGAGCCCCTTCAAAACTTTATTCTGTACAAGTCTGGTATTTGAGACATATGTAAGTATCACCGCATTACCAGAGCTGGATGTCATTACTTTCTTAAGTCACCTAATGTTCCCATATTTGTATCTTCCCTTACTGAGAACTACTGCAAACGTTCATTAATTCAGTACCTGTTATGTGATCTTTATTTTGGCAGCCTTAAAGACCTTTACTCCCACTCGTCTTCCTCACTTGCAAATTGCTAAAAGTGGGAATAAATGAATTCATTCATGTACCAAAATGCACCTCTTCATAGAGCTTATTTAAATCCTCTTTCTTGAAAGCTAAGCAGCTCTTTCCCACCAAATGCCCATGTGCATTTTCTTGCAGTCACGGCAGCGATGATGTGATGTCACAAGTACCATTTTGGTAATCGGTAGAAAGGGAAAAAGAGCCTACAGCTTCTGTGTCTTGAGCTAGTAAAGTTTGCAAACTGTGAAAATCCAACGCCTCCAGAGACATTTTTTTGGCTCCAAGTGGTGAACATCCATTGTTCATACATGCTGGTGTCGTGGTTTAACCCCAGCCAGCAGCTAAGCACCATGCAGCTGCTCGCTCACTCCCCCCCCCAGTGGGATGGGGGAGAGAATCGGAAAAAAAAACCTCATGGGTTGAGATAAAGACAGTTTCATAGGACAGAAAGGAAGGAAAAATAATGATAATGATAATAATAATATGACAATAGTAATACTAAAAGAATTAGAATATACAAAGCAAGTGATGCACAATGCATTTGCTCACCACTCACCAACTGATGCCCAGTTAGTTCCCGAGCCGCGATCCACCCCTCCCAGCCAACTCCCCCCAGTTTATATACTGGGCATGATGTCATATGGTATGGAATATCCCTTTGGCCAGTTTGGGTCAGCTGTCCTGGCTGTGTCCCCTCCCAGCTTCTTGTGCCCCTCCAGCCTTCTTGCTGGCTGGCCATGAGAAGCTGAAAAATCCTTGACTTACTTAGTATAAACACTACTTAGCTACAACTAAATACATCAGTGTGTTATCAACATTTTCCTACTAAATCCAAAACACAGCACTATACCAGCTACTAGGAAGAAAGTTAACTCTGTCCTAGCCGAAACCAGGACAGCTGGGCACCAAAAGCTTACAAAATTCAAGTTAGTCATTCCTCCCACCTTTAAAGTGTAGGTTGAAAAAAGTTGAGACTGAAACCAATATGACCTATCAGAAAATATTTTGTGCTAACAAAAATAAAAAATAAGCATATTAAAACATGCAGATATTTCAGTCTGAATTGTTGAAAAACGCAGTGCGGGCAATGAGGTTAACAACTGATAAATATGGCAGAAAGCACCTTCTTCTTGTTTGTTGGCACGTGTTAGGTTTTAGCTGTTCCTCTCCCCTAGAGAGGCATAGTGGCATGGACGGTCTTGTGTAGTTTGAAACATGGAAAATTAGGTATATCCTATCCACTGTGTTGTTTTGAGCACTGGAATACTAACATCTACTGATACAGTGAATGCCAGCACTATTTTCTGTATCTGATTAACTACATGGGGAACAGCACCTGTTCAGTCAGGCCCACCCATAAAAAGGATGCATGTTTTCTGTGATTTTGCTTGTGTGTGCTAATTATTGGCTTTGGCATGCATGTTATTCGTTATTGTTTGGCAAGAATATGAAAAAGGCATTTTGTTCTGAAAATAGCTAAAAGAAAGAGGTGGGAGGAAGAAAAAGTGCTTCTGTAATTGGTCCAGAATGAATCGGGAATCAAGCCCTCTCCGTGTCCCACTTGTGCAATTTCAAATGCTCTGCCCTTCAAGGTCGGTTGAGCCAGGTCAGAGCAATTCAAAGGAGCTGTGTGCTTGTAGTTTGAAAATCCTATTGGTTTCAGCTTTTTCTGTTAGATCTTCAGTTTCTTGGTTTATGCCTCCGCAATGGCCCTGGCAATTTGTATCACCTGGAAAGTCTTGCTTACAACAGGGTTGGCAGCTGTGCTCCAAGTAGCTAGGTTTATTTGTCCATGCAGACTTTATTGTCTATTATGTGCTTTCTGAAACTTCCAGCCTGGTCCCAGTTTAAGATTTAGAATAAATACTGAATAGAATAAATATACTGAAAATGTTTGTTTTCCCTTCAGGATACTTACATTTCCAAAAATATTTCTGTATTGTTTTCACTTCACTACATAGAAAGCTGGGGCACAAAGCCTACCATTAGAAATGGTCTTATGCTACTCTATGCTCTATGTTTACAGATGTAATTAAACTGAAAAGAGAGAGGCTACAGCTTTGCTCACCTACTAGAATGACAACAGCAACAGGTAGTTTCTGATCTTGAGGCTTGACTTCTAGACAGTTTTTTTTAAGTCCCAAAGTACACGCTGTTGATGCTATGTAAGTAGTAAGTAATGATGATGAGCTTTCAAGTAAAGAGCACAATTTCCATTTGTCTTTGGAGCTGTCAGCATGGTATCTGAATGTCTTGACGCTGTTAACCTCTCAGGTGGACGGATATGTCAATCTGGAACAACTGGCAATTTCTTAACAGGAATAAACTGGTGTAGTGATGTAGCTCCATATAGCTATCGAGCATCTGTGTTGTTTTAATCCAGCTGAGAATTTGTTCCGTAATTTTGGTTACCTCTGTGGGTCTGTGTGTGGTCACCATTCTTAAAAAATGCTGCCATCTACCATGAGCTAAAAGACACATTTGGCTCCTTCTTGTCTCAGTTGAAGGGCTCCATTTTTGTTGTTTTTTAAAGAATTAGTGAGATTGAGGATTCTCCCGAGAATTATCTCCTCCTCCTAATGAGAAAACCAAAACTCTTTCCCCCCTACCATGAGAGTTTCTCTAGCAGGAGGAGATGGCTACCTCTGACTTAAAATGAAGGGTTTCAGATATCCCACCTGTGTCGGACACGCATCCTTTTGTTCATTCTGCTCCCTGTTGTTATAGTTATTGGCAAAAAGGAAAGACTAGCTACTTTGTAGGAATTTTCCATCCTTCATGTCCATAATTTTGTGCTTCTACCTTACGTACATATATATGTATGAAAGTCAGTGTCTGTGTTTTTTTCTGTCCATAAGCAAAGCTCTTTATACAACAAGAAAAAAAGTCTGTCTTTATCACAAAATTCCCAAAATAGAGAATGGAAATACACTGGATCCAATTTTGGGCTGTAGCTTTTAAGAAGCAGAGACAAAGGCAAAACATGATGAGGAAAGACTCAGTTGAATTTAAGTGACTTTTGCATCATCTTTCGCCTTCCTAGTTGATGGGCTGCTCTGGAGATGGGAGAGTCTTCTGTCATAAGAGAAACAAGCTTGGGCATGCCTAATTTAATGCAGCACCCAGAAGCTGCTAAAGGGGGCATAAAGTTGTTTAGCATTTCTACGTCAGCTTCTTCTTCTGCCAACACTTTCTATATGCCAACAATTGTGAAGAGGTTCTTTGGACGGCTGTCTTACAGTAATCTGCCACAGTTTTGTACCAGCAAATCTTCCTTGAAAATGTGAGGAATCCTTGTTGGATTCCTTTGTGCCACATTAGCCCTTTGCATGATGCCACTGTGGGGAGGAAGATCTCATCCTCTCCTTCATGCCTTTATTTAAGATGCTGGCCCTATTCAGATAATCAGTAATACCTTTGGATAAATGCATTCATGATTTCTAGATGCAGGACTTTGACTCTACTTTCCAACCTTGCATGTCAAAATTCTGTACAAAGATTGATGGGTGCTTTCATCCCCATCATATACCTGTGGATGTGAAGACAGAGACTGTGACACATTCAGGATAACAAAAACAATGGTCACAAAAGCCTGGGATAGAAACGGTTTCCTGACTCCTGGTCTAATTTCTTGAGCAATGATTGTTCTCTTCCATTCCAGAACCATCTTACACGATCACATCTCCTACTCCATTCTCTTAGTATACGAAGCAAAAGTTTATTATTTGAGTCCTTTAAATGATTTTCCAAGCTGAAGTGGGTCCTCACTGTGTGCAGCCAAACTTGAAACAGGCAGGACAAGCATTCTTGCTGTACCCCATGCTTATCAATGTGTCAGGTTTGACCAAGAACATTCTGTAAAAGTTATTCCTTATTACGACAAATCCCCTAGCTAGATTACAGCATCAACAAATTTTTACCAGATTTTTACTGCCAAGTTCACTGGGAGCACATCTGGAACTATTAGACATCGCTGCATCTGGCATATCATGTTCCTTTTCCATTTAGGGCAGGTTGGTCATCATTGGGAGAAATCCTAGCTGCAATCTGATGTCTTTTCCCACCGATAACATAAAGGAATGTCCTGAGTTCCTTGTTCTCTTCTGTTTGACATAGTTAAGGTCTATCAACTGAATTAAGGAGGCATAGAAGAGAGCTGCGTTTGCATACTGATACATCTGTTAGAGAGTTTATCGGGTAAGGCATTTATATGTATGTATGTATGTGTCCAGAGGGAGAGAGAATTGTGCCCCCACATCCCAGGTCTTGTGCACTACAGGAGGAGTCTGACAGGACCCTGAAACATCCCTCAGTGCATCCACCAACCCTGGGCAGGATCAGTTCTACCGAAGCCCTTCCTACCAGATGTTCTTCTGCCCAGTTCTTAAAAACTGCCCATGAACTCCCCTGAAACTTCAAAAACTCCCCTAGAGAATCAAGCACTTAACTCCCCTTACTGCAAAAGTTTCTCCTAACATCCAGTACCTTAAATCCTCCTGCAACTTAACCCCAGCCTCAGTGGCCATAGAAAAGTCTATTAGGTAAAGGGTGACTAAGAAGAGTATTTGAGAAATGCTCCCCTGTTCCTTTCTGTCTTCTCTGCCCCAGACTGAACAAACCAAGGGCTCTACTAGCGCTGCAATGATTTCGGACGCTTTGCTGTGGGCTTTCTCCAAGTTTTCCATGTGTTTCCTCAAGTGCAGCGGTCACAACGAGGAGTGATACTGCAATGGAGTCATCCCTGCAGAGCAGCGGACTGGCTTATTTCATGTTTCTCCCACGTGGTGCTTCTGTCTGTAATTCCCAGCATGGGGCTTGCTTCTCCTGCAGTGGTACGGCACTGTTTGTAAGTCTGGCCTGTTCCTGCGCTCCCCTTCCTAAAGACAGGCACTATACTTGCCTCCTCCTGGCCTTTTAAAACTTCAGCCGTTGCCTGTGCCTCCTCAAAGAAAGCCTATAATGGGTCTGAGATTAGTTTACTGACTTCTCGAAATTCTCTCAGGTGCAATTCATCTGGCCCAGCTGACAGAAAAACATCTCAACTTACCTAGTCTGGTTTTCCTCTAGTCTATCAGTGATCATTTTAACCATCTGATTATGTTATCTTTCCTAGCGAAGGCTGCAGCAAAAAGGCATCAAACCCATTAACCTTCTCAGTAATAACTGTGGATAGATTTACCTTGCATTTAATAACAGTATCTTTAATTTTTGTTGTCATCTCCTTGCGATTCCTTCCTTCCTTTCCTCTTTCCCTTTTCCCTCCTTCAAGTGTTTTCTTGCCATCCCTCTCAGGGGACATCAAAAGCACCTTTGTGCGTTCTGATTGTGCCCCTGTGTGCCTGTATTTCATCTGTAGTGGTCCGAGTTGAGTTGCACTTCCCATGACTTCTGGTTTCTGAAGTCAGTGAAGACCTCATGATTTAGCCAAGGATCTCCTTCTGTTCTTCTAGGTTTTCTGCTTTGTAGGGGAAATTTATGCTTGTGTCTTGTTTTGTGTCTTTTAGGAAACAGTAACTTTCCTAAGGTCTTTTTACCTTGTAGTTTTGATTTGGGTGTAGTCTTGTATGCAAAGTTGCTTAGCTTTTTCAGTTTGTTTTCTTAAATATAGTTCCTGTTTGTGTTCCTGTTCTTACTCTTCCCTTCCTGAAACAGGTGAACTCGGTCATTTCAAGATTTTTGTTAACGTAATTGCCTTCTACAGCCTCAGTAAGTTCCCTGATGTTCGTAAAAATTAAATCTCAAAAAGCCCTACCTCTAATGACTTTTTTTATCACCTGTATAAAAAAAAAGATCAGCTATACATTTCAGGAATTTACTGGTTGTAGTACAGGAGCTAAAGGTGACTTAGCTAATTAAAAATTGGGAACTTAAACTGAAAAATTATTTTTATATGTCACGCGATCTGTGGAAAACACTACAAAATCTCTTAAGGGCAAGTTTGTTTTGTATTTTTAGTGCAACCTCAAATGCACGTTTGATTACAAGATAGCTTAGCATCCCAACTGCTGGTGGTAAAGGCTGCCGGTGTCTGCACGGAGTGTCACAGGTTTCTGAGTCAAGAAGGGAAAGTACAGGGCAGAGCTTTAGATTGCACAAACCCCTTCCACAAGTTCAGCTACTTAACCTGCCTGGTGGATGAGCCAGCATGAGCAATAGCCAGGTCTACCTGGCGAAGTCCCTTGCATCATAGCCTGTAATGTCTTGCTGTGATACCGTGCGGCTGACATTGGGCAGACAGGGTGTCTGTGCACCTTCTACAAGGGCCTGACATCTCTTGCAGCGAGTCAGCCTGAGATGCAAAAGAATTACAAATGTTTGCCAGGAATGCAGACTTATGGATCTGGGAGTGTTGGCAGATCTGTGCTTTACAGGAAAGCGTACTGATAACCACAGGTAATCAACAACTTGCTAGTAGCAGGGAGCCAGTAGCAGAAGTCTATTGCAATAGGCTATATAAAAAAGCTAAGCATGGAGTATAGAGGATACAAGCTGATACAACATTTTGAATGCTGTATTTTAGGTAAGCTTTCTTTGTGTAGACTTTTCACCATCAAGATGAAAGATTAGAAAATAAGCTGTTCAATTTATAGTTTTGTTTTGCATTAAAAGATTATGCTACATTGCCTTGTTTGCGTGGGAGATAGGTAATAGGGTTATTTTTAATGATGCTGATAAATGGATGGTGAGTGGTGACTGGTTGTTCCTGGGATGCTCTCTCTTTCACTTTTTGTGTTGTCCGTTCTGTAAATCTTTAATGCCTTGCGTATGTTTGCACTATATGTAAGGCTAAGGTGGCAAACATCCACACAAACATGAAGGCCAACTTGCACGTAGGTACAGGCTTTAGACGAGCAGTGGGGTGTGCCAGCAGCGGAAGGTTTGGTCTGTATTGCCCTTGGGTGCAATGTAGTAGCATCTTATGGACAAGCTTGAATTGCCCCAGATTATTTTTCTAGAAAACAGTGGAAATGCAGCCACAAAATCAGCTGGGATCCGGAGGTGGCCTGAGATTGACCTTCCCTGTGTGACCACAGGGCTGAGCTCAGAGAGGTCCTGGAGGCAGCAGCAGGGGTGCAGAGCATGCAGGTAGGGAGCATGATGTGTATGAGCCTATTCCCCTCAAGAGCATGAGCCTGTTCCCCTCAAGAGCTCACCCTGCCCGGACAGACATCTCTGCCTCAATGCCAGCTTACTCAACAATGGTCTTGGATGTCCAGGCTTCTTTCAGTTTTGACAGATCGAAGATCTACAAATCTGTCACTCTGCTTTTGTGTTACATCACGCGTCTTGTCATGTTTGTGCCTTTGCACCTTGTGCTCCTGAAATTGCTAACTCTTTGGAGGTGTGCACTCTGTGGATGGTTTGGTATCAAGTCTTGGATACATGGAGCTGTATTGTTCAGATACAATAATGAAAATATTCCTTCTCCATCCATAAAGAAAAATTTTGCCATTTTTGTTTAAACTTTGTCCCTGCATAGTGAACTACTTCTCTGAACTAGGAGAAAATAAAATAACCATTCCCCACTGTGTCTTTGCTGTGTATGCACTGGGATACTTACTGCCTGGGACAACAGCTTCTTTCCTTTACCACAAAGTAAAAATCAACAGGGAAATTTTTCAGATTGCTCTGGCATACATCTTCCACAGATGAAAAAGAACTGTACGTTTATTTCTTCTTTGCATCGTCCAGACACAGCAGCAATTTTCTGACCACAAAAAGGCTGTATTTTAGAAAGAATGGCACTTCTGCCAGTTGTGTCTGTAAAAGTTTCGAACATCTGAGCACCAGAATAAACTGCAGCTGAGAGTCAATGTTGCATGATAATGCTGGAAATGCTCTTCTGAGTTCAGCGAAAGTGTTTGTTCCTGTTCTGAAAATTCTGAAATGAATTAGCAAAAACTTGCAGTATAAGGGAGAAGAATTTGCATGCATATCTGAAGCTACGATGATGTGCGAGTTGGAAAAAAGGAAAGTTTAATCACTGTATGCTAACCTGAAAAAAACTTACGTCATGGTTACCATGTGGTATTTCATTATGGTGGTCTTTTTTTCTTCTTTTTCTGTGCTTTGAAGAGAAGTTGGGGGAAAACAAGCAAATATGTGACAAGCAGCATATGCAAACTGTAAGGTGGAAGTGGTAAATGAATAAGACCACATTTGGAAGAGACAGATGGTGCTTTTCTTGATCATATGGTAGCACTGGCAGTAGAAATGTTTTGGAGTTAGGGAAGTGGGGAGGCCAGACACGTTTCCTAAATGCAGGATGATTTATTTGTAGAACATGCAGAAATGCAGGGAACAAAAACATTAAACAGCCCTTGGAGACGTGCATGAACATGATACATTTACATGTGGTTTACTCTGAACTCCTGGCCATTCACATGGGATCTTTGATTATGTATTCTTGCTTTGGCTGATGACATCTCCCAGCATCTCTTGTCCCCGTTGCCAGTTTCTCCTTCTCTGGTACCTGTTTAGCTCTTGCTGCGACGCACCTTCTTCCAGACCCCATATCAGCCAAAATTGTCTTATCTCTGCCTATGGTTATTTCTATTCTGGTTGTTTGTAGATTAACCTTCAGTCAGCTAGACATTTATTCTTGATTAATAGGTGCAGCCATAGGCCTGATTTGGCAAAAGCCTGGATATTGGGCTAGTTTATCATAATGCTAGAAGGCATTAAGACGTCCTCCGTCAGGAGGAATGGTGCAGTTCAGGCATATAAAACGGATAAAATCTCATTGTGTGCTCAGGAGGAATTATATATATATGTATATGAAAAGGATGATTTCTAAAAATCAGTTGCTGGAGGTAATAACTTACTGCAACTTTGTGTTTTGTGTTTTTTGTGTTTTTATAATTACTTCAGCAGCAATTCATTACTACTGATAATATATAATCACAAAGATTTTCTGAAGAATAGTGTAGCAAGAGAATAATTAAACCTTTTAATTATCATTTGTTTGATTGTGTTGTGTGGTTTCTAGGAAACTTTTTCTATTTTTTATTGTAGCTTGAACAGTAAATCTTAAATCCTTTTAACTACTGAGTGTCTGAGTATATAAAACAAAATTTTCATAGCAATATATGGAAGATACATGCTGTGCAAAAACCTTTCCAGAATATGGGAAACAAATGCTTAAATATAGTTTAAGAGTTAAAAAAAAAAAAGAGAAAAGAAAAAAGAAAAGACAGTTTGCAAGCAAAACCTTTATGAAAATTTAAGAAGGTACTTTTGAAAATCCACTTGTCATCTTTTTTGTCCTGCAAAGATGATAAAACTAATGGCATTTCACACACTCATGAAAGGAAACAAAGCAGGCCTTTTAGTTGAGAGGGTGAGAAGAATTTTGCTAAAGCTACAGTAGGAAGTGCAGAATCTACAAGCCTGCCAGGCGCAGGAGTTTAAACCAAATCTGTTTGAAAATAGTCTAGTCCTGCTCACAGATATCTTAAATCTTAACAGAAGATTGAATAGTCAGCGGCTTTTGACTTTCACAGCATTAAAAAAATTGTCCCTTGAGATTCACTGTTTTGTTGACTGAGGGCGAATAGATTTGTTTGTACTAAATATGAATCATTGGGAGTTTTGAGAGGAGAATTATGAAGACAAAATGCTTTTGAAAAGTTCCTCGCATTATGAACATTGCAAAAGATCAGATGCTGATTAAATGCTCCTCTACAGGTTGCGATTGTATTCATACAGAAGACCTTTAAAGATTAATTTTGACATCTTTTGCATCATTCTTCCTGGGCACTGCTCTGATATACCCCGGCAGGACCCGCTGAACCATGGAGAGGCACACCACAGTAGCATGAACAATGTTGAAGGGCATGGCTGGCTGAAAGGAACTTCTCAGTCCCCACAAATTCTTTGCATGGGTTGGTACTGTGCTATGAAGTCACACATCTCCTGTCGAGATGTGACGTGTTTGGAAAAGATCGCCTGATGTCAAAGTTTGTGAAGACAGCTCCACACCTGGCTATTAATGCTGTTTAAACTTATGTTTCTTGTACATTTGTAATTATGTTAAACTTTATTTTCAGATGGGCATGAGAGCTGTTGCTATGGTCAGATGTCTTCCAAATCCCTCGTTTAAGTCTAGGCTTGTCCTTAACTAAGAGTTAACTTCAGTTGAGCTTCAGTAATTTTAAATAGTAGGAACCCATCCACCTGCGGATTCCCTGAGGGCTGTGGGGATGCCTGTCCCTGTCCCCGTCCCTAACGCACCCCAGACCTGTCTCATGACTCAGCCCCGCTCTCAAAGCAATTCAGAATCGTGTTGGCTCGTCCTTACTCCTCAATGGTAAAAAAGCGCATTTCCCTCTTTCCTAGATTTCCTGCGGCTGGCAGGCCTTCCCTTCATTTTGCAGCCCCAGCTTGAAGTGATTTTATATTCAGCAGCGAATTGGCAGCCCTGTTGGCTGGACGAAGTCACTGTAATCTTCCTTCCAGTGCCGTGCTGGATGAATGCTGAAAAGTTAATCCGTTTACCTGAACTGGAAATGCTGAGTTTCATTGACCTGCTCCATATTACTTGTAGAGCAATAAGTTAGAAAGTTATGTTTAAATTCTAGAAAGTAAGCTTAAGAGCTGCTGCTGCATGTAGCAGGCTTTATTCAAAGAGAAGTGTGTAATTTTGATCATACTGTGAAACAGTGCAATAGCTGGCCAAGCAGGCGTGGATAGCAGTGATGGTGGTGATCAAGAAGCTTACTCGGATTTACTGCTGAGGCTGTGCCAAGTATAATTTTGGTGAGACGGGTAGGAAGAGAGGATTGCGTGGGGCAATGAAGTATCAACTCTCCTCTCTCTGTTCCAGGAGTGAGGAGTGTTTCAGACAAGCATTTTGCTTTATCAAAGTAAAAATGCCTGGCTGGCTGCAAGGTGCCCTGCTGCCCTCAACTCAGGTACTGGAGTTTCTTTGTGTTGGAGGCTTTTCAGGATATGTTACTTATCAGCTGAAATCATGGAGATTTTAGTTGACTAAGTCATACAGATTCAGACTCTTAGTTTGCAGAGGATTGACCTGAAAGATACCTTGAAATGGATCCTTGGAGCTCTGAAGTTTATTTTTGTTTCTGTGCAGCTGGTGTACATGTGTTTCTTTAAGACCACATGTTAAACGTCTTATGAAACACTAGAAAATGTACTGTACATGTTATGGACTTGCTTAGCAAGTCTTAGTATCTTTATTCCTTCTGAAATGAAAAATTATTATTTTACCTAATTTGTCATAATAGGTTAGCCCATATTTACTTTTTTCTTTTAATGAAAGGCAATTAAGTAACCTCAAAAAAGATTTTTTGTATTTACTAGACTACAATTTGTATCCTTTCAAGGTTTAGAACAATGTGATCGTGTCTTGGTTTGGTTTGGTTTGTTTTTCTGGAAGGCCTGGAAGCAGTAATTGAAATCCTGAATCCACTGAAACTGATGGCAAATTCTTGGGAACCAAATTTCTTGGGACAAAAATTTCTTTCTTTATTCTTGGCCTGTATGATATGTTGCTAATCATCAGACTTGACTGACTGCAGCAAGTTGGAAAAGCATTTGTAGCAAAAACTTTGGTAGCCACTAGACTACAGAAGCAGACTTATGGTGGGTCATGAAGACTGAAATCCTAAAAGGAATTCTAAAAACCAATGAACTGAAGATGTAAACAGTTGTTAGCAAAGACTCCTGGCACAGGCTTAAGCAGTGCAGATGTAACTACCTGGGTATTTCCCAACAGTGCACCCATTACCTTTACTATAATTGCCTTCAACTAAGTTTTGACTGAAGCTCTTGTATGGTGAAATTGGTCCACGCAGCTTCTGCTCTATGAATAAAGGTTTTTTGTGTGTGTGTTTTGAAATGTTTAAGATGAGATTTGCCCTGCTTCTGAAGCTGTTCATTAGCTATTTCTCGTGATAGATTAACCAGTCAGTTTTGATATCTCAGAGATAAGACCTCAGAGATACACAGAGGTCTTTCCCAGAAAAATGTCTTTAAATGCAGAACTGTGTGGGTTGGTAGTGCTAAATTAAGCATTCCATGATCTGCTGCAAGTCTCAGTCTTCTACTATATGACCTTCTGAGCCCTCGAACTAAGCAAACTACTAAGTTTCCTAATGTCCTTAAGAGAAAAAAGATGTATTAACAGTGAACAACTATGAAGGGAAGTCAAGTTCTGTGTTGTGTTTAAGGTGAGCCTCTTTATTTTGCAAGTGCAGTAAAAGTTGTGCCCCCTCCATAATTCAACTCATTTGAACTACTTCTCCGATAATGCTGGTCAAATTCTGCGATTAGCTTATAAATTAAAACGTACATTTCAGTTTCGTGTAGTTAAACGTAAGCCAAATCTTGCAGAAAGGCTGTTTTTGGAGAAATCAGGAATAATTTGGAATAATTCACATCAAGAGTTGTCTTTCACTAATTAAGCAGCTTGATAGCGGTTGCTCTGATATGTTGCATACCAGCTTACCCATCAGTGCTTGAAAGGCTCCCCATAGCATTGTTGGCTTTTGCTTCACTGCTCATTAAGGCACCATTTCTAGGGGAGCTCAGGCAGTCAGAGACTCCTAAAGCCCCAAGACATTGTGAGAAGGGGACTCTCCGTCTTCTCTCTCAGTAAATGCCAATCTTGCACAGCTATGCAATCGACTTCCAGCTGACATACCGGGGGCCAGATTTGCTCATTGATCTCAGCTGTTTTGCACTGCTGCAGAGGTCCCCTGATGGTTTGCTAACTGTAAGCTCTTCTTAGAGAGCTTACAGTGGGGGACGCACACCACCTGCTTTGATACAGTAGTGAATATGCACATAAAAATATATGTATGAGGCTATTACTGCATATCTTCAAGCCATGGAAATACTGTATATGACTTTTCTAATCATGTATAAAATTAGGAATGTTTATGGAATATTAAAAAATGAAAGACTT
This sequence comes from Gymnogyps californianus, assembly GCF_018139145.2. NCBI lineage: Eukaryota > Metazoa > Chordata > Aves > Accipitriformes > Cathartidae > Gymnogyps > Gymnogyps californianus. The sequence goes on along the minus strand of NC_059474.1, from coordinate 30,396,485 downwards.
AAGGATAAAAAAATTGCAGGGATGATGCAGTTATCCTCAATAATAATCAAGGATCATAAACTATAGTAAACCTTAAATTCAGAGTTATACCCACCCGTGAAAGTAATCTGAACATTTAAACAGAAGCAGTGTTAACTCCCTTTGGTAAAGGCATGAAATGAGAATGGGGGGAATAAGGCCTTAAAAATAGGTTTAAATTCACCTGGGATTGCAAATGCTTTAAGTGCAATCAAAAGTGTAGCACAGAATAAGAGTAGGACTGAGTTACAGTTGTTTGTATACTTAACTGTGCAAGCGTTACCTGGTATGTCTGGATTTCTTTCAATTGTAACAGTGTAGTATAGCCTATATATATTTAAAACCTTAAGTATAACTCTGATTTGATTCTACTTCCGCTCTGTTCTCTTTTGCCAAGTTTGTAAAATGTCTATTAACAAATCATGTGAGATCTCAAACGGTGAGTGTGGAGCTTTAGTACGAAGTTAGGGCTGGAAGGAAAGTCATCCCAGTGTCTTTTTGTAATTTGTAAGGGAAGTATAACAGCTGTGTGGCCAAATTTGCAGAAAGAATTGAGGACTCGGAAGCTTCTGCCATTTCTTTGCATCCCAAGACAACCATGTATGAGCCAACTATTGTAATCAAATAGACAAAAAGCATATAGGATACACTAACAGCTTTCCTCGTATTTCATTTTTTTTTCTTTTGTTACTTTTAAATTTCATGGACTTTTTTAATGTTTGAAGAATATATATAGGAAATCTGCATAAACAGAGTAGAATTCGGTTAGTGTAGCTTGCTCACAAAGCTTTCGGAAAGGAGGAGAGTATTTTCAGATTTAGCCTGCAGGTTTATTTTACAAAAGAGATTGAATTTCTAGAAAATCCCTTCCATGAAAACTCTGCAAAAACTGTTCAGTGCAATCAAATAAAATATTTTTGTCTGGGAAGGAAAAAAAAAGAAAAAGAAACAAAAATCCAAACTATTTTACTGGGTGTATTTGACATCCCCTGTGTAAACTGATCTGGTTCTGATCATGGTCATGAAATGTGGGGTCTGATTGCAACAGTTCTTGACCCAGACACAAACAAAGAGTGCTTCTCACTTTAATTTAATTTTGGTCTATGGTTGAAGCACCACCTCCACTAGGGAATATAACTCCCGGTTTGTTACAAACATGCAAAGTAAAACAGCATGACTGCAGAGCGACCAAAGGCATGGACCATGCTGAGTCTTTGACTGCCTTTGCCCTTATCACCTTAAATCTACAATACACAAGGCCAGTAGTTGGTTACTTACTGTCATTCTCAGTCGCACCAAACTGAAAGTATGTACGTGTATAGTGTAGATCTTACAAGATTTTTGGAAATTATAGTCTTATAAAGTGAATTCTTTAAGCTGATTAGACACAAGCATACATAAAAGTTCCCTCATGAAAAAGGAAAAAGCAGCACCTGAAGAGTGAAAACTGTTGTGCATCCATGTCAAGCACCATAAATTGCTAGTGGAATATGATAGTCAGGACCTGCTCCTGCTCCCATCCCGTCCCGTGCGAGGGGTAGTTTTCCCCTTACTTCTCTGAGAGCCAAGTTTGTCCCTAAGGAGAATCCAAGCAGTCATCACGTGTCTTAGCTGCTCCAGACTTGGCCCTTATGCAATGATTAAAGCCAGAAATTGTTGATACCATTTTCCTCCTTTGCCTGTTTCTCATCTTGAGTTTTATATTTGATTCCCCAATACCCCTGTGTCCCAAAGTGTGATCCTCAGACCTGTTTTGTGCACAGGCATTAGCTCATGAAAGTCCAAGCTTATTTTTCCTAGTTTGTATTGGTTTTTATACCCAGAAACTTGAGAATCTGGCAGCTGCCTGAGGCTGGACAAATGTCATTTTTGGCTCTTTTCTGGGCCCCTGAATCATTTTCCTTTTCTAATTTCTCAGTCTTTTCTGGCCACTGGGGCAGCAGGCCCAGACACTTGAGGCTGTTTTCAGCATCTCTGCCTGGGCAGCCTCCCTTGTGCCATGCAGCCCCTCTCATACCTGCAAGCTTTGTCTGCCACGGAGAAGAAATCATTCTGTGATGATTTTAATCTCTCTCCTCTTGCACCGCCTGAATTCAGGCTTGAAATAGAGAGTTGTCCCGTCATCATCCCCCATGGGAGGAGAAGTCTGTTCGTGACCCCGGAGCGGCAGGATCCGAGCTCCGCAGCCAGCCCAAAGGGACAGCCAGGGCAGCAGTGTCCCCTGCTCCGCACCGTGGGCAGTCTGGGCTTTTCCTCCTAGGAGATGCCACGATTCCTCCTCTCCCTCCATCACTTAACTAGTTCAAAAGAGTAAGAAAATGCTCAACATAATCTTACTGCTGCTAGAAACTGTGTGTCTAGAAGGCCAGAGCCGTATTTCTAACTACCTCTGGTAGTTTTGTTTCTCATGCTGGGCTGTCCTTCCTTCCCCACCTCAGTGTTCTCACCTTTCTTTCTCTGCTGCTTTCTTTTGCAGTCTGTAAAAATTCATACGCGTTTAAGCTGATGATTGCCCTGCAGAGTTCACACTGCCTGCATAGTTCAAATGCAGCCGTTTGTGGGGTTTGGCTTTGCTGGTCGTCGCTTTTGCAGTTGGGTAATGAAAAATATAGCCCAAGTGTTCCTCTTGCTCTGCCTTTGGTAAATATATGGCCATTTGAGAAGGTAATCTTGCTATTTGAGTCAAAGTTTATCAAAAGTAAGAGGAAAAAATGTAACAGACTCGGTGAGTGATTTGAGGAAATTGCCATTGGGATTTGCTTGTATCTGGTGGACCCTGAAAACAGCAGGTTTCTATCTGCAGTTGTTTATTCTGTGCTATATGCTCTTACTAAATAGTAATATATTCCTAGGCTGTTGTATCCAAGTGCCTTACAGAAATTGAGATAGCGTAAACAAGGAGCAAAACACATTTCAGGTGTTGGTGTTTTGGCAGTCAGGGTTAGTTTGTAGTCTGAGTTTTCCACGTTGGGGAACACCTAAGGTGGAAACAAGGGCTTTGAATTCCATCCTGCCTGTGAGGAGGTGCTGGCAGCTCTCTGTTTCTCCTGCGGGGCCCCTCTGGCATGGCTTTTACAGCTGTGGGTGGCTGCTCATCCTCCTCGCAGGCTCCCACTGCTCCCGGTGAGGGCTAACCAAGTGATTTCTCAGCAGCTCTTTGCAGAAGAAAACCAGCGTCTTGGAACTGTGTAAGGTAGAGGCAGACTGCTGCATTTTGAGCTGACTGGTGCTCTTTCATTATTTCAGAGACCCTACTCACTCCCACTTCCTAACAGAAGTCTTTCTATTCCAAACCCTCGATAAGTTTTGAATTGCTTTCCAGCAGTAGCTGCTCGTCTACACATTTCCCATCTTCCAGCTTTCTTAAATGTTTGGAGTGAGACCTTGCCATAAAGTGATTATCTTCAAAAAGTTCCTCAAAGCAGAACTACTTATCTTTAGTCTCGCTGAAATCTAAGTTATAGTTATTGAAAACAATTGCAAACCTGTCATGTCACAACAGAGATGCACAACAGTTTTACCTTGGGGTAAGATTCTGTTTCCTGAGTGGTGGTAGGAGATTTTTCCTAGCCCTAGGCTTAAAAATGATCTTTTTTGCTTCTTTTATTGTGAAGCACTTTCAGTCTACTTTTCTTTTTTTTTCTCCCCAGAAGACCATTCACAGTCCAGAGCCAAGTTACCAAGGGAATATCTCCTTTCACATTAATATCAAAAGAGCGAAATGATAGGAATGCTTCCAAGAGCCAGCAAAACTTCTTTTAAACCAAAAAAACCCAAACTTACATGAAGATCCATGTTTTTATACAGCACTGTCCTGTAAGCCTCCTTTATTTCGTACCCTGAGATCCTGGCATTTGGTTGTTTGGACAGGATTGTCCTGCTCTGTAATGGGTTCCAGCTGCTGTCTTGGCACCATTGTTCAGGAGGTGTCGCTTGGTTCCTATCTAGGTCTCTCTTGTGCCAAGACGCCTTGCAGGAGAGCAGACTATCCATTGCGTCTCTTGGCAATGAGGTCTTTCTTTTAGCAATACAAGATTGCGATGATTTACATTAATGGAAAGAAACTGCAGTTTTGAAGGAACCGAGCTCTATTGTGTGAGGTTTCTTCTATGGAAGGAGCAAAATATTACGCAGTGAGCATTCTTTTATTGTTTTTCTGTAAGAAATGAGAAACAAATTATGCCGCTTTGGTTTTTTTCAGCTGTGCTGAGCACAAATGGAACTGGAAGCTGTCTTGCATTCCTGAGAGCTTCAGAGCACAGCTGTCCTCCTCAGAACAAGTCACTGTAGATGCATGCTCACAGTTTTGTGCTGAGAACATCATACTTGCGCGCACACCTCAGTTTGCCATATGTGCCTAACGTAATAGCAAGCAATTAAAACAACGTCCTTATCACAACATTCATGCAGTGATGCATTGCTTTGGAAAGAAATTCCTATGCTATTTCCCAACACATGTCAAAAAGGTAAAAAACATGATTTGAAAGGGAAATAGCTTTGGGTTTGTTTTTTTTTTAGTTTACTCTCTCCTTGCACTGATATTTTAAAGTTAAATGCTGAAATTGGTTGTGGAGGATTGTTTTGTCTTAACAGTATCACAAGGTTTATATTAAGGTAATTTCTAATTTAATTACAGTAAACTCTGCATCTTCTAGTGGGGTATTCTTAAATGTAGAATTAACTATAATAAAACAGTAGGTTTATTTTGTAAAATGGAAGATTTTCTTTTCCCTGTCAGCCAATACAGCATGTGTCAAAGGAAGACCAGCTCAGCGTTTGTGAAAGCTGAGGAGAAACAACATTCACAGTTGTTGTTCCCTTACCTCTATCATTTCTTCATCAACAAAGAGGCGTTTTGGTTTTTTTGAGGTTGGAATTGAGACTCACTGGTCACAGAGGAGAATGGGACTTCATATGGAGAGAGGTGGTTATTCACACATCATGAGAACCCACCAGAAAATGGAAACAGTGCCACGCAGAGTTTGTCACACTCGTGTGCTGGGCCTGCTGGAAGTCTGTGCAATGTCTGTTGCCCTGTGGATTTGGGGAAACCTGAGGTCAGCACAGATCCCGCTTGTTGGTTTAACGTCTAGGCACCATCAGCGAAGATGGCTGCTCAAAGCAAACAGGCAAGCTGGGAACAACTACTGGTGTCTCCTCATATTAGACATGCTGTGGATGCTCACATATGGTAGGGAAGGCTCTTGTCAAGTCCTGTCGTGGTGGGTGTGGGTCGGATGGAGGCGAGTCGCTCCTGCCTGGCCTGACAAGCGTACTCCATCATGCCTCATCGGAGGTGTGGGAAGAGCGGCTCTCCCACTTGCTCAGCAAGATAGTGTCAGTCGGGGGAGGCTTCAGAGACTGACCTCTTTAGCCTCTGTGCAACACATCACATTCAAGCAGTAATTAGCAGTGGGGTGGAACTAATGCGGGCAACGCAGGAACAATGCCGTGGCCCAGCTACTAAAAAAGTGCTACTACCCTTTTAAATTTAATCAGTGTCTGGGGAAAGTTACTGACTTGTCTCTTCCTCCCCTGCCTTTGCTGCTTTGTCCCTTCCACCCCCATTCAAATATTTCTAGGCTGAGTTTCAGCAAAGGCTGCAAATAAGAGCATTTTTCTCTGATGCAGACACAACTGATTATGGGTATACAATGACAGTTAATTATATTTCTGTAGTGGAAGCGAAACATTCTGCTCCATTATCAGCTTTGTTATCAGTCCTTATGATTTTTATGGGATAGTATTTCTGTACTATTAGCAGCACTGCATATGCAATTGAAAACTAGATGCAGTAAATTATGGCCAAACACCAGCAGTCCAAAGGTTAATTTGATTGTACAAGTACAATCCCAGAGTTATGTATGAACATATGCTCTACATACTTATTAATGAGTAAGGTCAGACTGGCATGAGCTGTGTTATATTTCCTGAATATTCTTCAAGAGTTTACATATGATCTTCAGTACAGATAATGCAGAGATCTGTTTTCAGGAAACGCCTATTTAACCATAAAGAAAATAGTAGGATGCAAATTGTTAGCTGTAAGGTTGACTGTTTTTCAGTTAATGGACGGGTTGAGTGGGATCTGAAAGGGTGCCAGTAACTTGTGGTTGGCATCATCCTCGGGGCTGTGTGCATTTGAGAAAGGCACAAAGAAGGAAACCCATGAACTCGAAAGCATTTGCAAGTTGTAGTTAGCTGGGCTGTTGCAAGGGAGTACTTCAGGGAACCTGGTCTGTACATTTTTATTTCAGTGCAACTGGCTACAGCTTGAGAAAAGGCTCTTTCACAGTACCCACCTTTCCAAAATCCTGCTTCTTGGATCATCTCTCTCTCTGTGCCAAAGCATCTGGGCAGCTAACGCACGGTGAAGTGAAGCTCCTTAGTTATATTTCTTTTACTGATTTAGGGCATTTCCCTCTGACAGCTTGCTGTAGGATAACCTTACTGGATGAAAGTGTAACCTTGCTGGGTGAAAGAATCCAGCCTCACATTTCTCTTTGTGTAGTTTCAGACTTTCTTCATCATACCTGATTTACTGTGTTACTATATTATTATAGCTTGGCATACTTAAATCCAGTTTAGCGTTCACACAGTTCATTCAGTCTAGGTGTCTCATTGTGGGTTGAAAATTTGGTGGTTTTATTTAGCATCCATGTTATGGCAGAATCCAGGTACCCTGGCAGTTAATTTTGATGAGCTAACACAGAAACTTATCAAAGTGAAGATAAATGATACTCTTTCTGCCTAGGAGTAATAGCTTGGTGAATTAAAGCTACACAGATTTTACAAGCTGTGGCCCTGCTCCCGCGTTGAGTCCAGATGCCAGGTGGGTGCCCAAGTAGTAAAATTAAACTTGTTTGCTGAGCCAGTTCTCCTTCTTGAAAGTATTTGTCCTTAAGTGCTTGAACTGCGAATGCTTCAGGGGAATATTGGCTTTCAGATACCTGTCCTCCACAAACTTTCTAATATAACCTGAAATACTAAAGAAAAAAATTTAATCAGACTTGTTCTAGAATATATGAGGAATATTTTTTAATAAATCTAGACTTCTCTGTCTTGAGAGAAAAGGGTCGGCTGGTGGTTATCACTAAGACTGGCTTCCTGTGTTTCAGGGGGACACTTGCCCCGTTGTTCCCTCTGTATATTGGGTAGGTTATGGATTGCTATGGGATTTAGTGGAGCCTAAGGCTGACATTTTCACCCAAGCTTTTCTTCATTTTTAACGTTTTGAGATGTTTAACATCAGTGTGTCATGCTTGTAAGAGGGAGAACTTAGGCGTTGCAAATGTTGGCAAACATCGTTTTGAAAACCCCTTGAAAGGGTGTGAATATACTCATTATAAACTGCATCTCCATGTTATCTTTTCTGAGCAGAGAGCACTGGCATCACTTGTGCTTTGTGATACAAGCCTGCTCAGTTGGGTGTGAGAAACGTGGAACGGAGAAAATCGGGTCCCCTCCGTGCCTGAAAGCCAAGGGCAGGTGGTATGTGTGAGCTGTGGGCAGGCGGCTTTCTGCTGGGGCAGGGGAGCGGCTAATTTGATTTGGGAGAGGAGGCAGCAGCTAGAAAGCAAGTGGTTCCATATACTATCTCTGTTGTTATTGCCAGTTCAACTTAATTCAATTCTGATAATGTCGACAGATCTCTCTGTACAACATCTTTTGGCCGTATGGAGCTAGTCTGGCAGCTCCCCCAACCCAAATGGGCGTCTGGCACTATCTATCATCTTGTTCATGAGGCTCAGACAGCGTTTTATCCAGAATCATGTAGGAGCCTCGGTGCATACGCTACCCGAAAGTAGATCTTGCAAGTCTGCAGTGACCCGGCTTGTACCATGGCTCCGTGCTGTTCTTTAGCTGTGTCATCATGGAGAATTTTGGCCCATGCCAGGCCCTTTCCAACATTTGAGGTATATAGACATCACAGAGAACAGCATCACTTACTTCTTCAGTGCAGCTGCTCCTGCTTTTCTGTGTTCATGTTAAGGGGGGAATAAAATACGGCTGTAGAAAAGCACCGTTGAGATTGTCCACTCCCTTGCTCATCTCTGTCAGCAAATAGATCATTTGTCAAGGGAAGAGGAGAGTCTCAGTTCTGCTCTCCTAGCTGACAAGTTCAAATCTAGACAAAAAGATTGAGCAATCTTCTGTGCAAACAAAAGGCTGCATATGATTTAAAGAACAACTTGCCTGTTGGGAGGAATGTTCAAGATTTAAAGAACGACTTGCCTGTTGGGAAGAATGTTGAAACATTTTAGACTGAGACAAGGCTTCAAGTTTTTTACCTGCTTTAAAAGTTTTATATTCTTCTAAAATATCTTTTTTCTGATGCACTCAATATGTACCAAGCTATTTCTAAAAGACATGCTCGGTGTATGTCACCCTATTCTCTTCATATGTGATCCAAAAATGTTCATACTTCTAAATTTGTGAAATCATATTAATTTCCATGACAACCGACTAATGTTGCAAACAAAGGATTAATTGTTGTGTTGTGGGATGAAGCAGAAGGGGAATTTAGATCATGTGACGAAAAAGTGAAGTGCCTATACAAATGCAAACATACTGTAATTGCAAAAGGAATATAGCAAAGGAAGAGCTAAATATGTTTTTCTTTAACTAAATCTTCAAATTCGTCAAGCTTGTTTTAGTGTTAAAAGTCGCTTTCTGGGGGAAGATGTACAAGAATATCAGTTAATTCCTTGTGCAAGGCTGAAGATCTTATCTCACTCACTGGTCAAGCATCCAAACTGCAACTGGCCAAACATCTGCAGGCAGAGAAAGGCAGCTGTCCTTCATGACGCTGGAGAAACCCACACATCTTGTGCTGGGCCTTTAGCAAAAGCCAGCAAGAACGAAAAAAAAGGCAATTCCCTCCAGAAATATCAGCATGCTCCTATTTGTTAACATACAGTGCCTTCTTGTGGGCAAAAGGTCTTACTGCTGGAAGGAACCCTTGGCACGGCTGCTGCTTCCCCTTCCTTCCCTTTTTTAACTCAAGAGAACTCGGGGAAGAAACCCAAGGAATGTAAAACATGTGGGTTTAGATATAGAAATTGCAAACGCATGTGGAGCCATCTAGTTTGTCGTACATCACAACTTTCCATTAATGCAAACCCTCTTTTGAAGTCTGTAGAAATGTGATGAACATAGGGTTTGACTTTCACAGCACTAAGAAACATTTTTCCTGTTTGACTGAATTTTGTTCAAGAAAAAGACGCACTCTCACACAGAAATAGGTGTAGCAATAACTTGTCAGGCATTTTCTCATCACCTTCCCTCTTTGCAAGAAGGTTTTTCTCTTTCTTTCAAATTCAGACACTCAGGCATACATGCACACGGATGCCAGATACTCAGGCGCGTACACATATAGGGCTGGGTGGATGGGACAGTAAATCATCCTTTGTCATTTCTGATTTCCCTTTTCTGCTTAGGGAATTACCCGCCTGTGCGGGGTATCGCACACACCTCTAGGCATCAAGCCCTTTAGCAAGCTGAGGTCCCACCCCTGCAGCACCTGTCCTTCCCCACATGTCCCATCCCTCTGCCTCCACCACTCCTCAGCCCCAAGGATTCTCCAGGCGGGGGTCTCTTCTCCCCGCAGCCAAATGCATGTAAACTTGGGTATTTCAGTTACCTCAATAATGCTATTAAACCCAATGCAAAGTGCCAGATCTGATAAGCAAGCAGGCTGGCTGAAGCTGTAGGTGCACGCCGTGGTGGATGCTGACCGAGGAGCAGGGGGAGGCTCATTTCTAAGTGGAAGGAAGGAACCCCGAATGAGAGGCTATATCTCCACTTTTCATGTAATTGATGCATTCTTTTTGTAACATGTTTATCGTAAATACAATAGCTGGATACTTCCTCTTCGGCAGATTTTGAATGTTTGCGAGACTAAACTGCAAATGTGTTTATTGCTGAGATGAGGCTTACATTTGAAACCGGTTCCTGAATTTGCAGCTTCTTTCGTGCAGCCAGTATCAGTCCAAGTGTGGTGGAGTTGAGACTAGTGAAGGCCTCTTCCTGTCATAAATAAGATTACTTTCATTTCACTTGTGGAGTGTGTTATTCCTCAGAGTAATGAATTTCCTCTGTGCCTTTGAGCACATAAACATGGTTTTCATTAGGTTTCTATTAAAAAAAAAAAAGGCAGAGTAAAATTAATAAGAAGACTATTAACTCCATAAATGCAGATGTGTTTTCACTATATAACCGTGTTGGAAGTAAACAGCTTCTTCGCTGAAGATTGCAAATTACAGAAAATGAAACAGTTCTGCAGACCTGGATTCTGCTATCAGAGAACAAAAGTAGGTGGAAAATCTGACTGTTCACAAACTAGTTTCTTAGGAGGAAAAATAGACTATCAGATTAAATGTAGGCAGACAAATAGCCTTAAGCTTATTTACTTAATACGTAACGTATGTGATAATAGTTTTAAGCCATATATTTAGAATTAGCATTACAGCTAAGAGTTTGAACATTGCTTTTTTTTTTTTGTCCTTTACCAGATATGTCCCTGCAGTTGCAGAATAAGGAATAACGACATTTGCAAATATTTCACTGATAGACCCTGTAACTCATAAAATTTTCATGTATCATTTGTATTTGCAGCTTGAGATCTCTGTCAAGTGGCGAATCCCTACAGCATCACCGCGGTTTTCTTTTTTTCATAGCTATCAGCATTTTAAACAGAAACCCAAAAATCACCATGCATGCGAAGTCAGGCATTTGCAGAAATGCAGACCCTTAAACTGCTGGTGTGTCTTTCCACTCTCCCAGTCAAAAGTACGTCATAAAATGATAGAATTTAGCAGTTAGAATACATGCTCATTACACTCCTGTAATTTAATATTTCATTGAAGAAAACTGAGGTCACTTTCTTGCTACTCAAATCTTACACAGTGGTTTTAACTTTCTCAAAGTGAAGTTGCTAGACTTCAGCAAAAACTCAGTGCCAAAACCTACAGCTTGGCAACTAATTAAATTTCAAAACATTGCTAGCCTGCTGTGTGTAATTTTATATTGTCCTGTAGACTGTTTTAAGCCTTGTTTTCCCAGAAAATAAAAATTCTGGAATTTTTTTTTACATATTTCCCAATTTCTTTCTGCTGAGGCAAATTCAATGTGAACAACAACAAGGCATCACGTAATAGCTGTTAGTCTTGATGCTAATAAAAACATGTGGTCTACCAAGACTTTTTGCTTGAACACAGAAACATAAATGTTCCTTTCGTATATCAAATCACTGTTTTTAAAATAAGTTATCATATTTTTAATTTTTCCCCTCAGTATTTATTTCCTAGTAATTCTGTAAGGAAAACTCTGCCAGTTTTACCTGAGCGCCATTTTTAATCTCATGCTAAACCTTATAATTATTGTTCCTTGTTACCATGCAAGTTTTGCAGTGCTGTTACTGTAACAGTGCAGATGTTTTCTATTTAAAATGGTAAGGATAAAGTTGTTTAAAGAGCCAGTCTCAGTTATGGGTGAACCTTGCTGGTTGAAACCTCTACAACAGAGGAAGAGAAATCTTACAATACCAGCTCCTATTTCCCTTAGCTTTTGGGCAGGAAATTGTTTTTGGATTTTTTTTTTATTTATTTTTGGAGGTGAAGATAGAAAGCCCTGCACATTAAAAATGCTGTACGGTTGTTTAATATTTGCTCAGTAGTGTGCTATTCCCTAATCAAGCCCCTGCAAGCTGTAAATCACGGCCACTATGTCACTGTTTTGATTGGAAGCAAGAGCTGTACCATGGCAAATCTCTAGGGACAGCAAATTTCTGCAGCTGTGGAAAGCTGGAACTATTTGCTGTTATTATTAAAGGAATCTGAGAATTTTTTTTTTAATGTGAAGTTGTAGTGAAATTCATAAGGTGCACAGAGATGTAATATGAAGGTTTTACAGCAAGGGTGGCCTGTAACAATAGTGCTCTGGTAATAGAAACTGAGTTGTTCTAAGTGTCAAAACAGCAAATGTGAAATTATAACCCCTTTCTCACCTCTTCCCTTGTGCATCTTAGGAAAAAATATATGCAAATAATCATAAATTATTTCTAAATGTAAAATACCAGTCAAGCATTTGAGGCTTCAGTAAAATGTCTTCCTGTTGAATGAAAGGATGAGTTTTCCTTCTAGAAACATCCTGCTAATTTTTACCATAATTTTGTTTTCATGAAGGTGTTTTGAGTGTTTTTGGGGCTTTGACTTCTGAACTACAGCCAGTATAAATGGAGCTTAAGGACAGAGATGTTAACTTCTCCAGAAGTACAATGTAAATACTTGAGTTAATTTATGTACTGTTTATCACAGAGGGGTCTAGAGCTAGATGATAACTTTCCATTAGAATATTCTCTTAAAGATACTCTAAGTGCTTCCCCAAGATTAAATTGAACGACTACAGAGGAAATTCATTTTTTACATATGCAAATCCTCCATCCTATATGCACGGGCTTCTTGCAGGATTGATTGTAATATTATTCCCAGATGCCCTAATCATATGTTAGGCCTTGATTAATTAAAGTAATAACGTAGTCACACTGGGATTTTTCTAACAGTAAATCTGGCACACTGGTATATTCAGTTCGAAAGAGGGGGAAAATGGAGGAATTTGAAAGATAGCGTGCTTATTGACATGTGGCTTAAACTAGTGGTTATGAATCAAAATGAAATATGGATGTGGAAAAAATAATTCCTGTTGGACTAAAAGATGGCCCGGTCATATTTTGACATCTGAAATCAGCCTTTGCATTTACTGCAACAGCATCCTTTACAGTAGCATGTCTCAAATTCCTGATGATGTACAACTGGTTATAATATAATACATAATACATGATATATACTATATACTATGTACTATATAATATATAAGGGCTGTTTGGAGAGGGGCTTTGCCCTTTGATTTCATCTTTTCTCTTCACCTTTCAAGAGTAATGGGTAAACATTGAATAAGCAAGCAGAGAAATAAGCTTCATTGGTGTAGTCTTTTTAGTAAGTGAATAGTTACTCAGCATAAATAGAAGTGCTGGGTTTCCGCAGGGCTGATGCTTCTTGCCATTGCTGTTTTGGAAGTCCTATAGCTACAGCCTGCAATCCGCCTGGCTTCATTCAGGGTTATTCTTAGCTCAGCTTTCACGATTATTAAATGAGCCAAATTTACATACCTCTTTATCCAGATACAAATCTATTTTAAAACTGCTGCGGAAAGAAATGCTTTCTAGTAACAAACCCACCTCATTATTCCTAAGCCTTGACAAGAAGCAGTAAAAGGTGGTGGTATGGTTGGTAAATGTGCCTTGAGGGATCACGCATTGAATGTGACTCTCATTTTTTGTTCCCATGTGGCCTTTACACTGTCCCGACTAGTTTGAAGTGCCTTTGAACGAGCACAGATCATACTTTGGGCCTTTTTTTCTTAAACTCTTACAAAAGAGATCTGGCAGAAGGCAAATCAGGTGCATGATAGTTTAAAATGTGCTGTAAAAGCATCAGTTGCGTAGCGCACGCAGTGCCTCCGTGAAGCAGTCTTTTTTTCCACCAGCTATGGAAATTCAGAGACATGTCAATAGACTGGCCCAAGGCCACCCAGTGTGTTAACAGCACAGCTGGGATTAGAGCTCAGGAGCTGGTTTCGTGCAACCCCATAGCTAATCCACTGTTTCACGTGACTCCCTTTGCGTGGAAAGCATGCAGGCGCAAACCCAGATTGCTCTGGCTGTGCACAGAGGGGTCGAGGAATAAATCCACCCTTCCTGGCTATCCATGGTCACAAGCCCTGTTCCACCACCAGATCTGCAGTGTTGGCACACAGCTGATCAGAGCGTGAAGTGTGGGGTCATCTTCACATAGTCCATCTTGGAGCCTTTCCTGCACTGACGTGTATTTTAGTCCAGCGTAGAAACTCCATCTGAGATGTTTTGCAGTGTCGCCGGGTGACTGCAGGTAGGCAGGATTTGCTGCTGCTCTTTGGGCATTCACAGTCTTCTCCAAATACAAGTGAATTTGCACACATTTATGTTTACCACTCCCCATCTTCGTAACAACTGTTAGAGAAACCGATGACCTAAAAATCCCCTCAATGGCTCTGTTTCAGTGAATGTCAATCAGGAAAAGAAGGCTCCCACAACCTTGCTGAGGTGTTACTTAAAAACCAGTTGTTTTTATAGGGTAGCAAAGTGAATGTTGAAGAAAAAAATATCCCAAATCCAGCTTCTGGATGTCCTTGTGTAGCCTCAGCCATCTCTGTGTAGACAGTCATTTTCTCTTACAGTCATTTTTAAAGCCTGGATTGCTTGGTTTTTCTTTACATCCTTCCCTTCCAGTCCTGCATATCACAGTGAAATCTTAGAACAAAGTCAGGTTGGACATGCTGGTGGCTTTCCTAAAACATCTCTACGATGTGAAAGTTAAATCCCAAACTTTGTTTGCCACATAGAAATACAACCTGCTGGTCCTCCTTCATTTTGAACTTGTTGTCGTGCTTTGCCAAATAATGGGTACCTTGCCTCCTTTTTCACTGCAGGATGTTGTGAAATGTTATCAAATGCTACCATTCTAGCAGTGCAGCGTATATTTAATAAGACCTGCATGCTTTTCTGCTATGAAATAATTAAGAGTATTTTGACATTGTTCGCTCATGATCTCATATAGCAGCCCAAATATCAGATCATGTCCAAAATTCTTCAACAAAATATTAGTGACCCAAATCAATGTTGATTATTTCAGTCTTATAAGTCACCCTAAGAATATCTAATAGGAGAAGGCTAATAAAATATGATGTGTTGCAGTACCTAGCCTAGAGCCACTTTTTAATTCAAGCAGACTACCCAGTAATATCATGTGCATATTTTATATTGAATTTATTTGTTCATTTATTTTATATTGAATGTATTTGTTGATTTATTCACCTGCTGTTTGGTGGAAGAGTAAAATATAGTGCCACTTTCTGATAGCACTTTTTCCTCTCTTGTAATGCCCAGCCTTTTGGGGAGTTGTGTATCACTTAGCATGGCTGTCACATCGTCTTCACTGCATGCACATTTTGGAAAACCAAAAAGAAATTCTCATCTGTCCTATGTGGACAGTGAATATATTTCACCTTAAGTATACAGAAATCTTCTGTATGTCCAATTTGTAGCAAAGCTTTTCAGCTATGCAGCAGAGTTGTTTTTCCCTGTGTTTTTATAAATAATACTAATTTCAGTGCCAAAGTTCTCCAGTCGCAAGGATGTTATTTGCAGGACACAGTTTGGACAGAGTCCTGTTTTGGTCTTCTGAGTCAGACTGATTGTCTCCTGTAGCCATTTCATCCTTTACCAAGTGGCATCTGTAAGGCATAACCATACACAGTGGTGTGGTGTTTCCCTCTGTGGCTGAAAACTAAATATCTAAGTATGGCTTCTCTTTGTGGAAGAGTATAACTGTCAGAGTCTCTAATTAAAGGGGAACACAATTACCATTTAGAAGTCTAGGAAGATACTCAGAATCAATTGAAGCTATTTTGGACTTGTTAGACTGTGCAGTTATTTAAATAAATAGGATTCCCCTTTCTTCTTATTTACTGCCCTCTATTGCGAACCTCCTTGAAAATCTAGCCAAGTTTACCCTTGTGGCTTGTATCATATTTGCATCCAATATAATTTTAAAAGTTAGCATTTTCAATGTGAGCAGGGTTTTTTTCTCCTGGTGAATTTGATTGTAGGTACGTTAGTTCTCAAATGTCAGAAACTATCTTTCTGTGAGGTTGGGGTTTTTTGTTTTAGCTTCTCTTTAAACCTGTGTCATTTCCTTTTCATTTTTCCCCATCTCATTCCCAAAGGAATTAGCAACAAACTCCCTTTGAGAAAAAACATGGCTAGGGAAGAAAAGTACTTTTGATGATTAAGGCTCTTCTGTTCAAACAGTTCCTGCCTACACTATGGAATCCATAGATACTGGAGATGTAAAGGAGAGGGTTAGAAGATAACTAAGACCCCTCAGGCTTGATACGTAATCAAAGCAGTATTGTTTGGGAATGACTTAAGGGGAAGCAGAGTGGCTAACATTTTGGCCCTGATCCAGCTACCGCTGGAATTGATGGCAGAGTTCCCACTGACTTCAGGAGAAGCAAGAGCAGATCTTTTGTCTGGTGAGGACAAGCGTATGAAAACACAATGGGAAAGATGACAACCATGCAAATTGGGAAAGACAATTGCCTACAGATTCCTTATTTAAAGGATGTCTCTGCCTGGGTAAGTGAGCTTGACGGGAGAGGCGCGTTTCATCTCCGGTTCCTGGGCAGTGCCCAGCTCAGCCCGTGGCACCTTTTGGTGGAGGCAGGATCCCACTGTACAGATAACCACAATTCAGGAGTACGGCTCTGCATCTTGCCAGCTGAAGTTGTAAGGGCAACTGAAAATTAACTAACAACATAAGCACAGTTGTACTGGGTAAGAACGAAGACCTAGCTAGCCTGACAATCTGTTTTCTGTAGAGGATTAAAGAATAGCAGAACAGGACATATAAAGCACAGTGCATCCCTTGGTACACCATCCCAACTTCCCTAAGTCAATAATTAGAGCTGTTTGGGTATTACCTACATTTCAGAACATTGTGTTTAAAGACCATTAGTGGACCTGTCTGCAAACAGTTGAAGTCTGAACTCCAGGTGTACCAACTCCCATTATATTTATGTTAACAGGTCTGCAAGTTAGTAAAGATGTACTTTAGTAGATGTACTGTAGGGCATCTCTTTCAAGGCCAGCCCCTGAAAAAGGTGCTCTCCACCTCTTTCCTGCTGTCACTGTCATGTGACTGATCGGAGGTGCATCTCTCGGGGCTGGTGGCTAGTTTCCAGGATGTTTGCAGCTCAGGCATTACAAAGCTGGTGCTGGCTCTAGCTTCTGGTTGGGATTAGGCTCCTGGGAAAGGTGCAGTTTCCCTAATGAGCAACCTTTAGGAAAGGCTGAGAAGGAAAATAAATATGCAAGGTACAGAAACCAGGGAAAAAAGGACAGAATAAAAGAGAGATTTGACAACTGTGCTGGGACCTACAAAAGGGGCCACATCTGTTTTGGCACCATCCCAAGCCGTGAACAGGTCTGACATCCACAGAAGAAGCTTTCCCCATGCAAAGATTGGAGAGGTGTTTGGTGGAAAGGCTGCAGCGTAAACTAGCTGCGCTTTCCCTCGCCTTATGGTCATATGGTTCCCATTTATTGGGTGGAATTGAATAGCTGCAGACTTGCCACTCTCAGAGGAAACAGATCGTCTTACTTACTGTAAAAGTCTTGGGGGCTTTTTCCCGTGAATGTAAGAGAAGGATGCTTTGGCCGTGACTTGTGAAAGCTTGCACAGTGCACAGCAGGAACTGCAAGGTGGTTTTGCTTCAGTGCAAGTGTGAATGAAGGGCATGTGTGGACACAAATAACATTCAGCTGCTGGGGCAGTCTTCACTGAGCAGAAGCAGCCCTGGTGCTCTGACATCTACTCCATACCTTTGGAAAAAGCGCGTCAGAAACAGGAAGAAATAAAAGGGGGATGTGGGAAGAATTCATTTGGTTAAGGATCTTGGGCATGAAAATAAGGCTTTTTTCTATCCACCTTCCTCAGGTCCTAGCTGTTGGGAGAAATGAGCCTGGTGCCCACTTGGTGCTGGTGCAGGCAGGGTCAGGGTCCTTTGCTTTTCTTCCCTCGTTCATCGCTCTTCCACTCGCCCCATGTCCAAGTCTGGCAGGTTTTGGTCTTTCTCTTTAAACTTCAGCTGCTGGGTTTGGGCTATTACCCGAGAAGAAAAATAAGTTGCTGTCCCTTGTGGCTGGGGGAGAGAGGCTGAAAACGTGAACCCGAGATGTGCCAAGGCCAATGAAAAGAATTCAAAATTTAAAATTGCTCATGCGTTTTTGAAGCCTTTTTCCTAATTTCTGAATGCTAATTCAGAAATAACTGAATAATTCAGACTAATAAAATTGTGCAGGCAATTCTCCATACCAGCATTAAGCAAAGTAAAGCCCTAACGTTATTTATTTAATTACAGAGAGTTTGGAGGAACGCATAGTTAAGTGAAGGACACCATTTAGCTGTAGTCAACAGCTGCCTGTTTCAGGGGTAAAATGGAAGGCTTAAAAAAAGTGATATCCTTTGTATCTCAGGTAGAAGTAAGTCCTTTCTTCAAGCTTATTTCTCACTGTGCTAAATAATCCAATCATTTTTGTGTTCCTCAGATTAATCAGAACTGTCAGATTTAGTAAATGATTTTTTCTTACTCCATTTTTGACAAAGTTACTCTTTAACCGAGCATTTCTCCAAAGCACACTACTATTTTTTTAATAAATTAGTATCTCATAAGCAAAATCTCTTCAAAATTTTTCTTCATCAGGTGTTAAAAAAGAAATAATAATCAAAGAAAATTCTGCTTGTATTTAGACTTCAGTAGTTTCTATTGACATTGCTCTGCTTCAGAGGTGTAATGCTCTGTAACAGACAAGGGAACTAATGAACCAGTAGCTGCATCAGTCACGCTGGAGAGAAGAGTCAACATGGCTTTTGCAGAATTAACTCTGAAGCATAAGTGCTCAGCGATTAGAGTAAGGAGGGAGCCAGCAATCAACTCTCTATGGTTGAGACCCTCCAGATAATATACTTGCATTTCATCAACAACCCTCACCCAAGGCTGTTACATAAACTAAATGGTCATGGGTCAGTATGGAAAATTCACTTATAGATTACTAACTGGTTACAAATTAAGAAATAAAAAAAAGCCATGAGCAGGGTACCAAAAATAGCCGCAGACATTCAATGTGAGTGTGCCTCAATTTCTCCAGACATGCTGAAGTGTGATATTACTGATTGTCTTTGCCACTTCTCTCCCATTTGGACTGCTGAGCAAAGGGTTTACACTGAGTAGCTACTCAATTACTGTCCCAGGGGTGAATGAAACATGAGCGAGGAAGATAATATTAGGAAATTGCACCACTGCTCTCAGATTTCTATGGCTGTATTTTGACAGCTGAGTTAACTTGAGTTATCTGTGCTCAAGTGAACTTCCCCCAGCATAGCACAGCTTACTTGAGAACGGCCATCCTGCAAAATTATACTGGAGCTGCACAAATGAATTAGGGGATCAAAAATGTGACTGTAGAGCAGCACAGAGAGATTAAGCTGGGCAAACTAAATATTTTGCCTCTTCATTATAGCTTGAGGCAAATCACACAAGTTAAAAGCACCATCACTTTTGAAGTAATGTTTTTCTTTATGGATGGAAGTCTGGTTAGGGCTGAAATTTTAGTTTTGGCTCAAATGAATTCTACACTGAAGATACGTGCTTTGATTAGCGCTTTACAGAAAAGTATCTTTTTGAAAAACTTATTTCATCCCCCTTCTAAAGGATGTCCAAGCAGCTCTGGGACAAATGGCTTCTGGGACTTAATATTTTGCCTCTGATTCATTCTGCTGAAGAACCGCTTTTGGAAAGAAAACTCACATCCCACATTCTCTGTTTACATATATCTCATTTTGCCCTGGAAAGAGAAAGGAAATGTGTATCTGGCAGACAAAATTATACTGGAAAATTAGCAGGATACTTGAGAGTGACATTAAAATTGCTTTCCTCAGCCAGAGCCTACCAGCACCTGGGTGCAGTCAAGGTAGGAGTTTCTCTAGTTTTAAAGCATTATGGAGACCCCAGGAGCATGTGTTCGACACACAGCAATGGAAATGTAAAGCCATGAACTTAGTGGAAGTTCAATTTCTTGTTTTTGTTGTATAGTTACTTCAACAAAAACAAAAAAAAAGTAATATCTTCATTCTGATAAAGCCTTGAATTTCCAAATGAGACTTTCAGGAGGGAATCTTTATCTGTGTGTTCTCCAGCATTGGCAAAGCTGCTTGTTTCTTATGTCTAGAAAAAAGGCTTTTTTCTGGGGAGAAGTCCCAACTGCAGCCAGCCTAATTTGTTCTTGGCGCATCCTACGATTTGCATTGCTGTGGGGGTCAGAAATGTAATAATTCACAAATGTATCTGCTGAGCTGGGCTCAATTAGTCAGTCTTCTTTTTTTTTCACTTTTCCAGTTGCCTTTTGGGAAGGGTAGAGCCTTCCCTGAGCAGAGCAGAGGGTCTTGGAGCGTGTTGTGGCACTACGCCTAGCAATGCCGCTGGGAAGAGCAGAGACAGCACAATGTTGTCTCTGCGTTCTGCGGGGATGGAAGTGGGGCTTGGCAGGAGAAGTCGCTCATCTCCTCTGGACCCTTGGATGGTGTAGGCAGAAATTGCACTCCCCTTGCTGACATTTAAAACACTTTCTTCCATTTTTTACAAGATCTGCAGGAAATAAACCCTTCTCATTCAAGGCTGGGGCTTCATGCCCCCATGTGCTATATATCGGAGTTCACTTCTCTGCCCATGTTTCCTCTTTGCTAGACCCTGGCAGAAGGCAGCCACAGGAATATAAATTCCTCCTGTCCAAGGAAGGTCGCATCCATGCCCAGCACTTGGCAGGGCAGCTGGGCACCAGTCCTCCCCCGGGGACAGGAAGCAGAGGAACCATCAGCCTGCAGCCGGGCTGCAGCACAGGCACGAGAACTGCATCTTCTCAGAGGGCTTCTGTGAATTTACTGTGAGGTCTGAGGCAGGTTACGTCATTGCTACCTGCCTCGGTTTACCTGGGCTGTGTACAAACAGTAGAAATAACCTCAGGTGGGAGCTAGATGCAGTGATTCAGGCTTCAGAGAGTTCTGGGATCTCCAAGCTGCTCCTAAGTGTTTCAGGTGCCGTTATTCACAAGCTACAGCTGTGTGCTTTAAAAACACTTAAGACTTGGCCATATCAAAATGGATGTTGACCAGACACAGTAAAATATATACCTACCTAATCTCAAACCTGCATTTAAGCTTCCCAGCTACTTCTAGGTGTTAGAGCAAAGATAAGCAAGAGAACTGCTGAAAATATTTAAAATGGCAAGGAATTTCTCTTCTCTTTTTTCCCAGAAGCCGCTGAACTATTTTTACTTCTTCCTTCTAAGCACATCCACTTTTTGAGGAGAAATTGGATACAGAAGATGCTGTTTTGACACAATTATGAGAAACTGAAGAAGGACTTTTGCATGTAACCAGCAACCTTCAACTAGAGCTGTCACTGGCGGCTCCAGCCATAATGGAATGTCACATTTCATGCATCTAAAGGTTCATTACATGGCAAAACTTCTTAACATCCAGACCCTAGCATCATGGAAAGCGCGATGCGCTGACTTGCACTAGGACCTGATATGGGAAACGTGGTTACAGGGTAGCTCAGATGCACAAAGAGAGTCTTACTAAAGGCAGTAGGATTGAGTTATGCCTTCTCTACTTCTTTCTGTGTTGTGAGTTGGGGTCTTAGGCTGTTTGGGCTTTTTAGTAAACAATGTGCAGTTGTGGAAGCGTTAAAGGAAATTCCCTTTAAGATATTTCACTGCTATTACACTGATAGTGGGGAAAGTCCACAAAATGCCAACATTTCTTCTTTGCTGCCATTAATGGCACAGCCTTTAAAATCTTAAGCCATTGATATATTATATATTAAGAAATACCAGCTTTTATAACATTAGGTGAAACTTCTTTGTTCAGTAGTAATTCAGTTTCTCAGTATTATTTATCTGTATGCATGCGCTTGCAGACGTTAGAATAGTAAGAAATCAAAGTTCAGCAGTTATGATATGAAACCTCTTTGGTATATGTATATATATATAGAATCACAGAATCATAGACTCATTTAGGTTGGAAAAGACTCTTAAGATCATCGAGTCCAACCATAAACCTAACACTACCAAGTCCACCACTAAACCATGTCCCTAAGCACCATCTCTACACGTATTTAAATACCTCCAGGGATGGTGACTCAACCACATTGGGCAGCCTGTTCCAATGCTTGACAACCCTTTCAGTGAAGAAATTTTTCCTAATACCCAATCTAAACCTCCCAGCACAATTTGAGGCTGTGTCCTCTTGTCCTATTGCTTGTTACTTGGGAGAAGAGACTGACCCCCACCTCACTACAACCTCCTTTCAGGTAGTTGTAGAGAGCGATAAGGTCTCCCCTGAGCCTCCTCTTCTCCAGGCTAAACAACCCCAGTTCCCTCAGCTGCTCCTCATAAGACTTGTTCTCTAGACCCTTCACCAGCTTTGTTGCCCTTCTTTGGACACGCTCCAGCACCTCAATGTCTTTCTTTGGGGCCCAAAACTGAACACAGTATTTGAGGTGCAGCCTCACCAGTGCCAAGTACAGGGGGACAGTCACTTCCCTAGTCCTACTGCTCGCACTATTTCTGATACAAGCCAGGATGCTATTGGCATTCTTGGCCACCTGGGCACACTGCTGGCTCATATTCAGCTGGCTGTCGACCAACACCCCCAGGTCCTTTTCTGCCAGGCAGCTTTCCCCAAGCCTGTAGCGTTGCATGGGGTTGTTGTGACCCAGGTGCAGGACCCAGCACTTAGCCTTGTGGAACCTCATACAATTGGCCTCGGCCCATCGATCCAGCCTGTCCAGATCCCTCTGTAGAGCCTTCCTTCCCTCAAGCAGATCAACACTCTCGCCCAACTTGGTGTCATCTGCAAACTTACTGAGGGTGCACTCGATCCCCTTGTCCAGATCATTGATAAAGATATTAAACAGAACTGGAAAGATATTAAACAGAACTGGAGTATACATACATAAAAAGTGCTAGGCAAGTAGAAATACTGTTTCAGGGTGTATGTTAACAGCTATTGAAAATATATGGCCACAGGGTTGGAAAATATTCTTTATTCAGAGTTCTGATAATTGTTTCCACCTAATGAGATGCTTTAGACCAGCAGCTGGAGAGCCCTAAATATTGTGTGCCAACCAAGAATTACTTACTGTGTCAATTAAACTTCAGCAAAGGGATAAACTTTGACGTATATCTCAGGGGCAGAGCCAATAGAGTAGAGGTTAGAGAACTGGGATTTAACAGAGAAATGACAATCATTCAAAACAATATAGGTGAAGGCATAAAATACGATTGGTAGGCACATTGTCTTGTAGTAGTAATAAACACCAGCTAGCTGTAAACAGTCTGGGAAAACAGTGAATGTAGAATATTTGAGTCATCAATTTTAATGCAATAGAGCATTCATGTTATAGATTATATTAGGCTTTTTATTTATTTGGAATGTTTTGCATGTTATCATTCATTTTGTTTCTTTATTGAGTTTTGCAAATATACAGTGATAAGAAAACAACAATAAGTAAATAAGTAGAAATTCAGACAATACTGTATAATTGAAATAACTGTAAAGGAAATTAAGAACGAGCTTAGGCAAGAAAATGGATGGGGGAAGGGAATACATACAGCAGAATTGCTAAATTTGTATTTCCTATAGATTTGTGTGTCAAGAGTACTAAAAATCTCCTCCCCGCTCCTTGCACTTTTGGAGTTCAAATCTAGTAATGTGATGGGAAGCATTCTCATGTTATTATCTAAGAGTTATTTTTATTGAGGTAGAAGCTGTGAATTCGGTATAACAGCGTAGGGAACAATAGCTGATACATCAAAAATGCAGACATACAGCGCACAGCAAAAGTAGCAAAGCTCAGTTCAAAATTCATAGCTATTTTCATTTCCCATTTATTTAGGCATCTTGGCAGACACAACACAACCTTCTGAAATTGTTTCTGGTTAGTTCAGCACATCTCTGTCTTAAATCTTCTCCTGGAGCTCAAGTCACACTGCCTGCAAAAGCTCTGTGAAGGAGAGCTAATCAACTGTGAGCTCCCCTGTGGATGTGACCTCTGTCAACAAGCTGTTTATGATTCCCAGAATGGATTTAAATGGATACCAGTTCTTCCTCCGCTGTGAGAAGCTGTTGACATGGTTGCAGTTGATTAAAAAAAAAATCCCTGTATCTTATAAGAGAGTAAATGAATCATTGCTTTATTTAGGGAGCCTTCAGATCAACACCTCGCTCTTTGAACAAAAGCAAAAGACAACATAACCACCTCCGGGACGTGCTGGTGATACCCACCCAGACCAGAGTTTCTGATAGATTTTCTGCAGCTAGGACAGACAGACATCTGGAAGGATTTCTCTCTTTCTTTTAACATAAAGAGCAATAAGATAAATGTATACTGCTTTTTTTCACCAAGTAAGGCGGGGAATGGATGAAGCGGGGGAAGGCTGGGGAGTTCTTGCTGCATTTCTGAACAGGCTGTCTTTCCCAAGACAGCAGAGGTCACTGTGCTCATTAGGAAGAAGTGAGGAAGTCGGGAGGCACTCGGGATATTTCAGTCCTCAGTTGACAAAATCAGTGTCTTTCTTCCTCCAGAAAGGAACTGCTAATTCAGATTAGTTTTCCTGTAGTAAAAAACCAGTGTCTTTTGGCCAGTAATAAATACAAAATCTGCATTCATGAAGAATCCTCTGAATTCTCACTGCTGTTAATCTGAAGAAGTTATTAAAAGGGATTTGGGGTTGGAGACCCTGCAAATTAATTTCTGTGGCTTGGAGGACAGGAAGATGTGCAGTGACAGACCCTGTTTGAGCAGGTTTCAGTCTTCTCCCTAGAATACCAGAAAGCTTTTTAATATCAATTGTCATTTGCAAGAACAGCCCAAGAGGGTTTATTATTGTGTATGTTTCTCACTAGAGAGCTGCAATTTTGAGCATGACAAATTTGACGGTATGCCCTGAGGTGTCAGGGAAGATGTGTTGGTGCCCGTGTAGCCCTCATGCAGCATCTTTCAAATGACCCTGGTTAGAGTCGAGGGCGGCGTAACACAGAAGAGAGGAAAGACTGGGGAACAAATAGAAATTGCAATAAGCTTTTTTCCCAGTCAAGCACTTTCTGTTCAGCCTTCAGTACGGTCAGTGCTGTATTACCTGCCATGCACATTTTAAGTTTCTATCCTTTCTTATCATTGTAAAATCAAATCTAGGTTCATTCTGACAACTGACATTAAAATTTAACTTTTTCCTACCTTATAGGAAAAAAATAACAAGCTGTCGCTTGCTTGGTTGTCCGGCTGCTAATTTTCTGTCCAAAAACAGCAGGCTGAGGATGGAACAGGAGAGGGCAGTACAGGAGTGTCTGAGCACCCAGTCAGCAAAATAGGTGAACAGGGATACAGGCATTTAGCAAGCATGTTTTGTTTCCATTGGTGACAAGACAGAAGCTCTTAAAACTCCATTTGCTTTCTTCAAGTAAATGTTTTTGTTTCATAGACACACTGTAAATTAAATTCAGAATTGTTTAGTGGCTAAAACTAGAGAATTTATGTTGACATGTTGGTTTTATTTATTGCGATAAAGAGAGGACCATTTCTTGCGGGGACTGAAAAAAGCAAGGCAGCAACTTTTGTTTCAGCTAAGGATGATCCGAGATACTAGCCACATGTATTCAGGTATCTTTCCTGAGCTGCAGTGCAGTCAGTGTTTCATGGGATTGCATCCCTGCATCCAGCTGCGTGTGTTGGGATTTGTGGTGTGGCTGAGCAGGGGGAATGCGCCAAGGCACCGCTTAATCCAAAGGCCCTCAAAGCACGCACTATGAAGTGAGGAGAGCCAGTTTTGCCCTCTGACTCAGGGCAGCAGCTGAGCTTTTTAATGCCATTCTTTCACAGAACAGTGGTGCTGTAATGGCTCCATAATCATATACAGCTCAATGAGCATATGAAGGAACATCCAGTGTTGCTGTGCATCCTGCCATCCTAATTCCCCCTGCCTCTCCTGGAGGGGGTTGCCCTGCCGAGCTTTGCCTTTCTCGGCCTCCCCACCAAAACAAGCTCTTACAGGGTGACTCGGATGATTGTAGGCATAGGAAGAAGAAAGTGATCCTCCAGACAGGAGGAAATCCCTCCCTCCTCTCTACAAAAGCGTGGAAACACAACTTAAAAAGCACAAGGCCAGTTCACCGGTGGGAGTGGGAATTTGGCAGCCTGGTCTTTTGGCACAGAAGGCATACTGGACCGGAGTAAGGCAAACTGGTCAGCCGAGCTAAGGCATCCGTACTATGGCCTTTTGTTAGTCTTTGGAGATTGACTTGGGTGATGTAGTCTTCCTAGAAATCCCTTTATTTCTTGGACTATAGAAGCACTACATTAGCACAACATAGAACGATGCAATTATCTCCTTACTACCTGGTTTGAAGAACCTGTTAGAAAGACCTGATCATCATTTATGGTAACACAGATCTCTTAGGGGCCACTGTGCCACGCAGTGCTGTCCAAGCAGTTGTCAGTACAAGCAGGAGAGAAACTTCCGCTCCTTAAATCCCTCCTAACATCTGTGTGACAAGCACTGGTATAGAAGGCAGCATGAGAGTTCATCTTAGCTTTGCACGCCTCAGCCTAGTTGTACCCTGTGGATTTTGAAGACCCAAAGCGACAGATACAGAGAAGGACTGTACTGAACCGGCATACATTAGCTGCTGCGTTAGTTTTGCAGCCTTGGGTATGGTGAACTGATCTGGGTCTTTTCCATTCACATAGCTGAATGAAACTCTCATATGCAGTAAGTGCATGGAAATAAACAGCTTGCAAAAGAATTTGTCATGGGTTGGTTTTTTTTAAAAAGGGGAGATGTAGAGAGGAACTCAATCAAAAAGAAAAAAAAATAGGATCTGTTTAAAGGCTGACCTTAATGACATTAGTGATTCCTTGAGCACAAGTCTGCTTTGCTTTATGCATCCTTATGGAAAAAGGGTGAACTAGACTCAGATTTTTTTCTTTCATTCTTCCTGTTTCCTTTTCAGAGCCATCCTCTTAGTATCTCCTCCCTTTCTTATCCTAACAATTCTGAAATGTTTACTTCCACCCCATTATCTTTTATGGTACTTAGCAGCACTGTCATTTGTTATTTTTAGAGCTTTTCAAACAGCAGAAGGTTTCATTGCAGTTTTGCATGTCTTTGCTGCCTACTAATAGTACTTTACTTTTTTTAAATCACATAGCTCTATGTGTATATCATAGTGTTTTCTATCTGAGTGAAGTAACTTTCTGTTTCCCTTCTGCTTATTCTCCATACACGCTGTCACAGCTGATGCTGAGGATCCAGGGTCCACACTTGAAGAGCTGGAGACTCGTTCTCATCTGCTCCTGTGATCTGGATTAGTCATTGGAGGACATTTTTTGTTTAGTTTCAGTGGGAAGGAATTCAGTTTGTGCACTCCAAGGTTACTCTGTAATGCAAATCAAAGCACAGCAAGTGGGAACTAGGAGAAGATTCTCATCACAACTCCGAATCCAAACTAAAATCTAACATAGATGCAGCTAATGGGACTTAAATGCCTACACCGTAAAGGTACTTTTGAAAGTGAGTCAGAGTTACTTCACAGCTTCTCTACAGGCATTTTTGAACAGAACACACAGAGTAATTGGCTTTTAGCATGGTTGTGCATGGGTAACTGGAGTGACACCACCACCAAACATCTGTTCTAGCTCAGCTAGTTGTTTTTGTGATTTTTTTTAAACAGTCTTTAGATCTGTTGGATGTTCTTAGCCTTGGGGTTTGAGTAGCATGATAAGTTTTTTGGTATAGAATTTGTTTTGCTTAAAGTATTTTCTTTCTAAGATGACAGAGCTGATAAACATAGATACAGATATATTAGAAATAAATATTCTGTGTGTTTGTGTGTGTGTGTATAGGAACGTGCCAAAACCTATGTCTTAATTTGATTTCTAAAACGTTCCGGCTCATGCATTGGGAATCAATAATCAGATCCTGAATTCTCTTCCCAGGTGGATTTATAAGCATTAAAAAATCTGCTTGCATAGCACTGATCTCTTTCAGCCTACATAGATTTACTGCTAGATATACTGCATCAGTCAACTTGACCTTGAGTGAAGCAAAGGAGCTCTCTTGCAGTGTTGCAACACAGTTTGCCAAATTAAGTTCTTAATTTGAGAAAGCCCTTTACTTTGCTAAAAGCACAAATAAGTATATGCTGAAATGTTACCTCCTAACAGATAATTGCCTGCACTCAGTGTGTTCACCGGCTTTCTGCAAGGTAACTCTTCTAGCACAGATTTTTCTACATTGCTAAACACAGTTCTTTTTAATTTTTTTCATTTAGTTAGCCCCCCAGTTGCAAAACCCCTTTGTAAGCAACAAATAGAAGTTGATGAGACTTATGCTATTACCCAGAGGAGGACGTCTGGATAGACAGCTACCTTAAAAAGCCTGCCGCTCCTTTCTAAATTTTCCTCTTTTCCCTAAGGCCATGCCTTGAACATCAGAGGCCAGAGAGCAGCATTAAGGCCAGGAGTGGTTGTATACAATGGCATGCCCCTTTTCAGTCTAATGAATGTGTAGAGGGATCATTTCAAGTAGTTTATAGAATTGTGGGTTGTATTGCTGTTTCTTTGAAGTAGCTTTTTCACACTGATTTGTGCTAAAATTCATGCTTTCGTCCTTAGGGTGGGGAATCTCCTAGACGTCTGTCAGAGCAATCGGCTTAAATCCTTTGATTTGAAAGATATTGCGGTATTGAATTACCAAAGGGATTTCTCTAAAGAAAGGAGAGAAGGGGACTTGAAGAAGGCATGGGCTGCCTGTACCAAAACGGTGACCAAACAGCCTTTGCTTGTACTTTGCCAAGAGCTGTCTGATCACACCACACAAGTACCCCTTTCTTACTTGTAGCTGCTAAGTTCCTTGAAAAGATGGTAAAAATGTGTTCAATGTTTTCTTAAGTCATTTAATGGCTGAGCAGTTGTTACAGTTACTGGAGGGTTAAGATGCAATCTGGAGGTGGAGATATAAAGGCCATCACTGTTCAGAAGTGATGCCAACAGTGAAGAAAGTGTGAGCCTCCCTGTTGAGCTTGGGTGTTTGGTGGCAATTTAGACTTCAGGCTCTGTTTCAGGGT
This sequence comes from Gymnogyps californianus, assembly GCF_018139145.2. NCBI lineage: Eukaryota > Metazoa > Chordata > Aves > Accipitriformes > Cathartidae > Gymnogyps > Gymnogyps californianus. The sequence goes on along the minus strand of NC_059474.1, from coordinate 30,367,626 downwards.
GGTTTAGAGTATCTTATGTGTATAACTTAGAACTGAAATCATGCCTTAGAACAATTATTTTACTACCTTAATACAGTGTGGAGAACTGTAATACCATTGCAATGCATTGGCCTGTCTTTCTTTTCTCTTGGTTACATTGTAATGGGCTAACCAAAGCAGAAATAATTCACCCATCTGACACATCATTTTATAATGGAGGGATCTTAAAGTGAAAGGAAGAAATCTTGCCTTTAAAAAAAACCCCAAAGTTTATTGTAACGATGGCTCCTATGTACTGTCACTTGCATTGTCACTCCTGAATGATCCAGAGGGATGCTGGTGTACTCTTCAGAAGAATTTGACCCACCGCCTATTTTAGTGTGTGCCTGTCACTCTGATCTGATATTAAGTGTATGGTCTATTGGTTAAATACATCTGTCTACCTGTCTAGGTAGGCCAGGCTGTAGCCATTGCTACAAAGAGGTTTAATCAGCTATTCACAGTGCGGCGCCGAGTGATCAGGTCTGGCATGCTCTGTGCATTCAGGTTCTCCACCCATACAGCAGGTTGGCATGCTGGTCATTCTCGTGAGTAAAATAAGCTAAATTTAGTGCTTAGGGATGGAAAGATTTAATTAATCTGGATATCTGATATCTAACATAATATTTTTGATTGCTAGTTGAGAATATGCTGGGTGTAAAATGCATTTCCAACATCTCTGATTTGTATTAACACAGCTATAATGGGATTTTCAGTGGTACTCAGTTTTGCTTCAGTGTTGCTCCCTGTGAAGCAAGGGAAGAAATGCATTTTCACTGAAAGTAGAGTGCAGCCCATCCAGTTCACTTCTTAAAATATTCTCAATAATTCCTAGAGGTTTCAGTGGTGAAAATCCTGTTGTAACAAGTATGTGGTGTTTGCAGATGGTCTTCCCAATTTGTGAAGTAAATGTGGTGGTTGTGGAAGCTACAGATCGACAGCAAGGGAAACAGTAATTGCTGTTTTTAACATGAAGAAGGGGAACCTAAGGCAGCAGCAGTACAAGCTTCGTTATGCTGCCCAGCATCCCTGGAAGATCCAGGCTATTCTGTGTGCCAGTTCAGTCTTTGGCTTTTATTCTGATCAAGCTGGCTTTGGTGGCCTATTTTGCAGGTATCCATAAAAGCAAAAAGGGTCTATCAACTCAGGTCACTTGAATCGTGGTTCTTCTGTGAACAGGCACGCATTAAAACCAGTGATTGCCTGAAGAAAGACACTTGTGCCACACATTAGCTGTCCAGAGATGATACCTCTTCTCTAGAAGTCAAGTCCCTTGTCTCCTACCTCTCCATTAGCCAAAGGAGCCTTTCTGAAACAGTTTTTAAGCCCATATTTGCAGAACAGATTAGTGCAATATTTTAAGCCTAATTAACTTATGTTTAAACTTTGACTCTAATACTCCTGGAGCCTCTGGTTCTTAAAACTTCTGCCCAGGTTTACTGCTAATCTCCTTGTAACATAGGTCCGATGATGTCACTTTCAAACACTGCTTTTTCAGTAACTTTGCGTGGATTTTTTTTTTCTCACGAAGACGTAAAAATAACACTTTATTTTAACTTGCAAGCTAGTAAAAAGATTGTCAGCTAAACCAAATTAATATTCTCCAATGAGAAACTGAGTTCATGACATCCCACAACTGCTCAGTCTTCTGAAGTTTCATAGAATCATAGAATCATAGAATGGTTTGAGTTGGAAGGGACCTTAAAGATCATCTAGTTCCAACACCCCTGCCATGGGCAGGGACACCGTCCACTAGATCAGGTTGCTCAAAGCCCCATCCTACCTGGCCTTGAACACTTCCAGGGATGGAGCATCCACAACCTCTCTGGGCAACCTGTTCCAGTGCCTCACTACCCTCATAGTGAAGAATTTCTTCCTTACGTCTAATCTAAATCTACCCTCTTTCAGTTTAAAGCCATTACTCCTTGTCCTATCACTACATGCCCTTGTAAAAAGTCCCTCTCCAGCTTTCTTGTAGGCCCCCTTTAGGTACTGGAAGCCTGCTATAAGGTCTCCGTGGAGCCTTCTGTTCTCCAGGCTGAACAACCCCAACTCTCTCAGCCTGTCTTCACAGGAGAGGTGCTCCAGCCCTCTGATCATCTTCGTGGCCCTCCTCTGGACTCGCTCCAACAGGTCCATGTCCTTCTTATGTTGAAGGCCCCAGAGCTGAATGCAGTACTCCAGGTGGGGTCTCACCAGAGCGGAGTGGAGGGGCAGAATCACCTCCCTCAACCTGCTGGTCATGCTTCTTTTGATGCAGCCCAGGATATGGTTGGCTTTCTGGGCTGCAAACGCACACTGCCGGGTCATGTTGAGCTGCTCATCAACCAACACCCCCAAGTCCTTCTCCTAAGGGCTGCTCTCAATCCACTCATCGCCCAGCCTGTATTTGTGCTTGGGATTGCCCCGACCCATGTGCAGGATCTTGCATTCGGCCTTGTTGAACTTCATGAGATTTGCACAGGCCCACCTCTCAAGCCTGTCAAGGTCCCTCTGGATGGCATCCCTTCCCTCCAGCATGTCGACTGCACCACACAGCTTGGTGTCGTCGGCAAACTTGCTGAGGGTGCACTCAATCCCACTGTCCATGTCACCGACAAAGATGTTAAACAGCACTGGTCCCAATACTGACCCATGAGGAACACCACTCATCACTGGTCTCCACTTGGACATCAAGCTGTGGACTGCAAATCTTTGAGTGCGACCATCCAGCCAATTCCTCATCCACTGAGTGGTCCATCCGTCAAATCCATGTCTCTCCAATTTAAAGACAAGGATGTCATGCGAGACAGTGTCAAATGCTTTGCACAAGTCCAGGTAGGTGATGTCTGTTGCTCTTCCCTTATCCACCAACACTGTAACCCCGTCGTAGAAAGCCACCAAATTTGTCGGGTATGATTTTCCCTTAGTGAAGCCATGTTGGCTGTCACCAATCACCTCCTTATTTTCCATGTGCCTTAGCATAGTTTCCAGGAGGATTGGAATGATCTTGCCAGGCACAGAGGTGAGACTGACTGGCTTGTAGTTCCCCAGGTCTTCCTTTTTTCCCTTTTTAAAAATGGGGGTTATGTTTCCCCTTTTCCAGTCAGTGGGAACTTCCCCGAATTGCCACGACTTCTCAAATATGATGGATAGTGACTTAGCCACTTCATCCACCAGTTCCCTCAGGACCCGTGGATGCATCTCATCAGGTCCCATGGACTTGTGCACCTTCAGGTTCCTTAGATGGTCTCGATCTTAGATTGATCTTCTCCTATGGTGGGCAGTTCTTCATTCTCCCAGTCCCTGCCTTTGCCTTCTGCAACTTGGGTGGTGTGGCTGGAGCACTTGCTGGTGAAGACTGAGGCAAAAAAGTGATTGAGTACCTCAGCCTTCTCCATATCCCAGGTAACCAGGTCTCCCGTTTCCTTCCAGAGAGGGCCCACATTTTCCCTAGTCTTCCTTTTATCACTGACGTACCTATGGAAGCTTTTCTTGTTGCCCTTGACGTCCCTGACCAGATGTAATTCTATCAGGGCTTTAGGCTTCCTAACCTGATCCCTGGCTGGTTGGACAATTTCTCTGTATTCCTCCCAGGCTACCTGTCCTTGCTTCCACCCTCTGTAGGCTTCCTTTTTGTGTTTGAGTTTGTCCAGGAGCTCCTTGTTCATCCACGCAGGCCTCCTGGCGTTTTTGCCTGACTTCCTCTTTGTTGGGATGCATCGCTCCTGAGCTTGGAGGAGGTGATTCTTGAATATTAACCAGCTTTCTTGGGCCCCTCTTCCTTCCAGGGCTCTATCCCATGGTGCTCTACCAAGCAGATCCCTGAAGAGGCTGAAGTCTGCTCTCCTGAAGTCCAGGGTAGCGAGCTTGCTGTGCACCCTCCTCGCTGCCCTAAGGATCTTGAACTCCACCATTTCGTGGTCACTGCAGCCAAGGTTGCCCTTGAGCTCCACACTCCCCACCAGCCCCTCCTTGTTGGTGAGAACAAGGTCCAGCATAGCACCTCTTCTCATTGGCTCCTCCATCACTTGTAGAAGGAAGTTATCATCAACACATTCCAGGAACCTCCTGGATTGCTTATGCCCCGCTGTGTTGTCCCTCCAACAGACAGCGGGGTGGTTAAAGTCTCCCATGAGGACCAGGGCTTGTGAATGTGAGGCTGCTCCTGTCTGTCTATAGAGGGCCTCATCTGCTCCGTCTTCCTGGTCACATGGCCTGTAGCAGACCCCGACTATAATGTCACCTGTCCCTGCCCTCCCTTTAATCCTGACCCATAAGCTCTCGGTCGGCTCCTCATCCATCCCCAGGCAGAGCCCCATGCACTCCAGCTGGTCATTGACATAGAGGGTGACACCCCCCCCATCTCCCCTGCCTGTCCTTCCTAAAGAGCCTGTATCCTTCCATTCCAACACTCCAGTCACAGGAGCCATCCCACCACATCTCCATGATGCCAATAAGATAGTGTTCAATGTGTCCTTCCTAAGTGTATTCCCATTGAGCTGGACGTCTATCTAGAAGTCACTGAGTCTCCTCTAAAATCCGAGGAGCTGAAAGGCACACGGAGCGATGCAGATTTGGGCCTTTCAGCGCATTTGTATTGTTTGTGGTTTACACAGTATTTTTGATTCTGATCGTTCCTGCATCCTCCATCCTGAGGGCAGCAGAGCAGCTACTCTCACTGGGGAACTTCTCATGTTGACCGGGATCTCCAAGCAGCAAAAGATGCCCAGTCCCGTCCTGATCTTCTTCCTGGTGCTTACTGCCAGGTACACTTAGGTACACTGCCTCCAATTCTTCTTCTGTGCTTTGTAATAAACCTCAACCATATTAGGTCCCATATTCCTAGTAATTTCTATGTTTTATGAGTCTGTGATGGTCTGTGATTTTTTTAAGTGCTTTTTGTGATTTTTTTTTTGCCTCTTACAGTATTTTAAGGCTCCCTAAAAATGGAACCTGATAAAATTCCTGTCCTTGCATGTGACACACAGACTGTTGCTTCCTGACATCTGATTTTACATTCTTGCAGTAGCTGCTCTTAAAACTTCATCAAGAACATAAGAAACATTTGCCCAAAGAAAAGAGAACTCTTCCTCACGCTTGACCCGTTTTTCTATGCTTACCTATTTTTTCTCCCTTTCATATGTAATTTTATTTTTATACAAACCATTTCTCTGATGAACCAGGCTTCTTTACTGACTCCCTTTCTGTAATTCCTTCCATATGTTTACTGTCCTTTGTAAAAAGTCTGGAGTAAATGATTCCTGCTGAGGTCATGTCATTTTGTTTACATTCTTAGTAAATATGAAGAGCTTGATTGGAGTCCTTTAGGCATCTCAAGTATGAATGTCTTTTTCCTGAGTCTTCTACAAAAACAGGATGCTGAATTTTGTGGAGCTAACCTGGCAAGGAATAGGTTTAATAAAATAAATAGATGTCAGCATCAAAAATTTATTGATAAGTATAGTTGGTTTTTGTTAAATTCCTCTGTAGTTTAACAGCTTACTAAACATTAAAAAAAAAGTAGAAATGAGCTTTGTACAACTCATTTTCAGTATGGACTTTATCTTTTGACAGAGCCTCTTCAGTGCCTGGGTGCCATTAGTAGCCTGCTCCTTGCTGCAGCTGTGGGTCTAACCTCATGGCACCAGCGCAGTGGCTGAGCAGCCCTGGCCTGGGTAGAGCCCAGGAAATGGGACAGGCTCACGGTGTTTTGTGAAAATGGCACATTTTTTGCTGTCTGATCACAGTTAGGAGCTGGGAAGTAACAGATCACAACTTGCTGCTCTTTAGCGATGATTGATGGACTGCTCTGTTAGCACTATGTCCCATGAAAGACTGGAGTATGTTTGGCAAGAGCATCCTTAGACGTCTTAATGGTGAAAATCCAGCACAGCTTAACTAAGTATGTGTGAGCAATGATCTTTCAGAGATTTCCAGCTCATCCAGACTGGAGCAGACTTTCAGAGAAGCAAGGAAACGCATGTCCCTGGCTGTAGGACCAGGTGGTTGCTATAAGCCACCTCCCTGTTCTCTGGAGTACAGGCAGCAGGAGGTGTTTGAAATATACTTTTTAACAGATATATCCTCCGCCTCATCCTTCCTTCCATTCAGCTAAACTTTCTAAACAGTGAGGCAGTGCATTTGTTTTTCCGCGCCACCCAGAAGTACATGGTGCAAGTCCTTCCCCGCAAGAGCAAATTGCAGATCCTACAGAATCCCATTTGCTAGCCCGTGTATGCCAGCAAACCTCTTGTTTCTCCTGTCTTTTAGAAATGTAACACATAGAATTAGTTTCAAGCCTTTCCTTTCAGCCTCAACTTTTTCATTACTTTGCCTCTCTGATGACCTTTCCACACTTCTTCAATGCCGAAGCAGTTTGGCATATTAGGGAAGTGAAAGAGCTACACATCTGTGGTCTCTGATGGCTTTACTATTCCTACCAGTCTTTTCTGACGGCTAGGCAACTTACTCAACATTTATGCTTTGAGAGAAGGAAGGAGAATTGTAATAACTTTCTGGGGGGAAAAATATTTTCATTTCTATTAGAGACCGATTCCCAGCTTTGAGCACTTTGTCATTAGCGGGTTGTAAACCTCTCAGACAGGCTGTCCCATAGCTATCCACTGAGCCATTTGTCAGGGCAGAAAAATGTGCGTGGTGAAATTGGTCACAGGCAGCCTGCAGCTAGACTGAATCAGGCTTTTAAAAAGGCTGCCAGACATTTCTACACTTTTAATAGTCAAAATCCTACATTAGCATTTATGAGAACATTTATAGAGAGTTTGAACAATTGCATGGTTTTTCTCCTAGATGTGATATTAAATCTCTGAAATATAAAAATTGTTTGAAATCATCAAGGGTCTACGTGGAAAGACAGAAGCAGGGAGGTGCTTCCCTAACCACCAAACCAGGCCTCCTGCTCCTTTCAAGGCAAACATATCATATAATCTTATTTACAAACTTATCAAAATCTGTCTTGAAACTGCTCTTATTTCCAGACACATCCAACGACTCTCACACAAAGGTTCTTTCAAGACCTTGTTTCTTTGATGGTTGGATACTTTATTCTACTTTCCAGCTTACATGTCTTCAATTTTCCTCTTGCTGAGCTGAACAAGCCCCATTTTTTTCAGATAAAAATGTTTTCTTATTTCTGTAGTCATGCTCACAGATCTTCTTCAAGCCTGTTCCAGTTTAAATTCAAGTATCTCAAGCACCAGTGACCAAAATTGTTTCTGTTGCAGTTTTACCATTTTTAGGACGGAACTAGCATGTCTGTATATCTACAGGAAGTATCTTATCTGATCAGTTTTACATGTTTCGTGCAATGCTGGTAGCCCAGGGTCATCCCCAGATCAACTAATACCACCCAGATTCTTCTCTTCCTGTTGTTTTCCATCGCAGAGTCCCAGCTGATGGAGAGATTTCTTATTATTGCCCACTAAGTTGATGACCTTGGTGAGGTTTATCTCATTTCGTATTGCTGTACTGGTCTGCTTTGTCTCATTTCTGGTGCTTCAGAACTTAAATCTTGTATAATATTTCAGGTTCCTTCTACCTTTGACAATACCTCATAATTTTGTCATCAGCACTCCGCCTTTTTGTGCAAAAGTCATCAATAAAAATAGTAAGACCAGTCCTCAAGGAACGTTGCTAAGACTCTCTGTCTAGCCCAGGCCATTGTCGTCTCTCCTTCAGCCCGTTCTTTACAACTCTTTTATTAAGTCCCATCTCTTCATTCCAAACTAATTCTCCAGGTGGCATTGTATCAAATGTTTTACTGAAATCTGAATAGACTTCATCTGCCAGACTTCTGTCAGCCGAACAGTCAGTTATCTCCCCCAGAAAGATGTTTGGCGAGCCTGGTTATCACCTGCATTTGTCAGCTTTTGTCCGCCTTCCTCATTGATTTTTAACACTTGGTTTTTCTTTTAAAAATCTGCTTGAACTTTATGCCTATTTGAAAGGCAAGTGACTAAACTGTAGTTGCCTGTGTCATTTTTCCTCTTCTTTTGCATTTATATACTGTATTTGGTATTCTGCGGTTACTCAGTTATTCAGTCTTCAGCTGAATGCAAGTGGGTATATGCAGAGAAATGACTTGCAAACAACTGTGGGGGTTGCATGTTTACAGCCACTGTGACTCATATCAAATTTGCTCAACTTACAACTGCAGATATATTTTTATAGCTGATAGCTCTGCAAAACACTCTCAGATTTGAAAGCCAGCCTGTGTCCATTTTGGCTCACACATGGGAGCTTCAGATTCTGCTGCTTTTCTGCTCAGTCAGGATTTTGGTTAGAGATGGCTTCATTCTGCTTTCGTTTGGCTCCCTTTGTCTACAAGAGTTGGTCGAGGCAATCTCCAAAGGCAAGACCCTGAATTTTGACTTTGGTGCAGCACTCTGGAGAAGCTATGAAAAAGACTGTGTAAAAAACCCCAAATAAATAATGCAAGTATTATACATATTAAAGACTCCTCACAAATGGATTGCGTTCCATTTATCGCTCCCAGGATAAGGTATAATCTAGCTGATATCTCTGTACTTTTTCCCTTCTGTAGTGTTGACATAAGCAGAAAGTAGGACAGTTTATTTATATCTGCTGAGTAAGCGTTTCTGACTTTGAATGTGCCAGGGGCTGACAGTAGCATCTATTCATAGTTGGTTTTTAGAAGAACAACACATGCCTTATTATGCTTGTCATAGTTCTTCTGGTCTACAGGTTAATACTTTCTCTTATCTCAAATTTATATTACTTTAGCTTATTCTGTGTTAATGACTTGGGCCTTTAGTTGGAAGTGGGAATTATTTCACAGAGTTTGATGTTAGCAGGTGAAGCTTTCTAGAGTCTGCCTATAGTCGGTGCAGACAGATTGGCCTTTCCAGGAGATTCCTTGGGATGAGATAATGAGTGTGGACTAGATTTCTCGTTTTCAGATGGCTGACACTATTAGAGTTGAATCCCACTTCAGAATATTTTTAAATGGCCAATAATCAATGTAAAACAAGTGCAGTTCTGCAAGAGCAACAAAAGGTCTAATTAAACTTCTGGAAGAGCAGATAGTTATAGTAAGCTCTGACAGGACAATTCAAGACCGGGGGATCATGGTAGAAGCTTAAACATGATATTCCACCTAGTGCAGGGGGATTGTTGCTTGCTGTGTGCTCTGCTCGGGGACAGCTGGATGTGTCCCATCAGCTCTGGAACCTGAAGCAGAACAGCTGTGCCCAGAAAATGCAGCACACCAGCCTTGCCATGGGCAGACCTGGTCAGTCTGGATGAAGCATCACCCTTGTGAGACAGTGCTTTTCCTGGGAGCTGAATGGCATGGTGCTGCACTGCAGCACAGTCTGAGCTCAGTCCGGGAGCTTGAGCATGGTGCTGCCTTCTGCCATCTTTCTATAGCATAAAGATCGCTGTTAACTAACTTCCAGGCTCTGCCCTCAGGTTTTATTCAGTTATTGGGGCTGTTCTACCCCAATGAAGAGAGGAAATACCTGTGCAAGAAAACAGTGTATTTTCCAGATGCCGTATAGAATAAATTAATAGAATATTTCTAATCCTTTGGTGTAAAAATAAAAATACCTATTTTTTTTTTAAAAAAAAGAAAAGTTCCAAATACAAGGAAAAGAAGACATTATTACATCCCAGGTAATGGAGGCAGTCATAATTTTACATCTGAGGATGGTAAAAACTTCTTGAATAAGATGGCGGAGAAAGTCACCATGACATTGGCCGAGACTGTAATGGTGATGTTGCGCAGAATCTACAGTAAACAACATTTTACTTGTCTGAGAAAAAGTAGTAATAAAGTGTATGGCGAAGCTTTGTCCTTTAATATTTTTCATTGCTTGGAAATGTAAATGTTTTCTTACTCCATGATGATTCACTTCTGAGGTGACGTTTGCTGCTGCCGAGCCCCACGGCTCACTAGTACTGCCACACGTCGCTGTCAGGAGGGTGGAAGTGATGCACGTTGAGGCTGCTCTGGTGGGAACGCTGAGTAGGACAGAGCCGCCCTAGCGTGCTTGTCCTCTGCAGCCCCCTCCACGTGCAGTGTGTCTTCTCATGGCAGGAGGAAGGAGAAGGAATGAGTGAAGGGTGTCCACCAAGCAGCGATGGCACAGGGAAAGGTTTTGAGAACGGCCTTCTGTTACTCAGTAGCATGCTTCCATGCAAACTCTATGGGAAAGTAAGGCTTAGACCTAGCAGTCTACCCAGTCATCAATCATTTCATTCACGTTATGACTAACGACGCTTGGAATTCAGGGAGAGAGATATGTATCAACCACAGCACTTCTGAAGGAACAGTCCTTGGCCTATTAATTATCTCTAATTATATGTGTTGTCATGCGTTTTGCTCCTCAGCCTGAAAGTGCTGAGATTCATGATTTTAGAAGATGGGTCAGTTGCTTAGAGACATGTGTTTTGGCAATGAAGCACCCAGTGTTTCCAGCATAGGGGTGCCACCATACTCACCAAGGAGCCAGCAGAGAGTGCAGGCAGTACATGGGTGTATTTCCAAGCAGCTAGGGGATAGCAAGAGCTTTATGAAAAATGGCAGTTTTATGTTAACACTGAGGAACAGAAAGACCAGATCTAAACACCAACGTGGGGTTTCTTGTTGTACAGGCTGAATCTCAATAGAGAAAGGTTTCACCGCTGTTTTCCACCAAAGCAGATAGGGACATTCAGTAATTAGGGCTACTTCCATGATCCAAATCAAGTAAGAAAAAATGAGCAAGCAGAATTCCTCTAATAAATAAATTTAATAAAGTGAGAGCCAGTGCCCAGGAGGTGACAAGAGGCCTGGTCGTTTGAATCAGTATCTCTTCTGCCATTCCCTGGTTTGTCTTCCTCCATGTACCTGCAGTTTATTGACTGATCTGGGTGGGAGCAGGGGAGGTAGCTGTGGCCTGAGGTTAAGACGTTGGGTACTTTTATGGCCAATCTCCTCACAGGAGCCCTGCGCCTGCCTTCTAGGTTGTTGCTAGTGTCACATCTATACCTGGGCATATGACTATATTCTGCATTTTGAATTGGTGTTGCCTAACTGTGGGAGCTGACGTTAAAAGTTAGGCCACCTGTGGTAACTCACCACAACCAGCATCCTTCTGCAGAAAAGGGGAAACTTGGTTGCATTCAACATGTCAGACACTGAACGGTGTGATCATGCAACAGAAACACACGAGCAACTACTGCCAGGCGACCCTTGCTGATGCTTCTCCTGCTGAGTTGTTTCAGTGCCCCAGGTACCTTTCTCACAGGGCAGCATAAAATGCAGCGTGTGCCTGAAGTTCAGTCGCAAATGTGCAGAGCCACTCTTTGTCGATGCACCATGTCAAGTAACATTTTCAGCTGAGACAACAGTACAAAATAATCTACAGCGAGGTGTTTGCTTTATTTCCATTTCTCTTGTGAAAATATGGTACAGTTTTTCAATGACAGCCAGCAGAAGATAACTGATGACAAAGTCGTTTGTGCCCAAAGCTGACAGAAGTTAGCAAAAAGAAGGCAGGCGAGCTGGCAGGAGCTGGTTTTTACACATCCTTGTTGCACAGAGACAAAACTTTGAAGAAAATAGATGTATATTTAACAGGAGAAGAGGAGTATGACTGGGAGCACTGCTGGTGGTGCTGGTTTGTTTTCAAAATTCTCTGTTTCTGCAGCTTAAAAATTAGGTGAAGCAAAAGGGAGGTGAAGTAGCAATCAGAAATTAGTTAGAGGGCAGCATTTATGTCTCCAAATGTGCCACCAGCTTATCAGGGAAAGGCGAGGACCAAGTTGGTCAGTAGCAAATGCATCCAGGAAGCAGATAACTCACAGTTTCTCTGACGTGAGTTTTTTTTTTACAATTTCTTGGCTTATTCCTGAACTATTCTTTCACCAATTTCACCAGTCCTTTGGCTAAAAGATTAAAAGTGGGGAAAATGAGGCCATTCTTCTGGTTTCAAGATCTGCATGGAACTATGAGACGTCTTTCCTTCTCTGAGTGGTTTTGTACAAGAAAGAACCTTACAGGGAAAATTAATGAACCATTATGAATGCAGTCCCGATTAATTATGATTAGTAGTGAATGAGGGAGCATAACACTGTGAAAGGTTCAATCAGGTTCGATGTTGAATTTGAGCATGGGAGAAAAAGCTGTAGATGTGATTTTTCAGTGTTTACATTCACAACTACATCCATTCTTCCCTGTGCAGGAATTATTCATTGAGATCAGTGGTCACAAGCTGGTATAAGGACTTCAGGACCAAAATTAGTCAGTATTTTCCCCTTCTGAAATGAAACGTGGTTATGGTAGAAGTCTCAGGAGTCTCCTCCCCTCCTCCACAGGCTTCATTACATGTGGTACATATCCACGGAAGTGCATCTGTGTCTACTGATCATGTGAGAACCTGTTAGCTTAGATATATTATTATAAATATTTCTATTGCAGTTATACAATTGCCATTGTACAAGTACCCTGCAAATGGCAGTCTTTGGTGGTCCAGAGCCACAGTGCCTCTGAGCTGCACTTGCCCAGTCCGGCAGTAACGAACAGCATTGGGCTGCCACAGATCAGCCTCATGGCAAAATTGCTGCTGGCAGTCCTTCAGACTTGACTGGTTGCTTGCATTTGCTAATGTCTTTGTTTCCTAAACGACAACAACAACAAAAAATCGAGTTAATTTTGAAATTACATGTCCTCTTTCATTCATAGGCGGGCACAATTTAATGAAAAAAATCCCTATGCTTCTGCCATATGCGTGAAGCATAAATCATGTTATCCTTATTCTTTTGGCCACAATAAATAAGCAGGTGTTGAAACTTAACTACAAGATCATGAGTGGTTTTCATTATTTCTTTTTCCTGGAATCATTAACAATTTATACTAAATGGAAATGACTACAGGTCCCAGGCATTTTCTATCAGTTGTTGTTTCTTCAGGCCTGTGTTAAAAGCTGTGTTTTCACCAATGCATACAACGTTTTCGATTTGTTTTAAAGACAAAAAATGTTAATTCTTAAGTCCTTAAGAAACATTCTAGACCAACTCCACAAGCCATTCAATTGTTTGTTAATTAAAATAGCACAATTATTTCTGAATTTAAACTGTAGACTTTAACCCTAATTCAACAAGGCACTTAAGCACTTCATCCCATCACACCTTTTAAGTTGAATGTGTGTTTACATTTTCTGCTAAACTGAGGCCTCTGCCAGCGTCTTTTTTTATCTGTTGCACATATTATGAATTATTATCTGTTTTATGAATACAAGTTTATTCCACTTAATACTCTAGGTTATTTCCTCCCTCTATACAGGCGCTTGGGGCTTGTACTGCTGATCATTTTCTTCATTGACTGATACTTGCCATCTGCACTACAGTGTGCTTTCTAGTTAATAGACAAGAAAAAGACTAAAAATGAGCATCTATTGTATAATTTTGTGTTATTCGTAGTCAGGAATCTGCTGTGTCTTGGTAGTGGCCAGCTGCAACACCCATGTACTTGGAGGAAGGGGCTGCTTGGCACGTGGTGGTGGTGTTCATCCTTTGGAAACAAAGAGTGCCACGTTGGTCTGTCTTCCCATAGTAGGGTTCCTTCTCTCCTCTTTCAGATCCTTTCCACAGCCTCACTTCTTTCATTTTGCTTTTCACCCAGAGTATGCTTTATGCAGTCTCTGTCCTGTCTCTTGTATAACAGTAACTTTAATTTAAAAATTAACATAAAGTGGGATAGTTCGTGCAGTGGTTTCTTTCTAACTTGCATTTTTTATTGCTTTATTATTGTTCTTTCTGCCCATGCTTTTTACTTGGTTGCCTTTTCTTGGTTATCTGCAGATTGTTAGATGTTTGGACTGGGCTGTATACTTATGATCTCTGCAAAGTGCAGTGCACAGTTTCAATGGATTATAAGAGTAGATAAACATAGGAAGACTTTTAAATCATTTAGATGAGTCAGTGTTATCTGCTTTCATAAAGTACCTGTGAAGGTACTTTTTATAGGATGTTATTCTCACTGCGATGTGAAATATTCCCAAAACAAGAAGAGTTATCTTTTGATACAGTACTCTAGCGATGATTTCAAGTGAAATAGTTTTACAGCAGGTGATGAAAAATATAAACAACCACTTAAATCAAAGCTGAAGAGAGAAATTTGCCAAGACCTCTCCTGTTTTATTTCTGACTCCAAATGTAATACTGGTTTTGCATAGATATTTCTGTGAGATTCATGAAGAGCAAATGCCTCTGCAAAATATGGTTTTCCTAGTCTTATCAGAGACATAAAGCTTATTCCAAATAACATAATCACCCATGCTGTAGGCTAAACTGTCATCTACCTTTTCATGTAGACGCAAAGCATTCTAATATCAAACTCTGGTAAGGTGACAGACAATACAGCTTGCTTTTATACTAGAATTAAATTGCTCACAGTTCATAGCTTCAAAAATTGACTCAGGCATCCCAAGCCCACTTGTACAACATTGTGCTTTACAGATAGACAGTTAGTTGTACAAACGGTGGCAGTTTTTCTCTGTGTATTCTACAGAGGAATATCTGAAACACAGAACAACACATCAGGTCATTTGTTCAGCAGATCAATACAGTGACTCACCAGGGACAGGGGTTTGTCTCCAGAAGGTCTGTTGTATGAACAGCATGCAATACAATGGAGCTGGTAACACAAAGTGGATGCTGTGCATTGGATTAAACCACACATGCTCCTTGCCGTGATCACTGTTGGTTGTGATGGAAGGGCTTGAGAGGGCTGTGCTTTGGCGTAACTTCTCATCTGCCTGCAGAATATGGACATCTGTGCCCTATATACACCCCTTGCCTAGTGTCCTGGTTTCAGCTAGGATAGAGTTAATTTTCTTCCTAGTAGCTGGTATAGTGCTGTGTTTTGGATTTAGTAGGAAAATAATGTTGATAACACACTGATGTTTTTAGTTGTTGCAAAATAGTGTTTGTACTAAGTCAAGGATTTTTCAGCTTCTCATGCCCAGCCAGCAAGAAGGCTGGAGGGGCACAAGAAGTTGGGAGGGGACACAGCCAGGACGGCTGACCCAAACTGGCCAAAGGGATATTCCATACCATATGACATCATGCCCAGTATATAAACTGGGGGGAGCTGGCTGGGAGGGGCGGATTGCTGCTCGGGAACTAACTGGGCATCGGTGCGCAAGTGGTGAGCAATTGCATTGTGCATCACTTGTTTTGTATATTCTAATTCTTTTAGTATTATTATTGTCATTTTATTTTTATTATTGTTGTTGTTATTATTATTAATTATTATTATTATTTTTCCTTCCTTTCTGTCCTATTAAACTGTCTTTATCTCAACCCACAAGTTTTGGGTTTTTTTTTTTCGATTCTCTCCCCCATCCCACTGGGTGGGAGGAGTGAGCGAGCGGCTGCATGGTGCTTAGTTGCCAGCTGGGGTTAAACCATGACACCTAGGTAGCACGTGTGTGACCAGCTGAGGGATGCACGCACAACTTCTGCCTGTTCACTGCCTGCTGCCCATTTCCCTCCCTGGTGTGCAACAGGATGCTAAGCCTCTTAGACTGGGAGAGCGCAAGTCTGCAGCAGCTTTCTTGCAGCCGCAGCCAGCCCCTTGCCGGAGGTGTCTGCTGATGAGGCCAGGACACCAGGGAGATGTAACCCTTCATTTACGTGCATGGTGCCACTGACGGTAGCAGGGCAAAACAGCTCCAGTAAGGGCCAAGAGTTGTCATAGTGTAAATGCAGAAATTTTCAGCGTTCCAGTTTCTAGTCCTTTTGCCCTTGGTCGTGTACGACTTGCAATGTGGTAGGTTGCCATTAAAGTAGGATTCCCGATTTCAGTGTGGAGAATTGTGGCTGTTGCTTTCAATATTATGTGTTAAGAAGTTTTTCTTTATGTTATGCAGTGAAGCCCTTTACCATAAATATTTCTGTTCTTTGTCTCTGGAAATTGTTATACTTCACTTATCCTCACTTGCAGGAGAGAAGTACAGCTGTTCTGCCCTTACCCTGTTTTATCCCCGTATTCCACCTCAGTGTCCAGTGTCAATGTTTGTTTTCAGGGAAAGAAGCATCAGGAACAAGAAAAGTATAAAATGGTCCTTGCCCTGTATAATCCCCGGTCTCCGGCAGAGCGTCATGAGCCACGTCTCTCTAGTTTTCAGCATCATTAACATTTTCACACACCATAGGCAGCTGTGTGGTACATTTGGGGAGACAGAGCATGTCGCAATTCTTGCACTACTGATGGAAGGAAGAGAGAAAGTCTTGTGTGATCTGCCAGGTAGGAAATTGTTCGCTCTAATACGCTGGCAGGTGCTTGATAGTATAGAAAAAAGGGAACCCTCCCCTCCCCCTCCAAATGCCTGTAGCCCCCGGGAGATGTGCTGCTTGACTTTCTCTTCTGATCAGCTTGTGCCCGGCAGGCCACAGTAAGTCATCCTTGTCGTTCCCTCAGCAAACCTGTTCTGAACTGAGCCTGGAGTTAGGTTTTTATTTAGGCGGTAGCAGCATCTGATGGAGCCAGCTAAGTCCACAGAGGTCCTGTGGGCATGCAGTACCAGGCAGCTCCTGAGCCTGTGCCTGAGCTGCTGGGTGGTGATTTACAAGATCATCTGTCTACTAGTTCGTGGCCATAAACTTTCCAAATCTTGTTTGAAATTTAGCCACAAAATGGGAATATTCACCTTCTGTGTCATTAACATATAGTGTGAATATATGTATCATTGCTAGTGTCAGTGAAATGTGTTTTGAAAAAGGCAGCCCTATAAGACACTTCATTGAAATTTGAATTAAAAATCACCACGGGGATTACCATGAAATGTCCACTTATGCTGGGCGTTATTCTTGGTTACACTTTGCATAATTTTATTTTAAAATGAATGAGTTGCCTGTAGTAGAAGTAGAGTAGTAGGATTTCTCTTTCCTGGGGAGTTGGGATGCTAAAATAAGGTTGAAGGTATTCTGGCTGGATTTCAGTGGGACTTCACATATGGTTAAGCACACCCGAATGCTTTCTGTAATCAGGATTTCAGAATTGAGCATGGTGCAGCTCAAACAATATATTTTTCTTCTAAAATTGCAGTGAAGCGATAAACTCTAATGTCATAGATTAACTTTAGCACTTCAGAGAGTTTATTGTTATACATTTTTTGTTCTGTCATAATTACACTGGGCATGGCATGTAGTCTTTCTTTCATTTCTCTTCCAGTTGGGTAGTGCAATGCTAGATGAATACTACATAAAGTATATCAAAAATGTCATTTTTCAGATTTTCATGCTCGAATTTCAAGTATTACAAGAACTGGAAATCTGTGATATATTTGTTTATCTGACAGCTCCATTTCTTACTACCATGAACTTTGTAAACTTGTTACAGTGTATTTCTACCTACTGTTAGCATCGAAACTGTCACAGCAGTGTAGATTAATACAGGATTGGCATTTAGCTTTTAGCTTTTTCCTGCTATCTCTCCTGGAAAACAACCTGCTAGTGTTTTGGCTAACACTTAATCCTTTTATAGTTTGATTTTAATTTTAGAAGGTAAGCTATGACATTTTTTTAAGAGAAACAAGGAAATTATTCTGAGCATCGTTATGAATTTGAAGCAAAAGGTACTTAAGGGATGTACCGTAATTCTGTTAATTCGCATAAGGGGGAAATATAAAATTACAATTATTATCTGTTATTAAGTAGAGCCCACTGAATGCAGCCTAAGTGCCTATTATCCTTGTCAGTTTTCAGATGGCTTTTCACCTGTTGTATAGCATACTGGGTGAAGAGGCCTTTTTGAATAGATAATTATACATAGCATTAAAATGTCATTATTTTTGTCTTCCTGTTAAAAATACTGTTATGCTTCAGTAGCTGGTAAACAGATTACAACTATTAGTTTTAATTGTGATCTTATGTTTCGGTACATTTATGTTATTGTGTAAAGCTGCCTTCACCAGTTTAAGGCCACCATGAGTTCTGGTTTGGCTCAACTTAAATTGGGAAAGAAAATGTCTCTTGGACATTTCTCCATTACCATCTGTGGTGGGCTGACCCTGGCTGGATGCCAGGTGCCCACCAAAGCCGCTCTATCACTCCCTTCCTCAGCTGGACAGGGGAGAGAAAATATAACGAAAGGCTCGTGGGTCGAGATAAGGACAGGGAGATCACTCACCAATTACCGTCACGGGCAAAACAGACTTGACTTGGGGAAAAAAAAAAATTATTTATTACCAGTCAAATCAGAGTAGGATAATGGGAAAACAAAAACTAAATTTTAAAACACCTTCCCCCCACCCCTCCCTTCTTTGCGGGCTTAACTTTACCCCCGATTTTTTCTACCTCCTGCCCCCACAGCAGTGCAGAGGGACGGGGGAATGGGGGTTGAGGTCAGTTCATCACCCGTTGCCTCTGCTGCTCCTTCCTTCTCAGGGGGAGGACTCCTCACACTCTTCCCCTGCTCCAGCATGGGGTCCCTCCCACAGGAGACAGTCCTCTACGAACTTCTCCAATACGAGTCCTTCCCATGGGCTACAGTTCTTCATGAACTGCTCCAGCGTGGGTCCCTTCCACGGGGTGCAGTCCTTCAGGAACAGACTGCTCCAGCGTGGGTCCCCCACGAGGTCACAAGTCCTGCCAGCAAACCTGCTCCAGCGTGGGCTCCTCTCTCCACGGGTCCACAGGTCCTGCCAGGAGCCTGCTCCAGCGTGGGCTTCCCACGGGGTCACAGCCTCCTTTGGGCATCCACCTGCTCTGGCGTGGGGTCCTCCACGGGCTGCAGGTGGATATCTGCTCCACCGTGGACTTCCATGGGCTGCAGGGGGACAGCCTGCCTCACCATGGTCTTCACCATGGGCTGCAGGGGAATCTCTGCTCCGGCGCCTGCAGCACCTCCTCCCCCTCCTTCTTCACTGACCTTGGTGTCTGCAGAGTTGTTTCTCTCACATCTTCTCACTCCTCTCTCCAGCTGCAATTGCTGCTGTGCAGTAACTTTTCCCCTTCTTAAACGTGTTATCCCAGAGGCGCTGCCACCATTGCTGATGGGCTCGGCCTTGGCCAGCGACGGGTCCGTCTTGGAGCCAGCTGGCATTGGCTCTGTCGGACATAGGGGAAGCTTCTGGCAGCTTCTCACAGAAGCCACCCCTGTAGCCCCCGCACTACCAAAACCTTGCCACGCAAACCCAATACACCATCATTCTTAGACCCATCAGTTGAAATGGATTCATGCATTTTTAAAAATTACAGGTAGGACAGTTGTTTTCAGAAGGAAGCATTCTCCAATTGTGTCTTCAAGCCTGACTTGGCCATATGAGGAACATACAGTCAAATTGGACTGTGAATGCAAAAAACATTGATCGTATTCATTTCCATTGTCCAAGCTAAAAAAAAAGATGGAAAAATGAAACAAAAATACTGAAAGACTTATTTCACTTTGTTGTTGTTTTAAAAGTATGATTCCTTGTAATCAACATAAAGAAGAAAAGTTTTATAAAAATAAAGACATTTACAGATCTTGCCATGTTTTCCTGAGGTTCCCCTCTGAGGCCAAGTGGGTAGAGCATCTAGATTCCCATGGACTTCTACATAAGCTTCCTCCTTGCTCTGCTGCTTCATAGTGCAGAGACAAAACAGGCCTTCAGGGTGTTTCTTTATGAAGGGCTTTAAACACAGTTGCTTAGGAACACTTTTCTTTGCATACGATTTTCCTCAGCCCTCGTAGTGTGAAGTGCTGCATTAACAGCCTGAGCGTAAGCAACGCCATAGCCTAAACAAAGGCTCGTCTGGCTCCAGGTGGTCTCTCACCCAACAGGGGCTTGCAGATGTTTGGATAAAGGAAGGAAGAAACAGGGCTGTTAGGTCCTGACTAGGTACGTTAGAAAAGGCAGTGGCCGAGTCCCATCTATGTCCCACCGTGCCGGCTGTTCTGAAGGAGGACAGCCGTACCATTTCACACATGCAACGTGTCCTCTGTTCTGGTGCACACTGGCCAAGGAGGCTTTGCCATACTGGTAGCACTTGCTGCCTCACCCATTGCTAGCTGGACACGAACCTCATCCTTCTTCCCCTTGTATCGTTTGTCCTTCTCATATGTGGTACCGCTTGGAGTACCTTGCGGAGTAGGTGAGAGGCAGTAGATCTGAGGGTGAAACTTCATAGCATCACTGAAAGGTGTTGGCTGATGCGTGAATAGCAAGAAAGTTCTTGATGGGAGCAAAAATCTGTCCTTGCCAAAGTGCAGCCACCGGTTTGAAGACAAAAGGAGGTTAGCTGAGAACAACTTGCAAAAAGACTGAGGACATTTGATCATATAGGTCCTAGGGTGGTATGTTCATAAAGCTCTATATCGTTTAGTAAAACCTGGAGTTTTACTGAGTTCTTGCAAGAACATTATTGGGAGGCCTTATTAGACTTACAGAGCATTTACCATAGCTTTGGTAACATGTGTGGGTTTTTAATTAAGATATGGACTACTTGAAGGAGCAACTGAATGGTTCCCTAATGAATTTGTTACATTAATTTCCTTTAGAAAGCACATCTGAACCTAACTTAAATTCCTCCTGCAATTAATTTATGTAATTTATTCTAGTAAGTGCTGCAGTTTTTCCCTGTAATTGTTCGCTGAATTGACAGGTTTGATTTCATGTAACATGAGAGCCTGCAGTACTGAGTTTGCAGTGCTTCATAAAAGTTGATATTACATGTTGTGCTGTTGGATTTTGGCAAGAAGAAGGCAATAAAATATTCCCGTAAAATAGAAATGTCCAAGCGACAGATTTTGAGGCCAAAATTTAAAAAAAAAAATTCCCCTCCGAAGGTAGGTCTTAAATCCATATTTAATCACCTAGGTAAGTGGCCAGATTTTTACACATGCAGCGTCAGAGCTTGAGATCCAGCGAAGTAATTAGCCACGCAGGCTGTGCGTGCCTTGCATGCCAAGGAGCAGTTTCCAGAAGAGGTCCCTACACTTGAGGCCAACAACAAGCTTTCCAAGCACACCGCTGGCTCTTGCCATCCCTCCCTGGTGAGCCCCAGAGCTCACAGGATGTGTCCCTATATAATAAACGTCAGATCTGTGCTGAACTGCCCATGGAGACATACATGTGCGATCCCTGGATGCTCAGCACTGCTAAAGTTGGACAGTGGAGATTTAGGATTCTAAATTTAGTTACCCTTTAAAAAAACATCCTTGGCTCTTCTCTCAAATGGGAGATGTTTGTCGTGATTAAAATAAACTACAAATTGCACCTTTGCCGGTCACAATACTAGCTTCCATGGTTTCCTTGGCCATGGATCACTCTCACTCCTCCCATCACAGACACCACATCCATACTTTCACTTGCGCTGCATGGTGCTGGTGACTGCCCTGGAGCGTCCCTGCACGCCACTGTGTTTTCATTCTCCATGTGCCAATCAGATCGTAAATGACATTTACAGAAATGCAGAGCTGACTTTCTGTGTTGTGTGGCTTTTCAGATAATCCCTTTGATTTATTCTGAAGTTTCAGACTTCAGTTGGAGCCCTACAGCAACCCTCCATGCGAACCTCAGGTTTCAAATAGGTTCAAATCAGATGTTGCTAATAATTGAGGGAGAAAAACATTCTGCTTTGAGTTTTAGCATCGTATACATTTTCCCTCCCTTTTCTAATAGTTTTCCCATATGCTGCTATTCTTTGCTTTCCTCCTCCCCTCTGTTTATCTTTCTGCCTGCTAGCATTTGCAGTCTGTTATTCAGTGCTGTGTGGACTGGCAGAAGGGCTGATCAAGCCCAGGGCTGCGAAATCCCGAGTTCCTGCTCTGGCTGTGATGCTAACCTCTTGGATGCCTCGGAGGAGTTTCGACCTCTTCGCCTCTGGTGCACAAATAACTTGGATCTCCCCGAGGAGGGCTGTGGGGATCGAGTGGTTTCACAGCAGTGTGGTCCAAGCTGAGTTCAGCCTCCCAGATGCAATGAAGGGCTGAGGGATGACTGCGGCAAGGGGCCATCGCAGGAAGGGGGGAGGGAAGAGGGAGGCTGAGAAAAGGGGTTGAATGGGGACGACGGCTTAGAAATCTGCTGTGGTTGCTGGTAGGGGATGGGGCAAGAGCTTCTCGAGGCTGTGGGTAGGGACAGGTTATCTCTGCACATCTGCACCAGCCCCTTCCCCAACTGATCAGCTCCTGCCCCTCTGTGCCAGCAGCACTGACACACTGCTTTGCCAGAGCTTCAGCAAAATAGACCTGTTATTTTTTTTATAACTTTCATATATTTTTTTACTAAGTGCCTGTTTTCTTGGGATTTTAATTCACCTTTGAACGCCAAATACCATTTTGAAAAATCTTTCAGCTTCTCCCCTGTTTCTTTTTACCCTTCTTTTCCTCTAATCCAATCCATAGCAGCCGAATCACTTGGTAATGTCAGAAAAGCCAGCCCTGTTTTGAACTCAGCCCACTGTAGCGTTGACTTGGCCTTCAGCATTTCAAGGTTGCCCAGAGGCTTGCTCCTCACCGGGAGCTGGCAGCAGCACAGACATGGCTGCACCAGCCAGCTCCGTGCATGCTCTGGCTGGGGATGCGGAGGACTGAGCGAGCGCAGAGCAGGACCCTCTCCATCCCCAGGGGCAGAGACGTGCCGTGTGCTGCAGGGAAGCTGTCACAGGCACCGCTGTGTCTGTCCCCTCTGGATGTTCTCTTCTCAAGGGCTGGGGAACGCACCTCTCTTCCATAATCCCCCAAACTAAAATGGAGTCAATTCCGATTTTTCACCTTCTGCTGATGTTGCTATTGGGAAATGAGAGACGTCTTGTATTCTGGCCCATCCTTCCTTGTCCCACAGCGTCACACTCGCTTACCAGCTTCGCTTTTAGATGCAGCAGACAGCACGATTTAATACAAATGAGATTTAAGAATAAAGATTCAAATGCATGGCAGAATCCATTGGGAAGAAAGGTGAGCAGAGAATCACACAAATTTCATCCTAGTTTTGGTTTTTACACATTTTCTTCCCCTTGCAAAAAACAGCCGTAGTCTGTGTAACCATATGTATTCATACCTACTTTTTCATAACAATCTTAATGCATGAATATATCAAAACTATTATAAAACATATGGCTGTGGGTATACATATGTATGCTTTTAGATTTATCTGCTAGAAAAAGAAGGGCCCCCATTGCTATGCTATTATCTAAAGTATAAAAATAGAAGATTTTCATTAGTTTAATATCATAGTGCTGTATTTTGAATTCTGACGCTCAAGGCACCCTATATCTCTGTTCTTCCTCTGTCTTTCGCTGACAAGCAAATTAACTCTGCATATCTAGAAAATAGCTTGCATAATGCAATCCTGATGCTGGATTTTCTCTTCTTCGAAGTACCAGTTTTCTGGTTTAGCCCATGCTTCAGTGTGTGCTTCTAAAATAGCTTGGCTACTCTGCCAGCTCCATTCTGGGGTTTGCAGGGTTTATATTGTAAATGGGCAAGTTTTCTGTAAATGGGCTATAGAGAGAGCCTAAGGTAGAGACAGCCTAAGTTAATACCAATAAAACAGAGTAAAAAGTGGTGAACTTTCAGCTTTCCTAAATTTTTAACTTTGTAAGAATCCTAGCCTTTCAGTGATGTCTCGGAAGTATCAAAGACCTTCACAAAGTGTTAATACTTATCATACTGCTTTAGAGAAAGAACAAGTTTGTTTGTAACACCTGGACCACATACGAAAAGAGACAAAGCACAGTGAAAGGTTTTCTGATACACAGGTCTGAAATTCTCATTTCTTGCATTCAGGGAGGGAATAATCAATCACATGCCACTCTATAATTACAGATCTCATGGGTTAACAATGTCTGTGACCTTTTCTTAAAGTATCTTCCTTCCAATTTCAGAAATCAGTAGAAAAACTGGTCCAGTTTGGTTTCTGGGTCACTCCAGACTATAGAGAAGAGCGTCTCCATTCTCCTCTTTTCAAGCTTCTTGTGAAAATGGATTAGTTCTGGTAGTAATGGTTATGCAGATGTGTAGCTTAAGAGGAGATGTGCTCTCTCTGATGAAAAGGTTCAAAAGTAGGTAAAAAATAAGGGGCGGTAGTCTCATCCTGTTAGGTGCTGAAGGCAGCTCCTGATGGTCTCACTCTCCTCAAATTCAGCGCAAGTGGATGGAAGCAGAACAGAAGCAGTATCAGTGAGGTCAGGCACCACTTACCACAGAACTAGGTTGTGTTCTTCTTGGGATATCATCAAGATCTTGGATGTGTGCTTTAAAATCTTTAGTCCCATGCTGGCTAATGGTGATTTTTCCACAACTGGGTTTCTTCAAGTGTGACAGGAAATCCCCAGATTTCATTTAAATGCCTTTTCCCATATATAATAGGACCTGGGATCCAAAGGAATTCATTCAGCATGCTCTCCAAATGCCATTTAACTTCCCGTGAAAAACCAGTAAGGGGAAGAGTTGTTTTAATTAGCACGAGCTAATGTATTCCACCTCTTCATTGTTGTAAAAGGAGCAGATTTCTTGGTAGCATGAAGCGAGCAGAGAAGAGGGATTGTGTTCTGCTCTCCATATGCGCACACAGCCCCATTCACAGGGAAGGTGTGAATGGGAGGTGATTTGTAGCCGCCTGCCATTTGTACAACACAAGCTTCTGTTGTTCTCCAGGCTGGAGATAAACCCAGCTCCCCTCTTCAAACCTCCGCAGTGCAACAGGTAGGCAGCAGCCTTCAGAGAACCTGAGATTTTGTTATTAATTTCAACAATAAGGATTGCAAAGAAAACTTACTTTTTAATTTACATTTTAAAAAAGAAGAACTGGATATCACACTGGAAAAAGAGAGCTGTGACTTCCCCAGATGTGATATTTCTTGATCAGAAGTCCCAAGGAAGCCACATGTTCTTTGAAAGTATGCCTCTTTTCCCTCCATCTGGTCAGCCTTAAACTGCCCCCCGCCCCGAGTCCCAGACTGGGTCCAGCACTGCGCTCTGCCGTGGAGACTGGAAGCACACGTTGAGCCCCTGCTCCAGTGCTCCTCGAGATACGCTCCGGTCTGCGGGGAGGCACAGCTGAACAGGGACGGTGAGGAGCTGCTGGCGCACATCCTGGCGCGCCAAGGCTCCCGCACCTCTCGTTTTGGTTCAGGTGACGGTGATGAAGCGATGTGGCCTGTTAAACAGATGGTGAGGGTGAATGATTTCATGGCCTGCTGCAGCCCACAAGTGTGTCAGCACAAGCTGTAAAGGAAAGCCTGAGCTCCAGACAGCATTTCCTTGGCAATATGAGGTTCGAGCGGTGAGTGATGTTACAGAGGCTGCGCTTCGCCGAGAAATTGCTCAAGAGAAGATTGACTCAGTAACAAAAAGCAAAGTGGGATGCGCTGGGCCAGGCAAGGCATCTCGGGGGCTTCCAGCCACGAAGCCAGACCATGTCCACTGGAAACTGCCCTGCAGTTCCAGAAGTGGGAAGTGACAAGCTGGTTTGACTGGGGTTAAACCACAACAGAAACTTATTGGTCAAAAGGCTCATGTTAAAATAAAAAGAGAAAGAGAAGTGATGCCAACAGAAGGAAACAAATATTTCTTTTCATGAGAAAAATAACTGTAGGGCCAAACCAAAGGCTTTTAAATGGGCCAAGAAAATAAACAAGTAAGGAAAAAAGAAGAGTGTGCAAAGCAAAGCAAACCTGATGTGATTTTTACCTTGTCTGAACTTGTTCAACGCGGGGGACTTGCATTCACTAGCGAAATGAAACATTGCAGAGGTGGCTTGGCCAAAAGCAATGGCTTTTGCCAATAACAGATTGAAGAGAGGACAAAGAAAGTATCACTACTTACATTAGCTAGGAGCTGCTTATCTCTAATGTGGCTAAACAGAGAAAGCGTGTCTCTTGGAGAGAACAAAAATCTAGTAATACGATAATGAGATGGCTCTTCATTTTAATTTTCATTTGCAAAGTGCTTTATAAATGTTAACTAACCTCTGAGTTGGGAGCTAACAGGGACTGCCTCGTTTTCTCATTCCTGTTTTCCCATGAGCAGGGTAAAAGCACACCGACAATACAAGATCTCTGAATAATTTGCCTGTGCTAGTGATAAATATAAACCAGGATTTGTTACCTCAGACTTTGTTTATCAACCTCATCTGTCCAGGAGGTGTTCAGTTTCACTTTTTTCAGCTGTTAGACACTGTTCCTTTGCACATAAACCAGCACAAGATCACTCGCAGGAGCCATCTCTCTGATTTGAAGAGCATCGGTGGAGTGGGTAGTGAGCTGCAGAGTGGGGTTTGTGTTCAGGGCTTTCACTGACAACACGCAGGCTCCTCAGCCAAATGAAAAACTAAGCTTTGGTCAATCAGAGTATCAGAGCGTGCAGATCTTGCATGTACATAACAACAAAAATATTTCTGTAAGTTATTTTGCACTCATTTAAAAAAAAAAATTAATAATTTCAAGAGCCTGTCCAAAAATATACGAGTGTCTGCCTTTGAATTACAACGTGGGAGTCACCGAGGCCCAGTTCGTGTTCGCTTCGTTGCTTTGTGGGTTATAATGGCATAAATCCTCAGCAGCTCGGTTTGATGTAGCCCTGCAGAAGTAGTCATTTTGTCTGTTCTGCTGCACCAGCTGGGGATCCAACTTGGAGCCTTTCAACAAATAATATTCAGACAAATGAAAGCTCAGTGTCTAATCACCATTTTGTAGGAATAGTTTCAGACCTCTGTAAGTGTGTGTGTATGTGTATATATTTTATATATATATTCTGCTGTACAGAATGCAAAGATGTGAAAGAGTGATCCAGATTAGCTATTACAAATTCCCTGTAAATTTTGAAAGTACCGCCTTTTTTGTTGTTTCTTTAGTGCATAAGGATTCTGTCCTCTGTCAGTTGTAGAGAAAAGATTGTTCAGAGTCCCCCCACCCAAAAATCCAGGTGTCTTTACAACAGTTTGGATGTCTGTTTTCAGTGCCAGGCTCCGCTGGTGCGGCACGATGCAAGCCGGTGGGTGCTGGGACCTGCAGGGAGACCCCGTCCTCTCAGCAGGATTCTGTGCAGACAGAGAGGTTTGCCGGTGCAGGACCGATTGCGGGACTGGGGGATGGACACACAAACCACTACAGCAGCATCCCCCGGAGAAGACACTGGCGATAAGCATGTGTGAGCATGTGTTTGCGTGTGCGTGTGGCAAGAAGGGTTATTTTGTGATAGATCTTCCGCCACAGGGACGAGGAGTCAAGCGAGAAGAGAGGCAGGCAGAGATGTCAAAAGGTGTAGCGCTGTGTTGACAGGGCGATACAAATACCAGGTGACCCAGTTGTTTCTCGCTTGGCTAATTCTCATCAGCAGGTCAGCTGAGAAAGCATTTTTTCAACACTTCTGTGCAATATAGGTCCTGTGGTGAGGGGGATGGAGCCAAGGCTAAGAATTTCTCTTTGCCAAGGCACTGCCTGGCCACCTGGAGGGACCTGTGACATGGTCCTGTAAATGGAGTTCGGCCTCAGTGGAAGACAAGCATTATATCTTAGCAGAAATGCTTTGGAAAAATACATTAAAAGTAATAACTGTGCCACTTCGAGGGATAAGGACTGTTTTATGGTAATACAGCTCTTTCCAATGTGTAGCTATCATTTCCGCTGTATTTAGCACAGACTCTTCCCATTTTTCTTGTCGCAAAGGTAGGAAATGCATTTGGAGTCAGCGGGCTGCCAGCCGGGGCCCGGGTACGATGCTTGAGGAGCAATTCCCCTCTTCATGGCTGTTTCGCCCCGAGGAGACCAGCAAACCAGCTGGCTCCTTTCCACGTGGGGCTCTTCTTTGGGGCCTGCTAGCATGGGGTCTTCCGTTTGCTGTGGAGAGCAAAACACACCCTGCGCCGATGAAATTGCTGTATGATTTAGGTTACGAATGTGGTTAGAGAGGTGCTGTTCACTTTGCTTGCTGTCTAGGATTTATGCCTTCTTGCTTAGCTACAGAGACTTGTGCCATGCTGAGGACATGCTGTCTGACAAGCCCCTGAGTTTCTAGAATATAACATGATGAAAATAATTTAAAACTTCCTCCCAGTTATCCCTTTCCTACTGCTTATTATCAAAACACTTGAAAGTTTTTCACTCACTCAGCTCCATGTTTCTTTATTTCTTTAGGCTGTGACTCATCACTGAACCTGACATCTCAGAAAGCCACAGATGCAGTGGATGATATCTTTCAGTCCCTCAGGGATATTGCAAGAGCTCGAATGCACATGAAACAGTTTAATTCCATACATAATCCAGGCAGCAACACCCACCAGGCAAGTGGATCTTTCTTTTCCCTGTGTATGTTATTTCTCTAGCATGCTGTCAAAATTACAGCTCTAATTTTGCTAATGTGCTAATCCTATATGTGTTCTGCCCATGTGGAAGATATTTAAGTATAGATTTATACTGATTATATTTTAGATTAGATTTTACACATGACCAAATCATCAAGAACTTCCTTGAGTCCTTCATCCAAACTCAGGCATATCCATGTCAATGTCAACAAAGAATTGTCTGAGGAAGAAATTTGGGATTTGCTCTGCAGCACTGTGATATGACATAAATGCCTGTGAAAGGCAGGGCTAGGTCAAGACAGTTCTGGACTAAGATCTCTCATGGCATAGCAAAGCAGGATGCCCGCATCCATACAGCAACTATATTCCTGCCTATCTTCTCTCCCATCCCTATAAGTGTGAGAGGCAGTCCCGTTTGTAAATAGGTGAGAAATGCAGCTTTTGTTTCTAAAATATGAACACATGAACTATGACATTACTATAGGTCATCAGGACTAATATACAGTGTTTTTCTCTGTCTCCGTCTCCCCCGAAGTGTTTTAACTTTTTCAGTTAAAAAGAGAGTTTTACAATGGAAAGCACATACAGTGATTTAGAGAGAGACCATAAAACTTGATTCTAACCTTGAGCCAGAAAAAAATGCTTCCAAACTCATAAGTAGGCTGTAGACCAGCAAAGGGATGTAGTTCAAATTAAGCATTGCTTTGTAAGAACAGAAATCGGGAGTGTTGCAAAATATCACTGGAAAACTAAGGTGGAGAAAACCTGTTACTGAAGTCTCCTCGCAGTTAGGACCAGTCTGGTGTCTGAAATGGGGAAAACTGTTAAACATTTAATGCAGTTTAGTGCAGGAGCAGTCAGATAATAAGAAAATATCCTCTAAAAGTTTTCTGGAAGTGTAATTAGCATCAGTATGTTCTTTGGGTGTAACCCAGGTTGTTTGCTTAGGGCTAAGTGCTGGAACACAGCAAGGGATGTATTAACACCTTGCAGCCCCCTAATCTGGCTATGCGATGGATTTAATTGCTTGAATAGGACCAACCTTCTGCTGAGGGCAGTTCAGGAGGTTTAGAGTAGCAGAAATAAGCAGGCAGTACGGTTTGTTCCATCATACATGCAGCTCTGTACAAACGGACCTCTCTTTTGACTGGCAGGTGTTAATACATGGGTTATGTGTGATCAGTTTAGCTCCTCTGAAGAAGTAGTGCCCTTCCTGTGGCCATGCGCATTCCCGGCCCAGCTTAGTGCTATGGGAATGGGTTTAGACTATAGGCGCTTTTCCGCTTTATCTGTTAGGAACTGGGAAGCCTCCATTTCTTGTTAAGACTCAAAAAAGGTTTCTCTAGATAAGTAAGTGGGAATTGGATAGCCTCTTAGAAGGACTTTTTGTAGCATTAAAGTTTATATGTCTTACATAAAATGATGAATGTTTTCATCAGGTTATCAAACCAGTTCGTGTAGCAACCATGCAAGAGGAGAGTATTTTGCCTGATATTGTAACTACTGTTCTTTTCCTTTCATCTTGATCTGAAGTAGATTTCTCCCTCCCTCCTTCCCTTCCTTCATCCCTCTCTCCCTCCCTCCATCCATCCCTCGCTCTCCTTTTCTCATTCTCTTTCTTTCTCTGTCTTTTTCTCTCTCCTTTTCTCCTTATAATTTTGTCTGAGGTATGTCCCATAGCCATCGAGGTTTTTAACAATTGTTTTAAACACAATCCGTGCCCTGCCAAAATTTAAAGTTGATAAAAGTTTCATTTTATGAGTTAGAAATCAATGCAGCTATTGGGGGTTGTATAAAAAATAAAGTAAAAACTCCTTAAAAATACAATAGACGAATTTCAAGTTATAAAAGATTTTGAAATATTTGAAACTATCATACCTAAAAGAAGGTAAGCGATCATAGTATCTGCCTTTTAGTATCTATGTAGCCGAATTGGACCATTTTGAAGGGCGCTGAGTTTTGGTGCTGAAAATTTAGACATGCAAAATCGTAGCACATTTTTAACATCTTTTGAGTACATAGTTTTGTCTGAAGTCAGATAATATTTTTCCTTTAATTTCATGCAGTAAGCCTCTCTGTTTAACTGTGATTTGATCTCTACGCCAAAAATATTTCATTCCTAATGTCTTTCTGTTCCTCATCTATGAAGATATTAAACAGATTTTTATACAGAGGACTTCATGCCTGCATGTGTATTTTCAAACAGTTGTTTATTGCTTGACTAGATTTGACACAAATCTTGGCATGTTCTCCTAAAAGATCCTGCAGCTCATGTCTGCTGTAATTTGCTTTGTTGGCTCAATTAAAAATTACGCACGTGTTATGAGAAGAACTAGATGAGTTGTATAAATCTTCGTTGACAAGATTGTATTCAAAAACTGTAAGTTTTGTTTCTCACTGTAAAGTGTTGGATGAAGAACATTTCTTTAATTACTCCAGAAAATTTTAGTTTCAAGCCAAGTGGCTTGCGTTTTATTTTCCATCCATTTTTATGTTTATCTTGCATGATGTCTCTTGTAGATATCATCTTTACAAAATGAATCATGTTATACTTGATTCCCTTGAGAAATCTAGGGGATGATGTATACCTGGGCTAGTCCCAAAAGAAAACAAATGTGCTAATTTGAAAGCTGCTAATTTTCTAAGACTGTTGCGCTTCCTGAAATGATTGTGGTTCTATTGCAGTTTGGGCAAAGTTGAAAGCACCAAAACAAAACTCCATCTGTAAACCAAGTAAGGTCAAATTTTCATTAAAGAGCATCTTTCCACAAGTCCCTAAAATTTTTATCTTAGAAACTTCTTCAGGATGGCAGAGTGCTTTAAACCTTGGTAAGGGAATGTGGAAATTTCTAGGCTACTAATTCATATCAGCACAGATTTGTGGACCCTGAAGAGGATGCAGGGTGGATCCTTTGGAAGTGGCTCTTCCAGGATGCTGACCATTTGTACCTTTACATGTTCCACTTTTCCTGGTCCCTATCTTCCCTGAAAGTTCTGACATGCATGATATCGGTGGGGTTGTTTGGCCTATTTTTCTCAAGATTTTCCACAGGTGGAAGTATTATGTAGAGTGCCCTGGCCGTAGAAGCTGAAGGACTAACAGGCACTCCTTAGCTCTGCTCTTCCATGAGGGACAAACAGGCAGGTTGGCCTCTTCCCAGCCCTGCTGAAATCCAGGCTTCAGTGCTGACATGACACCTGTGGGAAGGCAGGAGTGGTCAGTAAGCAACCCCTCCTAAAAATCCCTGTTTAAGTGTTTGTAAAATCATTACAAAGGGAATGAGATCCTCTGGGTGCCTGATGGGCAACAGAGTGTCATCCCTATTGCCATACCTTTCTGTACTACTTCCGAAAAGATTCCAGAGAAACCAGAAGCCCCGTTTCTTCCTTGCCTCCCTTTACTCATATAATACACATGGGGCAGAGTAAATGTGTGGCCTTCTTCCTGTCTTTTCAGTTTGATGCTGTGCTGGTGCACACCATTTGCAGTCAAGGTCACAAAGACCACTGCTGCTTCGATAATTTTTTAACTCTCTGAATGGTTTCCTTTCTAGGATAATTTTTTTTTGTTACCTTTAATGGAAATAAAACGTTTAGAAGAGCAGTTGCACCAAGTCTAAACAGCTTTACTCACAGCGTGTTGTTCTTTTTGTGCAGGCTTCTTACAAACCGCTGCTGAAACAGGTAGTGGAAGAGATCTGTAATCCTGATCGACCTGATCCTGTTGATATTGAGCACATGTCATCAGGCCTCACCGATCTCCTTAAAACTGGATTCAGCATGTTCATGAAGGTAAACCAGGCTTTCCAAGCTCATCCATAAAATTTTCCTGAGGTCATAGCATCATATGGCAGTAGCTGATTTTATGTATTTGAGTTGATATTGCTCAGCAGAACTTAAGGGGCGGTTAGGAGAGTTAAATCCTTGCAGGGGGCTGGGAATTGCTTGAGGCACCACATTGCAGATACAGTACAGATGGGTAGCACCTGCTGGACAAAACAAGAGGAATGGAGCAGACTGGACACCTAAATAAGGGTGATGCTGGACACCTAAATAAGGATATGTCTGGGAGGAGGGAATGTGGCTTTGCTAAAGGGAAGTCTTACCTCACATAGCTTTTGGAGCTCTTCAGAGACACCCAACAAGCAAATTGATAAGCAAGTGCCAGTCCATATCACCTGCCTGGATTTCCAAAAGGCATCCTGCAAGGCACCTCATCAAAGGATTTTAAGGACACCGAGCATCCTTGAGATAGGAGAGAAGTAAGTATGAACAGTCAGGTCTCACAGGGGACAAAGGTCGTCAGAGGAGCTCCATATTCAGTGCCTTTTCTATAACTTGATAAGGTTCAACTTGCAGTGGGGACAAAGGAAGCCTATGAGTCAGAAATTGCCTTGTGGATGCTCTTAGCATGTTTTAAGACAGTCTTTCTACAAGAGCTTACTCTGCTTTACAAATTAGCCTATGCTAAGTGTTCATTAAATGTCTACAGACATTCAGTTCTGTCTTACTGCATATCCTGAGTTCTCCGTTGAAGAGTATTATGTAAGAGTATGAAGTCTATTATGGCAGTATGTACCTGTAAACACCTACATCTCTGCTAGTAAGAAAAATACCCTACTGTAAGGAATATATAACAGATGAGCAAGTGAACCTTATGTAGGATGAATATTTCATAGGCAGCATCACATACCTCACAAACGTCTCCATGCTTGCTCATTTAGTTTGTAGCCTGGCTTGTTGGCAAGTGCTCGATTATTACATGAATGAGTTTCTGACCAGCCTGTATTTCTCACACAAGAGGATCTTCTCCACTTACTGCAGCATCAGCACTGTAATTATTTCATGAGCTTCCTTATATTTTTATTTCTTCCTCAATGCCTGAATATAAATGCCAACTCACATAAACATGCTTCGGTACGTGATGGACTCAGACATGTTCATCCAGGACAGACTTTTAAAGATACCTCTCGTTCAGAAGTTGTTTCTCTGGTGGATGTGTTTATTTTGAAGCTTAGGGAAGGTGAAGGGAAAAGGCCTCCCTGCTGTAAGGATTCCTCTTTTGACTGCTGCTCTAGAACATGCGTGGTTTAGGATGATCTGAGCTTGGTAACATTGATACCAAGTGCCTTGCATGGCAGTCTGGTTTCTGGTGATCGATGTATTTTCCTTTTGCCAGTTATTCAGCTAAATTAATTGGTTTCTGGTTGGTCACAAATACCAGATGCATTGGTGCTGGTGTCCTGGTTGGCAGAGATAGCCCTCGTGGGGCAGTAGAAGTTGTTTCTGCTGACTTTCCTCAGAGAAAAAGGCTGTGTTTTGTGCTCTGCCATGAGAACAAACCTGTCCTCCAACCCCTTCCTGCTTCAGTTTTAGAGTTTTATTGACTGCTGTCACCCTGCTTTCCCATCTCCCCCTCTCCCTCTCCTCCACGCAGACACATGCACCAGCAAAGAGCCCTCTAACCATCAGCATCCTGAGGAAATGCAGTAGTGGTGGGCTCGGAGCTGGAGAGAAGGCTGATGTCCAGCTGGGATGTTCTGCTAGCTCAGGGAACCATTCCTCCTTCTTCCTTCAGGCTCCTTCGCTCAATGTAATGGTTTTGCTTTTTTCTTGGTTAGTCTTTCTAATTGCCTAAGATAACTATTCCAATTTTTTTAATGCATGGCATTTTGAACTGAAAGTAAATTTCACTTGGGGATTTTTGCAAAATTCAGATTTCACAGTAAATGTGATTCAGAGGCCTCAGAAATGTCCCAAAACAACCGAACTTCAGAAGGATCCCAGAAGATACACGTTGCTTTTGTTGCAGTCCATTGCAGTTCTTCTTCTGTATCACAGAAATGAACTGTGTTTAGCTACATGCAGCCAGTTCCTTCAAAAGAGAGAGCCTTGGGTGGCTGTATTATCAAACAAAAAAATCTTGGCAGGAACTTGCATTCTTAACACAGCCAAATATTTTGTACCCCAAGTATTGTCCTCCTTCAAAACACTTGTGCATAGCATAACAAAATTACAGATTCCAAGACCCTTTTCATTGCAATTTTAATTTAATTTAGAGTTTGCATGCCTAATAGTATTTTTAATATGCATTTCTGGAATTTGTGGTTTGAACTTTAGTCTTCTGAAAAATAATAAGTTTTATATAGGCACCATGTGTTTGGATCTAGGTTTATTTTGACTGAAGGAAATGATTTGTCAAGACATTTTCTCTTTAGTATTGCCATGAAAGCTTGTGTTTTCTGATTAATGCTCTTATACTGGGTGTCCTTTCAGTGTGTCCAATGTTATGCATGCATGTTTATGATGAGTTTGTTGTCGCTAGGAAAGATGTTAGGAAAGAGAGGCTTTATTCAATAGCAAGCTTGTGAAGTTCGAGCTCTTTGCATACGTCTTGGGTCATTCAGAAGCTTCGTGAGATGGAGTGGAGCTGTTGGCTCTGGCAACAGGGTTAAGAAGAGCAAAGATCCACAAAAAGGAATAAAACAGTAATTCCTGCATTACCTTGAAGTGCCGTAGCAGAGTGTTTTGTCAACTTTTATCTTCACCATCATTGCGAGCAGTTATTTCTTTAACCTTGTGTCACTGCTTACAGCAATTATGGCATGAAATACTCTAATATTTTAGCAAGTAATAGCTCTATCTGACCTGCTTTGTAAGTAAATATTTAGGTCTTACTTAAACTCCTCATGGTGTTTGTAATAGGAATGGACTTTTTTTCATTTGAGTTTGACACTATGTTATATGCAGATAGTAAGAAGTGAGTAGTCTGATGTGGGAAAGTGCATAAAGAAAGTCTTTGTAAGCCCTGGTGTATCCATTTAATTGGTCTGTTGGTGTAAACGGAAAATTGCTCAATATCGCACCAGAATTGCAGGACACCCTGCTGAATTGTAGTATGTATGCTATCTGTGCCATCAGTTCAATGAAGATGGCTGGCAAAGGGCGGGGAATTAAGAGAATAAACACCCCATATGCAAATACTCAGCTCACTAATACATCTATCTAAGGCTTTTTGTACTGGTTTCAAACTCCTTGGGAATTGAAGAGCTCCCTGCCTGGGGAGCAGCATTGAACAGGGAGTCCTGTGTAATCAAAGGCCAGCTAGCCTGGAGAGAGAGCACGCCATACCCCCGTGCTTGCTTCAAAGGGAAGAGTCTCTTCTGATGGTTGCCAGTCAGAAAGCCTGACGGAGCTGCAGGATGAAAAACTGCCCAAAGACTAAATATAGGGCAGCCACAACAAGGAATAGAAGAAGAGCTGTACCCTCGGGAGCTGGAGCCACAGGGATCAAAGATAGCTGCCGTGGTGGTGAAAGCAAAGGAACTGCGCTCCGCCCAAACACGGGTTGATGACCACTTTCATTCTGTTGAGTGAATGCTGTCAAAAACCTACGCTTGTCGAAGGAGAGGGGGCGGAGAGTCGAAAAAGGAGCAAACTAAACTGTTCTCACTGTCACTTTTCGGAGCCAAACATTTGGAGTGTTTCATACTCAAAGGTGGTGTGACAAGAGCAATTGCATGGGCTCCGTCAACATCACTCCCAAAGACTGGAGCAAGGTGTTGTCAGGGGAGTGGGTTTTATCAAGAAAGAGTGTGCTAGGAAACAGCAAAGTAATCAAACTTCTAGAAGTGGTTAAGAGGAAACTGATGTAAAGCATCACCTTCACGTTTAAAATTAAAACGCGGCTTTATAAAGTCTTAACTGAAGTGGAATGTTTGTGCCATTTTAATGATAATGGGGGAAAAATGAAACAAGTATTTTGTTTGAGCTAAAGTTTCTCTATATTAGTTACAACCCGGTCATAGAAGTATTGAAAACTCTGAAGTGAAACAAGCTAGAAACTGATTTTATACTATAATGAACCTGATTTATTTTCATTGGAGGAATTGTAAAGGATTATTCGCTGGACTGGTGAAAACACATTACTTACGATTCTTTCCATTGCTGGCCTCAGGCAGGGATTCTAGCATGTTTAGGCTGGACTCCTTGCTTCTACTGGGTGGTAATTTACCCCTCATTCCTTAAAGCCCCATGCGTACATGTATCCAAACTGTGCATCCACCCAAGTACTCTCCTCCCACTCTGGGAAAGGGAGGAAAGAAATGAAGAAGGAATGGAGGGAGAACCCCTCAGACCTCATGAGAAACTCCTCAAGGTTTCAGTGGAAGCCATGAAGACTCCATTTCCCTGGAAACAGTTCATTAGTTTTAACTGGGCACCATCCCCACTGATTTCCCTCTCAGCTGCTACAGAAACCAGCATTCCATGAATATTTCTTTCTGAGCTTCCTCATTAGTCTTCCTCCAGCAGCTCAGGGAGCCGATCACTGCTAGTCAATAGGTTTAGAGTTGGACTGAGCAACTACAAATAATGCTTTCCTTCATTTTACAGGTGAATCGCCCTCACCCTGGTGATCATCCTCTTCTGATCATCTTTATGGTTGGTGGAGTGACAGTCTCCGAGGTCAAAATGGTGAAGGATCTGGTAGCAACACGCAAACCTGGTACCCAGGTAAAAACAGCTCTAAATGTACAGTTCTTATCTGAACAAAGACTAAGACAATTCATCAGATAATGTTCCCTATAGCACTGGTACCAAACCTACACAAAGCCACAGCCACATGGACAGGAATGGTGTTAGGATTTTGCTGTGAAACATCTTTAGGGAACAAGTGTTCAGGCACCAAGGGTCTGTTTTACATGTTAGAGTGAGCAATAAGAGTTCAAACTCAGGTTGGAGAGTTCAGAACAGACTGGCATTATTCTGAAGGAGCTGTCATCATGTCTCAAAAGATTCATTTCTTCGTGTTCTTTATAAACAAACAGAAACATTTGCTGTCCAAAAGCCTACAGGCTCCCTGGCAGTGCATCTACAGGACATAGTGCAGGGATGCTCAGAAGGAGCCTGCCAAGGGTCTGGGTACCATCTAGTGACGTATCACTGGTGATCCTGCAGACAAGTCAATTGGCATTGCTGAGGAGCAAGATAAATTAGCCTGGATACAGTGGTACTGGTTTCTGGTCCAGGCCAGGTATCTCTGATAGATATTTGACCACTAGATGCCTTAAGCAGCCTGAAGCAGGTGATATGGAGAAAGCCCCAAGTCTCTGCAGCCCTTGGATGTGCTGTCTGACTCCTGGAAGGAGGATGGCTCCTGCGGTGAAGCTTCAATAGCATCCATGCAGCTGGTCTTTGCCTCGTCCACTCTCTGGCAGCAGAGCTTGACTGCAGCAGCTGTCATCTGAACGGAGCGGGGAGCGAGAGGAGGAGGATGAATGGGCTGTGGTGGCATCTGAGATGTTAAAAATCATTGTTAACTGTGGAGGAGCGTGTACAAGAGCAATCGGGTATCTGCTGAGTAGTGCAAATATACAGGGTAATCTAAAAACTGCAAAGAAGTGCTGTGTAACCAGCTGCATCGTAAACATAAGTCTAGTTTCCAGGGTGGCTTGTAAACATCTTGGTTTCAATTCCTACGGAATGCAGTTTTGATTAGTGAGAAATTGTTAGCAAAATGGAGCCAACCAAAGGCTGAGCAGCCCCTGGTTTTGACATGTGTTTTCCACGTTTTAGTTGTCTTTGCAAGGCAGTCCCAAGCACTATTTTGTAAGATGGAGTGCCATTTTTAGCGATTTTTTTTGATCTGATAACACATTTTCCCCAATTAGCCTATTGCTAATCTCCTTAAAACAGTGAATAAAATTCTTTCCCATCTTGAAGGGGGATTGAGTTGTGACACTGTGATGGACAAGTTAATCCACACCCAAAATGTATTAATACACCCTGAAAGATAAGCAGAGGGTTAACACGTGAGTTGTTGGTTGAGAACTATGCAGGAAGACTTTTGACTGGCTTTCTAGAGGGACTTGAGGCTTGACAGTGGTGACATGGGATCTGGTGTTGCTTTGCTTTGGCTTAACCCCAGTGGCAGGTCACCCTCTGAGGCAGATTCCTAAAGAATTTTAAGCTTTTACTGCATCTTGCCCTTTGTCCAAATGTGCTGTGTTAGAGGTGAAAGGACTTGGGGGGAGAGGCGGGAGGAGGAAGAGAAAGAAGAAAAGAAGCAGTTGTGCAAGTCTCTCATATAGAAAAGGTTTATGAGTTTGTTGGATTTACCTGGATTTCTGCACTATAGCTGTGAATATGTGCCACCTGTTTGGGATTATTCTCTTTTCAAAAAGCCAGGCATTTGTCTAACTCGAGCCAGTGTTTAACAGAGCTTTTTTGTGGTGTTCAGGCAATCAGGTTCAGGCATCAGGGGAACACTCGCCTCCCAAGTCCCTTCCAGTCAAACAAAGCACTGACATTTATACTAATTATTGGCTCTTGGAGAAATGTTGAGACCTGTGGGTGCAAAAATAAAGAACTGAGGAAAGTAACAGAAAAACTGACAGGACGCACTGATTACTTCAGCAGTTGTTTGGAGTTGAGGCAAATGACATTTAAATGTGGAGTAGGAGACACATGTTTCCATCCACAGAACTGCTCTGCATCTGAATATGAATGACAAATTTCTTTCTCATGAAGGAGCACAAAGGAGTACAGCGTTTCCTACGCATCATTTGTTTTTGGATGGTGGTTAATACCTCCCCTAACCTAGTGAGAACTATCCTACTTTCAAAGGAAGAAATTACCTTTTTTTTCCACTTCAATCAGGAGAGTAAAAAAAGGGGAAAGAGCATGAGTGGATGTTTCACCCTCCCAACATGCACAACCATATATGTGGTTGTGGCTGAGGCATGCAGACAGATAAACCCCTCCAAGATGCACCACCAGATGTTAGCAGCATCCTTCCCTGCCCTCTGCTGAGGGGGAACTGCCCGTTGCAGCGCAGTGGGTCGGGATGGCTGCCGTCAGGAGGGGTAGCCCTTCAGGTGAAGCATCAAAGACAGGCGAGCTGTACTGAACAAGGAGAGGTCTGCAAAGGAGATACACTGTCCTGAAGAGACCTGCCTGGAGAAGAGGTGGACATTACTTATCTGGGCAATTCCCCCCTTCTCTGTAAAAATGAAGGAACAAATATTCACATTTATCCCCCTCAATGAGCCCTCAGAGATATTGGGGGGAAAGGAGGGAAGTCCCACTGTATTTTGCTGCATCCTTTCTCAGACGTTGAAGTTGCAGCTCTCATTTTTCTCTCTGAGCTTGCTATTAGTTGCACAAATCCCCTCAGAGTTCAGTGGTGGGACTCCAAGAAGAAATTGCTTTTATCTGGCAGTGGCTGTTGTTGATGTTTGGCTTGTACACCCAAAAAACTTCGGTAACGTGTCCCCTTGTGTTTTTCAGAATTAAGCTGCATGATAACAAGATGAGCACATCTTGTGCTATAGTCTGATTCTCACGTAACATAAGTAAGACAGTGTCAGCCTTTGGCATCTGCAAATTACAGAGCGTTTTTCATCCATAGGAAGGAGAAGAGATAATCAGTGTTAGTTTGCCACAGATTGTGTGGGAGGACAAGGGAAGGGGAGAAGTGAGGGGGAGACTATCATCAGTACAGAAGGGACCTGTAGTAACTTAACTCCAGATTCCTTTCATTATTTGAAGTGAAAAGATGAAAGAAAGAACAACAAAAATAGTTGAAATGCAGCAGTACTGCACATTTAAGCCATGTGATGAAGAGCACAAGCGGTTTGATAGCTACTGCAGGAAAGAGACACACAGACGTACTCCGTTGTTGATGCTTGTGTTTCCTCTCCTCGGATTTGCACCGAAGAAGCAAATTCACGTTCAAGTGGGCTAGTAAGATAAATCTGCCCCCATGTCCCTGCCTGCAGTCCTGACCCTACGAACACTACTGAAGTTAGGGCTTGGCAAGAGCAGTGTCCTACAACTTTGACCCTGAGTTAGCTCCACGCAGGAAGAGCATACGCACTCGCTCCTTGCTGATAGCTTTGCCCTGCAGAGGAGCCTTCATGCTAGGCACCTGCATACTGGTTTTCACCTAAGAAAAACAAATACCTGCATCTAGCAGGGTGTGTATCATGGCTGTAGTGAGTGACGGTTTCATTCATCAGACCTGTCTTGGATTAAAAACTTGACCAAACAAAAGCGATAGCATCCCAGCAGTGCTTGAGGTTGAGCTTTGGTCCTGATGTGCAGAACAGCCTGTGCCTGGTCTGAAGAGACGTTTCTGAACAGGGACTGTGGCTCCCTGCAGCAGGCCGGCAGCGCCTCTGTGGTGTTTGCCTTACCTTCAACTGAGAGGAAACAGCCGTCACTCGAATCTGTGCTATAGGAGAGGAAACCCCTGCTTCAACAGCTGGTGCCTCGCAGTAAACACAATGGCAGTCACAACAAATCACTGGATAAGATGTGGGTAGAAATGAGTCAAAGCACACATTCATTAAGAGTACAATGCTACCAGTCATTATGCTCCTTAAAGTGATATAACTACAGTTATTAGCGAGCGGACAGTTTCACTGGGCAAGTTGCATTGCCCTGTCAGTAAACACCAGAAACACAGCCTGTCTAGTGCTGAGTGAAGCAAACACTTCATATCCACGGCTCATTAGTACAGCGATCAGTCTCAGTCCCCTTCATTTTGACTTGTTGTTTCTTGTCCCCCTTCTTTCAGGTAATTGTGCTCTCCTCTGCACTCCTGACACCACATAGTGCTATTGAGTTGTTGTTTGCCACAGACCGTCTCCAGCCTGACACCGATATCTGACGGGGGAGGATCTGTGGAGAAGATGAGTGAGTGCCTCAGCTGGAAACTTCAAGTCCCTGGTCTGTCGCTCTTCCCAATAGCCTTCCAAAAAATGACATGTCCCCTGCTACAGTTATGGCTCCAGCTGAAACGGGGTGAAGCAGCTGGGTATCTGGCTGCAAGGGAACATGTGCAGCTCACAGGCAGCTCTTCAAAATGGTCCAGTTGTCCAGCGACAACTCCCCCCTCCTTAACGGTAACACTGCGCGGTGCTGAATCACCCCAGCCCCGCTCTGCACAGCAAGGATGATCGCTTGTAATAATTCCCTAGAAAAGGAGCAGCTGAGGAGCAGGTGATGCTGAATTTGCACTCCCCAAGCAGTACGTTTTTCTCTGAGTATTCCTGATGGTTTCGCCGGGGTTGCTTCTGGTGGGGAATGCTGCTGAGGGAGTGAAAGGCTAGCAAAATCCACCCTCTCTGTCATGTTACCTTGCAAAACACATGTGCCTTATACAGCATTAACCGCCTCTGCTCTTCGTCCCTCACCCCAGAGAGGCGACAAGAGCACAGACTTGATTTAGCTGACAGAGCAGCTCCCAGTCCGGTGATGCTCTCCTGGCAGGACTGGTAGAGGCAGAGAAGCAGAGAGCCAGACTCAAGGGCTGGGTTACGTGGTTGCTTCTCTCTCAGCTTCCCGTTTCCTGCTCTAGTTTCTCCACCCACAGTCCCAGGAGAAAAGACTGTTTCTGATGGCACACTTCTCTGTCGGTTTACGCAGGAAGACATATGGGCTGTGATGGTTTGATGATAACCCTGGAAGAATCCTCCCCTCACATGCATTTAAAAAAGAAAAAGAGGAAAAAAAAAAAAAGCATGATCCCATTTTCAAGAGGCTGCAGCGACAGATTCTTTCTTGAGCTAGATTTCTGAACAGCATGGTTAGAGAACAGCTTTTGTTTTTAATTTATGATCGTGAAAGAGCCGCTATCAAATTCAGGTATGTAATTTTTCCGTATAAAACTTTGATACAATCTGTGATAAAAAAGCAGCAGCCAGTAGAGATTGTGATTGCATATAGCACCAAGACTTCCGAATTGCAGCATAAAATGGTGGAGCTCTAAAGCTGCATCCTCTTGCTTCATCCAAGGGATGCTAAGACTACAGCTTACCTGAGATGAGAATGTGAAATTGTAAGTGACATTCACTCTATCATAGCATTCTTTATTATGCCAAAGGAATAGATTACATGGGAAGTAGCTTTTTAACCTTTGTTCGCTAGCTAGCGTTAAGTTCTCTTAAATGTTTATAATGGTCTTCAGAAAAGCGTGCATTTTGATTGAAATTCACTTTTGAGTGGCTAGAAGGAAACAATGGACCCATTATAAAGCATGGACAATGTTGCCTCTATGGAAGAGAAGTTTATGACTATAGAATGGAACTTTGTGCTATAAAAAATGAGAAATATTATGAGATTGCAATGTTAAAAGCTCAAGAAACAGTTTGAACAGAGCAACTGGAAAGCAAATAGCCAGTCTCTGGGTTTCTCTTCTGTCCTTCTGTACTGTTTAATCTTAGAATATGGATGTTTTGTAAATTCTGTAATCAATAAAGCAATGCTCTTACAGTGCCAAACGTCATCCATCTTCTTCTCTCCTAGTACACAGGGCTACACATGCCAGGACTGCGTATTCCTGTGACCCGTTTTTCTTTTGCATTATTTGATTGCCCCTAAGAACCTAGACCTTCTGTCTCGGGAGGTGTACTAGAGGGGTTTCCACACCCTGCTAGTGGCAGAAAGGCTCTCCTACGTCCAGTGGCCATTGCTGGCCATTGAGTTCAGGTACTCACACCTCTGAGATGCTGCTGCTTTCCTGAGATGATGGAGGCTGGCACTTGTGGTCTTCTCTCCCTCACCTGTCTTTCATCAGATGTTCTCAGGTCTCTGACTTGGCCATCTAAGGACATACTCTATAGGGTAGTGAGAAGGCGGGGGTGAGTCTAAGCAGACGCTGGTGCTCTTGCACTTCCTATGGGTCAATTAGCTCCTCTCTGAGGCAGAGACTAGTTTTCCAGGCCCACACTTTGGAGGAATCTTTTCAGCCAGTGGGGCCACAGCTGTGGCAATGGATGCTGGATGGGTGCCGAGCCACCATCTCATACTCAGTAGCTGAAGAGATGAAAGAAGATGGTCACAAAAGCCTGCTCCTCTTCTAGACCAACACTGGAGTGGAGTCTTTCCAGCAGCCCTAGTGTAATAGCTCCTTGTTTGTAGGAAATAGCTGTAGTAGCTACACATAGCCTGTGCTCAGGGAACAGGCCAGGGGGATGAGAGGTCTGCTAGTCACATGTG
Source organism: Gymnogyps californianus (assembly GCF_018139145.2). NCBI lineage: Eukaryota > Metazoa > Chordata > Aves > Accipitriformes > Cathartidae > Gymnogyps > Gymnogyps californianus. Next base: position 30,324,367 of record NC_059474.1, on the reverse strand, counting down.
AGCAGGAACAGCACAAGAGACTTTGCTTGGTCAGGTGCAGGACCACAGCAAGGAGTGTCTAAGCCCCCTGCGTGTGACACTAAACGATACTCAAAAGGTAGGAGGAGGAGAAAACACAAAGCCACCCTTGGCAAATGGGTTTACTACTATATTAGTAAGCTAAGCAGTATTTGGTAAGAAGCTCAGACTGGAAGGGCAAGCTCAGTTTTGTTTGCAAGTCCAGTCCTAAGTCACTTGGCTAGTAGCTCATGGTCAAAAAGATTATCATCAGCAGGACCTTGTCAGCATTTCCCTGCACCAGGTATTACAGCTGTGTGCTAACCAGGTGAGCCTGTGCAGCAGTCACCCAGTCCCAGCACAAACATCCTCCTCAGAAGAGCTCTCAGTAAAGCTACTTTAAACATGAATAAAATAGTTGAAGACTTGGAATTTGATGAAGTTCTTCATTGTGATATAGCTCAATACATAAAGCTTTTTTTTTTTTTTTAAAAGATAGTGAGTGTCACTTAGGAGACATGGGGTTCTTCCAGACTTTGACCTACCTCACAGCACTCCTTTCTCACTAGAGGTTTTTTGACAAGGGGAAATGAAGAATCCCATTTTAATTTGAAAGGTCTCTGCCTTATTCAGTTCCTCTTCTAAAAGAATTTCTTAAAAGGAAGTTGTAAAGCAGTTGTGAGAGCTCCCCCCCTGTGGTTTATGGTAATAAAGCAACAGCAGAGGCAGGAAAGGCCTTCTGACTGTTTCTGCAATGTATGTTAACTACCTTGAGAAAACTATTACTTTGTCTCAATGTTTCACTGGTTATTGCCCATTGTTTCTCACCCACAAAGAACACACAAGAAAACATGCAATTCAAAAATTTAATGTTGAACCAGGCTGTAAGAATGAGAAGTCCACTCCCTAGGAGGAGTAACTGTACACAAAATAAATAAGTTACAGTTTAAACAAAAGCACAACTGGCTTTTTAAAGTGCATGTGTATAAGGCCTTTAGCCTGTGAACTCTGTTGGCTCAATGTAAAAAAAAAAAACCAAACCTGTATACATACAAATCTGCCACATGTGTTTTAAGGATGAAGAGGGACTGGCTCAGCTCAGAACAAACCACCAGCTTCATTGCCTGGAGCCAGCCATGCTTCACACCAAGCCGAATCACAGCCACATTCCTTCTGTGCCTATTGCACACAGACAGAAGTGTCTTACACTGGCAGCTGTACTCAACTATCACTCCAACTCCACACTCACTCCTCAAAAGCTCCATGTTGGATCATTTAATCTGAATAGTATTTTTTTCAGACAGTAAAAAACCCCACAAGTTATTTGTAATTAGATATGTTTACACCCTGCAGACAATAGTTTCGCATACAAAGAGTCTGGTCAAGTTGTCAGCAATAACATAGCTAGTAAAAAAATAAAGGACCATTGTTTACAGTCTTGATACCCAGTCATGTCCACTTATTTTACACTTACTTTTACAGAATGATTTCATGTTTGCTTATTTGTTTTGAAATACATGGGAAATGAACAGTTCTACTGTGCAATAAAATTAAACAGATACATCGTGCTGTCCTTCATCCATGTGAAAACAAGACTCGAGTGGTTACTTCTGAACAGTGAACTGCAGTTCAGGGTGTTTCCCTGCTCAAGGACCAGCTGAGTTACAGCTAAAACGTTGTTTCTGCACAAATGAAAGCCAAATCTGTCCGACTGGAAAAAAGGCAAACTGAAAGCTTGTTTCATTTACTGAAAAGTTCCTTTTCCAAATGAAAATACTTGTTCTGCAAGTCACATCCTAGAACTATTTCAAGAGTTTTGGGTTTTAAAAAACTTCTACAGCCATGCAAAGGGCTACCGGAACCATCCTTCTTTCACAATGCTTTGGGCTCCAGATGTGCCAGTGTTAAACACCCCAGGTTTCAATCTCAGGCTCAAGGCTGGGAAGACCAACGGCTCTGCTGTCAAACAGAAGTGACAGTCCTCACTTTGGCAGACAAAGCTTGCTTAAACCTCCTCTTCAGATCCTGCATGTTGGGCGATTTTGGCCGTGGAATAAGAGAGGTTCTCCTTCTCTCGGGCGTGCTGGTTGTTTGCTGTTTACTGACTTCTTTACAGAGGAGATGGAAGGCATTGAAGACATCGTTATAGTTTTCACTGACAGATACTTCATAGAAAGTACAGCCCAGCATGTTGGCCAGCTGAAGTCCATGCTGAGGCTCCACCTCTTTGACATGCAAGAGATCAGCTTTGTTCGCGACGATGACAACAGGGACTGCGTTTCCTGGATGCAACTGTCGAATGTGATGGTAAAGGTGACTGAGTAGTTCATAGCTCTTATAGTCTGTGATGGAGAAGACAATCACCAGGGCATCTGCCCAGCGAATGCATCTGTTCAACTGCTCATTACAATGCAGACTGTGTTCACGGATCTGAAAAATGAATGGCCTCAAATTAGATAGCTGAAGTCATGAAAGATTAAAGGGACCTGTCTTTAAGAGTCTGTAAAGCCAAATAGCATTTTACAGCTTCAGACACATATATTTGCATTTCACATTGTAAGTACAAACTTAATCTGAGCGTGGCGAATAAATGCATATGTTGATTCAGCTGCAAAAAGCTGGAATTTAACACTGGAGTTTGCTATACTCAAATGGAAAATTGACCTGAGTAGTTCTGCATGCAGAGAAAGACTTTGTAGTTCCACAGAATGGGAAATTAACTGGCTAGACAGCAAGTCTGGGGAAGCAAAGATATGAGCTGGAAGCATTTAGACCTGGAGTGTTGCCCAGTTCAAAAAGGCAACAATCCAGCATTACTCAGGCCTATACATTCAAAACGTTAACTTCTGACACACTAATGAGCACAGCCACAATATAGCAGACTTTGCTTTCTATCATACACATTTATGAAGCTTGTGGGGCAGCAGTCATGACATTTTCTTCCACATGTACCTTATTTGCGCAGAATTGTTTTGGGGTTTGTGTCTAATGTTCCAATACACAGGAACAAGACACTTGGGTAATTCAGCCACTCAAAAGTAATGGGCCTCCAGCATACAAGTGATTCACCAAAACAGTGAATTGTTTTCTTTTACTACCAGCATACTACAGGCACTCAACACATGTGGCTTCACTGGTTAAAACACAGTTGACCACCTCTCCCCACACAGGACACCAGACTCTGGAACAGACCATAACAAGATGCTGCACGCAGAGGGACACACACACTCACAGATGTAGAGCTGCTTTGGTGAACTGCATGGCTGCATCGAGCTCACCTGAACTCCTGGAGTATCTTGCACTTGAATAGCCAACATCTCTCCGTCTATCTGGATGTGCCTGCTGTAGAGATTACCTGACAAGAACACCAACAGGTTCACAAGTACAGCCACCACTCTACACACGGACAAATGTTGCTTCTTCTGCCCATTAGTTGTGCAAGAAAAGTTGTATCGCTGCTTATGAAGTGCAGGACCAGTGTTACAAGTTTTTTGTGTGTAACAACCCATAAATTTATGATGTTACTAGAAGCCTGGGATTTAATCCTGCATTGACTTGTTCTGAAGCCTGGCATTTAATAATGTGCAAGTTGGAACTTAATCACTTCTTAAAGACTGTCTTAGCTTAGATGATAAAGGTAAGTGCGCAAAATAACCAGCTTTTATTATAGAAAAGCAGTTTGCTTGTTATTTAGTATTTCCACACTTCAGTGAAGCTCTCTGCTGGCTGGCCTGTAAGATTTGTTGGTTTCTTCATTTGTTTGGCTTTTTCAAGTCATTTCCTCAACAGAATACTGTATATTTTACATTCACATCTCAAGCAAGTATGTAACATCACCTCTTTGTCTTCCCCGTTAAGGTGGCACCGTCTAGACCATTTGGCTGCTGGCATTCAGTTTGCACAGAATAACACAATATTAGGTTTCCAGAATGTTTTCTTTTTTTAGCTAAAAGACTTCTTCAAAGAGGGACATTCTCACCATATAAAGTAAATTCTGCTCGAGAACAGGGACGCGGTAAAACTCGGCGCCAGTGAAGCTGTGAGCACACCCTGCGTGTTCGCTGGGCCTGGCGCGCCCCGTTCTGGGGGCTGCCGGGCAGGGGGCTGCGAGAGCGGCACAGGGAACAAGTTTTAAGCGAGCCGCCAGCCCTGCCCCATCTCGGTGGTTCGGGCCGGCACAAATACCTGCTGGATGCACCTGTAGCCCCGTTTTTAAGTTCTTTCTTTTACACCTGGGACCTGGCTCAGCGCTGGGTTTTGCACGCTTACTGCCAGGGCTTGCACCGCCCCCCCCGGCTCTCCAGCCCGGGCACCCCCCCCGGGCGGCTCCAGAGCAGAAAGCCGCCGGTGGGGCCGGGGCCCCGCTCTCCCCTCCCCCCGCGGTAACCCCCCCACACACCCCCCCGTCCCGTCCCGCCCGCGGAGGGCCCGATCTCCAAGACCGGCGGGAACAAAGCCGCGCCGCCGCTCGCCTACCTGCGTTCCTCTCGTAGTCGCCGATGAACCGCCGGGTGAGGAACCGCACCACCAGCGCTGCGGGCAGGCACAGACAGGCAACCGTTAGCCGCGCTCCGCCGCTCCCGCCGCCGCCCCCCCCCTCCCCCCGCGCCCCTCACCTGTCTTGCCCACGCCGCTGCCCCCCACCACCGCGATCTTGACGAGGCGGGGCCGGGCGGCGGCGGCGGGGCAGCCCTCCCCGCCGGGCGCGCACTCGGCGATGGTGCACATGCTCTGCGTCAGGCGCATCGCCGCTCCGCCGCCCCGCGCGCCCGCACCCGCCGCGGCCGCCAGCGCCGTTCCCCCGGCGCTTTTCTCGCCCCCGCCCCCGCCCCAAGCCCCGCCCCCCGCCCCCGGCGGCCACTCAGCGCGCACGGCCGCCGCCACTTCCCCGCCCCGAGCCCCGCCCCGCCAGGCAGAGCCGAGCGGCCGCGCGGGAGCGTGGAGGAGGGCGGCGGGGGGGGGGTAAGCGGCCCCGGCAGGGGCGGGGGGGCCACCGGGCGCCGGGCACCGGGCCCCGGGCGGGACGGAGCCGCGGCGGGCTGGGGAAGGCTGTCAGAAATGCGGCGTTTCTGGGCGTGATGAGGAGCCTGGAAGTAGGCGCGTGTGCGCGCGTGACCTCCACGCTCCTCGGGCGTCAACCACCTCCAGCGCTGAACGGCAACCGCCCGAGCCTTCCCGGAGATCGCGGCGCCGCGGTCACGCCTCGAACGCGGGCGGCACGGCGTCCCGTCTCTGTCACCTGCCTGCTCTGCACCCTGCCGGGGGTGCATCCGTCCTGCTCCCCCCTCGGGGCGGGTGTCGGGCCGCGTACACCTGCGGTCCCTCACCTCCGCCCACCGCGGGCAAGCGTTCCCTTCCCTCCCAGCCCTGCCCCGGCCGAGCACTTCGGAAAACCAGACTGAAATCAGAACTGCCGCGACGGCGGAGAAAAGAACTGAAACCAAGGGACGAGAGGCTGGGAAAGGTCTGCGCCCTCCCAGCTCGGCTGCAGTACACAGAAATGGGGGGAAATCGAGTAGAACAAGGGTATGGCAACGGTTAAAGAAGCAACAGAAGATGATGGCAAGGAAGGGGAAATATAAATGAGGGGTGGGTGGGAAACGGAGGACTGTACCGGCCTGGGAGCAGGGAGCGGTCAGCGTAAAGCACTCGAAACACTTGCCAGCATAAGCAAGGAGCCTGAGCAGCAAAATGGAGGAATAAAACCTGCCCATGCATGAAACAAAGCTTGCCAGGAGAGAGGTAACAGAGCAGGATAAAATCACTCTCCTGTATTCAGGAAAGACAGACCTCATAATAAAGGCCACTGGATAACACTGAATGGTAATTATGCAAAAAGAAGGAATAGACCCAAAGTGTTTGGCTGAAACCCACAGCAGGGAAGGTGTTAAAAAAGAGTCAGGGTTAGAACTGGGGGCTGATGGTGACATTGGCCAAAGACGGTCACCATCGCAGCAAGCACGCGTTTGTGCAGAGCTTTCCATAAGCTGCAAAACTATGTTCGCATATGGAAAAAGCTATCATCTGGAAGATAATGAAACAAATTGCTGCTCCGGCGGTAGCTGCTGCTCTCCCAGATATAAAGGTGAGAGCAGACGCTACGAATGATGCCTGGGGCTGAGCAGTGTGGGGCACAATAGAGGAACAGCTCGCTCTGCCAGCCACCAGACCGACAAGAGGTGACGGTGGTTTAGCTTTGTAAGTAGTGAGTACATTGTAAGGCTACTATGGGGAAGGTCATATGGGGAAAAAACATTGTCTGATAGTTGCAGTTTAAAATAAATAGAAGAGTAAAATGTAGGTTTATTAAAAGGTGTTCTAAGTCAAAAGGGGAAAGAGTAAGAGCCCTGATTAGAAAAAAATCAACAGGGCTGAAGGACTCAAGGACTTGAATACAAAGGAAAGACTGGATTGCTTTATGCCAGAGCGGCAGAAATGATCTGGACGTTGTATCTTAAGCCAAGGGGAAGGGTTTCACAGAAGATCTCCTGGCAGCTTGGTAACTAAGGTCACTGGAAATAGAAAACTTACAGGTAACGGTGAGGAGGACCTCTCTCCTAAGAAAGTTTTGTCTTCAAGATGAGGAAATACAGAAGATAAATAATGGCAGCTAGAAGCAGTTACTTCAACCAGGGAAAAAGAAACAGGGCTGTCATGCAGTGAGAAGGGCATACAGATTGAAGGAAGTCTGGCAATATTTACAAAATCAATAAGCATTTTGCTTCCATTTTTAATAAAGATGATTATGTGAAAGATGGGAGCAGAAGGAAAATGAGTAACGGGAAGAAAGTCGTGGGTAATTACTGCAGTGGGGAAAAACAAACGATCTCGTCCAGAGTGCAAACAGGCCAAGTGTGTGAAGATGAGGGTGAAAGGAGCAAGAAGTTTTACTGTAGCACTCAAATCATTCTGGAATGTTTGCATTAAAGAAAGGGAGGGAAATAATTTACAAAAATTTGGACACATTTTGAAGGAAAGAATAATTAAAGATACGGGAATAAATGGGATAAAATGAAGTATGCGATTACATGAGACATTGCTTCAGCATGATATCTTTCCCTGGTACAAGTTTGTTTCCCTTTTCCTTAAAGAAAGGAAATGTGGTAGATGTAATCTATTTGGGGTCAATAATACCTGATACTGTCCAGACAGGAAACGGCTATTTAAGCAGAAGAATGTGGGGCTCAGGAGACAACGACAGAGGGGTGTTTCATATGGGAATTGTCAGACTGAAGGAAAGCTGCTCTGTGGGATTCATCAAGGCTCCTGTCGTCCTTCATATTTTCATTGTAGCGGTGTCATCGAGAACACGAGCATGCTAAGGAAGCCTGCTGTTGGCAGAGCTGGGAGACATCACCAGTTCAAACAAGGGTGGGAATAGTATATTGGAGAAACTGCATGCCTCTTAGAACTGGATTAATGAAAATATAATTAAATTTGATAATACCAATGACATGCAGAGATTAATCACAAAAATTTCTTCCATTGACTATGAGATCAGCACTTGGAAATGAAAGACTAGTTAATCACAAGACGAGTAGTAGCTATGTAAAAAGGGAAACGTAAACCCAGCAATGTCAGGTAAGTAATTTCAGAAGAGATCTGCAGTACAATGTGTGATGCTGTCGGCCAGTCAAGAGTAAATGGAAGTGGAACAAGTATGGACAAAAACCAGTATGATGATCAGGGACCGGAGGGCCCATTTCAGAGGAGGATAAAAACACTTGGTGTATTCAGTTCGGCAAAACAAAGGAAGTGGGGCTTGGGAAACGGGGGAGCCAGGCAAGTTAAAACTAAGGGCCAATGTCAGCATGAGAACAAGTGGGTATAAGCTCAACTCCGCAGTCGGAGTAGCAAAACACCGGAACAGCCCTCTAACAAAAGTGGCAGGAGCAAAATCAAGTCTAACTTCTTTTGAATGGAGCTGGAGGAGTTTATAGAAGGGATTACATGGTGTGGTTGACTGCAGTGGCAATAAGATTGGATGACCAAGAGATCCCTTCTAGAGGCCTACGGAGAATATTCTAACACAATTCCATAAGTAAATATTTAGGCCAAACATATAGCAATGTGTGCAGCAGTGGTGTCTCCAACATGTAAAGGGGTATGGTAAAAAAGGGGAAATGGGAAAGGGTGACGAAAATGAGACAATACTTCAATAAACTGGTTTTATAAAGGAGATGATTAATTAGAGACTGGATGAAAGTGCTAAAATAACTGGAGAATGGGATATTCTCCCTCTGTCTCAGAACACCAAATCAAAACAATCAGCCAGATTGAAAGGTGGAACTTCTGGAAAAACTGAGATACAAAATATGTTCTTGTAAAATACGTAATTGAGCCACTGAGTCAATTGTTGTAGGAAGGCACTGGGACAAAAATTAAAATTATTGCTGTACAAATAAGGAGCGTGCATTTATAAATTATGAGAAAATGCATTTTTACAGTACTTTATGCTAGCACAAAATTCATAAGCAGCAGTAAATTAATCTCCTCAAATTTTGCACCAGTCTCTTAAGTATTATGGACCAGAAAGAGCTCTAACACAGTGTGGACAGGCTTTCTCATCCATCACTCATTTTAATATAAAATTTCTTATGTCTTCTCAGTTATGCAGAAGTGACTGCTGTCAGAGACAAGGTCTTAGCCTGGATGGTCATGGGTCGGAGCTGGTGGGAATACACGCTTCCACACTTCGGGGATGCATTTCGATAGTTTATTTTGTGCCACTGTTCAGAGGGTAAGTTTGCATGCAGCTTACACCTTCCATAAGGACACTTCCAATGACAGCCAGGGAATGAACCTTACTTTGTTATCTAGTGCTTTCGTAATTAAGTTCTCACACGTGTCTCAGAGAAACAAGTGGTGTGGACACGGTGTTCAGAAACACGGACAATGTCTGCTCACTCCAGATAAGTATTTACTTTCCGAAGCACTGTGAATTCTCTCTTTGGCTTTATAGGAGTAAATACAAGAAAGCTCTCTGCTTATGGCACAGTACATATGTCCCGTGCTACCAACATATAGAGCCAAGTCCACCAACCCCTGTGAAAAGCCCAAGAAGACCGGAGTTTACTCCCTCCTCTGACACAGCCCTGCATCACCTTCCAAGAGCGAAACAAAAGAGGGAGGGAACAGAGATATTAAAAGAAACTACATAAACAGGAAAACAACTTTTCTCTGTACTGGGAGAGATCTCCCGGCCAGCGAAGGCCAAGCTTACTGAGTAAGATAGGATCTTCATTCCAGGGCAGAGAAAGCGGGGGAGGGAGGGAGGAACATGCTCCATGCACCCTCACCTACCCACAGACCCTACCTGGTTTCTATAGCAGCACAATAGCAGACATTTTTCTCTCTCCACAAGAAAGCCTGAGTAATGTTCTGCAATTATATTAGTCTGCATTTTAATCAGATTTTATCTTCTCTCAAGCTTGCATTTTTTTCCCATTTCCTCCTTATGTAACGCTCCCAAACTCCAATCCAAGAAGTGAAAAGCTCAAGGTTTTCTTTTCCATTCAGGGCTGCCCATCTGCTGCCAGTATTTTTTTGTGCTGGTTTGTGCCCCCACAGTACAAGCAGTTGTTCTGCACACAGAATGCTGGTTTGATCTGAAAAGGGAAGGGGGGGGGAAGCCCCGATGGTGGAATCTCTTGAATTAATACAAGCTCTAATGCTTCATTCAAAAATGTATATAAGAGAGCTTAGCAGAATTTTTGATTTCCATTTTAGGAATGCCTCAGGATCTATACTAAGCCTTCTAAAAACTGTGGCATTAAAGTGCCATTGCCGGCCTCTCTGAATCTCACCTTGTGTTACAACAGAGTCAGTTCGTCAAGGGGCTAACGCCTGGGTTACATTAGGAAAGGTCACTGGCAAGTCCTGCTGTGCCAGGCAAACCGTAGGACGATGCTTACACCGGCAGAGGAACGCTGGGCCTGGTACAGGTTCTCTCAGTTGCTAAGCAAATGAAGAGCTTTTTGCATATACCATCTGCAAGTCTAACCTCTGCAGATCCTTTAACTTTGTGGAGGCACCACACAGAAGTCGCATCCCTGAAACTACAAACAGGAAAGGCAATGTTTCGGTTACCACCTCTCCAGATTTCAGCTGTCGCCTCTGGGCGAGCAGCGACTGGCCCCGCAGCTCTGCTGGTGGGAGGCCCTGGGTGCACGTGTCCTGCCCTGCTCAGGGGGGTCGGCCAGGATGGCACAAGCCCTCATTGAACGTGGCTTGAGCTGACCTTGTTCTGAAGTGGAAAGATACTGAAAGCTTTACGTTTCTAATACAACTTCTTTAGCAAGAAGGAGGTAAATTCAAGTCATGCCTACATACTACAACAGAAAGTTATGATGAGTGAACATGTAGGTTGCAAAGTCAAATGCAGAAAATATAGGAAATGCCAGAAATAAGATTGCCTGGGCAACCTTAACTCATCCTCCCACATGCATATGCATTTTCTTAGAGCCTTAATTGCATAATGTCATACCATTACACTGTCTCCTGTCATACTGGCAGTCTGTCTTCTGTTTGCCCAGGGTAATAGAGCACCTAAATATACTTGAAGATCTGGATGTTATTCAGCATTTCTTTTAAATCCTCAATTAATCAGCCCGTGGTGCAACACAGGAAGTATTCCCTTAGTACAGGAATTACTAACTCCTTCATAGGCTTGTCATGGTGTATAGCAAAGATACATGAGAAAAGTTCAAACTCTAAGTCCACTAGGCTGCCTAAGTCCGGCATGTACCTGCCACTTAAACTCCTTTCAGTTGCTACCTCATCTTGAAACACTTCAGTGCTTTATACACCGCAATATTCTGCAGCGAAGTCCCGTAGACACACTGCATTGAAGCAGGGCCTGTAGCCCTGAAGTTTCTGAGATGAGCAGTTGAACCACCAGGAAGGAGTCCTTCTCTCTCTTTACCTGAATGCACATCAAATCCCTCAGGGCAGTGGAACAACTTTGACGGGAAGACTAAAAAAGCCACATCTCGGGCTACACGCTAGACCAGGTGTCTGCGCTTGCATCTGTAAATGTCACAGACCCAGGGCCAAGGGCTTCCTTGAAACTGGGGAGAAAAGAGACGACCTGAATATATAGGAAGCAAGCGTGACTAGAGCATGTTAGGCCAGGTACCTGGCAGGGAAGGGTGGTGGGATGGGTGAGAGCTCCCCAGGAATACCAGGCACAGGTCTTCCCACCCATGCTCCAGGTGTAACTGGTGCAGCGAGGGGCTGTGAGGGTGATCAGGGGAAGAAATGCCAATTTTACAAGAAAAGAAGAGGAAAGACAGGCTTGTTTAGCCTAGCAAATGGTGCCTGCGAGGGAAGATGATAATCATCTGCTGCCAGCTCACACAAGAGGGGTCATGGAGGAAAGGAGAGCTCCTTAGAGCAAGGAGCAGCTCGTCAGAGGGTTTTCCTTATGAGTGGGTTTTGCAGACCTTAAATGCCTAAAGGAACTAGGCACTCCACTCTACTGCCTTTCACTAGGAACTGGAGCCACACACTATTTTAAAAATGCAATTATTGTTACCAATCTGTAAGTAACAGTTTTAAAAAAAGCCTGCAACTATAGAGATATCCATAAGCAACCAGGTGATCCAAAACATTTTGTCGATAATCCAAACTAGATAAACGATAAAAATGTAACAGGGAAAATTGGGAAGTAAATGATTCCCACTTGGGAAACACTACTAGTAAGCTATATAGCTACGTAGATATGCAGGCTACAAGAAGCTGGTTATATTTTGCTTCACTGTGTTTCGGTATCATAAATTTCTGTATTCTGTTTTGTCTGAGGCTAGAGCCCATTGGTGATGCTTTGTGAAGGATATCTTTTAAGGCATTTAAATGAGCAAGCACTGCTGCCTATGAGGCAGCCTTAACAGCCTTAAAAAAATTTTATTCATCGAAGTTTCAGGATAGTCATTAGCATTCACACCATAATTATGCAGGCAGATGACTATAGATAGGCAGCCGAAAATTGTCAGAGGAATGGCATTCATTTTTATTAGCAAAAAAAAAGAGACTTTGGAGCTACTGCAACACCCAACATTTTAATAACAATCCATTTTTCAACAATACACTGTTCAGCTGCCTAAACATGCAGGAGGATTAAACACAGGAAGCTTAAGAGCAGACTGTCAGCTATGTTTGTTTTCTATAAATCCCTTTGTGATGATGATGAACTGCGCCATAACAGAGAAGGACAGTTTAGTGTTATTGTATAGATGACTCATATAGTCTCTACGGTTTGACAAGAGCACAGGTTTTTTTCTAAATAAAGCAAGTAGTCAGTCCAAAAATAGAAGTAACACTTAGAAGAATGCAGCTCCTGGAGGAATTACAAATTCCATCTACCAAAAACACAGAGGTTGGTATGCTGGGGCATCTCTGCTGAGGATATTGTGTGAAAGGCATTAATTCTTCATCTGGAATGTAAATCTATGCCGTCCAAATGGGATTTAAGTATTTCAAGGTAGGACTTCAGTTCCTGGCTGGAACCAGTTTTAACCGGTTGGGCAATTTTCATGGTCATTTTTATATTTGCTTTCTTGCTCAGAGCCCAGAGTTATTTGCCCTGTGCTACCTGCAGCGCTGCGGCGTGGTATGGCTGGAATGGGTCCCCAGGCGAGGAAGGAAATGGGGCCCTGGTCCCGCCAGCCGCCAGCTTTCCTCCTCTCTTCACCCCTGGCAGGGCCTCCCCCGCCAGTAGGCTTCAGGGTAATTGCACTGCTTGCAAAGTCGAAGGGGACACTGCCCCTGCAGTGTATTCAATTGCACATTTTAAGGTTTAATGCCATCTTATTAGTAGGAAGAAGAGGAAAGCATCGGTTCCAGGTAGAAGGAAAGCATTTCCACTCGTTTCTTATGCTACGCCAGAGCACTTTTCCCTTCTCCCTAAAATATTAGGAACTTTGAAAACAAATGCTCTCATTTGCCTGAAATATCCTGGAGATGGGTTTCTGTGGCTGAACTACAACTTACCTTTAACACAGTCTCGCTGAATTCTCAAAAACAAACAAACAAACAAAGTCTCAACTTATGAATCCATTAGTCATGTTTCCTTACAGAATGAATTACAGAAATCTCCACCAAATGAGAAAGGAAAATACTAACAGAGAACAACTTATTTTCTAGCTTCTAGCTAGAAGCTGTAGGGGTAAGAGCCTAGGACAGGCTGTGCCTGAAAGCCTCATGCACTGATGCACCATAGTTCAGGGTGAGTTTTACCCAGCTGCCTAGAAACCATTTGTAATTCAAGCCAGGTTGAAACTACATCCTGAGAGGAAGTTTGTGTTCACACTGTCCAAAATAAAGCCCATCACTACTAGTGCTTGTCGGACACAGGTGAAAATGTGAAAGAAAACCTGTGCTTAAACTGCTTCCACTGAGAAAGGTCCCTCTCCTGGGTGCACGCTGGGGCAGCAGGTCTGCCAAGAGAGACGAGCGTGAGGACAAGGGAGCAAGCCAGCTGGCTAAAGGCAGAGGGACTTTCTATCTGGCTTTGTTGCAAGTAGATTTAATGTGGGCTTTCCTTAATTTCTGATGTCCAGGGAGTCACATTGTTACAGGATGGCTGCGGAAGGGAAGCAAATACAGCGCAGCAGTTGCCCCCTGTACGGATGGCATGGACAGCTTGGACTGGAGGTAGCCTTACACATACCAGCAGGTGACTGGGCTTTTCCAAGACTCATCAGTGGACAAGCCACCATTTAGGAAGTAGGACTGGGCTTAATTTTGCTGTTACAAAACATAAAAACCCCTGCAATATAACCTAAACAACCAAGACAGCCAGTGGCTCATCCTCATTTTTGTGTTGCTCCTGCTTAGACCTAATGACAAGTCTCTGCTTTTTTCAGGGACGCTTTCCTGTGCTTGGAGCAGGTTGCAGAGCGATGACTTCAGTGTTATTTAGCTACCAGTGGGCTCCCTCTGACCTTAGGACTTCTCTGCCTTCTTATATTAACTGGCAAAGGGAGGACCGGAGCTACAGTCTCCATTAAATGTCAACTTGAAATACACTGCACTTTAAATTTAAGATGAAGGGGCATTTAAATGCAAAGTACTACCCTTTATTCATTGAAGTATGTAAGAAAATGCTCCACTACATGCTACCATACTACTGATGCAGTATATATTTTGCTACAGGTTTGGTTCCACCTGTGTTGATATCAGTAACAAAGTTTACATTAATTTTCATGGTACAGGAATAGAATTATTCACTGCAAAATGCATTCCCATAGTGTAAGTTGGGCAAAAAAACAGTATCTAGGAAGTCTGGGAAAATTTATGCTTTTTCACAGTTGCATTTGTAAAACAGATTTTTTCTTTTAATTTGAAAAAGAATTCTTACCAAGACTGACTTGTAACTCAAGATATGATTCAAATTGCTGAGATGAATACTAAGGATGAGTGTTAAGCTAGCTATAAAACAAGCTATATGCTTGCTAAGAGCATATAGAAAAATTTGTGTGATAAGTCAGGCTTAAGAGCAATTCTAACTACAGTCAACTACTGGAAAATTAGACAATGTTGAAATTTAATACACATTGAGTTTTTACTGCGTTCTAGACAAAGAATCATTGTATCTGCAGGTCTAACTACAAACAATAGTAATTCTCCCCAGCAGTTATTGTCAGCATCTCTCCTGGATTCCCGTGGGCATGAAAGGGAATAGGTTTCGCAGAAAAATAATTAGGAGAACCAGTCAAATGAGGTGTTATTCCAGCCATACTACTTAGGTGTAGATGTGGACAACAGCTGACTCACTGCTTAGAATCACACATTCTCTCACGTCTTGGCATCTGAAATAGCTGAAACATCACAAATTGATAATAGGATTTCTAACTGAGAAGTAGAAGTATTTTGCATTAATATTACATGCAGCCATGAATAAAACATTAACACATAACTACAATGTTTTTCACTTATATCTGAGCAGTAACTGCAATCTCAGCTGTTTCAAAATATGTATTCTTTCAAAATACCAGAAGGCAGTTGTACATAAAAGATTCGTTCTCTTCTGGTGTATGAATCAGCTATGAAAGAACTGAAGTTGCAATTCATTCTCCTGTCCGCTCAGCAAGCAGCACAACTACATTATTACTGATTTGGGAGCGATTGTAATGTTATAATTAACTCTGAGATAAAAACTTCTGAAAAAAAGTCAGTGCTCCCTAAAAATATTCTGAGGAAAAAAAAGAACAACTGGCTGAGTCTACAACAGAGCATAATTTTCTCTAACTCTACTCATACAGTATTTTCTAAACCAACATTTACATTTATAATGGATGTCCCACTTTCTTTGACTAGCAAATCATTTGCAGAAGTAGAAACCTTTGTTCAGAATTATAACAAGAGATTGCGTTTACAGAAAGAAACATTTTTTTTTCAAGACTCCCTGGAAGCTGTACAGCAGCTCATCTATGCCAATTTAGTTTACAATTTTTCCTAACACTAGGACAGACTGTCCTTTAGCTGGCAAAGTAGTACTAAGCAAGGATATTTTATTTATCATGTCTTATTGTTTCAAATAAAATACAAAGGCAAATTATGTGAGTCTTGGTTTGTGTTTCAGGCTTGTAGTTCCACCTGAACTTGAAAAAGTGCCCGACATATTTTCAGGGAAAAGCTCTTCAAATATGAGAAAAGAAGCATCCAACAAGTAGAGAATGGAAAACAAATTCTGCAAAAAAAGCGAAAGTGAATTGCAGCCGGCACTTGGGAAGGGGAGAGAGACAGACACCGCGGGCAGGCTGGATACAGAGCCTGTGGTAGTATTCTGGGAAGTGAGGGGTCTGGGAAGAATGCATTCACCCTATAAGATTTTGCAGTCCATAATGCGTAGGTTTCTTAAATGGAGCTATACCGCTGTGTTCTGCAGGTAGTTGCTTCAGTCATGACATCCTCAGAGTTTTGTCAGTCACCAAGAGCTACAGCAATGATATGCAGCAATATTCATGCGCTGAGAGATGAGCCCTGCTGCCACCCCCACCTCCCGGCTCTGCTGGGAACCATTGACTCCTGCAGTCCAAGCAGCAGAAGGAAATGCAGACACAATTCATCTGCCTCAGAAAACAGATTAGCTGTTGCCCTGAGCAGAGAGGTGTATGGGTAGCCAGAGGTGGAATGGGGAGATCAGAAGAGTTAAGAAACCTTTCTCTTCGCTCAGTTCAGCCCAGTCTCAGCGCACGGCCAGATCTGAAGCTTACTGACATCACTAGGGTTTCTGGAGCTCGGTGGCTTTGGCTCAGGGCCTCCAGGAGGTGAGTGCCTCCCTAGATCTGAGGTGCCCAAAGCTGACAGCAGTGAGTGCCACCACTGACAGCAGTAGGTACCAAGATGTAAAGAGACAGCAGACACCTCAAACAGCAGTGATCGTGGGCCTGCCTCTGGTCACGCCTGAGGATGAAGCATGTCCCGATCGCCTTGCTCCATCCTTGTGCCACCCACGCTAACACCGAGCCAAGTCCAACCAGACTCCATGCCTTCCCCCACCGCCACCTTCCTATCCCATACAAACTCATACGCCGAGACCAGCCCTTGCACCTGTCTGCCCGCCCCTGCCCCATGCCTCGAGCTGTCTTTTAGCATCCTGAGCCAAAAGCGCGGCTCCCATGACGGCGGCGCTCCTGCAGGCCTCCTTGCCAGGCCACCCTCGCGTCTGAGGGCTTGCTGGGCGAGAAGCCAGAGCCTCCCCCATCCCCTGCTAGTGCTGACAAGACACCCAAGACAGCTGCTGGCTGCCACCCCAGAGGTGCCGAGAGGAGAGCAGAGCCAGCTCCAGGTTTGGGTGTGCACCGGCTCACGGTCTCACTGGTGGTACGGGCACTGGCACGCAGCGGTGATGCTGTGCGAGAGATGAAGTGGCCTGGGTCTGAGGTCAGGAAGCCCTGGGTCTCGGGACAAGTTAGTCTGGTCACTCTCATGAGGGTTTTTTCTGTTGTTGGTTTTTTTTTTCCCCTCAACGTCTTTTCACATATTTTCCCCTGGCTAATTGCCATAAAGGTCTGTCATCATGCAAGAAACTGCTGGTTGCTTGCAGGTGAAATTTGTGGCTTCAAGCATGGCTTTGTTGGGGGATGTATGAGAAAACATGAGCATTGTGGGTGTGCGGGGCTGTTGAGGCTCCCAGGGAGAGACTGCCAGCACGAGCGACAAGGCTGGATACAGAACACGTACAATTTACATTTCATCACATATTACTGGAGGACATATACTTCACGTCTAGAAAATGAAGCTGTTATTACAAGATGAAAATCCATACACTATGAGGCTTGTTTTTGGCCTTGCTGCAAGGCTGTGCTCTCAGGAGCAGAGCTGTTGTGAAGCAGTAAGGGACACGCTCTGATTCACCAAGCGATCCAGCAACAGCTTCCAAACTGTGGAGCAGTTGTTTTTCTTACAGTCGCTGAATGGCTTTTGTTCGCCTGCCAAATTCAGCTGACTTGTCCTGCCTTGCAGCCCTTTGGGAAGAAAGAGCAGACCCAACTGGCATATGCTGTAGTCACAACTAAGGCAAGCTCCTCCGAGCTCAGACATACTTCAGCCCACGGAGAAGACAAAGTGCAGGTAAAGATATACAATATCTTTCAAGGAGACAAATGGAAGCAATATGTGCTGTATCAAGTACTAACAGGCTATGTTTTTGTGATACATACTGGGTTTTTTGAGAAAGCCAGAGTAAGATTAGCGGGACTCTGCAAGAAACCCCAAACAAGACCACTGATAGAAGAACCATATGAACTCTTGGATTAGCCCCATTGCTCTGGGAAGTTTCTTCAGCCTCCTCCTAATGCCTTTCTACATTCTTGCTTCTTGGAGTCCCCAGTATTCAGTCAGTTTTACCAAGAGGAAACATGCTGTACACAAAAATATTACTAGGAAAAAAAATTGTACATGTAGCTGATTCCTAATTGCAGGAAAACCAAGAAAGAACTTTCTGCACAGTTCAGGAAGCTTCTTTCCCATTTTCCTTCCCCTCTTTTCTCCCTTCCCATCCTCCAAGTCTGCTGATGATAGATATTTTGAGGTGTATAAATTGTGGCCACAGAGTGTGCATTTCTAAAACATGCTCTGCTGTTCACCTAGCTATAAAACATGTAGTTAGCCCTCTCCAATGGACCATAAATACTGAAACATCCACCTAGCTGTTTGCTGTAATGCTGTATTACTTACAGTTCTGAATTATACCAAAAGCAAGCTGAAGTGCCTGGTTCCTCATTTTCCCCATCTCTGGAATGGGGCAATAATGTTTCCCGTCATCATCAAGTGCTCTAAGGTGGGTGGATGGAGAGCACTACCAAGGTGTGATGCATTGTTAGTGAAATGGTGGCTTGCAAAAAAATGTGCAGGTGCTTTCGGTATGCAAGTGAGGCCAGGTTGTGCTGGCAAAGGATGAAAGTTGGGGGGAGCTTTCTGGGAGTGAAGCAGGGATTAAACTTGAGTGAAGCAGGATCAACTTGGCAAGATGGCAGAGCCACCCATCTGACTGCTGAATTGAGGATGAGGTAAAAAGCCTGGAGGCTCTGCCCCCCTGTTGTGTCAGTGGTGTTCCTCTCCTGAGGAATGGCCAAAGCAGCTTCAGGAGGACCTCCACAGGATTGTCTGTGGCTCACAGAGCTTCACAGGGACTTTGCTGTCAGCCAGAGTCAGTAGGAAGGACGATGCTTTTATACCCAACCAGTCCATTTGCCATGTCCAAAAAGATGTAGGGTTGCATGATGACCTTGGCTGCATGAACACTGATGCTGTGAAGTTTCCTAGACCCAGCTTTTCTAAGACACTTAGGGATAGTGATGCTCAGAGACACAGGTCGATTCTTTGGATGCAGATGTTGAGCTCATTTTTTTCTCTTCAGAGGCAGAGAGATGGAGACTGCCTATGACTGCCCATGACTGCCTGGAGGTTGAAGTACTCGTCTAGAAAGCAGGAGACCTACATTCAGTGCTCTCCTCAGCCTAAGATGATTCAAAGACATCTCCTGCCCCCTCCAGCCACTGGACTGCATACTTCTATGGAGATAGGGCATTCCCTGCCTCTTCTCTCAAAGCAGAGTGATAGAACAGAAAAGAAACAAGCTTCAGAGGGCCAGAGAGAGAGAGAACAAGCAAGAAAACACCTCTCTATGTCGTCCACTAACGTTAGCATTCAGCTGAAGAAATGAGGCATTGGCTCCTGTCTGCTTCCAGAAGAGCTTATGTATTTTTATGCAATCCTTTCCAGCACTAAATAGTGGGGGGGGGGGGGGGGGGACTGTACTTGTTATTTTATGAAATACGGAGGTCTTCAGTCTAAATTTACTTGACAACTATCGGCATTTGCTAACTCTGAATTGTAAGAGGAGTTTCAGAGCTGTATAGTTCCATCACAGCTGTGAGAATAATTCACATGAACAGACCCCTTGAAAAATAAAAGGTTTCTCAAGTAAACTGATCCAATGACTGTTGCTAGAATGCCATATCCCATATGAGCAGAGACAAATCAATGATTCATTAATACTTCTAGCTGGAAAGGTAGGGGCTGTTATCCTGTTGATGAATGTAACCTCCTGTCTTTCATTAGAGCACAGACTGGAAGCCCGAGTCAACCTTTATTATTATAATGCGTCATATGCACTGTGGCAACTGTTCAGACCTCCCCTGGAGCCCTGTTGTGATAGGTGAAATAAGAGGCAGTCAAAAGACCTGACAGCTTCGCAGACCGGTCTTGTTCTCTAACTATTACAGTCACAGGTAAGCTCTGCAGTCTTAACTGGGGCTTAAAAATTGCCAACTCAGCAGCAGGGCAGCCTAACAATAACCAGCATGAGGTGGGGTGGGTGAATTTGTTAAGGTCATGAGCAAGTGCATGCATTTTGTGGCGTTCATTTTCTCCCCCCTGCTGGCTCTGCTTCTGAGAACAGCAGGGGATAGAGACTGACAGTGATCCAGACCTCTGAAATGCTCAGAGAGGGAGTGAAGGTCAAGTTCAATTACCTCTTAATTGATAAGCAGGGAGCCAGCAGCCAGGATATGGGGACAGCGCAACATGCCTGCATGTGTCCTGCACCCCAGGCTTGCTGCTAATGCTGCCTGTCTGCCAGAAATGTTTAATGCTGTTCCATCCCATTTTTGTAGGCCAACACTTTGTTATTCATTATCAGATTTCTCATTAAAAGGACAGCATCAAGTTTTACTCTTGAATCCATTTTCTGGATACCCAGGGATGTCACTAGACAACCCCATAGGAACCATGACACTTGTACCCTAAAGTCTGCCTTGTACCTGAAACCTAAGAAATGCCTTCTTAAAAATAATTCAGTTAAACAAGATAAAAGTTATACAGAATAAAAGGTATTTGTACTTCTTTCCAAACATTAGTGCATACTCAGCGTATTAGAACCCTGCACAAAGATTAAGTTTTATATCAGATCTTGAACGGAAATAAAAATGTTTTAAAAAGCTGTTTTCAGTGGAAGGAGAGATTACACTCCAGTAAAACTAAAAGTAAACATTTTGCAAGGGCAGGCAACAGTAAGGTAGCTGATCTTTTAGAACTAACCTTTTGTCCTCTGAGATCTACAGCTTGGCGTCGTGGGAATACAGAGACAAAGAAAAGCATGGAATAGTGAAAATCAATGAAAATTTTATCACTTAGTAGTTGCTGAGTTGCACCAATGTTGCACATTTTGAAAATATCTTCAGAAACTTATTGCTTAATCAAAAGTAATAAAGCAGGTTAAAAATCCCAACAACCCAACAATGTCTCAAAACCACATTACAGAAATTAACGTGTTAACTCTGGAAACTGTTGAGGTTGAATTTGCGGGGCATGAAGTAGCCACAAAACCCTTTGAGATTACCATCTTTTTAGGTTAGACCTATTATTGATAGTAATTCCTACTGTGTTTATAAGTTGGTTAATCACTACAAGACAGCTTGAATGCAAAGGAGAACTAGGAGCTGGGGGAGCTTGTAAGACGAATTCCTGGCTGACAGCAGATTTTAAAATGAGCAAGCAGCAAAAGTAGGGAATGAGGTCAAACTGCCCAGTCCCACTCCCCTACTGGCTTGTTGGGATGGGGAAAGAAACAAACACTGGTCAAGATAAGAAATACTTGTAACTTGTATTAAAGTGTTTGGTAGCTGTTCTACCAACTTTGATGTAATACTGAAGTTTTAAAGCATATAAAGAAAGACTTTTTAGAGAAATGTGATCCCAAAGCCTCAGAAACTGCCCCCACATAAAAAAGAGAGGTAAAATAACATAGTAATACTCCAGTTACAAAATACTAGGAGGAAAATTACAGGCAATTTCAGTCCCGTTGCTATTTTCTTTACTGCTTTGAAGGAATGCAGTAGATTACCTGCATTAGACAGGCAGGCTTAGAAAATGGTTCTCTTTCACAGGCTGCTATACTCTCAAAGGCTTTAATGCCTTTGGAAATGTCTACACAGCAAAATACAGGACACAAAATAGCGTGGTAAACCTCAACAAGCTTTTATCTTGCTATTACAGATAACAGTAGCAGCAAAAACATAGCAGGTAGAAAGGGCTTTCCACACCAGCATGTGTCTGTAACATCCATATAGAGCCCTGGGGCAGTTTATATTTGGGTTGCTAGTTTGTGCTCCAGTCTGTGTCAGTCCCTCTTGTGTTGTGTAGGCATGTTTTCTGTCTTACAGGCAGTAGACGCAAATGATAACGATGCCTAATTAATGGAGCTCCCCCTCACCCAACTGAAATCTGAACAGGCTAGGGACAAAACTGATCGCATGCAACATCAAATGGTATCACAGACAGTCAGCAGAAGGTTCATTTTGCCTATCACGTCCATTTTAACTGTGATACCGAGAGAACAGGACCTGTTAAGAAAGGTCTGCAGGGAGGAAAGTTTTCAGAACATGAAGACCCATCTAAGTCTCTGAGTAGTACTTGTTATTGGATATTTGGCAGCTTGTGCCTCTATGGGTGATGTCTGAACACCAAACCATTTGGGGAATGATTGGATACAAGAAGACCAGAAATGGTCAGTGAAACTGTTTGTCTTTAGACTATCTCAAATCCAGCCTAGTAAGTAGTGACCAGAAGGTCCGATTAATATCTCCTGCCTATTGTTTAACTTATTTTTAAACAATCATCATTGAGACTAGTATTTGCACTGTGGCGGGTGCTGTACAAATGGGGCAAAGCAATAGGGGAGCCTAGTGTAAGGGGAGGAGTGAGGTGGATGCCACTAATTTGGGTTAACAGGCACCTAGAACAGGCTCTGAACAAGAAAGCAAGGCACAAAATGGCACATAGTCCAACCCCACCACCCCCACCCCAGGCAGGAACAACTATTAAATCATCTATCACAGGAACTGCTTACTATACTTTTCTTGCCTGCTCACACATTCTTTTTAAACCAACCTTAACCTTTCTCCTTCAATTAAAAGAGGATGGATGATCTCTTTCTTGCTCAATAGACTTCCTGCTGTTTCTTTCTTTCTATCTGTGTTTTTTGCTGGATATTTTTCAAAGTCAAATGCCCTTCCTAGAAATCTGGGCACCTTGTTCTTGGAGCTAAAACTGCTGTCGGAGTTCGCTATTGACTAATGTGTGTAGACTGGGATTGATGTCATTTTTGTAAGAAAAGCAATGCTTGCAGGAAAAGAATGGGAATATATATTATTGTAGGCATTGAGATATGCATTATGGAGACGGTATGTTTTCTGTTTCTTATCTGATAATTTCCTTGATTTTCAGGGACAGATTCTCAGCTTGTATAAACACGATTTCAAGTAGGACTGACCCATGCCAGTTTACGCTAAGCAATAAGCTGGCTCTCAGTCTTGACAGACAGTGTACTTGAGCTACCTTAAATGAGAATTCACAACATTTCTCTATGGCTCCAGCTGCACTGTACATGATGGTGTTTACCAAGAAAAAATATAAACCTGTGGGAAAACACAGATTTGTTCGTAATACGCACTACTGAGAAAACAGCAAAGACCCCTTTTTTGAAATAGAGATTTTACTTACAAGATGCTACAGCTCAAAGGTATATTTTGGCCAAGATGCTCTGCTCTGATGGAACA
Organism: Gymnogyps californianus; assembly: GCF_018139145.2. Taxonomy (NCBI): domain Eukaryota; kingdom Metazoa; phylum Chordata; class Aves; order Accipitriformes; family Cathartidae; genus Gymnogyps; species Gymnogyps californianus. The sequence goes on along the minus strand of NC_059474.1, from coordinate 30,301,304 downwards.
CAGGAAAGTACAGATCACAAGAAATCAGCTTTGATCAACAAATGTAGCATAAACACAGTTATCACGTAATTACGTTTCTGCCATTCTCTGCTGCAAAGACTGTAGAGTTGTGGAAAACCCTGGAATAGTGAGGGCATGAATACAAAATAGCCATTTTCTCATATTTCAGGTGATGCAGAAAGTAGTAACAGTCTATCCATTTTCACTGTGCAGTTTTTTAGTGTTCCTGAGCAGGAAAAAAAAGGAAGTCTCTTGCCCGTTTTCTCCTCGTATGTATTAAACTAATTACTCTGCTTTAACAAGGGGAACTTTGTTCTCATAATTTCCAAGTTTCATTCCAACCCCTGCAGCTAATCATGACCACGGTCGCTGATAATGAGTAGTAAATTGTTATAGTCCTCAGAGCCTGATAGGTACATTCCAGCCTGCATCATGTAGCCCTGCTTCTCTATACATTATTGTTCACAGATGGTAGCTGTCAAACTCTGTCAACTTCATATACACATTCAGAGAGTCACATCCGCATTCCTGGAATTTATGGCTGCGCAGCCCTCACCTTCTAAGGCCCTTAATTCAATAACATGTCACGTCCCTTCAGTCTCACCCTGCTTTAAAATACTTTCACCCACTTACAGGCCTTCCATTTAGAAAAAAAAAAACCTACTGAGTTATTACAATGTAAATATTTTAATAGAATGGGAGGGGGGAAGCCTATCTGGCTTTAAACAGCCCCATTATTACGTTAAGATTGATGGTCAGGAGCTAATGGAGCATTTGCTTTAAAAGTTTATTTAACTACAGGGAAAGTGGATATAGATATGTGTGTCTATTGACTGCCACATCACTGAGTCTTTGAGTAACAGCAAATAATATAAAGAGATATTTGCAGGGGCTTCATTGTCTAAAGGGTATTATTTAGTCCAACTTTGTCTAATATTTAAACCCCAAGCAAAATAAAAATAGGTATGAATAATTTCCATTTCATTTTAAAAGCACTTCTTTTTAAATGAATAAATAGTGCACTTTGAAGATGGATGTCTGAGGACACTGTCACAAATAACATGAATGAAAAAGGAGAAATTCCTTCCTTTGCCCAGACTGAGAAAATGAAGTGCAAATAAGTAAACAAGGCAAATAATGCATAACAAATAAATTAAAAGTCTTCTTTTTTTTTTTTTTTTGGTAACAATGCAAAGATGTTACTAGTAACTCAGAGACCATACTTGCTGCGTGTATCCCCCCTTCCTCACACAGCTCTTCTAGCCAAACTCCTGTTGGCTCAGGAAAGGAAATCTGCAGAAGCGGCTTTCCAGAGCTTTTGCACTTTCAAATTGGCCTTGTCTCTAGTTCACCCAAGGCCATCTTCCAGAAAGGACTCAAGTAAAGCAAGCTGCAGTAGTGGTCTGTAAGCTGACCACGTCTCAGGGCTGGACACACATCAGCCAGAGCTCTGAGCTGGATCAGCCCTTGCATTTCCCACCTCTGAGCTACTCAGAAAGACAGCAAGTCTTTAAAACTGAGGGAAGCTGAATTTTACTAGGATGTGCACTATAAATACTTCTTAAAGACAGAAAACTCAAACTGTCCACATGGCAGATATCAGAAATTAAAATGACTGGTACGCAACTCTCCCGTGTCCCACTGTGTCCTTAAAGACAGCCCCTTACTTAAAGGCTTGGTTTTTTTTTCAATTTCACCTCTTCCACAAACAAAGAACACCCGAGCATCGCCCTGCTGACACCAGTGTGAGTGACTTGGTAGGAGTGCATGCCCGCTGAATGGCACACAGCATTTCACCACTAACAGCAGCCACGCTGGCTGTTAGAAATTAAGGTAGTCTCATGCTGTGAACAAACTGAACCGAGTTTTCCTCCTACGTGTCTTTCAAGCTAAAGTAAGCCAGTTTGTATCCATGAATAATGCAGTAGGACGTAGCTGGTCTTGGAGAAACACTTCAATTACACCCCCACACCCCCAGTAAGAGGAGAACTGTGAGTAATCTGATAAGGGTTACTCTGAAATTCAGTTGCAATGCTGGAGTCTCCCTTCCCTCATTAACCTTTTTAAAAGAACCCTAAGACTCTCACCAGCGTCCCTGGTGGGAACTGGTGCCACCATTAAGGGCATGCAGGACACATGCTATGTCACATTTATGGCCATCTCTGCTGTTAATATCACTGTGAACCCATTGTTGCAGCAGTGATGTATATGCCAGATGAAAGGTTTGTGAGGCTATAATTTACCCAGAGCTGGATATTCTGAGACCGCAGCGGTGGTGACCTTGAGATCATGTCACAGTGGGACTTCTTTATAGGTTCCCCCCTGCAAGAGTGCATCCTGCCAAGGTGGAGACACAGCCTGGGTCAGAGGCTGGCTCTTGCAAAATCTTGGGAATAACATTCTGAAAACAGCATGTGCTGTTGTCTTCCTTCACCTCGTGTGAAAGGGTAACAATTAAATCACTGCAAAACGCATCAAATGGTACTTCAATACCAGCAACAAGCAAACTAAAAATGGCTGGGGATTTAACTCAAGTTATGATTTTAAGTCTATACATTCTCAAAGAAAGTGTGATAGACACCTGGGAATGTAAACAAAACAAAACAAAAAAAAACAAAGAAAAAAAAAGGCAAAAATGCATCCACCCCATTAGTAAAACATTAACAAGGTGAGGAATGTTTTGATAGTCTGTGATTTCTGAGATTCTAGTCTGATTCCCTCACTGCCATAGCTCTTCTGTATAACTGGGTAAATTGTGTGCAGCCTCGCTCTATCACAGAGGAGATAAATAGATTCAAGACTCCAAAAGTACTCAGATACCACAGTAAAAGTGGCTGCAAAAGGGGCTGCATTATCACAGGTCTGGACTTGAGTCAGGAAAACATCTTTAGTCAGGAAAGCTCTCAAGTCACTGGGAGATATGGTCTATTCACAGTGACACTTCCCCAGTGCTCTGTTGTTTGTCTCTTTGGAGAGCAGAAGCAGAAGGTTATATGAAAGCTTTTCACTAAGAGCTTATCTGTTTTTAAGATATTGGAAGGGGAAAAAAGCAATTTATAGGTGTGATTTTAAAAAGGCTCCTATGTATAGGTTTTTGCCATGACAAGACAAAGTCTCAGGCTGCATATTCTCTAGTGCTGCAGGGCATAAAAGAAAGGAGGATAACACGGCACACAACCTGCTAACAGAGCCACACCATCCGTCAGCTGTGAAATCAGTCAGCCAGGCCCATTCTGACTCTTACTCTGTTCCGATTTCTTGATAACTGTTCAGCTAGAAGTATATGGGATGTCTGAGAAAAATAACCTCAAGGAATAATCTGGTCTTCCTAGGAATATCTGTCTTGATCAGCCAGTTGTGTAAATGAAGGGAGCCGTGGATACCAATTACCCTTCTATGTGCTGGGCTATCGCCTGTAACATTTGATGAAGATCCATGGTATGACAGGGAGTGAGAAGAGCAGCAGTTGTTAGTACAGATAGTGATTCAGTCCCACTGAATCGTGTTGGCCAAACTACTGGTCCATGTGATTCTGCAGTGACCTGTATCTGGGTAAGAAAAGTACTTTTCTCCTCCTATTAGTATGTTTTATTTGAATAGCTTACCAAAATACAGACTGCCTGAGCACAACAAGCATGTGCAGAATTTAGCAGAATGTGGCTTGGATCTTAGCTGATAACTTAAGTGTTAATATATGACAAGTAATTACAACGCATACTCAAAAGAAAGTGCTAGAAAAAATACGTGACTTTTGAAAGAATGGTTATAATTGTTTCCTAAATTTAAAAAAGGGGGAAACTATTAATTTGTTCTTACCTATGAGAAGAATTGCAGGTCATGGAGAAAAAGTAAAATCTAATAATTGTAAGATTGCCTGGATTTAGATTTGCAAACATTCTCCACCATTGCAGGATCTGAACCAAATTCAAGTGTTTGAAAGCCACTGAAATCTGCTCTTTTCAAAATACAAATCTAATCCACTCTAACTCTATGCACTGCTTGTTACAAACAGAAAGTCGGCTTTTTTTCCTGTTTGTATATCGGTTACAGCTTAACTGGGGATACAGTGGAGCCACTGTACTGGCGACTTGCTGCTGATCTACACCACATTCCTTCAGGTGCCGATTAGAGTGGCCTTATCAGGAAGCTTTGTGCAGGTGCACGAGGGAGCGCGCCGCTCTGGCAGCAAGCTGGGGAGCATTCTTCTGCCGAAACATCAGGGCCTAATTACACAGCAGTCATTGGGGAACACATATAACACAGAGGATTTCTGATCCAAAGTCCACATATAGTAGTAAAAAACATTTCTAATGTGAACAGAAGTGATTTTGCAAGCCATGTTTTTGCTTCACCTTGCCAAGAGACTTAAATAGAAACATTCCTTTGTTGAGCGAGCCTATGTGAAAAATACACAATTGAATCAGGAAACAATGAAACAATTTACAACTGGCTTGTAAAAAGTGCAATAGGTACATGTTTTTAAAAATATGTATGGGTCTGTACTACACTGCTTATTTTCAAAGTGTTCTGTACCTTGGGGAGCAGGATTATGGATTCCCCTGTCTCACCAGGTGAAGAGGAGGGATGAAGGTGAGTAGCAGGAAGAAGACCTGGCAGGGGCACGAAACATTAAGATTTTGGAGGGAAGAGAATTTAACCCAATCTGCTACTCACCTTCCCTTCTCTGCCGGAGCCTTGCTGGAGAAGATGTTGATGGAGGTGAAGTATCATGTTAACAGGCCAGGACTGGGGGAGACATCCCTAGAGATGTCTCTGGGAAGGGAGATGGGGGGCACAGGAGGTTACTTGCCAGCTAAGGAGGAGCTGCCCAAAGAGCTTATTTCATGTGAGGAGGTGCGGGAAACCTGTTTCCTTACTGGGACAAGCAATGGTTTAGACCAGAATTAGAGCAATTATCTCAGCAGCAGTTGCCAAAACCACTCCCTCTTCAAACTGGTGTTCAATGTGATTTTTATCCAAGCAAATTGTATTCAGCACTACAACCAGAAGCTTTCAAGAGCCTCGATGGAACAGCACATCCAGTGTGCTGAAACCATCACGCCAGCAACCAAACACCTACTCCACACACTTCCTGGGCACTACGGCCACCTAGCTGTTTGGGGCACTTTTGGAACAGAGCTTTTTCTAGTTGGCGTATCAGAAGCAGAAATAGGTTTGGGGTTTTTTTCACTCACAGAATAAGGCATTTTGTTGAATGGCAATGTAGCAAGGTTTTGCGATGTGACAATTTGTAGGACTGAAATGTTTCTAGGTAAGTAAGACAAAGAAACCTTGATAATAGATTTATGGAATTTGATTGCTCTAACAGCAAGAACTTCAGAACATACTTGTTTGGCCACTCTGATCGTGATTACATTATTAATGTGAAGATGATTCAAGTATAAATTAATTGCTCTTTACCAGTTGAATAAGGTACTCCAGATGTACTGTGGGATATATTTCTTTACATGTGTTTAATAAATACATAAATTAGATTGCTTGGTTCATAAAAAGGCACATGAGTACAGGAAGATGGGCATGGTGTTACTACCTCCTCTAGGGAGCACGGGGTCAAGAGTTATCTACATATAACCAAGCAAGGTGAACACAGTATATTGATCTTTGCTCTGTGGTAGAAGGGATTTTGTTACTGTGCACTGTTCTTCCAGCAAAAAATTGAGAGATACCAGCATAAACTGGTATCCACAGGATTCGGCAGCAACTCGTCTGTTAAGTCTAGTGCTGAGTTATAAAACCAGTCGTCCTTTGTGGCTCTTATTTTAGATGAAGGATGGGAACTTTTCCCTCCTCTTCATCCCAGTCATCCTATGCCGCCGGATGAGAAAGCTCACACTGTACTAGCTCTGGGAACAAAAGGAACGGTTCTTTTCTCTAGCGCTGACAACCTGATACCATTCACAAGCACTGCCAATTTAAATTAGGAACGTGGAAAAGGTACAAGAAGTTTAGGCAGCTTAACTGAATGGGCATGCTTATTGAAAAGGGCCTCTGGTACCCTGAATTTGTATGCAGCCAGCAGAGCTGCTAAGCCAGAAAAATCGATCACCGGGAACACAAATGCGGACAAGACATGTTTCATTCAATTAAGTGTTCAGTGAGATTTTTGTCCTCCATCTAGGCATTCTAACAGCAAATGTACCCAGGTGTTATTTTTGAAATAGAATCGTAATTTGAATATCGCCAAGCCAATAAGATTGTTACCAGAAAGGTCACAAGCATCCTTAAAAATAGCACCAATTGACCTATTTTCTAGTAACAAAAGACCTTGAAGGTGTGATTTTTTGGCACTTTACATGCCATTATTTTTGTTTCTCAGTGTTTCAATATCAGCTGAAAATCATCTTAGGTGTTACAGTATGGTGGCGGTAAATTCCTTGCTCTCATGCTGGAACAAGAAGGGAAGCTCAGTGGTGTTCTTTGCATTTACTTGCTAAATGTTGTATACGTAGAAAAGAATAAGTAAGAAGGTAGGCCAGTACAGTTTTGAATACCGATGGTGAAAGATTATAGCCTAATGATTTCAAAACCTCTTTAAAAATTATTCTGAGAACAAAACATACCTGTATGCTTTTTCCCAGTATGCTGAGAGATTAGATGAGTACAAAACAGTGCATGGGCTGCCTCTCTCCATAACAAAAGAATCACCAGGCTCTGGCATAAATCTGCAGTAATTCTAAAATGAGATTGATATGGTTATTACTAGCAACTATTTAGCAAATGTCTCAGCTATCAGGTTTTTTGAGTTACAAAATAAAGGCAAAGAGGAGAAAGCCACTAGTCTTTTCTCCACTCCCATCTTACCAACTCCACATTACTTCAGTGCTGATTATTAACCCTTAGTTGTTTTTAACGGTGGGTTTGGATCTTACAAGGCCTCATGGAAACCTTGGTGCAACCCTCTGGATAATTTTCTTCTCTTGTCCCCTTGCTAAGTTTGAGATTTTCAAAACTGAAGAAATGAAGCCTAGGTTTCAAAAAGAAATTTTATAATGATTTAGAGTAATTTGGGGTTTTTTTCCCTTCATTGATGATACAATGCAGTGGTTTTGCTTTTCAGTAGTATGCTCCAGCATTTTGCCACTTGTTCTGTTTTAGCTTTTTCTCCTTTCAAGCCAACCTGTCATTTAAGTGTTGTGACTTGAACAAGGCAAGGCGTCTGCATTATACAAAATATCCTGGATTTGATACACTAACATTTCCTTCACAAGACAAAAAGCCTTTTTGTTACAATTCATTAGGTTTCAAAAAGCTATATATGACATTTCACTAGAATTTTATCATTTCTGGGACTTACGGAAGCTTCTTTCATGTTGCTGTGAATCAGAGTAAACCTGCTATAAGCTCTCACTTGGTAAAAAGCAGCTCTGTTACCGTTTGCAGAGAATCTAACAATGAAGATGCCCTGAATAAATGGGGCAAAAGTACATCTTTAAACAAAATCACACCTTTGACCTTGGGTAGCCAAGGTGTTTGGCTGTTGTACAGCGGGTATGATGAGGTAATGGATAAGACAAGAACGAACTCTTTCTCAATACAGTAAAATCAGTTATTTATAAAAGTATGATTATAAGGAGACATATTTGCTCCTATTGCTTTACACACAATTCCAGCTATTTAAAACAGTTGCAGAAAATAAAAATTATTATTGTTATAAAATCATTAATGCTATATATCCTGCACTGCTGCTGGATGCCCAACACTATAGAGAACCAGGTCCCTTAGGATATATCCAGACTCCATGGCACAAACTCCCCCACAAAATTAGGTCTAAGCAGATTAATTTGCATACTGCAAGAAGTCTAAATGCAATTTTATGGTGTTCCCTATAGGCTTATTTACCATGTTCCTCTCTGCTACCACAACAAGGACTGATTCTATATAAATTACAGTGGACTTTTTTACACTGCACTGATCACATCCCTTTAGGCTCATTTGTAGATTTGCAGCTCCAGGGAGAAAACAGAAAATGAACTCCTGAGTGAGGGAACTGTACCCTTCTCTTGCCCTACAAATGTCTGAGAGCATACGTTCACAGGTATGCAAATTGTAATGAGGCCCCATCTATTGCCATTACCTTCCTCCTCACTCCCTAACTCTTTCCTGAAGACATATGCCCCACAAAAGCTGGGCCTGCTGGGACCTACATTCTTGACAAGTCATCTATCTTGGTTCTGATTAATCTTAGGTAGCCATCCATCCCTGGTGCAGATCATTTCTGTATGCATGTTTACATAAGCAGACCTGCTCCAAACAGCTTGGAATCAAAAGCAGCAAGCAAATGTGGTAAAACCCCCAGCATCGCGTTCAGCAGAGCTATAGCTGAACAAGGAGCAAAGAGCCACAGTCTGTGATCTCAGCCAGTTCTGTCTCTAGTTAGACGAGGACAGAAACCACACAGCCAATACAACCAATTGCATTTGAAAAGTCAAAGATATTCTCACTGAATTTGAGCACTGCTTTTCTAACAAGCAGAGGTGATATTACCCTTGGTTTTTTCAGCTGAATTAACAGCAATTACCTAAATGAACAATTAGTTTCCTGGACAAGATGCCTGCAAAAAATTTTTGGGGGAAAAATTATCCAAGATTAAAAAGATCAAGTGAGCTTTTAGATCAACATTACTGAGTTGTTATGTAATATATTTAATCGTATGGCTTGTGTTTTAGAAATCTTTTTAGTAGATTATGATTGTGAACAAAGTATATTTCAGACTCCTAAACTGTCAATCTACAGACACTGATAACCAATGACTTGTATTGAATATCCCACCTCTTGCTAAGTTATAGATCAGAAATGTGAGGTGTGTGTGAAATGATTCTGGGTTTGATATATAAACTACCAAACAAGAAGAAAGACTAATTTAGCTTCAATGCAGACTAGACATACTGAGTTTTACAAAATGTCTACATTTTGTTCTATGTTTTGTTCTGTTCTTGCCAATTTTATATCAGCTCTAGATAAGTTTTGATTGCCAACTAATTTTCATGTTGACTTTGATTTTGTAATTCACCATACATCAATACTTTGTTGGTGGAACAGACTACTGAGCTTATGTTGTCACAAACAATATTTAACATCTCTCTAGCATGGGGCTTTGATTTTTTTTCCTTCAGTTAATGTTTTTAGGGGACTGAAGAAATGGACTTCCCACAATAGGTGGCATTCAGTTAATGGTGTTTATCAAACTATTCCAAACCAGAGCAACCAAACCCAGCTCTCAAGGTTGCTGAACAACGTGTGAAACACAAACCACTGCCTCTTCACTTTCTGCTTTCATTCTTCGGAAGCATTCACACAACCATATCTACACTTTTCTTCAGCCCATGCCAAAAAACTTAAATGAAATTTGCAGTAGCTTTCCAGCTTCAAACTAAAATTGGAATTACAACACCCCTGTATGTGATGGCTATAAACTCTTTTTCAGTCATCTCATGATGCTTCCTCAAGCTATCATTTTCTAAGTAGATTTGTTTCATTATTTTAACTCTATGTTCTATCTAGTTTTTAATTAAAATTAATTACATATTGTTTAAATAGGATTCTATTTTACCCCACTGATGCTACCACAATGACACTAAAGCATGCACACAACAATCTGAGACTGTCCTTGTATTCTAGATCAAGTCTTCCATGCTGTTCTCTGTATGAAACTCATCTTCTCATAAAAAGTCTTTACCTCAATGATTGTTTTGATTTACAGGTTGGCCTTCTAGTGTGTTACAGACTATGGGTATGAACTGTAAATAGTGACTTTACCTGAAGAGCTGTATTTTAGGAAACAAAATTCAAGCAGGAAGTTAAGTATTACGCAGAACTAGCTCAGGTTCTTAGAAGAACTGCATCATGAGTAACAAAAACAATTTCCTCAAATCAAGCTCCTGCCTACTAAAATAGTTCATATTTGCAAGACTACTTATATTGTGTGATGTATTTGATGATACATAGGGCATGAACTAACAATTCTTGAAAGACAATCTACAGTCTGTGTGTTTTATATTTCCTTCAGTGCCTACAGGGTAATAAATCAATTTTTCCTCTTGGCTTCATGATATAAGTATGAAATTACATTATCAACAGTGTCAGTGTGACCAATCCAAATTACTTGGCTGAACAAAACACGCCCTGCCACCTAAAGAGATTAAGGAATACTAATGATTTTGATTTCAGTAACCAGCAGTGGGATTTTCAAACTATTCAGCACTGGCCAAATTTTGCTCTATTGACATCAACAGTAAAACTCTAATTTCAGAAAGACTGGAAAGAATCCAGTTCTGAATACTTCTGAAAAACCCTACCGTAAAAATCTTTATTTTAAATTACTTCAAAACATGCAATTTATAGAATCTACCATGAGAAATTGTGCCAGAGTGGGTCTGAAAGGCAGGTGGGAATATAAGCAAGCAGATGATCCGTATGATATTCTTACTTGGAGCTTTGAAATCTGACAACTGAAAATAATTTACTTGGAAGGAAGAACAATTCCTTTCCACCCCCTTTTCGATACATGAAATATTCACCTCTAATTTATTTTTCCACAAGAAAATGGCAACAGCATTTTGCACTGCTGAATTTTATGCAAGATCCTCTCATGCAGTCCAAATTGTACTCAAATCTCAAGGCAATGAAAACATATATAAAATATGTAAAAGTCCAACAGAATAAAAACAAAGGCACTTAAATCACAGTCTATAACTACTTTAAAGATTTCGATTACAAATTGCAAGGGACTTTTTCTCTCTGTGCTCACACAAACATACACAAAATATTGGGAAGATATTAAATAACTTTCTTAAGGCAGACTCAGTAATAATACAATTACTCTGAATAAAAACAAAAAGTGGTGAAATGGGAATAATTCACTATTAAACTGCAGAAGCCACAATAGAAGGTCAGATAACTTATATGGAAGAATAAAGATTATTATTGTTAAAGCGAAAACCAAAGGTAGTACGTGAGAAACTGTATGAGTCAAGCTAGAAACTTGTGACACCCTGCTGAACAAGATCAAAGATGAGTTCAGGTTAACAGCATGAGGATTAGTGAGAAATGGTATAAATAACCCAACTTTATATAACCCCAAACCTTTAGACTGGGCACCTGGTAGCACAGCACAGACCAGGAATGGTGCGGTGAGCTACTGAGATAAGAAAGAGGCAAGACTGAGGACAGGACCTCAAATACTTTTAGACATTAGGTTATGAATAGCAACCTCAGAAAGATAACTAAGGTTTGTAGAAAGGATTGGGGGGCTTGACTCTCTGCTGAAGTAAACAAGCAGAGTTTCATTGAATTCCAGTGAAATTGTCTGAAAACCTACCCTACATTTGTGCTAGCATGCTTGTGATCCACCATACTGATTTACAGGTCCTAGTGATCTCCAACTAAGTTTGCATACCTTATTTTTTGAAATTTTGAAGCTACCTAGATTCGAGCAGCCTTTTCAAATTCTAATTGATAGGTCTCAAGCCAGAGAGAGCTGAGAGAGCAGCTCTTCCGTCATGCTATAGTTTACATGGAATGACATCTCCACTTAATAAAAAATACAACAATTTTCTCAAAAAAAAAATTAAACAATGGTAGTACTTGTGCTGGTTTTGGCCAGGATGGAGTTAATTCTCTTCATAGTAGCTAGTATGGGGCTATGTTTTGGATCTGTGCTGGAAACAGTGTTGATAATTCAGGGATGTTTTAGTTACTGCTGAGCAGTGCTTACACAGAGCCAAGGCCTTTTCTGCTCCTCACACCACCCCACCAGCGAGGAGGCTGGGGGTGCACAAGAAGCTGGGAGGGGACACAGCTGGGACAGCTGACCCCAGCTGACCAAAGGGATATTCCATACCATATGACATCATGGTCAGCATATAAAGCTGAGTGAAGAAGGGGGGGGGGGGGCACGTTTGGAGCGATAGCGTTTGTCTTGCCAAGTAACCGTTACGCATGATGGAGCCCTGCTTTCCTGGAGATGGCTGAACACCTGCCTGCCGATGGGAAGTGGTGAATGAATTCCTTGTTTTGCTTTGCTTGCATGTGCAGGTTTTGCTTTACCTACTAAATGGTCTTTATCTCAACCCAGGAGTTTTCTCACTTTTACTCTTCCGATTCTCTCCCCCATCCCACCAGGGGGAAGTGAGCGAGTGGCGGTGTGGGGCCTAGTTGCTGGCTGGGGTTAAACCATGACAGTACCCTATCTATATTTTCTTCCTCATAAATCAAGTCCTGTCCAAGGGTTACATGGGAGCTGTTATTAACTACATAAAAAATGCTGTACCTGCTTACAGTTCCTGAAGTGACAGCAGCACTATAACTCATAGTCTTGTGAAGCAGTTTGAGATACATGGGATATTTAAGAGGGTATATAATATATTCACTGTTTTTCTTTACCTTTTTATTTCATATCCAAACCCTATATCCAAATATGGAGAGAGAGCACTCATCCGATAGCTGAAGCTGCGTTCAGTTAACAGTCATAATTCTAGTCAAAAAGGAAAACCATCAGCCCCTCTCTAATGGCATAAATACAGATACTCAAGTTCTCCATGTTTTATGATGAATTCTTGGCACACTTCCTTTTTCCTAGCAATTTCTAAAGGAAGTGAGCAAGTAGTTCAAGGAAAGAGTTTATAAAAATTGTGGACTACACAATATATAATGCATAAGCCAGGTGGTGCTAACTTAATTACGGAAGTATGACAACAGCAGTAATTTTTCTCTTCCTGCTCACCTCTAAAATATGCTGCCTGTAGGCATGCAAGAAAGAAAAATAAAAATTTTTGTGATTTTTAAGTATCAGCTTAATACTGTCTGTAATCAGTTACACAGCTACAAGGCAGAGCTGATATTTTCCCATATCTTAAACTCGTGTTTGCTTTGTTTAGTGTGTCTAATTTTGTGATTCTTTCAAATCACACACACATATCCCACAGCATTTATTAAAAGCAGTTGCTTCTCCATATTCTGTCAGTTTAAGATGTTTTTTTGTTTAGCATTTCTGAGAAACAGTAACAACAAAACTTGAATACTATAATAAATCTATTGACCGTTCATAAATTGGTTGAAGGGAGGAAGCTTCACGAGAAGTGAAAATCATGGCTACTGCAGAGGAAGATTGCAGCCCGAGGAGCCTGGAAAGAACGTGGCGATCTGAGGTACTTGGTGTAGAGCTTAATAGGACCAACCTATAGAAGTACCTTGAGATCTTCCTTCTGCTTTGACTCAGGGTAAATTGACACACTGCAAGGTCTTGTATCAAGTCAGGTGAGAACAGATGAAATACTTACTGTGAATCAAAACAGATACAGCAATAAAACGTAAGTTTGGAAGAAAAACCAGAGGTACAGCACTCCAGTAGCAGTAAAAAAAGTCACCCTGTTACTTATTTGTATAACTAGTTTCCTTTAACTAACACATGTGGTAAAACAATGCTGGAGAGGAGCCACAGCAGTTGGAACCATCATTTCCCAGCTCAGACCAAGAGGGCAGATGGGACCTAGCTCAGATCAGTGAGACTTCTCAGCCTTAACACAACACTGGTGGGAATCAGACTGCATTGCTATTACATGGGCAACACTATGAAGAAGAAATGACTCACAGTTAAGGTACCCAAACTGGGGTGCTCTCCCTACAACAAAATGATATGAAAATACTGACCTGGCAGCATCTTTTCACATAAGGCCAAAAATGATTTATGCCCTGCCATCAGTGATATACAAACAAGGAGTGATGGACAACTGAAAGAATTGCAGCTGATATGCGGTTCCAATAAATGTACTCATTATGCAGTGTAAGAAGCAGCAATGGCTTCAATCTGGGAGGGGCTTAATGTCATCTTATAGTTCTTGGGGTTGCTTTTTAATTTTCACATTACTGTTACTATAAAAACACAGCATAGAGTTAAAACATTTTTATTGCACATATAGGAGTTCTATCATTATACCTTTTTTTCTTTTTCCAGCTTTTCTTGATAGCAGGAGTATGTCTAGATGAAAATCCCAGATTTCATGTAGAACAGCAGAAGAGATTTTTTCTTTTCTTTTTTTTTAGTTTTCTACTTATTTCTTTTTATCTTATTCTTTTTTTTTTTCTTTTATACCACGCAACAGAGGACAGAGAGGCCATAACCTATCTGCAAATTGAAACAGCAGCAGCAAGGTCTAAAACAGAAGTTTTGAGGAAACTCATGGGTATCTGGAAAAAAAATCATGGTATGTCACAGCATACCAGCAACTCTAACAAGCTTGCGCCATACTGGACCTGAAATCAGTATCCTGAGTCTGGGCATGTGGGAGAGAACACATTATTTCTGGAAAGAGACTGCATCCTTCTGTATGCTTTACTTGACTTTATTCCCTTCTGGTTACTTTACCAATAAAGTATGTTGTATGTATTTTATGTTTACACTTCAGAGGAAAAAAAAATGAAGTGATGAACGTAATAGGATCCATTACTAAAATCTTGAGAACATTACAGTTAGCAATCTTTTCAAGTATCTTGCAGAGATTTTTTCCTATAGAGCTGCTATTGATTTTCTTTCACTTTCCAAACTGCATGAGATAATTTTCTATTTTTAAGGCACGGATCATGATATAGCCAAACAGAAGCTGGGATTTCATCTTCCTACATCATCTTTAATAAGATTCAATGGCAGAAGCACTAATGAAACCTAAGCCAAATTCCTTTATACAAATTACCTTCATGTAATCCCTTCACTTATCAGGAGAAAGTCTGAAAAACGCTCTGAATCACAGGCCACATACCACCTCTGCTTTGGTGTGCAGTATAGCACTGAGAAGGAAATAAAACGACCTCACCTGCTACCACATTAAACAAACTAGAGATCTGCATGACCTATTGTCTCCAAACCTAGGCAGTGCTAAAAAGCAGGAACTCCCAGCATTTTTTCATCCCCTGGTTTTGTGCACACTGCTCTTCCTAGGCCTCTGCCTATTTCCAGTTACTCCTGCTCATGATTTTAATAACATATATTTAAGCTGAAATACATTTATTAGAATGTGTTGTGAATTAAATTAACTTTGGTCTTACAGTAAACACAATCAATACAATCTGAAGATGGCAAGTCATTGTTGTCAGCTTCTATACTTTTTTTTAAATCTGAAAGAGTATGAGTTTTCAGTATTATAGTGTTCAGTGTTTATGCATTGAGTCAAAGCTGTAGAACTTAAATATCAAAGCACAGGAGGAAATCTCTGATCTTTACATCAAAGTCCACTGAACAGAAAAGGCCCTCTTTGCAGCAATGATTGTCAGTGAAGGTCACACAGCTTTCACCTTTATTTAGATAAGCAAAAGTATTGATGTGTGGAAAAATCCTATGTGAGTTGCATCTGAAACCAAATGTAGAAAGTTTTAAGAAAACGTGTTCTATATGGATCTGATATCTAATGACCATAAAAAGAGGATTTTTCCATCTCATAAACTGTATTTTTGTAAGAAATGTCTGCCTGTGTTGATCCAAACCAGAATACATGGGATGCACACTCATTGTTTCTTAGGAACAAGTGCATTCAGCCTATATTCTCACCCTACTGCTATTTTGCTCTTTGCATGAACTCAAGAATCGTGGATACAACTGTGTTGTGGTTTAACCCCAGCCAGCAGCTAAGCACCACGCAGCTGCTCCCTCACTCCCCACCCTGCTCCCAGTGGGAGGGGGAGGAGAATCGGGAAAGAAGGCAAAACTCATGGGTTGAGATAAGAATGGTTTAATAACTAAAGTAAAATGTAATACTGACAATAATAATAATGAAATGTAATAATAATAATAATAGTAATGAAAAGGAATATAACAAAAAAAGAAGAGGGGAAAAAAAAGGAAAAAAAAAAAACCAAAAAACAGTGATGCACAATGCTTACCACCCACTGACTCATGCCCGAGCAGCAATCCGCCCCTCCCGACCAGCTGCCCCCAGTTTATATACTGGGCATGACGTTCTATGGTATGGAACATCCCTTTGGCTAGTTTGGGTCAGCTGCCCTGGCTCTGCTCCCTCCCAGCTTCTTGCACACCTGCTTGCTGGCAGAGCATGGGAAACTGAAAAAAAAAGAAAAAATCCTTAAGATAAGCGCTACTTAGCAACAACTAAAACATCAGCATGTTATCAACATTATTCTCACACTAAATCCAAAACACAGCACTGTACCAGCTACTAAGAAGAGAATTAACTCTATCCCAGCCAAAACCATGACAGACTGTAACATTATGGGAAGGCATGAGGAAAAATAAGGAAGATGCAGGCAACTAACCATCAACTCAAAAGAATAGCTAGGACAAGTAGCCATCATGACTTGAGTATTGCTTCCAAGCTTCCCACTAAAGATCAATAAGTATGTTTTATTAATGTAAGGCCACAAAGGGTCATAAACCTAACTCTAACATGAATTAATACCTTCATCCAAACTTTAGATTCTTAAAAACAAAGCAGTACAAACCCTGGAGATCACAAACCTGTGTTACTAAGTAGAAGTCGTAACACAAATTCTGATATTGCCAAGCTCCTCAGAACTAAAACTGTTGGCGAGTACCAGACTTTCAAGGTGGTCCCCCAACAACTGTTCCCAATTCAAAAAAAGGGAAGAATAAGCATTTTTGTGTCTTGCCAGACCCTTGCACAGAACACAAAACAATGTTGTTGCATGTAGCCCTGTGTACAGAAAACAGTCCAGGGCTTAGCACATGTTACTCCCAAAGTACATTTCATTCTTCAGCTTTTTTTATCTGCATTTCCTTTGATCATTGAGTCTCAACAGTTGTAACAACTTACTAAAAGGAAGGGAAGTAGGAAATATGCTTTTCAACCATCTGCTAGAACATGAAATAAATACACAGATATGAAAACATTCCCCCTTCTGTCTGACAGCCTTCAGTCTTGCTGAACAAATTTAACATTCTTGCAGATTTAGCCAATGAAAAGCCAAAGCAGCATTCCTAGATTTGCAATCAATAGTCAGAATAAACAGAAATGTACAGATTAAAAGCTATATTATAGCTTTCCTCCATCTTTATGTCCCCCCAAACTCTCATATAATCCCTGTTGTACAAACCATACATACAAAAAATTATAAAATGACAGAATTTGGCTTAATGTCATTTAGCCTGTAACAAGGCTAGTTAATACAAAGCTGTGATGGTGTAAGCCAACTAGTTAGCCCTTGACTATTCTCCAGCAAACCTGGGTATTTTTCTTTCATTAGTCTCCACTTTTCCAATGAGTAATAAAAGGGAAAATTGCAATGTTATAACTTCATTTAGAGGATAGCATTCATACAAACCAGGTCTCTCTTACTTAGTGCACAGCCCCAAGTATACAGTCCCACAGTGCGGTGGTCAGGGTGAATGAGCTAACTTACAACAATAAAGTTATCAGATTTAGACTTACTTCATATTCTAGACTAATACTAAACCCTTTCTTTTGCTTCACTACTTTAACATGATATATCATAAAATTAATTAGGTGAATGATGCCTGAACTGACATATATTCCAAAAAGCCTGAAGATGGAATAGAAACAAGTCAAAGTTAATTGATAAGAGATTTCTTATTATAACTACTCATGAGAAGTCATAGAACAGAGTACTCTCAAGTGACTTATCTTTCCAACCAGTGTTTCTTCAAAATGAGCCTTCAGCACAGAATAATGGCCCCAACTGAGTGATAAGAGTCAAATGTAAAGTCATAAGCCTTATAAACACATGAAATAATTTGATGCTTCTTTAGTTTGAAATACAAACTCTACTTTGATTTTGTATTAAACCAGTTCTGCTGAAAAAGCTCTTCCCATTTTTAAAGAATAGTGCCTTAAGATTGCCTAGTTACCTCAAGAACAAGGTAGGTGAAACATTAAGTGTTCACCATAGAGTCTCGAAGGATACTTCTTTTCATTCTTGCTCTCTCTCCAGCTGTACTAAAACCAGTAAACTGAATCCATTTATGCTGTGTGAAACCAGAATAGTAGATCATGTTTAGAACGATTCCCTCTCTCTTCATCAGCCTTTCCGACAAGACGTTTCAGAAGGACAGAACAGCAAAGACTGGACTTTACATGCAACACCATCACTTAGTGGCACGTGGGTATTTCATTAAAAGCTACAGCAAATTACGACTTCACTAACACGGCAATTTTATTGAGAAACTTGTATAACATACTGCCAGCGTACAGTATAAGTGTGTAAGCCACTAATGTGAAAAAGCTTATCTTCTGCAACAGAAAGACTGATAGGAAACAAAACTTCAGCTGTCAGCAATGGAAAGAAGTACATCCTAAAACATTTTTATATTGGACTTCTTGAAATGTAAGGCAAATTTCTCCCTTTAAGAAAGGAAAAAAAGAAGGAAAGCAATGAGCAAAGAAACTACTTAAAAGTACCAGTTCAAAAGGGTGCAATATAGCTAAACAGATAAAATGTTGCTTAAAAGACAAGTTTTAATCAGTCTCATGGGCAAATGGAAACACACAAAAATGATAGCACTTTTAAACTGTGAATGTGCTCCACAGTGAAGCTGTATCTTTCAGTAACTGCGAGTCATGCCAAAACAGAAGTAAAAATTAATAACTCAAATCTGTACAATACTGAAGCAGCAGAAATGCTTAAGGAGCGATATGATAAAAGAATATTAAAATCTCTTCAAATTGATCAGAAGCAGGTAGTCTGCAAAAGAATTTGCAAGCCCAAGAAATGAACAAGTATGAAAGGAGCCTTTGAGAATTTGAAGGCTACATCACAAAAGCCAAATGAATGATTTGTCTGTGATGGAGATTACTTTTCCAAAGTTTTTAAGAACTAGGGATGAATGAACAAGGACCTGCCTGAAACATTTTGGAACAAATTTGTGAATAAGGACCAAGTCATGAGGATTTAATGGTACTTTTTATCACCAACTGCACAGCATGAAGTTGAAGAGTAGTAGTGTCTCAAAAAACCAAAACAAACAAGTCTCTGAAGGAGTCAGCACCTAAGCACAGAGCATGACTCAAAGGAACACTATTTTTGAAAAGTGTTCAGGTAGGTCCTTCAAGGGCATGATAGTTACCATGAAAGAGAAGGGACTTTTAGTGCACTCTTGGGCCATTAATTCAGAAAGGAGAGGAACAAATAGTTAGTTTTCATAAGTGAAAAGATTTCAAAGCTCTGTTTTCAGCAGTAATTGATGTGAAAAAAGCAGAATACTCAAAGCTAACCATGGCTGCAGACTCCAAAAGATCTTGATTCTGACAAGATCCTCGTGGACAGAGCAGCAGATGGAATTTAACGCCATTTATTGCATGACTAATGAATCCAGGAAGGAAAACTCCAACCCTAACTCTAAGATAGCTTCTACTCCCTTCAGAAAGTTCTGGAAGTGTAGACAGATCACTGAAAACATCATCCCAAGCTATCAAATGTAAACAAGCTTATTAGTTAAGGAAAACAGGAGAGAACATTTAGAAATCTATGCTGAATACCATCAATTAGTGTTGATCCTAAGAGAAGCAAGATTTAGAAAACCAGCACAGGACAGCATGGATCAGATAAGAAACCACGTAAGGCAAGACTGAATAGACTAAAACTTAATCCTTGAGCATGACTGCAGAGGACAGAGGTCTATAAAATGACTGACAAGGCTTGTAGGAAAATGATTCATTGTTTCTCATAACAGGAACTAGACAGTTGCCAGACAGGTTTAATATAAAGAAGAAAAGTACTTTTGTATGCCCTGCAAATTTAGTTTCATCTTTTATTAACACACAAGTCCAGAGGCAAAGAAACACTTTGGTAAGACTAGCAGGCTACAAATATAAAAGATCACTAAATACTCACCCCGTTTGGCATACGTTTAAGTACAGATAACAACCAGAAACACTTCCTGACAAGATGGGGATTACGTCTGACCAAGTATTTAACAGTTTGGTCCTAAATCCACACACTAACTCACTTTCCTGTGTAGGCAGTGGGGAGTGCCTGGCAGCTACTTCTAACTGTATTTTATATTCTTGCTTGTGCATTCTAAGAAAGCATTGGCTAGTAATGGGATGCACATAAATCACTTCATGTTAAGACCTACCATTGAGGAATAAGTTTTTAATATTTACTTAGACATAAGCAACTGAAAAGCACATACAAGCTTTCAATTGCTCAACAATATTGATCTTGCTCTTCAAGAACCTTCACACTGGTTGTTCTTTACATGGAATATTGCAATATTTTCCTTTTTGTTTATTTGAAATAGGCAGGTCTTTAAAGTTTGAGACAATCTTTTGACTAGTTGGAGCACATGCAAATAACACGTACAGCCTAATGAAATAACTTAGGAGTTGGCCGGCTGATCTCAAAGTGCTTTTGCATTCTAAAATACTTCAGAAAACCATGAACAGACATTCAGAATAAAAGATGAAGATGAAGAGGGCCACTTTCAATGGATTTGTAAGTTAAAGATTAAGCTTATCAAGTTTGCACACAGCAAGAGAATGTTTCTGCATGACAACACAAAAGTGTTCACATCCATGAAACAAAGCCTTCATACAGGAAGCACCTAAATAAGAAACCTTCAGAACACACAAACTTCTGGTAGCATTCTCATATTTTATTTCAATTAATCCACACAGACATAGAAATAAATTACAGCAGTTTTTGTTAAGAAACCAGTTTCAACAAATGGCGAGGTTCCCGTTTAAACATGATCATTGAAGATGTGTAGTTTTAGCCATTGCTTGTCTCAATTCCACTTTCAAGACAATCATTACAGGTGACAACTAGACTCATCTAGTATGAATTCAGAAATCAGCCACTCGTGAAATCATAAGCTGATGTTTAATATCAGTTCAAATCCCGTGCACATGCTGGTTTCCTCCATGTAAAAGAAGTTTTATTTAATTTGCAGTGTCGCGCACACAAAAGAGGTAACTGGCCTAAGGCTGAGCTATATGAACATGCTACATGACACTAGCCCTTAAGTCAAGAGCCATTTCTCAATACAAATTTCTTCGTTTATACAGGACAAGATTTTCCTTTCCCATACCATTAGTATGGATTCCATTCCAGAGGACCAGCCAGATTAGAATAAATGGATCCAGTAACTATCATAAGCTTTCCTTGGATTTTTTCCGATTTAGATTGGCTAAATCTATATAAAGTTCCAACAATTACTACACATGTTTCCACTAGTCCAAATTAATTTTGGTTTTCTTTTTTTTGTTTTCAGGTAAGGAATAAATTAAACTTCTTCAGATACAGAAGGCAATCCATCCACTAACATCTGATAATCCTTTTTACAGTACATACCTGGAGACCAACCAATTTACAAGGAACTGTTTTCACTCAAGATGTTTACCACATAGGTTCATAAAGCTCCAACACACTTGAGAAACCTGAAAAAGTAAGATTTACATGAAACTGATAGTAAGACTCAGATAACATGATAATCAGATGACAATTCAAAACCTACCTACAAGCTATTAATAAAGTTGATTTAGTAGCTTCCTGAAGTTCAGTAGTTTCATGAATGTGTTCCTCTCAGCATGATCCAAAGAAGAGTTTCAACCTCACCTCTGGGTTTGAGAGAGGACTTTTATACCCCTCTGTGTTGGCCACTTAAGACACTGCCAGACTTAAGAGGGCAAAGCATAAAAGGGGAGTAGCTTATAGCACCATTTTTTTCTTATTAACTAAGGTGATCTGAACTTACCATTTACTCAAGAGATATTACAATTTGCTTGAAATTTGTGAATTATCAAAAAGCAATATTTAAAACTATCTGCAATTGTCATTAGACTAGAGCACACTTACCTTCTAGCAGAAGGTATTATTCATTCCTAAGAAGTCCTGAGCATTGCTTCTAATTTAGGTGTGATCATCCATGTCTAGAATATTTCAAACATGAAGTGGGACATCTAAACAGCACAAGAGAAAATTATTAAATTATTATATAATTTATATTGTCTAATTACAGACCTTCTTAAAGCCATATTCTACAGAGTTGCTATTATGTTGAATTAGACCTTCTTAAAGTCATATTCTGCAAAGTTGCAGAAGTCATTTACGTAAGGTTCATTATCAAGATCTAGAGCAAAAGGTAGTCAATGGTTCAATCTATTGAAAAGATTCTGTTTTAATTAGCCCATTTAAACTACACAGAACATATTTTTAACATCTTTTAAAATATACTACTAATCAGAAACAATGGAAAGTTTATTAAGCCTAAATTGCTTTTAGTGTTGACACTACCCTGAAGTAAGCTGTAAATTTCTGGATTTAACAGACTGATATTTACCGGCCAATTCATTGCTACCTTGTGCCTACTTACATATACCTTGTAACAAATTATACACCGACCTCAACCAAGAGAGACATCAAAAGTCACTGTTACAGACGTACTAGAAGACTGGACCAAAAGCCTATAAAATCAGTGACCTTTCTTTGTTTGAAAAGTTATTAAGTCCATTTGAACTTAAGTGCCCACACCATTCAGTACCCTAAACACTGCAGGTTACCACTGTAATTTTCTTGATGCAGCCTATAAAAAAAGAAACCACTGCACTGAATCAGATTTAAGGTCTGTGCAGCTCAATACCTATAATTTAGAAGAGAGCTGAAGGGTACAAATGTACACAAATACTTCTTTGTCTCACGGTGATACAGACCGGTACCCTCAGACACGTTTGTCTTTAAGTGGTACAAAGTCTCAGGATTCTAAGCCCTCCGTTTCTGAAGCCCAAAGCCTTATCTAACCAGCCCCAGGCTGTGCGACACACAATAGGTCGGTGTGCCTCCTTACCTATAGGCGTTCAAAGGCACGACTCCAGATCCCCAACGCTTCCCACTGGCAAGGCCTACTGTGCTTTGCCTCCTGCCCACGCCAGGAGCAGCCGATCACGGCAGGCCAGCAGACAAAGCATTCGGGGGCATTTGAAGGCCTTGCCGGTACCTCGGGACGCTTTCTGCCGCCTTCCTCCCCGCCGGACAGCCGCCATGGGTGTGCGTGCGGCCCACGCCACATACTGCGGAGGCAGAGAGAAGTCAGCCCGGAGCAGCGACGGGGGCCAGGGAGGGGGCCGGGAGAGGGACCGCTTGTGCCTCACGACAGGATGCAGGGCGGAGGGGACAGCTCCGCACTGGGTTTCTGTGAGGGAAAGGTGCTCTATCCCCCTGTGTTGACTCCCCGGAGCACCGCCAGGCTCCGAGAGGGCAAGATGTGAAGGGAAGACCCGAGTAGGTCCGGTCCCGTCCCGTCCCGTCCCCCCACCCCAACCCCCACACCCCGCGTCCGTTAGGAGCCCGGGGCTCCTTGTGGGAGCGGCTGCGGCCGCCTTACCGCAGCGACCGGCGGCAGGGGAAAAGGGAGGGCACCGCCTCCCGGGGCCTTAAATACCGTCCCGCCGCTCCCGCGAGACCCCGCGCGGGCGCCCGCCGCCGTTGGAGGGGGCGGGGGCGGGGGCAGGGGTAGCCAGCGGGAAGGGCCCCGCTGTCTATTGGTAGAGCAGGCGCACGTGACCCCGCGCGGGGGGAGGGGCGGTGGTGGTAGGGCGCGCGTGTGGGGCCTGTGGCGGTTGATCCGCGCGCCGCAGCTCCGAGCAACTGTTGAGGGGAGAGGCCGCCGTGCTGCACCTCCCCTCCCGTGCTCCCCCGCTACCCCATGGGGGGACGGCGTGGGGCTGCCCCGG
Organism: Gymnogyps californianus; assembly: GCF_018139145.2. Lineage (NCBI taxonomy): Eukaryota > Metazoa > Chordata > Aves > Accipitriformes > Cathartidae > Gymnogyps > Gymnogyps californianus. Next base: position 30,277,632 of record NC_059474.1, on the reverse strand, counting down.
GAACAGGGGGACGGCCAGTGCCCCCGGGCCGCTGCGGTCGGGGATGAGGGGGCGGCCTCCTGCGTCAGTGACCAGCGCCTCGGTTGCTCAGTCGCGCTCCCTGCGGCGGTCAGTGAGGGGCGGACCCGTGGCCTGTGTCGTGACGGGGCTTTCGTCTTCTTTGGGACATAATTGTCGGTCTCTGCCCAGGCCGAACTCTAGGGGCCCGGAGGTCTTTAACACAGAGAAACAAAAGCATCTTGGTGTGAAGTAGCAGCTGTGTAGCGGTTTTGAGGAACTAAATACTGCTGATCTCTGTCTAAACTCCCATCTAAGCCCTACTTTAGGAGGCTTAGGATCTGTCTGTAAGGATAGTGAAGTAAGCCCCATCCTGCGCTAATACCCTCGCTGATGTTACAGCACATGCAGCTTGCTCCAGAGCACGCCTGGGCTGCAGTTCACAGAGTGGTATGGTGGAACCAGGCCTGTCGTCCTGCGAGTTAGCACACACCATGGATGCAAAACACAGCTATTGTTCTACCTCAGCCAAGATGTGCTGCCTGACTGGGGATACTACTAAGAGGTTTTAGGGTGAGTACAAGCAGATTAGCATAAACTGGGAATTAGTAATTTGTAGCACAGAGACTTTGAACGTTGCCCAGCAAAGCTAGTAGGTAGGAACCACAACATCTTGGTTCCCGTGGAGTTCTGAATTCAGCGGAAGTCCCTGCTTCACAAAGAGGTGGATATATTGCTGATAATTCAGAGCTTCCTGTCTCAGTGAGAAACAGTATGTCTTGACTCATACTGAGTTGCTACCAGCACAGCACCTGTAAGTGTGTAGAAAGAAAATAACAGGTTGGCCCACTATCCCTGAGAGTTTTCGGAACCCTGCATTTAAATTACCCTCAGCAGATCTAAACCCATCTGATTCAGCCTGAAACAAACAGTCACATAGTTGCAATCAAGGGATAGCTCTCGAAATTGTTTCTTATCACTTCTAGTTACCTTTTCTGTCTAATTGTTGATACTTGCTTAAAACATTGTTGGAGATACAATCCCTGTGCCAGTAAGTTTATTGTGAGTACATCAGGATTCAAAAGCTGTCTCAGGGCTCTAGGTAAGTCACTCTCTGGACATGAACTTGTGAGGCATGTAGCTTCAGGTTATTTCAAGTGGGGTTCTCTGCAATGACGATTTTCTACAGTAAGACACAAGTCAGATCAGTCCTTGTAATGTAGCCAAAAAGATGAAGTGGCATCCAGCCTTTAGATTTTTACCACCTGTGCCAGTGGGATGTATGTCAAGCTCAGTTTCTTCTTTTCCAGTACAGAATGTAAACTGGCACCTCTGTTAGCACAGCAAACCAATGGTCAGTATCCATCCCAGATGAGCATTTTAATCATTCAGATAAAATCCTACTCCTTTTTCTTCCCCTGCACGAGCTTTCTTCTGTCTTCCTCATACAAACTGCATTGTTTGCCTTCTTTCTGTATCCATGAAACTTACTGTCTTGTCTGATAGTGGCCCAACTTCAAGAGGAGGAATGCAGAGGCCACCTGCCCTGTCTGTCCCTTCCCAAACCTCCCCTATAGAATAAATTACTTTTAGCAAGGGTCAGATGTGGATTTGAGCCTCTGCATGCAGGTAGGGTTCTCCTGTTTCCTGGGCAAGTGCTGTAACCATTGAGTTATTACCTACAAGACTGCAGACAGATCTGCTGTTTCTATGTTTTGTTGGAGGGAAAGGACTGCCTCTAGCTTTTATCTGAATACACTTCTCAGCTGGGCACTGAGTCTGCCTACAACCCTGGGTGTCTTGGGGACTTGTGGGAAAGCCCACATTACTGGTGGATCTAAGTACAGCTTAATTTTGAGATGGATCCTGGATCACTAACCAGGAGAGATGCAGGTCTAGTCACGAGCAGAATTTGCAGGAACTTCAGTTGTCATGGGAGCTTGACTAGTGAACATGAAAATATTTAAGGGGGGAGGGAGGGGAGTATGGACAGTTGTTACAAGAGCTACACTTAAGAATCAGATACTTAGTGTGCTACCTTTGTTCCACACTGGTCACCTCAAGGTGAAGAAGAGCCTTTGCTTCTTTTCAGTGTGAGAGGTTAGCAGGTTCTATACACGCCCAGGAAAAACTGTCAGGCACCTGGTCAACCATGCCAGTAGATGTTGTTAGGTCTGTTTACATTAGGGCACTTTCACTTTAGGTAGTCATGGAGAAGAATATCTGAAGGTCTGCATTTTGAAGTTAGCTAAGTGGCACCTGGGTGCCTTGGTTATTTTGTGGTTTTAGTGTTGAGCTTTTTAAGGAGTCTGTGGTGATCTGAACTCAGTTGTTCAAATCTTGAAGAGTCGTGCTGTAACCAGCCAGTTCTCTCTTTGTGGGTCAAATCTTGAAGAGTCGTGCTGTAACCAGCCAATTCTCTCTTTGTGGGATGCATGAATTTAATCTCAAAAGTCACTGGTCTGATACCTCTCTCAGCTGAAAGACTTTGAAAAACATTTGTTTAAAACCATTATGTTCGGTTCACCACAATGCAGAATTGTCATTAATGTTTCATTTCAATTTCACTGTCTTTCTCTACACTGATATGAAGGAAAACCAAGCAAGTAAAATCTTGATGTGACCATCGGTCTTTGCAGATGGATGACAGTATTAAATACTTGGCAGATTTGGGACCTTACAATGTAACAGCCTTTTTTTTTTTTTACTTGATTAAAACTTTGATATGCTAATGTAATAAAAATGTAATTTGATTAATTTATGCCACGATTTACATAAAATGAAAAGGCTATTTTAAATTCATGCTGAAAATAGACTAAATGCCACTTACAGCCTGTCTGCTGTCAAAATATCCTTTGTGTTTTGTCCTCAGAGTGTATGTTAGTTACAATTAGAGCCTGTAGAATAGAACAAAAATAATAAATAAAATCTTTGGAGAAGAAGAGGAGGGCAAGCCAGAATTGTTATTTCCTTTCCAAAGGCAGAAATAGCAATATATTTCTGTTAGAAACTTAAGTGTTCTGTTATTCTTACTCAGTGAGTCTCTTGTTTGATAAATTACTTCCATGGCTAAAAATTTTGGTTTTCTCTTTTTAGCCAATATGTATGATTAGATCTTAAATAGTATCTTTCCAACTGAAAGCACATTTTGTATAGGTAAGCAAAATGCCAGTAAAGTTTGCTAGTGAACTTCCTTGCTGAATAAAATACCTGATAAAGAGGCCATTCTTCAAGCTTCTGCCTTACGGAAATGTGGGAATATTTTCAGTTGAGTAGTGAGTGCCAGGGAAGATTAATGTTATGTAAACTGATGAAGCAATATACAGGAGTTCTCTTATTGCCACTGTTCAAAGCTCCTGGCAATTTTTTTGAAACACAATTAAGCAGAAGGAAAAAGGCAAGAGTAAGATATTATGAGATAATCACACCTCTAGGCCATTATCGAGCATCGAACTGACTGTAAAGGCCTAAACAGCCTCTTCATAGACTAGCCTGTTTAATGGTTATCACTATAGAACTATTAGTCCCTTTTATCTACTCAATTGGCTTTTGATGTATTTGACATGAATGTATTCGCATCTGTCTTATTCTGCTGTCTTTGGGCTTTCAAATCTGATGTCTGGCCAAAAAAAAATGAAGTCAGACGCTGTAAATGTATTTTGTTTTCTTCTGTAAAATAGCAATTTCTGAGAAAAGGAAGAGATGATATTCCCTCTCTGTCAACTAGTATAATGTTTATATTAGCAAAGATAGGCAAGATTCAAAGATGAATTTAACGTAAAGTTTTATTTTCTGTGCTTCATATTTGGTAGGTGACAGTATGACTTGTTAGGATTCTAAACATAAAGTTTTACCATATTTTAAATCAAGAGAAATAATTTCTCAGAGAATTTGAAAATGTTAGGTAGGTGTTGCTTTGAAGCTGACAGTCTTAGAGAAGAATAGTGATTCCAAAGTTGGGGGGTTATTTTTAGACTAAGGGGCCCCCAGGAGACTCCCCACATTTTCTGTGAATTGCTGTGAATTTTTCATGGACTAAACCTCACTCTTACCATTAGAATTTCAGGTGTAGATAGAGTGGCTTCCGTGGACCTGCTATGAGCCATGCACTACAGCCTCAGTCCATGGGCTGCAAGTTGGCATTTGGCATTGTACTAAAGCTCCCAATCTGTTCTGCAGTGGGAGCCAAGCTTCATGGAAAATCCTTAGTCCTCATGCTTGTGTCTACATATTTGCCATTCTGTTAAAGAGATATTGATATTTTTGTAGAACATAATCTAATGTGAGATACAAAATATAAAAAACCATTTGTAAAATGCTAAACATACATTGTCAGCACTGAAAGTATTTCAGATATCTGAATTCTCTTTTAATTCTTCTTATATATTCTCCCACCTTCCAGAAAACCTAAGTATTGTTTTAACTGCCTTTTCCATTAAAATGCCCTTTTAATTGCCTGGAAATTTATCCTAAACTTGATTCTGTTCCAAACACTTGTTCAGCAAAACTGACTGATGATTAGCCATTTCTGGACCAGAGTTTATTACAAGAAAAACATAAATGAACCCTCTGTGGAATTTTCCAAGATTTCTGGAGAGGAAATGCAATATCTTCTTTGTAGCACAGAGTGAGCAGATATTCTAGTCCCAGCTTTGCTACTAACTGTCCTGTGTAACTTTGGACAAGTTGCTAAATTTCTGCTGCGTGTTTTCTTGCTCTGTAAAAGAAGCTAATATTAACTTGCCACCCAATAATTTGACAAGTCTGACCGAATGTTTGCAAAGTACTCTGAGAACATCAGATGGAAAATGTTATGAAAGTCCAAGCCTCTGCTAGCCAAAGAGGATATTTACAATAGGTTCTTATTTTATGTAGTGAAATAAAAATGTTTAAGCATATAACCAGATGAGACCAAGACTGATCTAAAATTAAATGCAGGAGGCATTTTCTGACCTTTCAACAGAAATTATATAAGTACTCTTAGGTTATAAATAGTCCTTTGTTTTCCTTCTCTTTGTCTAACACTCAGAAGAAACACAGGGTTAGTTGTTTGTTATGAAAAGATAGGGCAATGCTTTAGAGTGGAAACAATTCTTCACTGTTCTTTATTTATACAGTTCCTATAATCTTTGTAACTAGCATTTGTTGCTTTTCTTAGCACTTTTTAATCTTCAAAAAGCTACAGAAATAAACTTTCTAGTCCTGAAAATGACAACAACAGAAGAAAACCAAAACACTCACCAGCCCATTTCAAGTGTGAAAGTTTCTTTCCTCTTCCCTGGTTTGATATGTGACTGAAGAGCAAAAAAGCCAGTGCTAAACTATTGTTAAACTGGCACATAAACACTTCTATATTATTTCCTATTTTTATTATGAATCCTCAGAAATAAGACATGAAATGTGTCCACCCTTAAATGAAAGTGTTTTTATTAGTGTTAAGGATAATGATACTGAATTCTTCACAGAATGACGTGTGTATGTATGTGCATATTTCCAAATACGCTTATTTTCAACAGTAGTCATTTCCTTGAACAACCAATAAATGCTTAACTAATAGCAATTTAGTTTTGTGTTTTAAAAAAAAAAAAGTTTAACAAACAGAAACCACCTGAAACCTTACCCTGAAGTCAAGTAACTGGCAGCAGTGAGAAAGCAAAAGTATGAAAATACCACTTACCTTTTTCTTACTTTTTTGTTTTCCTACTTTGTATGAGTTCTCTGGAGTTTGTATTATGGGAATAATGTCCTTGACATTAAAATATATGTGAGGTAAATGGCTTTATTAGTTACCACATTTTGTTTCATTTAAATTTTTAATCACCTTTCAAACCCATTCATTTGCTTCATAACTTTTCACTGAGAGTAAGTACGATTCTCTACCGTAAATTGGAATAAACGGGCTGCAGCAAAGAGTACACAATTAGGCTTCCGGAATAAAAGGGATCTGAGTTCAAAAAACAGCCACAGTGCAGTACTGTCAGTCTCTATAGGCTACTTAGAAATGCACTGGAGACCAATCAGGCCTTGATTGCTTCCGAAGTGAGGCTAGGGATGGCCAGTCCTGAAATGACACCCCGGCTTAACTCCCATTTCCCTTGGTTATGTCGAGAAAAGCTGTGATATTATGTATAATCCAGTCCTCAGAGTTTAAGCAAATTAAACACTTGGGATCAAATTCACACATAATGTAAGACCATGAACTTAATAGAATTATACCAAAGATTATTTTTTTCTCAGTGTTACATTATTTGATGGCTCTTTTAAACAGTGATTTGTGGATTTATGAAGCAGTTTAGTAGCCCTGACGACTTCATAATGTCCAAAAATCTTTCTCCATCCTGTGTTTCAAATGTCTGCAATGATTTAATATAACTGATCCAACTTACTGAGGAAAGAAAGTTCTGTCTCTGTGACAACTCCATTTTGAGTTTCTTTGCCAAAACTGTTAACAGGATGCCAACTAATGCCAAATTTGATACCAATTTTATAAAGTGGGCACTTTTCCACAATGAACTGGATTGAGGCCACTTACCTAACAGTATTCTCAGGGTAGGAATTTATCTTTAGATGCTACTGCTAATGCCAGATTTTTTTTAATAATCATAGACCTTCTCTTGAAATAAAAAAAGTAACTGACTTCAGAATGTTTCCTGTAAATAAAGCCTGTGGGGCCAGGCTCTATAGACTGAAAATATTATATTCCAGCATCACGAAGTAAAAAGCGTAGCCAAGCCTGAGCGTGCCATAGTTCCAGGTACTGTGAGGAGCAGAGGTGCCTGTAGAAATGTTAGCAGTTCTCTCTCTTCATTTGAATGATTCCCTCAGCACAGCAGAGGAACAATGAACAGGCCTTAAGCTTCTGCTGAAAACAGTAACATCTGCTAAGGAAAAGGGGAATTCTAAGATGAGGCATTGCCCTAGCTGAACTCCATTCTTGCTTCTCTCAGGTTTGCTGTGTGGCCTCAAGTTAGCTATGTAACAACCTTGTGCCTATTATCACATGTGTAAATTTAATGCACTCATACTGCTCTACCTTGGAGAAAGGCATGGGCTTCGACTTACTTGTGTTTGAAGAGGAACTGAGATCATTGCATTAACAGTGTTGTATAAATGCCACGTGTTGTAAACTTGTGAGCGAGCACTTTGGCACTAAAATGTGTGGTGTGGACATGGTCCCAAAACAGCATTTGTGAAGATAAATGTTGTCTGCATGAATGGCAATGCAAAGCACCTACTGTGGGCAGTAAATTACATTCCAGCCTACTGTTCTGGGGTTTGCAAGTGCCTGGGCTCCTGTGTACCTCAAATTAGGTGGAGAGAGCGTATCCCAAAGTACAGCACTGCCGTCACTGCCACACATCCGTGTCGCCCTGCCTGGACTCTGCCTTCCTGTCCTTCGCCCTACTGCCTGCCGATTCGATTCCGTACTGACCGAAACCCGAGTTGTGCAGCCCTGTGGCCGTTCCAGGCCCGGTGGTTAAGAGACCTCCGCTCCCTTCGGAGCGCCCGTCCAGGCCGCTGCGTGCCGCCGGAGGGGCCGCGGGCCGGGAGGAGGCGGCAGGGGCAGCCCCCCCGCGCCCCCTCCTCCCCGCAGCGCATTGGCTGCGGCGGCAGCCGCCCCGGCAGGGCCCGCCGGGGGTGCCCCGTGCCGGTCACTGCCTCTGACCTCCCCTTCCCCGGCGCTGTCAGAGCGGATCAGCGGGCGCAGCGCTGCAATGGAGCGGCGAGCGGCAACGGCAGCCGCCAGGAGAGGAGGAGGAGGAGGAGGAGGAGGAGGAGGAAGGGAGAGATTAGCGCGGTGCCGGCTGGCGCAGAGGCGCGGCTGAGCGCTCCAGCGGGAGCCCGGGGCCCTGCGGACCGTGCGAGAGTCAGAGGCGGAAGGAGCGGAGATGCGGCTGCTCTCCCCGCGCTGCTAAAGCTCCCGGTCACTCGCCCAGAGGAGGGAGGGCAGGAAGGTCCGTCCTTCTCGCTGCTCTGCGGGCGCAAAGGGTGCCTGTGCAGTCCCCTCCTCTTGCTTTTATCCCAGCCCCGGAGCAGAAGCCGCAACCGCCCCCTCTCCCTTCCTGCGCTCTTCCCACCATGAGCGGGGCTGTTTTCACCTTATAAAGATGGCGGTGTGGGATCGCTGCAACCTTTAGACTAATGACTGTCAGAAACATCGCCTCCATCTGTAATATGGTGAGTGCTCGCGGGCAGGCGCGCCGGCGGGGGGCGGGGGCGGCACAGCAGCCCCTCCGGGGGCAGGCCCTGCTGGGGCCGGCGGAGGGGCGGCTGGGGGGGCTCCCCCCCAGGGGCGCCAGGCAAAGGAAGCGACCGCATCCCTGCCCCCGGCGGCGGGGGAGCCGGGCAGGCTGCGCTGGGACGTGCCTGGGATGGAGCTGGCCGCCGGAGAGTGGCGACGTCCCGAGGAGTTTTCCCGGAGCAGCCCGGGAGTGGGCCGGGGAGGGACGGAGATGCTGAGCCAGTGCGGGGCCCTCCGGAGTGGGGCTGGTCCCGGCCGATACGCGTTGCAGACGGAGCCGCAGCCCGCCCTTCCTCCTCCTGCCCTTCCTCCTGCCCTAATAATCCTGCGAAAGGACCCCAAAGTTGGGCTCTGAATCCACATTAAGTCAGTGACCCCATTTAACCCTCTCAGGCAGATACCCTGTGGTCTCATGGGGCCAGAGCTCCCCAGGTTACACAGAAAACGAGGATGTTTAGATGCTTGATAATATGCTTTTGGATCCCGATGCTAGGTACCTGTACTAGGAAGTCTTGGCTTTAGAGCAGACATCAGGGTTTAGCTTGCACTGCATGCCACTCAGAGAGGACTGCTGTTTGTTAAGTACTCTTGAATCACTTAGCTTTCTCTAAGTCAGACTAGGCAATTAGGAAGGAATAAGGGAACATTAATATTTTTGTTGTTATGTTCAGACTTTGCCACTTTCCTCCCCAGGAACAGTTGAAAGGACACTTTCTGCATTGTGCTTGGGTCTAATTTTAATCCTAACAAACTTGGAGCATCTGATTAGGTTTAGATTTTTGAAACTTCTTGGTGGGGGAAGGGAGAGCTCAAACTTTGTCTGTCAAAGGTTTAGTAATACCGTGAGGCAGTAATAAAGTTGCCAAAGAAATGAGTGTATGCTAAGCACCCCAATGCAAACAGAAGAGACGCCTATTTCTGCACATTTTGTTGTTTTAGTCTGTATTTTTCCCCCTTATTTCCAGGTTCTTCAAGAGCAGCTACACGCAGTTGCCAGCTTCCCTCCATGTGGTGCCCCAGCATGCCTTGTGCTGGTGATGCCACACATACCATTCATCTGCCCTGGAGAATGGAGCCTACCTCTAGGGTAAGGCAACAGGCACAGCCCCAGAGGCCTGGCTCCTGTGGGGTCAGCAGCAGTGGTCTGGGGGAGGGAGTGCGGATTGCGAGCCTGCTCCCCTTCCACGTGTCCATGCTTCCACTTAAGTGGGCTTGCTTTTTTGTTTCCAACCAGATGCCCAGGGCATCCCAAGCATAGTTGTGACTTAAGCCTCAGTCCTCCCTTTGAAACGCCTGCTCTGAAATGCAGAGAGGAAAGGTTGGATTTGGGGTTAAAAAAACTTAATGCAAAATTCAGACTTCAAGTAAAATAATCTGGGTGCTCACCTTTCTTCACCAACAGTAAGTAGTTTTCTAAACTTTTCATTGTTCTTAATAATTTCCAGTCCTGTGGGCCAGTGGGCCAGGGATACTGCAAAGAAAGGTTTAGGAAACAGTACAAGACTGAGGAGAAAACCTGGGTGCACTTACCTTCCTTCTGAGGCAGGCTCTGGTTTTTATTGCTGATGAATGGTGGGTGTGATGCCCTGCAGACTGCATAAGAGAGCACCGCATGAAGGGGAGCTGGAGACTCTTAGGTAGTTGTAAGACTTTAGCATTGGCATAAAGTACTAGGATCTTCATGATTTCTTTTGTGTGCTTCAGACAGATGCACTTGTATACAGTACGCTTCTCCCAAAGACTGAACAGATTCACGTCGAAACTGATGAGCTTGTTCTAATGGTGTGCTGCTCAGCTGTCGCTGCCAGTATATCCTGCAAAAGTAGCATCCGAGAAATGGAGAGACTGAAGGGAAGAATTAGAGCCTTAGGCAGAAAAGGCATACAAGGGCTCATAGTTCAAGGCAATTTTAGCTCATGGTACCAGTACTGTGACAGAAGGTGAAGTTGGTTTAATGATAATAATGTTTTAAAGCTACATATTCCTTGGCATCTGTGTACTTAGCTTTTAGAGATGTTGTGTTGTGCTGGTCACATTTAGTCTTTTCTGGATAACCCACAGGGACTGGAAGTTCTTTTAGGGAAAAAAGCTGAGATTTTCAGAAAGCTACAGGAATGTGGGGCTGTAACAGAAACATAAATTCTTGGAAGTATTGGCAACACTGCATTATGGCTCCTCCAAAACTCAATGGTCTGTAGGACTATGTAGGACTATGACAACCCTCCATAAGAATGGGACTTTGGAAGGTTAGATGTATATAAGAAAGCCTTTCACCTGTAGAAAACCTGGATATTTGCAGTGCTAGTTTGATTTAGGGCATTTGTAGAAATCTACCAGACAAAGATGTTAATTCCCGGACCTTGTTCCTGTGCTCTAACATAATGCTTGAAGAACTGAACTACTTACAATCTGTGGACTAAGAAATAGCTGCATAGTTCTTAGGTAATATAATGTATTTTGATATATAATGCTGCATAGTAGTATGTTTCTGAGTTTTTTAACCTCGTTGAACACAGTAATGAAAAAAAAAAATTCTGTTCTTCTTTATCTTTTTCCATTCCCGTTCCACTTGAGAGTGTTGACAGAGATTTTTTTTTCCTAACTTTTGAAAAAAAAAAAAAAAAGGATGATGCTTGGTTCATTTTCTTGGGGGGGCGGGGGGCGGGGCAGACAGGGGGAGAGAGACAGAGGGAGGAATTGGTCCTGAAATACTTGTCCTTCTCTGAATGCAACATAGATTATGTTTTCAATGGTAGTCCTTTCTTGACAAAGTTTTTTGTGTTATTTGTCCAAGTACTTTCATGTCCTGAAGGGGAAAAATAGATGAAATTTAGCTGACTGAATTTAGCTCAAGGGAACCTGGCTAGTTAGCATTTTAGGAGGTATGTTGGCTATTCAATTGACTGCCTGAGGTCTAGTATCTCAGGTTGTAATTTTGGTCTCCTGAAGATGGTAGAGATTCAGTCTTTTCCAAGAAGGATCAAAACAAGTGCAGTGCAGCAAGGAAGCCAGGAACAGTATTTAACTTGCTTGCAAAAGAGATCTACTACTATATATTCACTGTATAAGCTCTCACATGCTGAGGCAGACACAGTAGGAGCTAACCAGTAAGAAAAAATGTTAAGTGCAAACTTTCCACTTGGTACATTTATTTGTAGTAAATATTCAAATGCACAACTTCTAGAATTAAACAAAATTCCTCTATTGTCTTTTACCAGTTTTGTCCCCCTAGTTATAATAACAATAGTACTAGTTATTATTCACTGATTTGGTTAATGAGACCAAAGAGCTAAAACTTGTTCTGCTGGAGCAGAGGGGATGAGGGCAACTGTGCCTGAAGGAATTGGTGGGACTGTTATGTGGGCACAGTGGCCACCTTCACTGAAAAGGGTGGTCTAGTCCCCAAGATGTTCCTCTTATCTGCCTTTCAGACACTGGGAAAGTTCATCCACTCTGTCTGCGCACCAAGTTCACCACAGAAGGAGGTCTACAATAGGCAATCATCAGCTTTTATGTAGGACAGGTACGGTAGATGTGAAGAAGCATAAGATACACTGAAGAAACCCTGTTTGAGGGAATACCAGCACCCGGTGGTGCCATGTAACCCTTGTAGACTGTAGACACAAACTAGGAATGTGCTTTTAGCCCCTAGGATGCTGTAATCCTCTTGGGTATTGTTTCTGTGAGATAACCCGATGACTTAAGTACAAAATGCTGGTTCAAAAGTAGATAGGCATGCTGGCATTTTAAGATTGTTGCTTACTGAAATCCTCTGCAGTATGTTTCTCTGTTGATGAGCTTTTGGTATGGCCTTGAGTTCTGAGTTAAGCTCATGCTGCAGCTGTGGCCTAGGGATATTACTGTTATGTGCAGTGAAGGACATCTAACCATTTCTGAATGTATTGACATATATTTTTACAGAGACGGCTAACAAGCTCTGTAGACCATATTTCTCCTAAGTACCTTTTAGTATTCTGCTGAGAACAGGTATTAATCCCCTCTTTCATAATTTTGTTATAGTATTGCAAATAATCTCATCTGCACTTCAGAGTGCTCTGTCAATTTAATAAATGGGACATTCTGAACACATTCGGATCGCTTCTGATACAAAGTATTGTCTGAGATACCTCACAGTTGCTCCTGGTAGTTGTTGTATAGATAGCCTTTGGAAAAAAAGTTGCAGTTCCTCAGATTAATTCTGTTTTTTGTTAATTGGGCTTTCATGTTACCCGTTCTTCTCATAGTCTCTACGACTTTCATAACAATTGGTGTTTTTCTTCAGGAAAACATTCACACAATTCACCAGGAATTATGTGAATACCTGTGAATTCCGGCTTTCATTTTTAAAAACAAACAAAAAAATCTCTAACCACCCTAGAAACTAGTTGCAGAGAAAAACGTAAAAACCTGGGAGTCTCTACATTCAGGAAGCAAATAAGAATAACTGTTGGATTTTTTGTTTGTTTGTTTGTTTGTTTTTAATGTCATGATTTTAGAGACTCATTGCAGGATTTGCTTGAATATAGGACATTGGCAGAATGAGGACTCAAACTACAAACATAGATTTGGAAAATGCTTGATATCAAAAAAATTACAATTGTAATGCTGTAAAAATAGTAAAATTCTGCTTCGTACAATAAAAGTGTTATTGGATTACAGAATTGCTTACTATGACTTTCAACTGCATTTATTCATTTGGACAACCTGCAGTATATATGTCTTCATGACTTTTAAAACTTCCCATAAGCAGAGATTAAGGCAGCATAATACATGCCAAGACAGTAAAACAGCTATCTGAAGGCATATTTAGATTGATAAAGGAAAACAGATTTTTACATCTGAAAAGATTAGTTACAGGCAGTTCAAGCAATGCCATTTTAGAAGCATAGTCTCAAGAGTGCACAATTTCAGTATGACATATATAGAAAATATAGAAATAAAAATATGAAAAATATAGAGAAAGTGAACTCTAATTATTGTAATACCTTTCTGAAGTAATGAGAAACTTGAGAGTATGGCTGACAAATGGATACTCTACTGACAAGCAGAAAGTGTGCATTCCATCAAAAGATAAACAGAAGTCCACAAAAAGTATTTTTTATTGGATAGAGGAGGATATGCAAGGTGAGATACATCCTAATACATCATTTCAAATATATAACCTGGACTAATGGCTGAGGCTTGTCTTGCATGAATACCTTTTTTATGACTGAAGTGGTTATCATGCACTTATTAGTTGTTTAGAAGATAAGCACAACAGGACAATTCATGAATACAATGTGTGGTTTACAGTGTGTTTCTTTTAGATGCATAGTCTTTGGCTTCAAGTTGCTGAATTAAGAGCAAAGCAGTGGTTATGCTAAATACCTTAATTAAGGAACCTCTTAATTACAGCTCAGCAAGGCTGAGTGAGTCTGAATTGTGGAAGAGATGGGATTAAAAGCAGACTCTGGACCCTGATTAACTGTGTGTGGTGGGCAAGTGCAACGCAGGAGGTGAGGTTCCGATGGGCTTGAAGAGCCACAGTCTGTGGAATGTAAATCATGGCCAGTCAGAGAAGCAGTCAGCAAAGTCTCTTCTGCTGATCTTCCTTTAGCCTCAAGAAACTGTCCTTGGCTGGCTGTTTGGTAGATACACTTATATACATTTATGTACATTAAGTTCTCTTAACACCACAGTATATCAGTACTTCTGGGGAAGAAATGAGCTTGCATCTCCACTGTCAGGGCTCCATTATAAGCATGTTTTGGTTGTGCTCAGCCTTTGCAGAGAAGGCTGCTGTGCTGATGGTTTCAAGCCAGCCATTACTGGATATTGTGTTTGATTTCACAATTAATGACCTAATACTAGTTGCATCTAAACTGTCCTAGGACAATAAAGTCTCCAACTGTCCACTGGAGTTCCATTTGATAAACCTGTGTTATGTCTGATTTATGTCTGTCAAACTTGAAGATTTCCAGTGATGGTGACTACCTCATCTCTCTAGGCAGTCTATCCCAATGCTTCAATGTCCTTATGACTAGAATGTTTCCTAATGTCTTACCTGAATCTACATTACTGTAATTTGAGCTTGGTAGTTCTCATTGTGTCCACCCTTGAGACTGAAAACAGACTAGTTCCCTTCTGTAACAAAGTATATACTTGAAAATACTGTCATGCCCTGTCTCAGCCTTTTCTGTCTTACGCAACACAACCCTGTTCAACCCTTTTTTACAGGTAATTTTTCTCTAGAGTTGAGTTTTTCATTTTGACTGCCTTCTTTCAGATTCTCTCCAGTTATTTTCATCTTTCTTGAAACCTAGCACCCAAACCTGGATGTAAGGTCCTGTCTGAAGTCTTACCAATGACAAGTTAAACAGGAAAGTTGCTTTAAGAACTGTGTAGACTCTTGTCCATAAGAATTTCATTATGTTGCCGACATTTGTTGTTGTGGTGGTGGTTTTTTTGAAAAAAAAGCTGATGCTTTTTCATCTTATACTACCCTATGGTCTCTAGACTTTTTTTTTCTTTTCTTTTCTTTTTTGTTTTTTAAGCACTACTATCTTAGCCAGCTGTTTCCCATTCTGTACATGTACAGGTGATTCTTCTCTTCATCTGCAGAATCTTGCACTTGTCTCAGCTGAATTTCAACAGTTTTTAGAGCAAGTCTCTAAAAGAAAAACATTGTCAAAAGTTGACTTTCAAAAATAATTTTGAATTCTAAACCTGTCCTGGAACATAACTGCAACCCTCATAACTCATGTTATCTTGAGATTTAATGAAGATATTCTTTCTTCTGTCTCCAGGTTATCAAAGAGTACTCCAGCTGGTGCAGCTGTGATGAAGTCTAGAAGGTGCCTTGCCTTTAGAATGCTCTGAGGCACCACGTATGCAGTCTGGGTGGCCCACACAAAAATGTTATTGAAGAAATTATAGTCTGTAAGCAAACCTCAGTCTCTTTTTCACTTGTGAGGCCATCTTGAGGTTATGTGTTCTGAAGAAGGAAACTGGCCAAAAAAAAAAAAGTTTTTTGCTACTTGTTCCAGCAAAAACCCGAATGCCACTAATCCAAGAACAATTAAGCTGGGAATGGAGACAGACTCATGAGAGAATACTGAGTTGCAGTTTGGTAAAGGTTGTCTAATCATGGAAACTTCAAAGGTCAATATTTTTAAAAAGTTACTTGTGGCTTTAGATACCAAACTTGTTACACTTCACTAGAACCTGACTTCCAGTACTTGGTTGCTTTGTGCTTTGAGAAAAACAAGTTT
Organism: Gymnogyps californianus; assembly: GCF_018139145.2. Classification (NCBI taxonomy): domain Eukaryota; kingdom Metazoa; phylum Chordata; class Aves; order Accipitriformes; family Cathartidae; genus Gymnogyps; species Gymnogyps californianus. The sequence continues at coordinate 30,262,143 of NC_059474.1, read as the reverse complement.
TTTAAGCTATATAAGACTGAGTGCCTTAAACACTTTGTCCAAGATTTTAAATGGTTCAGGATTTCAGGCCTCTCAATTTTTATCTGTTCCTTGGTAACCACACAGTAGAGAGCTGAAGTTATTTATGGTATATGTAATACTCTAGATCTGTGATTAGAGATAGTTTAGTGCATCCAGCAAAAAACAAGTTAGACCTCTCCTTTCAAGCTCTTAAAATTTGCCTTAATGATGACAAAACTGTTTGGAAAAAATGCACAAAAAAATTTATTTAGATGCATTGTCTTAAATCACCTTTCCTTCAAAAATATGAATACACAGTGGTTTTTTGGTCAGTCTATATCCTTTTACTGTTTACTATGATCCTCTATGTTTTTTGTAGCACCTTCTCTTTCCTCTTTTATGGCAACAAAGACCCAAAATAGCTCTGCTGGAGGAACAATAAAACATTTCTTTGCAGAAAGAAAAAAAAGCTAATCTGATTAAATTCAAGCATCTTGTGGGACTTACTTACACTTTAAAAATTACAGAAACATTTCAGGTTTGACATTTAATATCTATGAGTTTGGAAGAAGGCTCGTTCAGCTATTCCAGTTACTCACCATACCTCTCTGAAAGTTGAGGTTGTCTCTGAGGATAGTCAAGGTCCAACACTGAGGAGAGGTGATGTGTCTGTTGAAAGCAGTTGCATATATACTGCGTGGTGTGATATTGCTTGCTCTTCTCTTACTCTTGTTTTCTGTGTGTTGCTTCTGGGAGCTAAGTTTGGATTTTATTTACAGTTGCTTCCTCTCTTTTGAGTTATCCATCACTGCCGTTTGCTGGCCAGGAGGCCTTCCACGTCTTTCTTTATCTTCTTTTTCCCTTCCCTCCTATATGCTGTGCCTTCCAAAATCCTGAAACTTAGGCTGCCTGGCCCTGAAGACATTTCTATTTTTATTCTAATTTCTCTTCTACCAGCCCAGACATCACCCGTAGTCTGTCTTAAGTCTTCAGTTTCTCCCTTCAGGAAACATCTCTATTTCTAGCACATTGCTCTCGCTTTCCCGGAACGCTAGGGAAAAAAAAGGTCTAATTCACAGCTGTATATGATCTGAAGCCCTTTGTCATGGACCAGCCATCTTCCTTCATTGATCTTTTGTTCTTTATATATTTGTTAAATTTCTGTTTTCACAATTCAATTTTTATGTGATTTTTCTTATATTTTTTAGATTTTCTTGTGAACAAGATATTGCTTGTTATTTCTTATTTTGTATTTTATTGTTTGATGGTTATTCATATTGTGTTTCTGTTTGGTGATACCTATTTAAGAGGTTTTCCACAGGTGACTTGTAAAATGTCCTAATTTCTTTACTACACTCATTTACTTTAAATTTAAATTTACTTTAAATTAAGCACATGCATATTTCTAGAAAGTTAGTGCCATTTTTTATAGCTTTATCAGACTAGAAAGTAAAGTCTGATTTGCTATCTTCTGTTTGCAGCATCTTTCATATTAGCTCTATTCCATTTCTCATCCTTCATAGAATAATTGTATTTAGGTTTTTTTGCTACATGTGGTTTAATGATCTAATCTGATGTCTTTTTTTTTCCCCTGCACTGTTATTTTGTTTACATGCTAAAGTGCAAAGGAACAGGAGGGTTTTTTACTTGATCTGTTTCATGTGATGCAAAGCACAAATTAAACTCTTAGCAACATTATCAGAAATTTCAGCTGAAAAGAAAACTGGCAGACTTATCCATTGGAAGGCCTAGAGCAAAATAACAAGACGAAAAAATATAGGTCATATGGCCAGAATGGTTTTGGAGCGATGCTGTGGTAGAAATCTTGGCTTAGCCTGAATTGACCCATGCTTGGCTATGTCTCCAACTGTATGTCTTTGCCATTTTATAGGGGCTGAATACTGATGGTTGAATTAAGTGGTGAATACTGATTGTTGGATTAAGTGGTAAAACTTCAGAGAAATCAAGGCTCACCAACACCACAGAATACATAGTAGGAGTTTCCACATTGACCTACTTCTCTTTCTCATAAGGTCTAGCCACCACAGTCACTTTGTTGCATTTCCTTCAGTAGTGTATTCTTTTAAGAAGGAGCCAGTCTCCTTTATTGTCTCTATACCCTGATATGAATTTATTTAATAGTCCCAGGTCCCAGTTCATTGACTTACGTGGTCTCTCCGCATTTCAGGCTCTGTGGCCGCACTGCCACTCTTGCTATTTTCTATGAAACTACAGTAGATTCAGCTGCAGTAGGATATTTCTCCTAGCTGAAGCACAGGACTGTTTATAAAACCATAGAGAATGGATTGCATTAAAAATGTTTGAGCAGGTTTTCACTGCAGAAGTGACCAAAACGACTTGCTGGGAGTGGGAACAAGCACAACTGTGCTTAAAACTATGTTAAATAGTCATGGCTGATTTTTGCTGTAGATTAACCTCAATAGGCTAATGTGTTTTCTATATTTGATATGGTTGGTTTAAACTGAGTTCTGAATCATCTTTAGCACACCTCTAATGACATATTTTTTCCCGTTTAAACCTGGCTCGGGTGTACAGTTTCTGGTATACTTCGGTTGGAAAAATTTCCAATCATTTCTTCTGCCATCATGTCAACTGCTTCTTGAGGAGACTTCCTACACAAAACATGTAATATATATGCAACGTGGCATGGTTTGAGTTTACTAAATAGTCTGTCTACATTTTTTTTTCCCATGTAAGAAATATATCCTTCTTTGAAGTATTAGGTCTCTGTCCTTCTTACCTGTTTTCCTACCCTTCTTTTTCTATGAATTTAACAGTATCTTTCTGGAGACCTTAAAATAAACCATACTGAAATTGCCCTTAATATAAGAAGACACAACTCCTAATGAAGTCCATGGGAGTTACGTCAGCTTACGCAAAGATTGTATTTAGCCTCTCTGTTTTATTGGGAAACCGGTACACAGTGCTTCATTTTATATTTGCAGCAGCCAAGACCTGGTTTTGGAGAGGTAAAGCTCTACGACAAGCTGTTACTAAGCATATGTTGTTTCAACAGCACATACTTTGGAAATTTCCATGCAATGTATAGTTTTTATATGAAGATCAGTTAGTGCACATCATGGATTTGTTTGGTTTTCAGTGATAATTTTGTTTGGTAAATCCTGATTCTTGCTCTTTCTCACAATATTTACAAGACAATTTAAATGCTAGAAAGGATTTGTCAAACCATCTGGCATCCTCTGAAGTAAGAAACCCTGGCCCTGGAGGAAAGGCAAATGAGTAATGTAGGAGTAACTAGTTAGCAGGGCACTTGCATTCTACTTGTCTAACAGCATACTCTGACCTGTAGTTTATGAAAGAGTAGGAGGTTACTTTTTACAGATATTATCTTCCATGGACTCTAGAGGGAGAATTTTTTTCAGTGTGGAAAATACTTCCTGCAAAACTGGAAAAACATCCATTTCATTCTTCTGTTGGGGAACTTTATTAGAATGCTGAAAGTGTAATCGAAGAAAACCTTTGCTTTGATCTGAATGCTGTACAATGAGTATTACTATGAAGAGGGTTTTCTTCAGAAGCCGCATTAGTCTTCTGTAGTCATGTTTTTCTTTTATCAGATAAGGTTGTGAGGGTAACAGTGGCTGTTTGCTTCACTGTTAATATCAGATAGGCAAATGTCTATCAGTTTCCTCCCTCTCGGGAAGTCAGATGCTTTGCTGAATCTGTGCATCTTTGGCAAGGCTGACTTTCCAATCGAAGAAACTAATCTTCACATAATCTTACATAATTATCACACTGTCATCTCCATTGAGAGGCAGCCAATAATTGCTTTGTATAGATCATTCCTTTTTCCAAGTTTCTCACTGAGGCTTAGTAGAGCCCAGTGAGGACATATAATGTATCCCTTAAGCTTTACATGGAGTCTGCCAAGTACTTCAGTCTCAAAGGGAATGTCTGGGAAATCACATACACTTGGTCTGAGCAATGAGCTATGGGTCTGTGAGAGAAAGGGAGAGACTGGAAAGAGATCTGATAAGGGGATGTGAAATACAAAATCTTTGGAGCTTTTCTGGAAGCTGCCAACTTGAAGGAGCTGTTTTACTTTCAAGGATTGTAAATTCTCAAAGAGCACCTGTACTGAGTTTCACACCACTGATTCTGTTGACTAAAATCATCTTCTTTTGATGAGCTGACATGAAATAATAATCTAATATAGCAAGCAGCGGTGATGGTAGGTGCAGTAAGGAAACACAAATCAGGCTTCGGGGAGAAGATGGGGAAGGGACACCAGAATTATTGAATTTGATTACCAGTAACTTTGAAAATTTTAGCTGATGAAGCCTCTGAGCAAATGATACATTGAACAAACCTCAGGAACACAGGAAATTTCAGAAATTTTCAGATGTTTTACGTGTTGGCATGCTTACAGGGGTATTTGACATGGTTTTATGAAAGTCAATCAACTGTGCTGTTCTTGTGTGGTGGAAATTCTAAGGCATAATATATTAATCCTTCACACTGCAGAGCATGCTCAGTAAGGAAATAAATGTATGATGTCAGTAAAGCAATTATGCAGATTAAAAATTGGCTAACTGATAGATCTTGAATTAATGTATGTAGGGAATACTTGCCCAAATACAGCATTTTTTGTGAGGTCCTACAGGGATCTAGATAGAGGTGATAGGAGTGATGACATTTGCTTTAGCAGCAACCTAGCTTGCTTGCTTGCTTGGTAATCTAAGCTTGTTTAAAAATGGGCATTTTAATATAGCAAAACTACAGGTAACATAGAAAATTAGTGGTTGTACCTCACAGACCAGTAGTTGTGAAAGCAACTTTGCTGTTGGAGTGAAGATACAGCTGAACATAACTTGCCACACCGAGGCAGTGACTAAGAGATTTAACAGTGCTTGGGCTTATGCACCCTTTGATGTTAGATTGGATAAAATCGCAGATATATTACACTTACTTTTAATGTTTGTGATGTTGTTACTAGAACTGGGTGCCAGTCTGGAGCCCAAGTATTGTAAAGGCTGCTGATGAATTAGAAAGGATTCAGAGGAGTTTCAGTAATGCTTAGAAAACCTGCCTTACATCTAGGAACTGGTTTATCCAAGATAACTTTAAGGGTTTTGCTTAAGATCAACAAGTATCTTTATGAGGCAAGAGGGTAATGGGATCCAGCCGTTCACGTACACAGTAAAAATAAGGGGGAGGTGGGTGTGGGGAGGACCACTGTTGTTGTGACCTGTTCACTTCTAATCAGCCATTACTAGAATGTCCAGGTCAGGCCAGCTCCACTACCTAGAATGGCAAATATTTCTATTGGCTCATGTGACTGTCGTGCTTGCCCGTTAGTAGGACAGAGTTAGCTTGGCTAATTGTAGCTGAAAGGAAAAAATGAGTTTCTGCCTTGATGCTGTCCATAACTTTATTTTAGAATCTTAATATTCCAAATAATTTCTTCCCTCTTTTTTTATAGGGCACCAATGCCTCTGCTCTGGAAAAAGACATTGGCCCAGAGCAGTTTCCAATCAATGAACACTACTTCGGATTGGTCAATGTAAGTACCATTTTCAGTAGGCAAACCATATACAGAACTATGGCTTTGATGTTACTTGAACTTTGGTTTCTTCCTTTTTTTTTTTCCTCCCCCAATACTGTTCTAAGGTAGGATTTAGGCACAGTGGGTTGCAAAACTGTATCAGATGTTTGAAGATAGTTTCATATGCACCCAGAGAAAAGTTTACTGTTCTATGAATGTTTCCAGGGATTAGAACTTACACTTCAGTAAAGTTAAAAGTCTATTTTAGCTATGAAACATGAGGAAGTGATGGAAGTATGTACAAGCTTAGGTACAGCAGTCTGCATTGGTGACTCTCTTAGGAGGAGCTTTTTTATCTGACTAAGGAGAGAATGAGTGAGAAGGGTGTTTAATCACTTGTTTATTCGCATATAAATAAAACAGATATAGTAATTCTTTCCGTTGAAAACATTAGTCATTCTGCTACTGAGCAGTAAGATAGAGCCCAACAAGAGTATATTAATATATGGAAACAAGCTTAACGAGATCCACTACAATAAATATATCTATTGCAAGTGGAAACTTTTACTTTGTATCCTAGTTAATTTAGAACACCATAATTTTTTTTTCTGTGAAGTGTCAGGGGTGGATGTGGAAATATATATATCTGTAGCAGCTGCATGGCAAAATGGTTGGTATGTGACAGGGGCACAGAAGCCAGAAGTTGAATGAAGCAACTAGTTTTATTGTGATGCACAGGGATTAAGATTGTTTTTAACTTTACATGGCAGTTTGGGAACACCTGCTACTGTAACTCCGTGCTGCAGGCATTGTATTTTTGCCGGCCGTTTCGGGAAAATGTATTATCATACAAGGCCCAACAGAAAAAGAAGGAAAATCTCTTGACTTGCCTGGCAGATCTTTTCCACAGTATTGCTACTCAGAAGAAGAAAGTTGGAGTTATTCCACCAAAGAAGTTCATATCAAGGTTACGAAAAGAGAATGGTAAGTGTAAAACGGGAATCCTCTTAGACATTCATACATTGCGCAGGAAAGTATAAATAAATATTGGGCAATGTGGTCATATTAAGCAGATGTTCAGGTTAGATTTGTAAATTGCTTTTAGTACTTTTGGGGGTTTAGATATTAATATTTTAGTATCTGTGTGCATTATATTATGCTTGAAATAACCGTACCAGGTTTCGTAAGTTCTCAGAGGTGCATGAATTAATGATGTTTTCACAGCATGGTGGGACAGACCACACTGTACAGTGAGCTAGGGCTGGGAATAGTATGACACTCTGCTGTAATTTTTTAATTATTTTTTTGTGGAGTATGGCAGAGAGAAACATTGAGGGCAGTTGGCAGTATAGAAACTGTGTGGCCTAGGAGTGCTACAGGCACCACTAGTCCAAAACACCCTGAGGACGGGTAACTGTATGTATATGGGGGTGTTCAGTGGACTACACATCAACTGCTGCTCTTGTTCTTAGAAGTGGCAGGCATAGTCTTACTTTGTAAAGCATCAGGCCCTTTTTGAGCATTACCTTGGCAACAGCATATGCCTAATCTTGTAGTAGTTCTGTCTAAGGGATATGAGGAACATCTTGAAATAAGGAAGCCTGCCACACAGCTCCATTTTGGCCTGGATTCATATCAATGTGGGTGGTATGCTTAGAAACAGGGGAGCTTTGAATGAAGAGACAAAGTACAAGTCAAACACCTGGAAGAAATTGCTTCCTGATGACAGCATATAAATGGGCAGACTGTTCATTCCAGAACAGACGTTTGAAAGTGTGACAAAGTTAGCTCTGAGTCATCTAGTGATAAATGCCCCCACACTGTTGGGGATCACTTTTAGGGACCGAATCTTAAGTTTTCAATTTTTTTAAATTAGGGCCAGACTCGGTGTAGCAGGTAGACCTGCTTATGTGTCCAGGCTAGACACTGCAAAGCCAAAGGATCTGTGCAATATTTTCTGAGGAAATCCACATGAGCTTTTTCAGGAGCAGGGGGGATAAAAATACACATTTCTTGGGAACACAAATTATTTTTTCTTCAACATGGTGGGCAAATTAAGCCTTCACTGGAGAAGTCTGTACTAAATCACCACTGAGATATTCTCCCTTCCTCTTGCAAGCATTTCTTGTTGAAGAGGACAAGTCTCTGCTCATCAGACTTGTGTGTGAAAAATGAACTTTGTTAGATGGTATTATTATTACTATTTGTGGTGGGTTAACCTTGGCTGGCTGCCAGGTGCCCACCAAGCCTGTTTCTCACTCCCCTCCTCAGCAGGACAGGGGGAGAAAATAAGATGAAAAAACCTTGTGCGTTGAGATAAAGGCAGTTTAATAAAAAAACTGAAAGGCTGCATGCGGAAGCAAAGCAAAACCAAAGGAGATTTATTCTCTGCCTCCCATCAGCAGGTGATTTCCAGCCACTCCCTGGGAAGCAGGGCCTTGGTATGCATCAGAGTTGCTTCAAAAGACAAACGTCTTAATAATGAATGTGTCTGTGTCCGTCCCCCACCATTTCTCTTAGCTTTTATTGCTGAACACAAAGTCACATGGCACGGAATAACCCTTTGGTCAGTTTGGGTCAGCTGTCCCAGCTATGTCCTCTCCCAACTTCTTGCCCACCCCCAGCCTACCAGCCTTTGGCCAGGGGGTGGGGGGTGGAGAGACAGCCTTGATGCTGTGTGAGCACTGCTCAGCAATAGCCAACACATTGGTGCATTATCAACACTGTTCTAGCCACACATACAAAGCACAGCGCTGTATGGGCTCCTATGAGCAGACCAGCCAGACACAATACACTAGTACATGTCAGCATCCAATGTCTTCAGTTTCCCCAGCCATGTATCTTATTGTCCAAACTCTGTGATGTTCCTAAGTGTTTGAGGGACTTGGAATATACGGGTGGGAGTCAGTGCTGCCTAAAGTTAGGCATCTAGTCTAAGGAGTTAATTTAGGATGAGTCACCCTCTTGCTTTCTTCATTGACTGTAGTGGGAGCCTACACAATCAACTCCAAAGAAGAGCGTAACCTTTCAGACAGCTAAAGTTAGGTGAGATGAAGCCTTCCCCCAGAGTAGCTTCACTGAAGCCAGCGTGACTGCAAAACTGCTCTTCTTTGGTGTGATTCTAAATACTTTGCTGAGCAAGGCCCAGTACATCTATTTGGAAAGAAATAATGAATTTAGTTGCTTTCTTGAAGGAAAGGATATACTCAGCTTTAGAAATCTCGACTCTCTTCTTCACAGATCTCTTTGACAACTACATGCAGCAGGATGCACATGAGTTTTTAAATTACCTGCTCAACACCATCGCAGACATTTTACAGGAGGAGAAGAAACAGGAAAAGCAAAATGGGAAACTGAAAAATGGCAACACAAATGAAGCTGAAGAGAACAATAAACAAGAACTCACCTGGGTGCATGAGATTTTTCAGGGAACACTGACTAACGAAACTAGATGTTTGAACTGTGAAACCGTAAGCATTGGGATAGATTTTTTTTTTTTGGTTGTTGCCCATTAATAGATAGATACATTTTATATATAGAAATATATGAATCTTTTCAGACATCTGAGAATTGTGGATATTCCTGTAGACTTTACTTCCTGAAGTGAGTATATTCTTTTCTAAAAATTTATTTTTCTAAGCATTACTTGGCTAACCTATGCCAAGTCTTGCTGTGCTAATACATATCTCTAAAGTTAAAAACCTTGCTGGTTAATCAATACCTTTCCTTATTACTGTAACTTTGGGAGAAGATATTCACATCATTATTCCATGAATAAGTGAAATGTTAAGATGAATTTGTGTTAATTCAATCCTAAGAAAGTGACTGGCATACAGAGGGTTTGTTATTAACAAACCGTATGTTTTCTTTTATCTCCCTAATATTTTCTAGAGGATGCTGTCAGTTTGAAGTCTTTTATGTTTGAAGTATGAGTGAAAATTAATTTTAGTTAGGAAACCTGATTGCAAGTCTCCTATTGATTTCTGTGGTTTTCAATCACATGCTCCTACTTAAAGGGAAAAGAAATAATAAAAAAAGAAGTTTCTCTCTGTGAGGTTGCTATGTGAAAGAATAACACAGACAGGAAAAAAATCTGTTTTGGGGAGAACAGTGACACTAACTTTCCAAAGATGTTGGAATTAACTTCACCTAGCCTTTGCTTTGTAAAAGGTAGGTGTCAAGGATGAACTAGTTTTCTCAGCTCCTTCTGTACATGATGGAGATTGCAAAGGAGCTCCTGCAGGAAGCTCTCTCCATCTGTCTCTACGCTGTTTCATGAAACAGAAAGTTTTTAGCAGTATCAGGTATTCTGCTCCATACAGCTTGTCCTGGCTCCATGGTGTTACTGAGCTGTTGCAATTGTTGGTGCAGAAATGCTGCGAACTGGGCCAGCAAACTGATCTGGCCTAAGAATAATGTGTTTTTAACTCAGATCAGTACTGCTGTCAAGGACTTCCTCTAAAGAAAATGCAACTTTAGATTATCTGCAGGTGGAGAAGGTGCCCAGAGAAGGTATCTTCAGACAGCAAGCTGAGGTTAAATATCTAACTCCAGACAGCTGAAGTTAGGTGAGATAAACCCTACCCAGGTCCTACTACATGTGTAAAAGAACATATTCTGATATCTCTAATCATAAAGAATAGCTCTGTACTCCAAGAAAATATGACTTCCAGGGATTTGGGTCAGAGAGGGAGGAAAAAGAGATACAGTGATAGTCAACATGAAAAAAGGGGTTGGACCAAGTTTGGAACAAGCTTGTATAAGTGAAAACATGAGAGAGATATTGAAAATTAATTCTTTAATCTATTTCAATTATAAAAATCCAAGTAATAATAGCAAGTTAAAATAAGTGAAAGGGTAGGATTATTTTTTAACTGACAAGCTTCTTTAAACAGTTGTGGCCTAATTCTAAATTAATATCCAGTGTTTACTCAGACAAACGGTACTGAAGTCAGGATGTGTCCTTGGGTAACAGCAAAACTGCACAATACCCTATTTGTAATTCAAAGTGACCAAGCTTTATGGAAAAAATAGCGCTAGGTATTCCTGCTGTAGGAAGGCTTGTCTGTAGCATCCTGTGAATGCAGAAATACTGTATACTACTCAGGATACTTTTCCAGTTTGTTTTTCTTGTATTATTGTATCTTGAAATCTTTGGGAAATAGTAAAATGGATTAAAAGGTGTTCCTTTGCTAAAATATTCATATGTAGGGCGTGAAGAATCATTCAGATTCCAGCAGTTTTTATTCTGGTTTTCCAGCTACCTTTAGTTTTGGTCTGTATTATTCTAGCTCCAACTAGCTCATCTTCCTCTTTCAGTAAATATTTGATGTGCTGAAATCAATAACAAAATTCCTAGCTTCTTTGTGGTATTCAGATGAAACACTATACTTGCCAAAGACTTTTCCAAGTATTTAACCTCTTTCTTGATATGCAGTGTGTCTGACAGAACTAGAGTTCCAGCCATAGAGACACAATGTTCTCTGAAGCTTTGTTACTCTATCTTTTGAATTCTAGCCGTATGTTTATACTGCAGTTGATTGCTGCCAGTTTTGTGGTTTCCTGTCCCCTGTGGGTTGAATCATGTCTCAGGGAGGATTTTTGTTTGAAGAATTGCTGTTCATTTTAATTGGGTGTGCAGCATGCTTCTGTACATGTTTAATAATATCAAAAATCATCCTGCTAAAGGTGTTCCTCTGGATTGAGGACTGATATGGGCTGCATTCACCATGTTTATAGGATCCCTGACATAATGCAAAGATGAGCTGATAGTAGTACATAACTTTCACATCCATAGAATTACAGAAATCTGAGCACGAGAGACTTGCGTCAGAACAATAGATTCAACCCCTCACTGAAGTTCTTGATTTGAACTTCACTATCCTATCATCTGATTTAGTTATTCTAAGGAAATGCAGTCATAGGAGGCAAAATATGGAGTGTTCATGCAGCATTTTATAAACAGAACTCGTTGCTATGAGTATGACTAAATTCACGTGCAGTATGTAATTCTGAAGTCTTTTTGACTCAGTTGAAGTATTACAACAATTATCCGTTTGGATGATTGTTTGGTTTTTTTTACATTACTTCATCTTCAAGATTAAACACCCTAAGTGAAAAATCATTTTCAAAGCAAAAATCAAGATCTGTCATTCTGAAAATATTTGGGGTTACTTTTTTTAAATAAAAACTCTCTATTAGAATTTTTCTCCTCTTGTTCCGTCTAAAAAAAAATTTGCAAAATTGAAATGATTTTGCAAAATATTATCACTTTACCATTTTTACCTTTAATCTTTTAATTTTTTAATCAAAATTATTGACCAGGAACAATATTGAGTGGGGAAATGCAGCTGTGTCAACCGGAAATATAAAGCCAGCCTTTTGAATGCTCATTGGAGAGAAAACATAACATGGTTAAATATGACAATTTTTGACAGATGTTTATTTGCAAAATATCCACATTGCATCCTTAATAGTGGAAATAATTATGTAGGGCATAAACTGTGATTATATAGTGTAATATATTATGCAAAGCATAAATAAAATTCCAGTAAAATAAGAAACTAGGCTGTGTTGCATAACAAGGGAACATAGGTAATGCACCAGTCACAGCTAATATAGGGGATGATGGTCCCCCTTTAATGAACAGTAGACTGCAGTCACTGACCCATGGTTGGTGGGCTTGGACAAGTGGAACAGACAGAAGTTAAATTGTATGAAAGCTGGATTGGTAGAGTTACTAATAAATATAGTCACGCTGAACTAGAAAAAAAAAATAAAAGCATGGAAATGAATTATTTTTGTGTAATTTATTTCTGCAGAAATTGCTCTATCTTTAGCATTTGCACATAGATGTAAACAGTATTTAGATGTGTGGTGTTTTACTAAGTCTCTGTTTTACATGTATATTTTTTTGCAACAGGTTAGTAGCAAAGATGAAGATTTTCTTGACCTTTCTGTTGATGTGGAGCAGAACACATCAATTACACACTGTCTAAGGTAAATGAATGCATCTCTTTGGCAGATGGTTCTGTCTGACTTTGCTAAATTTTCCAAGTCCAGTAGGTACAGAAAAGAGAAGTAGAAAACATTGGGTTTTGAGCTTTTCCTAAGCAGAATAAAAAGACTGTAAACTGGATATTGCCTCTAGTGACAAAATACACATTGATGTATTTTGTTTTATTCACTTTCTCTTTCAATGTATGTGTTTTAAAGAGAAAAAAAATCATCTCTTGGGGAAAATAATTGATTGCCTTGTCATCTGGAAGAATTGCTGCAGAATAATAATTGGCTTCAAAGGGATTTGAGTGTGCTTATCTTTAAGCTTCTACTCAAGAGCTTTGTTGATTAGGACCTATGTGCATATTAAAAGTTAAGTGTGTGCTTTGCAGAATGAGTGCTAGGATCCCTAGAGGGCAAAAGATTTCAGAAGTCTACTTTTCTGCCATATAAGTTTCTTATTCTGTGTCTCATCCTAAAATTACGGGGAGAAGTCTTTTATTCTAAGTTTCAGTTCTGCTCCTAGGACACTCTTAACTATTAAATGAACACTTCAGAGATGAAAATAGTTTTCAGATTTGCATGGACAATTGTTCTGAGAGATCTAAAATATCTGGAGTTTTGGCATTGATACAATACACCGATACCTAGATTTAAGACAATATGTTTCTGCTCTATGTAATGATTATCAGTTGGTTGAATTACTCTTTCAAGTTCCAAAATTGCTACCAAGTTTGAAATTGCATTTAACAGTTATTCTGGAATGCCTAGGAAGAGTTGCCTGGCATCTCACCCCAAGCTGAGAGTTACAGAAAGAGAAAGCATATGAGGTACTAACCATATCCTGAGTCAGAAAGCAGTGATTTCTCTGTGGATACCACAACTGTACTAAGTAACTTCTGCTACATTTTAAAGTGCTAGATCCAGTAAGTTTTTTCCTTTCTCAACTTCTGTTTGGTCTCCTGTAGGATACTGTAGCAGTCCTTATCCCTCAAGTAGTTCACACTGCAGTAACTAGCCTCATGTTAAAAGGTGAGCAAACTGAAGAACAGCTTTGGAAAGGAGTGCATTATTTTCTTTTTTTCCCCATTGTCTCGTTGTCTGTTCATGGTCACTGATAATTGAATCAGTATTGGTACTACAGGCTTTTGTTTGCACGCTTTTAAGTTCTTCACTGTAGCCACTACTTTGAACCTGTTGTTGTCAGCATTACTTACCTTTTCCTGTGGTGTTCGAAGTCAATTTGAAATCACACTGACATGCAAGGAGGCTGAAGTGTGCATCTTCTGAGGTCCTTTCTAACCTGAGTTGTTATTTGGTTCTATGATATACAGCTACTGGAGACTGAGCACTGACTTTTTCTTACAGCTTAGTCCAGTGAACTTGTTAGAAACAGCTGCTGTACATGAGTTACCATCTGTCCTTCAGCTTTCTCCAATTTTTTATTTGATTTCTTAGTTGTTAAGCTTCCTGGAAATGTTTTGTTTGGAAAGGCCATTTTATGCAAAGGCACAGAGTACTTCAGTAAAAGTACCAATAGCACTTCTACTACTGAACAGTCAGTGGCTGTAGCTTACGATGTGGAAGAACTGCATCTGGAAGAATGTCATCACTTTCTTTTTAAGTTAAACAGCCTAAGGTCATTCAACCTTTCCTTCACAGGCTATCTTCTCTACATCTCTGCTCATGTTCATTACTCTTTGGCCTTCTCTCCAATTGAACCTCTCTCTTGAACTCTTTCTTGAAGTGCAGTTGCCTAAAATTAGGCGCAATATTCCAGCAGAGATCTACACAATCCTGAGAAGAATGGATGCCCTAAAATTTTATTTATACATCGCAGTATAGTATCTGCCTTTACTCCAACAGCACGACGTGCATTTTGAAGTCCACTCATTGTTCCTTTTGGAAATAAAGGGAAGCAAAATCCCAGTTTTTCTTTTCTTGGGGTGGGAGGTGCAGGTTGCTATTTGCAGATTAAACAGGAAGAGAGTCATTACCTATCATCTATTCTGATTGTCTTTTACACTAGAAGCATGTCTACCTCTGTTTAGAAAACATACATTCAGTTAGAATATGGATTTCCTTTCATTGCTCTATGGTATTATGCATTATTAAATGAAGTGTAGGTGCTTTTGTGGTTTCTGTTAATAGGAATGGCTAAGTTATTACTCTTTTTGGAAACTTTGCTGTTTCCTTTTTTTTAACAACAGCTTTGCTGTGTCTTTACAGCTTTAAGTGCTACTGCATTGAAAAGGTAAATTGAAGAAAAACTGTGCAAGATAACATTTAAGTAGAATGAATTTCTTTGCCACTACAGATGAATGTTCTTTTTATTTATTTCTGTAGCTTTTCAGATTGAAAAGGTTCTTGTGTACATAAGAGGTCCAAAGAATACAAGCCTCTGGCATAGTCTAACTCCACAGGGTAGACAATCGGCCTGAAGCAGTAGAAGTCTAATAACAAATATAGTACATATGCATTATTTTTATTTCTACTAGGAGTTGCAAAGTTTACCAGTCCATTTGATCCTGACTTTTAACTAGTCCGCTTGTGCTTTTTTATTCCACTAAGAATTCTCTCATCTCTTAAAACAGAAAATTTGTGTTATTTATGCATATAAACAATAGAAAGCATCTTTCACACTGTAGCATAGAGGCTGTAGAGAGTTGGACTGTGGAAGTACATGAGGTCAATGATAAATTAGTATATCTTGAGCGGGTGTATTTAAAAATTCCTTTCTCCTGTTAAAATACCATAAAAACAGAATGCAGATTGGCCTGTTAATGGAATAGGAAAGAGTTAGAAATGTCTTGAAACTAACTCTGCAGGTATAGAGGAAAGTTCCTCAAGCCTATAGTTCTTGTACATGCAGACTTTGCATGAACTCCAGTCAATGATCTGTTGTTTTTAACTGTTCAACATCTGTTAGAAGTGCCACACTGAAAATTCTCAACTGATGAAACAGCTACTGAAGATGCAGTTGTAAAGGACAGCAAAAGCATCTAATTCTCACCTGCACACCTCCCTTCCCCCAAGGAAAGAGTTATTGCTTGTAAATATGCCACCAGTTTCGTTCCTGGTACAGAAAAAGGAATTAATATGTGCTGAATAAGTGAATTAGTAGTGCCTCTAAACTCTGTGATTGTGCCTCACCTGCTTTGGTAGAATAGGGTAACAGCCTGACAGGTGGAAGTAGAAGACAAAGGAACAAAAGAACAAATGCTAAGGGACATGTAAGGGAATGTCCCTCAGCTTATCAAGTATTTGCATATTTCTCCAGCTTTCACACATGTAATTCCCATAGCAGTCAACTTATCATTTAAAATGTTAGATATTATTGGTTTCAGAATAATTAATACATTTTAAAAGGAATTCAGAAACTCTTTGAGTTTAGTTCATTTTCATGGGAGGCTTGGCATAGAACAAACCAATCTCTATCAAATTTCTACCATCAGTACATGTTTCTTTATGTTAGAAAAATATTATTTCCATTGCTTCACTTTGAGGTGGGATGGAAACTAATAAATTCCACAATTTTGGAATTTGTTTGTTTGTTTGTTTGTTTTTAAATTGAGACTTTAGGCTTTGAAAATAAACATCAGACTCTTTCCTTAACAGAAGACCTAAAATTTACACAACCACATTCTGCTGAATCTTGCAGCATTATGTTCCCCACACATATAACCCATCTCTAATCTTTTCTAAAGTTTCATCTCTTCACTTATGATTGCCTGAAAGGTTACCATGTTTTTCAGAGGAATTGGCTGAATTCAGTTAATTTCATCTTTAAATTCAAACGTGAAATCAGATATTTGAGATCAATGTTTGTCACTGAAGCAAATCCTGTCCAGTGATCATGATTTATTTTTCTTTTAGACAAAAAATTATACATATGATCAAAGTTTTGTTGCAACTTATCTTTCAAGAGTTGTATTTTGTCCTAAATTTTAGCACTTTCTGATCAAATCATTTAAGACCGTATAAAGAAAAAACCCTAGTAAAAGCATTCTCAGTTAGTATAAGTATTATTCAGTCATATGAAGTGCCTCTCTGTCATGCTCTGTCAACCTTAAAGAACTTAAAACTTGAAAATGGAAAATCCTCCCCCTTTAAGAAGTTATGTAAATAACTTCTAATACCTATGCCCTGGCAATCTATATAGTCTTCAGGTCTCCCATCTACCCCTGTGGTGATGATGCCAGGAAGAAACAATCATCCAGAATCCTCCCTTTGCCTTTGTAAGATGATTCTGGTGCTGCCTACTGTGAGAGCAGGCTGAACTTCCAGACAGTGCAACTTCAGACTCCGTGCATGTGAACTGCCAGTGGCAGAATGGAGTTTATTGAGTCTGAATTTGTCTGGAGTTCAGAAGTCTATTAGGTACAATGTAGGTGCAATCAACAGGACAGTTCTGTACTTCAGATATATCTATTTAAGGCCCAAAGTCACAAGAAAACCTGTGTGCTTAAAGTGGAAGATAGGTGCTTATGTCTGCATTTACAGTTCTCAAAACACCTGCTCAGCTACAATGTAACACTAGAGGTGACAAAAAATTGCTGTCATTTTTTTTACAGTTAAGTTTTCTTAGATACCTAAAATTCTGCTCCAAAACATATCAGCACTGTGACTTCTGACAAATCTTTTCTGTGAACTGAGACACACTATCAAACCAGCCTTTCTCTGCCTCTCTCACTTCAAAAGCTCAATCCAGAAACATTTCCAAGGGTGTTTACTTGACCAGGATTTACAAAACCTTCTGTACTAGCTGACACTTTCCTTTTTAGACAACAAGAAGGTATAATCAAATAACTTCTAGATGATGGTTCAAGAGGTTAGAGGATGCAGAAAACTGAGTTCAATTTATTTCTTCTGTGTAAGTATTCAAACCTATCTTACAGAAGAACACCATAAAATGTGAGCTTTTCGGGGATGACAGAAGTGCACTTGAAGCTGTTCCATTTTGCAAATAATTTTAAAAGGGACTGGATGGATTGAGAGACTGCACCCAAGTCTAGGCAGCCCCTTGACATGTAAGAGACCAGGATATAAGTCCCATTTTGAGATACCTGACCCTCCACCTGTGTCATATGGAGGGCCTCTCAGCTCCTAATACAGGGCTGTCATAGCAGCCAGATACCTTAAGTCCCTTTGCAAATCCCAGTACCGTTGCTTTAGATGTTTTAGAAAACTGGACTCAGTGGAGAGAGGATTTCAGCCTGTGTGTCTTTTTAGGGCTCCAGTTCATCAGCCCAAGTGGGGCAAAAGTGTTAAGATCCTTTAAGAACTGATAATTGTATTTATTTACAGAGACTTCAGTAACACAGAGACATTATGTAGTGAACAGAAATACTACTGTGAGACTTGCTGCAGTAAACAAGAGGCACAGAAAAGGTAAGCGAAGAGCAGGCTATTTCACCTTGTCCCTCCTGGGCTTTGACAAACCTCCTCCTTGATATTTATTGTGTTTAGATACCTAGAAGCCTTACACCCCAACTGCATTCTCTGTGTGGGCCAGAGAACCTACAGACAGATTCAAAGCTATTACATGTGTCTTAGTCTGGAAGCTACTGCTGGTTGACTACTGCTACTTACAAAGTGCTTTTATAATGCAAATGTTTATTCATTAAAACAGAATGACTTTGAACTGATCAGGTCTTTATCATATGCACTCTAATGGTTTCATAGGATGAGAGTAAAAAAACTGCCAATGATTCTTGCCTTACACCTCAAGAGATTCAAGTATATGGAGCAATTGCACAGGTATACTAAGCTGTCTTACCGTGTAGTATTTCCTCTGGAGTTACGTCTCTTCAACACATCGGGCGATGCTGTCAACTTAGATCGGATGTACGACTTGGTAGCTGTTGTTGTTCACTGTGGAAGGTAAGATACGTTCATGTATATCTCGAGCTATTGCCAGACATTTGCCAAGGGCAGAGGCATGCCTGACACAATATGGGGAGAGTGGGAGGGAGGACATAAACCCTGCTGCTGCAGCAATTTGCCTGTGTCTTGGCCTGAACCTCTTAGCCACCCTCCCTTATAGTAAATCTGTACTTGTTTAAAAAACAACATCTCAGGCATCCAAAAGTCACAAGATTGGCTTAAATTAATGGAGCTGTCTCCTTCCTCATCAGCCCACTTAGAAAGCTTGGGAGCCAGAACTCTGTGAGGGCCAGAAGCTGCTAGCATGTAGGCCCTACAACAGACCACCTTGGTCTCCTGTCAAGGCAATGAAAATGATAGCTTTAATAAAGCTTCTCACATATGGGGTACTGTCAAATATGAATCAAACAGAAATATACTTGCGGCTCTAGGAATACAACTTGTTCTCCCTCTTCTCAAAGACTGTATGTAACTAAATATTCACGGTTGATATCAAACAATTTTCCCCCTTAAATTTAGTTCATAATGTTTTTAAAATACTTGCAATAGTTGATGCCTGCCACAAGCAAATTATTAATTGTTATATAGGTTAATTTGCAAATGTTCATGGCACAGATAAAAACAACACATTTAACTTTCAGTTGATGAAGTCTTTACAACAAGTCACTAGAAAGGTCAAAGGAATAAATGTCTACTGTACCACCAGGGGTGGGTTTACTATGTTCTTCATAACATTTAGTTACAATTCAGTCTGCTTGCGCATAGAAATGTGACTTATCAAAATGGACTCAATAGTATCTTCTAATATTTTGGGGGTTGTGTTTTTGTTTTGCTTTCTAGTGGACCGAATCGGGGGCATTATATTACTATTGTGAAAAGTCATGGATTTTGGCTCTTGTTTGATGATGACATTGTAGAGGTCAGTATGCTGAAGGTCATGAGCACAACTTTCATGTTTATGTTCTCTTCTCTACTTGGGGTTAAAATTCTGATCCAGATCTGGATATAGATTACTAGTCTGCAAACAACAGTTTGGTTGTAATGTGACATTTAGCTCAACTCTGTTAGGAAGTAAGATTGCAAACAAAATTATTAATCCTGTAGTTCCTACTCTGTCAGTGTCAGAGAGCGGTGTTTTATTTCAGAGCAACATCAAACTTTTTTAATATCAGACTTCAAGGGTTTAATTTGGAATGTTTTCTATATCTAATAAAATCAATTTAATTCATTAAAACCTAAAATGTCCAGGAACTATGTTGCAATCCTTGGCAATATCACTTGGCAAAATTGGACTGGGTAAAGCTAACATTGCTGTAGAATTTTAATTTTTGAACAGTTGGGAAGTTATAAGAAAGTCTGGATTCTGTAGTCAATCTGGGTTTGTCTGAATGTAAATTAGAGCAGGATCTGGCCCACAGCTATTACAGATTCTGTCTAAGCATTCTGCAATTCATTCCTAAGCAAACCCTATATGTCATTGTGGCACCTTGGCAAAACTGAGGTCTTGAGTCTGATTTCCCAGGATTAAATCCAATGGAGGAAAGTAAGCACTGGGACATTGGATGGAGCGTATCTTGAAGAGGGTTTCTGGAAATTTCAGAAAGATGAGGTCACATAATGACATTTATGTGTTTTAGCAGTGTTCACTACTGCATTCCAAGGAGTCTCTCTGTTATTGGAAAAAGCCTAATTCAGTTAGGTTCACTGAGGCAAACATTCCTATTGACTTCCATGCGTGAGACCAGTAGGGCTTAGCCCCTGAACGTTACCCTTTCACTGCTTAAATTGCAAACAGAATTTGCTGGTTGCTACCCTGAAACAAATAACTGAATTTGTCTTTTGTGTTTATACAGTCATTTAATCCATGTTTGGTGTTTCTTTTACCTAACAGCACATTAAATTTTTTTATTTATTTTGCAGAAAATAGATGCTCAAGCTATTGAAGAATTCTATGGTCTGACCTCTGATATATCAAAAAATTCAGAGTCTGGCTATATTTTATTCTATCAGTCAAGAGAGTGACTTGGCAAACTGTGACAATTGTGCAAAATGATGCTGCACGCAAAAGAAGGTGATGGTCCCCCTTAACTGACTGTTACACAGACCACATCTTGTATGGTTGAACAACGATACACTCTGTCTCCTATTAAATGGTCTATGTGATATTGACTATAATCGTCCCTTTTTGACATGCGGAACTTTGTTTTGGGGAGGGGGGGTTCTTTGTGGTTTTTAAGTCTGATTGAAGAGTTAATTGCAGTCAGATTTTAGTGGAATTTATATGGACTAACATTTACAGATAATAAGATTTGGATGTCAACTGTTAAACCCAATCCAGCTAGAGTAGTATTTTATATGGAAGTGTTCATTGCATTTAGAGCAAAATTGTTTAAAACTTTCTAAATGGCTTTGGGGTGTGTTGATTTACAAAGCATTCCTTTAAATACATCCTGACATATACTTACCCATTTTAAGTGTATGGGAAAAAATCTGTTTCATGATGATTGGAATTGTGGTTGTATAGGGGATTTTTCTACATGTTACTCTCTGTTGCAAAAAAGATATTCTTCCAAAATCATTTAAGCTTTGGGTTGTTAAAAACTTTCAGTGCATAACCTCAAGCCTAAAAGTCACATAGAGGGATTTAAATTACAGTGGAACTAAGTAATCCTGTATGTCCGGTCATTTTGTTTATCATGAGATAGTACAAATGAGGTGAGATTTCAGAACTCAGACAGCACTGGAATAAAGGGAGCAAGATGACACATATGACACAGAGATAAATGACATTTATAGAGATTGAGCTTATCTTTTTGTTCAAATTATATCATAGGTTGTTTACTTAATTGAGTTTGCAGAGATTGTAACACTGCTCACGTATAACATATCCATCAGGACTGAAATGACAGTTCATTTAAATAAGTGTTGTTTGTACAATACGTAATACATAACAACCATTAGTTTACACACACTGTCATGTACATATCATCTCTAACGTTTTGGCCATGTTTGACAGCATTTGGGTCACCACAGAAACAGATAGGGCTCTGGAGTGTCTGATTTTAAAAACATCAAAAGGCTTAGTGCAAAAAGCTTAGTTTGTGATTTTACTGGGTGAATTTGGCTGGCACTAGTCATGCACTGGCTAATAAAATTGCTGAACTCACATACTGGAATTTGGCAAAGAATGAATGTAGAAGAAAGTATCAATAGGGTATGGGAAGGGATCGATAGCAGGTTGAGGCAGTGGTAACACTGGGTAACTACCTTGCGTGGTTTGACGCTTTCACTCCATTATACAGTTCTTGAACTTCAGTAGCCAAATTCCTATTCCAATGAAGGCAATAGGAAAAACATTCTTGTCTTCAGGGGGACTGACAGTTGGTTCCAGTATTTAGAAGGAAATATTCTCATCTCACAAAATTTATTTCTACTTGTTATATTTCATTCACTCTCATTAAGTATTAGAAAATGTTGCTTTTGGTGTTTCTTTTCTTTAAGAAGCCTGCCTGCCACTTTATAGCCAACACTCCATTTCAAGAAATGGCTTTGAAGTGCAGATAAATCTTATATTTTAGTCTTCTGCAGGAAAGAGAATAACTTCTTTTCATTGTAATCTACTGTGAATGTGAAATATCTTTTGTTAAATAATGGTGAAAATGAAGTACTAGCTTCTACTGTAACATCAATTGAAGTTCAGCTGGATTTATCAAGGGCCATTTTGTAAACTAAGGAAATGTAGCACTTTACACTGAATGAGAAACAGAAGTGGACTTTTCATCTAACATTATTTGTGATTTATCATGTTGTTATACCAATACAAGAAAACAGACGTAGAATGTAACCTTAAAGTACTTACTTAGGTGAATAATAGTAGTGGTCTACAGAGATCACTCACAATGAAGGCTGGTATGCAGGCTCAAGACAAGCATAATTGGGATGCAGCTCTAGTTCTTCTGTTGATGTTAGAGTGAAATGTTCTGTCTCTAGCACAGAAGACAGACATCTTACAGGAAACTTCAACTCTCACTGAGGCCCAGGAGCTTTTCCACTGAAAAGCTAAACCTGCAAATCCTGCTTTAATGGATTTATTTATAAGCATTCAGAATTTCCATATAAAAATATAATAACCACTTGCTTTTTAAAATGAGTACGGTTTCCTCATTGTGAATGAAAGCCCTTTCTAGATCAGCATTAACCAGTCCTGGTCCAAAGGTCTGTGCTTCACAGTTTACTGCTGAACATTCTTGGGGCATTCTTCAATTTTAATACAAGCAACAAACAAGATATTCTTAAGGTATCATTTGAATGTTTAGGGCTCATGTTTATATGAAAAGTAATTTTTCGTAAAAATAATTTTTAAATCAGTTCAATTTTAGGAAATGTTTTCCATATTTCAGTTGACTTATCTGAAAATTGATCTTTTTAATGTTAATAATAGGAATTAATATTTAAATGCTAAAGTACAGGATAATAATCTTTGGTTTTCTCCAGCTGCAAGACAGCTCTAGGTTGTAAAACATACAGATAATTGCAGTATGTTATTGAGAGTAAAATTACTAGAATAAGCCTTTTCATAAAGTACGAAAAATGATTTTAAATTTATGCTAGCTCATGAAAAGATCGCTGCACTGGTATCACACCAGTCCAACATCAGTGATCTGACATCAACTCTGAAAAATTGTGGAATACTCACTTCATGCTAACACCAGCTAAATTAAGGAGCATTTTCTTTTGATTAAAAAAAATTAAATTGCAGTCACAATTCTATAAATTATATCCAGTCTACAGTGTGCTGATGTCTTGACTTCAGTCCAGCAAAAGCTGTCCATCACAGCTGTATGAATAGTGCCAGTCTAGGCAGCAGAACTTCTCTTCTATGTCAAATTAAGCACATTTGCACAAGTTTTGCAGGATTGGGATCCTCACAGGAACAATCATATGATGTAAAGGATTTTAGCTGATTAAATAAAACATAATCCTTTTTCTCTTATGGTTATGTATAGATTTCCAGTCCCTCATGAAAGAATGGAAAAATATCTAGGACAATAAAAGCTTTTCAGCTGGCAGCTGGAAAACAAAATTGTAGCACAGATGTCTAATAGTATTCTGTGCTTCCCTAAAATGACTATTTTTATGGTGTCAGGTTCTGAGTATATTAGGCCTAATGACATCTGAAGTTTTCTACTTGTTTCTCACATTGTTGCTGAGATGCGTTGTCCATTTATAAATCTTATTACTATGTTCTTACTTAGAAAAAAGAAGATTTTTGTCCTGTGCTGTTTTTCCACTGAACCCAATGAAGCACTGCAGTGCTGATGAATCAGTTATCTTAGAGGATGAGCTCAGACCTCAACTTTTATGTTTCACAGAACAGGCTGTCAGGATTTTACGTAATTTCTATTTTTGGGACATAGCAGAGGGAGGCAGAAGAGGCGAGTGATGGAGAAACCATACCAGTGAAGCAGAACACCTTGTTGAAATTAAGTCCCAAAATTACTCCTGTCAATTTTATTTTAATAATTTACAGTTACCTCAGAGCAGTAGATTACATCTTAAAAGTCTTGTTCCTTTAGCAGTTGGAGTAAAGAGAATAAAGCAGTAGGTGTTTCCTTCGCATTAGATTTAATAAAGATACTGAAGACCTAACTAAGCTGAAACTGAAATTAATGTTACATGGTGGGTCCTAAAGTGCTACCACAACCTGTCTTTTATCTTCAGACATTACATTTCATTCACCCATCTGTTACGGCATCATGTACTTGGGACCGGAGCCGACAACTTGCAGCTGCCAGTGATTTGATGCCTCTCAGCAGCAGACCCTTCTTCTTTCATCTCTTTTTTGCTGCTTGTGGCTGACAAGTGTGAGCAGTATCTTACAGCTGAATGTGTACTAGAAATTTTAAGAAGTTTTGGCTGTGTACCTGTTCTTTCCTAGTACCTTTTATCAGTGTTTGTTTTAATTTATTTCTCTTTTGTTGTTCTGTTATTGTATTTGTATAATAACTTATGTAGTTAATATTATTATTCTGTTTTAATTTTTATGTACTTTGATTTTTTGAAATGTATGAAATCCATGCACTTTAAGCAACAATGTCAATCTTGTGAAATTCCAATCAGCTTAACATTTTGCCTTTGTCTTTTTGCTTTTGCAGCTGTTTCCTTGTGATCCAACATCTCTAGTTACAACCCAATTTCCATTTTTAGGCTTGTAGTTGAATTGAAAATTTGGGAAACCCAGATTTGTTCGTACACACTTGTTCATACATAACAGGGATGCAGTATTTACTACGTGTCTGCTACACACAGCAGTATGTACCTGATGAGTTGCATTCACAGTGCACATTTCACAGCCTTTTTTGCATTCTACCTGCTAATCCATCTGAGAATGACTGTAATACTTTAATCTGTGGCACAGCTATCAATGACTATAATTCAGAAAAGCTCCACTTCTCCAGGAAAATTCTCTTTTACCAAACACAGACTTAGCTGTCAATCAGCTGATGATAGAGGTATTACTCTCTTTGCCATTTTATCTGTGCTCTGTACAGTCTCAAGTATGAATAATCTTAAGAACTGCATTTGTTCTTGGCCCTTGAGGGAGTGCTAGCAAGGAGAGCAATCTTTTTGTATCTTCCTTCTCTTCTTTTGGGCTCATATAAAGGGAAGAGATAATGAAGCAGGATAAGTGCTGGTGTAAAAAAACCACACCGTCTATCAAAGAGACTGGACGTTTCTTAGAGGCCAGCATCTGTGGTATCCATATCAGAAAGTCACTGACTTTCGGTGTTGTTAATGCAAGGGTTATTCTTAGTTTTTTGGACATCGTATTCTCTTTGATCAGTGAAAAGACCAGGGCTTTTTCCTGTTGCATCAGTTCTGCTGCTGAGGTGTTTCTTCTCAATTTAACATGGCACTTAATATTTAAATAGCCCTTGGGAAGCCTCGATAGACACCCTTTTAATTTCTTTCCAGTTAACATGCATTACTTCAAAGAGATTGCTTGAACCTGTCCACAAGACTTACTCAGATTAACACACTCCTTTTGCATACAAGGTCAAATAACACCTATGAGGAGGTACGTGCCCACCTGATGGGACCATCTGGGCTAAGCCCTCACGTTTTTACACACTAATGATTCTTTACCCCCTAGGAGGTTTGCTTGCTGGCTTTGCCTGAATGATTTAATATGAAACCGCACGTAACTCCATTCATGGTCTCAGAGCTGCTATAATTCTTTAATAATTCTGCTTCATTTGGTTATCAAGACTGAGACTATTGCACAAAGTAAAATAAATAACTTGTGTGTGCCATTCACAGTGGTCAAATTAACAGCCTAATGCTTCTGACGAAGGCTGTTGCAGGTGGCAATGTCACTATATGTAAGAATATTAAAGAGTAAGTGACTTTTCTGTGATAGCACGGGAGGTCTGTAGGAGGAGCTGGACTGGCATGCAGCTTCCTAACCCTTAGCTTGTACCCAGCTGAAGTTGGTGCTCCATCCCCTAGATAATCCTAACCCTTCTCCTAGGGGTTCCAAAGTGGCAGGAGCAAACCCTTTGCGAAGACACCTTGCAATTCACCAAAACATCTTGCTTGCCACAGTAGATAATTAAAGAATATTTGCAACCCCTCTCTCCCCACTCCCCAAAACCTCATTAATAAGTGTACATTCCTTAAAGAGGCTGAGCTTAAATATCAGCTTTGTATTTGCAATAGTGTTCATATTTGCAAATGTCCCAAGACTGATTGTGTTCACATACTAAATTGTTTCCTAGTCCTCTCTCAACTCTCATTCTAACATCAAGAGCAACATCAGGGCAGCCGTGTTACAGGTTCAAGTGCTTTTCCTGGAGACAATTTTCAAGCTTCAGAGGCTTTTGTTAAAGAAGACCTAACACAAGCTCCATAACTTAGCCATGACTCTTTAGGAGTAAAGTCACCATATGCTGTATGAATATGAGGGTAGGGGGAAGAAGAAAGAGAAGAGGAAGAAATATGGAAAGGGCTGGTTTTTCGGAGGCTTTGAATATGTATATCTGTTTGTAAATATATAGTCCCTCTCTACCTTGTCAAAACGATGCAATCATAATAAAACTACTTAAATATTTTGTGCTAGCTTTTTAAATGAAGTAAGAGGTAGTAAAATTATTAGGCACACAACTGGGGACCCATAAAAATACTGAATTTCTAGTAAAGCGTACAATACGTGGTGTACGTGTACAGTTGAGTACCTGCTCTTTTTAATCATGTACATGTAATTAAACCCTGCACTACCTGCAGAACTGTAAGATAAATCTCATGTTGGTTATTAAGGTTGTAACATAAGAAAACAAGAAATATTTTCTCCTGTTAACATGTTTATATTTTACATAAAATAAACTCCCTGGCTGATCTTGCTTCCATTCAACTTGCTTTGAATTCAGCTGGAGACAGACTAAGGCTGAATATTGATGCTGGTTGTTACACAACATGCTTCTGAATGTCAGGTATCTGTATTCTTACAGATGGCAAGACTGCTGATGCTTGCTTTTTATTTCATTTAATGGAGTCATTGCATTTAAGTGACTTCAGAGAACATTTCACCACCTGGGCTAACTGCCTCTGAAGTGCCTTAAGGGAACACATTTTGCATGCAGTTCATGAGTCATCTTAGTGGAATATACATACACTTGCATGACTGAGCTGTACCTAGTTAAAGCACATCACTGACCTTGCCAATGTTACTGAGAACAGCTAAAACTGAACAGAATAAAAAGCAGCCAGAATTGAACTACCTTTTGCATCAGGGAACAACGAGAATCCCAAGTCCTTTAGCCCAGGATTTTGCCTGTGACTACTGGAGTGGGAAAGAGTTTTGCTAATGAGGTCTAAAATTCTCTCAGAGAATTGAAAGGTTCCTGTAGTCTGCTCATTTTCCTGAAGTTATTCATTAGCAAACACAATTTACTTTCTCAAAAGTGAGGTAAATAAAAGGCTGGAGTTTCTTGCTCTTGTCTGGATTCTTGTTATTCCTTCAGAATCGTTTAGAGAACCAAAATCAAACATAGCTATCAAACTGCATGTTAAATTTATAGCTCACATGCTATAAGATTTATGGCACATCAGACTATCAAAGGACTAGGTTGAAAAACACTTCACATCTTACAGTACAGATTTTCTCTCAAATTAAAAACCTTGAAGCACCTTCACGTTTATTCCTAGGTTATTAGAACATAAGCTTTTGACTGTAGGATGGAGACAGAAATTTAAAACACAGGAGATGACTGAAACAAATAAATTGCAAATCCATACTTTTAAAACCCTTTAAAGAAATCAAATTTATAGCGTACCTATAAAGAAACCAAGAAAAGGTTTCCAAGAGCAGGGTTCACCATCACTGTACGTGGACTCCACTAGAATTGCTCTCACTTCAGAAATGCATTTTCCCAGAAATGTATGATGTTTACCTATGTCTCTGTTCCTTATTTTTTGGTATGAGTTAGATTAATCATTTTAGATTAGATTGGATTGTGATTTGTGTACCAGATAAACAGAGAAATGCTAAAAATATAATTTCATCTTGATTGAAAACTCAGGTATGGTAGGAGAAAATTATAAGAATCCTCATTTAAATACACTCACCAGACTTGAAACAACATTTATTAGACATGACTAAATATATGACATGGAAGACCATGTTTCTGGAGATGTTAATTTCCTTGAATGTCTGTGTCCAATTTAAAAATCGAGTAAAAATTTTAAAAGAAGACACACAGGACAACCATTTTCAAGACATATAAATATATATGTATGGTAACAGAACATTTCAATTATCTGTTCTGAAAAATGTTCCTCTTCACTTATTAATTTTAAATCAAACAGTAGAAGATTACTCCATTGCCTTGTTAAACTTCACTCACCCTCACTGCATGACTCAGTTGGCTGCTCTACTGTGACCTAAGAGCTTCAAGCTTTCCTCAGTCTGAAGAGATCGTAGCCACATGTCCTTGCTGTCTCTGGGAGACTTCTGTGGCACAGGCTGTGGGGCCAGCAACCCTCTGAAGACCTGGATCTTCCTGGATCCTTTCTGCCAGGGCACACCAGACCGGTGATGGCTCTCTCCACTCCACACCTAAGCAGCTTCAGTACACTTTTTCCCCAAGCTCATCTTTCCAGGAACACATGGTGCACGAGTTTTGTATCATTTCCAGTACAGAATCACTTTGCTTTACGTAGGAAAATACATTAGCAGGTCTAGAAAAAAGATAAACGACCGTATGTGCTCTCCTGCTTCAGTTTGCTCATGCGGTCTGAACCTAAGAAGATTCCTTTAACGAGTCAATCCAACACCTTTCTGAACCATAACAACTTTTCCCTTTTTTCCCCCTATGGTTCCCTTCCCCATATTCTTATATGGCTGGGGGGAGGCACTCTCGGTCCGCTTTGTCACAGCAGGTGTTTGCTACTCTGAGCACAGCGTTAGGGTTCGGATGTGGAAGATGGGCTTGCTGTGAAGGAAGCCATCGGTGGCATTCACCGCTGTAAAGTGGTCATTATCAAGGTGAACATACTCTTTGCCTATATCAGTTTAACCAGCCACAAACACTTCATCTGGTGCTAACAGTGCATTTCATCTCACCACAAATACAGAAACAGCAGAGGAGGCAACAACCTGGAGTTTGCAGGTTGCCCCAAGATGCACGGAGAGACCTGCCAGGATCAGACAGAATTCAAGAGGTGGAGACTGATAGACATTTTTTGCCAAATCACCGCAAGGGTAAAATAAAGAGGTCAGTACTGGAATTAAATTTGGAATAAGCCAGAGTGAAACGTTATCCCTTGGATTTCATTTCACACACATATGAGGAAAAACATTCAAGTCGTGTTCCAGAACAGCAAAGATGTTGAAACAGAAGATACAGATTTCACCCGACATTGCAAACTAGACATCACAAATGCTTAAGCATCAACCAAGAGACTATCTGACAGAGACCAAATTCTACTGTCAATCACTTCGGTGTAGCTATAAAGAAGCTCCAGACAGGTTTGCAGCTTTACAGTGGGATTGGTAATAACAGCAACTGGAATGAAGTTTCTTACAACATCCTCATAAAACTTTTGGAGTGCAGAGCTGTGTTTTCTGTGCAGCTGTAAGACATGGTTATGTGTGGAACACTGTAAGCGCTGGAGAAGAACTACAAGTGGGATTATCTCTGCTCTCTGAGAACACAGTTCAGGAGCACAAAAAAAATCTTACACTTTATTTAGTCACTAATCATATAATTCTCACTGTTCCTTATGAAGCATTGTTCATCCTCAAAATAGTTTACCAAATAACTTAATAACTTTCCAACTCTTAATTTGCTGAAAATTGTAGAAATTGGGCAATGTGTACCAAAATCCCTGCATATTTCAGATAACTACAACTTGAGCTGAATCTGGCCACCCCTCAGCCAGACCAGTTTAACTAGTAGGAACATTGTCACCGGCTCCTCGGCAGCTGCCTTGGTGACCTATTCACTTCTGGATGCAGTTCAAAGTGCAGATCTTGTAGCGCATCGCTCCAGCATAACCTGATCCCTTGCTATCTCTGAAACGGCTTGTCTTGCCTGGAATGCACTGGGGCAGCTGAGGTTACTCGGGAAGTTTGTCATAACAGCGCTTTACTTTCCAAGGAATGGATTAGCTTTCTTTTGCCCCCTAGTAATTGTTACTTATTATATACTAGCAGGAAATATTAGGTAAAGCAAGGATGATGTCATTTATTTGATTTATTTCTCTTTCTTCCTTCTGGATGTTTCTAGTTACATTTTCAGATGAACAAAAGTATTCTGAGGTAAGGTCATTGAAGTTTTGACTGGTTTAATCCTGCAAGAGGAGTAGTTCAGGCAGAGACCAGGGTTGCCTAAGACACCAGAATGGCACTCAGTTGTCCCTCAGAAGCTGGCCTTGAGGACAAAAAAACCCCAAAAGGTAAGCAGAATTCTTCCCCCTAGCCTTTACAACTACGATATTTTTAAATGCTCAAGCACAGGTTGCTAATTCTACTGTTGATATATATGAGGATATTTCTGGGCATACTGCTTCACTATGC
Organism: Gymnogyps californianus; assembly: GCF_018139145.2. Lineage (NCBI taxonomy): Eukaryota > Metazoa > Chordata > Aves > Accipitriformes > Cathartidae > Gymnogyps > Gymnogyps californianus. Next base: position 30,231,655 of record NC_059474.1, on the reverse strand, counting down.
TGCAACGTGGTTTCAACCAACATTGAATTAACCACACTTTTGCAATAACATGTTTCAGAGTAGGGTTCAATATTTATATTAAACTGTATTTTTACCATGGCTTAGAGAAGGTGGTGTATGAAATCTAAAAGCTTTACTTTATGGCAATGTTACACATTCATACTTATTTATTGTTCCCAAATGCAGTTACAGAGGATGAGGAAAGACAATCAGTTTATCATAAAGTGAGCAGTACTGCAGGATACAGACCGTGCACAGCCAGCATTCGGTGTGTTAACGGCAGTGAACAAACACTCGCTGTTTAGTAGGTCCGTTTAGTTGTCATGACACTTGTAGAAGAAATGTACCTAGAGAATGTGTTTCCTTAATATACTGAATCTCTTGCTCTTGCTTTTGTGCAGCCAGTCCCCACCTCCAGATACTGAGCTGAAAACAAACCACTCCATTCACCATGCTCTATATACGATTGAACTTTATTTATCCGAAGGTATTTTACTCAAAATCCTTGTAATATGAAAATGAGCCGTATCCCCCAGGCAAAATATTTTTTATCTTGAAACTCTGCTAAACCTGAATTCATGCAACCACTTCTTAATTTAAAAAACCCAAGATGCAGGTTCCCTGGCATAATTTCAAGTGACATTCTGCCCCATTTTTATTGGTTTGGTTTTTTTTTTCTCATGAGCCATGATGTATGGGCTTCTTTATTTTTCCTATTACTCCTGTAATTTTGGACAGTATCTTCTACCATTCTAGCTCTCATTGAATGGAAGAGTACTTAGCTTCTCTCTCTCTGAGGGATTGCAATACTAGTCCACCAGCTCCAGTGAATTTTGCAACCATTTAATATCCAATATTATAAGGCACATTCACAGGACTCATCCTTCAGGAGAGGATGTTCAGGAAAGCAGCAAAATCTATAGACTGAACATGAGAGTCTGTAATTTCCAATCTCATCCCTATCAAGAACTCATTGTGTTACATGGGGCAAATAATGCAACCTCTCTCTTCCTCTATTTCCTGCCTAGAAAACGGGTATGCCAATATTTATCTATCATCTCAGAGAACTATGGAGCTTAGGTCAGAGGATTAGAGCTGCAACCTCAGTTACTCTCATATGCACAATAATTTGGTTGTAACAGTGTATTTTTTCCTTTTCAGGCAGTCCTCTTTTAATAACTGCCGTACTCCCTCCAAGGGGGGGAGAGTTGCAGACAGTAAGACTAGCTGACTGCTATTTGACAGGAAAAGATCTTTACAAAGAGATCAAACAACTGTCCAGAGGTGGCGGGAATTAATTCAGTGATACAAATATACTCCAAGTTTGTCCTGAAAGGTCAGTATTATTGAATTTTATTTCCAAGCAACGTACCCCATCATAACCCCAATCAAAGTCAGTGGGCAAAGATCAGGTCCAGAGTGAGTAACAGGAGATCTAACAAGGGAGTTGCTGCGCGTTTCTTTCAGCTCACTGTCTCTCACAATGACTGTATCTAGAGATTTCAAAGGAAAGGGGGAAAACCCTATTGCAGACAGCTATGAAATAAATGACCCATTAAAGAAGATCATTTCCTTACAAAGAAAAGAAAGGGAAGTTTCCAAGGGAAAGAAACTTTCTCTCCAGACTTACTCAGTTAATTGTTGCTTTTTTTACAGATAGGAATTAGGCTAACGGGTTATGCACTGTGTACTGCCTGGTTCTTTACGTATTTGCTTAGCTGATTTCCCCCCTAAAAAATATTTTGTCACCCATAATTGTTTTTCATTTATGCCTTAGATAATAAGATGCTATCATGTTATTTACAGTATTACTTATTATATCTTGGGCTCTTGGAAGGATTTTACAAGATCATCAATAAAATTGACCTAACAAGGTTAAGATAATGCAAAAAAACCCCACAACCCCTCAATGGTTTTATGAAGTTAAATATTAAAAGGCGAACAACAACATTTTTTCCAAAACTCTGTCCTTAAATTATTTCTTTTTTGGGTTTTGTACTCTTCATTTTAACCTTATTTTTCACATCTGCAGAGCAGAGAAGTCAGCTAAATCATTGCAATGTTCTGAGAAGGAAATGGTTAATATTCATGAAGGGGAGTAAGAAATGCTATGTTCCTTTTATAAAGGGCAATTCCTCACCCACATAGGCGTTTGGAGCTCATAAGGATCAGGTTTCCAAAAAACCCACGTTTTGAGACTGGAACAAACACTAGCAAATATGCAGAAATGAACCATCCTCAGCTGTTACTGTGATGGACTGGTGGTTTAAAGAGCCGCTGTTCATTTTCAGTGTCCATTCTCATCAAACCCTTTCTACTGGGCACCGAGCAAAGAAAAGGCAGCTATTCTCTTCCAAAAACTGATAAGATCTTTTGTAGAAGAAAATTTGCACTTGGCTGAATGTTATTTTTATTATGCTGTCCAACTACAGTGGAATAATTTGCTTTTGTTTCCTCCCCACACCCAATATGCACACAGCCAGGAAGGGACTCTACCTAACCTTTTCAACTCCTTTGAACAAATTAAGCAAACCTGTATGACTGTGTGGCTTGCCTGCTTAACAGAGAGATACTTCACAGAACAAATAAGAAGGGTGAAGGACCCAGAGAGTCATTGTCCCTTGGTTTTGGGCCATATCAGCTATGTGACATGAAAAAGTTTTGTGCTTCTTAGTGCTTTTCTTTGTGGACGTTTACCAAGTGTTGCCTTTACTCTTTGGCTTCACAGTTTTATAATGATCATCTCAGCATTCCCAGACTTTGGGAAAGGTCAGATCCAGACCTAAAACTAGTTCCAAGTTTTACGAGTTTGATGCAAAAACATTAGTAATACTTGTTTTTAGAAGCAGCGCATGGGCCCCAACTAAACTCACATTAGGACTGCTATGGGGTTTACAAGGCGTATGGTTCAAATCCATTTACAAGCGGTGAAGGCTGGATAGCTTGTGCCTAATCTCTTAATGGGTGATACAGTGGATTAGATAACTAACACAAGTGTGTAACGCAGGAACTTGTAAATGACAAGGATGTTTTCTAAACAGTTAAATCGTCATCCACTTTTACTTGCTTCTCAGTCAATACACAGTTTCACACACAAAGAATATTCTATCCCTCAGGTTGGAGGTCTTCTTGAGAAAGTGATGGGAGAAATGATGGATGACTGCCTCAGGCATGAGCCTCAAGGCATGCGCAACCTTGTGCTCCAGAGTGTCCTGCAATGCTAATGAGAGCATCAGGCACCATCCTACTGTCACTTTTTAAAAAAGATTATTCTTAATACCATGTGTGCCCAATTGTTTTGCAACAGCAGCTTCTCCTCTTGTTGCTGTTTCCTCTGGACTGTAACACAGATATTAATCAAAATAGACAAGCTACAGTAGGAGAAAACTGTGATCTTACTTCTCTAATACACTGTATTTCCTTGGCAGTAGATGCCTTTTGACACTGATCTCATTCACACTGGAACTGTGTTTTCCTACTTCTGTGAAAAAGCACTGCTTTTCTTCCTCCCAGATCCTACCTGCCATCCTTCCATAACAAGAATTTAATAAAAAGCCAAACAAAGCAACCCCTCCATGCCTCAAAAAATCCTAACTGCCAGTGGATGAAACGGACCCAAGCACTGATGAACATGGTCTGATGACAGATGAGCTCAAAACAGAACACCACATCCAAAGAACCCCCAACCGGCTTGAATGATCATCATCTACATTCATGCAATATTTGATACACATGAACAGATGGGAAAGAAATCCTGCCTTTTGCATGCTACAATTCAGTGTGCTTTGGGGCATTCACTGAAGTCAATGTGAGCAGTTTTTATCCTGTTGTGTTGGAAAACTGGCTAGGACAGCCAGTAACTAGGTGTCTGTTAATTGAAAGTACACATACAACACTCGTAACTAGGTGCATGTTACTATACTTGAAAATGTAGTGTAGAGATGTCGGACCTTGGCAGTACGTGATGAATTTCCTGAAGTTATAAGCACTCTGACAGTTTTGCCTGTGCTTTCCAGGACAGTTTCCAGACAACCTGAGTCTGAAAAGACAAAAAAGAGCCAGGTTTCTGGAGGAAATAGCAGCTCCAGGCGTGTGGCTAGTCATGAAACAGTGGGGTTTGGAGGTCAGTAATTTTTTTCTCCTCCCTTTTAGTACCTGGCTGTAATCTAAAGACTTGTACAAGAACAACTTGTACACAAGGAGCTTGAATAAAAACAACTTCTAAGCTGTTTGATCAAGGGTCTGTTTGACAGAGAGCTCTCTTTGGTGTTGGGAGCAAAGGGAATTTAGAACAAGCATGTGTTAAACCTTAAAAAAAAAAGCCTCAAAAATATTGTCATGCTGCCTTTCTTTTGGTAAAAGGGTCCACACTCCAATAACGCTTTGCTGCCTGAGTCTCTCATCAGTATGTATTTTGTCTCTGCAGAAGTAAATTCCCAGTCTCCAGCACCACAGCAAACAGAAGCTAACAGTTAAATTGAAAATTATGTCTATTCTTTAATTATTTTATGACTCCTTTCACATAAATCACTTGCATTTAAACTGCCTAAAATCTCTCCTACAAAGATCTTCTGTATGCATTTCTATAGCAATGCATAAAGGAGTAAAAGTTTTTGGTTTACTGTGTACATAAAATATAAACCCACCTTTTACAGATTCTGGCATAATATGTAGTCACTATTTCCTTAATTAGCTTTTTTTTTGGAAAAGGCTGGTATGCCCTTTGGAACAAGAGAGAGGGCAAGTCCTAGTCTCCCTTTCAGGACCGTGTAAAGGGCAGGAAGCCTGTGCTCTTCAAAAGCAGTTTGAGGAAATGTGAGTCTTTCATCCTCTCCTTAGGACCCTTGAGGTTACCTCTGGAAATACATAAGCATGCTCTTCTGCAAGGACCCAGAAGCCCTTTACAAGTGTTCAACCAGGTAAAGTCCTTGACTGGAGTAACACAACACCCCAGTGACCTGTGGGCAATAAAATCCGGAACTCCTAATTCCCACGTCTCCCTAGGTTCATCAGGGCCCCCCTCGCTCCCATCCACACCCCGGACCATTTGTCCTTCTTCCCGTGCCCGCTGGCCCATAAGACCCTGAGGTAACTATCCAGGTTGCTTGTTTCACCAGTAAACTATCTGCTGTTATTACAATAAAGGGCAACAAGTCACCTGGCTCTGAGAAGGGCTGGGACTCAACTAAATAACACCACTAACAGCACCAAAGTGTTTCCCTTGGAGCACAGCAGTGAACAGACAAATGTCATGGTGATAAGTATAAATCCTTTTACAAGCAAAACTGAGAATATCCTTATTATAATTCTTTCAACTTTTGGCTATTTTTGTATTAACTTAGATTAATGCAACGTACTTCAGCTATTTTGTGGGTATTCAAACTATTCTGTTCTATTTTTTGGCTTGAAAATAGGCAAAGAATACGTAATTGACACTTATATGGCTTGCTTCTGCTCCTTCTGAAATCAACAGGGAAATCTTTCCTTTGAATTCAATAGGTTTTGCATTAAGACTGCATTAATAAAGCTGTGGGTCTGGACCTGGTCAGTGCTGGAGATGGGAAAATGGAATAGATGCTTGTTTGGTTTTACACAACTTGCATAGTATGGCCACTCCTGATTTCAGTTTATTTCAGTGGGAAGAGCACTAAACTTAAGGTACTAGCCAAAAGTTGCTTTACTCAAATGCTATGTTTTGATATAGCTGTTTATCTAAATGTCAGAATGTTATGATTGGTTAATAAGCATTTACAGTTAAAAAAAATCAGGGTATTCAGATTCAATATTTCTTTTCTGTCCACAGATCCCATGTGGATTTTAACAGCAGTTTAAAGTTCATAATAATATTTCTTGCTCCTTCTGGACCTCTCCATAAGTTCAAATTCAGTCTGTGACCATTGCTGCCCTTCACGAGTTAAATTGCTCATAATTCCTTACTCATTCAAGTGAGAACCTCACAATCTAATGAAAGCCATTAAATTAGAGTCCTTTTGCAGTCCCATTGTATCTTAGCTGACAGGCTCATCATAAAAGAAATAAATCAAATCAGCTAATGAGATTAAATAATCAGATAGCTAAAAGATTTTATGCAGATTGTACTGTTTGAAGCCTATTAAAAAAGGTAGGCCAGTTCATGCCCCTTATATTCCATTATAATCCCCCAAATTCAGAAGTCTCTGACACTGACTACACTCACAAATTCCTACCACTTCTATTTGAAATTTGCTATGGAAGACTTCCATCAAGGCGTTTCATCAGTGTTATCTAGTTCTTAGAGCAAGGAAGAAAGCACTAGAAAACCTGAGATTTTCCCCAGCATCAGCACGCTTTGAGTCCAGACTTTTTAGCCTTGTCTCTTTTGCTCTGGGGCTGCCCAGCAGCTTGCTAACTCTGGCATGCATCTCCAAGAACAGAGTCATCTTTGACAAAAAGCTGTGTAGGCGTCTAAGGAGCCAAGTTCTCTGCTGAAATAGGCTGGGTAGCTCTACTGGAAGCTGTGAAAACTTACTGATTTTCACCACATGGAAACACCCTCCATCCTTAATTGTTGCTGTCTTTTCTGAACCAAGTGGTTCTGATTTCAGACGTGCAGCCTTGGGGGCGTGGGGGAGCCGCTATATGAAACTCTTTGTGAGTTACCCTAGAATGTTTTGATACATAATATCATGGAAAATTCATCTATCCCCTTCCTGTTTAGTTTGCTATAAAAATGGATTATAGAATTACCAAGAAGAGATAGATCCAAGTATCTAAATTATGCTTTCGCAACCAAGCAGAAAGCTGTAGCTCTGCGGTTTTCTCACAGGAACTTGTACGAAGTGAAATAAAATTCCATCTTTTACCCTGTCTTCATGATTAGATGATGCAAAGAGTATCTGTGCTGTGTACCTAATGCAGATAGTTGTTTCTTCTATTTGTAATAGAGCATGAGATGGGCTTTCAAAAAGCACTTAAAGTAGAGTCACAGCTTCTCTTCACTAACGTATGCTCGAAACTCCCACATCAGCAGGCTTTCTATATAGGCTCTTCTTCTGATTCATATGGCAGTATAGTTGAGTTGTACTTGGTATATGCACTTATAAAGGGAAAACTATGACCACATCCATCTAGAAATAAGCCCTGACTTTTTTAACTATTACACTGAATCATTAGGAGAGGCTTTGCTATCTTTCTTAATCTTCATAAGCTAGGGAAAGAACACCTGAATCGTTCATTGCTCAGAATAAACTGCTCCACAGGGATGTTGTCTTTCAGTTTGAAAAGTGTGGGCAGAACGCTGCCGCAAGTGGAAAGGAAACAAGTGCCCTGGCGGGAAGCAGAGTGTGGGTGCAATGCAGGGGTGCTTTTGTGCCCCGTGCATCACCCACACAGTGGCTGCAGCTGCCGCCTGCATCAGACCAAGCAACTGTTCTGCCACCTTTGAAACCCAGGACAAAAAGTTAGAGGGAAAAAAAAAATCATGCAGCTCCCCACTCCAAGCAAATTTAATCATAAAGGCCTATGTGTTCAGCAGTAGGAAAATCCTGGCTGCACAAATTAATTGCCTTCAAAAAAGATAAGGATGCAGTACTAATATAACTAAAGATATCAGCTGTAATGAATCATTGGGCTTCTTGGTTATTTGGCTGACTTGAACCATTTTAACTTGAAATGCTTTTATACAATGCATATTGGTTAATTTAATCTGGGTAAGGCGTCCACTGAAAGGATGATTGAATTTGTGTCAGTGTGCAAGTGACAGTAACATATTTCTGCCAATAATAGTGAAGAGTAATGCTAAACAAAGCAGCAGAACAAAGTGCTCCTCTCTTAAGTCATAAGCCAAGAAGTAAACATTGAGAAATGGTTTGATGTCATATTGGGAGGCAAACATTACACTGACAATATCAGAGTCAAAAAAGCACGTAAGAAAATACGGAGATGACAGTATTTTTGAGACTGAAAAGGAATGTGTCTGTGATCATTTTTCTTTGCCTTTTTCTTTTGTCTTTCCTGTTACTCAGAAACAGCTTTTTGTTATTCCAAATCAGGATTAGGCTACTACTACAAAAACGTTACTACTTTCTCTCAAATCTCAAACATTAGAAATATTTTTCTGATTTAGGGTGCTTTGTACTTGCCTGATCATCAGCGATATAGACTGCAATCTTGCTCCTTTTTCTCTGTCAGGTGGTGCAGGGTACAAGCAGACAGGCAGATGCGCTGTCAGGGTGACCCAGTCTTGCTCCTGGACACCAGCCTCCTTCATGGGGGAGCCAAGTAGCACGAGCTGGGTATCCTGGCAGAGACTGAGGGACTTGTGGGATACTGGAATTTTTAAATTTTTTATTAACTGAAGCATCTGCAAAGGTTGGTGGACATTTATACACCCAGAGAGATGGGGCAGGAGACTGGAACCATCTAACTATCAGCAAAGACAGTTCAACTTCACATTTGAACCAGGCCTGGCAGCGAGACTCAGAAACATTAGTTTACACAGACTGCTACTACTAGCTATTGTTCTTACAGGATCACTCATGAATTCAGTATGAGTAAAGGATAACCCTGTCTTTTTCTGTACCTCTGCAGAAGATGTGAGCAGATAGTGTCAACAAGAACTACGCGAAACTGGAGAAATAGTGGAGAAACAAGATGACTCATGGGCAGTATAGGTGGAAGAGAAAAGCATTCAAGACATGATAAAAAATGTCAATTGTGAAGAATGCCAACAAATTACATCATACAGCATTTTGTAAACCAACACTTCACATGTTTAAACCTCTGCATAAATGGTAAGTAGCTCATCTTCATAATACTCTAGCAAGCTTTTGTCTTCATTTGAAAGGCAGAAACTTGAAACAAGTAGATGAATTGCCCAGTGTAATAGATCAGGTCAGTGATACATCCAGGAACAGAATGTGACAATTCCCACTTCCCTCTTTAAAACAAAACAGAGCCAAGAATTGGCTGGGCTTTCCACCTTTGCCAAATAGGAACATAGCTCAGCTGAACCCTATCCATGAGGACCACACTACACCCAATGGAATTTGCTTCACCCACAAACATGATTAACTGCAGATGTCAGTATGTATTGGTCTTACATAGGACCATAAAATACTTTTGTGATTATTCATTTCATTTATTTTTTTAAAGTTTCTTTTTGTTTAAAGATCTTTACCTAGTTCTACTGCAGTGACTTTGTTGGTCTGGTTTCCCTTCTTGCACAATGCCTAGTTCTCTTGTGGACAGATATTTTGCAAATTCAACTCTCTGTAGCTATTCCTAGGAGATACTCACTGCAGTAGCTCTTAAAAACAGTTTTGTTTTATTAAAAAGTCCAAGTGTCACATTTCTAAATCACTGCAATTACCAGGTGACAGTGTTTTTACTTTTAAAATACCATTTCCAAGTTTATCATCCCACTCCATGACTTGTAATTCTTCTGGATAAACATGTTTCAGATCTGTGATGGTATCCCTGGCGATGGTTGCCATAGTGCTTCAGAGAATTTTATTTCTGCTCATTCCTCAAAAGCAGGACTTTGGTTCTCTGTGGGAGGCCCAGAGTTGCACTACTCTCAGATTTTATTGTCTTTGCTATTCTGCCCCCACTAGGGAATAAACTACCCAGACATGCCACTGTCATCTTTACCATATTCCATCCACTCTGCTCAAAATGCATGTCACAAATCATTCTCCTCCTTTCTGTAGCACCTTATTACACATCTGTTGAAGTTTTCATTGCTTTCTACTTAGTTTCCACCTAAAGCACAGATTATTCTCCATTAAAATTTCAGACTACATTTTCTAACATCATGCACAATATTTAGTTTTAAAAATTTGTTATGTTCAAAAATACTTCAAAAGACTTAAAAATAGGAAATAGTAAAACTACTGTGATTCTAATTGCCTCAAATGCCATGCTTTCACAGGAGCAAATACCTCTGCCTCTGTCCAGTTCAGTCTTGCTCTTTTTGATAAATACCTTCCCCAAACCCTTTTTTTTCCTAAGAGCTTTAGAAAAATTGCTGAGTCTCATTTCTATGAAATGACTAATATAATGACTATCTCAGAGGCCATGTCAGTGGCAATTAGGCACCGAAACATCTTTGGGAAGCTAAGCCATGCTGATGCATTTGAAGAGGTAGACCATTCCGACTACCTTTGCTTATGTTAAAAGGTACTTTCAGCAGTGCTTTGTCTAAACAAAGTCAAAGCTGAAGGATCATTTCATATAACAGAGGCAGAATCTGGTTCACTGCAGTTTCAAAGTCAGGTGTTCAAACTGGTTTCTAAAGGCCATATATATAAAAAACATATATCACAACGAAGCCTCTCCTCACAGTAGATAGAGCAGTCATTTTAAAGGAGTAAGCACAGATATACTCATACATGTTATATAAAACAGTAGTAACTGCCTCTCTTCTGCAGGATTTGCATCTTCTGAGTGACTGAGGAACAGAGAAGCATAAAGGAACTCTCTTACAGCCCAATTTAATTTTTGAGATTTATTTGACCAGAGGACAAATTTGGCATAAAATACTCAAGAAATGTGCAGGATGTGACTGAAGGTTATTGAGGAGGAAAAAGCTCCCAGAGGAGCATGGGCACAAGGCAGTAGCCTTCCAAATTCCCTGCACAGTTGTTCAGATATGCTAGACAGCTGGCTTCATAACAGCCCACCACTAAGGCAACTATTTTGTGATCCTAGTCCCAGTCCTGAGCAAAGTGGCTTACACGAGCAACAGCACTTGCCCGAGCAGGATCGTGCATTACGGACCCATCCTTCTGTAGGATCTGCAGTATGCTGTGGCAGGATGGAGGTGATGGAAAGGGCACGATGACATCCGTCTGATCAGAGTTGCCAGGGAAATGGCTTTCTCCAGCCGATGAAAGTTTAAGATTGGAGACATTTTCCTGTTCCTTGCCAAATAACTTTTGAAGCATTTCTAGTTTGTAAGGCAGTAAAAAAGCACAAAAGGTGTTTCTGGGAAGACTCATAACCAATCTTACTGCTAGTCTCTATACCAACAGTTACATACCACTCACCTCCCTGTGCTTGCTCAGCCATAGCAGTGAGCAAAGAGCCCAATCTTTGCCCATTTCCCTTTCCTGGTGGTAGATGGACCTACCTGCCTGAACAGAGAGTGACTGCATTAGCTGCAGCAATTTTAAATTTAGATCATCTTTATCCACTGCAATAATTCTCCTTTCAGAACATTAACCCAGCTGTATGTGCTGAAGAAGAAAGGAGGTAGAAATCACCTGCCTGGAGCGTGCGTAAGGGATGGCATGCCCTGTTAGGCTATCAGAGTTAACCAGAGGCGGTTGTGGATAGAGAGCTGCTCCAGGTCCTGCTCTGCTTCATGGCCAGGATCATGATGAGTTCCACCCGGGAACCTCGGACGGTCGCTTATCACTCTGGGGAAAAATGGTACCAGTTACCAGGCATATCATGTAGGTCAATCTGAACACGTCTACATGACACAGAGCTGTGCCAAGGAAGCTAAGCAGCTGAGTTAAAAATCCCATCAGTGTACTGCTCAGCCTAGGCGAATACACCTTGTTGATTAACAGGACTAATTAATTTGGATAGCTGTACATAGCTTTGCTGCTGCAACAAGAACATTCCCTAGTGCCTCACCAGGGCAGAGTTTAAACCAAAGAGAAACACAGTGCCAATAAGTCAATAAGAAAACAGTGTCATCCTTTCGTAAGGATGTCAGTTAATGTTCTTCTACTTCAGGTAAAAATAGAAACTCTCCTGTAATGGCCTAGCTCTTCTGGTTCACATTTCTACCTCAGTGTAAACTTGCATCATTCACTACAATATTCTAAACTTTCCAGAGAAGCTAAAGCCTGCATTTATAAACACATCATAGCCGATTTACTGTTGGACCAATTATATTATGCGTGTCTCTTAGAAACACTCAATAAAAAATTATAAATACTCCAAACAGATTTTAAGTACTGATGAAATAAATGGACCCAGGGCATTGGAAAGAGCTAGATATGGTACAGGCAGGTGCCAGCCAAGCTTCCTCACATACTTCTTATGTCTCTAAGGCCTGACCTGCAATACCCTTCTTTTCCAGGGGCACGTTCCCCTCCTTCCACCACCACACGTCTGCATGCAGCCAGGCAACTGTCCCCGAAACACCTGCCCTCAAAAAGGAGCAGGGAGGTGGCACGGCCTGAATTGATGAAATACATACATACATGCATATACATACCTACCTGTGTACACACACTGGACTAGCCTCAGGGCTTTTAATAGCTGAGAGAGAAAGAAAGTTGGTGGAATAAGCATAGACAGTGGAAAGGACCAAGTGAAAAGAACAAGTGCATGGTACAAAGACAGGGCCGGTGGCAGTTAAGAACAGAAAGAAATGGGACGTGTATGGCCTCTCAAGAGGGCAGATACATTCAGACACTTCATGGAATAAATAAAGTGGTCGGTGGTATCAGATGGCAATATTAGCTACAAGAGATAACAGCACTTAACCTGTGCTGCCAACCAGGGAGTGGTGAAAAAAAGATTGCACTGGCAGACAGGTGGCAGGTTGCTCGGGCAGAGCCGCTCTCCAGAGCATCGATAGGTGAATGAAAATAACATTGGTTAGCCCTGCCTCAAAATCAGAGAAGCAGCCAACAAAACGGCTGAATTTTTTGAGCTGCTACAGAAAACCTAGGGAGAATGAGGACTTTGCAGAAAACCTCCTCTTCTTGGTATCCTGTTTCTCTTGCGGTTGTTAATGCAGTCGAACATTCTTTGAAGCTGAAATAATTTCCTTCATCCCACTTTCCTCTCTGCCTGCCCTTGTTCTTAGCCTGGTTGAATTAACAATTTAAATTAATTAAAAACATACTTGTCTTAGTCAAAGCTCTTTTATACGTGTTAAGAAGAAATATGACACTTGGTTATAGTAGTTTCAAGTTTAGGAGGTTTTACCTTTCCAAGCTCTGCAGATTTTCCCTATTGAGAAGACCAATTTTCTGTGATTACAGGGGTATCTTCAGAGCATAATTGTCACCAAATTTCATTCATTCCTCCTTCAGGAAAAGACCTTGATCTTCTTGACTGTCCTCCCATTTCAGTGAATAATTTTTAATGCGAAAAATACTTGATTGTTTTTCAAACTATTTACATTCTTCCCTTTCAAACCTTTTGTCCTTGTCCAACAGGATTTCTACATGCTCACAATTCCTGGGATATTTCCTCTGTATCTGTCTGTTCCAGACTGAATTGGTGTTTGGGGGTTTTATGAACTTCTACACATATTCCCAGCAATACTGGCTTCACTGTCTCTGCTCACTGATCTTATCGTAAGCCATTTACCGTTTCCATTTTATCCTTCAATTAGACCCTTCTTCAAACCCATTCTTTCACATTCCTTCCCTAGGTTGTATAAAAGAGAGGTCTTTAATCTCTCCTTTCCTCTAATTGAAGCTGTCCTTCCCAGCGTGTTTTCCACTGCAATGTTCTGGGTTTCATTAAGCAATGTCAGCAATACTCCGGTTGCTGTTGCTTTCTGTTTAATGTGGTTTTGCAAGAATAATAACAACTTTTTGTCTTTCCACAGAACATGGAAAGAAAGTTTTAATTTATTAGCCTCATAAAATAAAGCATTGCAGTACTGATGCCTTATGAGAACTAGGGTAAGGAAAAGACAAACTTTTGTTTCTAAGTCCCAAATAGGTAATGCATTACCAAGAGTTGTTGCCTGATTAGACACTGACACACCGATACCTTCCAACTGTAACTGGAATGACTGCAGGTCAGCCCTGTTAGGTAAACAACATGAAAAGGTAGAGTTGGGAACGAAACAAGGAAAGGTTCCCTGGGTCGTGTAATTGTGCTATCCAGGGGCACGGTGCACTTAAGCAGTCACAAAATCCGGGTCCAGATCTGCATAGATGGAGAGGCTGAGACTAGCAAGTCCCAGCAATAACTCAGTGTAAATTGAGGGGAGATGTTAAACATTCAGACTTTGTTCTCCACTGGAAATGCACTGATTATCAGCCACTGAGGATCCGATCAGATTAAAATAAGACAAATAGTGGCTGTTTCCATAAGCAAGAGGTCTTGGCTTCCAGCAATCAACAGAGATCCGCAACTATCCACCAGCCACAGAGCTAACATTTTCTCAGATGGCACACACAAGCAGTGATAATAGAGCAAGTTCCTAGCCTGACTTGACTCAAATGTGCAAGATTGCCCGTGCTTTTGTGGTGTGCAGTTTCTTAGGATCACACTTGCAGACAGCTAAGTTTGCTCTGAGTGAGACAAGTGATGAAAATGAAAACAGCATACTCAATATGTGCTGTAAATCACATACAGCTGTTGGAGTAGGATAATACCTGCTTTTCTCATAGTTTGTTTTTAGTTAAAAAGAAAAAACAAGCAATTATTGTTTCTGGGTGGGAAGGGAGGAGAAGGCAAATTGAGGAATGAAAAGCTATTAAAATCTTCTCAAGAAATTTTCTGGTGTTTGTTCTTGCCTTCTTCCAGGATGACATTTCAAAGCCAGAGCTTAAAGATCAGCTTGAATTAGAAGCAGAGAACGCGTCCATGTTCAGAGTTTAATCAAGCTCAGCGTTACAGTGAGACGTGGCACAAAACCAGCTGCTTCTGACTTGCATGATTCAAAGCCACTGCAAAACCTACAGGGTGTCTATGAGGTGCTTCCCAAGCCAGCGCAGCTGAGACCAAGGTATTTCTAACTACTAAGACATGTCATGGAAACCAGGTTACAGGTCCTGCAAATAACAAGGGCTTTCAGGCAAGGAAAGGATTAGCCATCTTCTCAGGTATTATTCCTATTACCAATTTCCTTCTTTATAGGTCTGTAAATACTCTGCCTTTTTCAGTTTTAAAATGTGACCAGTGAGCAACTTCCACACCTGCCAGCCAAAAAAGGGTATGCCGGCTCTAATGGCCCATGAGAGCCCATTTCTCCACCAAGGCCGTTCTTCTCAATGTGTGGTCTCAGATGAAGGGTGGCTGACTGGGACTACACCTGGGAGCTGGAATGCGGACAGGCTCCTAAAAGCCGCACGTCATCATGGATTTTGGTTCTCTCTGCTTTGGGAACATCTGTGCCTCACAAAGGTGGCTCTGACCAGAACAAGGACAGTGTAGCACCGTGTTCAGACACTACCGTGGATGCTAAAATCCAGATGAGCCAAAAGTCCTGCCTCTCAGCATGATTCACTGCCTGTTACCAGGTCTGGAGCTACTGCAGTCATGGCCAAATCTGGAGCCCGCTGGCCATGGTGTCCTTCCTGGTGACCTTCCCCTATTCGGTTCCTCCTGATGTGCACTCCAGTAGGTATAACAAGACATTTAATGAGACATCAGCCCAGGATTTTGGGATGAATAGAACTGATTGAAATTCAGAACTTGTGTACCACGAGGAGGTTTGGATGTTTCAAGTTCATTTTTGTTGTGAATTAAAGTTTGAAACAAAATATGTTTGCCATATATTGAAAGTATTTTAAGGATTTTGTTTTGGACTGCGTAAAATGTTTAATATTTATGTGATTGATAGCTTTTTACTTTGACTTTAAAAGATAACAATTTTTAAATGTTTACAAAATGAAAACTATTAGAAAGAAAGTAAATTCTAAATGGTAAATACAAAAGTTACATTTGGGAAATGGAAAAGGGAACATTTCACCACTATTGAAATACCTCACTGACTTCTTTCAGAATGATATTTCACATAAACAAGCATTAAAAAAAAAAAAAGCCTAATTATGAAGCAGCATTTTCTGATCGATAAACACAGTGGCGGAAATCTTTTGTTCTACTCCAAAAAGAGTGCTGATGATGTGCTCTGCTGAGTAGGTCCCCATACGACACAGTTTGGAGCCAGGGACATTGACAAGGAAGGCTTTTACAGAAAGAGTGTTGATCTAAGGAGGGTTTCAAGATTCTGAGCTTGCTGCTCCAGTTCTTGACTCATCTTTTTCTAAGTCTTTTTTTCTTGTTTGGCAGCCAGCCCTTGCCTGGGTTTGTTCACAGTCAAGTCCATTTGACTTTTCTGAAAGAAGACTATGTACAGCAAGTAGAGCAAGACCCCCACTTCCTTTCTTCTTTACAGCAGTGGTCACCATGAGAAGTCTAAGACGTAGTATTGGTCACCAAATTTTTGTATATAAAGCTTTTCACATATTGTGCACTGTCAAGTAACAGGTTTAATTCATGCTGCATGGTTAGTGCTGCATGAGGATTAATCTAGTCACAAACCTGATAATTCTGGTTTGTGTCTGGAAATTTTTTGAATAAAAGACATACCACTTTGCCTTTTGTTCCCAGTCAATACTGCTCTACCACGGTGTTTCCAGGTGGTTATTTCAGATGATAAAAGATTTTTGTGGATTTTAAAAGCGGCTTTGTAAGGCACTATGATAAAAAAAAGTGTTTGGTCAAAAGACCTACTTTCCTGTAAGTGTATTATTATGATTTTATTCTAAAGATATTCATTAGAGCATTTCTTGATTGTTATCATCTAAAAGTATTATAAACTGTGGAATGAGAAAATTTAAATAAACAAGCCTATATTAGTCATCCTCCGGCCTTTAAGTACAGACCAAATTTCAAATACCTGAGTAATTAAAGCCAATGGCAGTTTTACTTAGGAACTTCAGTTTTGACAGATATGCACTTAAGCCTTAAATTTTGCTCAAGCCTAGGTAGCTAGTCCATGTTCACAAAAAAGTACCACAGTATCTGCTCTCCTGCTTAGTGAAACCTGTACAAACTGTGGCACTTTCTAACCACAGCAAAGACTCCCTGATGCTGGGATGCGACTCTCTCCATTCGTCTCCCGTAAGCAATGCACTGCGTTGGAAACACTTCTCTGAGACAAAGTCTGCTGTATTTTGCCATCACTGGTAGCTGGGCTGTGCAGTCTTCATTGAGATATCAGCTTTACCTACTGTCCTTTTTTTTTTTTTTTTTCACTTGAGTCATTTTCCTTCCTAGCATAGGTTACCCTGGGGAGATGGCAGCCAGGGAAAGAAAATCTCTTACTAGATTTCTGAAAATATGAAAAATAAATAAGAACGTAATGAATAATGCAAATTTTAGCTTGAGTCAACGAGCACACGATGCAGTTCAGGAAGCAGGCAGAGAGCAACAGGGGCTGTTAACAGTTTGGCAGCGGCTGTTTCCTCTGCCTTGATCAAGAAACTGTCCTTTTCCAGGGAACATCTGAAATGACAATGCAGCTGGGGTGGGAGGTGTTCACTGAGAAAAGCCCAAACCGGACTCTGGGATTTCACATAAACTTCTGTACCACAAGGGCAAGGAAGCGATAGTTAATTAACGGTGTAGATTAGTGCATGCCATGTACTGCATATTACGGGACACTGGGTGTGATTTCAGTGCTAAGCCCTAGCCCACGTGCTGTGACATACTTATTTCCAGATGCCTATATTTGGATATTCAATCATTCTTTAATTTTTCAAACTGTCACCAACAGTGTGTTATATTGCAAAAGTGTCTGTGACTGATGGCAGGCTAAGGTCAGACAGAGTGTATCAAGCTTTTTTATTTGGAGGAATGCACTTTCTGTTGCAAGTGGCCTCAAGCACCACTCTTAGTCTTATCATGAACTGCCTGTTTTATCAGTGTCGCATAGCGTACCTTTGGTTTCTTCAGACAGTGGCTAGAGATGTTCAACAGCTTTCAGTGTCATCATGATTATTCATTTTGTCCCAGTGCTTTGTTGTTAGAGTCCTAACCTTCATTCATGAAAAAAAAAAAAAGAGAGAAAAGCTTTATCCAGCTCATACCTTTGGATCCCGCCCTCCAGACTCACACACTTGATTCACAGTGCCATATAGCTCTCTCCATCTAACACCAGACATGGCAGGCTGGAAGAATCACTGTCCTCTCCTGCACATTCCCTGCTACTCATGGAAGCAAAGTCCTTACCAGCTTCCCAATCCTTTCATGCGACAGGCCTTAATGGAGACACGGGGGTGGTGTTTCTGTAGCATGGGGAATATTGCATCTTGGCAGAAACATTTTTACTGGTACTTTGAATTATGATAGGTGAAAAATATTTCCATCAAAGCACTGAGGATCTTTCGTTTCCAGCTCTGATATGAACACCTCAGGAGTGACAAATATCTGTTTAACATTACTGCTATGGAAACAGTAACTTCCTAGTTATAGTTAGTGAGTATAGCATAGAGTAAGAAGTTATAACATGGGTATCCCTGCGCAGGAAGATGCTGTTTCCCCACCAGACAGGGGATTCAGGCTGAGATGACCTGTTTCCTGAGAGATCAAGGACATGTTCCTGGTCCTATTGCTTGGGTGCATAAAAACATACTCTAGGCTTTGGTGACCAAAAGCAAACATAGCACACCTAACATAGCTTAAATAAGAACTCATTCTTCCTTTCAACTTTGTTTCCCTTGCGGAGTCTTGAAGTCATCCTTCTTTGTACACCAGGAACTGCAGTCCACAGCTTAGCTCTTCATGAATGGCTTCCAGATGTCTGGTCAGGGCTATGTGAAGAGTTTAGTAATCAGGAGACCCAAATAGTAGGGTCACAAGGTACACTGTAAAAAGGCATTGTATATCATACACACCATGTCTTCCTGCCTCTTTACTTCTCTTCCAGCCAAAGCTGCCAAATATTAGGCCCATTTTTAAACACTCATCTGTCTCCATGTAAAAAGTGTTTATTACTGCATCTTCTACATTACATCTCAAATTCACAAATAGCTTTATATACATCCTTGTTCTTACTGTACTGTGTGTTTGATTTTGATCTGAAACACCTACCCTGTCAAGCTATTGTCTGGGCCATATCTGATACGTGCTGAAGTGAGAAGCATCCTCTGTTTATTCAGTCTTACCCAGTTCCTTATACCTCACTTGTAGCAAGTCATAAAACACAGGCTGAAACACGAAAATGTTGTAACAAGGGTGTCATGGTTTGGTTTCCCCTTCAAAATCCGCTTTTAACTGTTCCTCATCTTCCCTTTGCTACTCAATAACCACTTCAAGGCTATCCTTGATTCTTTGCAACCTGTTCTGGGTTTTCCTCTCTGCCATTTTAATGAACTTACCACCTCTCCTGTGTTCATCATTGCTTTTCCCTACAAGAACCTTAATATCATTCATATATTTTTACTGAAATTATCCTTGAAGTTGAACCCTTTCTCTATTATGGGATCAGGAAAGTAAGACTTGATTTTTAAACACCAGCTGGAAAACACAAATGTTTAAATTAAAAAGAAAAATCTAACTAGCAATGTAAAACAATGTTAACATCATCAAATGTAATGAAGTAATCACAATTCCTATATAAAGGATGGTAATACACAAGTAACAGACACCATTTCTCCATTTAAAAAGGCATTGTCTGACTTTGTTTTCAGAATTCTAGAAAGAGATTTCATTATTTAAATGGAGAAGGACGGCTAATATGTTGTATATGTTTTTCTTTAGGCAACATGTACTACCAGGAAATGGAAACACAAGATCCAAGATGATTTTCTCTCTGGTTCTGTTATGCAGCGTATCAAAATTCAAGATCAACTCAGGTAATCAACAGCACACACTGGCAAAGACTGGATTTTAGCTACCTGTGTTTATATGACTACTAATTGACAGGGTGATGGTGACTGCATTACATTGGGGAAGCTGGCAGAAACTGTTCGACTAATCCATTTATTCTCCTTTCCTTGTCAATGAACAAGGAAAAAGAAATATAGAAGCATACACCAGAAAAACACACTAAGAAAATTAATGTGCAGGAAGGTTAAGGTTGGTTTATATGTGATAGGATGATTCCATTAAGGACAGTTAAATTTTAATGGCCCCTCTCAATGCCAATTTAAGTCAAGTAACATGGTCCACTGACTCTCATCAGAATGAGTGATAGCCAATGCCAAAGTATCATTTGTCACTACATTTTCACTTTTGAGGAATTGGACTGGTTTTGTGTTATTTATTTAGATCTTTTACTTTCTAGCTGATCACACTTCTGCATGAAACGGCATCTACTGTCTTCAGTCATAACTCAGGGCTGGAGGGAGGCAGAGTTTGTCAGAAGTATGGGAATTCTGACAGAACACGTCATCATTGGACAATGTCGGTTTTGGGAGCCAAAGTACCTAATGGGAATGGACCCATTACACCATATTTTCTTTGTATTACTGTCAGGGATCTAGTCTACTAGCTGTCGTTCCAGCTTGCCCAGGTAAGCTGTTTATGGGCCCATATCTATAGCCATGGCTGCAGAGCAACCCCATCAGACAGACTGCTCGAAGGCCAGCAACACCAGAGCTTTCAGGCTGTCAGGGAGAGCACCTGAAGCTGTGGGAGTGAGAGACCCAGATGACCCCAGAGCATGGCAGCCCTGAGATCTTCACATCTGGAACTATTCTTGCAGGAGGACTTAGACCCAAAACTAAACTAAGACTTGCAGCTGCAGAACAAGAGCTAACAGGATCTTCCACCTCTTTTACCCAGAGATGAGGGAAACCCTTCTGACAGAGAAACTGAGTATCCAATCCTTTATAGCTGTTTAAAAGGCAATCTATCTTAGATTCTGTAAACCCTGCTGCATGTGCTTATCTTCGCTCTCCAAGTAGGTCTGCTGGTTTTAACAGGACTGCTCACATACACCAAGTTGATCATGCCTTGCAAGAATCAGTCCTTTCCCCGCTTCTCTGCGTCAGACCAAAGACCAACCTCTACAGTAGAAGAACATGATGTACCAGCCAACTTACAGCTTCTTAACATCATAGCACAAATTTAGTTGTGCTGCCCCAAGGATGATGGTCCAACATCAAGCTGTCCCTGACATATCCCCTGGAAAGAAGAAGAAAGGGGAAGAATGGAGACACAGCCAGGGTATGAAGAGCTTGGGAGACACAGATTGGCCACTTCTGCTGCTGCTGGGGCTGCGGCTGGGTAGGACAACCCCTTCCCCTACTGAGCAATATGACTGTCCTACTCCACTGCTGCCCTACAGAGCTTGGCCCATCTTCCATGGCAATCTAGGTTCAGTCCCATGGGGCTGAGGTGGTTTTGCTGCTGCTCCCACCAGCCTGCTGCCAAAGACAGCTGGCTGCCTGCACCTACAGTGTCTTTACATCAGAGCGGGTCTCACTGACTCGTTTAAAACCTGCAGTGAGAGCAGCCAGGCTTTTTTGGCTAGCAGAAGACCCAGATCCAGATGTGCCGGTGCTATTATGCATGTCCATAATATTGATCTGTGCATACCCGTCAATCTGGACATGTGCTGGACCTGCTGGATTAATTGTCTATGTGTAAATGGCACAGCAGCAGCAGCTTTGTTATGTCCTAGTTCTGGAGCAACCATGCATGCATGATCTTGTTGCACAGACATATTAATCATATCTGGAGGTAGCCATTTTGTTTGCCTTTTAAATAAGACAGCTGATCATAGATGGATTATCTTTATCCCTGTGCACAATGCCGTGACCTTTCTGGACTGCTATATAAATTAGTTCTTTTTTTTGGCACCCAGTCATTTCCTGTGCTTCAAACAAAGAGATTACTAAACACAAACACATTTGAGATGAATGCTCAAGTAAGAGTAAACTCATCATTCTCTTCAGTGAACAAACACAGTGGAAACCTGACAAGAACAAAACTGCTGTAGTCTGAAACGCATTCATTACTGACTGAACATATGCTATGATTGTTACTACAATTTATCATTGCCTGGTGGCAAAGCAAGACCCATGACTAAGCAATATCAGCGATCACATAATACCCTTCTCTGTGCATAGTCATAGTCTTCTTACAGCTATAAAAATTTCAAGCTCTCACATCGTATAGATTTGAAAACCTGGAATGGACTTGGGAAGGTAAAAAGCCCGGAGATATTTGGACAGCAGGCCTTCTCAGGTCATACAAACCCGCTCTCTCCACTGGGTGTTCCTTCCACAGTCCCATTTGATAACCCCATTAGTAAATTTAGAACAACAAAAGCACAAAAAAGTAATGCACAATCCATTCTGGCCTTACTTTAAAAGGCCATTTCCAAAATGCAGCTGGCCAGGCTCACATTAGCCTCCTTCCTGACTTTTCCAAGGGACAAAGTATGCCGCTCACCAGTGACAGTGCTATTAACCGCTGAGACCACAGAAGAGGAGTACCTGAAGTAAAACACCATTTCAAGAATATTCATTCAAAGGTACCTTAGGTCCAGATCTCTTTGGACTGAACAGATGTTAAAAGATTTAGTTGGTTCTGCAGCTGTGAACCCCTTGCAAATGCATCACTTCATAAGAAACCTTTCCATTTTAATAGAAGACAGATGGCGTGCTGAAAGGGGCTGTGTCAGTCTAGCCTAATAACACGAATAAAGTGGTAATTATTTCCTTCTGTGCTTTTCCACTGTTTCAATATATTTAAAGCTGTTACTGTATTTGCTCATTCTCTTTAGTGTATGATATGAAATCCCTCAGCAATGGAGGGTACTTCAGATTGGATGCGGCAGCGGCAAACAGCGCAGACATATTGAGAAACTGGAAAGTGCTAGAAATGTAAGAAGTGTTCCACTTCTTTTGGCAAAAGCTTAGCAGGGGAAAAAATCCAGACATTTTCAGAGGAAATGGGATACCGCTTTTCAATCAGTTCTTTACTAAGCAAAGACTGCAAGATTGTTTGCCTCCTCAAAGGTCATTTTTGTTCAGATCATGAAGCAGGGCACTAGCAGAAGAGCTTCAAAAGCAAAGAGAAGTTAAAGTCAAATTACTCAGAGAAGCAAAAGCAGAGCAAAACTTGAAGTCTGGAAAAGTTTAGGCAAAACCAAATAGAAAAAAAACAGGAAAAAAAGAAAATCTCTATTATGATGCACAGCAATGCAACTAAGATGGAATTACTTCTGTGAGTAATGGCTTATAGTTGGGGGAAGACAGGATGATACAAAGTGTACTGTACAGATCAGTCTTGGAGTGGTAAAAGTGGGATGAGCTATCTTGATATTTCTTATATTTCATATAACTTTGAATCATGTCAGAAGCTTTTAATAAGACTTGTATTTTGCCAAGAAAGTGACATTCCAGTTCCAGTATCAAGAGAAGGAGGTTTGTTTCCTAGAGGTGCATTGGACCAGTCAAGAACATGTAAAAGATAACAGGTGAGGAGGGGAGACAGTCTCCAGAGCACTGTTAGATTGTGAGGAAAGGAGCAGAGTGTGCATTGCACTGATTCCTTAGGTGTGTGGCAAGCACTGAGGCAGGCTGAAGAGAAAAGGAGAGCCCAGATGGGGAAGGTGGAGGTTTGCAGACAGGAGAGTGGAGCTGGACATACAGGGGAGAGGTGAGAAAGCTGCAAGGGGTCAAGGTAAAGAGGGCAGAGATAACCTTCTGAAGAAGCAAGGAACCTGGTTCAGTTCATTTCCTTGTGGTGACTATATTGACCAAAGATATTTCTCTGTCCCCCCTTGGCCTTACTATCTTATCCTCAACCTGTGTCCAGAAGGTTCTTCTTACCTTCGAAAATGCCAACTTCAGAAGGTCTCGAGCTTGCCCTATTTTTTAAGTATCTGATTCCAGTGGTAAGTTTTGTATAACTGAAGGATCTTTTTTTTTCCCCCTGAATAAATGCGTCAGTGCTATATTTCTTTCTGTTTATCGCCTGCAGCTTTGCGTATGTGAGAAACCACAGACATCTTCCCTTTGGGAGGAAAAATCAGTCAAGCTGGAGGAAAAAAAAAAGCTTACCAAATGATGAGGCAAAGACTTGAGTTGATTTCAACTGAAAACATAGACATGGAGGAAACCCCCTAAACTGACTTGTACAGAAGGACTCCTCTCTCACAGAAGTTACTCTATAGAGCAGGGAGAACAGCTTACCATGAAGACTTGTGGACCATCACCCATGGTACCTTCTAGAGCAATCCCAAGAACACATTGGTTGCTCACAGGAGTTGGTAGCCACCATCCCTGTTGTGTCCTGTGGGCAGCTGAAGCTCTTCTTTTTACTTTAAGGCTACTCAGCCACACACATCCAGTGTCAAAGCTCTCCAAGGACAGATGCTACAGCCCTTTCAAGAAAAACTCAAGAGAAGTTAACAAAGTCCACCTCACAGCAGGTAAGTGTCCCTTGGGGAGTATGCTAAGCAGTAGATACACTCTGCTTCCTCCCAGATACGCTGGCAAAGTACACCTCAGAGCTCTTCCCAAAGTGGTTCCTACAGTCAGACCATGTAGATGAAGCAGTACGTTATTTTTACTTGCCAAAGATTATACCCTCTGTCATCACTTTCATACCCTCCTGTCACGCCTCTCTCCTCCTACACTTGCTCTTAGAAGTTACATTGCCAGCTGAAGTTACCTTTAGGTTAGAAGTTACCATGAAGTTAGAACCACAACAGTGATTAATATATGAGCAATACTGCCCACGTCTTTGAAATAAATCATAAAACTACGTTTCTTCAGACAAATGCTTTTTAAAAAAACCACAACATATCAATTTTTCTCACCTTAAAAAAAACCCAACTCATTGTTTCTGTTTTCCTACATATAATTTCTCATCTTTTTTTGTGGTGTTGTTTGTATAATACCACACTTTCTGATATAGCATCATTTTGCATACAAATGTTCTACGTCAACATCCCCTGAAAGCAGCATTTTTTAACTTCAGCATCAATGTTACTTCAAAGTTATCACAATGTCACATCAGCCAACTACTGCAGATCCAGCAAAAGTTATAACATTGTGGTATTTAGCTCTGCTTTCTTAAACTACCCTCCTGTTGAAATCAGACAGTGAAAATGGCCTAAATAATAACAGAATAAATAAAGTTGAATAATTTCTGAAGTGGAATAATTTCTCAGGACATTAAGTTAGAGGAGATACTAAATTTAAGAACAACGTGTAGGTAAACACTACAAAAGTTTCTTTTCCAGAGCCTTGCAAAAACTTAGAAGAGAACAGCTTTCAAAAACAGACAATGGGATGATCATAAAGCCATTTTTTTTCCTTGAATCAGTAAAGATGGCTACAAGATTATAAAATCAGACAAAACAGGAACAGAGTTTTCTTTCTAATGAAAGCCACAGAAAGGATCGGTGATCCAAGAAGCACCAAAGACATTTATCTAGAAATAATCCCTACGTATTTTAAGGGGAAAAGAAATCCACAATGCATAGGGCTTTCATTACTGTTAGTGGTGCCAATCTTTCTAGGAAAGTAAAATACAATTTCAATATGGTATCATTACTTTATGTATGGAGTATGGGCTTAATATTAACCGATTTTAGGTGGAGCAGAACTAGAGCAACGCTGAGTGTTTTGAGCAAAAACACCGTGGCATTTTCCAAAGACAGAAGACATCCTTACCTATCTAAAGACAGCACTGACAGTCACAAAACCTGGCTGTAATTCTCAGCTTTGTCATTGTAATCAGTGTGTGGCCACAGGGAAGTTACTTAATTTCTTTGTACTGGAGTTCGTTGCAAGAACTGACAATGCACTGCTTGCCTCCCTTCTGGGGTTCTCGGTGATTTGGTACCAGACCAAAGAGGTCTTACAATAAAACATTTTGCTTAATGAACTCAGATTTTACTGACAAATTAAGAATTTTTTTATTTCCTTCATCCAGTTTTGTTCATTAATTTCTCTGCTACAGATTATTACTTCCCTTCTCCCATACAGTACAAAACGAATTTAAGTGCCATTGTCTTCAGTGGAAATGGGATTAGAAACTTTCATATAAACTGCTGGCAGTATTGTGGAAACATTGGAAACTACCATGGAAACTTATTCATGGAGGCCATAAGAAGCAGAAAGAGTTAGTCATTTTAAAAGTCATACAGCTTGCAACCTGTGTGGTTAGTTCTGGCAGCAAGAAGTGAGATTCTTTAATAGACCTAATGGATGATGTCAAATTCTATGTTTAAATATTTAATGTGATTTAACTGCCTAAGAGTATCCCATTGCATGTTGTCTGGCTTTCAAGGCACGTGAAATCTGATCAGACACCGACTGCCTATAACAGTAGACTCCTAATAGAGCAGTCAGTATGTGACACAGGTGTCAGCCTTCTCTCGAGGGATCTCTCTTCAAGAATAATTAGTTGGTGGCATTGTTGCTCAGAAAGATGAGAAAGAACCCAGATAAGAAACGTTAAGTGATTTCAGGTTTTCCAATAAGTGAGTACACAGACAGAGCTTGATTTTAACAGGGACTATTCATGTTGTCACCACTACTTCAAGTCCCACCTTCAAGTTGCTTGAATTGCTTGAGAAGTCTGGTGGTTTGGTTTACAACACAGGGGACATATCCTCAAGTAATATAAGCTGCTACTACAGAAGGAAGATGGTACTTTATATTATCTGAAGGTCTGTAGAAATATGAAGATAATTTTCCAACAGTATTTTATCATTTTCAGGGAGTTCAATGGCTGGAAATTTTGACAATGGCACTTTAAAGTGTGTGAGTTGTTTTACAAGCCTTTTTGGCCTGTTTCCTCTTCTCAAGGGTGTTTAGCAAGTTTAATACCACGATGTACCACTTGAAAAATAAGTATAAAACTAATCACATCTGCCTGCAGCGTTAGGCAGCCACATCTCTCCTATCTCACCATTGTTTTCTCTGAAATCAACCTGGACACATAGGAAGACTAAATAGCTAGTATGATTATTAAAACAATAAATCCTTCCCTCACAAAAATCACCAATATTTCAGACTCAGATGTGCTAATCAGTAGAAGAAAACTCATCTTGTATCATGCTGAGACTCTAATAGAAATCAAACTATCCCTGACTTCAGCTTCATTGATTTTTGCTTTATTATCAAAGGAGTCAATATTTTTAGCACATATATTTCTCATCAATAGACAAAAGTAATCTGCCTGGTGGACAATATCGGTAGGGATACAGTTGTCACAAAGGGGAATTTTCTTAAAGGTAGACCATCAAAAAGCCTATAGCCATCATTTATTCACTTTTCCTTAAAGGCTTTAGTGTGTTTACATGCAATGTTTTGTCTGATGGCTTGGCTATAAAAGTTGCTGACAGTAACATGTAGTCATCTTAACAAATTACAGGCACATTAAAGGCACTGAGCTTCAGTTATGGCTTTCTGAAAGCTTCCTCTGCACTACTCTTGTTGTAGAAAGAAGTCTTTTCATAAATGAGAACTAACCTCATTGCTTTGACAAACTGCAGCAGCATTTCAAAAGCAATCAGTGCTCTATATTGAAAAAAAGTAATAATGCAGTGCTCTGGAGGGTTGATAACGCCATCAGTAAGAAGAAATATGCAAAATTCTCTGCTGGTCTAAACTGATATGGTCTTATTGAACCTGCCTACCTTATGACAGGTTAACTTATTTTCTGCATATCACAGTATTGCCTCTTCAGTACTGGCTGCCTGGAATGAAAATCAAGGAAAGTCGCCAAATAAAACCGCAGGCAGCCTTGGGCTCCATAAGTCCATTTCCTCCCCTTCTGTACCAGCATAGTATCTGTACCATAATATTTTTGCTTATTTATCTTGCAAGAACTTTGCAAGAGGAACTGCACTTGCAGTGGTTCGTGCCTCTGGTACAAGCTTCTGGATGTATCTGATCACAGGCTCTTTCCTTGCATATGGCAAGTTAAACCAAGTATCTACACAGCCCAAAGCACATCTGTGCGGTGGTGGGCGCACTTGCAGCCTCACCGACGTCGGTGGCAATGTATCAGGTCAGTGGTTCTTCCTGTATCATTTGAGAATCATAGCAATGGCTTCTTGGCAAATTCAGAAATTTCACAAATCTAATCTGGAGTCCGATCTGCCCTCTCTCCCAGCACAAGAGTGAGTAAAACAGAAAGGAAGAGTGATGATATTTTTAAGTGTAAAACTTAAAGTGTTTTTAAAAGATGCTGAAAGCAACAAAAATGCACTTTTAGCTTTTGGCTTGTTACTTTAATTTATTTGTGGTTCACTTCCAGGATTCATGTACAAAGCACAACACCGTGATGCTAGCCAGTAATAAAAATACGCATAAAATTAAAAAGAGAAAAATAAAGCTTGGAGGCACCTGTGTTTGCTTTATTTGAAGCTGTCAGAGCAAAAAAAAGCTGAAGGTCCTATTACCATGTAGTTATGGAGATGGTAAAAAAACAAGGGTATATCATTATAAGAAGTTCTGCTGCTTGTAATTAGACAGCAAGTAATTTCCAAGGAATACCTAATTCAAGGACTTTCAGAGTATATACAATGCTACGTAAAAATCTAAAAGCCATTTTTTTCCTGTGTTTTAATTAGGACCGTTGCTTTGCGCTTTACTGTTAATTGCGAATCGCCATCAGTTATTAAAGATATGTCAATTTTTTCTACAGCAAATGTGTATTATGAACCTTGTTGGGCAAAGGCTGTCTGTATCAGAGGTGGGAGTGCAAAACAGCATGTGTGTTGTTGGCTATGTGATCTGAGATAAATCATGTTTGCTGTTTGAGTAATTACACTTTGATAGCTGGGCAGAAGATGCATTAGAATTACAGCCAGGAAAAAGAAGTTAAAATAACTGCAGACTGCTTATGAACATAGAAATGACTTTTCAGGTAAGCTGACATGAGGAAAAGACCACACACACCCCAGCACTTGAAATATCACAAGTTTCCTTCTTTCTCCTGCTATAAAAGAAGCAAAGGCTGTTTGTAACTCTTCAGACCCTCCTCATCTAAACCCATTTTTAATAGTACAGGCTTTCATTTGGGTCACCACAACCCTCTGACATTTAGTAGACAGTTTTCTTGATGATCTTTGTGCTTTGCTGATGGGTGAAGCAGCTAAAGCTGCAGATAAGTGTTGATCTGAGTCAAATCTGTCGCAAAGTGAGGTCATTTGCCCTGATACACAGGCTGATGTAGGGAAACATCACATGCTTCTAAGAGAGACAAAACACAGTCTTTTTTCTCCTAAACATCTCCCTCCAGTAATTTTGCTATTCTTACCTTGTCCCTGTACAAGGCAGAGGTAGGGTGAGCATCAACTAGGGGAAATGAGCAAGGAGCTGCCTTCTGCATGGCAAAGGTGGTGTGGAACAAACCTAGATGTGAAAAGAGTGGTGGACTTTGTCTAAAGGAAGGACGTACTGCCCGGAAAACCTGAGACAAGATGTCAGTGTTTTACACAGGGCCTGTGGCCAAGGCCAGGAAGCTACAGAGAACTAAAAAGGGCTTGAAATCACTGTGTGATCATCGCTTCCTTTTTCCAAGCTAAAAAAAAAATCAAGAATAGAGATTTTGGCAAAAATCATCTGATTTGACTGTTTGACCTCTATAGGATGGGAGTGGAGAATATCACCCAGTAATGGTGGCTCAGTAGGTTGCAAGCCTCCTGTATGAGCTGTAATAAGTTTCTGTGTACAAAATCCCCTCACAGTCAGTTGAAGCACATCAGCCAAAATCCAACATCCCATGTAAAAGCAAAGCCATGTCCCTCTCTGGAAAACCCTGAGTAAGTGTGCTTCAAACAAGAGACAGCTTTGGAACAGACAAATTGAACTCTTACCTCAGAGCTCCCCTAAACCAAAACTTCCTTCTGGCAAGAGGCTGGGACTGTGGTAGCAACTGCTAAATCAATGTTGCTCCTGCTTCCCCTTTGTGCTGTCTCAGAACGTATGCACACATTTTCCTGAACCACTGTCCTTGTGCATTTGCACATAATTGTACACAGTTGTACTCAGCTCTGTTGGAAAGTGCAGATTTTCATGCAGACTTGAGGAAGGACAGCCAAAAGTCAAGTGTGGGAGTGGGAGTCAAGGAGAAACATCCACGAATATTTCTCAGTTCAAGCACCGTTGTCTTCCTAGTGTTGTCTCAACCGTTCAAAGTAAGTAGTTGCATATGAACAAAAGTATCCATATCCCAGCTGGCGGGTATCTGCAGTTACTGTGCATTATTAAACATTTATGGAGGAGCAGCTTCCAAGAAGACTGAGTCAAACACAGAAGCAGCATTTTCATCTAAGGTTACCTCAGAGTCCAGATGTCATTCAGCTTGATCCATGTCTTGGAAGCTAACTGTGGCTGCAGCATTTATAATTCACAGAAGAACACCATAATTTAGTCTTGTCTGACTTTTAAAAAGTACACAAGACTTTTATGTGCATGCTGCGACCTTACACTTGTTAGTGACAGCCAAAGCTTCAGAAAGCCTTAACCCACCTCGTTCCTCAGTTGAGAGGCCAAGACTAGGTTGTTCAATACTCACCCCAAATTGCTTTTCAGAGGTACTTTGTTCTCCTCTTCAGCTAAGCCCAGAGACTTAGCTCTGGATATGGTTTGGAGCATGTGTGGGTGAAGGGGTTGTAGTCACAAACATTATTTTTAGTGTAGTATGGCTGATCTCCACAGCACCTCTCATCGCTGGAGGAGTCAGATGGGCACCTCTGCAGGGCCATCCAGAACAGAAACCAAGCCTGGTTTAGATGCTCCTGGCTGTCTTCTGGGTGAGCTTATTTCTATCCCTTTACCAAAGAGGGAGCTCGGAAAGATGCACTTCCTAAGGCCATGATGCCCCCTACCATGGAAGGGATTAGGCCTGCCAGAGAGCAATTCAGAAATAAAGGACAGTTTGCGGCTTTAGAGAATTACCTTTCTTATCTAAATCGCTCGCACCCGCTGCTTCCCAGCTCAGTGGAGACAGCAGATCCTCTCAGAGATACAGTGTTAGCTTTGGTCACCAGAAAGTGAGAGAAGGACAATTTTACTGCAAAGTACAGCTTTCACCAATATGTTGGTCCTAATTCAGAAAACAAACACTAGAGCAAAATATCACTAGACTTAAATGAAAGCATAGCTTTGGACATAAATCTTTGCTGGCTATACCGAGCAGGCATAACAAGTATTGGCTCAGGTACCTCGCTCTGAGAGGCAGTAAAGCCTTTCAAGGGGCTTTCGTCCTGCAGTTAGCTAGAAGTAACCGAAAGAGTTGCATTAAGTCTGAAGGTTGTGATGTTCAACCTGCAAATCTCGTATTGCACGACCCCCCCCCAAATCCCTGTGCCTTACTTTATACTCATTGCATTACCACACCGTTCCTTAATGCTGTTTGTTGCAGGTGGACTCAAAGATGAAGCAATTTCTGTATTATTTTTAAAGGGAGGCCAAAGTAAGAGCTAACAGTACAATCCTGTATATCAATTATTCCCCCTATCCCTTACCACTATGTGAATATTCACAATTTTGATCTACTCTGGGTTCCTGAGAACCTGCCAATGCATTGCTTTTGTTTGTACAAAGTTTAGCTGTCTCTCGATAAGCTCCTGATTTCTATAATAAAACAGCAAGAGCAGAATGTACTCTGGAAGACGGCCTAATGCAAAACTGTGGCACCGATTCTAAATCATAATGTTACTGCCTTTTTGGAACCTTTTCCCATTCTAATGTGCATGTCAGCTGTGATAAAAATATTGAGCAACAAGCTTTGAACTATTTTGGTGCTCTGTTGAAGTGTTTGAACAATACTGCCATGCCAATTTAGCTACATTTTATAATAATCAGTGATTTGGGACAAATTATAGCGTAAACACAGCATGTCTGAACCAAACAAGTTCTTTTAAAGATATTCTAAATGAAAATATATTTAAGCCTATTGTTATTTCTTTTAGTACAATCACCATGGAAACTATATAAAACTCACTTTTAATATCCATTCTTTCTTAAATGCTTTGTGTTGCCTAAATGATACCTAAATTAAGCATAATTGGTTTGGTATTTTAATGGTCAGTCATGGAACAGCATGTCCTTTGGAACATGCTATAACTGAGTTAATTGCTGCATTTACTTTATGTGAGATGCAAGTTTATACCAGCTTTGTTGTGAAAGAAGAAGGGAGCAAAACTTTTACAACACCAATGGATATTCTGGATTATGTGTATCTCAATTCACTGCAAAGTTTTAAAATTCCAACAGAGAAAGACTTGGTCAGATTCACCCCTATAGTAAACTCAGTTAAAATCAATGCAGTTATGTTAAAAATTAATTTGTTTCACTAGCTTCAGGACTAAGACATATTTCCAAGGATTTTGTCAGAAGCATAACCACATCCACAGGTTTCGACATATGTGATCACCCTTTCCCAGGTTCCCAAGGACAGCATTTAAGTGCTTGCTGGAACCTGTCATATAAACTCTTTCCCAATATACTTTATGGGAGATGAGTGGTGAGGAACAGATACTATGCATGCACAACTCAGCCTATTCCTAAACCTGCCAAATTCCAGGTACCAGTGCTGCATTTTCCATATACACACTTGTGCACACACAGAGGAGCCATTAACGATCCCTTAACAGTATATTACTGGTATATACTAAATAGCTTTATTCTTACCCAGGTTCCGTGTTCCTTCTGGTGATTCCAGCTCAGCTGGAGATTGGTTTGAACAAGGGCTACAAAGGCTGTCCACAGGCATGATGCCAAGCTGCATTTCTTCCTCATGCACAGCCCCGACAGTTGTGACTCTGCACTTCACAGGCTCCTCATATCACCTATCAGTGACTGTGATGACCTGAGAACCATCATTTGCTCTGCCAACATCAGGCTGTGACTAGACCCATGCCATGGGCTCCCAGAACCCCCTCAGAGCTCATGCCCTCCAGCAGGCATGAGCTGCTGGTGCCAATTGCTTCTTGCTTCTTGCTGCCAGCTGTGGCCTCACCCTTCAATTCAGTGAGGAGGAGTGAGGCTGCAGCAAGGCAGAGAAATCCCAGGCATTAACAAGTGAGATATGACAGGCCTGAGTATGTGACCACTGAAAGAGACCTAAAGCTACTTGTGGATGCCACCACAGGCAGACTGCAGCGGTCAAGTGAAGAATCCCCATGTGAACCTCATGACAAAGATATGCGTCCATAAACAGAAGTGACATCGCATGTAAGTGAGAGATTCATTTCCCCTATTTCTCTAACCATTAGATGCCTGGTTTGCTTATCATTATGCCATGGGACAGCAGTGACTTCGGCAGTACAGTTTTGGAGCCACACCAGCAGAAGCAAAGGCAGAATTTTTAAACAACCATTTTTAAGGTAAAAATTGCAGCATCAGCCCAAGGGAAATGCATAGTGATAGAACACAGATAGTTGAAAACAAAATTAAAGAATACATATAAATGCATTTCAGCTGGCTTCTTTTATTAAAATGCTTGAAATTTAAATTTGAATGCATAACCATCTGTCTCAAGGATAAGTTCGATATAAGCTCTTATTCCAATTTGCATACATCTTACTTTGCAAAATGCCTCCTGAAACTCATGCTAAGTAATGCACAGAGGAAGTAATGCATTTATCTTCCAAGGATACAGTAACCCCTTGATGTGCATTTTGAGAAAAGACCTAAAGAAAGTACTTCAGGCAATGCTGTTCAAGCTGTTGCATATTTCTAAGTTCATCACCTTGAATCAGTTTCTCTGGGAGCAGAAAAGGTCAAATTACATAGTAGAATTACACTCTCTAGTGGTGAAATTCTGGCCCTTGTGCCACTTCTCTTTGTAGCTCCATCACGTCCTCCTTGTTCAGGAGATTAACAAATAATTCATCTCATACATGTTGTTACCAGGAGCTATTTTTATTGGAGAGGACGCAATTACCAGCTCTTCTCAATCTAAAAATTAAAAGGGAAAAATTGAGACTTCAGCAAAGAAAGTTTCAACAGCCATTTCTTCACCATATGCAATTGTTGAAGGAGATGAATAAACACCATCCTTGTGCATATACACATACACTTTATGAAAAAGCATTTATTTTATGAAGGAGCATTTAACGCAAAATCTTCCCCTGCTAGAGAAGCAACCACATAGTTAACATGAATTGCTACTGTTGAATGACCAGCAGGGATGTCCTTATACAGGCCAACCATAGTCCTAGTAATTTTATTCTTTGCTCATGAGGTAAAGGCTTCAAATTACTCTCATAGTTACCATTTATGGTCTTATCCACAAAGCACTGCAAAAAAATTTGTCCAAAGGTGTGTTTATCCCAGGAATTGGGAAACCTGCACCCTGGGGACAGATACAGCTTGAAACCGAGTTTCATGTGATTTGCTGCTCTGTGTTGCATGTGCATAATTACAGCACTTAGAATAACACCGGGGATATGGTAAAGTATGACCCCACAGGAGGGGACTGAAAAGCCTATTCAGTCCTCAGAAGGAAAAGATGCCCTAAATTTTGCCGATGCACACACCTGAAAGGTCCATGTTCATGTCATGCTTTTGTCCACGCTGAAAATACACACAGCCATGCCCTGAGGCAAGTGCAGCGGAAGATTGTAAGCTCTGTTAACCTGTTGGATGTGAGAACACCTTCCTTGCCACCGATCTGTAGGCTCTTTAGAGTGTAACCTAAGCTACAGAGCCCAATTTCAGGAAATACTTAGCCAAAAGCCCTGCAGTTTCATTTCTGTATCCTATCTGCTTTTGCACAACTCTACCTCCTGCACAACATTTGATCTCTTTGCCCGGCAGACAGTTGCAGATCACTCGCAGTGCTCGTTTTTGCACAGAACTGTTGTCTTCTCCCCTGTTAGTCTCTCCACCGTGGCCTCCCCGTACTCAAGAGTTTGGCCAGAGAAGCACAGCCACATGAAGAAAAATATTTGCCATGCACTATATTTTGGCAAAAGTAATCAGACCATCCACTTTCAGGATATGATTTTGCAGCAGATTGCTTGCCTGGGCATTCACTAAAATCAGGAGTGATTGCATTTTTAAGGCTTCAGTGGTAACTCTACATTAGCAAGCAATTTTGCCCAGGAGGAACGGATCAGTAGAGGGAAGCAGCTGGAGCTATGACATAGGCAGTTCAAGGGTTTTACTGCAGACTGGTTTCCTGAGCCAAATATTCCCAGTAAGTGTCTGGTTGGACCAAAAATTGCTTGAGACTTTAACGTTCTCATGAGGGGTGGAAGGACATGGGTGTGCATCTGGAGCAGAGCCTCCAATCCAGTTTCCTCTGAAAGGAACCTGGTCTTATATTCACCAAATTGCTCCACAGTCTGGAGCAACACATGCTGATCTTCACGCAGTGCAGCGGGGCAGGTTTGGTACACATCACGGGAAGGGAAGGAGTGGGACACACGGTTTAGGCTCCTATCAGGGTGAAATTAAACCATGATGCAAAAAAAAAGCTCTCTTTGGTCCAGGACATTTCCTTTCCCCAGTTTTGAACATCTGAAAGAACAAAATGGGGAAATGACAGCACAGAAGATATGCATAATGAGCATTCCCAAATGAAAGACTTGATCTATTGGTACATGCAGTTTTCTGTAAGTATGGCCAGGTGAAATTTGATGTAATGGACTACAACGGGCTGTGAGGCCAGTGTGGGGATTTTGCGGCACAGACATTTGAGATTGCCCATATGTGATCAAACGACCACTCTCTTCCTTTGCAGGGTATTAGCAACCAGCATACAGAAGGATCTGTTCCCATTTTTTACACATAATCAAAAACCTGACCACAGAATATGAGGCCAGAACATCACAATCTCATCTTTTCCAATATAGTCCAGTTCTGCACTGTATTTGGGTCAAGATCCAAATTTCAACGCTAAATTCCATTCCTATTACAGGATAAATCAAAATCCAGACTAAAGTCAACAACTCTGGGGGTAGAGGAAGGGGAAAGTATGAATGTGTATCTTAATTTTGCAGCTGAGATTAAAGTCAAGCCTTTATTGTCCAAGATTGTGAAGTTCAGAGTAATTAATCCTTGCTGTGAAACGCATCATTTTGTTATCATGAGATCAATACATTGGCTCTCATCTTACTTCTGACCCTGCCACTTAACCCCTTCATGTGTCTTTCCTGGTGTTTTATTTTATTTCATGAGCTAGCATTCTGCTCATTTTAAATTTGAACCAAGGTTTCAGATGCCTCGAGGCAAAAACACTCATGTCTCCTCCTGAAAGACCATGGGCATAACTGTTGTTTTTGATGGATTGCAGCAGGATCAAGAAATTTCCACAAGAGTTGCTTTTGCTTCTTGAGGGAAATAAATGAGCTCAAAGCGTGTCCTTGCCAGTGCTGCATTTGAAAACAAGAGGAAGATTTGTCATGTCAAGTGCAGCTGAAATACAGAACACACCCTTCGAACCAACTTGTTCTAAACCACCTACTGCATAGTCGGTACAAAGCGTTCATTTATTGTGCTGTTTGCGTGTAAGGGTATACTTAGACTTCAGTGACTGGATAACAAGGAGACCATATGCTGCTCCAACTATGTCAATGGTGCTTTTCTTACCAATTTTTGAAACCTACTGCCAGCATTATCCTTCACTGTCCTAAAATATTGGAGGAGCTACAGATGACCCCATGCCCACTTGCTTCATCACTAGTCTGATGCAAAAATAGCCTGCCATTGAGTGGTCCCAAGCCCACCTGTCCTGGCCAAAATGCAGCCACCCTTTTTTCCCCTGATGCTTGCATACTGCCCCAGTTAAAACCCTTGTGCAGGTCTCCTCTCTGGGTGCTGCCACCCAGGCCTCCAAGTCAGTGTCAGCCACCAACGCACTCTCTCCAGGTGCTCCCACTGTTCCCCTCTTAGCTTCCCAGGGGTAAATGGCAGCAGGGCAGTGGACATAAGCTTTGCTGGGAAAGTCCAAATTACAGCACTCAGGTCACTGATTCAGTCACTATGAAGATTGCTCCAGTCCTAAAGGAAGCCTCCTGCAGTGGCTTTAAGCTGAGGGCAGCTTGTCGGTCAGCCCTGTGCACTCTCCCCTCACAGAGAGCAGGGTGCCAGCACACTGGTGTGATGGATGGAGGGGCTGCAAGGCTGAACTGAAAAGCTGCAAGAAAGGAGATGGGGTGTACCTCCCAAAATACCAAAATAAGATGTTCTCAGGTCCCATGGTCATGGAGATTTAATTGTAACAGCAGAGATTGATGAGGTTTCAGGGACTCCTCAAGCACATGGTAAATAAGCAGAAATCAATAAACCTATTTACATTCCTGCTAGAAAGCAAGTTTTAAACCTGTCTCTCTAAAGGGGAAAAGCTAATGAGTTCCCATGCCTCCTGTGTCACTGAGGTTGGAATTATGACAATATCTATACCCAGCGCTAAGTGTGCAATAATTATTTCCAGATGTATGTAAACGTGGCTGATTTTTTCCACATTAATCTTTCACACTGCCTACATACATTGTAGAGCTCAGATGTTTACTCAGCATTCAAATAAAACATAAAGGGATTAAAAAAACCTATCATCTGGTCTGTTAAGCTTCCCTAAAAGGGAGCTGATGGTATCTGCCTAACACTCTAACTTGCTTTTATTACTGAAATTGCGGGGATTTATGTAACTGTCCTGCTTTTTTCCAAGGTCTACATTTTTGTCCAACTCATTCAGTTCCCAGTGTCTCTGACCAATTAAGTGAAAATAAGCACTAAATTTTGATGCCCATGATGCTACTTGAGGTTTTTATTATACCATGGACAATATTAAAGATGCTGGGAGAATCCCCACAACATTTTCTTCCTGAGTTAACTCCTGATGACTTTGGATTGAATAGATGAGCCTCTTGTTCTCTCTATATGGCAGTGTTAAATCACAGCAAATATAGAAAACTTGGTTCACCTTTGCAAAATACGAGAGTGGTGCAAGGCACGTTCACTGCACCAGCCCAGATGACTGAGTTGCAAGAGGCAGTGGCAAGCTCATGTCTTGCCTTGCCAACAAAAGCTGCCCATGAGATGTGCTGTACCACATGTCTTGTAGGGACCTGGCACCCTTCCTCACTTACCACGCCAGTCGTCCCTCCTCATCCACCTGGAGGAAGGCGCTTACCCTCATGGCGTTTACCCTCATGCCTCCATGCAAACATTTTCTAGTCATGAGAGATTTGATCAAGGACAGCTATACCATTGGGAGTGCCCTGGGCATATGCTTTGCAAATGTATGGAAATGTAAGTCTTTTAGCAAGTAGTCAGGGCAGAGAAAAAAATATCAGAGGTGGAGTCATCTCCAGCCATTCCTGTGTCTGCAGAATGTGTTTAGTCTTTTGATGTCTGAATATAGGAGGAAGATGCTTAATGGGATTGTAAGGTGCCCCCCTGCAGGTATACCCCAGCTTTGCACTGGCCCTTCAACACCTGTCAATAAATGATGGTTTTTAAACACTAGACGTCCTACCTTGTTTGATTGCTTGGCGATTTCGTGAACTGCTGTCATTTGAAAGTTATACATGGTGTTTATTTTTAGAGATGAACCTGACCTTTACAATCTGAGCTGGATTTCAATTTCCTC
Source organism: Gymnogyps californianus (assembly GCF_018139145.2). Lineage (NCBI taxonomy): Eukaryota > Metazoa > Chordata > Aves > Accipitriformes > Cathartidae > Gymnogyps > Gymnogyps californianus. The sequence continues at coordinate 30,193,438 of NC_059474.1, read as the reverse complement.
TTCACCTCTGGGGAAGTCCAACAGCTTAAGATTTTGGTCCCAGCTGTAAACAAGGTGTCATGGTCAGCTGTGACATTTACGTGAAGGCTTGTGTTCAAATAGTAAAACATTTCCCTCAGGAGTCTTCAGATCTGGTACGGCTCAGTCCATGTCCATAATATACAGCAGATCAAAAAGCACATATATCATCTAATTCAAGGTTCCTTACAAAATACAGACTGAACCTGTGAATTTGCCTCATGTGACTAATAAGGCTGGTGTCCATGTGTTTATTCATATATAGATCATCCCTGTTCATTAGCATCAGCAAACTCTGACTAATGCTTGCTTCAGCTTATCTTTATGGATCCAGCTCCACCAAAGAAATGTTTACACTAAACTATCACTTACCAAATTGCTTTATCTTCTTTGAATAACACTTATAATGGGTTATGAATAGCATAAATAATGATTATGGAAAGAGACATTTGATTTTCCACAGCTCTCATTGAATTATATATCAAACATTTTATCAAATAGTCTAATAGCTAATAATCAAACAACAGTATTGTTTACCAGACAATTTTTTGGCACATGTTTTTTTTAGGACAGACAGTAACTGAATACCATCACTTTTTGTTCCTTACTACTCCCTACCCTGTAAAGTTCAACAGCCAAGAGTTTAGACAGCTCCTCAGTGAGCTATAAGCAAGAATACATAATTATGCAACCTTTTTATGCAACCAATTTTCCTAGGTTAGGGGAGAGTTACCTTTGTATTTCTCTTATCAATAAGTTGCATTTCCCCGAGCATTTCTCTGGGGAAAAAAAACCATTGCTGCTTTTGTCTTTGATAAACAGCATCCCCCAGGGCCATCGGAAGGGGTCTGAGCAGCTGCAGGCAGGAGCTGCTCAGTTCGCTTCTGATGGCCCTGGGGGACCCCCCGGTGTCCTTCTCCCAGCAGCAGCAGCATTACCATCTCTGGCAAGACCAACTCCTTGGAAGTACCCAGTCACAGATAGGGAGCTATTTTTCCCTTCCTTTTTTCTCCAGTTTTGTTTAACCAAGATCAACACTTCAAAGCAACCAATTTTAACTCATATTTTGTGTGATTGATACTTAACTTTTTCTTTTAGTACTGTTGTAGCTCTTGCGAGTTTGCATCAACTACTAAATATGCAAAATGGAAATCAACAGTCAGATCTTCCTCCACCTGCAAAATTTTCAGTATGTTTTCAAAAACCTGCTATACTCTTTTCCTGTATTACAGTTGACCCAGTTCCATAGGTATGTTTGCTGTCCTGATAAACACTGGGAAACTGAGTTTATTGGGATGTCTCAGATCTTTCTCTGCAGCAAAGCTTTCAAAGATATCTCAACTATTATTACTATCCTATACTGAATAATCAGAGAGGTAAAAAAGTCCAACTGTCATGTAACTAAAATGTCTCACAGAGTCTCACTCTGTCAGAGACTCCACAAAAAAATTAAATCAATCCATATTGCTTTTCTTTTATTTCCAGACCACCCACTTGCTCTTTGTACTGGATTTCAGTTACTTTTGTTATCAACACTAATTTATTATAGACTACCTAAGAAAAGTCAACATTTATAAAAGGCCATATTTTTCTACTTATGAAGGGAAAGATTTCTTCCCATGTTTATACAATCATATTTCTCTCCAACATATAAAATTATTTTAGGGACTCTGACTAATGAAAAGTTTGGGTCAGGATAAAAAAAAACCTTGATGGGTTTTGCTGCAACCAGCTACTAAGTGGTTTGCGTTCTGTGGGTTTTTTTCTCCTCCTGTCAGCTTCTAGTCAGCATCATGAATCTGAAACATATGAGTAAACACTCAAAAACTTCCACTGTGGTCTTTGATGTTCGCAACTCAGGAGCGTGTTCAGCTTTTCAACTCAGCATCTTGGAGGTGGTCTTTTACCCAAGGTGAATGTAGGAAACACCCTCCACTTATAAGGTAAGATGATGGATTAACATTATGGGGGAAGGCTCCTGTTTTCCTTGTATTCCTTTTAAACTCCATTTATACAGTATTCGGTTCAAGGCGGTAGATCTCTGATCACAGCATTCCTGATATGGAGCTGAGGATTACACAGGGCAAGGCAAAGAAGATAAAATCTTTTCAGGAATTATTCTTCAGAGCGTTATCTCATCACCCAAGTTAAGATACAATATTTTTTTCTCAATAGGAGACCCTGGTATATCTGTAAGAAAACACGTAGAGAACAGGAATTGCACTTGTTCTCATCTATGACTGACCTCCATTCCTTGAACTTTGGCTTCAAATAATGTAATCAAGCACCATTGCCAAGAGGCCAAAGCCAGTTTTCTTGCATGCTAATCATTATTGTGGACTGCAACAGGCTTATGGGCTTAACTTGTCCAAATTGATGGAGAAGACTTTCAGATGACTGAAGCTCCCCTTAAGCCATTAGAGCAATGGCAATTTATACTGGTGAAGGATTTGTCCCTAACTGTATGATGAATCAGTCTTTTACTACAACTGTGTTTTCTTTCCTTTCTTAATTAGAAGCACATAGTTAAAGAGAATTGATTGTACATGAAAGCAGAAGGAAATGGAAAGTCAAGTCTTCTACCACAAAGAGTACAGCAACACTCAATAATTCTGATATCAAAAGACTTCCCCCAGGATTATGGTTAGCTGCTTTCCTAAATGCCTCACTTGTCCATTCCAGGCGAGTTGTGCGGGGCTTAGTTGTTACGATGTGGGTATCTGTCGACTAAGAATCAAGGTAAAACCACAAGTTCCTTTTTCACTGGCTAATTGATATTAAAGACAGAGCTCTAATCAAATGGTAACAATATTTAGTTACAAGCCACCTGGGACAATATTTGAACCAGCAACCTCATGGTACAAATAACATTCAACATCCCATCCACGTTCTCCCATAACTGGCCAGGAAGGCTGAAGGAACCTGTTTCCCACAGACACATAATCACATCCAGGAAACACACAGCCCAGAGCAAATGCTATGTTTTGCCACATTTGCATCTGACATACTGCCTCCGTTAGCCAGGACTGGAGCTGGTCAAGCCAGAATGCCGACGGAAACTCTGTGAGCTTACTCACGTTGTTAAATATGCTGTCTGCTGCATTTCTCTGGTTAATTCCTTTCGTTCCATCTGGGGAAGCAGGGTAGTGCCTTCAGTTGCTCCTCTCTGGTCTCTAACTCCCATATGATTTCACTAGTTAGGCAAGTAAATCTCTCCGGGACAGCGCCGCTGGCATTATGAAAAGCCACGTGGGTGAGGAAGCAGTGGCATCCCCTTTAGAGCTATTGGGGCACAAAACTGCAGACCTGGCCTATTGAACGTGGGATTTTCCAGAGACCTCATAGGAGCTTTAGGTGACCAAATTCCCTGCACAGTTCGTAGGCACAGAAGCATTAGTAAATTCCTTGTGCTGTCTTAGCCTTCACATGCAGCAATTCAGTGGCTTCTTGCTGTGAAACTACTGAGTGATTGCAAGGAATGCAGCAACAAAATCCAGCAAAAGATTGGGCAAACAACCAGTTAGTAAAGGTGCTGATAAATGCTTTCTGCAGAGTCTGAAGTCTTTGTTAACCATTCAAATGTGTCTTTGAAAGAATGAGTTAACCTGCCAATTTATTTTAATAGCATTGGGTAAACAAAGGCAAAAACCCCCTCAGTCTTATATTTCAGCCTTTAACTTTCACTGGCTTTCTTCTTCCTCTTGCAGTCTTCTGTAACTCTACAGTAGTTTCTCAGTCTCTTGAAGGTTAGCGTAGCGTAACCCTGCACTGGGATGGGCAGGCTGTTTATCTGCCAAGTGATACAGTTCCTCAAGTTACACTGCCAGCTGTAAGCCTGGCTTTTGGGTCTCACTGACCAGTGAAGTCTCACCTAGGCAGCAGAGCCATCCTTGGTACGGATCACAACAGAACAGGCTCAATGGTGTTACATCACAAAAAAAAAAATTAATTTCAAAACCATATATTCATGCTATTGTCAGAAACTGTAATTTTTAAGGTAAGTGTTTTATTTTCTTCAGGGCTCACATTTTTTCACAAAGGGATCAGCTCCTGCCATGTCCAGTCCTACTGATATTGGTCAGTGTTCATGTTTAAGTCCTTTGCTAGGCTAGGGCATTTCAATCATTTTCTCCCTAAGTTTTTATTTCCACTTCTTGCTCTTAGCTTGCCTCTATGAAATAGGATTTGGAGCTCTTCCGTGTTACCCAACACCAAGAACCACGATGGTGCTGCGTAGGTGGCCAGACCGAGCTGTCCCTGCCTCTGCGGAGGGCACCACATGGCAGCTGTGCTCATTGTCCCCTCCAGCAGCTCCCCAGCCACCGCATCCCCTGGCCTGGGCAGCCTGCGTGCCCCACAGCCAGAGCCTGCCTCCGAGGGAGCAGCAGCAAACACTCCCCCCACCCTCCCCCTTACAGCAGCTCTATGTTTTTATGACTCTGAAATATGAGCAGAAAGGAGGATACTCTCTGAACTACAAATTTTAAAGAGTCACTCTGAAAAGAGAGAGACAGGAATCAATTTTTAGCGCGAGCTCTTTTAGCTGAGCTTCTCCAGCTCTGAGATGAAGAGAAATGGGATCAAGCCCACCCCAACGTTTTGCTGCGCTTGATTAAATGCCACTCTACAGAAATAGGTATAAGAAAGAAACAAAAAGCTTGCTAGAGAACTGCTTAAAATGCAAACAGTTGATATATAGGTTTGAGGTCTCACCAATTCAATTACCTTCCATTTGACTCTTCTTTGATCCCATTTTAGTTCACTTACATTGTCTCTATGCAAATTCTGTCTGGGATAAAAATAGGTGGTAATGGAATAAGAAAAACTAAGACATATCATCATCTGTTTTATATCTTCTGGGCTAAAATCTTCAGATCTACTTAGGCTAAAGCTTATTCTAATTTCAAAGATTCCCTTCAAAAAGACACAATAATGTATTACAGCCACAGTCCTAAGAATAAGAGTCCACTGCCTCGCTGGAATTTTAATTGACAATTGGGTAATGGTCCAGACTGTGGGTCTCCAGGAGACAGCGGTATACAAGTGGAATTTGGCTCACTAATCTATACTGAAACCTGCTGTACACGTTATTAAAGTGTATTGGCACTTATGCCTGAAGAACCGCAACTTTAGCCCAGTTGTCTCCAAGCTGGCTGACACTTTGCTAGGGAACAGCTAGCAATAAAAATAAAAATCAGATACAAGAAACCAAGTACAATGAAGAATAATTCTTTATATATATTCTCTGATTATGGGGTCATCATCACTTAAAATGGGAAAAAATGCCAGCCAGTCCTAAATACAAACAATTGACAATGTCTGAGCAAAGTTGGCCAGACCCAACATGTCACAGTCTTGTTTTCAGCTTAGCCTTTTTTGATTTAAAAGCCAAATTAATTTGTAAATGAGTGGCCTGTTTTCATCTATTGCCCTTCCAAAACTCAAATCATGGCATGCAAAGATAATTTCAGTCTGCTCAGAAACCCAGTTACTTCCAGTCATTCATCAAAGCACTAATATTGCTCTTTAGTCAGGGTTAGAAAAAAGTTTTAAGAGCAGTGCATTAGCTTCACACACCATTAACTATGAGTGCCTCAGGCTGTACATCATATGCTTGATGAAATGGCACTCATGCTGTCCTGTATGCCAGAAAATCAAGGCATTAAATATCACCTTTTTTCAAAGGAATCTCAGGTATAGTTGATAAGGTCGTATGTATTGATATAGTCTATTTGGATTTCTGCAAGGCATTTGATTTAGGAGCAGGTGATATTTTGTTTAAAAGTATTTTACACAGAAATAGCAGAGTACATATTAAAATAACTAAAAACTGCCTCATTGGTGAATCTCATCATGTCTTAATGGAGACGTAGCTGTCACTGAGGCCATTCCAGCCTGGTCCAGTCCCTGAGCCAACACTAATAGTTTATCAATCTTTTAGAAACATGAAATATTTGCTGGTGGCATTCACCGTAAATCAAAATAAAAATGGTAGAATAGCGGACTGCAGAGGCAGAGTGATCTGAATTGCAAGGTCAGACAGTCACCATCCAACCTGCACCTAGGACTCAGGGACACAGATGATAGCCACGGTCTGGGAGACTCAGACTTGTGATAACAGCCACGACTCATGTATTGTTGAAAGTAACTGTCAATACTACTACTAAAGGCTGCTATAACCCTTCAATAAATACGAAGAGAAATAACGAAGAGAGGTAGCAAAGGGAACCTGCTCCTGTGCACAGCCTCAGTAAAGCTGCTATGGAGAAATTAATTCTTTCCCTGTGCTTGTACATTGAGAAGGAAGTGGGAATACAAGAGGGAGCACAAGAAGGTCACAAAAACGTTTTGAACTTATCCAGCTTCTCAAAGAGACATGACACACCATATAAAAGATTTATGATAGTCTGGGGAGAAAGAGAGTACAGGTTTACTCACGCTGGAAAAGACTTAAGGTTTGAGAGTTGAGCTTAGATATATGAGACTATTTATACTTTGAAACAGCCTGTAAGGGGAACAGGGAACTTATTCCAAGTGCGCAAATCAGATCCCCAAACACAGGTAGCAAGTGGTATTTTGAGATGCCCCAGGGCATTCAGCCAGGTCCCCGCGTGCTGGTACGGAGGACTCCAGTGTCCTGTAGCCCCAGCAATCAGAGATCTGCCAGCCCTCTGCCTGTCCCAGATTCCCAAGGGCACGTCCAGCGGTATCTCACCCTAGCAGGGTTCAACGTGAGATCAGACACTGCTCCAGAGGAGGAGGCTAATCTGCTCTGAGGAGAAATCCCAGTGGACGGAGGTGAGGGCTGGAGGGCCAGTGCGCTCACCCATAGCCTCTCCTCTGCATGGCCAGGACTCCCTCTGTTAGAGACCCCCTCCCTGTGCCCAGCTTGGACATACTCACCCTGTTCCTGGCATTCCCAGTGCTACACTAAAACAGCGGTCAAAATCAGAGCTTAAGGTTCAGGGCCTCTGCTGGCCTCCTGAGGGGCTCAGGAAGGCGTTTTTGTGGTGCACGATGACTGAGCCGCTTGTTAAGGAAGCCCAGACGTGGACCAGGATCCCACCACATTGGGCTCGGTACAGCATAGACTGAAAATGCCATGAACATGGCTCGGTGTGTCAGACTTTCTCCCCTCACTCCAAGGGATGTGGTAAAGCAGCACTGGCAGATAAAACCTGCAGTATGTCTTACTTATCTGCTCAGAGTGCAGTTGTATTAGATTTGGGATCAGAAAGGAATTTTCTTCAGCTTATACTGACAAGGATCAGAGATCTCATCTGTTTTCACCCCAGGGCATACAATTTAATCTTTAAGGTCTGAAAAGCTTTGGTCTAAAGTCTTTGGACTAATATGAAAACAAATAGGTGAAAATTTTGAAGGTCCTTATATAAAGAGAGTCATAAACTGTTGAGCTACTTTTTCTTCTTCACCTTGATCTCTATGGAATCAGTAAGTTCCTGGAGAGTAAGTGAGTTGAGATAGGAGAAAGATAGGAGAGGCAAAATGTGATTCACAATTTAAAACTGTAAAGAGAATAATGTCAGCCATATGCACACCCATGAGGCAAAGCAAATAAATAAATACATACTTTTGATTTTCAGCAGAGAGGACACTGGATGTGGAAAGGACAGATTAAGACAGTTCTAGTACATCTGGAGCACCGTCTACTAAACATAGATATTTTCACATGGTCCAATGCAATATATCTCCCTGCCCAGAAGGGGATCCACTCAGTGCAGTAGGACTACCTGCAGATGTGAAGTCAGGACTTCATCAGCACAAGTGCCAAGCTTGTGAAGTTCAGATCTGAAAGGAGAACTTTCCTTCATGCATTCAGAAATGCATAAACACTAAGGCTTGTAAGAGAAATCATCTTGCAGCATAACCATCTAGCATTTTAAAATAATTATTTCCATCTCTCTGCGTACATTTTTATATCGACCACCAACTGCTTAATTCAAAACCACTGACATCAGTAGAAATCTAACCACCACAACGCAGAGTAGGCACACTCTGGATTCCTTTTCTTTCTCCATAGGCATTTTATTTCTTGTATTCTGCCATTTTCCTTTGGCCCCATACCACTCTTGGCACAAAAGGAAAGATCTGTTAACCATATTGCAGTATTGCTAAAGAAGCCCAGTCATGGATTAGGATCTTATTGCACCAGGCTCTGTATAAACACAGAATGAAATGTTGATACCTAAATTAGGCTTTTGGTTGGAAGCTGTTTACAATCTTGACTGTAAAAGGATTAGCTTCACCTAAATGACACAGAACAGTGTGAGAGGTATGTCTGTGCATTCGTCTCGTTGTTACAGCATCGAGGACATTTGAGTATTTGAAAAGGCCTATGAATGCATGCCATAATCTGGGCATTACACTGCCTTGTAACGCAGATAGGCCATGGGACAAACCCCATAGCACACCCAAGGCATGTGATTTTCTTACCAGAAAATCCTGTTTGCACAGTTTCCTTCTTTTATTTTAGGATTAGAACTTCTGCTCTTCAGAAAAATAGCTTTTTCTGCCTCCCTTTTGAATTCTTTGGGGTATGAATTACCTGGTATGCTCCCCACAGCTCACTGCCTGCGCTGGAATGCCATGTGGGAGCCAAAGAGCTTCGTTTAAATGCCTTGTGAATTGCCCCAGTGTTTTATTTCCCAAAACAATGGTCTTGCATCCCAAAGAGCACACTGATCCCCAGCTCTGTGGCCTCTTTGGTAGAACAAAGTACAACAAAATATGTATTTCGAGAGGGAGGGAAGAAAGAGAAACTTCAATATTTAATACTTAACCTTTAGATTTTTCAAAACATTCATCAAAAATTTCTTTTTATCACAACATGCAACATGAATTGCATACGTTTTAATGCAGGAAAAGTACATTTTCCTAATAGTTTTCTCTTTCTAGTTTCTGGCTTCTTTGGGATGCTGACAGAGCAACAAATGGCAAACCTTGCAGTCCCGTTGTGTGTGGGTGGAATTTAGGGCACACTGCAGTGATTAAACAATCCAGTTGAGCAGATATAAAAAAGACTGCCTCAACACTGAACTGTGCACTGTTGAATGTAAAATATACAAAGCAATGCTTGTAACCCTCAGCACTCGGCCCCTTGATTCAAATCTGCTCATATGAGAGTAGATGGGATTTGAAAATAGGGAAAGAGATCTCATTATAGGAGGGCCTACTGCTATAGTTACAGTAACTGCAAGAATTTCTGGGAGCCATGAAACTCCACTTCGAAACCAGGCAGCTGAAACAATAGGAGTTTGCCAAAACCAGGCACGTGTTAGCATTCCCCAAGACGCACGAAGCAGGCATGGGTTGCCAGAGGAAAACTCATGGTTCTTCTTCTGAAGAGTTTCAAGTGTCCATGAAAAGAGTCAGAAATACCAGAGAATGAAGGCAGCAAAGGCACCAGGCACAAACAGATGCAGCATGTCATCCGGTAAAAATGCTGATAGAGAGCTTTAGGATTAAGGGCTAGCTGTGACTGATTGGTGAATGTCAATGTATTTCTACAGTCAGTTTTTTTTAGATGATGCTGATTGTGAAATAGCTCCAGGCTGTTCTGTAACACCAAGAAATGCCAAGAAAAATTACACAACCCAGTGCTAAGTCAGTAACGGAGACTCACAGAAACTCTGATAATTTCCTGTTCCCATGGAAGAGACAAAGAGGGAGGACAGAAAGGAAAAAATTGTGCCCTAGTAAGATGGTGACTAGCTGCCAGATCACCCAGGCAGGGCCTTTATTGAAGCTGACTTCCATGGCTAAGGGGGACAGCTTTAATCCAAAGAGCAACCTCATGTTTTGAGAAAAATGGGGCCAGACATGCAGGTAACCTACTATTTTGTCTAGATCCTTACTGATCTCAGGCTGTTGAAATAAAAACCTGCTTTAGAAACACTTGTGTCACAAAAGCTATAAACCATAAACAAGCGTGTACATGAAAGTGGGCACACAGGAATGACCAGGGAGAACGCTGGAAAGGCCCAAGAAAAAGTCCGTATTGGTGTCTGCTGGGACAAAGAAAGGTAGCATAGCAAAGGGTAGGTCCACAGTTCAGGCCCCAGACGCAGCAGCCTGGGTGAGTTTCCATCACTGGTTGAACAGACCAGGAACTTTTCTGGGTAAAGAAATATTCCCCTCTTTGATCTGTCACATGCTCATTTTGTAGGTTCTGCTTCAAAGAAGGTGTCTAGATCCCATATCGTCTTCTCATCCCAAGAGGAACATCTTACGGGACTCTTATTATTGATTAGGCACCTAGGTCAAAAAACAGTGCCAAATTTTATAATACTGAGGTTCTGGGAATGCTTTTCAAGTATTGTGTGCCTATCCCATATGCCAGACTGCCATACTGATTGCCCCTCCCTTGCCGTCTGCATGTGTGTTTTCAGGCTTCAAATTCCCTTTACCTGCTAACATAAATAAATACATTAAATAACTGAACAATTCCCACTGCAAAGTTTTATTCAAGAATTTTCTGTTTGCTTTTAATCAAAATCAAACTGAAATGTAGCATAAAGGTGTTAGCTCAAATGCAAAATGCTTTATACTTGAAATAGAGCCCATTAAGAAGTGTTTGTGATGATGAAGTTGCATCTTCATCTCTAAAGCTTTTTAGTAGGATTCAGTTATTTTCCAAATGAGTTCTCCAGGACGGTTCTATTTAGGTTAATTTCCAGTGTACCCAACAGCACTGTATCTAGGCACCATTAACAAAATAAATCTAGGAGAGTTAATTAATTTTTCTTAGATAAATAGTTATAAGGAGAATGTGCTTCTCTGACAAATGTTTGGAAATTTCTGTTCTCTTGATGTTAACAGATTGCAGGAAAAAAAAACCACTGGGGCAGCTTTATTGTAGAAATCAACTTAACTTGCTAGGAGACAGATTATAGCTTTGGAAAAAAAACACTGATTGGGCCAGTGAGGCTAGCATAAGGAAAGAGGCTTTCAGCCTTGCTTAGAAGAGGGGGATTAACAGTGAATTATGACCTGATTTTCAGAGCTGTTGATCGACACCTACAAGATTCACTGGCCACTTCTTCTGAAAACAGAAGGCGGGAGGAAAGAAAAAAGGGGTTACTAAGAAAATGTCAATTGTGGGAAATGTCAAAATGAGGGAATGCTTAAAAAAATTGCCCCAAATGATTTGATCAAGCCCACATAGTGCAGGAGTGAGCAATGGATTAAAACCAGAACTCATGGTCGCACCTCCACAGTGCCATGCCTAGTGGTCTCAGCCCGACCCTTTTGGGAGAAACTTAGCTTAGCACACGGATTTGGCTATTAAAACACCCCTGGTTCCTGAAGCAGGAAGGAGGTGAGTCCAATCCTTAACTCACTTTGGAGTGAGGTGCTTTGTAGAAAATCAATCACTGTGAAATTCCAGGTGGGGAAAAGGATTTTTCATGCTAAGGGGTGTAAGTCTATCTTGATGCCTTGGTGACATGTTCTGGAAATTTACCAAGTAGCAGATTCTTGCCCTAGGTGAGAAGACAAATTTCAGCAAGTAATCCATAATATGTGCCGTGAACAGTGAGAGAAAGAAACATTTTGTAAGCAGTTAATTGTATGGGATGATGTTACAGTGTTATGCCTAAAGGCAAGGGTGCACTGCACTTCTTCCAGCTCGCTAACAAGCATGTAGGGGCTTCCACTATGCAGCAATACTCCAGGGAGGAAACAGGGATGAACACAGTTAAGGAAAATATCAACAGAGAAATAAGGCAGTTTGGCAAAATACATCCTGCAGTATTTTTCATGGATTTCTACAAAATATTAGAATGGGCTAAATTCTGTGAAAATTCATCTAGGACCAGATTTCTGTTCAGTAGCAGGACTGGGACAAGGCGTGAAATTTTCATCCTTAGACTCTTTACATGTGTTTCATTCACCAGATATATAACTTAACCCACAAATCTATTTCCAAATTCATGAGAAGCATTCACTTTCTACTGTCTAAGATGAAGGAATAAAACTTTCAGTCTATTACCTGTTTTATGTTAGAACCTTTTAATGTTAGAAATTCTCTTCGAATTTAAAATTACATTTCATTTCCACTATTTATTTTAGATCCTAGAAGTCTTTGGAAAATCACAACTACAATGGATAATGTAAAGTGGAGCGTGCTTCCATGATGTGGCGTTTTGGTCAATAAACACTACAGCTGGGTTTTTTTCCCCATGGAAGATGGAGTGCTTCTAAAATCTAGTTGAAAAGTTCTCAGTGGAGAGCAATATTGAACTCAAAAAACCATCAGCACACATAGCATTTGTTAGCAGACTATTATGTAAAAATTTCTAAGAAGAACTCCTAGAGAGGGGTAATGGGCTGCTCTGCACAGATGTCTCCCCAGTGCCAGTGGCAGCTCCGTTAGGTTGGGAAGGCACTTGTCTGGTCCACAACACTCAACAGTACTGAATGTAGATCTAAACTGAATAGAGGTGTTTGTCACCCAGTGTTTCATTACCTGTGTTCTCCTGAAGTTAAGATGTGTCCATCTGAGGTTTTTGTACGGTGCTCATTGCTGTGGAACATAAGCGACCACCGCCTCTGATAGCAGCCTGTTTATGAAAAGATTGTGGTTGCTTTGACTTCAACATAGAGCCTGCCCTGGATTTTAGATCCAAATCCTATTCCTACTGAATTAAAAAAAAATTAGAAGGCCTTTTAGACAGAAACTGGCCCTCTTCTACATTTTACAGCTCTCGCGTTATAGCAGCACTGAATACAATTACTTTTATCAAAGAATTTCATTTAACATTGAAATATGGAATTAATGTGGAAGATGGTCCAAACTGAAGATGTTTAAACAAAAAATAAATAAGCATTAGGAGTACATTACATAAAAACATAAGAATAGTTTCACCAGATTAAACTGGAGGTCCGTCTCATCTGCTGCGTGCCATCAAAATGTGCTCTGTCATGCTGAGTACTCTTATCACTTTGCCAGCCAGTAATAGCAGGAAAAAATGCCAGGGTTTAATCCCATGCTTGACAGCAGCTGTAAAAAATAAAACATGTACTATAGCACACTTGTGATTACTTAGAAGGAAAAATGTTTAGTAGTAACTGATTAATGAGAATCTGAGCTAGGATGAACTTCTTGAGTTTCAGTGAAACTAGACCAGCCACCTTTACTCTGCTACATACTTACACGACAGTGCTCTGTCTCAGTTTACAATATTAAAAAGAAATTAAAACCACAAACATGTCAAAACTGCTCTCTTCTTCCAAAACATATTTTTATTAAAAGTGAACGTCCCTTCAGATTGTTTTTCATGTTCTGTCTCCTCGTCTATCACCCCCCATGCACAGTTCTCAAATCCATCTGAACCATTTGCCATGTTTCTTTAAGCATCTCTGTCCCTACATTGGAGAAACAGAGACTTTTAGAAGGCCATGAGCCCAACTGCTCTTTCCATTATATAGGAGGGAACCTCCGCGATTATTCTGTTGGTGTAATAAATCTCTCTAACATGAAGATTATGCCGAATTTTGCAAATGTTTGTTCAGAATGGAAAAAATTCATCTGACCAGACAAGCTCAATGATGTGAAGAGCTTAAGGCCGCTCACGTTTCAGATAACAAGATCATTTCTGAAGACAGTGTACAAGCTGGACATTGCTGCTGTCACTGTAAGGGCAAGCAAGCAGAGGAACCACCCCACTGCACTTGCTCATGCCAGATCACAGAGCTGATTTGTACCTGCCTAAAGTAGTATATGTTATTGTTTACATGTTACCAACATGGTGCTTTACAGGTAGGCATGAAGACCAACGTTGACAGCGGTTTCAGTTCCTACATTTGTGGGCAGCTACTCTCACCTCCAGGAAACGTGGCTGCCAGTTTTGTTAGTGCTGTCACCTGAGAGGACACCAGCAGTTGGATTTCCACCCTGCACCAACACAACCATTTAGGGTACATACTGGCAGGAGAATGAAGGGAAAGTTGCATTACCCCAGGGTTTGTTTATCTAACCACCAGCTATGCAAGTAAAAAAGGTCCATTTCTAGGAGTCTGTAGAGGGAAAAATACTGTTTGTTAAAAATCAGATAGTAGCAGTGACCCTTTTGCTTTGTCCTTCAGTACAAAACGTTTTCCAAACATACATCTCTCTTCAGAGATATGCAGAGTAGAGGAGAAAAGGAATGCGACCCAGCAGCTCTCATCATTATGTAAGAAATTATTTATTCATAGTTAAAGTAAGTGATACATTTTGCTGTGCGGTGAAAGCTAACCATAGCTAATTTCAGATTTTTATAGCTTTTCAACACGAGCATGATAAAATGCCATATGGCGCTCTTGTAACTGGGCAAAGTCTCCGAAATCAGCATGATTCCCTTTCTGAGGCACAGCCGTGCAAGGCCACTTTCCTGCTCGCTATGGCCTTGCAAAGAGCATCGCCCTGCCGGGGACGACACGAGCTGCGACAGGAGCTGCCAGCGCAGCACCCAAGCCCCGAGCCGGCTGCCGGCATGCCACCCGGCAGCTTGGGAGCAGGCAGAGGAACCGCGGGCAGTTTTTGCAGCCACTGTATCCGAAGAGCAAATGTCAGAAAGTGGAACTTGACCCAATTTATGAAACGATCTTCTTTGTCTCTTGCTGCCCTCTGCTGTCACAAGCCAGGGCGGCTTGGAGAGGGCTGCGAGCAGCGGAGCTGCAGGGCTGGAGGAGCCGCATGTGGCCAGGAGCCACAGCAAGGCTGGTCACTCCAAGGCATAAAAATCTGCCCCTGGGGAAAAAAACGACAGCTGAAGTCCAGCCACGCAGACAGGAGAAGCCAGCCATAGGGTTTGAAAACCCAATTGCTCTGAAACAACTCTGAAGTTTCTCCTGTGTGGGAATTCAGTCGTGTTTTGTTGGTGTGGGACATCGGACACTGGATGTGATGTGCAAGCAACACAAAGCATTGGCTTGATCCTGTGCGGTGATCTGGGAAGGAAGAGCACATGAGAGCCAAGGGACCTGTAGGCTCTTGGCTATTCATATAAAATCCTACGTCACAGTTGTAATGGTTTCAAAGGTTTTTAGCACAGCAAATATAACTGAATCCAGGAAATATAAGTGAATCCAACAAGTTCAAGTCATATTACTTTCACCTTTAGCAATTCTAATCAAAGGCAATCTGACAACTGCATTAACTCAGCATGCTGATTTTCTTGGGTCAGCCACCTCTTTCTAAAAATGCACTCTTTCTACAGCAACAAACCCCTATCCAGAGCAGAGCTGAGGCTTCAGGGATATTTCTCAAACGCTTTCCAAATGCATGAGTGGACTCAGAGACTACCATCTGTTGAACACCTATGGACTCAACGTGAGCTCTCTTGCTGCTCTGGCCAGCCCATGATGCTGCCCGGAGTCATGTCACCAAGGTGCTCAGCAGCACCCAGCAGGCACTGAGATCCAGGGGAGGTCACCTCGGGGCAACCACAACCAGAGCTCACTGTTGGTTCATCTCCTCACTTTTGCTTCAGACGCCACTTGTTCTTCATGCTCCTTTAACAAGGACTTGCATGAAGAGCTGGGGTACTCTGCAACAAGATTTAGGTTTCTTTAAATGCTCTTTTTGATGCATGCTGTTACATGTATTACAAAGCACTGTTGAGCCAGCTTGTCCTGCAGAAGACACAGGTAGCACTGAAAGTCTTGGTGCAAATGCAGCTCTAATGCAACATTATTTTCATCTGCAATTTCATTGCATCAAGGTTTTTGTAGGTAAAAAAACATGTTAGAGCTGGACTGTAACTAGAGCTACAGCATGCCCAGGAGGCATTGAAGACTCTCCCTGACAGACTTCCCACTGTTGTTCCTCTATCACATATCCTACCTCCAGTCAGTATTTCTTACTGTGGAAATGGCATTGGGAAATAAGTGAATCTTACAGCAGCACTCACAGATCACCAAATACCTAAAACACTCTCAAGCACAGATGATGAATCTCCAATTCTTATGCAATAATCTAGGAAGCTGTCCCCAGAACTTGGCGTAAGCACTGCAAATTGTGTAAAATGGTTTAGGGCAGGGAAATATGTTTTTTTTTTTACCACAGTGAAGAGTAAAAAAGATCCCTTGGCAGTTTGTTCTCAGACATCCCTCAGAAATGGTGGGAATCTTACGAGGAGGAAAGAATATCTGCAAGAAGGCCATTCCTGTCCTGGAGTGTTAGCTGGATGCCAATGAAATACACTTTCAGTCCTGGACCTTGGTTTTAAAAGCACTACAGGAAATCTGGTCTAGCCCTTGAGGCACTGGAGCTCTCCTGTCAAAATCCCACTCATATTTTTTTCCTGCAGATGTCAAGTGCATCCATGACAGTGGGAGAGGGAGAGACTGGGTGATGAGGAGGATGACTTGTCACTTGGGCTGTGAGCTCAGAGAGGAAAACTTAAAAACTGAAGGTGCTTGTACTGTGATGAAACGCCTGAGGAAGGAAGACTGGGGAAGCAAAGAGAGGAACATGGGATAGTCAAGAGCTGGGATTCAAGAAGACTGGTGAAAAAGCTTCAGGGAACAGCAAGAATACTATGCTCTGAGGGCACACTTGCCTTCAGACCCTGGAAAGCTACCTCAGTTTCCCCAATCCCTCTATTTCTCTGAAGTAAGCAACCACCCATGACACCATCTGGCAAGAGCAGTGTTCCAGCCCCCACATTGTTTTTTGCCTGTAGTGCAAAAACAGAATCACCTCCAGGGATTGTCTGAAGAAAAACTTAGAAATGTTCATGAAGCCCTCAAATACACCAACAAAGAGCACCACAGAAAACTAAGAAACTAAATGTTTCTAATGTAAACTTAGTTTTCACCCAGGACTTTGACTAGCATGCAGCAAAGGAGGCATATAACATACCTTCAGCCACCTAAATAAAAGAGAATATTGAGCCATGGCTCATTGATTCGTTTGCCAGCACTGAATGAGGCAAGGTTACCACGGGAAAGGAAAAACTATGTCTTGTATCATAATGTATATAATACCTAAGAGGACTGAATTGCTATTACATATCTAATCTGGCATTTCCTAGCTTTTGAAGGTAGAATTTTGCAGCCTGAATTATAATCCTTTCCTGTATCTCATTTAGTAAGCAATGAATATACAGGAAAACATTTGAATTGGAGCTCTTGGGATTTCAGGTCTGAAAGGAAGGGAGGTAGATGAGATTTCCTCTAAAGCTTTGATATTCCAAAGTCAAATGAATGGTATAAAACCAGCAAATGTAAATGTAGAGGCAGACAGGCCCGCCCTTGGAGCTTAGGTTTTTTATTAAGCCTGCATAATGGTTAGCACAAAGTAGCCCTGGCCTTTAAGCACTGCTACAATACAAATAAATAATAAACATGTGAAGAATAAATACTACCTTGATGTGTTACTTACTGTTAGAGTTTATTTTATATGTAGTCTCAGTCTTCCGTCTGGGTTTCCTATTTCTTCTGGAGCTTGCTGTTGTGTTTGTTTATCCCAGGCAAGAGGGACCCTATATGAAAATATGCAACAGCTGAGCATTTGCAAAAGAATATTGCAAACAGAGCACTAGTCCTGGGCAGAGTCATTCACATTCACACATGAATCATTCGGATCACTAGCTGGCTGGGTATTCCCTGTGAATGAGTGTAAGTTGCTCTGCAGAATTTACTCTTCGCCAGCTCTTCTTGGCATGTGCACCTCTACAAAATAAGAATGAGGTTAGCCAAGGTATCTACGTATGGCACTACTAGAAGCGTAACAGAATATAGATGAGTTAGTGGGTCGTTTATTTTAATATGTAAATTTTTTAATGCACATGGAAAGGCACTTCAGTTTGAATTTTTAATACCATGTTATCCTGCACTGCTTTATGACCACCATATTCATTCTGTTGCTTAAGAGTTTTTGGCCCAGAAATCATTTTGGTTTTAGTGTTGCTATTTATACATACAAACCTGCAAAACATAATTCACGCTGAAACCAATGAGACCATGCTTGTGGATTCAAGTCTCATGTATTTCATATCATGTTGCTAAATTAAAAGATAAGAAAAGATTTGGGGGTGGAAAGGAATGAGGAGGGGGGATGAGTACCTCTTTTTTTCATATTATGAAACAGATAAGAATCTCACCATTTAAGAAGTAAAGTAAATCATTGAGGCAAAACATGAAGCTGTCTTGCAACATGCTGGAGCTTGTTTGGAAGAGTTGTTAAAATACAAATACTAAAGGCTTAAGTGATCCCATTGTTTGCTTGTTTTTATTAAAATGACAGAAAATGGAAAAGCTGATGCATAAATACATAATCATATTATTTAGACTGTACTGATGAAAACCTCGTCCTAGTAGGAAAATGGGAGATTTTCTTCTGCAAGGAACATAGAAAGGCATTTTTCCTTTCCTCCTCCCCTACAACTGAGGTGGATCAGTTTATTTTAAGGTGGGAGACAGTTGAATGTACTTTTACTTTTCTTGCCCCAGTACTGCTTTGCGCATGGGATTTATGCTCCTTTCACCATGCCTGGGTAAACTGGCAGCGAAGCTCTAATCACCTGTTGCCAAAGGTGACAATCACTAGGAGCATCGCCGTCCTCACATGCAATGCCCGAGCGTGACATTGGGCAGCAAGAAAGGAGCGAGACTCTTGGCCAGTGAACTCCCATTTGGGTGGTGAATGCAAGCCAAGGCTGTAATACCCTATTTTTTCATGGTGCTGTATCATGCTTCAGACGCGTCTCCGCCTGGGATGTCTCCGGCAGCCAGTGCACGCCTGGGAATCGCAACTGGGTTGGCGTAGCTCTGCCTGCAAACATGCCAAGCCCACGGCTGCAGGGGCTCCAGGCTGGGTACAAACACAAAGGACGTGAGGGAGGTACAACCTTACCTGGGTACTTCACTTTAAACACTACTGCGTACTGAAAAAATACTTCCTTAAGGCAGTATTTCATTTAACATAGGCTGCAAGGGTTCTGTTTACAGGCAGATTTCCATTATCGCTCTCTGTTTTCACATATTATTTAAAAGACTCCCAAATTCTCCTTTGGGGAATGATCCTTTCCATGTTTGGTCCCAGTCCAGGGATGAACTGTGCATGGTATGTGGAAATTGTTGGAAAATTCCCTTCAGCTATTTTTGAGGTATAGCAGCATGAAACAGAGCCCCCCCCACTCCTCCCATCCATATATACACTTTTTTCAGTTTAAGGAATTTTGGTTTAATTCCATTCCCCTCCCCTCAATTGCTGAGTGTCTGGCATTGAAAAAAAACACCAAAACAACAGTCTCTCACCAAGTGCCCCAAGGATTTCTCATAGCAAAGCCATTAACTTAACAGGAAGTGCGATGGAACAATCTTTATATCAGTTGTCTTTAATAAAAACTGAAGATTTACACATGATTGCAAAAAAAGAGAGTGAACAAAACACGGTCCTTTAAGTTTCCACTATAAAGCCTCTGTGAATCTTTTTCTGTTTAAGAAACAGCATTTATTAATTGTACTCTGCCGGCTTAGTTTGAGTTTTGCTGTGATTGATAAAAAGGAAATATCCCAGAAATATTTTTTCCTTAACTAGAATTTATCTGAGAAGTGTGTACTTTTTTTTCTCCACCTTCTTTTTGTTTCTTTGTTTAGCAATAATGTTTATCTCTAATCTTCCACAGCTTTAGAGTGATGGGGAGAAGCTAGTTTGATGGTACCTTAAAATAAGGCACACTTGTGAAAGCAGATCATTGGCCCTAAATCAGCTCCTTGATCTCACGTACATGAGCGTAAAACTGGAATTTCTCTAGATTCTTACCAGTGATTCAGAGATCAGCATCTGGCCTAAAAGATTTAAGCCGTTACATTTTTGGAGCTTGATGTTGATGCTGGCTGCAGTTTGGTTTAATTTAATGTAAAAAGATACTGTTTCAACAGCTGGAGAGTCAACTCCAGACAAAGCATAGACGATGTTATAATTGCCCTTCTTTATATAGTGGAAATCAGTTGTAATGCTGTTCTGGAGGTGAAAATCCACTTTTCATAGAGTTTTGGCTCCGAGACCCAGCCTTCCACTTTCTCTATTTCAAAATCAAGCAGAGCCAACAAAAGTGCCAACATCCTTCGATGTCACCCCGATGGGCAATTAAGGGGAAGGCTGATCCTAAGGCCGCTGTGGAGGAGTCCAGGATGGAGAAAGCCTGACAAGACACACAGACGGCTGGAAAAGCCTTGCCCTCTGGGTGTTATTGGGAAACACAGGCCCCCAAGTATTGACTGTCTAATTCCACCACAGTGATCTGATAGGATGAAGCTATTTTATCAGTTGAAAAATTAATTGCTGCCTAATAAGCCAGAGCAGGGTCAATAGCCATTCATCTTCATTTCCTTTCTGTAGCGTTCACGCTCATTAGTTAGCTTCTAAATCTTCCTCCCCTTTCAGATTTGTTTACAGCAGCAGAGAGCCAGTAAAACATTAGAGCAGGCATGCTAAAAACATGCCTGCCAAAAGCACTCTCGTGCTAATAACACACACATTTTCAGTCATGTATTTGTTTTGCCAGGTCCTTAACTCTTGATTTTTGTCCAAAAAGACAGTGGAAATGTTGAAGATGTGTAAGGTGTCACCATATGGTGAAAGACCTGGATTCTGTAACGTGGTTTATCAAAGCTGAAACCTCACAGAGGGTACTATTTCTTTTCATGTATCCATTTGTTTTCAATGTCATTGTTTAAAATAAAAGAGAAAAAAACCTTACTTTGCACTAGATATGTCAGAACATGTTGTGTTTCTGTGCCTGGATACTCCTCTTTTCCACAAACAGATTTCTGAAAGATAATTTTGTGGAGTTTTCTAAATGACCATGGACAGCTGGAAAAAACAGCAATAACCCTAAACCACCTCCCTTGATCTTCAGCCACAGATACCTTTGCTATCTATCTATCGAATCCACACATGCCCATAATCTTTCTGTTTGTATCTAACTTGGAACCAAATAAGAATCTATTTTCTGCACATACTTCAGGTGCGGTCTGAAACTGAGTGCTGATGTAGTTTAAATCCTGCCATCAGGACTGTTCTGTGCCTTCGGATGGACAGGAAAGAGCTTGTTTGCGATCCTCTGGGCTGCCTGTTGCTGCCAGCAAGGTGTGTGCCTGCCTGGTCAGACATCTCACGCCGCAGCTTGAGGAGCATTACTGAGTAGCACCCCAACTAATAAAAGCCAATAGCGTTGCCCAAGTCAGTTGTGGGGCTACTGGGAGTGTGGGAGATGAGGAGGCAAAGCCAGAGCAGAAGCAAAGGATGGTGTTGGCAAGGAAGTAATACAATGAGAACAAGAGGCAGCAGCTGGAGCTCGCAGGACAGAACATAGGCGGTGGGAAGCAAGAGGAAGGACAAGAGAAGGCAGCAGCAGGAAAGTCGGGCTGCAAAAGCTGTCGGCAACTACCTTATTATTTTGATTTTCTGCATGGTTCAGGTCGTCTCTGCCAGTCATTCCCACACCTGGCCCTACCCACTGCTGCTAATGTGCAATGGTTGGAAAGACATTCGTTCTTGACTTCTAGACACCCAGTAATAAGGATTCATCATATGAACTTTGCTATTAAAAACATGCACCATATTTCCAGCATAATTTTGTCTGGGTTTGGATTCCAGAGCTGAAATCTCCTTCTGCTGTTATAAATCTTGAGTCATCTATTCTCAGAAAAAATAATTTCCTCACACAAGTATTTTGAGACCGAGAGAGAGATCTGTTAACTTTTTCTTCAATCTCTCACTATAAGGAAAATTTTCCAGATTGAATCATTCCTGTCGTTTTCTTCCAAAAAACTTCCAATTTGACAATGTTCTTTTTGAAAAGCCTGGACTCCAGAAGAGCTCAAATTTGCTAAACCAGAAAAATAATAAAACCAACTGTGCTCTAAAATATCCTGAGTTTGGCCTAAAAGCCCAATACCCAGCACACCCCTAAGCACTGAGCTTGTAGAAGGCTTGTCTGTACTGTAGCACAGACTTACCTCTGGCTGTCACTCTATTTGTACATGAGGAATCAGCTCTTGGTGGGATTAAAGCTCTTAGTTGAAATGTTTTGAAACCTTCACCATCTCTATGTTTTGTTTTGCTCTTTCCAGTCAAAGATGAGATTGTTATATAAGGAAATGAATGCCAGGATTGCTTTGGTCTCAAATAAGAAACCTTCCTGCTGAAACTTTCAAACTTAAATGGAAAAAAAGAAATAGCTAAATCTACTTGGACGAAAGTCTTCGATGCTAGGCTAGTCCAAAGAAAAATCTGATTATTAACAGACTGACTTTTCTATTTTGAGGAAGTGAAGAAGTCTTAATTTTGGTCATTGCCGTATGCTCTTTGCACATGGAATACAGATTTTCTTTTCAGATTACTAATTTGTCTTAGTGCTGCAACAGAATGCTTTTTGTATATCTTGTCTTTGAAAGGATCTCACATTTTGCTAATTTTTTACTATAGAAAACTTTTAAAACTCAAGGATGTTTCAACAAAAGACTGCAGTGAGCTTTAGACAAGACTTCCCTTCATTCTTTACTTGTCTTCACTCATGACCATTGCTAGAGTGAGCTGACCATTTCGTATACGTATTTTAAAAGTTAACAAAACAGTCCCATGTGCGGGTTACTCCCTGCTTACCCCAGCGAGGAACTTTGCAAAAATTACCTATACACAACAGTCACATTACTTAATCCACAACCGGAATGAATACAGATAGGCAATCACTAAAGTGTTATTCAAATAAACAAGGAAAAGAGTAATCAACTATTGAATATGCTTCTGATGTTGGCAAATAGACTGTCAGTTGGGCTGGAAATTGGCTGAACTGCCAGTCTTAAGGGGTAGTGGTCAATGGCATGGTGGCTGGTTGGCAGCTGGGAATAAGCAGAGTCCCTGTGAGGTCAACACTGGGGCTGATATTGTTCAGTGGCTTCTTCAACAGCCTTGATGATGAGACTTAATCCACCCACAGCAAATTTCCAGACAATACTAAGTTTAACTTTACGAACAATAGAGTTTCAATCCAGAAGGACATTGAGAAACTTAGGTATTAGGAAACCCTACCAAGTTCAACAAAGGTTCTACACCTGGGTCAGGATAGTCCTTCATATCAACGCAAGCTGTGAACCAAGTGGCTGTGGAGCAGCCCTACTGAAAACAACATAGGCACCACGGTGAACACCATGTTGAATACACACCAACAGTGTAAAGCAAACCTCTGTCCTGGTTTCGGCTGGGATAGAGTTAATTTTCTTCCTAGTATCTGGTACAGTGTGTTTTGGACTTAGTGTAAGAATAACGTTGGTAACACACTGATATTTTAGTTGTTGCTAAGTAGCGCTCATCCTAAGTTAAGGATTTTTCAGTTTCCCATGCTCTGCCAGCAAGCAGGTGTACGAGAAGCTGGGAGGGAGCATAACCGGGGCAGCTGACCTGAACTAGCCAAAGCGGTATTCCATACCATAGAACAAACATCATGCTCAGTATATAAACTGGAGGGAGTTGGCCAGGAGGGGCGGATCACAGCTTGGGCATTGGTCAGCGGGTGGTGAGCAATTGCATTGTGCATCACTTGTATTCTCTTGGGGTTTCTTTCTTTCTTTTTTTGGTTATATTCCTTTTCATTACTATTATTATTATTATTACATTTTTTTTATTACTAGTTAGTATTATATTTTATTTTACTTTAGTTATTAAACTGCTCTTATCGCAACCCACAAGTTTTACTTTTTTTGTCCTGATCCTCCTCTCCATCCCACTGGGAGCGAGGAGGGGTGAGCAGCTGCATGGTGCTTATTTGCTGGCTGGGGTTGAACCATGACACCTCATAGTGGACTACATGAGGAAGACTATGGCAAACAGATGGAGGTAAATTATTATTCCTCTCCCTACTCAGCACTAGTCAGGCTGCACTTCGTATACTGTGTCCAGTCTGGAGACTCCTAGTTCAAAAGGGATACTGCAAAACTGGAGAGAAACCAGCAGAAGGATGACCAAGATGGTCAGGGGCCAAGACTGCAGGTTATGCAAGGACAGGTCAGGGAAGCTGGCTTGTTTAGCCTGGGAGACTAAAAGGGAACCTAACAGTAGCACACTACTACTTGAAGGGGAATCATAAAGATGAGAGAGTTAAACTCTTCTTCATAGTGGCAGATGGTGTAAGAAGAGGGACATACTGCACCTTCGGAGATTCAGGCTGGACCTTAGAGGTTTTTTTAGAATCATAGAATCATTTAAGTTGGAAAGGACCTTTAAGATCATTGAGTCCAACCGTAAACCTAACACTGCCAAATCCACCACTAAACCATGTCCCTAAGTGCCACATCTGCACGTCTTTTAAATACCTCCAGGGATGACGACTCCACCACTTCCCTGGGCAGCCTGTTCCAATGCTTGACAACCCTTTCAGTGAAGAAATTTTTCCTAATAGCCAATCTAAACCTCCCCTGGCACAACTTGAGGCCATTTCCTCTTGTCCTATCACTTGTTACTTGGGAGAAGAGACCGACACCCACCTCACTACAACCTCCTTTCAGGTAGTTGTGGAGAGCGATGAGGTCTCCCCTGAGCCTCCTTTTCTCCAGGCTAAACAACGCCAGTTCCCTCAGCTGCTCCTCATGGGACTTGTTCTCTAGACCCTTCACCAGCTTTGTTGCCCTTCTTGGGACACGCTCCAGCACTTCAATGTCTTTCTTGTAGTGAGGGGCCCAAAACTGAACACAGTATTCGAGGTGTGGCCTCACCACTGCCAAGTACAGGGGGACGATCACTTCCCTAGTCCTGCTGGGCCACACTATTTCTGATATGAGAAGGGCTTTGGCCCTTCTAATTTTCTCCCTGCATAACTTCACGACATCCTTGTAGTCCTCCTGAGTTGCCTGCCCCTTCTTCCAAAGGTCATAAACTCTCTTTTTTTTCTCCTGAGTTCCAGCCAAAGCTCTCTGTTCAGCCAGGCCGGTCTTCTTCCCTGCTGGCTCATCTTTTGGCACATAGGGATGGCCTGCTCCTGTGCCTTTAAGATTTCCTTCCTGAAGAATGTCCAGCCTTCCTGGACTCCTTTGCCCTTCAGGACTGCCTCCCAAGGGACTCTATCAACCAGGCTCCTAAACAGGCCAAATTCTGCACTCCGGAAGTCTAAGGTAGCAGTTCTACTAACCACCCTCCTTACTTCGAGAATCAAACACTCTGTCATTTAGTGATTGCTATGCCCAAGATGGCCTCCAACCACCACATCACCCACAAGTCCTTCTCTGTTCACAAACAACAGGTCCAGTGGGGCACCTTCCCTAGCTGGCTCCCTCACCACCTGTAGCAGGAAGTTATCTTCCACACACTCCAGGAACCTCCTGGACTGTTTCCTCTCCCCTGTATTGTATTTCCAGCAGACATCTGGTAAGTTGAAGTCCCCCACGAGAACAAGGGCTAGTGATCGTGAGACTTCTCCCAGCTGCTTATACAATATTTCATCTGCCTTTTCATCCTGGCTGGGTGGTCTATAACAGACTCCCACCATGATATCTGCCTTGTTGGCCTTCCCCCTGATTCTTACCCGTAAACACTCAACCCTATCATCACCGTCATCAAGTTCTAGACAGTCAAAACACTTCCTAACATACAGGGCTACCCCACCACGTCTTCTTCCTTGCCTATCCCTTCTGAAGAGTTTATAGCCATCCATTGCAGCACTCCAGTTGTGCAAGTCACCGCACCATGTTTCCGTAATTGCAACTATATCATAGTTTTCCTGCTGCACAATGGCTTCCAGCTCCTCCTGTTTGTTGCCCATGCTGCGTGCATTGGTGTTGATGCACTTCAGCTGGGCTATTGATCCCTCCACCTTTTTGGGGGCAGAAGCTGTAATTCCTACACAACCATTTTCAGCCACTTTCATGGTTTCTAACACATCAATAACCCTTGTGTCTTTGCTGTTGCATGGCTTTCCATCCCCTACGTCCACTGAGATGGCAGACTGAAAGACCTTGCTAGCACACCATCCCTCAAACATTGGCGTGCCGCCCCCAGGCTTATCTCTAGCAAGCCTGGTTTTATCCCTTTCCCCCTTCAAATGTAGTTTAAAGCTCTTTCAATGAGCCCTGCTAACTCCTGTGCAAAGATCCTTTTCCCCCTTTGAGACAGATGTACCCCGTCTGTTGCCAGCAGGCCTGGTATCTTGTAAACAGATTCATGATCAAAGCACCCAAAATTCTGCTGGTGACACCACACTTGGAGCCAGGTATTGATCTGCTGGCTCTTCCTGTTTCTTCCCTCATCATTCTCTGCAACTGGAAGGATAGAGGAGAACACTACTTGTGCTCCTGATCCCTTAACGAGTCATCCCAAGGCCCTGAAGTCTCTCTTGATTGCCCTCGTACTTCTTGTTGCAACTTCATTGCTGCCTACCTGAAAAGTCAATACTGGATAGTAATCAGAGGGCCATACCAGGGTAGGAAGCTTTCTCTTCACATCTTTAACCTGGGCCCCAAGGAGGCAGCAGACTTCCCTAAGAAGTGGGTCCGGTCTGCATATTGGGCCTTCTGTTCCTCTCAGGAGAGAGTCTCCTATGACAATGACCTGTCTTTTTTTTCTTTATGGAAGCAGTTTTGATGCAGGGCATAGACCCACTCAACCTCGGCAACACCTCCAAGCTAGATGAACCATCGTCCTCACCATTGTTCAGTTCCACTTGCAGAGCCTCATACCTATTATGCAAGGGCACCTGGGAAGGTGGGGTAGTCACAGAGGTGATGCGCCTGCTGCACTGGGCAGGAACTTAGGACCAGCTTCACCAGGAGGAGGGCAGTGCAGCACTGGAAAAGGCTGCCCAGGGAGGCTAAGGATTCTCTACCCTTGACAGTTTTCAAGGCTCGGTAGACAAATCTGTGGCTGACCTGCTTTAACTTCAGCAATAGTCCTGCTGTGAGTAGGAGGTTGGACTGGAGACCTCCAGAAGACATTCTAGCCAGCACTTCCATGATTCCATAATTCGTTGGATAAACTTCAGGAGCCACCTATGAGAAGCGGTGCTGATGAGAAGCAATATATTAGACCTAGATATTATTTTCTCAGACAACTCATACTTAGGCAATTAAATACAACTTTACAATGAATGAAAAAGAAGTATGGTAATGCTTAAATGCATGAAGTACATTTCTTCAAACTTCTAAGTCACAGCAGCTTTAAGGAAGAGCATCAAGTTTATAACTAGATGAAGCACAGAGACTGTAACCAGAAGAAGATGAAAGGACCTTTGTTCTCTGGTACAGCCTCAAGTGCTGTGCTTTCAACGTTTCTCAATGCTGCTGAGAAACAGTCTGATTTCTCATCAACAGTTTCATTAGCACTTGGGGTAAAATCTCTCTAAATCAGGGTGAACATTGCCCTTATAACCCTCAGTTGTAAGAAACAGTTAAGTTCATTGTGGGACCAGATAGCTGAAACTACCATAGCTTTCCTTCCAACCACCAGCACACGTCACTGTCCAAAACAAGGGCACCTGCAAGACACATGGGTGGAAAGGTTTTACTGGCCATTGTTTTGTGATCAGTTGGGTGTCTATGAGAGAGAGACAAAAAGATCAAAGGAAGAGACAGATGGTGGCAGGGAAAAAGCCAACAACACAGACATAACAAGGGCCAGGAATGTGCCTCCGAGAAAAGCTAAGAGAAAAGGGAAAAAGAGCTTTTACACTAAGTGTTTAATGGAAAATAGACTTGAGCTGTAAACAGAGACCGTGCCTCTTCTGCAATTCTTGCTGTGTGAAGAAAAAGAGGGCTTTGTACTTTCCTTGCAATTAAATGGGATTGCATCAGAGAAACCTAATTTCAGAAAACTTTCATTTCTTTTCCTAGCTGGAACAATCCTTATGACCCAGGGTTTTTATTTAGATATTTACCCAACTCACATAATTTGATATCCAGTCACCTAGGAAAGTGATAGTATTGCTCTATTTACCCCTAAAACCGTGCACCCAGCTCAGCAGTCAGTCAGTTATGTTTCTAACGTGCCTATTGCTGTAACACTGGAAGAGCCACAGTTCAGGAAGGTTTCAGACAACCTAGTGAAATGGTCAGGTAATGGGGCAGGAATCACCAAGGCAGGGCAGAGCGCAGATGGGTACGTTTTTGAATGGCTTCTTTCTCATCTTGTGCTTGTCTTGTTTTTGTCAGAGTGAGTCCTGAGGAAATGCTGGCACTGTCAGACCTGGAAAAGGGCTGAGCCCACTTGCCATAATACTGACAGTCTGACTTTTTGCAATGAAAGTGCAAAAGGTGCTCTCTTCCTATTTGGGAAGTTGACTAAACTAGGAAAATTGTCTATTTCCTCATTTGTACACCTTCTACTCTACTAAACATCCATGAAATACAGCTAGCAAGATGAGAATTTGGAGGAATTTGTAGATGGCAAGACATACACATACATGTCTTTAGTGTACCCACACTGCACAGAAAGGGTGGCGTGCTAACAAGATAAGCAGGTGATTCTGCCTTTTGTTTTCTTCTTGCAGTTCAAAACGACTTCCACTTGCCTGATTTCCTGCATGCTGTTCAAAACCTGCTCTGAAGACAGTATCCCTCATTTCCATATGGGGTTTTCATTGAGCACACAACTCCCTCATAACGGAGAGCTTCACAGCGAACTTCCTGCACAGTATCATTTTGAAGTGAGAGGGCTTGGCAGTATCCCTCCACGCTGAAAGCTAGTGGGTCCCAGGAAGATTAAGGCCAAGCATAACCATGTTGGACACGATTTTAAATTCCCCTAGTCAGATTTTTGGAATACTATTTTGTGTTCGGAGCACAAATCCCACTGACTTCAGCTGCAGCTGTGAAAGTTCAACACGCCTACAAGTCCTGCACCAAGAATAAAAGCAATGTAAAATTATTGACAGCTTCTAAAAAGATTGGCTCGAGTGACTCAGCTATCATCACATGGGAGCTGCGTGACAGAAAAAGGGACAGTATCCAACTCTCCAGGGTAGAACATCACTCTCTTGCCATATGCTCTCTTCCCAAGTTCTGTCTCATTCTCTATACTGCTTCCCATTTCTGGGACCAATGAAGTGGGAAGAGGTCTTACAGTGTCTTTAACTGTATAACCACGATCAGTTCCTGGAACTTTCCATACTGCTTATAGAATGAACCTTGTCATGAAAAATAACCTGCATAAACACAAGAACTACCGAAGTTTTCAGTCTTAATAATATTTTCTTCAGTTGGCATGTATTTTGCTTGTTTTTCAAAAAGAGGAACAAATTCGCTTGTGTGACATTGTGTTGCCATTCACAAGGGCTACCAGGAGGTAAATGGGGTCTTTAAATGCACTGCACAGACCTCTGCTGTTTGGCTAATGGCATGACAGAAAATGGTGATAGGAATCAGAAACCACCACCAGGGAGC
This sequence comes from Gymnogyps californianus, assembly GCF_018139145.2. Lineage (NCBI taxonomy): Eukaryota > Metazoa > Chordata > Aves > Accipitriformes > Cathartidae > Gymnogyps > Gymnogyps californianus. The sequence goes on along the minus strand of NC_059474.1, from coordinate 30,164,041 downwards.
TGGGACATGCACCTTGACTCCTTGGCTCATTTCTCCACCAGCCTCTTCTTAGTTCTCTCAGCGTTGTTAGGTCCTTATCCTCATCTTTTCCCTCAGCCAGTCCCATTTCTCCTTGTATTGATATAGTACCCTTGGCAGATCTACAGCTACTCAGCCAGTCACAGTTTCTCCCCTCAAGTTCCCATTGTGGGCTTTGATTTGAAACTCCTCACTTTTCCTTTAGAAAATCTTAAGTCAACAAAAGAATCTTTTTTTCCATTGTTTCATTCTTAGCAACATCTAACAACTTTACAGAAAATTTCCAGGAGATATCAGTCCAAAGCAGACCCTTAACATTGGAACGGTAAATGTTTCACAAAATTATAAGTGACTGAAAAACAGGAAATGTTTCAGAAGACATGAATAGGTCTATCTCCAATATGAATAAAAGTTGGTTGTATAAAACCTTGCATTATATCTCCAACTGTTTAAACACCCTGTACTGATGATAGTTAAGCTAATATGAGGCATTAAAAAAAAAAAACAAACCACAAGATAAAGCATTAAAGACTGTATTAAAACTCTCCCCCAAGGCTATTCATAATTTGGCCTTAACACTGGAGTATTAGTTGCCTATAAATATCATTTGCTGCTTTATCTCCTGCCACACAGCCCCGAAACATGAGCTGGACTTGCAAAACAAAAAGACACCTCTACAGAGTATCCCTCTCTACTTCAGACAGTTGCTTCCAGACACCTTATGAAAAACACCCAATAATCTCACTTCCCTGAGCTGCAAAGAAAGAAAGGAAGGAACAGCAGTGACAGCTATTTCAACCGCCTCATCAGAGACGGCTAACCGATCCCCAGCATTTGCAGGGGTTTCTGGCCCTGCTCCTATACAAAAGGAGGCAAGGAAGGAAAGCAGCCAGTTTCTACATATTGCAGTCCATGTGGGTTAATGCACTTCTGGGAAGGGAGATACTTGTGAGAAGTTCCCCTGCAAGTGGGATACAGAGTATGTGATGAACACCACTTAAAATACCAGCCTGGCAGTCCCTAAATGCTAAGTGCTACGGTCAGTCTTTATCTGGGAACGTTCTGTAAAATGTTGTTGATTTTAGGCAAAGTGGAAGGCACCCTTGCTGTTTGCTTGCTGGTAGGTTTTCACTTGTCACCTGTGACAGACACTTGAGGTCTGACATTGCACGGCCACATTTGTTGCTGTAGACACCATTCCTCTCCCTTTGCCCCCAGCCCGGTGTTTTCATTTTGCTTTTGTTTCTTTTCTTTCAGGCTGAGGAGAAGCTGGGTAAGAGATGTTTGTTTTGGGAAAAGAAGAAAGAAGACTACTCTGGAATTGTTAAAAAAATGCAATGCAGGTTTCAACAAAGAGCCGCTTTAAAGAAAGCTAGAGAGCTCTATAGAGGTCTTTTTTTCTTTTTTTTTTTTTTTTTTTTTTTTTTCAGAAAACAAAGTTGATGGAAACAGCTGGAGACTGTAACTTGAAAAATCGAGAAAGTAAGATGAATAAAACTTCCTGTTTTCCTCTCCTATCCAAACCTGCAGGGGACAGGGGTGGGGGGTAACCTCTTCTGCCCCTTTTCAAAACAGATGTTGGATTCCCAAAGGATTCAGGTTTGGACTATTTTTTTTGAAGCAAAAATATCAATTATTTTTTTGTACTCTAGGGTCTTCAGCTCAGCTACACCTTGTCGCACGTAGGTAAACATGGCAGATTCCACTACTTAACTGGTTAACACAGAAAATTGATGTTAGTAAACCTTAATCTTTAAGGCTGATATATACCATAGTTTTCAACTCCCTGCCTCAGAAGAGCTTTCTTAGCTCAGTATCTTGCAATTAGCTCCTGCTATCCTACTCACCAGTGCTACAATTCATCAAACGTGAAAATGCAGTCGTGAAATTCAGCTTGTGAAAGCTCTTACTGCAGGTAATAAGACTTCATTCTGCATCATTTCCCCACCTCTTTTCAGTTATCCCTTTGGGTGCACAAGCTGAAACACTTCAAGGCTCATAAAGATAAAAAAGTACTGAAGTGTCTCAGATCAAGCACCAAAAATTTAGGTTTTATTATTTTTGGTTTTATATTGGTTTAAACACAGGTGCACCACAGCTAAGAGGTGCTGTGGAATAAAGTTGTCTTGGTTGCTCTTTCAGCACATTCCACTACTATAAGAGCAGTGAAAACACCGCTAAACCCCTTCTAAAATGGTAACATAGACATCCATAAAAATGAGTAGAACCAGAAGATCTCATTTTTATTCCTAGCAATGCTATTGACCTCTGAGTTCCTGGCCAAGTGACTCAACTCTACGACAACCCCGCTTCCCGCAGCTGTGAAGGGGAAATACTGACCCTTCGGAAAGAGACTTTGAGATTCCTGCCCTAAAGCTTTCGTTTTGTCACGAACATGGAGCAGGGGCCTAAAGTCAGCAGGAAAGCAATGAGACCCCCTTCTCTCAGTTCAAAGATTTCAAATATTCAGCTCCTACTGCAGGAAGTTGTAACCATTTTATAAGGCTGACCCACTGTATTATTATGGTTTATATGGCTTAATCACTGAATTTAGTAATTTAATTTTTGGTGGTTTATTTTTATTAATTTCCAGTGATACAGTGAATGCTCCAAATGAAGATGGTTCAGGACTTCTAAGATATTCTGTGATGAGAAGATTTTTGTTGTTTTTTCCTCATATATCTACATCAGCTCTACCTCTATTTCCGTAACCCTGTTATTGAATCCTCACTTTGGCAATTAGCGTGTTTATTATACATCACCCCAGCATTACATTTCATTTGTAAGGCCAGGCACGTGTTCAGAGTTAGAAGCAGCTATGAAGGATTGATTTTAAAATAGAATTAAAATACACTTACCATCATGTAGAGATTGTGTCCAGATACAATACTTCAGAGTAGTTATATGCAATCTCACATTGCTACGTTCTTCTCTTCACTACCTCCCCCAGGAAACACCTGGAGCTCAAAAAATATGCTGTTTAGACTTTTTAGTGTACAAGACATTTGTTTAAATTACATCTAAAATTTTAAACAAAGTTCTTTTAAATCCCACATGTGTATAAGCTCCTCAGCTGCAAAACATACAAAAGAAATGTAGAAATTCCTGGCAATACAGTGACTGGAGTTGCAATCACGAGAACGAAGCGCATCTGAACATTGAGCATATATGACAGAGCAAAGGCATATAGACCTGTAGCCACAATCTGCAATGGGAAAGAGGTAAAATCAGTACAAGCTGAGGAACCATTTCTTATGTTTTGCCAGTATCCACTGACTAAGCGTTGATTTTCTTTTTTCTTGTCAGGGATGTCTTCTAGTTTAACTCTGAAGATCTAAATCCTCATGCACACTTATATCTGAAAGTCTATGTTTGCTATTTGGGCCCTTGGGTCCTAAAATGTTTTACTTGAGGCCCAAAGCCAGGCAAATTTTATCCTTATTTCATCCAGCCGTATGTTCTGGTTCATTATTTTTGCCCCGTGCATCCAGAGCTCAGCTGGCCTCAGCTCTGGAACTGGCTGGTCTTTTTTGTTGCGCAGCTGCCAGACAACACCGATTATGTACCAATTTCATTTTTCATGTGAAAGAGTATTTTAAGAATAAACCTCTCACTCATGTTGTTTATTGTGATATGTACTGAGAGCAGCAAAGGAAATGGCAATACAGTATCTCCCACCTTCATGCATTTAAATCCTCTTTTGTACCTATAGCAGATGACAGGAGCTGCTCTTTGCCATCTCCTTTCTGTAGGATCAAGTGGGTGTGAGATATCTCTGACTCAAAGCAATATGGGACCAAAGCCAATTGTTTTGGGGCCCATGGCACTCACCAAAGCCGCTCCCTGTGGCTGAGGCACCAGCAGAGCTGGACACGTGATCATCAATGATCACTCCACTTCTCTGCAAACACATGGATCTCACCGTCTTCCTCCAGCTGAGGACTTCGCTCTGAGTCACTCTTCTCTCTGAGCAAAAACCAAGCGGTTTGATTTACAATTTTGGGTTTCAGGGCTGTAAAGGACCCCTGCCCCTCCTGCTCTGGTGAGGGAGCTCCCACCAGACGAGTGGCCATCATGAACGGACAACCCTGTTGCACTCGCTCTGTGTGCATTTGCAAACAAGCAGCAGACACAGATTACAAACGCCCTAAAGTATTTCTGTACCTTCAGGCTTATTTATTTCACACAAGCATGAGCAAACACGGATTAACGAGTGCATGGGGTGCAGCAGAGATTTAGATCCATCTCTCTACCCCAAAACACTAGCCAGAGCAGAATGCACACTTACATTTCATTATGTGGCTGGAGCCATGCAGCTCTTCCCCGGCCACATCAGGGCTGCCAGGGTGCTCCCAGCCTTACTGTGCATCACTGAATTATTCCTGTTGCTCTCAGGACCTTCAGGATACTTGAAGCTGTGCAACGGTAGAGCAGCATCTTGAATTGCTCTCTCTGCATTTGATTTTTATGCAAAATTTTGGGCTGGGGCCAATAGTATCATTGGAACCAGCTGAAGATTTCACATAAAAATTAAATTAGAGTATTATTAGAGTACTATGCATGCTAGGCACACTTGCCCAATGGTGCTTTTCCACTTCCCTTGAATCGAAAGAAGAAAACACCACATTCACATCAGATAGAGAAGGTACCCACTGCTTTTAGTACTGCAGCAAAATGTTACTTCCAACAGCACAGGGTATTTTATCTCCTTGTGTAGATCCCGGACTGCCTAATCAGTTACACTGAGCACAGCACCATTTGCAACATTCCCCAGAAAGTGCATCAGTGTTGCCCTCCACCTTGTCAATAAGAAATCTTTCCTGAGACAGCATTAGTATGGGAGTGACAGGCTCTGCTCTAATCACAGCCAGAGCTAATGAGGTAGCAGCCCGGGGCTACACTAAAAGGCTGGTGTGTGACATGTCTGCTGACTGGACTATATTCACTTACATATAGGCTAGATTTTGCTCTAATTTAAGTCCATTCATCCGGCTTTGAGCAAGGAAGTTAAACAGTTTATCATCCAGTGCCATTCTAGGAATACCACAAATGTCTAAAGAAATAAATTGGGAAGGAGCTTTCTGACTCATTAGGAACCTGCATTCTTGGGTAAATAAAATTCACGGAAATCTCATTGTGTTGCCATATGTTTATTTCTCCAAAGTCATCACTGGGGGGATTTGTTTTGGGGGAAGTCCACTTTCAGATGACACACAACAGTGTCAGTCCATGAGGGAGAGCTATAAACAAGTCAAAGGCTTTCAATTATTTTCCGCAAACAAAAAATACACCAGATAGGACCTTATTTCCCTAAGGAAGGATTTAGGCTTATAAGCCTAAAGAGAAAATGCAAATACTTGGGGAAAGAGACTGAAAGATTCCTGTCTGTCTGTCACAGCCGGAACAAAAATGCACTGGAAATGGAAAGATGCTCATCAAATTCAATAGGCTTTGATATAGGCTTGTATATTTTTTCTAGATACAGATGCAAATTGATATAATAGAATAAATTTCAGGACAGAACTTACTGTGGAACTTGAGACAGCTTGACGAAAGTATATTGCAAAAAACCTAATGCTGTTTCAGCTTGACTAAGCCTATTTAGCCAGTGATTAAGGGTCACTACAAGTGATTTGCCAAGGACACTTGAGGGAGGGAAGCACTTGGGTAAATCTCAGTGGGATTTGGGCACAGAAAATTAGACTGATCGGAATGCCAGCTCAAAAAGCAATATGAACAGAAACAGTTAAAAATAATCTGCCGAATTATCCTTCAATAACATCCAAATCATAAATTAACGTTCAGAGAATAAAATATCTAATGATGACAGATACTTTGAGATGACAGGCATCCTGATAAATGGTGTGAGAATGAAGAACAGAGGGATATTTAAAAATCTATCGCCAGTCTGCGCAGGGAGGATTTATTTCCCCATAAAGACATGATAAAAATACAAATATACCCGTAGACTTATGTTCCCTAATCTCCTAATCAAGAAAATACTAAGTGCACATTATTCAGGAATATCAAAGCATAGATAGAGCAAGCTTAAACTGCACACATAGGTGCTGCAAATACGGGGACAGTCACACAGAGCAGCTGTTACTGAGTTACTCATTAGCAACGTACAAAAGTGAGTTCGGGACATACAAGAGTTGAGCCACAAAGCAAAACTCACTGCAGCATAAATGCTTTCAGCATGTTCGTCAAGCTGATTAGGGTTGTCTTAAGCCACATAAAAGGAGAGCTCAAAAATGAGGAAACCAATGAAAAAGAAGGTCAGAACCGAGGAAAGCAATGGTTCTGAACTGTCTATGGAGCCTCAGGAAAAGACATTGTGTTCACATTCAAGAAGTCAGGGCAGAAATAAAGTACACGTGTACCATTGATTTCAGTCCCACTGAAATTAACTGCAGTTCTGATAATCACCACAGTAAGCAAGTCCACAATACACAGTCACATCTCAGGTTTGAAACACTTCATTTTCCTATTTCCAAAAATCCTTAACCATTTTTGGGTTATTACACCAGTCAAGGTACAGAGCAGGGTGGCTGCTCACAACCAGAAAATGATGAGCCACAACCCTGCCACGGGGCTGGAGTGCGGGTGCTCTCATTCCCGCTGTCCCAGTGCTGCAGATTCACCCAGGCCAGGGTGGGGTGGCCTCCCCAGCCCCAAGGGGTGTCCTGCACGCCCTGGGACTGATTTCAGTGAGGTGGTCTTTGAACAGTGACAAGTCAACAGTACCTTTGAAGAACAGCACATGCTCTTCCAGAGGACCTGGGCAGCGTCTCAGGAGAATGCACTTCTCCAGGCGAACCTCCAAAAGGTGGTTTCATCATGGGAGAAAATAGGACACCCCTGAGGAAAGTGCTCAGCTTCTGCTGACAGAAAGGGTAAAGTTTCTGGATAAAAGACTAAAAGCTTCCAGAGTCTCCAAAAATAATTATAAAGCAGAGCCAGCTCAAGCCTCAGAATCAGATACAGGATAAGAAGGCTGTGACGGCTTCAAAATGGGTTCAAACAGCAAAATTCATGGAGCTGGGCCCACTTTAGTGGGTTCAAGTCCTGGGTGGAGATGTCTGATCACCACAGGAAACCTCATTTTGTTCTGTTTTGATTGACACAGTCACGAATTTGGAGACTCCAGTCTTACGCAAGGGGTTTAATTAAGGAGGATTAGTACCATCAATAAAACCTGGTGGTCTCTGTAATGTATTCTGGATCTTTCAAGTCAAACTGAGTCAGAGCTATTTCATCAGAACACTCTCCCTTTTGTTCTCAAATGGAGTAACTGCATGCAGTTATAACTGGAGATGGATATGTGCCACCAAACTTGTATTAAGCAGACACTTTGCCTAGAGGGAGATGTCTAGGTCCCAGTCTAAAAAAAAAAAAAAACAACCACCAAAAAAAAGAAACACTAAAGCAAAACCAAAAAAAAATACTGAGCAAAGTACTAAATGTGAGAGAACACTCGTTTTTAAACATGGATCTGATGTTTGTTGCCTCTCCTGCTAGGCATCATTTAGCTAAACATTTGGAGCTTGCCCATGCAAAAAAGTTCTGCTTACATCATTAGTCACCTCCATCTGCCAGCAAATAAATCCCACTCAGCTGTTTGTTGAGCCAGCAGAAATATGGCAGGGCTAACGGTTTTATTCTTGAAAGAGCCCTGATTGTGTCTCCCCATTCAGGCTCTGTTTTGTTTGAATACAAAAGGATTTACTGGGAGAGGAAGTATCCATTTCGTGCCTGCAGATCAGAATTCAAAGACAAGATTTGACAGGCAGAGATACAATGGGCAGGCAAAGGTAGTGATAAAAGTACTAATCACCTAATTTAGCAACAATTTCATTCACGTACCTCTCTGACCTGCCATATACCTTTTCCCTTGGATTGTTATGAACAGGAGACTTGCACGTCTCTGTAGTGGTAGTTTACAGTGGTACAGTCTATATGTTGTACAGTTTTTTATCAGTAGTTTTAGTTAGGTAGTTTGATGCATTATGATAATACTAAATAGACTCAGTTGTAGAAGGTTCACAGTTTTCTAATTCAAGATTCGTACCTTCACATCAGTAGTTTTGGTAAGATAAAGCACACAAAAAAGGGGGCCATTTGCATGTCTAAATGCTAGAGGATTCAATCTGGAAAGATTACTTTTCATGACATCATTTTCATTTGCAATTGTGTAATCAACAGCGACTGTTTTATCAACGGATTTTCTCAGAATTAAAATGACCATAAAAAAGTTGAAGTAACCTAAGGCTTAAAACCCAGATGAATAGATGTAGTAAATTAGGATTAACATGACTGTACTTTAAGCCTGAAAGAAGGATCCAAACCCCTAGATTCAGGCCAGCGCTAGTGTTGCATATGAGGAGGTATTACAAAATCAATACAAAAAGATGGATGTATGTCTAATAATGACCAAACAGAAGAGCGATATTACACTGTTCTCATTCACCTTGGTGCAAGCCTGAAATAAGTGCAGCTACTCCCTATTTATATCAGAATTAGGAGGCAGAAACATACTGCAATTCGGTATAAATTATCTTTCCGACTTACTGGAAGTAAAGAACTCCTCTTAAGTGAAAGAAAACAATTTTGTCCTTTTTTCTCAAAGGCAAAATCCCCCAAATATAATTTTAAGACATGAATTATGGTACATGGCAATTTCTCCCTATTTTGCTATTAGATTCTATCCCAGTGGTATAAACTGTTTGCAAAGCAAGCAGGATTTGACTGGTTTTCTGTCCATCATATGAAATAACCTCTGGAATGTTTGTATACATTATGACTACTATGACATAAAATTTTTAAGGCTTTTCAGTAGATTCCTAAAAAGACCATTAGCTTTGATGACTAATTTGCAATTTCATTTCAGCAGGAGCCATGCTGTTCACAGGTTTTATTTGGCTTAAAACAGTCATTAGGAAACTGTTTCCCCTCTTTCCCAATGTTCCTCAGTAAGAAATATTTTACAGAGGGAAACTCTGCCACCAGCTGTATCGTGCATTTGAAACCCACAAAGAACCAAGTTCGAACAAAGAGAATCAACCTTTTCAATGAGAAATCCAATTGGCCTGCAGGATGCAATCCCGCCACCCACTCGAGTATGTCCTGGTCCCACAACTGTTTCTTAGTTCTACGCCACAAGGAAAAAGTACCTAAACAAAAAACCACAACAATCCTCCAGAAAAGCTGTGCTTTTCCCATGATTTATTCTGCTATTGTTCAAGGCCTTCTCCAGCTGGGAGGTAGCTGGCTGTAAAGTTTTGAACTCCGTGGGAGTGAGACACGATACACTTTCTAAGACAAGCACCATCAATCTTTTCAATCAAGCAGATATTTTTAGATTATTAAAGACTTTGAAAGTTACACTTTCTGAGTTTCAATATTGCACCTTAACTGGTAAATGGCTGTGCATTTTTGTTACTATACCAGGCATTTTAAATATTTTCAATTTAAAGATATCAAGCTCAGCATTTATCAGCTGTAAAGATTTGATAAAACTGACAGAAGATGAAAGTGGACAAAGCATGTTTCAAAATAACATCGGTGATTAATCAGAGTGAGTTGCCCAAAAGTCCAAGATCTGGAGCACAGAAAACTTCCACCAAATTAGAAGCTGGCATCCAACTCAAATGTAATTCTAAACTATCAATAATTATTTTAAGGAGTCAGTTTTTGTTATTATAGAAAAAAGGATTTCATATTGGGTTTGACCTTAAAATGCCTGGTGTTCCTCTCATTTAAGCTAGAAATCCTCATACTTGAAAATGACCAGTAATTAACGTTGCTATTATTTCTGTTTGTTTCATGAATGCAAAGACTCTGCTATGCTCTGTGGAATTATAAGTGGACATTTCTGTTCCAAGAAGTTTACAGTAACAAGGCAGCACAGAAAATATTGTACACAAACCAAAGTGCTGGAGCTAGGTCACTTCATTGCCATTCTAGGTCATTCTTATTTTTTCAGCCTGGTTTCCTAAGGAATCCTGTTCTGTTTGCTTGTGTGTCTGTTTATAATAGGTGACCCTTTCACCTCATCTCATCCCAATAAATTCGATGCCCTTGGCCAATACAAGAATGAAGCTGTTGGTAGCTGGTGAGACGTGGAAGCCACCCAGAGGATGGAGTCCCTCTCTGACCTCTCGCAGACAGAAAAATGCTGTGAGGATGACCCTTAGCATAACCCAGAGCTTCCCAACAAGAAGAAGATGGTTACGACCAGCCTAACTTCAGTAACATCTTCAGTCGGGGTTTACATTTTATAAATTGATAGAGAATCACTCTTGCAAATTGCCAGAAAAACCAGTTCTTCAAGTTTCTCACCCTTATGGATTTTCTGGTGTCCAAAAAGCCAGACTGAAACTTTTCCAACATGTTGCAGTATTCATCAAGTCTTGATCCACAGGAGCGTGCTGATGCATATTCCTGCTACAGTCTTAGCATAATCCCACTGAAATCATGATCAGCGAGGAAGTTGAAATCCATTAGAAATCAGACTCACTTAGATTCAGCATATGCCCAATCTACTAATTTATGGTAATTAATGATACCACACCTGCCAGAAAGAAGTACATGTTGGGAATAATATACAGCAAAAGAGGGATGGGCACCCCAGCACAGAAACCACTTTGTGAGGATTTGGGACTATGTGGAAGATGGGATGATTCAGACCAAAGGATCACATGTGGGTGAGAGCAAAGGCAGTGCTGGGTGAAGAGGAAGAGAGAAGGTCCAAAATGGAGGTGGGAGAAGAGGTGTCCCAGAGTCCATGGGAGAACAAGACTGAACCTGATGGGCAACATGACCAGGAGCTGGAGCTGGACCTAGGAGGAGCAGGGACACAAGGGAGCAAGGGGCGGCAAGGGGAGTACCACATCAGCCAAAGGGCGTTGGTTGCCACCACATGGTATTCAAGCCAAAGTCAGATAAGAGGCACATGAAATAAGATTCACGTGGCTATCTGCAAAGCCTGGTTCATCATCCCTGTACTAGGATGGGAAGAATGAAGTTTTGGAAGGATGACTGCTGATTAGAGGGAGGAGACTGAATATCTGACTTTTTAAAAGTTAGGTGAGACAGATCCCATCGTAGACATGGGCTTGGAAGGAAACACACACCCCCCACACACCCCAGATGAAGAATAAGCAAGCTTCAATAATAGCCTCCATGTGTAGGAGAGGAGAAAGGACTGGACGTGACACGGGAAGCTGAACAAGGCAAATGGCGTGGAGAGAGGAATTTTGCCAGAAATGCAACCAGCAGACAAAACTCAGGGTTAGTTTTCATCCTCTCAGTATTCAGCACATGGGGAAACATGCCAAAGAGACCACTGGAAATGCAAGACCTAAGAATAGTACAGAGAGAAAAAAAAGCTGCACTTGCCTAGCAGATTTCTTCCTCCTTTTTATCTAAGACAGGCCACCATGGTAAATTATTTCTCAGGAGAAACCAAGAAGCTTTAAAGTGTCAGATTCTCTAAATGTCAGAAGTCAGAAACCATCCTCATATTTCCACTATGCAGTCTTTCTTGCAATGTCACACCACACTGATGGGCAAAACTAACTGGAAGAAAAGATGGTGTCATCTAAAATAATACCACGTGTGAATCAGCAGTTCTTACATACTTTGTAAAACAAACACTAGTAATTCAGTGTCTCTATAGCAAATACCTTCTGCCCAGAGTGAGCATTCAGCAAGGTCAGAAAGATTACTTGGTGAATAGGACTTAGGACTTGCTGCAGTGAATGAAGGCTGACAAGCTGATTGTGAAAATGCAGTATTTTCTTTTAAATTCAGATTCTCAATAACTATATATATGGGAACATCTAGATTTTTGTCTGTTTGAGTCTCCAGATTAAAAAATAATATGATGTTTCTGGATAAGATTCTTGATGTTTTCCTCTTCTTTCAGAGAGGAATAGAGCAGCGATAGGTGCAATCCAGGTTTCCCAAACTGACTCACCCAATCTGCAATTTAATTAAAAAAAAAAATCCCCCTTCCCCAGCCAAAAAAAAAAAAAAGAGAATAAAATAAAGCTATATATATAAAATTAGAGTTTTTCTCCCTCACTGGTGTTATTTAGCTGAACATACTTTTCCCAGGCTCTAACATTACAGACCAGGAGCTTTAAACACTTTGGCAGTACCCACTGAAGTGAGGACATTCTGGTTTGTAACCAAAGGAAGCCTGCTCCGCTATGCCAAGGAGTTAACCTTCATCTTGTGAAAGCTATACATGTAGGAAATCTGCAACAAAAATAGCATAGAAAGCAGCAGATACTTGTGGGAAGAAATTAAACAGGTCAAAACTAGCATCCCAGGAATGACAGGAAGACAAATGAAGAAAATATGGAATATGAGATATGAACATCATATATCTGTTTTCTGATAATGTATCACCACCCCTTGCCAATTTTGGAAGGCCATGAGTATGATCTTCTGTTATTACCTTCATTTATTTGTACTGCATCAGCTTTCCTGATGCACGAATTTCAAATTGGTCAGCCAACATACATGTTCTTTCGCAATGCATTGGAAAAACCAGGCAAAAAAGCTCCCTTCTGTTTTTTTTTAAATTTAAAGTATGCCCTGCCCCTTTCATCAGTGTTGCCCTTCAAATGTGCATGTCAAATGAGCATCTAAGTCAACACAGGCCAAGTGTAAAAAGCGTGACTAGAGCTGTTCCCAGAGAAAGGAGCTGCAGACCAGATGTGTATCACACCCTCTCGCCAAAACCCACCCCACGGCGGAGGCATTGACTGTTGTTTTACACTGGTACACTTCCCAGCTTGTTGCTCCAAAAGAGGGAGCCTCTGCAATGCCACTCTAACTCTTGTAAAATAAAGTATCAGTTACATGAACATTTTAAAGGAAAAGGCAAACAAATTTGTTGCAGCCTTCGGAGCAGAGTCCAATGCAATGAGTGATGTTATGTTTCACTGCCAACAAAGGCTAGAGCAGACAGTTTTGGATGTATTTAAGGAATAATAGAAATTTGAGACTCTTTTCCTCAGCTCAAGCTCTTTTCTTTATAAGGTGTCACATCCCTTCCCTTTCTTCTCACACAGATTTTCTCATGAAAAATCCTTGCTTTTTGCTGATCGGAAAAAAACCACAGATCTGCTCCTGTACAGAGGGTAATACTGCTGGATTTCAGTAGCAGAAGAGTAGGGAAAGGCACAAAAGCAGTAGTGACTGCCATTGTGCATGATGCATGTTGATAAGGCTGTGGCACCCACCGTGAAAATAAAGCAGGGACTGAAGGAAGTTTTACAGCCAGTGGTTTGGCAATTGTAACAGAGAAACAATGAACAAATCCATAGGGGAGGAAAGTCTGTGGTGGTCCTCAATCTGTTTATAATATAAAATACTTGTTGGGTCTTATTTACAGTGTGCACCAGAGAGGTCTTGTTGCCTTGCCTAATTACGCTGGCAAAAGTTTCCACTGTAGATGCTGTTTTATCACAGTACTAGTGCTCAGACGAGCATGGCATCCCACCAAAAACTGTGAGAAGGCATAAGAGCTTTTATAGCTGCATCTGTATAAGCTGCTTTAGCCATATGCCACTGAAACAATACAGTGTAAAGTGGTCTGAAAGCCTTGTTTCACTCGGGGTCAAGGGAAACCAAGGGTGCAGGTACAGGGAGACAAATGGGGTGGAGAAGTTCTATGTGTACGTGGGACATGTAGTGAAGTATTCATGTGCACACTTTCACACTGCCTCCATCTTGAAATTATACAGGTGATCATGAGTAGGTAATTCAGATAAAGAAAGGAAAAACGTTTAAAATTTAAACCCAATATTTTTGACCAGCCTTTTTTTCAGTAGTTTCTGACAGTGATTCAAAGGCTGCAGTCTCCTTCTATTAAAAAAGGATCTTGAAAAGGCAAAACCTCTTATCCCTCGTCTTCTGAACTTACTTCGTTTTCCTTGCAAATGTTTTGCATCAAGTCAAAGTCTCTTTTTTCTCTGTAATCCTTTCAGACCTCATAATTGAGGAGTTAGGGTCCACTGACGTGGGAGCTCTTCTATAGATCTCAGTGAACAGTGGATTGGGCACTATGTGAAGATAATACTGCGTGCAGGAAACAGCCTATTAGCACCTCTTTCATCATTAACCTCTTTGCGTACCCCTACTCCTCATTTCAGGTGAACACGCACACTATGTTTTATAAATACTTTCAAAACCAACAGACTTCAATTTAAAACTGAAAAAATATCTAAGTCATAATTATGACCATTTTAGCTGTGATAAAATATGTCTCTAATACAAAGCCTAGTTCTCATGGGCAGCACCTGAAACTGTGGACATCCTTCAAGGAAGTGGACCCAGCTACTCAATTCCTGCTGCATTTGATTCTAATGACTTCACTAAAATGTTTTTTAAAAACTATGGAAATGGGTATACATTGTAAATGTAAAGGCTCGTATACATGATTTTAGAAGTAGTTTCCTTTCTCAGTTTCCATTTACTACAATATTGGATCTATTTAAGTATGTTCCATTGACTTCCCTTCACTACAAAGGGAATTTGTAATGTCTTGGCCGTGATCACTAGAAAACACCATGTTCACAAAAGGGGTTGTTGCTTCACCCAAGACCAAGGGGCTATAAAAAGCTGATTATTATATGGTATCTGGTTATACTTAAGGTGAGAGTATCTCTTCCTGATATAGCCCAGAAGGCAAGCCTGCATTTGTATGCAGAATAAGTTATAAAGGGATTGGATCCATAGCTTCCCCTCTATATCTAGGGGATCTAGGTGATCCCACAGCCTAAAACATAACTGAGGTTTTCTAAAAGTAAATATGCAGTAAATACATATAAATCTACAAACAAAAGCTTTCCAACTGCTGCCACCCCATATGTAGAGCTGCACATTGCACCAAAAATGGATCTGATTCTAGGTTGCTATTCACCTAAACCATAACCTGGCACCAGCTGATAAACCTGAGAAATGGAACAGTCTAGATCGGGGATCTGTGAGAGAACATCAGGTGAGACCAGCGTTATTTCTAAAAACAAAGGCATTTCCATAGATTTTCACAGTCAGCCCAGAAAATGAGGATTTGGGCAGAGAACTTGTTCTTTCAGTGAGTGATGTCATGAAGATAAAGCATCAAGGACAGTTTGAAGACTGCAGTCACACTTTTAACAGTGCTTCTGTGGTAATTAATCAGCCTGGGTAGCAAGAGACTGCAGTACTATTTTCCTTTTCCAGTCTTCCTTTGGGTGTAACTCAGTGTCCGTATCTAATATATCCCCTTCAGCTACATACTAAACCAAATTCAGAAAGAGAGCCAAGCAGGGATTCGGATCTTCACCCCTCCAAGCCCAGCTCTCAGCAGCTGGATGGTCACTGACCTGGATGTCCCAAAAAAGGAGGCCACGGGACGTGCCGCGCTTTGCTCTCAGTTGCAGCTGATGCCAGGAAGGCAGACCAGCTCTAACAGGAGCAGGGCAGAAGGACAGAGCTCACACAGACAAGGAAACCAAAGCCTGTTTGCTTCCGTTGCTTCGTGCGGTGGGCAAGATGCATACAATCCTCACCTCACTAGCATCTCTGGGAGCTAATCCTAGTCACAGACATTTTGGGACTGAAAGGGTCATAAATCCACATTCCAGGTAAATCATCCGTTAGGAAAAAAGAGCTAAAAAACCCCAAAACAATAGAGACCTCTCAATAGAGTAAAGCAAGTGATTTGAACCAGAACACGCTTTCCATTCTCTTTCCCAAAGAAATTCCCTCTCTTTATCTAACACATGTTAGCTTTGGATATCTGAACTAATTCATGTCAAGGGCAGAACGTAGCCAAATGCCGTATCCTGGCTGCGGTTCTTTTTGGACAATAGTGAGACATTTTATTGCATTCTAATATTGTTGTACATATCAGCACCTGTTGCATGTGCATATTTTAAGGTTTATGGTTTTATTGTTTTATTGTGAATTTCCTGCTCTTTCTTTATTGAAAGCAGATAGCTGTGATTTTTCACGCCCGTTTTAAAAATACATGCAATTGTTGTCACATTTTAGCACTTCAGATGCAAGCAGTTTCAGCTTCCTGTCTAAAAATCATCCTACAGATTTTATCACCTTGCAATCCCATTTATAAGTTTAAAACACAAGTATTCAGTCCAGTGTGGCTGGCTGTTTTTCCTTACAGAGGTTTGAAAAGCCATTGAGCCATTCTTTGGAGATTTTCACTTTGAGAAATCGTGGTACATTTTTCCTGTTATTTTTCCCTACATAACTCAGTGCTTTTGACATGAAAAGACTTTAAGGACTCGTTTGATAACATTGAACAGAAATATTGCTCTAGAATTAACCAGGATCTGCCATTTTGTAAAAAAGATCTGCTGTGATTTGTTCCTATTTTAAGATAAACTGACATTGGATCAGCATAACCTAATATTTTAAAATGCTAAACTGCTAGCTATGTCCTCCACAATTTTCAACAATAAGGTTTAGGCATTTCAGGAAAATTAAGGCTTCTATTTAATGGAGGGAGCTGAACAGATCCATATTCTTGTTAAAAATAAAGGCAGAAAATCTGTTTTTCTGAAATGTATCATCAGGCTGTTGACATGTTCCGTGTGCCCATGGCAAAAATCACTATCCAACATGCAGACATGATAAATACATGAACCTTTGGCATTAAAAGGAAAATGGCCCCATACAGTTTAATACCAAATTGCTAATACCAAAATACCAAGTAAGCCTTTACTAATACTTCTAAATTGTCTTCAGCTAAAACCAAACAACATTCAGTTTATCTCAAAGGAGTACTTTAAAGGAAATGAAGCTCAGTAGTGGAAGGCTAAGAAAAACACTAACTTGCTTTCTCATAGCTTTTTTGAAATTCAAATCAGCCTTACTACATGGAAAAAAATTGTAATGACACCTTTATAGAGACTCCTAACCACTTGTTTCTATCAATGTACACAGTCTCTTGAGCAAAGCCGCTAGCTCCAAGCATAAGGTACTACCCCAATGGTACCAGCCAGCATTTACGAGCTCTCACTGTTGGGTGCGTTGGCCTCCAGGTTACAATTTAGTCACAGACTGAAAGTATCTTCCCACTGCAGTTCGGATCTGAGCTAGGGCTGCTCTCAGCCTTCTCATCAGCAGCAACCTGATGAAAAAAAGTAGATGGAAAAACCCATGATGAAAAAAAGTAGGTATAGCTTTGCTGTTGCTTGGATAGTAACTTGCCAAACTGAGAAGACCCTGGAAAGAGCAGGACAGAAGTTCAAACACATTAACTTATGAATGACTTCTGCTCTCCATCCAGGGTAGCCCAGAAAAGAGGAAAAGAAGCGAGGAAACCATGCATGGCTGTCCTGAGATTTCCTGATAGCCCAGCGCAGCTGCAGCAGTACCAACCGTGACCCACCACAAAAGCACAGCCACCTACCTCCCACGCTCTCCTGCACCTGAGAGTGCAGGAGAAAGGAAAGGAACACATTGTGCTGTCATGAAGCCTTCTCACAGGCACTGTGGCTGTCATCCGTTGGCCTGAACTGCTTTACCAGTGTGGAAATTTAGGTTATTACAAGGTAGATCCAACTTGCAGGCAGGAAGAGTGGGCACCCCTAGAGTGACCTCCTGCCCTTTGGGGTGCTCCCTCAGATAGGACTGCCATCCGTGGAGCACTTCTCTTTTTTTCTTTCCTTTTTTTATGCCTCTGGTTAGGGACTCAGCCGTATACTGTGAGTGCAAACATTAGAGACCGCAAGAAACTGTACAGGAAAACCAAGAGTCCTACACTTGAAAAGGAACAGTGCTGGCTGGCCCTAACAGCCACTTAAAAATACAATTGGGACAGGAAAGACACAGCGTGTGTGCAGACTGTCATGAATGGCTCTATTTAATGCGGGGGAAGAACCAAAAATAGAGATTTCTAAAATAGCCAGGTCAGACATTCCCTTACAGAAAAGATCCTACAGCATGCTCCTGAGATGCCCCATGCCAAACACCAGTGCAGCGCTGGCACTGCCTCTCCAGCCTTTACTGCTCAGGCTCAACTCAGTGTCTGGCAAAGAGCAGTATGTGCTGCCAGGGCTGACGGACTCTACAGCAAGGTAGGGTGCAAGCGGCAGCGACAGAGCTCCTGGAGGAAAGAGCAAGTTTCTGTCTATAGACACAGAAATTGGATCAACTTACCCAAATCCAGTGCCTATTCTCAGGAAGAAATGCATTCTTTTCTTCTGACTTTAAAACCTGCCCATTCTTCTGCATGCATTCAAAAAAGAGAAAACTTGTGGGTGAATGGATGTGGTTTTGTTTCTTAAGCTGGCCTTTGTCTCTTTAATTCCCTTGTTTCCTTTTCAGAAAGAACATTTTCCCCACCTTATTTAAGACTGGAAAGCATAGAAGAACCCTCTTTTCAAACAATACTTTTGGCTACAATACATGTATTTTGTAATTACATTTGTTTTAAATGCTGTCCAGCTAATCTGGTTATATCCTGGGGCCATTTTCCCTGGTTTTAGCTCTGAAACAAATGATGATTTATTTTCTGGTTGTTACTTAAGTGCATATAGATGTGATCTTCGAAGGAGCCTCATTTGTCATTATTCAGGACATTCGGCAATCAGGCACAAGAAACTAATCAAAGTGACTAAATGATGTCAGCTGACTACAATATTATTTTCCAAAACTTTAAAGCAGTGCTCTGCAGCTGTATGTAAGTAACCTTTCTACTGGGAATTGATGTCTTCTAGGGTTTTGTGTTTTGGAGGAACATGTGTTCAGGGACCTCAGCAGCTGCCTATGGAAAACCATTTTGCTCTTAAAGCAAAACCATATGTCAGGCCAAGGTAAGGGAAGCATTTGAAAAAAAGAAAAATGTCTTAAAAAGTGATGCTGAAAACTGTCAGACAGCTAGCCATGCACTGCAGGAGGTGGTAGCCGATTAGGGTCCCCCCAGAGCTACGGGGAGGCAGGGTGCTCTGCAAAGGGACGAATTTCCATTCTTAACCTGTGAAGGCAGGAGGGAAAAAATAGAGCTACAATTAGCAGTTTGGCAGCGGCTCTGTTTTGACTGAACAAGGCCCCACGGACTTTTAAGCAACGTGCTGGCTCTGTTTGCCCACAGACAGCTTCCCTTGGTGCTGCCGACGTCAGCACTTCACGCTCGGGTCTGGTCCTGCTCCCCAGCAGCCAGTCAATGCTTCTCCCACAGGGCCCCGTTTAGCCCTGGGGGGGGAGCCTTGCCAAACCAGCAGAGCATTGCCCAGACCTGGGACTGTGGGCTGCTGGTAGCCAAGAGAAGGCTGAGAAACAGACATTAAGAGCTATAAAATGCTCACGATGGCAAAGGAGAAGAGAAGAGACCAGAGAGGAGATGTCCTTCCAAAGACCAAGGTCTGGCAGGTTGCTAGCACAGCCCTATGAAACACGACACTGAGTAGAGGGTCTGAGTTTGCAGCACCTACGCAAAATAAACACACCGGTGTGCAGGTGTCCTGAGTAAATGTGGGGCAGGAGGAGAATCCATGTTGCTATAAATTCACAAAAGAATTTGCAAAAGTTTGTGCAATGTTTTGTCCATCCTCCCAAGCCTGCAGTGTGTGCCTGTGAAAACCATATACATACAGATCCTACACACTCTGCTTATTAACCTTGCTCTTCAATGATGCTCTTGCAGCAGTGAATATGATAATTATCAGTGGTTAATTATAAGCCAAGTAAGCCATGTATGAATGTAATCTCCCACTGCACAAAAGGGGCCAAAATAAGAAAGAGGCTGTTATATCTGTCATATAAGTCATGAGTATGTCAACAACAGAAGCAGCAATAAAAATAATTGGGCTCCTGTACCTTTGTGAGTACTTGCAGAACACCAGTAGTATTAGAATAAAATATATAATAGAATAGAATATATAATAGAATAAAACAATAATAGTAACAATAATAATATCTAGATATTGCTTTTCAACCTGACATCAAACAGAAACATGAAGGTGCTTCTGGAAGGAGCTCAATTTGCTCTGCTGAAGAAATATATCTGCATGGTAGTAAAAATAGAAATCTCCCACAGGTACACATCCTAGCACTTGACTTCAAGATCCAGTACCTCCTCAGTATCCTCGCTTCCCCAGCGTTTCATCCTAATCTCCATATCCAGCTAGTCCCTTTCTCGCCCTACACCCTGGCAGGTCAGCCTCCCCGCCTGATTTCACAGTCTCTCTGTCTACACTGTTCTTCCTCTTCCAGCCTGTCTGGGTGCAAAGGACAGAGGAGTCACAAGAAAAATAGGTGTGCATCACCTCTGACCATGCTACAGACCAAGCAGTGGGAAATGGCCATCACAAAGTCCTTCTGGCACCATCCCTCTAGCCTAAGCCTGGAGCATGCACGCCAGGTCTGTCCAGCACAGGAAGCTGTAGAGGCTCAAACACACCACAGAGATTTTCTTTGCTAAATTCTAACAAGTTTCTTCTGAGTATGAATAAATTGTAATTTTTCAACTGTTTATAACTTGGCAAAGCATGAGTGGATTTTCCCTAAAGGACCAAAAAGCACATCCCTGACATAAACAGGACTTGTCCCAAACCGAGAGTCCCTACTGCAAAGCTCCAAGGCACTAGAACTTCCCAAAGAAATGGTCACCTAACCTTTTTTAGCCTTAGAAACCAATGCATTGTTTACCCTTTGCCTTGTTCTCATAAACAGCAGAACTACTTTGACTGATATTTTCGGAAATAAAAACATGCCCAAGGCATGGAAAATTCGCCTAAATGAAGTTTTGGAAAAGTTATGGAAAACGAAAATCAGAGTTTTGCTGTGGGAAATAATGAGCAGCTTGGGTAACAGGGCTGCCAGCCTACCTAAAATCACAACGAAATAACCAGTGTTACAGTGGTGGGGTAACTGTACCTCTCCCTGCCGTGGTCTTCTGCTATATCTGCACCCAAAGGCGCGGGCTCCCCTGCACATGCGGCAGGGACTCGTGCGGGCAGGGACTCGTGCAGGCAGGTTCCCTCTCCCAGGCCGCCATCAGCCATAGTGACCGGGATGCGTGCGTTCAGTGGACGCTGGTTTGGGAGGTAACAGTCACCCACAGCAGAGCAGCAGACACCGGTGACACCAGGACTTGGCTGACAGGTTTCATTACCATGATCCTAGTATTTCAAGCCAGCAGCATGAGGCCAGGAAGGAGCTCGTATGTCACTGAGGTCCCTGCATTTCCCCGTAGAAGACACTCTATGCGGCAAGTGGCACGTCCTGACACGACTCATAGACTAAATAGCTAAATCTCTTTCTTCCTCCAGATCTCTACAGGCTCTCAGGGCCATAATATACCCCATAATGTATTCCCGCAAAGCCTGCAATAATTCACTTGTCATAATACACCAAGGATACAGGCCAACAAAAGCAGATTTGTGCTTCATCTTACATTCTGATCTCTGAAGTTATGTTAAAAGAAAACAAATTGAAATGCAGAGGCTCTTTTTTTTTGGAACCCGTTTGTGGTTTATTATTACAATGAGCTAAACAGGCCTGGCAGAAACATGTGATCTACATAGAACAAGCTTTCATGTAAGCCAAAAGACCACTTCCACCGTTTAAAAGGATGAACAAAGATCAGGACAGTTCCAAGGGGTGGCAGAGGGAAGGTGTGGACCTCAAAGAGTTAGCAAAACCCTTTACAGGAGTAATAGAAGAACCAAACAACACTATGCTCTCTGTTTCCACAAAGGACACAGCTGGGCAGATTTATTTTCCTTTTCCCAGAAATAATCAGATCTCAGATTAAAGTCACATACGGTAATACAAAAATCAGATCACATCACGGAAAAGCATCTCTTCCATATCAAACAAAAATGCACTTGTGAGAACATATGGCAGGAACAAGTTGGCATATCTGTTCATGTTTACTTATCCTGGCAAAGAGGGGAAGAAACACAGTATTTATAATCATTTGTTCTTTATTATGGTGTTTTGCTTTGCATCCCAGATGATTACCGTGCTTTTTTACAAGTTAGCGATCTGCTGAATTCCTACTTGCATCTACCTTCCTTTCTACCTTCCTTTTCATCTGTGTTTCTTTCTTGGGTTCAGGTACGTACTTTATAAATCTCTCTGTTTTCCCAATTTTTTCTTTCTTTTTTTTTTTAGGTAGATCTCCCCCACTGTTTTTTGTTGGGGTTTTCTAGCATGAAGTTTGTTTCAACCTGGAACTAACTTCAGCGTGGAGTTCATTTCGTGCTGGGAATAGCGAATGAATGCTGTTGGACACTAATCTCTAGCAAGTGCTGAAGAGGTGTTCCAACCTGTTAGCAAGAAGTGCCTTCTGAACCAGCTGGAGGAGTTGCATTTACCTTTCTATTTAGACAGTCAGTTTCATTCCTAATCTCAATGCGTTGCAATAGCCACATAAACTGAACCTGAATGCATCTGACAATTAACAGAAGCAGCTGCCAAGGAGAGACATACATCAAGGTTGACAAATAGACATGCATGGCATCTATAAAAGCATGGCAGGAAGGCAGCAAACCTTGTCTACCTACAGTGGCAGGAAACTTTTCATTCATTCTCCTGGCAGGCTAGAAGAGTTGCCTAAAAGAGCTATTTCCAGCCATGGTGTCTGAAAGCACCCACGAAGTCACATTTACATAGAAGTATCCAAGAGAACATGTAGTGCAGCCTCTTCAGTGAAGGTGATAGACATGGTCAGTTCTTTGATGTGTTCCTGTTCCCCAGCTTACATCTACGTCTTATCTGTTTCATCTTCAGCCACAATGAGATATATTCCCCCCCCCCCCCTTCATAAAAGTAGTGGCTGATTTACTGTCTAGATAGGGATTCAGGTCACAACTGGGATATTTACACTAAGTCCTCTTAGCACATGCAGAATGCGTAAGTGTATTTAATGCCTTCACTTCTCTTAGGTTTCCTTCATTCACAAAAGCTTTGCCTGCTCCTCCCTGCAGCTATAGCATTGTAAGGTCTGAGGAAAGAATATTTTGAACATTATCAGGAATTATTAACCCCACTAGATCCCAACATAATGCAAAGACATTGCAGGGGCAAAATTTGCAGCTTTGTCATCACTGGTCTTCTTGATGGCATGCAGGATATCTTTATGCATGCCTTTCCCATTCCACGATTTAATAATAGCTGACATAATTAAATCCTATAGGTACATTGTTCAGTGCATGTTCTGCATAATGGAATTTACAAGAAGTACAAATATTACAAGATATAATTAAATTTTATATGTTGAACAACATCATGTGGATAAATTTTATATATCTGCCAAGACAGGTTAATGAGAGGTGTTCTTTTATACACAGAGACACAAAGGTGAAATTTAGAATTTTGACTCAGGTACAAAATAAGCTGGAGAAAGAAAGTGACATTCACATTCAAGGCAGACTTTTGGTTTTAGTCAGTTACTGTTCTTTTTGCAATCACAGCATAATTTTTTTCCTCCACTGTCTCCAGGGACTGTCTAGAATTTCAACACAGGAACAGCTACTGGCAGCGTTATTTTCCTGGACTGATTTTGCATGCTTTTTTTAAATCTGACATCCCTTTAATTAGCATCTTCAGAGGAAGTTGGGCATGCATCTCAGGGCTTTGCACTATTTTTCCATTTTTCATATTTACACTTAGCAAGACTAACAGCAATAAGGAGTCTGTATTCTGTTGCTGGCTATTGTACACCTACAACAGATACAGAAGAGAGTAAAGTTTAGTGCTAAACAAGACAGGTACATGGTCTCTGGGCAGCACGTCATGTAGTATGACATATATTATGAGTATAGTTAAGAATTCATTTGTTCCCACACAAGCACCTCTACCATGAGCACATATTAGGGTGCAGAAGGTTTTAGGGGACAGTCGTCAAGAAGCTGGCTCTCATAGAAGTAGCTTCATGGGATTCAGGAGTAGCCTTGCAACTACTGAGTCTTAGGACTCTTACTAAATATGATGGAGGAGATCAACAACCATTTCTGGTTTTAGATTTAGGCATGCTTGTTATTCCAGCAACCCCTTCCTGAAAATTACAAATTGTGGTTATCTTCCGTCTATGGGACTTTGAGCTCTTTGAGTTGGTTTGGAAAAAGATGCACAATATGTAAAGTGTGTCTCTCATCTTGAAAGAGATCACCCTCTTACTGACATCTTTTAACTAGTAGTGCTTACTCAATACATTCAAATTCCATTCTGGCGACTTGAGGAGTCACAATACATTTTTACTGTTCTTCATCCACGCTGTCCTTAAGACAACAAATCATGGCAAGAATCCAATTTGCAGCTCAAGAGCTGGAGTATATTCCTCCTAGATATCCTCAGTAGACCTTCTTAACAAGTAAAAGTATCACCCAAAATCTTCCTCTAACTTCCAAAACTTTCTTATGGATAGTAATACATGAAACAGTTAATTTCTGGCTTAGTCAGGTCAGTTTTGCACAATTAAGAGCTAGCTAAGAGAAACAAGAGATTTTATGTACAAATAAAAAAAATATGCACATATATGCGTGTGTCTACATATAAGCATGCATACACCCACACACTAGAAACGTGCCATTTAACTTCTACAAGATGGTTTTCACAACGAGACCTCACATAATCATCTACCAACTGGATCTAGATCCTGATTGTCCTGGTTTTGGCTGGGACAGAGGTTCAGAGCACTGTCCTCACAGATTAAAAACTCCCAAGAAGAAACATCTGGTTTACTGCAAAGCAAGTCCAAATGCAACAGTTTATAACCTACCCAAAACACTGCTGCTGGTTAGCATTTAATGGGTATTGTGGCACAAATGAAGAAAATCTTCTTATTTTCTCACACCATCATAAATTAGTAAAAATCTTCAGAGGCAAATCAGGGCTCGTAGGAATAGAAGCAATTCCACCCTGTCACGGAAGCTACAGTTACACAGGTTAAGCCTGAATTGGGTTTTTTTTCATGTATAAAGCAAAAAATCTCAAGGTTTTGAAGCTTTCTCATTTAAACCATATAGAACGTCTCCCTGTATATTTGCCATATACTACATTTGTGGTTCTAAAAAGGAGGCATTCACATTGCAGGTTTTAGGTATCTAAACTGGGCAAAACTCGAAATGTATAAGGTGTGAATGGGCAAATGGAAAGTGAGAGGCATCTCCAGGGGGCATTTCTGAGCACCCCGACTAGACGCTTAAAATTTGATTGCAAATTCCCTCCTCAAACGCCCCTGTGTAAAACTGCGTTTCTAACCATATTGTTGCAAAGCTAGTGCAGGTTTTGTATTAAAAAAATCCATACAGCAGTGGGAAGAAACCTTCCAGCAAAATGTTATAACAGAGGGGCCACAATGAAATTTTTATTAAAATTATATTAAGAAAGTAATAATGTAGGCAAGACATAAAAAAGAAGCAACGAATGAATCAAGCAGTCACTGTAAATCATCAGCGAGGTTTCTTTTCATACAGCAACTTCAGGCAGAAAAGACAGAGCCTATCTGGAGATCACAGGAGTCAGAAGACCGCAGTTTCTGTATTGTTATATATATAAAACATATATAATATAATTGCATTATCACATACAATTGCTAATCAGACAGCAAACATATTCTGTACTGAAAATCTCATTCCACCCAAAACTTGCTAACAACTTGAGAGCTTTCTCTAACAGTCCCTAGGCTTAGCATCCTATCCATCTACACCTGGATAAATTCCTTTTCTTCAACCAATCAGAACCGGGTTTTATTTTTAAGAAGATGTAGCTTAGGGTGACACTGACACTAGGTGATGCTAGTTTCACTTGGGTGTGATGCACGGGTTAATAATGTCTTTCACCTCTCTGTAGTAGAACAGGTAACTATTTGACTGCCACTTCTAGCTACTCAAAAGCTGTGCACTGCAAATACATGTGCAATAGGAAAAGGTTGTGTTTCCCCACTCTTTTTGTGCATGAGACACAGGGTAGCAGAGTATATGAGAAAAAAAACTCAAAATGGGGGACAGAAGCTTAAAGACAACTCTTCTGCCCTAAAACACAACTACAAATGTCACTGTATGAGTCAATATCTCAGTGTAAATACCACACAGTGCCTCACACACAGAGTTTTCAGGGATTAAACGTGAGACTGTCCTGAGGTTGGCTGTGCCCTGACCTGAGCTCTTCACTGATGAAAAGAAAGCCCAAGGAGGAGCCACTAGGGAATTAACTAAGGTTTCAATGCAGTTCAGATTTAGTCTGTGATTACCTGAAATTCAGACCTAGTGAGAATCACCAGTCCCAGGCCGTGCTTTTGAGGTGCTATTTATTCTCCTGTGCTAAATTACAGCCAGTCAATAGCTGTCTCCAGGCTCCTGGGGGAAAGAAGGGTCCCTGTAGAGGTGTCAGAGATGCACATCCCTCCCGCCGGGTTGGCAGCCGCAGGGGGGAAGGTGCGAGACAGCTTCCCCTGCCTTCACACTTCTCCCCAGCACTGGCTATTCTACTTCTGAATGGGAAGGCAATTTATGATGCTAAATCAGCTGTTTTACAGGGCTACTTCAAAACTGCACCCTCCAACCAAAGGATAAGGGCCCCTAATAGGTACTGTCACTGACTCATAATTATGTCACAAGTCTACCAGATTTAAAGTTTTCCTAAGTCTGGAATCACACAGAATCCAAGAATCTCAGATTTTTGTTGCAAAATTTAAATCTCTAAACCTCATGGTGAAGAGTACTCTTTTCAAAAGTTCAGAAATAGACAGCAAATTATGAAAACCTTTCAAAAATAATTTTGCATCAATCGATCTTCAAATATCTGATGTCCACGATATAATATCTGAAACTACTTAGGATCTTAAAATTGTTTTAAGAACATTTACGTTTGACTTTCATGTGTTAATGTTATTTTTATTGGCAATTATCGATACAGAGGGGGAATATATACTTGCTTTTTAAAACCAGCCTGTATTCCACTCATGTTCCACTTTTTAATATTGCTACTGGGACATATATGCAGCAATTCATAGATATCAAGGAAGTACAATCATTTTAGATAGAAATTCAAGACATTGAGTAAATTGGATGTCTCTATACTCTTCTTCCTCAGACTCTTTTTTTCTGGCCTAATATCCCTCTAGTTTTCCTGGCAATGTTCCTGTCAAAGGTCACAGTCTGATCCTTAAATACTGAATACTGCACATGTCCCTAGTAAGAATCAAGAGTTTAGAAATATGGAACTGCTTCAGAAATCTTCATGTTTGACAAGCCATATACTTTTTTCCTTTGGAACGTGCTTTTCTCCCAGAGGGAGGTGCACGCATTAGCAGATAAAATCAATCAGTGTTGTGGAGACTGGGAGACAATTTTAGGTGAATCTGCGTATACTTCATCATAATTCTGTAGGAGGTTTTAGGCATTATTCTTCATAATAAAGACTTGCAGTTTGCACCAATTTTATCCTAGTGAACTAAGAATTGAGGATGTTCCTGTATAGAGAAACATTGTATCTGATGTCTACTGCACATGCACAAGCATCCCAACCACAACAGCTTTCACTTCTGCTGAAGCAGAACCAACCTACTCACCTTCCACAAAATTTCCGCCAGAGTTGCCTAAAACTCAGAGACCAGTTTTATCCAAAGAATACAAAACCACAGTACTCTAGATGAGAAGGATTTGCTGATGAGACTAAAAGCAATTGCTGTTTTCCAGGGTGGCATAACTCTTAACAAAAAGTCTATTTGCATTTTCCTCTGGGGGAAATGAGAGAAGAGTCTGACCCAACAGCATATTTACTATTTCATGCAAACAAAAATAAACTTAAATGTCTAATTGTTTTCCTTGGGCCCTGTCCAAAGTGTTATGCAAGTGCATAAACAGCGAACAAAACCCCTTAGCTAGATCTTCCTCTCCAGCTGAACCATGTAGTTTTTGTGACATCTAGTGGCATGTAACTGTGGCGTTTTTTCTTCATAACAGCATGTTTAGAATCAAGTTACTTCCTCCTAGGAATTTTTGGCAGTATGAGGCCTTCAAAAAAGCAAATTGTATAGGACAACCCTTGCCAGCCCCCACGTTCCCTCCTGAAGAACGCATCTGCTGCAACATGTACTGAAGACCCATGGGGCACAGCACCAAATCCAGAAGATGCAAGGGGTCATTCTACAGGCTTTATGAATGCTTTCTTTTCAAATGCAAGCTCTAAGATGGCTTGCAGGCTTCTCCCCTCACCTTTAAGAGCAGCTGCAGCAAGTCACTGCAAGCACCTCGCTTAAAAGCTTGTGCTATCGCTCTGGAGAACTTTTCCTCTGCTGCTGCTGGATGGTTAAGAGGAAGACACAAATCCTTCCCAGAACTGGCTCTGGTGAGTTCTAGGCCTTCCAAATAAAGTGCGAGTGTTGCAAAGAAGTCGAGTGGATTTTCCTTTCTCCTGGAAGCACATCTTAAGGCAGCATCTGGTCACTTTAAATTAGTATAGTTAATTATTCCTTGGGTTCTTAAAGCTCAGTAAATGTCCAGACATTTTAAAAAATGATCTGTTGAAATGCAGCCCACTTGAAGTTCTTGGATTAATTCACTGTGTCAACAAAAGTTGCATGGGGAATGTGGAAATGACCACAATGAAATTCTTCATCTTTAAGATTTAACATCCTGTATTCCACACGTTTCTCATGGTTTGGAGCCAGTGACTTCACTGGGACTATGCATACATAAGTAAGTAATGCTGCACTACAGGAGCAGGTCTGTAAAGCAAAATAGCTGGTGCTGAGGATACAACATCCATACAACCCCCGGTTCAAGGGGGAGACCACCTCAGAGAAGCTCTAGCAGTCCAGCTGCATGGACAGGACAGCCGCCAGTGGCTGCAGCACAAGCAGCGCTCCCGCGGTGCACACGTTCGCATTCCTTCTCCCCAAAGGGGTGCAGTTTGCATACTCTGAGGCTAAAATGGTAATGTAGATGCGTTTTAGTCTAGCTTCTTCATGCATGAGTGCTTTTTTTCCCTGAACACCACTCATCTGCTTGTAACATGCCAGGAGGCTGAGCCAGCGGTGTTCCTGTGCATTGCCTGCCTGCCTCCGGTCGCACGAGGTACTAGCAGCTGCACAGCCATCTCATCCACATGCTTGTGCTTCTGCCTCAGTATCAACCCGCTCTGTAAAATGCTTTAAATTCTATGGATTAAAAACAAAGTCAGACTGAAGCTGTAGTTCTCCAACAGAAACAGATATAGCCAAGAGTTATCCCTTCCATCAGAAAAAAAGCACTGTGGATAAAGAAAGATTGAAAGACAAAAGTGACTGTGAGACTGAACACTCCCAGAAAGATGGCCCTCATTATGTATATGACTGCCAAGTAGTAAGATAAATGGTGACTTTGAATTCCCTGGGCTAACCATAGGAAAACTATAGCCCAGCTTTACATACACTTTTGTCTCCATGTGCCTCTGTCCCATACTCCTCAATGACCTTGGCAGGGACAGACCTCTGCCTTTCTATCTCGCATTCCTCTCTCCCTGCCCTTTTCTACCAGCTTCATACCATTGAGCTTCCTTTACAAAACAAAACAGAGAAGTAATTTGCTCCTCTATTACTCAGCAGTTACTACTCACAACTAAGTATTTTTAGGTAGAATTAAAGATAGGTTCTAGTTTTCAGTCCCACTGTAGTCAACAGAATTGTTAATGCAAAATATTTACAAGATATAGAGGTAGAAATAAAGGCTTATCCTTTAAACAATCTCCTTAATGTCTCCCATTTCTGATGCCGGCTCATAGTTTTACACATAGCTAACATTGTTTTTATTTTTCTTAGTCTTAATGCAGAAATACATGACAAATGCATATTAGTTTTTTTTCCCTAAGACAATATTCTGTTTGCATTATAATTCTTTTATAATCTGAGAAAACTTTCTACCCATATGCAACTGTGGAGTCTCTGACAGACTCCCAACAGTATTTAGAAAGGTTTTTCAGAGGAGCAATGCTGATGTGAGGCTTGCAACAGGACAGAGCACCAAGAATCGCCTTCTTTGTAAAGAGGTGATGATTTAAAGGCACCATTTTGGCATATGCAAAGCACAGGAGAGTTCTCATCAGCATCCCATCCTCCAACAAGATGTACGGATGGTGCAGAGGGAATTAGAAAGCTTAAGAATTCAGACAGTGTTGTGCACATTAAATACAGAACATACAGTACTTCATAGTGTGCAGGAGAAAAAGTCTTCCTTCCAAAAGAGACCTGTCACCTTGACAAAGATGTATTGTCTGTATCACATGAATGTCTGCAACACCACTTAAATACAGAACATATAATGAGTCCTGCAGTTATACAGGAGGAAGCATCCTGTTTTACTTTTCATACAATGCCTGATTCTGCTCTGCCTTGTACCAGTACAAAGCAGGAGTCACTCCCCTGAAGTCCTTGGTGTTAAAGAGACATTTTCAAAATCAGAGCCGCAATGCTTTTCTTCAAAAGAAAAAAGCGTTAACTGCCAAGCCTGCAGCCCCTCCAGTTCAACTTCCTTTCAGTGAGAATCACAGTTATCACTTGGACTTGAACATCTTCATGGACAATTATAAAACTCTTCTCCAGTCAGTGCGGCTATCCCAATTCTTTAGCAATAGCAAGCAATTAATTTATGCACCAAGCTATGACCGAAGTACCTTACGTACAAACAGGAAAATGAGAACTATCTTCTCCCCATTTTCAAAACAATATTGTCTACTTCTGTGGTCTTCTATGACTGTACTAGTATTACATCCAAACAAGTCACTTGTAAACGGATTAACAAGTGAACACCACAGCCTGGAAGTGATAATAGGAGAGAAATGTTAAGCGTTTTCATCCATACAAAGAGGGCATGGATGAAAAAGGACACTGGTTTGTTCTAAACTACATATCCAAGAGTATGGGGCAAGGTTATTCCAAGTGTTGGGTACTCTTAACTCTTGTTTGGCTGAATGGGACCTGAATGGGACCTGAATGTGTTCAGGCTTTTATGCATGGCCCTTCGTTAAAGCATCAGTTCACTCTCTGCTAGAGAATGAAAGTTAGAAGCCCACCTGACTGCTAAAACCACAGTGCCAAGAAATATGCCTTCCATTAACTTTGGGGCTGTGAAATGACACCTATTTGAAATGGACAGGAAATTTAAACACTTTTTCCAAGCACTTTTTTTTTTTCTTTAGTATCCTACTGAGAACAATTTAACCTCAGATGCTGGAAAATCCATGCTTTATTACAAACTGGGAATTTTCTTTGCATGATGAGTTGCTTTTGCACACATTAAGTGAGATTTCATGATTCCCAGCGTAGCAATTGGGTTAAGCAAGCACCTGCACTGCAAGATCTCCAAACCTGACCAGAGCAAATTATGCTTACTTGTTGAGTATTGACAGTTAGTTGAAGCACAAACTGTGGAATAATCAATTCCACTTAGTCCTGGATCCCACTTTTTAAGGACCCAGGTATTATTTAAAAGTTTGTATTTACACCATCTGGGCATTAGGGAACTGCCATCTGGGACTTAGGAGTCAAAAGTCTTATGTGGTCAGATATAAAGTCAGCCAGTTATGCCTTTTAGTAAATTCCTGTAAACACTGGCCAAACAACAAAAAATTAACCCCAGTCCCAGTGTAAGGTAATTCAAATGATATTACACATTTATAATTTTCAACCTCATCTTGCAACATGATGCCATTTGCAGTGGGTCTGCCCCTGGTGTAGTATAACTCAGTTGTGGTGTAAATAAGATGAACACCTTTAACTTCACCTGGGTTGTATCTGCTTACATTGGGGCTAAATTTCCCCTGTGGGTTCCTGTTTATTTATAGGGACCATGGTGGACCAGGATGACAAAGACATATATCTCAATGTTGCAGTTACATTAGAACATATTTATCAGGATAGAGAAAATCATATATTACTAAATACCATGATGTGTGGGAGAGAAAGATACCTGCCTTGCAGAATATCACAGTGGGTATTAGCAAGTTCCTGCCAGTGAAACCAGGTCACGATTCTCACTGTGTGGAAACAGGAGTCTCTTGGCATTTCAAACATTTGTCTCTGTCCCTTCTGTGCAACTCTGTCAGTGCAAACAAAAAGCAGAGAGTGACCCAAAACATGCCATGTCCATTCAAAATAAGTGGTTTGTTGGAGCACTGTACATCTACCTGAACAGCTTGTTCCCCTTCCTCCATTAGAGAAGCAGATTCACACTCAAGGACATAAAATTTGCACTTACTCTTCTTTGCTCATCTGTAGCAAGAACAAAATCTGCTACCACCAGAGTTTAAGAAATAACTTTGCTAAAAAGATGTCTGTGGCCCATTCCCAGCAGACTGGTGACAGTGTTACAGTGACCATATACGCAGTGTGACTGGCTAATGATAAGGGGCAGGACCCATTTTTCAGCAGGGCAACCCTACTACAATCCACCCTGTTCCTTGACACTTTTAACCTTAAAGGCATCTCGGACAATAGCACAAAGATTGTTTTCTATCTTCAGCGTTGTTTTCAGTCAGTCATATCCCCTGGTAAATAATCCCTGGTTTACCTTCCAAAAAGCACAGATGAATGTTAGAAAGGGCTCTGGATAATATATTACCTAATGCTGTTCAAGGCTAGGAGAATTACCTGCTGGAAATTATCTGGAAGGGTCTTAATGAATACCACAAGGTTTCTGCTAAACAGACGTTCTTAGCCAGTCTAGAGAGATTCTACCTTGGATCACGATTAATTGCTTGGATTTCATAAGGTGCACCAGATGTCAGGGTCAGCGAGTCCTCTTGCTGCTCCAGGAAAACTGCCAAAAATATTGGCTGGCTGTATTCCAGGGGACTGACTTCATGCAGCAGCAGGATAGCAGTCACCAGTCATCCTATAAAGGTTTTAATTTCAATCCTGATTTCTAAATGGTGAGAACTATAGATAAACAGGAAACTGAAGAGGTTTTTGTGCCTAGAGGGACACACACCTACCAAAATTAATTCAAGCATGGCAAAGGATGTTTAAGATCCTTCAGCTGAGGTATGGCATAAACACTGGCCATGAAGAAAAACAGACTGGAAAACAAGGAAGATGTTTTAATTATTCCCAATCAGACATGAATTAGTGTCTTTGACTGTCTTTTGTCTGCATGGAGAGTTCATTTTGGAAATCCCATTATAAATTATTGCAGCCCTTTAACTGTAAGGTCTCCTGCTGCCTGAGGTCAGCTCTCATCAAGCTGGTAAATCTCTCTGAGAAAGCTGGAGAAAGCTGCCCACCCTTTCCATCTCAACAAATGGTGGTGGCGGCTCAAAGCAGAGAGAGGCAGGAAAAGGCAGGTAGGAACAACTGATTTGTTATGACAACAGAAATCTGTGTTTTGTTTGCCTTCTTCACACAAGAATAAGGATTTTTTCACTTTTAAGGTTTAAAATTAGATGGTTTAGGTCTAAAACTGCTCCCCAAATTTTGTTATTGATGTTTCTGGAGATGGATACAGATGCCATTCAGTCAGTCTTTTCTTGTACCAAATTAAAGCCGTTTGTAACAGCAAGGACCAACTCGATGTCATGTTTTAGAGGGCAAAAAGGGCTTAAAGAGGGCAAAAAGGACAGCAGGATTAGGTTAGATAAAAATGCAGGACACACAAGCAGCAGCCAGGACAGGTGTAGGGAACTAAAACAGCCAAACAATGAATTTTTACCATTGCGTAGTGACAGCTTCTTACAACAGAATAGGAAAGCCTATGAGGGAGAAAGACTGGAAGGTAAAGGTGCAGAGGGCTGCTGATACGGCTGCTAAGTCTTTATTGCAGTGGTTTAAAACAGTTTACCTTGGATTAAAACCAATGCAAAGGGTTGTCCTGCTACCTTTGTCCACTGCTACCACATGCACGCCCCTGAGAGCTGAACTCTAGGTAGACAGCTCTGGCCACCTGGGACGAAGCTTTCTTCCCAGACCTTCTGGTATTTTTTAGCCATCTATTTTCAGAGAGTTTGTCTTTAGTGCTTCAGGCTGGTTTACCCCTGGAGAGCTTCAACCATCTGTAAGTTTGTCATTGGAGAATTTGCTGTAGGTAAAATAAATGGGGAAAGATGCTTAGAGAAAAGTAGAAATGCCTTCACTGGAGAGCTTATTTTCACTGTGGAAAAGTCATCCATTTCCTCTAATGTTCATGACTCATTTACTGGACTGAATTATTTTTAGTTTAGGTGGTTGTTAAAGATGGGATTATAAGAAGTAAATGTATGCCTGAGTGCTATTCCAACCACTTTTCCTTGACACTGTGAATTGATATTGCAGGCATCATTAAATGGTTTGTAGTCTAAGGGGTAGAGAGCTCTGTTAATAAAAATATGCTTTATACACAGCCTTCATGTTAGTCTTTTTTGGCTCCTTTATGATTGACATTAAGCTACTTGATTCTCCGAAAAACATTCAAAAATATCCATTGCCTTTTCAGCTGAAACAGGAACCTTCTATAAATTAGGTCTCTAAGAAGGAAGGAAGATGCCAAGGGAATTGAGTATTTCATTCTATAGTTACACAGACGTATCAAGCCTGTCTCTGTAAATTTCAGTAGACATCAGCTGATAAGTCAGTATGGAAGGGACATAAAAAATTAAAGCCAGTAATCTACCCCTTTAGAAAGGAAAGGTAAGCAGCACTTACAGTGCTAAGGGTTTGCGCTATAATTTATGACTCAGAATTTTTAGCCATTTCATAATGGGCTTACTGTAGGTTTTTAGTATGTTATTTTAGACTGGTGGTCAGAAAAATAACAGCATGTGTGCTCTAGAGAAAGTAAAAATCATAGCAATGATGTTTCATTGTCAGGTTAGTAGAAATATTCATATGTGTACGTGTCCTGGTTTCGGCTAGGACAGAGTTAATTCTCTTCCTAGTAGCTGGTATAGTGCTGTGTTTTGGATTTAGTAGGAAAATAATGCTGATAACACACTGATGTTTTTTAGTTGTTGCTAAGTAGTGTTTATACTAAGTCAAGGATTTTTCAGCTTCTCATGCCAGCCAGCAAGAAGGCTGGAGGGGGCACAAGAAGTTGGGAGGGGACACAGCCAGGACAGCTGACCCAAACTGGCCAAAGGGATATTCCATACCATATGACATCATGCCCAGTATATATATGGGGGGAGTTGGCTGGGAGGGGCGGATCGCTGCTCGGGAACTAACTGGGCATCAGTCGGCGAGTGATCAGCAATTGCATTGTGCACCACTTGCTTTGTATAGTCTAATTCTTTTAGTATTACTATTGTCATATTATAATTATCATTGTTTTTCCTTCCTTTCTGTCCTATTAAACTGTCTTTATCTCAACCCACAAGATTTTTATTTTTTTTTTTTTCCGATTCTCTCCCCCATCCCACTGGGTGGGGGGAGTGAGCGAGCGGCTGCATGGTGCTTAGTTGCCAGCTGGGGTTAAACCACAACAGTACAGTTAACTTGAATTCCTAGCATCTTGGTTTTCCACTAATTCTTGCTGTTAACGTTTTACTTCATACTTGTTTGCTGCTCAATCGTCATACTGGCAAATAAAAATAAAGATGGAAGAAAATTCTAAAGGTCCTCTAAGACATTGCTCAATTTTTTAAGGCAATTGACTGACCTTTTGAATTGGGGGGGGTGGGGACACATAAATCAAATTAATTGATTTAATCAATTGGTAAAATGATTGGAGTGTGTTATTGCTTAACATCCATCAGGAGAGATAATTGCATAATTAAGACTAATGAGCTATTTTACAGAGTCACATTTGCATTACTATAAATAAGCTTACAAATGCAGTTAATACAAATATTTTAACACAGCTCTTAAGTCTGCATCTCTGTAACAGCTGGCTTTGACTGAAGCATTCAATTCATGGCAGTGCTTTCATGGACCACATTTGATACTTCATTGACCACAAGTCCATGAGTGACGGACAATAATTCTGGTCTCATCCATGCTCCTGCCCCAAGACAAAACCAACAGCATCTGCACTGTTTCCCAACTTGGTACAAATATCCTGTTTGTTGATTGATGATTTCAAGTAACACTAGTGTGTGTATAAATATTTGTGCTAGTACCATTCAGAGGGCTGAGATCTCTCCTTCTATAGGGCAGGACCAGCACTTGCATCTGCAAGTCATTTGGGTTTCTCCTGCTGGATTTCTCAATAACTTCAAGAAGTGTCTAGAGGCATCATTCTTTCTTCCTATGACAGTCACCTTCAAGACAGCCTGCTGTCAAGATTTATACCAATAGTATCTGTAGTGCTGTAATTATTTGGGCAGTTATTATGTTGAATTTCTGGATGAAACAGCAACATGAAATCATGCATATTTAATGAACTAATCTAGATTATAGATCTCAGGCTTAGAAATGCAGCATTAAGACTCTAGACTTGAGAAACATTTTATACAGGACACATTCAGATTACCATGGAGTTCTAGCCTTTAAAACCTGAGTTAGTTTTTGAGTGGGCACAAAGGGTATTCCTTTTTCACATCTGTGGAGCTTCAAGGCAATCAGTTTTGTTCAAACTTGCTTTTGAAATATTCACAGGTTGATAATTCTTTTAAAATAAACTGATGTGTGATAGAAGGGGGTTGTAGTCAAAATTTGAATAGAATCTTAACTAAGATGTCTGCTACCAAATGATTGACAGCATAGTGAGGAATAAAATGCAGCGGCACAGTCTCTCAGTGGCAACAAAGACTGAAGTCATAGTTTTAAAATCTGATGGAACACTGTCATCTGGTGGCAATTTGAAGAGAGTACAAACAGACTCTAAGCTGGTTTTTGTTCCACAGGCTTCTTCCATTTGAAGAGGTTTATTTTAATAAACAATTAATTTACTTCAAATTATCTAGAACTCAGCCCAAGGCCTGGATTGTTCACATCATTAAAAAAGAAGCTTGGCACCACAGAGCCTGCTAGTTAAGCCAGAAATAAGTTACCACAAATTACAACTTATATTGGAAGCAATGCCTTAATATTTCAGTTCCGCGGACTGTCACAGGCTCCTGCAGCAACCCAGCCAAGAGTTCCTACTGGGCACAGAGCAAATTTGTGCAGAAAGTTCAGAGGAAGTTGTGGAAGTGATTAGAAATGTAACAAAATGAAAAATTCACATGCTACATGCAGGTTGTATCTTACTTAGCAAACTGCTGAGCAGGCATCTGTCTTAGCAATTCAATCAGTACGTGTGGCTGGGAGAAATCACATAAATGTTTTTAACCATGAAAAAACAGCTCAGCCATTTAGCTTTTCTAATGGTAGGGAGACACTATTGTTGGAAATATTTCTGGTTTCTAATTTCAAAGAATTATTTGTCGGAGGGAAATCAGTAAGTCTTGGTTAAGATCTCAGCAGAGAAGTTTATGATCCAATATGTACCTGAATACCTGTTGTTGAGAGAAACCCTAGGGCTGTACAATGACCCACGCTACAGCCCAAAAGAACAATGTGTGAGCCTGACAAAGTCAGTTTTAAGTCTGTAATTTGGACAGAAATGTATATGGAATACTACATATATGGCCTCATCAGCAACAGCTTGCTACCGGGAGCTCCTGGTCCTGACTGAGTTCAGACCCAGAAAGGGGTTCAGCCTCTCTTAAATCTCTCTCTCAGGCTGTCACTGTCCCTGGTGCACACTACCTGGGGACCGGCCAGCAGGCCATTTTGGAAACAAGTAGGTTACTGCCCTCTGGGCCACTGCTAAAGCTCCAGTGTGTAGGACCCTAGCAAGCTGTGGGACTCACTGATGCCTTTTATGTTTACTGAAGGAACTCAGCAAGTGATAACAAGTAATAGGGTAAGAGGTAGTGGCTGTCACTGAAGGATACAGGGTGATGCGAGTGCTCTGAATGCATCACAAAAGCAAAGCATGCTTGCAGCTCTGACACAATAAAAATGCAGGTAAATTCAACTGTAAATGGAAAAAAACCCACATATTGAAGAGCTCCTCCGCATACTCAGAACAGCATGGAAACAAGGAGAGGCAGAATAAACAGGGCCAGACACTCAGCTGTGCTGAGCAGGGAGATGGAAGAGGACCAGGTAACTCCAAGCCAGTCAATTCTGTAACATAAAACCACTTGAGGACTTAAAGAAATGATACTTTATTACCTGCAGATTTATTAAAACATGCTTCAGTTCTAAGCATTTGTAGTTCTCTCTTGCGACAACAGAACAGATAGGAAAAACAATTGTGGTGGACTAGAACAAGTGTCAAAGGGTTAGTGTCTAGATTTTTATTGTGATAGGACAAATGCCGAGGTTCTTATTTGGTTTCTATTCATGCAAAATTTGCTGCCTGGAATTAGAGGTTTGTGGGACAGACAGAAAGAGAACTAGATAAATTAGCCCTACATTTGTGTTTTAAATTTCTGGCCTTGACCATATACACAGGATTGTTTGCTGACAACTGAATCCCCTTTGGTAGAATTAGGTAGTTATCATTAATAGTCTGGTCACAGCAGGGACATGGGAGGATGGAGAGTTATGTAGTTTATCATTTGATACTGCTCTCTGGCAGGACGACCACATTTTTCACTGGCAAGAGTAGCTTTCAGAATTTGTATTTAACTTTCCCTGCTAATGATGAAGCTGCTGAAGTTTCAAATTAAGGTTAGTTATACAGGATACAGCTCAGTTCTTATGCATTTGGTCACGACTTCAAGACTGAATGCAGTCTGTTACTAGCTACTATTTGCTCTTTATTTAAGCACAGGATTCATTCCTTGTCTTTTTTGCAGTGAAGCTGTTGAGGCTGCCTATAAATTAAATTCACCAATCCAGAAGAAGTAGTAGCAACTTAATAACTACATCAAACTCAAAGTATAGCTGACAAAATTAAATGCTAGATGAATTGCTGCCAAAAATAACAGTAGTACCCACCATTTTAAGCTTATGGGGAAGGATTCAGGACACCCGAATAACGATTATGACAGGATGGATTTTAGTTACCACTGTTGACATCTTAAATAAGTCTGGTCTGTTTAAAAATCACTGCACAACTGTGGAGGTGACTAAATTCGTTAGCTGTCTGACTTGGAGAAAGAGACATTTGTCTTCTGCCGAAAACTCCTTGCAAACCAGTCCAAGCCAGACAGACGCCTGAGCAGCACTTCACCATGTCTTGGTGATCAGGGCATCCAGCTAGGATGGGAGACAGATAGATTTCATTCACTTTGGGGTCAGCCGAAGCAGGAAACCAGTGCTCTGACCAGTACGCCAGAGACAAGCAATAGCCTCACCATCGCATGAACTGGCTCCCATCAAGAGACACATGCAATATTTTACAGTTCCCCATATTGTAAACTGAGAGCTAGATCTCTTCCTCAGAAGAGCCAGGGCATCCTCAGGAGGCACCTCAAGTCTGCATGCTGCCAGGGGGGCGAGAGGCAGGTACTTCTGTAGATCTGTGCCAGGAGACACAATGCATCTGAGCGAGGCCTTCCCCACCAGCTAAGAGGAGGGGGCTGTCTGGTTCCTGTCCCCCCCTTCAGCCCTAACAGCTAAAGCTGATGAAGTAGTGCAAATGTTAAGGACCAAAGCCAGGCAGATCAGATTCCCTCCATTTCCTCGTTTATTGCTCTAAGCAAGGTTTGAAATAAACAGTATCCTTTTTATTGTTATTTCAGCCTCGCTGGCACTGTGTAGCCTGCAGGCAGGAGGGAAGAGCAGAGAGAAGGGTGAAACAAAGTCCATAGTTGTAAGGCACTGGTCCTTTCCTTTCAATGTTACCATATTGCTCAGTCCTGCTTATTGGCCTGTAGTTTGCCCCAGGCTCCCAGAGTTTTCCAGCACTGTTTTGAATAACTGCTTTACAGTAGGAACTGCAAATTCATTAAGGCCAAGGGTCATTTGTTATTCCTTGGGGAAGGAATATGTTCAAACTACAAAGCTATTGTCTCCTGTCCTTGACCTGAAGGATCCCTAAGGATCTGCTCGTCTACCCACACAAGAGACAGGAGGGGGGACTGACCCTCTCCAATCCCTGCACTAGCCACTCTGCAGGGAAGCAGCTCCCTGTGCATCTAAGGGCTTTTGAGGAAGGAACAGCATGCCAGCTGTACTCGGGTATTTCCCTCTGTCAAGCATTGCATTGCCTTCACTCAGCCACTTAGACAACTTCAAGCGCCTGCTAGCAGCACTATTAAGCAGAGGTAGGCAATGCCTGAAATTTGAATGAGCAATCCCAGGGCAGATTTATCTGTGCCTGCCAAAGCCTTGGACTCCCTTGGACTCCCCTACCACTTTTCTAAGTGTCTGACTAGCTAGGGATCTGGGACTACATACAAACATTTGAAGGAAGGTCTTGAGAAAGTACATGGAGAGGAAGGAATATAATCTGAATGCCTCGTGTTGCCCCTTTACTTCTAACCCTTGAATCTTGAGCAGGATGGCAGAGAACAGCTTCCTGCAGGTAAGTGAAGTTATAAAGTCAGAGTAGTGGAGAAAGAGGAGTAGAAAAATCACATTCTTGTCCCCTGACAGACAGAGAGGGGAAAAGATACATCCAACAGCTAGCTGTCTTTCCGATGGTGATGTGAAAATTACTAAGTCGCAACAGCATCAGGTGAAAAGAACACAGTATCAACTGCCCTGGACAACAATGACCACAGCAGCCAGTCTGTAAACATGGGGCTGGA
Organism: Gymnogyps californianus; assembly: GCF_018139145.2. NCBI lineage: Eukaryota > Metazoa > Chordata > Aves > Accipitriformes > Cathartidae > Gymnogyps > Gymnogyps californianus. The sequence continues at coordinate 30,123,415 of NC_059474.1, read as the reverse complement.
AATACTCAGAAATGTTCCAAAAGGGATCTCAACCCACTGACAGCATCAGGAACAGTAAACAAGGACATGTTGACAGATCCTGTCACTTGTCCAAAATGTGCAAGGTCACTACACATGCAATTGCTATTCCTGAAGACAAACTAGTTAGTGGTAGAGCAGCATTTGATAGAAAATATGCAGGAGATTGAATGAAATTTAGGGGAACCTACCCTGCCTGGAACAAGAGCAATAGGCTGGTAAAAGTCAGGAATTTGTTCACAGCCATAGCCTAAACACAGATAAGGTGTCAGGTAGCTTAAGGAAAGCATGTGAAATACATACATAAATTGGCTGGAGGTTAGGAGCATGTGTGTGTGTGTTCTGTTTTTAAGCAAACCCTTCAAGTGAAGGAAAAACAAGTTGCAAAGACAAACTTGGGATACACAGAAGAAAACCAGATGAAGGATACTTCATACATGAAACACAGGCAATTGTTCTGCAAGCAACATTTCTTGCCTCTGGCAAGGAAATACAGTGAATGACAATGAGATTTTGTATGTCCATAGTATGGATGTTAGTACAATCAAGCAAAAAAAGTGTTTATAAAACTTGGGAAAGCATCCACTGTATATTTGATGACAGCCTCAAAGCCCATATGAATGTTGAGCAAGCAACAGAGCCCTGGCAGATGTGCTAGGTTACAAAGACTCCTTTGGTTTAAATTACAAGCAAGAACAAGAAAAATCTAAAGACTAAAATTCAAGTCAGCATAGACAGCACAGAAATTAGTACTTTCAGGTGAAGCACATGAATTCAAGTTAATGACACTGAACTGAGGTCAAAACAAGCCCCACAAGAGATGTGAAAAAAATAGGTGCACTCTCAAAAGCTGCTGAAGGTTTACTACGCTATGTTACTTTCTAAGATAACAAAGCCAGGTAAATTCAGAAGCTAAGTGAGTTGCCACCAGGACATCGGCTGCTTTTATATATCTTGTTTCCCAATGCTTTGCTACATGACCATTCGGGCCGAGAGATTGCATGCAACCTCCAAGTACCTTCATCAAATTGATAGCGTGCCCAGAGCCAGAATCATCACTGCTTTATGATGATTTATTTATATTTTTTTGAAGTAGGGATAACTATGCGTATGATGCACCTATGGAGTCCACAATGTTAAATACTAGTTGGATACATTCATAAAGGCATCAGCATCTATTGGGACTGTAAACATTACAGCCTAAACAACCAGTCTTAACTCTTGGCCTTCTCTCTTTTTCCAGAAAACCTTGCCACGAGGTAGTTGAATAAAACAGTCATATGTCAGATATGAAAGCCATATTAATAAACTTGACACTACACTGAAGTTATCTTCCTTCTTGACTGTATTATAACATAACTCATGACAAACAACGATTGCTGTCATTGCAGCTAATTTAACAGCAGCTTTTGCCTTTCAGAAAACTGAAGCTTTTTCTTCTCTAAGTTAAGGTTTTATTTGATTTTTCTTACACATTTAAACCATTTAAGCAGTATGACTTTCTTTGATCACATAGAGCTTTTCACATCAAAGGGAAAAAATGTGATCCTTTCTGCCAAGACTATACCCTAGATGCTCCCATTCACTGCAGTTTACTTGCCTCCAATTGAGAGGGATTTTTTTTATATATATATTGTCTGTAAGAAGATTCTCACAGCTCTTCAACTGCAAGAGTACCCATATCTTCTTAGGGGCTGGCTAGCTGGGCTTCATATTTGTCACCTGAGACAGCACTGCCATCTACCCAAGCATGGGTGTGTACCACATCTTAAGGACTTATGTCCATCATTCAAAGATCTGGCAAAGTAACCAGATGCAATTGACTCAGAGGTGTTACTGATGTTAGCATAAAACACAGATTGACCATATGATCATGGCGTAGCTCTAGTTGAAAGGGACCACAGGAGGTCTCTAGTCCAGCCTTCTCCTCAAGCAGAGCCAGATGTGAGGTCAGACCAGACTGCTCAGGGCTTGATCCAGTCAGGTCTTCAAAACCTCCAAGGACAGAGCCTGCCCGCTCCAATCCTTAATTGTCTTCACGGGGTTCCTCATATCCATTCAGATAACCTCCCCACAGGTACTGTGGGGCTGCAGTTGGCTCCCTCTGAAACTCTCTCTCCTCCAGGCTGAACAAGCCCTAGTCTGTCAGCCTCTTCTCACAGTGCAAGTGCTCCTGCATGACCAGCTTGGTGGCTCCCCCCTGGACTTGTTCCCACTTATTAACATATTTTGTGTATCGGCTGAGGAGGTGGAAGGAGAAACAAACCTAGATGCAGTTTGATCAAATCTGGATACAAGTGCTGAACAGGGGGGATAATCACTTTCCTGGATCAGGCTACGCTCCTGTTAATGCAGCCCAGGATGCTATTGCCCTTCTCTGCTGCCAGGGCACACTACTGCTCATGCCCAGCTTGCTCCCCAGCCAGTCAGTACCCAGCTTGTATCATTGCAAGGGTTTATTCTTTCCCAAGGTTATGGCTTGCTTTTGTCCTTATTATGGCTCAGCCTTTGCCTGACTAGAAGATCTAAAAAAAAAAAACAAACAAAAAAAACCAAAACCCAGCAACAAAACCACCTATTAATTATCCAGTTAGAGTACTCAGTAGTGTTGCTTGCATAAGAATAAGTTTTATATGTAGCCTTTCTTCTGAAAAATAACCATTTATGCAAGAATCCCAACAACTGTAGATTCAAAACAGAGGATGTGCTTCAGTGGAAATTCTCCTGCTTCAGGCAGACATCCAGCTGCACCTAGATCTGCTTCAGTAGGAAGTGCTTTCACTCCTTTGGCCAAAGTGGAAATCAAAGCTGTTCAAATATTCATTGTCTTCAGAAGTGATAAGCAAGAGCACAGTATCTCTTTAGTTTTATATCCCAGGAGACCACACATTCAGAGTGGCAAGGGATCTTTTTTTTTTTGCCTTCATTCCATATTAACCATAGCATATTTTATCCAGTCATAAGTACCTCTCAACATCTTGTCTTAGAGAGCTACCAGCTGGCCTGTAGCACTTCAGCTGTGTGGGCAGTTTGTCCATAACCCTCTAAGCCATGGGGGAGCCTAGATGATCCATTCCTTACACACTGAGATACCATGCAAAACCATTTGCTTTTCATTTAGCCAAATAGGTAACTCCAGAGAAAATCTTAAACAAAATTCCTTCTCTCCAGTTTGTATTAAAGGGGGTACTAAGGTCCCCTATTTGTCACTTTTCTAGTGGGAAGAAGCCTATGACCTGATTTGAGAATGACCCCTCAGCGCTGTTATTGCAAGGCCATTGAACTCACAGCTGAATGGCTTCTCCCCACCCTGCCTTTAGTTAGGGGCAACAGTTATGTCTTAGAAGACCCTAGACAGCTAAAATAATTTTTGTAGTCTGACTTAACCTGCTGCTCCTGGAGTGCCTCATATTAGGGATGCTGGGGTCTAGCGTGAAAGTACACCTGAACCAGTGGGGTTCCCAGCAGGAGCTGTGCCTCTGCATCTTAATGGCAGCAAGGAGTCTGTTGGAAAACAGCCAGCTCACTCCAGGGAACTTTTCCTCCTGCAGAACAAAAGTGCACAGTCCTTCACCGATGGTGCGATTTCACAGACAAGAGTGTTAGTGACTCCTCACGCAGGGCAACCACATGTTAAAACTTAACAAGCTGCATCTGAAACCCAGATAAGTTTATGGGTTGGCTAGATATGCAGGCAGCTGTAATCATCAATATAAACAGGCTTTCAAACAACCAAGTAATTAATGATTAAATATCATTAAATAAGTAATCCATAAGGCACTGGATAGAAGGAGCCGGCAGAAAGGAGTATCCTGATACACAGCAGGTCCTTTGTCATTTTTGATCTCTGGATACTGATCCAGCAGCAGAGATTCTGGCTCACTATATTTAGATCTCAGACGCATAATGCTTAAGCTACCATATGCCATGACTAGGGTTGGGAACTTGCAGAAATAATTTCTAAGTACAAAGGATATGTGCATTTAATCAGCTCCTCAACATCTGTTTCATAACATTGCATAACTTATCTGTGTGGTTCATCAGTTTAGTTTCTCCTCTTTGCAGCAATTGATCAACCAAGACATTGACAAGTTAATAACTTTGTTTTCTTCTTACCATACCCTGTTTGGAGTGCTTTGTTTTGACTCTTGTGACTAAAATGAATACTATGATTCTGCTTTGCCCCAGGAAAGTGAACCGAGATCCATAATTCCAGCTTTTGATGAGACTTGTACAAAATGTTTGCAGGAGTCTAAGAGAACATCAGAATTAACTTTTCTATTAGTCACATTACAATTTACCCTTCCAAATACTCAAAATGAAAGGGCCCCTCATCTACTTACAAAGGCTGTGTCCTACAATGAGATCCAGCAGCTCTTCACAGGTATCAGAGCCATGCCCTAGCTAGAAGCCACAGGGAAGTCAGGAATGGAAAGGGACTAGGGAGACATCTCCCTTTTCGAAGGGAGGGAAACCCAGGCCGACAGCTTGAAGAGAACCAGTCCCCAGGGAACCAGAGCTCACTTACAGATGCTTGCAGCTTAAGAAATATTACCTTGTCTTTTCCAAAGCCAAGAATAATCCCAGAATCTAACGTGGGAAGAAGTAACAAAAGCCATACTATCAGAAGATCAACTGTTTCATAGAATATAATCATTTCAGCACTATTAAGCATTAATAAGTAGCTGAGAAGGCTGTTTCAGATTAAATTTGCATGGCATGCTTATTAACATCATTAGTCAGAAAGTCTCAATGGGACCTGCATGCAGTTTGACATCCCACCTGAATGCCACTGGCTGTACAGACAGGGAGACAGCCTTGTCAAGACTCTGACAGATTATGACGACCCCTTCTCTCTGCCAGTGTCTGCTAAGACTAGAGAGACAAAACACAAGATTAAGTTTTGCTTGCCAGCAAAGCCCCAGGAGATATTGCCTGTCATCTCAAAGTATGACTGACCCTTAGGAAGCAGAAGCAGCACAGTAGTTACAGACCAGTATTAAAGCAGGTCCAGTATATAGTCCAGCTATATACCTCCAAGACAAGTTTTGGCACTAGATATGTCTCAAACCCTCCTCTCCTCTTTCCTGCATCTCCACCACATCCTCTTTCTCCCGAATCCGCAGAAAAGAACAACCCCAAGCATAATATCTCTGCAGGTTTGCAATGTGGAGTCTAGCATATTGCTTTGGATATAGCGTCAAAAGTGTTCTTGTACGCTTTTAGATCAGTTAACTGAGGGTTGCAAAAGAACATATGTGAATAAAAGCACAAGGTGGCATTTCAGTCAAGTTAAAGGATAGAAGTTTAAAAAAAAAAAAAAGCCTTGTTCATACATTGCATAATTCAGCTGCAGAACTTGTGGCGAAGCAATTGGCAAGATTCAAGAAGCTGGATATTTATATGAAGAGCCAGAACTTCCTTTAGTTACATACTTAGTTACACCCATTAAGTATTTTACACTTTTGAATTCTCCATTTCAAGATTTAAGCTAAATCTAAAGGCCAAAATGGGATTTAATAATGCACGTCAGCATTTCATACACCTTCCTGTAGATCATTTGTACTGGCTAGATCCAGGGATAAGATGTTGAATAATATGGATTTTTGGTATCATTAGCTCAGGCCTCAGGAATACCATGATTTTCGATACATCAGAACATATGTACAATGCACAGAATAGAAGTATTCGTGATTACAATTTTACAGATAGGAAAATAAATGCACAGAAGCGAAAGAACTTCTCAGCTTCATGCAAATAAGGAGCAGGACAGAGGATGGAGGAGTTAGTTTTCAAACCTCTAACCACTTTCTCAAAAGCAATTCAAAAGCACAGTGTTGTGATGCACTTTCATACAGAAAATGATTGAGATGACTGAGGGTCTCTTTCCAGCCTGGTTTATGTGCAGCTTGTGCTGAACTCAGACTGCTGCAGATGTCCCTAAACAGGATCACATTTCAGTGTGTTTTGCTACACACAGAGTAAACTATCCTTCTTAGTCCTTACGCCCTCTGTTTACTTTTTCTTCCTGTTACCTTTTAACAGCAAATTAAAATATAGCTCCATTATTAACTGTTCCACACTATGACAACTTAACATTTCTGCTTATCTTGTCTTTTCAAAAGGGACAATATTCAGAAAATACACTGCGCATGTGTTCCAAATATCACTCCTCTTAAGGCTTTCCAAAGCTACCTGCAAGTGCAGAGAACATTATGTGAATCTTTCCTACCTACACATCGGAAGAGCAGCAGCAAGTCTTTACGGTATCCCGACAGAGAAGTATTTAGGTTTTTCAGCTCGACAAAACACCACAGTTTGCTTGGACAACCCTGCCCTAAGCACCTGTCCTGGTTTTGGCTGGAATAGAGTTAATTTTCTTCCTAGTAGCCTGTACAGTGCTGTGTTTGGATTTAGTGTGAGAATAATGTTGAGAACACACTGATGTTTTTAGTTGTTGCTAAGTAGTGCTTATCCTAATTTAAGGACTTTTCAGTTTCCCATGCTCTGCCAGCAAGCAGGCGTACAAGAAGCTGGGAGGGAGCACAGCCAGGACAGCTGACCCAAACTGGCCAAAGGGATATTCCGTACGATAGAATGTCATGCTCAGTATATAAACTGGGGGGGGGGGTTGGCTGGGGGGGGGCACAGATCACTGCTTGGGCATCAGTCAGCAAGTGGTGAGCAATTGCATTGTGCATCACTTGTCTTTTCCTGGGTGTTATTTCTCTTTTTTTTGTTATATTCCTTTTCATTACAATTATTATTATATTTTACTTTCATTATTAAACCATTCTTATCTCAACCCACAAGTTTCACTTTTTTTTTTCCCAATTCTCTCCCCCATCCCACTGGGAGGGGCGAGGAGTGAGCAAGCAGCTGTGTGGTGCTTAGTTGCTGGCTGGGGTTAAACCCCAACAGTACCTCATCCAAAGTATTTGATTCTTGTCATCCTGATGAGATGAATCTGGATCTCAATTCAGCTGGTCACTCTGCACCAGTACTGGATTACAGCTGTGGCACAATGCAACAAGCACATCTGCTATTAAGGATCAAATGGTGTCCAGGTGCAGTTAGAGGTGACTGTGGAACAGTTGCTAATCAAACTTCAGTTACAGAGGCTTTATTTCTCCAAAGAGTTATGCAAACTTTATCCACTAGAGTTACAGTTCAAAACTCAAAGCCTCAGGCTTGTGAGAAATTATGAACTCACTTAAAGAAGGAAGCTAAGTGCTACTAGATAAATCATAACATCTTGCCTAGCAGCATCCAGAAATATTTCTGCTGCCAGTTGTATGCAACTCTAAGAAGAATGAGAACTTAAAGGAGGAATACATCCTAAAGAGCATGATGATCAGAACACAGTATTGATATTGACAATAGTAGGGAGGATAAACTCGTAACACACAGCTCTTAAAAAGGAGCGAGGAGAGGAGTGCATGTACCATACAGTGCTTTGAAGCCAGCTTCAAAAATGGATGACAGCTGGAAAACTACAATTCAGTTTATGGCTTGTTCAGCAGGTGTAAATCATATTTTTTCCTCACCTTTTATAGCTTCCAAGGAGCTACAGCTGGTTTCTGAAGCCTTCAAATTGATTCAGTCCCTGGGAATTTAAACCATTCAAAGTTAAGGTGTATGGACTCAAAGCTTTGATTTCTTCTGGCTCAGATCAGCCGTAGTAGTACAGGTTTAATTAGCATGTGAGTTCCTAAGGGAAATAAGGCCCTTTATAGTTCTTATTTCACTGAAAACTGCATGCCAGATGCTATGGAAATCCATATGATGTGCCAAAAACAGGAAAAGAAAATAGAAGAATAATTATTATTACAACAGAAGTTCAATGGGATCCTGGATTTTTCTGCTTTTTGTGATTTCAAAAAAATTAGGTATGCACATTCAGTTTCATAAAAATAACTAGTTACTTTTTACCGATTTTAAATTTTCTTTAAGGGCTAAGGTTTTGCCAAGGGCCTGTATGTCCCTTTTCATACAACCAAGTGCAGAGCCAGACACTACGAACAGTATGCATGATCTTCCAGGACACCCTCCGGAGGATCAAAGGTCCTGTGTCAGGTTTTGTCAGCTGGCTCCGTACTTCCATTTTGGCTTGTAACAGAGACTGCATATAGCACAGGAGTACCCCCAGGTCCCATGAGCAAGTCAGACCATCCTGTTCATGACCTCAGGGCTCACAGACCCTAAGTGAACAGGGCACTATCAGGCTGCTTTGCCTTGTTTGAGAGCATGAAGAGTCGGAGAAGTCTCATCCCACTGTAGGAAGAAATCTACACAATACTCCAGTGCTGGTTCTGCCATAGCAAGAGGACAAATCTGCTCCAGCATGTCTACATACATCATTTCTTACATTACTTAGAGGTCTATAAGGCCCCGATGAGGTCGGTCCTAAAACAGTTCCTTTCCTGCCCTTGATACAGTTTATTGCCAAAAAACCCCCAAAGAAACAGTAAGGACAAGCTAAATAACTTGCAATTCTATTATACAGTATGTAGCTGTATGGAGTGGAAAAGTAATTTGGAAAAAATTCATGACTGAAATAGAGTCCTTATCTTCCACTTTTATTACATAAAAATCCTCTGGAGTAATTTAACATGAGCATATTCATTTGGTTCAGAACATTGAAGTATGCTGCCCAAAAGGCATACTTTAGGAAAGCAGAACATTATAGCATATACTGAAGTTGCCCTTGGTATGATTTTTGGCCTTGGTCTGTTTCTAGGCCAAAAGCTACACACAGAGAGTTCTTACACAGGCTAACAGAGGAAATAGTGCAGTCTGCACAGACAAAACACCTGGTTGAGCTACCCGCTCTCAGGGCCAAGAGAAATTGCTGAGCATTAAATGATTAAGTATTCCCTCTGCCTGGGGAAATTCACAGTACAAACAGCCATAGTGATATAATGCATTGCCATGCTGAAGAAAGCTTCTCATTGATGAAGCATAGGAGTTTAATAGCATTTAGTCTGAAATGTGCTAAGGAAGGCATCTCACCAACACAGGTATTCTATATCAACTGTCCTTAAGCAATTCCAAATGTCCTTAAGCAATTCCAAATGCCTTTTAGTATACAAGCACACCTAATTCATATTAAGTATAATTTCAGTGCCACCTAAATCTGATCCAAATTTGTATGCTCCAGTTCATTTCTGGTTAATTGGGAAGGAGACACTCAGGTTGCTTCAGAAGAGCTCACTTGCGTAGGATCCCATACGCCAGTGCTGTGAGTTCATCTTCTCCCTCATTTCCTCAGCCTTCAACCACAGAAGCTACTGCCAGCAAAGGGGAGGTCTTGCTCTCTACCAACAGAAAATCTCTGTCTGGTGTCGGAGGTTTCCTCCAAGCAAGGATCTGTGTAGGCAGTGACAACACTTCCTGCAGTTTCCAACACTTCTTGACTTGCACACTTATCCTTTCAGCCTGTTCTTACCCAACGTTTTAGGGAGTTTGGTAGAGCAGGGAGCGTACCTTCTTCCCTCCATCTCCTCTATTACCAGCTACACAGAAATCCCCAAATAGGAAAGTATCAAACAAGAAAAGCCAAACAAGAACATCCAGGGCAGCGATTCTCCAGATGTGGGTAACCTTTACCAGGCAGCTAAAGACTATTGCAAAAGCCTGTTGCAACTCTGTGTCTGAAACCACTAGCACCATAAAACAAGAACTTAAACACAATTCAAAAGCTATTTCCCTGTACTCAGTTCTGTCATCCTAAGACTGATAATAAGAGAAATTATTGTATTCTTTCAATTTTAAGGTCATTTACGCAAGTATGAGCAGGATTTCAGTAAGAGCACAAGATGAAGAAAGAAATAACAAGAGGATGCAGGAAATGGAAATGGTAGTAGTCCAAGGATGCAACAGGAAGCAAGGAAGAAGTCCCAGAACCTGCCTAGACAACAAAAAGCTCATGAGGTTAAAAAAAAAAAAAGTCCCCATCTAGACTGTTGCCCTGGGAATGGTGCCACAGCTTAGCAAAAGGTCTCACTGCCATTGTTAGTTAGACATGGTAAAAATATATGCAGTCCTCCAGTTGTAAATCAGCAACTCCTGACCAGCTGCTGCACAGGTGCTATTAAAAGTTCATATGCCTGCTGTATTCATACCATTCAGCAGATGTTCTTATTTCGTATTGCTGTTCTCAGCTTTGCTATCAGTTACAATTCCTGGATGTAGGCGATCCTCTGCATTACATAATGCTTCTGAGTTTCTCTTCATATTCACCCCCAAGTGTAGCTGTTGCCTTTGTCTCACATTCAACAGCAAGCTCAGCTGCCATTAAGACCTACAGCAAGCACAACATTTATTTCTTGTTTTTTCAGCCTATGCTATCTATGAAGCAAAACCACTCCATCCAATTAACAATTGCAGTGATTCCTACAGACTAATAGATTGTTCAGGTTTGGGGTTTTTTTCCCTCCAAAGTGCTATTTCAGTTGCAGCACAATGGAGAAAGCCAGTATCAATTCTTTATTATCACTGGTCTGAACAGGACAGGGTGACAGTACCTCTTCACATCCTGATTGCTGCCACCACTGTAAGCACGGGAGAAATGAACAGGCCAGAGCTTCACAGCACAATGTCCCTAACACTTCTTCACACTCTACTTATCAGCAACACCCTTAGTAAATCCTCTCTTTAGCTTTTCTCCAAGCACTCACCACAGCACAGGACAATAATATCTGGAACTCTCAGAACTCCTCAGATACTTACATTCATGACCAGATCTGGGAGCAGCCTCCTGTCCCACAGCAGGAGGCCATCAAGCCCTCACCTCCCAGGCACTCAGCTACTCTCCACCTCAGACTAATCACTCCTTTTCTTTCTTAGAAATGGGTTTAAGCACCATACTTATTCCTAAGAAGGCAATCCTCTTCTCATGTTTTCCATGCTCCCTTGCATACCTTACCTCACAGCTTCTCAATCCAGAACACTCTTTTCCTCCAGAAGATGTAAGCACCGCACCGCACCGCACCGCACCGCACCGCACCGCACCGCACCGCACCGCACCGCACCGCACCGCACCGCACCCCCCTACCCTCTTCCTTTGTACCCTAGCTGGCAGCTGCCTTTTTTAGCCCCATCGTTACGTTAATTAGATCTTTCTGGTGCATGGCTGTGGGCTGAGTGAGTTCCCAAGGTGCTCAGCTGCTTGCTGGATCAGAATCCCCATCCTTGCAATGCTGCTCACTGCTAGAAAAATTCAAGCGAAAGGGGCTGGTTGATAACAGGCAGCATTTGGAGCTGGGATGTCTCCTTCAGTCATCAGTTCTCTCAGGTGTTGAAAACTGGGTGTAGGGACTTTGTCCCAGAACTACTGCAGCTGTCACTCATTATTATATTCCTTTTGCATCATTTCAGAAAAAATGTTTTTAGAAGTCATCAATGATAAAACAATTCCGTAAGATGCAAGTGTGCAGATGCCTGTGGAGGAACGGCAATTCACAAGATTACCTCAGCAGTGACAGGTGAATAACGGACAACTGTGATGCTCATTGCTGTAGGTAAAGGACTGTCATAGTAACTATGGCACACCAAGTAAAATCTTCCGTGTCTGGATAGGAAAAATTCCAGTTCTGTTGCAGCCATTAATTTTAAAGGACAAAACAAGAGTTTGGTTCGTACTTTAAGAGCAGTCTTGTAGCATCAGGAATGAGATTTCCAGTTTATAAGAAATTAAAAAAATCTTTTAAGTTTTTCTTCCTAACTGGAGTGAAGACTCAGAATTTGGTAATTTCCTGCATAAAGGAGATGTTGTTTCAGAAACCACAAAAAAGTTCATGCTGACTTTTCTGAAATCAAACTGAACAAGGAGCCACCTTGAGTCCCTGAGGCCTTTCTCTGCCTTTCATTCCCACGAGATCCCCCCAGGCTGCCTCTCCTGGAGCAGTAAGCTCAAAAGCCTGTTTCGGTTCCAGAAATTTCTGCCTCTCTTTGGAGAGTTGAGGTCACCTCTGCAGAGCCATGTTCTCCTGTAGGCTCCTTCTACGAGTTACATTCATTGTTCAAAAAATCTCCATCCTCCTACACGTTTCTTTGAGCTCTAGCACTGAAGTTAAATAAACCTGTTAAGGAGTTATGAGCTGTAACCATCTGAATTCTTCCCTCTGCAGCATGGAAGGTTTATTATAAATAGAGTTGGAAACCTATAAAAGTTTCATGTCTTACCCAAGTCCTTTAACTGGCTGAATTCCACGTCCACACAGAGGATTTCTACTTTGGTCTTTGACTCTTTAGGTGTGGAGCTGACATTTTAGCTCATTTCAGTCTTTGCTCACTTTGGCTGACAAGCTCCAAGTTGGCCAGAGCCAACTTGATCATATTTTGTAAAAAAGCTTCCAGTCCGTGGCAGTCAGGCTGCTGATCACCTCATCAGTTCATCTTGCTATTCTAGGCCAGAGGTGTGTCAACTGTACTTCCCATCTATCCAACTTTTCCTTCACAAAAAAAGTTTTTATTGTGCCTGGAAGTATTTTATCTGCTCTTTCTGGGGAACCTCCAAAACGCAAAGCTCCTTCTGTCCTGTGAAGGCCTCAGCTTCAGTACTAGCCTTAACGACTTTTGCAAAGCTTCAGATGTTTCATGTGCCATTTCCTTCCTTTGGATCTTCATTGATTCCTCCAAGCAGTCCCATTTTTTATCCCACCTCATCTCAACAGGAATATCCCGGTTTCTTTCCTTGCAGATGGGACCTCATTTGGCTGTAACACAAATTCCTAGCACTGTTCCCAGTGCAGACCCACACTTGTTTCAAGATTGACATTTCCCTGTACACTGCAGATGATTAACACACGGCATTTCACACACACAGACCATATGCATGGGTGACAGGTGGCTCGGACAAGCAGGCATCTCCTTCTCTCTGTTCAGTGACAGAGATATCCATGGGAGAAGGGACCCCACCCATGCAACTGGGGACAGTGCTCACTTTCTGATGATGATTTCTCAGTCATTCCTTTCCAACAGTCACAGCCTTTGTGAAGGCTGCACCCGAGGTTTCTGCTGGGTGGCCACCAAGGGCACCTTCAGCCCCTTAGTGCCAGATGGCACTGCCACAGAGGTTGGCTCAAGGCTTACATGGAGGATGACAAAAGAATCACTGCACACTTCACTGTGCAAGGCAAGCAGGGAGCTCTGCCCACCCAAACAGCTACAAAAAGCCTCCACCACACCTAATACTGCCCACAGCTACAGTCCCAAGAGATGCTGCTCCTCTGAGGAATGGACCATGCACAAGACCATCTGCATATAGATTAGCGGAGTTCTCTGGCCTCCAGGACTTTTTGCACCAGTCCATCTGCCTCCGGCCTTGAATTCTCTTTTCCTCTTTTTCTCTCTAGCCTTGCCAAATGTCTCCTCTTTCTCCATCAATTTCCCTTAGCTGCCTCTCTCTCTCTATCCCCTTGGTCATTGACCCATTGGGCAGGTGTTCTGGGCTGCCGCATCAAAACCATCTTCAGACACCACAATCGCTCCCTCCTATGCTTCCCACCTCTTGGCGATGAAGACGGCAGAAGTCCCATCATGCTGGGGCCCGTCCACCCTTTCACCACCCTGCTTGGAAAGTGTGTGCTTGCGTACCCTTTCCAGGGAGGCAAAGACAGCTCTTGGAGTCAGGCTTCCCAGCAAGAGGGCTGAAGGACATGCACAGGCCCACACAGTCTGCCCAACATCCTTGCAGGTGCGACCAAGTGAGGGAAGAGGGAAGGGGCTCTGCAGCCGAAGGGTTAGCGGTCAGCTCCCAGCTCTTCTGAATCCCAAACCAGATCCCATTGTCTCCTCCCAGGTCATTCCCTAGCCTCTTGGAGGCTGCCTGCTTCCTACATGAGCTACCCGGTGGCCCTTGGAAGCGTGGATCTGCTGCCTACGCAGTGGCTGAACGCAGACAAGTCAAACACCTGTGGTCCGTAGGCAGTAAGGGTATAACACATCTAAGCACAGGGCACTCACCCTAGAGAACAGATACATGTTTTAAAATACAGAAATACCTAACTGCTGACTGCTGCAAACTCCTTTTTATGTTGCCAGATGAAAGCAGCCATGGGGGCCTTGCATAGAGGCTGCTGGCAAGACGCGAGCCCAGACAGTCAGCCCACTCTTCCCGGCACTGTGGGAACCACCTGCCTCGGAGACCGGGAAGCAAACAAGCGTAGGACATGGGCCAGCCCTCGCTGGGGCCAGGGCTCACGGCAAACGGTTGGCCCCACACGCTGGAGCTGGGACGCAAGGTGCAGAGTCCTTAGCTAGAGCAACGCTTATTCACCGGAGCCAGCTCAGATTAGACGCAAATTTAAACACTGAGGTGATGTCTATGCAGCTGGGCAGATAAGCTCACAGCAAGCTGCACTTTTTCTGCTGGCCAAGAGAAACAGGGTACAGCCCCTTCCCAGGGGTACACTCATTTAGACAGACCTCTCCCACACTGGTGGGGCCACCTGGAATCCCTCTGAGTCTGTCAGGCTTCGAGGACATCCGTATGAGATGAGTCTGAGGCAGATAACCCAGAGAAGGACAGGCTATGTGGTGATCTGGCCTTTAAAGGCAATGAGGACCAAAAAGTGACTCCACAGTGTCTCAGCCCTGAGGTGCTCTGCAGAATTTACAGCTCACAGAAATGAGCACCAGTCCCCTGGGGCTCACCACATGCCTCCTCGAAAGTCTCTGTCACCACAACATGTACAATTATGGCTGCGACAGCCTACCCCACAAAGGCAAAAGCAAAGGAAAAATAAATCACTGTCAGGATCCCCTCTCAGGCTCCACATCCAGCCACCTGATCCACTATTGCCAAGGGATTTCCTTGGGGTGGAGATAGCCCTCCACAGAGGCTGAGGACATCATAGATGTTCCCTCATCCATCTGCTAAAGGTAAATCCATCTGTCGGGACCCCCCAGGAGCTGGTGAAATCAGGCAGCAAGATGCCCAGCGTGCCCAGATGGCTGCTTGGCAGAGCTGTGGGGATGAAGAGGGACCGTCTGGAGGCTGCATAGTGCTCGGTAGCTGGCAGCCCCACTGCACCCACAAGCTGCTGTGTACACTGACCCCGTGCCAGGCACGCTGCTCTGCAGACACACCTGAAGGTCCCCATTCCCATTTTCCTTCCAGGCAGCAGCCATCTCGACTCCGTTCTGCTGCAGGAGGGAGGTCCTGGGTATTGCAGATACTGCCCTCCTCCATGGGGAAAGCAGAGAAGAGAGCTAACTTTGTTGTCCGACAGAGACCATCCACTCTGACTTGATAGCATCAAGGTGGGCTTACAGCAGGCACAGGTAGTTTCTGTATGCAGCCTGAGCCCCATGCACAGATTACAAGTGCTGTGTCTTCAAGCAAAAGGGTTCATGCTGGGAAAAGAGGTTAGTATGAGCTTGGGAACAAGACCTAGTCCTAGCAGTGTGCCCCAGGTTTGCATCCGTCCTGCTTGGGTGGCCAAAGGGCAGGACTGTGCTCCAGTGGGACCCTCTAAAAAATGTTGCACCTCTTTTCTTCAGGTTTAGGAGATCCAGCACAGACTCAGACAAACCACTCTTTGTGCCAGGTCTCCCTCTGGCGGCATCAGTCTCTAGGAGCACATCACCCATGAAATCCTTGCCGTGTGTCATGCCAGCCATGGTGGCAGGAGGACACGACGGGGCTGACGAGTTGGCCGTGGCACCGTTCCCCCACACAGCAGTGGCAGCCTGGGACATGCTCATGAAGGTGGCTTAAAGAGCAAACACCAGACATGGCCTCTAAGATACCTGCTCTGGTGCTCTCAGGGTGAAACGCTAGGCCACTGGTGAAACTGCAC
Source organism: Gymnogyps californianus (assembly GCF_018139145.2). Taxonomy (NCBI): domain Eukaryota; kingdom Metazoa; phylum Chordata; class Aves; order Accipitriformes; family Cathartidae; genus Gymnogyps; species Gymnogyps californianus. The sequence continues at coordinate 30,107,591 of NC_059474.1, read as the reverse complement.
CTCGTGGGCAAACAGGCGCAACTGAGGGCTGAGTTAAAATAACACTTGATTTAAGCCCAAGTTTGTAGAAATGAAGCCTTCACATGCATTTAAACCATACAATATACATTTTTCTACAGCAAGATTTAAGTTTAAAAAAAACCAGTGAAAGTCTTGAAATAAGTTTTGCTATCTTCATTTTGGCCAGAAGATGGGTTGGCGTAAGTTATTCAGAAGGAACATGTTTTAGGAAAGGGAACATATGTGCCTAGAAAAGAAAAAAAAAGGCATAGTTTAAAAACTTCATGATCTCATTTGGACCATCTTATGTGAGTTACTGCCCTGGAAAGCAGAAAGTCTTTGCTACTGAATATAGGGGGAAAACATAATTTGCCAAAAAATCCCGTTGAAAGATGAAATAAAATTCCTTAAGCTAAAAGTACTCAGATGCTAGAGAATTTGTATCCATTGCCTATTTTGGCAATAATTATATAGCTGACTACAGCTTAACCAAACACTACAGAAAACAGAGTATTCCTTTAAATACTCCCTTTCATTAAAAGAAAGGGGATTTGTTCCTATTTGCATCCCCAAAGAAGCATTTGTCATTGTTTAGCAAACATCTTTTCAACTGCTTTTGAACAGCTAGGCATACCCAAGGCATTTATGTCAAATTATATTTGTTTGAGTTTGTCTCTGAAATATCTTCCCTCTCCGTATGTCTAGTCATGAGAGCTGCAATTTGCTTACATGTCCTCCACATTTTTTCATGGGACTAGATTCCCTGCAGAGGTTAGTTTGGTTGTATGCTCCCAGAATCTATTCCCTGTACCAAGACACTGGAGATCACTCCAGCGCATGCAGGGAAAAGTGTTGCGAACTCTAGTCCTGGGGAACAGGAGATTGAGAAGAAGTTCATTGCCAGAGCAGCCAAATCAGAGAAACAGCACAGGTCACAGCAGACAGGCCTTTGATGGGCATCAGACTAAGTGGGGCCCATCTAGACGGTTAAGGCCACTCATGAGATGGGATCAATATCCTATTTTTTTCCAAAGTGATTTAACCAAAATCAAATATAAACAGGAGTATCTCCTCTCAATCTCAGCCACCCTACAGAAGAAAAACAGTTGTCATATTTTAGTTGTTGTATTTTAGTTACATGCCTCAGGTATGACTCTTGATTGATCTCACAACCTGTATCTTTTCTGATGAGTATAATGGACCTTATGATAGAGAAAGTAAAAAAAAGGATAGCATTCCATTTAGGAAAATACTATAGTCTCATTTAATTCCAGGTTGTAAGATTGGTGAGGGAAGGATTTTCTTATTTGTTTGCACACTGTGATAATCATTTAAAATAATCAATTAAAAACAGTCCAACAAGCAATGAGGAGTCATCAAAATACCATCTGAGGTGGAATCTCCCTTCCTTTGGGAGCCGCTGTTATATCCCAGTGATTTCATTAACTTACCCCATTCTCTATTCCACATGCAGCATGAGCATGTCAAATATCCGCCTTATCAAAATTTTAAACAGCAAAGAACCCCATCTGGGCAGCATTGCCCTTATCATACTATACCAACCAAAATGAAACCTGAGCTACAGGTTGCTGAAGTTTTCACTTTTCTGGGTAAAGATTTTCCCATTTCATCTCTTCTCTCATCACAGAGGCCATTTATGTCTTTCTGGTGTCTCTTCTGCAAGACTGGAAAATAACTAACACCTATTCCAATCAATGCATTTTCTTCATATTCTGTGAATGGGGACTCTCGAGGGCTGCCCACAAGCCAATGTGTCTTTGCTCACAGCAGAGCCTCTCCTGAAGTGAGCAGGGCATTTCTGGCCATGCTCATCTCCTCCAACTCTTCCTGCATAGTATACTTCTGTAACAATGCCCTGTCTCCCTTCAGTCACAGTCTCACACCTTATTTTCAGATGTTCACCCTTCCAACCCAAGACCAAAACCTCCATAGACAGACCCCGTTCCTCCACTTGCCCCGCCAGCCACGGCTGGTAGAGCCTACCTTGGCTACTAACCTCCAGCTGGGGGATGTGATTAAAGCCAGACGCTCTGCCAAGCTCGTTGTCTACCTTGAACTGCACTACCTCCCTGCCTGTCCACTTTCCTCTGCCCTCCTTCCAGCCAGCAGCAGGAGCCTCCCATGAGCTTTCTCAGGAGGGCACAGGGCTGGCAGGGCACAGCTCGCATGGATCTCTCAGCTATGCAAGACTCCCTCCTTCTTCAGTCAAAGGGCGTCCAAGCCCACTGACCTCCAGAACAGGCTGAAAACCCTATCTGTTTCCTCCAGCTCTTCGTGATGGGGAACAGGATACAGCCTGGGAGCCTGTGGGCTGATGAGGTATTTCTGAGCTTCAGCTTTCCAGCAATTCACTTTCATTCAGGGGTTGTGGTAATGATAAACACTGCATTTCGCTTTCACTCCTTGCTGTCTATATTGGGTTTTGTGCTATCCAAAGAATCAATGACCTGATTTTTCAGAGGCAGTGACCTCTCACGGCACTTGTGTTGCTCAGCACCGTAGAAAATGTAGCCACTGAAGTCTGTGGTGAGTTTTATTTACAAAGGCTTTTTCAATCTAAAAGTATAAATAATAACTACTTCTGAAGCCCTCTGGCATCCATGTGGCCATGAGCAGCTTCTTGCACCTGGAACATGTGAAAATCTGATTTCCAAAGAAGTTACTATTTACGCATGCACTACGTTGCTGGTAACAGACTGGCCAAAAGATTGCTTCCAGTTCACACTTCAGCTAAAAATAAAAAATGTCTAGAACATTTTTTTCTTCCACTTGCTGCAGATTACTTAGCAGATCAGCTGAGGAATTATACCTTTCTCTACAGCACCCACCTGAGCCCAGATGGAGCATCGTTTAAGCCTAGAGAATGATGTCAAAGTTTTAAATAGCATATTATTTTTAAATTTGATTGCTGTAGGACCTCTGAAGGCCTGGTGCCACCTAACTCTATCATTCCTTCCTATTCCCATACCTCTTCCTGGGTGGGACAGACTCAGAGCCCTTGGGTGTTAAGCAGAGAGATAATCCATATAGAATTAGAGGAAGAGACAGTAAACTTCTGAGTGTGAAGTTTACTTATCCTTATCAAAAATGCCTTATATAAACCAGATCTATGCGCAGAGCTGTGTCTCAATTCATAGTAAGCCCTTAAGAAAGGATATGTGCAGCTAATGGAAAACAAATGTCTGTTTTGGCAGGGCCTGCAGCTAATGTCAGTTATTTTCCCCCCTTTGCTGAAGAAATAAAGAAATAGTCAAAATGAAACAGGCTGACTGAAATGTTCTGGTTTTCGCTTAACCATTTGAGTGCTTCTCTGATACACAACATATGCGACAGACCTTATCTTTGTGGTTCATGAAGAGGAAAAAAACTGCTGAAGAAATCATGTTCTTTTTCATTAAAACATATAATGTCCTCAGGAAGGAAGTTCAGAGTTGAAAACACAGATATGCTTCATAGCTTGATAGCTCTCAGTAAGGACTGTTTTAATTAGAGTGTGACTTCTAGACTTTGTTTTGCTGGAGTCTGGCCAAAAACAGAACAAGAGTACCAAGCAATCTTTAAACTGTTTTCTAAAGAAAACAAAAGCCTAGGGAGGGCAGAATTATTAGCTGTGGCCTAATATCTCAAAGCAGATTAATATAAAGTATAGTTATTGTTCATTTCTCGGGAAAGAGCAGTACTGTCAACACAAGTGTAGAAACCACCAGAAAACAATTCATCATCAGGATTATGGTCACTAACTCATATAAACCATACCAAAGCACAAATACTGTTGTTAACCCAGAACACAGTTAAGAGTCTGACTTTAACTCAGTAATGACATGAATTCAGGGTCACTGAACAGCCTATAGGATGTCAGCTCACATCATGGTTGAGAAATTGGTAATATGGAAATACCAGGGCTGGCAGGAGATTCCCTGAATTTTGCCTTTCTTTGGCCTCAAAGGTCTGACTCCCCAAAGCCTTGTCTCACCTGGGACAGCAGATCCCAGAAGCTGCAAGCATGTACAGGAGAAGAATCACTCCTCTTCCATGCTCTCTTTCCTTAGGCAACCACTTGGAGCACGGTTAGAGGGAAACCAGACTGGCCTTGGTTTCATCAGGTGTGGCTGTTGTGTTCTTCAGCTCTTCCCCAAACATGTAACTGAGGATGCTCACATAATCATAAAAACCCTCAATGATGCAGATGGATAGATGCTGCTGAGTAACTCCATGTTCACGTATCTTTGTATCATGACAGTGTCTTATTATGACGTGGAAGACAGTTATAGCCTCTTGTCATTAAGACAGAAAGCACTGTTTCATTTTCTGGAAACAAGTAGTCAATAGAGGTCACCTGAAGCCTCAGTAAGTGTCCTCCTGCCCACGTAAGGACACAGGAGAGGCTACCACAAAATTTGAAATGTGGATGTAGGGGCTTGGCACTACCGGGGTGTTACATCGGCAAAAGAAGCACAAAGAGAGAGAAAGGGAGCAGCCATAACGCGGGCACAGTCACAGTCACTGGTGTGTGACCCTGGGAGAAAGTCACCAGGCAGTTTTCTGGGATAGGTGCTAGAAAACGTGGTTTGGGACTGTAAGAAAAGAAACAGTCATCTGTTGTTGGACTGCTCTTGTGTTTAAGCCAATGAGCTTTGTAGGCTCTTTAAAAATAAGAGGATTTCATCAGAGAAAACAGTAAGGCAGGTAGGCGTTATAGCTTCCCATACTCAAGGAGCAAGGCAAATCACTGGCATGACCAAAAGCCTAACTATTGAGGAACAGACTTTCCAAGAAACAGAAGAGGCCAGGAGCTTTTATGTCAATATGGAAGTTGCTAACATGAGTCTTGCTGGAGTGATTGATTCCTCAGGCAGCCATTCCCCTACCTTCAATACAAGGAGAAATCCTCTGCAAAACAACAGGTCACAGCCAGCAATGGCCAAATGAATCTTCTTGAGAGCTTTCTGTCTGCTCAGACCCTGTCTCTTTGCTCTGATCTTCCCTCTTTGTGCTTCAGCCCAAATGCCTTTGTGCATCAGATTTTCCTGACCCCACTGGCTGAGGCTTTGTTTAGCCTTTACTGCAATGTCTAACACCCTGGCCTTCAGGCTCAATGCTCACCACCTCCTTGCTCTACCCCTGAGCTCACGTCTCTCCTGGTCTCCCTGCTTCTGTCTTCATTGCAAATTCAACTCCAGCCTGCCTGTCTGCTGGGCTTCTCTGCACATATGCCAGAGACAAGCTGCTGATGAGATGATGGAGCTAAGAGGTATTAGATCCACAAAGAAACTAAAGTTAAAGACCCCAGTCAAAAGTCACCACCTGGGTAATGAATTGGACCCACCAGAGAACTTTGCTACGACAGGAATTTCACAACCTTTTTGTAACCTACAGAGATCCAGGAAGCAGAGATCAGATTGTCTCAGCTCAAATAAGGAAAACATCTGCTAGTTTAAGGAGACTGTTTGCTAAGAGGCTTATTTCTCTCAGTTTGTTATCCAGCCCACATAAATTGCTGGGAAGATGAACAGAAAGGTATTTCCATCCTGTCAACTCTAAAAAATACTGAGGAAAAAAGAAGAAAGAATATTCTAGGGTAGAAGCTCCCTGAGTTTAGATTTAGTTTGGCTCAGTATAGCATGGGGTGGATCTTAAATGAATGCCTTCAACATAACTTGAAGATACTTTTTGTTTAGGGATTGTCCTTATCTCAGATATTATCAACCATAGAGCATCAGTCCCGCAAAGACTGATGCAGAGGGAAGAGGCTCAGTAAACAACCACCTCATCATTTGGTAATTGCAAAGGACAAAGTCATCTTATAAGCCATTAAAAATTGTTCGACAAGCCTTTGGCCATCACTTGGCAAAGAACAAAGACATCAGAGACCATCTAGGGCTGGCCACAGAGAAGTAAGCAAAGTCACTGTGAAGGAATTGTATCCTGTACCACACACAGATGCTACTCTGGGTGCTGTAGTGGACCCACTTGTTTTTCCATGCTGGATTTTAAAAGCGAGTAATGACAAATGGACCCAGAAGATAGGGGAAAGCCTATAGCACAGGATCTGAGTCAACAGAAAAGGTTGCAACAGCTTGTAGGACACAGAGATCACTTTGGAATAGCTGACAGACCTCTCCAACCATCTTTGCTGCATCTGAATTCTAACTTGCTGCTTGCTTGAAAAAAAACAACATTCAGAGAAGCATAATCAGCAAGGAGGGAATTTCCACCAACAACAGCAAAGTAAGACTGTGCAGAACCGGCCAAATTTCTAGCTTTACAGATGTGCAGAGCTTTGTAGTGCTCTGCCATGACAGAATGTTCATTTGGGGCTTTTACAGGATCCTGGAAAAACTGCACACACTTAGTGAAAATGTGAGAGCATTTCTCTGGTCACCTGAATGCAATGAAACTTTTCTGGAATTTTAAAAATCCCTTATGACCCTTCCTGTCTTGGTTTTCTTGTATCTCAAAACTTCTAATATTGGATACAGATGTTATTGCATATGGTTTGGGGGCAGCATTATGACACAAGAACACAAAAAAACCCATGAGAGAATTGTGACTGTTACAATAAAACCTAAGACCCCACAGATAAATAATTATGCCACCCATGAGAAGCATCTGAGTATAAACTACCCATGGCACAGCTTTCCTGGGGCAGTCTTATGTTCAGGACAGAGTCTCTTTCCCTGCTAGGGTTCTTTGTCTTCAGGAGTGCTAAGGGACAATTTGCAACCTGTCTGGAAAAGCTGGAGCACTCTGATTTTAGAGTCACATAAAGGCTTTGGCATGAGCAGAAGCAGCCAGGCAGCATTGGTAAGAGCTGAAGGTGCTTTTGTAGGAGGAAAGGAACCAATAGGTTTCTCAAAGGAGCAGGTGGCCTTGAGAAGAAATGGTCCCTCCTTCCCTTGACACTATTTGTAGAACTAGAAATTGCTCCTGGCTATTGCTCTTCTGGTGTTTTCTAGCAAGCATTGGCTACTTCAGAAAAAAGCCTCAAACACAGAAATTGGGAAACAAAGACTCTAACAGCAGCCGAAGTTCTCATGAATTAATGCTGTACCTGTCTCAGGGTCTTTCATGCATTCTCCCTTGGTCTGTGTGTGTGCTTTGCATTTTAATAGGCTTGTGCAACTTAGTGATTCAAAATACTCACAGTTTCTTTTTGTTCTAATCATTTTGCCTCGGAAGCCTAACAATATGCCCATAATCCAAAGGGAAGTCATTGGAATTCAAATCTGAGTTGTAACTTCCTGCAATAGCGTTTCTCAGTGACTTAGCTCTCCGACTAGCATCTCTGCGCAGCTGGCTTGCAATAGATTTGCAAAGTGGTAACACCAGGACCTCTTCTGGCTCAGCAAGGACCAAGATCTGATCACTTGAATGGTTTGATTTCCTGGGACCTGCTGGAACTTCTTAGGAAACAACAGGAGCTTGCGCTCTCCAGTCACCATCTTCCTGGGCTTCTACGAGTCTTCCTGATGTACCTGGCAAGTCAGTGCTTCCAGGAGATGTTCTGCAGACTTCAGGGTTGTGAGCAGTGTAACCCCACCATGAAGCGGGTACCAGTGTGAGCACGAGGCAAAACTGCACCCAGCCATGACTGTGACTGCTGAGACCCGCCCTCAGTAGCACTTCTGGCTACATCAGACCGCCTGTTCTGTTAACAATAGCTGAGTTTTTCAGTGTCAACACAGCTTTCCTGGTAACACTGCCCTTGGGCTGGTACCTCTCCTTCAATGTCCAAGTGCAAGCAAGTAGAGGGGGGACAGAGCTTTTGCTCAGAGAAGAAAAATGCTGGGAAGGAATAGATTTTTAAATGTTCTGACTAAGCAAGTTTTAGCAACTCTGCTCTTGTCAAAGATAAGACATGGGAACTTTTTTTATGGGGAAAAGCAGATGACTAAAAAATGGCATACCGTTTCATTCTTATAATCTGGAAAGCTTTATGGAAAAGATAAAATTATTTTTTTCATGTTGCTGAGACCAAAAAGTCTTTGTTCTTTCACTCCCCTAACCAAAGATAGGACAAAACATGTCAAAAGATCTTTCCATGTTGTCTTCTGTCTCCCGCATCTTCCCCTGCCTCTCTGTCTGCGGCCATGTGGAATCCTGCTAATCCAGCCTTTTGCATGGAGTTGAGGAGATCATTCATAACTGTGCACTTAGAGCAGCTTTCTAAGAATTTTTCCAGCAAACCATTCACTACGGTCCTCTGAAAAAAAGGTATGAAATAATCTCTCCATGTTAGTATTACATTATTTATGCTTCATTCCAGCTATCTCCTTGTTTCCTGTGGACAACATGTTGATTTATTCATACTGTCAGGCAACCTCCTCTGACTGTGTTTCCAGTAAAAAACTGAAAGGGAGATTTAGCCGCCTACTCCCCAGATGTGCAGTGGCTCCAGCCCTATGGCATCTGTGTAAACATCAGCAATAAACTTCTGACTTTGAGATTAAATATGGGGAGATTTTCCTTTTACCCCATGTTCAGGCGCCCTGCATTGAAATATTTTAAAGGCATCTTTGGCATTTTTTGTTATGAAAGCATTTTGCACGCTATTCATCAAGGAAGTATGTCCCCAGGAATCCAGCCACCACTGGGAGACATCAAACCATAGGACACCCCCATTAGAGGTCAAGGCTGTGACGATCCCACCAGGGAATATGCCAATAAAGAGCACAGCTCTGAGCTGCTCAGGTGTTAAACAGGGCTGCAGAGGCCTGGTTGAGCTGTGGAGGTGTCACTGGTATCACGTAAATGAGGATGTTGTAAGAGGGGTTATCCTAGGGTGTTTAAATATTGGCAAGTTAAGCATGCTATTTAACTAATGGTAATTACTTAGATGTAAGAAGAAAAACAAACAAACAAACAAAAAACAAAAATAAAATATCACCAACTTGGTGCTTATCAACCTAGTGATTAATTCCCTGAAATCAGTGATCTGTTTTAGTATTTTATAGGAGTCAAAGCAATGCTTCTGTTCAGCGATATACTCCAGAAATGGCCTAAAGGAAGGGCACCAGTGGAGCGTAGCTGCCTTCAGTGGGAAGTGCATCATCTGTAAAGCGCCTTTTCACATGAGACAGGTTCAGTTCATTACCCTAATGACATTTTTTTGCTCTGCTCACTCAGCTTGTACAAAACGTGCCATTGTACTTGGGCCCACAACTTGCTGAGGGCTAGAAGAAGGGCTGTCAGAACAAAAGCAATCAGAGCTTGTATGGGACAGCCAGCAGGGCTGGATGGGGGCAGAACAGCCTGGTTCACACTGACCCCATCATTTTCTTAATTGTAGCTTACTGCAGTAGCAGATTTTGACTTGCAGGACTCTGCCAGGGAAGAGCCCTCCGTTACCTCCTATATCGCTCACTTTTGGTGAGGTTTACAACTGCCAGAAAAGGGGGCTTTGTCTGGGGGCTACACTGGTTTTTCTGATGCTTGAGTGCTTGACTTCTTAAACATGGCAATATTTTAAACAGATTTTAATTATAAGAGCTGGAGCAGTTTCTCGTTAAAACCCACTGAAATTGCCCCTCTTCAGTGATGAGTTTAATCCTTGAATTATTAATACCCACCAATGAAAGGCAGGAGATGGATGTTACTGCCCTGAATTGGTAATGTTGCTGGAAGAAGAAAGCGCTACGTTAACAGACAACAGACAGACCAAGGGCTGTCGATTTAGCTTGTGTGGCTGGTTTTTCAGTTCAGTAACAGCTGATTTCAATCACTTCTAAACAAACTCCTGAAGTATTTTGTACAACCAGCTAATGTCTCTATAAATATCTTCTGTTTAACTATGGACAAATTATCTCCCAGCTTGAAAAGCTAACCAGGGTTTGTTGGGGGGAGGTGTTTCCTTCATCTGTCTATGACAAATAATTATCAATAAGAGACAAAATGTTGCCTTGGAGCTCACCCAGCTGAATCCCACCATGTGTACTGTGTAGCTATACAGTACAGAACCGCAGTGTCCTATATAGCTTTGTAACTCTGAAAAACTCTAGCAGCTTTACAATTAAACCGCCTGCCTTGCCAGGGGTTACTTTCTGAGTCAAACCTCGAAACCCAAGAGTGCCCCAAACCTCAAGTTAAAAAGAGGGGAGTCTTTTGACCCTACTTCACTTTAGAGTGGAGTCCAAGGTCTTGTGCAATGCATGGTCTCCTTGGGCCAGAGCACATCCTTGGCTGGCAGACTGTCCCACAGAAGGAGTTGCTCCCCATCTGCATCCCATCGAAGCCCATTGGGAATTATGCAGGATAATGCACTTTTGAGTTAATCATCTCAGCTCTGTGGAGCCACCCAGAGAGCTCCTGGGCTGAAGTATGGGCTCCTGGGAGCACTGGACACTCTTGTCCCTTAGCTGTTCTCTGCCTGTCCATGTGCCCGTTCTGCCTGTCACCCCAGCTCCAGGCGAGCTGTGGGCAGGAGGTTTCCCTCAAAGCACACACCAGGCAAGCCAAGGAAGACAGGGAGCCAGGACTTAGCTGGCTGATGCCAGGCAAGGCTCAGAGCCCAGCTCGGTGGCAAACAGCCATGATCAGGGGCCTGTCCCCTTTCACAGCCTGAAACCTGCTGCTTGTATCGTCCCCACAGGAAGATTCCCACTGGGAAAGGGAAGATGATGTAACACAGGCAACATCCTCCTGCGACCCCTTTACATTTGGCCTTGTCCCCCTCTCTCCCCTCCTGCGGCTTCAGACAAAACAACATGGGTTGGACTTTCTGACTCAAACACACATTTCCTGACACGTTTTGCTGTAAGCAGGACCTTTAAAACTATTCTTATAAAAGCTGATTTGGCTGTGAGTGTCGTTAGCTGTTTTATTTGAGTGAAAGCCATGTCTTCCTCCTAAGAACTTCTGGTAAACAAAAACCTCCTTACAAATCCTGATGGGAACTACTGTAAGGATGCTGGTGCATTGCACATACCAGCCAAGACAGAGAGCCTGCACAACCGCAGCTCTGAACAAATGACCCAAATCACAGCTTTCATTTCCACTGGGAACTGTGGCTGTGCTGTAGAACATGGCTCCTGACAAAGGAATTCATCATTAAAAAAACCACTATTGGGGCTAAAGTATGAGATAAAATGAAAGCATTTATATTTCTATCTTTCCTAAATTCAAAATACATGGTGTTTTGAAAGTGCCATATCGAAATAGAAAGGAATTGTTGAAATCTTGATTTATGCTACAGTTAAATCCAGCTTTGGAACATCTGCCTGTCAATGACCATATCATTACGAGCAGATGCTGTCTTCAAAGAATTAGACAACACAGGGGGAGAAGATATTTCTTTTCCTCTCTCTCCTGTGTGTATGTGTATGTACACATGTATACAACAATCAAGAGCAATTGCATTTGAAGAAAAATATGGAGCTATGCCACAGCACCCTGGCATAATAAACATATATATGTCTACAGACATCCATTACACATGGGCACTATGGCATAGATTCATAACTTTATCACCATGCAATTCCCCTTGATTATACTGACAGTCCTAATAAGTTCCAAAGAGTTTGGCCTTCGTTATATCCTGCAGCTGAAAAAGCTTGGCAAGAAATAGCTGAGCAGAAAACTTCAATTTTCCCCTACATATACCTTACTTTAAAAAAAAAGAAAGAAAGAAAAAGAAAACTTTGGCATATTATCCAGGTTTAAAAAAAAAAACAGCATAGCAGTACTGAAACCTACATCTCGCTGTTATCTGCTGGCAATCAGAGAGAGGTAGCAAAAACACAGTCTGTGCATGTATCACCTTCTGTTTTCCTCCTTTTAAAGACATGTAAGTAAGACAATCCTCCTGGTAAGACAATAAAGAAAAAACATACCTGAGTCCCCTTCTTTTCAAGCAGGAAATTGTCATATACTTGAAAGCTGCTGTGCACCACCAGTAACTAGAATTTTGCTAATATTATCATTATCACAGAGTTATCTGAGGATGCAGTGACTGCCAAGTAGCAAGGAGCACATCTGAGGTATGTCTAAATAATGAGTCCAAAAAAGACGTACCTTGATGCTCTGTGTCCAGAAGAAAACCTTCTTACTGTTACTGTTCACTAACCAACCCTTTATGAAAAGCACAGTTAGACAGTTCACCTATTAGGTCATCACCAGGCTGTGAGTTGTGGGTGACAGATAGCACCCAAGCAGTATTTACATCACCACAAATAATCAGAGGCACTGGTAAAGACTGCCAGCATCATCCGCAAGAAAACTGAGTTTGGATTTCGATATTCTGACTCAGGTTTGGTACAATGGGCAAGGATAAGACTATTTACACAAAAAGGAAAAAAACTACCCAGACAGGACCTCAAAACCACTTTCACATGAGACAAGAAAATGATTGTTATTGCTGGCAAGGGGCAAACTCACTCACACTTCATTCGTGTGGCTGCACTCTCTTCTGCAGTATCAGGTTTCCTGTGAGAAGTAATGGGGTAAGGGAATGGCTAAATCCAGACCAGGAGGTTGCTGGTTTTATCAATTGGATCTTGTGAATTATTATGTCTCCCTCCTTCACTAATGAACTTGCTGTCTCCAAATGATGCAGATCTGCTTTTTTCAATGTGATCTGATTTAATATTATTACTGTATGTTCCGCTATGCCGCCATTAGACAAGGCATTCGATTTCCAAAAAAGCCACTTCCTCAAGTGTGCACGGAACTTGAATACTCATTATTAATACAAGTGCACAGGAAAAATTATTTATTTTTCATTGAAAGGCTATTTAAAGATTGACTCGGTTTTCTGTATGAAAATACCTAATATGCCTCTTTTTCTTTCCTCTCTTAGAAAGGACGGGCACAAGTCAGTGGGGTCCTCTGTGTAGCCAGGTGCATATGCAAGTGCAATATTCTCCTGTGCACCCATTTTTATGGATATCCTACCCAGCCAACTTTCTGCAAATGAAACCCTTGATATATTGAGTGCCACTCTTTCAACATTCCTGGAAAATGGCTTTTCTTTTGTTAAACAGGGCTTTTTGCACTCCATGAGCCTGCATGATACAAAATTCAGCGTACAGCTGTAAAAATGTCTTCTGCTGTCTGCAGTACACCCTGGCCTCTCGAGTGATGGGAAGGCACCAGAAGCCAAGCTGCAAATCAGTCCCTGATGAGACCTTTCAAATGTTGACCGAATTCATGCATAACTGAGCACTACAATTTTAATTATCATTTCTTAGAAAAGAGTTTGCATTTTATTCCAATCCAGTGCAACAGCCACCATTAAACCTCCTAAAAGTTTATGCAATGAAAGAGTAATATTATTGCTTCTGTCTGAGTCTTTTTTCCTGTCCAGAGTGAAAAGTAGTCTCGCTAAAAATCCATCCAGAGGGTTCCAATTATTTCATCTTCTACACAGAGAGGTAAAAAAAAACCCTACCAAATTCTGAAGTTTTTCAGTCAGCTATTACTGTCACTTTTTCTGTTTATAATAGCAAAAAAAAGAAACAGAAATTCCTGTTTCCAAGAGTCACCATGACACCTATAAAACTGGACAGGCTGAAAGATTAAAATGAAAGCCTAAAAAAAGATGCAGTATAAATGGTCCATCCAAAAAGACTTTAAAGGTGGTTTCATAAAATGTCAACACATCCACATTTTAAAAAAATCATGAGAAGTCTAAGTATCTAAAAGAATTTGATTTATACTCTGTGGGTGTTCTTATGCCAATACTGGATATTACTCATAAAAACAAGAATAAAAGACACTTCCATACTTTTAAAGCAAGATAATATTTTATCTATAGTCATCCACCCTTCTAAAAGCAAGTTATACTGTAACGCATTGTGCTGAGAGACACCAAACCTGGAAAACATATCAAATGTCTACTACATATTAAAAAAAAATTCAGTGATAATGCTCTGCAGAGCAGTGAAAAATAATGACTTCAAACAAAATACCTGGCCCACGCAGTTAATGACATTTGTCTGTGTGCTGGCTTTGTACAAAGTAAAAAGCACAAACAAAAAGAATAAAACCAAAAAAATACACCACCACCACCCCAAATTTCTCAATTAAACAGACTGTGAATCAAAATTGCAGATCTGAACACTCTGAAAGAGTGTCCAGGAAAAAAAAATCCCAGTCTAATCTACACAGATTAAGTTGATCTTCACCTTCCACTCAGTGCTAGTCACTAGAAAAACCAACAAACAAAAATGAATTTGTTATCCGTTTTACATCCACCCAAAACACTCTATGGCGATCGAATATGACCACGTAGGAGATGGTGCAACTCCACATCTTGGTTCTCTTACTGCTCTCCTTGGGAGACGCTCTCCTGCATCCTGTGCCAGATGGACCTCAAATACCACCAAATCCCAACAGCCCAATTTGATGTGTTCTGCACAACAGTAATGAACAGGCGCATGTTTATTGGACAAGAAATAAAAAAAGATTGGTCTGCTGGAGCCCAGGCTGGTTTTGAAAGAATCAGACAAGACAACTTTTCTCTAGCATCAGACATTTCCTTCCAAATCACTGGGAGACAGAAGAGAGGGGATCTCAAAGCCCTGTGTCAACAGTCACCCTTTGGACAAACACAAGTGTGCTCAGCCCATGAGCTGAAAACTCTCCTCTAGACGAATTGCAACACGTAGTTGCAAATAATGTGGCTTTTTTAGGCAAAAGCAATTGTCATCAACCCTAAAGTCACTAAGGCAATGCAGCAAGTGCTAAATTGTGGCTTCAGCATGGAATAGCTGATCTTTATTCAAAGGCAAAATGTTTAAGGAAACCAGGTGGACCATACTATGTACACTGTGGCCAGTGCTGGCTGTCTTCTAACAGGTAATATTTTCAGTCACACAACAGTTTAACAGAGAAACTGGAAACACTGAAATCTAAATTAGACAGAAAAACTCACAATCCAAAGCTGCTTGAAGTCTCTCCAGCTTCAGACAAATTTAACGTCTTTGTTAGAAGGTGAAGGAAGGTTAAACAGCCCGACGCCTCCCAGATGGGCACAGGATTTTACCATTCCTCCAGCTTGGCCCAGTCCTACAGATTTCCTTGCCCTTCCTCCTTGTTTTGGGCAGAATGCCTTCTCCTTTGCAGCACCTCACCATCTGGTTCAACCCAAAGGTACATCCCTGCTTTATCAGTTCAGCACCTCTTTTCACATTTCACTTGAAAATACACATGCCAGATAAGGAGAAATTTCTTCCAGATGTCAGGAACTGAACGTGAACACATCCTTGTACAGAAAGAGGTGATATTATGTGATGGGAACACTGTGGGATAATTAGAAATAAAAAAAGTCTTCTTTTAGAGGTCAGTATTTAACACTCTGTCAGGACATTTTAAGTATTTAATGTCTCTGCAGTATTCCCTACCCTAACTATGCCACCCAGAATTTGTCTAAATAAAGGAAGTCTTGGGAACATTTCAGAAATATGGTCTATGTATTGAAGAATGACAAACTGCAAAGATGATAAAGACAAATCTCCCTTAAATCCAGCTTGGTCCTAGAGTTTGTCCTGTCCAGCTCAAAGGGAGCACCTTCCCCCAGCAGCTTCCCGTAAGGGACCTGGGTGCACCTCACCTTGAGAGACATCAACTCAGCGTTCCTATCTGTGGGTAGAGGAGCAAAGAGGCATCCTCCGTGTTGTAGCTACAAACTCCAAGTTACACTTGGCATTTTCTAGACACAAGGCATATTTACTCAGCTCCTCGCCACAACAACTTTCCTCATGCAATGGGAACAAAACAAATGCACCCCTTGTTCCAAAATCCAAGTGTGGTAAATGCACATGATTGAATGATTGCTGCCATAGTAGTGGTTTATGACTTACTACATTTAGCCTGGTTCTTTGTAGCTGCATGAATATATATTATTCTGCTTCGTATGAGAGTAAGTCTGGTTTTGATTAGGCTTGTAGAGAGCTGTCAGAAAGTCAGACTCGAGCAAATAAGCCCCTGTAGGTTCACTTGGAAAAGCCCATAAAATGTCTGCTGTTCATTTAAATTAGGCTCAGAAAGAAACACAAACCTGAAAGCTGCCAGTGTTTATATGTTTGATTAAGAATTTTTTTTCTTGGGGGGCAGACAAGGCTGGGAGAGAAGTTATTCTGGGAATGAGCCTAGTCAGAGAGTACCTTTGGGCCCAGACCCTCATTCCTGCACACAAAGCAAAGGAAAAACAGGCTTATGCAGGCACCCTGAGCTATAGTATAGCCGGAATAAATCCCTCCCTTGAACCAAAGCCCAGCAGTGGAGGAGCAGCACAGCTACTCTGCAGTCATTTCTGAAACCATTAGGTTGTAGCAGCGGCTAAAGCAAGTTCTGGGAATACTTTCCTATACATGGCTTGCTTAATTGCAGTTTTTCTACAGAACTCTGAGCCTTGGTTGAGGAAATCCGCCTGGGCTGCAACCCAGATGGCAAGGCAAGATGGCTCGTGGCACCTGAGCTCCTCCAGGGCTAGCTCAGGTCTTCCCATGGGGCTGCCATCCCCAGAGCGTGGTCCCTGTCCTACACACAGATGCCCCTACGTGCAGTAGCGTTTCACCCTGCTTGGAATGGATATGCCAACCAGCCCCTTTAGCTTGTACTGTGCTTTTATTTTCTTAAGTACTCACTGGTTTATATATCCATGCTTTAACTGTCAGGGGGTGAGGTCTGCACCCCCAGCCTGGATGATGACATTGATCTGTCATCTTCAACTCTCACTCCGTGCTGTCTGAAATGCTACTTACAGTTGGTTTTACTTAGGAGGCATCGCCTGAACCCCCTGCCTCTGCTATTTCTGAGACAAGCGGGCTGGCTGCTCCCTGCCCCTCTCCCTTTCATGCATGCACATGTGCATCCTCAGCTCTCCCACACCCCTGGCTCACGCATTCTCCATATGAAGATAACAGGCTCAAAACTTCCCTTCTTTGCCTGCCTCTGCCTCATCTGGGTCCCACAGGCTCCAGCGCGTCCCCTCCCCATGTGCAGATCCACGGCTGTCCTCCAGAGCCTTCCTCATGGTGCCTGCCTGCGCGCCTCTCCCCGCAGCCCCATCTCTCAGGTTTTGGGGGCACATCTCCTACTGCCGGGCTGCCGTAATTCCAGCAGCGCCTCCCAAAGCCTCCGGCTGCGTGTTTTTTCCTGGGGGATTCACCTGCCCTCTGCACGCATGTGCACACATGGGTCTTGTCTGCTGCTCCTGCTCGGCGCTTTCTCAACACCGGACAAAAGAAGGGCAAAAGCTTGCTTGACCTTGATTTTCAGTACGAATACAGACCGTGAAAGCGGGGCCTCACGATCCTTCTGGCTTTTTGGGTTTTAAGCAGGAGGTGTCAGAAAAACTACCACAGGGATAACTGGCTTGTGGCGCCAAGCGTTCATAGCGACGTCGCTTTTTGATCCTTCGATATCGGCTCTTCCTATTATTGTGAAGCAGAATTCGCCAAGCGTTGGACGTTCACCCACTAATAGGGAACGTGAGCTGGGATTAGACCGTCGTGAGACAGGTTAGTTTTACCCTACTGAGCTGGGACAGAGGACAGGCACAGCCTCTGACGTCCCTGGGCCAAACCCCGGGATGCAGAGCCTCCACCAGCTGCCTGCTCCCAGCTCTCCGGGGGTCAAGCACACCCCGTTCCTGCACTGCCAGCACACGAGCATCCTGGCTTGAGGCTGCCACTTCAGGGGGCAGAAAGGACAGTCTTCCTCAGGATTTTGGCATCACGACTGCTAATTATTTAACAGGCAAATAAGTAGATCTAAACACAACTTGGAGGTCCTGCACGCCTGTGTCTTTGACGACTCCAGATCAGCATTTAAGCCCCCAGCAGGGAAATTGGTACCTTGGACCCCAGAGGGAGAGAATTTCTCTTTCCTTTCTCTTTATCTCTGTCTGGCCATGCATCCAAATGCTTACAGAGATGTTGTAGCTGCTGCATCTAAGCAACCAGAACAACGTCCCTTAATGCCCACTGCAGGGTCCTGGGCACAGCTTGGGAGTCTCTCAGTATTGAAACTTTCTATTAACTATTCTTAGCGTTGCTAGCAGGAAGGTGGGAAAGCACTGGCCTGCTCAGTAGTGCAAGCAACATGTGCTGCCCTGATTTTAATCAGAACCTGTCCTTCCTACCATACCAGGGTCAGGCTGCATTTGGCTGAACACATATGTGCTAATGTAGGAAGCAGTTAATAGGCACAAAGAATTATCTGTATCTTATCTAGTGCTGGCATTTTATTAATTGTTCCCAAAGACTGAGGCTTTTCAGACTTTTGTTTTAATTAGAAGGAACAGTTGCCAAAAGCAATTTCTCTCAGGCAACTTTCACCATTCGTTGAAGTCTTCATTTATCTGATATTATTACAAGGCCGGGTTAAAAAAAAAACAACTATAAGAACAGCCCATCTATTCAGGTTCTGAGAAGTCTCCTAGACAGCAGCTGGGGGGAAGAGCTTGCCTTGTAAAAAACCTCCTGTCCTTGGCTCAGCCGAATCTCCCAAACAGCTTTGTTCCCTGTGTGCACTCCGTGCTTCAGGGAGATATGAGGAGGCTACCTTTAATCCTGTTCAAAAATACAGGAAAAGTGTACAATTACCTGCAGGAACACTTAAAGGCCCACTTACATTTCAGGGTGACTTAGGGAGGCTCTCTGTGTAGCGGCAATCTGTCTTTTGATCATATTCCCTCTAATCCTCCCTCCCTTTATTGCTCATAGGAATTTTTGCACGTAAACACTCATCCAGCTGCCTGAGTTGCTTTTATTTATACTAGATGACGGAGCTGTTAAAACTGCACAATACTCAGGCACAGATAGTGATTGATGCCATGAGATGGGAAGGTGGATGGGTCCACAGCCATCTCACGGGATCAGGGGAGCACATTGCACCGAGCAGTGGTAACAGTAAGGCTGCATCTGCTATGCAGACACATCACCTGCGAAATCCGGCCCTGCTGAACAAGCAGAGGTAAGAAACAGTCCCTGCCCCGAAGATATTAATCCACAAGAGGCAAGAAGCTGTACAGTAGACGAAATGTGGAGGAAGAACTGTGGGGACAATAACCGTGTCCTGTGGGTGCACAGAGACTTACACATTAACAGGATATTTCAGTAACACAGGCAGCCCCATACATGTTGCCTGCTTGGCTATGACTGGTTGCATAGTTCAGACATGAAGCGATGGAACCAAATCATCCCTAGCCTGGGGAAAGTCCCATCCAACCAAGGGAACAGACTTCAAAGCTCTGGATGGCCCTTGACTTACAGAGAAACAGCACAAATCCAGAGGCATCACAGAAAATACTTTCACAGCAGTGTTTTTTCTGTGACAAGTGGCATACATGTATTGTGGAGATGGCTATGATGACCCTCGGCAAATTTAAGAGATGGACAAATATGACCGAGAAAAAAAGCATTTCTCAAGAAATAAGAGTCTTGTCATCAATCAATCAAAAGGTAAGGAGTTAGACTACTTATAAAATACTTCAATTTTATTTTAAGCTCTTGCTGCAAACCATCAGGTACACAAATTACATTATTTTCATGAGGAATTTCTAGTATTTCATTCTGTTAATACTAACAGAGACCTTCTGTCCATTGAATGGTACCCTGTATTTCAACAAGTTTATAGTGACACTCTTAGCATTTATTTCTTCTCTTGGCAAAGTGGATATAAATAGAGCTAAATAAGATATTTTCCTTTGTACCCTCAAGCTCCAGGTGGTTTCTTTTATTGCTACCAAAACTCTGTAAGGCTGGTTGTTAAACTCCGTTCAGGCAACTTAACGCAAGGCATCGCCCTGCGGTAGTTTTTAGCAATAGAGGAACACACCATGATGCATTACGGCACCCACAGACACAACTGTCACGATATGCATGCAAATGGATGTCCGAAGTTCAGAATTTCTAAAATAACTGTGCCACCCACATGAAAGGCATTTAGAGATGGAAAATCAAGAGCCCACAAAAAAGTGTGTGGATGAATTGACGTTCTAGGGGAAAAAGACACATCAGTTTGAAACAACTGAGGATAATAAAGCTTATTAATTGATCACAGATATTGAACCACTTCCCACAGAGATGCTACAATGGTACAATGAAATCAATAAATGTATGATACAAAGCTCTTGTCAGGCCTTATCCTGAATGCTGCACACTATTTGTAGTCATCTGTGCTCAGGAAAGATGGATTGAAACAGAAATATACCCTGGGCCACCCAAACAGGATAATCAAGGGAATGGAGAGCCTCTCTCTTCAGAGGAGATGTAAAGATTTGGCTTTTTTAGCCTAGAGAAACAAAAACTAAGAGAAGAGATGATTGCTCTCATCAGTAGGGCAAATACCAAAGGAGAGAACAAGGACTTCTGAAGATAAAGAATGATACTGGCAGAAGAACAAAGAGAGATAGCCTGGAAGTGAATAAATTTGGGCTGGGAATCAGAAGAAAATTTCCAAGCGTCGGAGAAGTGAAATTCTGGAACAACACCGCAATAAGAGATAGAGTGTGGTGCAAAACAAACTTGTTTTTAAAACAGCAGTTAATGAGATTAGGAACGTGATTATCTAAAGCAGTTGCTGTGACAGCAGGGCTCCTTCCAGCTCTACCCTGATGGTTCAGGAGATGCGATTGACCTGGTCTTTGATTAGAAAAAACAACATAAGGTGCAGCTAAAGGCAGGGAGTATGTTTCCGATTCACACACTTTGCAGAATTTATTAGGAAAACACCTCTTTCAGTCATAGACAAAGGGAATAGTGGAGCAACTTGCCAGCCAGCCATCACAACTGAATAATCACTCAAAATATAACAATTTTGCAAGCTGACATTTTCTTGAACTAGATAAGAACTAGAAATAATTAAAAATGGACAAATGTTAAAAGTAGTTAATTTTCAATGTGATTTTCAGTTTGGGGTTTGTTTGGGGGTTTTTTAAATTAAAGTTATTTCACAAGATCACTCAGAATATGACCAGGCAAATACCATTTGCTTTAGAGAGTCACATTAATTTTGAAAAATTGACCCCCCAAAAAACTAAATGCAAACCAGTTTCTCCAATAATGGATTGATAGTGATGCTCATCTCATCACCCTACGTCAGGATTTTTCACACCCTTATCAAGCAGCAACCTTTAACAGCTCAATCGGCAAGCTAATTCTCCATTTGACATCTGTTGATACTGCTCGGATCTGTAACATTTATACATTTATTTGCAAACCTCACTTTGGCAATCGGCTTTTAAAACTGCAGTTGAAGCCAAAACCTGCTTTTTCTGTGCACAAGGCAATAGTGCCATCTCGTGGTAAATACTCTGCTTCGTGGCTTATGGTGGCCAAAGGAGCTTGGAGCCTTTCTGCACGCAAACGTCTCCTCAAGAAAAATAGATGTCGGTTTTTTTGTTTTTGTTCTTTGTTTTTAAGTTGGCTCCCTCAGGTTAGCACGTAAACTTTCACCTAAAATGCCCACTAGCCTTTTCTGGGTGCTGTGGTAAGGTTTCGTAAGGTTTTTGCTCTGCTCCGAGGTGCTCTCCTACAAACCATGGCCCCAGCACCCTGTTTGGGTGCAGCCCAGGAGAGCCCAGGTCCTGCGTCCTGCCAGGAGGGTCCCGGGGGCGGGAGGGGGAGCACCCAGCCCAGCTCCGACTCTGCCTGCGGGCAGAGCGATGCTATTCTGCGTCGTCCAGCAAGACCAGCCTCGCTGGGCAAGCACAGGCCACAAGTCCTCGGGTCTGCTGCACACGCGCTACACGCACACACAATTGCCAGCGACATCTCAACCCTGCTTCTCCCATCAACATTTTCAGTCCATTTTATCTGATTTTGTGCCTTTTTACCTTTTTAATGGCTTTTTCATTCAGTCTCTGCAGAGCCAAAACACGAACGGCACTTCACACACTGGAGAGCACTGGAAACCTTCTTACATTTAAAATGTCGTCCACTTTACAGAGAGGAAACAATGAGGATTCATCTGTTTCTTCCACGAGCAGTGGAAGAAGTGTGTCAGGAACAAGGCCCTTTCTTCCAGCAGAGCTCCGTGTGCATAGCTCCTTGGTAAAGAAGGGAACTGATTAACCCAAATCGGCTTCCTTTTACACAAAGCAGGCGTTGAACAGAAACTGGCTCTCTGCTTCAGACTCCGGCCTTTTCTGCAAGGCTTCTCCTCCTACCGCCATGCTGGTCTGCAGTGACTCCTCAAAGGCTTTAAGGGCTCTCCCGCCAAAATTACAGCAGGCTGTAACCCCATCTGGGCTCTGGTCAACCTACTTCTTTGTAAACAAATAAAGGTAAATCCCAGCACAGTGGGGTTTTTTTTTCTAGATTCCTGATAAAGGTGGTGAGTTCTGGAGCCATCAGATGATAGATATTAACCAGAAACATGAATTAAATAGGATCGTGTATTCACAGTAAGTTTCCTTTTGCAGCCTGCACTCAGGGGTTCAAGACACACTCAAGAATGAATCTCAGGCTGGTACTTCCATGATGCTGTTGGTTCAGCATTACCAATGAAGCCAAACACCAGGAAAAAACATAAAATATTACCTTCATTTATCATTTGTACGCTCTTGTCAGTATCATAAAATTGTTATTTATATTTTATAATACCAGAATTATAAAATGAGAAGAAACTCTCACACCTATTTATTTTGTCTTCCTGTATGAGGCCCTAGACTGTTTCCCTGGACTGTTACACATGTAGTGTAAGACAAACACGCACTCCCAAGCTTAAAATTCCTGTGATGGACAATCTATCACAATTCTCGATAAACTGTGCCAGTATAGTTACAGCAGTATCAACAAAAAAAGACCACAAGCTTACAGAGAACAGATGTCACCTTGAGGTTTGCCATTAGATGTCCATTTGCAATAACAGCTATTGAGATCTGGTTTAATTTGGCTTAAGCTAAATTCAGAGCAGGTCAGCTGCTGTTAGTGTAAGATACGAAGAGCTTAGGCTTGGTATTTTATTAATTCTCTAACAAAATAGCCAATTTACAAAACAGTTTTGAGGTACTAGTTTAAAACACATTGTTTATTCAGACTAATTGAAATGGACATGTTATTTAGATTGCAGTTAGTCATTCCTGAAATTCCAGGCTGGGTGAGAAAAACATATGGTACTAACTGGTATTAATCAACTGAAAATGGTTAAATTCAAAATTTCATATGCATTTCATTGATTTAATAGCTGAAGAATTTGAACACAGTACTTCGTTTAAACCACAAGCTCTTCAGGTTGAGCAATACAACATACACTGACTGGAAATGAAAATACTAATTGTATTTCTGTATTAAAGGACTGGCACAGCTCTATCTACATCTGGTTTTACTTGGGTAGATTCCTGCCCAAATTACAGCAGCATGTAGAAATAATCGAGTTTCCTTTTGTGAGCAAAGGTGTGATGTTCAGGATAAAGTTGAAGGCAGCAACAGTGTGCCTTAGGGAGGACTTTGCACTGAACTAGCTAATACTTCAAATGCCCTCATGTAAGCAACTCACCTCAGCCTGAATAGTAATCATTCACTTACTCGTGGCATGTAAAGTGCTTTTAAAGAATAAAATATTCAATTTCTGATCAACACATAAAACCATAAAGTATGCATAAAGTTTTGGGAAAAGGAAGTCCGTCTACACAACATGCACTAAATGCAGTATTACAATATGAATAAGTTACCCTGAAAGCAGTCATAAAGCTTAGCCCTAAGAAACGGAGAAAAAAAATTGATAAAATAGCTCTTCAGATTTTCTGAATTTAACATTTGTGTCACAAGAGATTCTGATAAATCCTTGGTGTAAGCTATTTAACATAACTGCATATTCTAGTATTTCAGAAAAAATAGTATAGTCATTTGATACAATAAACTTTGTGTGATTTTTCTAAACTGCAACATTTTGCTTTATTTTTTCTATTAACGAAGTACCTGAGAATCACCGTTTACCAGAAAATAAACAAAACTTGAAAAATACTTGTCTCTTTTTTAAAAATCCATTTATTTTTTATTAACTAAAATGAGTCAGCCATAAAAAGTGCAAACTGTATAAAAGTTCATAGGGCAAAATGGTTTCTGTGAACAGAGGACGATGCTTCCAAATAATAAATGTTTGTCTTGTCCATGCTGTTTTGGGGGTGCATGTATCATCAACATAGAGACAGGTTTTCACTGAAGGTCCTGAATGCAGTTTACAAAGGCGTCACATCTGCTTGTGACAGATTATATTCCTCTAATGTAAAAGGCTAAATGCCAGCTACTGTGAAGAGAAGGAATGAGACTAAAGTGATTTCTCTTTATAAATTTTTCTCTTTTAAAACAAAGAACTTTGAATGCAGGCCAAAGCCCTTTAGGAAAAAACAATTTCACAGGAAGCAGTACTGACAGTGGTAAACAGCATCATTATGCTGACATTTTACTTTCAAGCAGGTAACCGAGAACTGTGTTTTTGCAAGGCAGAAGTGTTGCCTTCTCAAAGCCATACGTATAAATACACCACCCACTTCATTTGTGTTCATGCCTTCATCTGCTAACAGTAAAATGACATCAAGTGCTCTATGTTTGTGCTCTGTCTACCGAAAGGTACAGCTTCCACATAAAGAACACACCTGTATATCAGCAAGACCCTGTGACAGGTTTGCTTACATGTGTTGTTTTAAATTATCAAAAACCTGCATAAAATGAAATGTGCTTTTCTTTAATATACTTGTTTAGTATGCTGCATGACTGGAAGAAATACAATAGTCTTGAAACTTAAAACATTCAATCTGAACACATGCTAATGTAGCTGCAAGCCATAACAAACAGATTTTCATTTCTTTAACACAAAGCTAGACTATTTAATGCTACAGTTAAGAAAATCATTGTGTAGTTAACACCAATCAAGAACAGCTGACAAAGGTTACACAAAGCTGACAGACAGTATTTAATTCTGATGGCACTTTTATGGGATGACAAACCTTTGCAGTACATACGTGCAATATAAAAGTAAAGTTAAAAGGCTCAGATCCTGGAGGATGTACAGGCATATGTTTTCCAGGGAGCATTTTGATAATTTTTGGCCTTCACATTTACTTTCTTCAGGCTGTAGAGTATTTTTGCTTTAACTTACCACTCATCTCCAGAGCCTCCTACAAGACTGAATCAGCACCACAGCTCACTGCCAGTGAGATTAGATGGGAGGACTCCACCAAACTCCTGCTCCCAACTTTCTTCTATCAGGATGCTGGGAGAATCTATCTAAGATAATTTCTGAATGTAAGTCTTCATTGTGCAGTAGCAAATTTAGCTGAGCCATTTACCCTCAGTATCTGCTAGCTCTGTGTGAGTCTCTATGTTATTGAGCTGCAAGCATTGAAGACGACTGAAGATATTTTGATGACATTATATTTTCCCAGAAATAGGTGATAAAACGTCCACACGTTTAGACTGACTCTGGGACAGCCTTTGAATTGAGACAGACATAATCAGCCTTCAAAGAGCTGACATGCAGGATAAATTCTCCAACAATCTCAAAATCCCTCACAAACGTGCTGTTCTACATGAACACTTTGGCCCAAAGGTGGTGCTTTTTTACATTCCGTGCAGTCTCACTTCCATCAGTCCATCTGCAAAGTTTAAATTAGCTCAAAATCTACCCTTCTTTTTCCTGGTATTAACACTTTGATCATGATCATACTGTTCTAAAACTATCTTGTAATAGAAGCCTTCCTGGCTTTATTTATCACCTGTTAGAATTCACCCTTACTGTTTCTACTTTGCTGTATTTACAAGCGTGGCATTATCCAGGCGTGTGATTTAGAGGAAAAAAAAAGAAAATAAAAAGATCTTACTTAAGATTTTAAAAACTCTTATTAAAATATCAAGTCATCAGTTTCACATTCATGATCCGTTCTTTCATAGGGACTGCTATAATTGCTTGTAAGACCCTTTTTATACATTATTTTGCATTTGCTGATTAATTCCATATAATTTTATTGGTATGCATTACTCTGCACTGTAGTCATGTGGATAAAAAGAAGCACATGAGCTGTTAGTGTCTAACTTGACACCAAAAGCAATCTTCTATCTGATCTATAGATTTAACTGGCTATAAACAAGCTGCGCAGGCAACCAGTACAAAACAGTATATTCCTATAAAAAGACTATGGGCTGCAGAGTACCATTGACTAGAGTAAGGTTTGTTTAACTAATTAAGTGTTACCACGCTGTGGACTGACTTCCTATTTTGCTGTAAATGAAACATTTATCTGTTCTGAAACATTATGCAAAAGAATCCTAGAGCTGCTTTCTCACTACCAAAACAAGTCATTGGTTGTCATTTCATTAGTTTTCTCTTTTACTTTGAGACTAACTCGTTGTCTAGGTACCTGCTGGGGGAATAAGATGAGATTGTCCACCAAGCACTGTGAATCTGTCTTTTATGGCTATTTTAGATCTTTGGGAATACCCGTTCCTAGTGGCATCACAGGTGTGTGCAAGTCTGGAACTACCCTGCCTCTCATGCTTGTCAAGAAAAACATACTTCCTTGATGTAGTCTTAGTTTTCTCACAGTTGGTATGGAAACTTACTTCAACTGAAAATCATAACACAGACATGTCTTGGCAATTATATGCAGAAGACAAACAAACATACAACACCTAATTTTTAAAAAACTTACATCTCCTTAGCCCTTGGTAATTATAAGATTTTGAGAAATTCTTCATTTTTCTGCTCAAAACCATACTGGGGATATCTAATCGTCTTCTGTTGCCACACAAGTTGAAGGTGCTCAGTTTTTCCAGACCCGGGGTGGTTTTAGTCACAAGATCAGTGCAAAAATATGCAGGTTTACTTCAAGCTCAGATCCATAGCTCTTCAAATAGCAAATATATTCCTTTGCATTTTCTCTTGTGACTGTCTTAAGATAACAAGAAGGTACACCACGTATGTGCATGTGCCTTTGTGTCCCCTTAGTTTATTCAGAGTGGCTCTGTGAATGACTGTACATACAGGACCTCATTTTGCTCCCATTGGTTACTAAAGGGCCTATTTCCAATAAAAATACATCTGCAGAACTAGAGTCACAGCTGATCCATGGCTCATGGGGACCAATGCTAAAGTCCGCCTGAAATCTGATCCTGTGCTAAAGAGCCTTGTGCCAAAGCCTTAAGCCACACAAGTAGAGAAAGAGCATGGATGTGTAAATCTGCATAAGAACCCTGGAAAGGGATCACAAAATCTGCTCCTGTAACTTAATTTTAAGGACTAAATAGTTCCTTTCCAGAACTAATAAAAATAGTTTTGCTTATGTTATTACAGTAGTACTAATGAAATGTCATGTTCCAGGGCATAGGCTGATTAGAAGACGAGGCAGAAAGGAATTTTTCTTCCTTCTGATTGTTTATTTTCCAAAACTGTGGAGATGAATTTGGGGAAAGCTCCACATACCTTTGAAGCATCAGGTATTGACTGGAAGGAGACAGTGAAGTTGGTGAATTACACATCAGCTCCATTATGACAAATCCTATGTTTCTATGTAAAAGCTCAAGGCCCCAAGCAGTCACTTGTGTGCCTTGTATTTAAGGCTGGCCCTACAGATGAGGTTCTGAGAGAAAGACAGTATCAGTTCTCTCGATGTCCTGGTTTCAGCTGGGACAGAGTTAACTCTCTTCTTAGTAGCTGGTACAGTGCTGGGTTTTGGATTTAGTGTGAAAACATCGTTGACAACACACTGATGTTTTAGTTGTTGCCAAGTAGTGCTTATCCTAAGCCAAGGACTTTTCAGTTTCCCATGCTCTGCCAGCAAGCAGGTGTGCAAGAAGCTGGGAGGGAGCAGGGCCAGGGCAGCTGACCTGAACTAGCCAAAGGGATATTCCATACCATGGAACGTCATGCCCAGTATATAAACAGGGCGCAGTTGGCCAGGAGGGGCGGATCGCCGCTCTGGCATCAGTCAGCAAGTGGTGAGCAATTGCATTGTGCATCACTGCAGTTTTTTTCCTTTTTTTTCCCCCCTTTTTTTTGTTATATTCCTTTTCATTACTATTGTTATTATACTTCATTATCATTGTTAGTATTACATTTTACTTTAGTTATTAAACTGTTCTTATCTCAACCCACGAGTTCTACCTTCTTTCCCGATTCTCCTCCCCTCCGACTGGGAGCGGGGCGGGGGGGGGCGGGAGTGAGGGAGTGGCTGTGTGGTGCTTGGCTGCTGGCTGGGGTTAAACCACAACACTCAAACAAAAATGCTGATATTAAAATAAACATTTACAAGGGGAACAAACTGTTTAAAGTGCCAAAATAAAATCTCTTCGGGTCTCTAATTTTTACACTTAAAATGTAATAAATGCCCACAGTAAGAGATAACTGGATACGTTTTTTCACTGTGTTCACAAGAGTTACTAGTCTATCAGTCTGGCATGAAAGCCCATTTAAACTGATACCAAATAGGCCACCTCAAGCAAGTATTTCAAGCCTACAAATAGTCAGTGGCACACTTTCAAAATACTTGAAGTTCCAAACTACAATTTTTTATGATATTCATTTCTAAGTAACAATGAATTTAACAAGGACTATTACTGCCTTGCTAAAGCACACACCCATGCTTTCATAAGTAAATGTCAATAAAGTCCTGGGGATTGCTGGAGTATTGGTATTTTATGACTGTTCTGTGCAACTTTTGCATTGTAGTTAGAAAATTCAGTTTACCGCAAGGACATATTTAAAAGGATGCTGTGTGAGACTGGCACATCCTAAGATTATTGCTATTTTCTAAAATTGTAAATAAGCACCAATTAATGAAATTTTTGCAAGTAACAGCTAACCTTAACATTCTGCAACGTTCATCATTTAGGTCATATTAAACATCCTATCAAGATAAACCGCATCATTTGGTATCTGTGGATAACATTCTAGATGCAGTAATTCTATCTCTATCTGCAGGATTACAGCATGGGTTCCTCAGTGCTCTGCAAATTTTGCCAAATGAGTATGATCCTGTATTGCATGCACTTTTTTTTTTTTAAATCAGAAGGGTTGAATTAGTTTCTAAAGTTATAAATAAGCCTTCTATAATTCTAAAAACCACGCTGAACACAAACTCCATTTGGAGTGTCAATTGCCATTCACGTTATTGCGAGACGAGGTATTCTTGAAGAGAAAAGGCACCAGTGAAGTTGCTGGATCCGGATGTACTGAATCACAGGAACATGTTCAGTTAACGCCCTATTGAAGAAAAAGATACATTTCAGTACAACTATTTTTTTTATAAATCTCTAAAGTGGCTTGTCTTCAAGATGGGCACACATTCACACTGTTTGGAATCCCTCACTTCAATGTCGCCACTTAGCTATCTCTCTGGATTTTGAAAGGCATGGAGCCAGGAGGCATGCAGCTAACTGTCTCTTGTGTAGGGAAAAGAACAAGTTTTACTTATTAGAGAACTGGCCACAATAAAGGCAATCAGCAGAGAGAACTCATGACAGTGGTCTGAGTAGAGTAAAAACAAGCTCTCCAAGTCAGAAATTTCAGCCTTCTTCCACACACAGAAAAGAAAGGGGCTACTCATTTTAAAAATAAAACTTGGACAAGTATTTTAGAGTCAAAGACCTTCAGCATGTTATTTTGTCTCTCTGCTCAGTTGTTCAAGGGCTTAATGTGAAAACCATGAGTCGCTATAAACTAATACGCCCACTTACTTGGGCTTCCGCTCCTCAGGGGTGAAGGACTGCGGCTTCGAGACAACTGCAAGACAAACAGAAGAGTGAACTCAGGTGTGCTAAAGAACTGCACCCAAGAATGTCACCTTGGGACCCATCGACGTTCAGAAAATTTGCATGTGTTTATCAGTGCAGCTCCACTGCTACAAAGTCAAACTCAACAACTTCCTAGTTTTTCTTTCACACCCTGCACACAAAAAAAGTGAGTCTTACCCAAAGCCTCTCACATTTTCAATATTCACATTTTAAGTTGAGGGCACCTATGTCAATTCAATAAATGGGCTAACAATTAGAAAAAAATACATGAGTTTTACAGAAATAATTAAAAATATTGTGTAACTATACCATATGCAGAACTCTGCTAAGGTTTCACATATCTTATTAGTACCACCTCAGTTCTTCCCCTCCTGCCTACCCTACACTGATTTTCTGCTCCTTTGAGGCATTAGAGGGTAAATTTAGATTACTAATTCCAGGAGGCAGCGACCATGTGCTGTATATGTACTGCAAGATCACTAAAACACTTCCAGATGACACTTAGTTATTCAGAAAGGTACTGAAGCAAGGGAGAGTAGGGGGAAAGCATCCTGAGATCCACAGTTGATACTTCAGAGAATTTAACTATGATCTACTTCTCATACAGTATCTCCACTGATAATTATACCAGGCAATAACTATCTGTCAGTTCAGCTTCACCTCATTCCAGACCCAAAGGCATTTATCCCCAATGTTAAAATGTACATGTGGCACATCAGCATTTTTAAAAGGTTGCCTACATTCCAAGTTTAAAATACTTGGTACTGTTCATACTACCAGCATTCAGCTGGGGCTTACATGATGAGACAGAAGAGGACTGGTGCTACGGCTGCGGCTTCTGCTTCTACTTCTGTGAGACCACTACGAGAGAAGAGTTTGACAAACCTCTTTTGAGAGAGGGCATTTAATAAAGACAGACTCAGCAAGCAGACTTGTCATGCTGGAGACAAGGCTTGAGAACACAGAGTAAACACAGTAAACTTTCTCCTTAGAACAGGCTCTGCCAACAATCATGCATCTGCACAATGAATACATTAAGGCAAATGGAACTATTCATCCTAAAAACAGGATGAGGCACTAAAACCTAACTGATATTGGATATATACAACTCCAGCCATATAGGGAACAATCGAGAATTTATCTTTTTAAATTTTAGAACAGTGTTTAAATCCAATGACTTCCCTTAACATGTTCCTTAACGAAAGTACGTACCAGAGCTCCTCTTTTTGTGACTGCCTCTCCCTTCATAATTACAACATCATTTTCCATCAGAGCAGGCCATACATGATAGGCCACCAAGGCAGCTGTGAAATCAGAGTCAGAACTACGATGGTACCTGTTGAAATACAGAGTACAAGAAATGTCTGCATATAAGTGCCAAAAGATAAATACTATGCTTCAAGTCACCAATGCTGATAAAAAGCAGAATACCAGCTACAGCTCATAAACAGCTTTCTTGACAGTATTTCCATATCACAAAAATAAGCATTCTTTAAGTGAACTTGCAAAAAAAAATGCATTTGTAGGACAGACTTAGCAGAATATACTGCCTGCTTATACTGAGAGACACTCCAATAAAGCCATCTTGCACTTCAGAAGGCCACTAGACCATATTCTTGCATAAGCCCCACACAAGCCAGGGTCCTTGGGTCCACTGACAGATTACATCTCCTGAGCAGCATTTTGGCAGGCATTGTCATCCCATCTTCCTGAAATATCTTGCTAAAACAAGACCACTATAAAGGATATTACAGAAATAGTCTATCTCAACTATAAAGTTACATCCTAGTATCTTACGAGACATAGGACGCAATTTTATTAGCAAGATCCTCAGATATTGATAATGAAACAGTGACTTTTTAGCTAAGAAAAATTATTTTGAAGGCCTGTATTAACATAACAGATATATATTACCTCCCTAAGTCTGCAATATTGGCTGAATAATACATGTCTGGTTTTGTAGGTTCAAACTCAAAACAAATACCAAATAACTGAAATAAAAAATAGCAATGCATCCAGACTTTAGTAATGTATATACAATAGCAATTTGTATAAAACAATGTTGTAAACAGAGGCATGAAGCTCTGCATGGAGGAAGGTATAGGGTATGATGAGGTTTGGCCAGCCCTTTTATAGAATGGCATCACACATAACTAACAAAGCTATTTTAATTTCTACAAATTTTGCTCCATCTCTGTGTACCACATATACGCTATACATGTAAACATATATATGCCACATATTTATATACACACATCTATTGATAGATATGTCTCCTGCAGCAGCATGTATAAACACATTACACCTGTTTTTTGAAGGCCACACACATCAAGTAGGTGGAGAAAGCATTCCAAGACTATACCATAGCATTGCTGCCCTCTTAATTCAGCAAACTCCCCCCAGTTTATATACTGGACATGACGTCATATGGCATGGAATATGCCTTTGGCCAGTTTGGGTCAGCTGTCCTGGCTGTGTCCCCTCCCAGCTTCTTGTGCCCCTCCAGCCTTCTTGCTGGCTGGGCATGAGAAGCTGAAAAATCCTTGACTTAGTATAAACACTACTTAGCAACAACTAAAAACATCAGTGTGTTATCAACATTATTCTCCTACTAAATCAAAAAACATAACACTATACCAGCTACTAGGAAGAAAACTAACTCTATCCCAGCTGAAACCAGGACAGAGTATCAAATAGCTAACTGCCTAGAATTTGGACAGGATCATTAAGTAGTCATGTATGACTTTGCACTCTCCTGTTGAAGGGCTACTTTTATCTTCTCTATTTCTCTCCTTGGCTTCTCAAGCTCTTCCCCATCTGGGTTCCATTCTCTTTTAAATTATTATTAGAAACCTCCTTACTGGTGTGGCTTTTCTTGCTTTTGAGAGCAATTTTTTTGGAGCTATCAATCCCATTAGTTTTCTTGAAGGCATGGAAGTACCCTACAGTTCTCTGCCAGCTAACAAAGCAGCCAGCCCTGACCCTATGAAAAAAAGAAAAACTATGTTATGGTGTGCATTTTTCAAACAAAATTCCCATTTTTAAGAGGCATTTTTCTTTTTGCTCAGCTCTAAACCAGAAGAGATGGGAGTGTATTAAGATCCCTATGTTGTACAGCAGCCACAGCCTGGAGGTCACAGCACACGTGTTGATGATCCTGGTGTCAGACACCAACTGCCAGATCTCCGTAAACATGACTTTTACAAAATGAGCCAGAAAGGAGGAACAAAGATGCACGCATTTGACAAACACTGGAGGCAGACAGAGACTAAACAAGGAAAGGAAAGCTGATGATAGTTTTCCTCTTAAAGGATAAATTAAATATGCTCTAGAGGCTGAAGTTTATCCAGAAAATTTCTCTGCTGTTCACTAAAAAAAAGCTGTTAACACTGGTCTACATCATCATCATAAACCTTAAAGACATACCAAATTCACTACAGATCAGGAATATTTGCCCCAAATTAATGTTTAGCATCAATCTTAAACCCTTATATTAATTAGGAAAGAACTAGACTATACTACCTGATGGGTTTTTTTAATAGTAAGAATCTGACTGAAAATAAAGAGTTCTTACTTGGTCTCACTGAAAAGTTCTCCATCAGTACCAAAGGCAATATCAAGAGGAGGAATGAGTGTCTGCATTGAAAAAGCCACACGGCACAACTCTCGAATCAAAGTGCTGATCACAATGAAATCAATTTCAGGTGGAAATGAAATCTTTGGGCTGATGTTCATGGAGCGAATTACTTCCTGAAAATAAACACAATTGAGTAATTTGAGCTCACTAACACTTTTATTCATGGGCAAGTATGGAAATCCCTCCTAAATATGCCTCTCAGCTTTCTACATTTAAAAATCAGCATAAGAAGCTCCCAGCAATGTTGTCTTAGGCTATTCCAGAAAATATTAGCTTCAGAAAGAATGTGCTGTTATTTTAGAAATAAAGTATGAGCTACATCATTTACATCAATCTCAGGAGGGAGATGCAGTATTTCAGTAGAGCACAGAATTTAAGAAAAATATGAAATTTAGCTTACATTTATTTAAGACAGTTACACCGTATCTTGCCAAAAATATTATTCTGCCCGACAGAGACATTCTAGTCACAGGCAAATAAAAGAGGTGATTACTGGGCCATATCACAATATTATTTTGAAAAATAAACTGCTACAAGACATAAAATCCATGCAATAAACTTTTTTCCTTCTGCAGGTTACAGTGCATTTCTAGTTTACACACTCCGAATTTATTAGCTACTGAAATAGATCAACACATCACTTCCCCACTGCCCTTGGCTTACATTGACACTGGCTTGAACGTCGTACAGATCCTCATGGCGAACTACATAATCCAGGACAGTGTCTTCAAGTGACTCAGGCCCCGAGTGGCCTAGAGACAGAGTCTCTCTTACACGTATTTTGAACTGCCTGTAGGCCATCTTTGCTGCATGAAAAGACTCCTGCAAACATAAAGAACATCTAGTTAAATCCAGGAGACTAAGATTAATTTTTTATCAATTATCTGAGAGGATGAACTTAACCCAGTATCATCATTGTAAGGAGGAATATAAAACACTGCTGTAAAAGTGAAAGTCAAAAACAGTACTCATCTGGGAGGACTTCTCTGATTAAATCAAGTGTGATTTATTTGCAGAAGACAGGATTGAAAAGCTTCCCACCTAACCTTCTATTTCTCTATAGGATTCCATCACACATCCATGATCAACGGAATCACATTCAAAGATATCAAGAGCAGAATTTAGTAATAGCATTTTATGTGCCACAGCCTAACATGTCAGACAGGAGCACCTCTTGTCTGTTGGGAAGAAAGACTGAATTGGAGAGTGTAACCTGAATGACAGTTGTGGGAAAAAAACTTCAGTAAGTTAAATGTGCTTGGGATCACACACATTAAGAGACACACTGCCTCTGA
The DNA here is from genome assembly GCF_018139145.2 of Gymnogyps californianus. Taxonomy (NCBI): domain Eukaryota; kingdom Metazoa; phylum Chordata; class Aves; order Accipitriformes; family Cathartidae; genus Gymnogyps; species Gymnogyps californianus. The sequence goes on along the minus strand of NC_059474.1, from coordinate 30,072,966 downwards.
CACAGGTATGTACTACATCAATTTTATAGAAAAGAAGATTAAGTACAGAAAAATGAAAACAAATTTCTTCAGACTGAGCTCATAGTAAACATGCAGTATCTAGGTAATCTCAAGGGACCCAATAAAACTAGAAAAGCACATAGCTACAGGCAAGAGGGAAGCATGATATGGGAAGATTTTTAGCTTTCTAAAATGTAGTATTCCCAAAAGAATTCATCTAAATGGGGCGGTGTGGTTTAGTGTAGGAATCATCTATCTTTCGGGTCATTCACCCTTCTTATGCACCCCTTTTAGCACCTGTACTGTAGACCACTGACCCTGTTCTAATGTTGGGACAGGACAGTCAGAAAAAGGACACTAAATTGACAGTTCAATGTAAAAGCGTGAGGGAAAGAAAGGAAAATCAAAAGGGTAAAAACAAGAGAAGTTTTCTCCTCCGTACTTCACAGAAATGCTAATTTACACACAATTTAGTCCAGCCATAATATTTTATAAAACACTTCTGTCCTGTATAAGAAGAAATATTATTTTTTTCTTACCACAGCTGCAATGTATATTATCCTCTGCACCATCTCCATGTCACTGACATATGTCCTCAAAAGGGTCTCTGCATCCAAGCGTTCTTGAGCATAAATGTCACCAAAGCGAGCTACCAGGCAGGCACGACGTGAAGCATTTGTACGCCTGGCTCGGCCAGGTGAGCAGCTCCTCAGGGGAAGTGGACTAGGTGACTTGTTCTCACTGTGCCTTGGGAAAGGAGAGCGGCTCCGTGCAAACCTGTGACAGACATGTAAAGAAGCATGAGGTTGCTTCACCATCCTCAGATGCTTTTGCCTAGTGCACAGAGTTTCATGTTAATTTAATTATTACCAGAGTAAGCTGAGATTTTGAGCCATCATAACTAAAGTAGTAAAGCTGCAGCTGTTTAATCTAATATGAAGGCATTTGTGTCAATACATTTTATGGGCTAGAGCCTGAACAATAAAATTAGAGCAACTCCTAAAGTGTGTACAGCCAAGCACTTTGTTCCGGGGAAACACACTTCTAGCTAGTAATACTTTGGAGATTTGTTCCTCTTTCAGTACCACTGAAGAGCTGTAAAGTCAAACAAGTGAGAATATAACAAGTTCTGCCCTGTAATGGTACAGTATTCAAAGAGGATTTATAAACAAAAAACCTAACCATCTCTCTTTATCCCGTACAGTTTCTCTCAATGTATTTTGTAAAGCTGCTTTCTTTGTTGTTTTGCCAGAAACTTAACATAGCTGCCTGAAATTAAAGCATTTGGGCACCAGGAGAAATCAGTTGAAGAGCTTATGTTCCTTCATAATAAAGTACAAAAGCTTAGCTTTTGTTTATACTTCAATTTCAAATGAGGAGGGAATTCATGCTACCGAACGTGAACATTTTCTCTGCTTCAGTGTGTTGTGGTTTAACCCCAGCCAGCAACTAAGCACCACGCAGCCGCTTGCTCACTCCTCCCCCCTCCCAGTGGGATGAGGGAGAGAATTGAAAAAAGGTAAAACTTGTGGGTTGAAATAAGAACAGTTTAATAACTAAAGTAAAATAAAATATAATACTAAAAATAATAACAAAAAATACAATAATAATAGTTGTAATGAAGAGGAATATAAGAAGAAAAAAAAATAAATAAAACCCAAGGGGAAAAAAAAAAAAAAAAAAAAAAACCACAGTGATGCACAATGCAATTGCTCACCACCCGCTGACCAATGCCTGAGCAGCGATCCACCCCTCCCGGCCAACTCCCCCTGTTTATATACTGAGCATGATGTTCCATGGTATGGAATATCCCTTTAGCTAGTTCAGGTCAGCTGTCCTGGCTATGCTCCCTCCCAGCTTCTTGTACACCTGCTTGCTGGCAGAGCATGGGAAGCTGAAAAGTCCTTAACTTAGGATAAGCACTACTTAGCAACAACTAAAACATCAGCCTGTTAACAACATTATTCTCCCACTAAATCCAAAACACACACAGCACTGTACCAGCTACTAAGAAGAAAATTAACTCTATCCCATCCAAAACCAGGACACAGTGACTTCTCTGAATAATGCCTCTACCTGCTCTGGAGAACAGACTTTTGGGCATCCAGGATGGAAATCTCATCCCGCAGTATTTGAATCTGCTGCTCATAGTCATTCAGACGATCTAACTTCCTCAGGGCGTCCTTCTCTCGGGCACAGGAAGTCTTCAGACTTAACCGCACAGAGTAAAGTCAGTCACAACATGTCCTTCTACTAACACAAACCATCTATCAATCCTCATCATCAAACAAAAAGAACAGAAAGAGGAGAAATATTGAGCAAGCTCCTTATGCTGAAATACAGGGAAATCAAGAGTTTAAAAAAGCATACTCTTAATTACACTTTAAAAAGTAAAAGTGTACTGTGGCAGGAGACTGGATACACTACACTTTACAGGAGAGATCACTCGTTAACATTTGGTGTTCTTACACTAGCTCAGATGATGAGGTCTAAGAAAGAAACCGGTTTCTTTCTCATATTTAACATGTTAACTAAACCAGCTCAGTTTTCTTTCCTACAGTTTAAGACTCCAGGTATTTTCTTATATCAGGTCCTCAGGTTCTTTTCTTTGCTGGAGTATATTAGTCAGTCAAAGGATATCACAAATGATGTTATTCAAGTAATATCAAAAGCTAATGATTCCTCTCCTGCTCTCCCCAAGCAATGTTTCTTAAACATTGGCAGACAAACAGTTAAGCAAGTTTATCTTCTGTCCTTTACTCAATGTTACAAAGTACCCCAACATCTCTGCTTTCCCTCCTAACACAGGTATTACTCTTGTTTTCCTCTTTCCAAAAGAAAAAAAAATGGATGCTTTTATTCTTTTTGGAGGCATTCAGCCTGTCCTTCCTTTTCTTTACTGAAGGACTCTGGTGAGATTTTTGAGGATCTGAACCAATGAAAGCTGTAACACCTATCAACTGACAAGCTTCCTGTTCCGACTTTTTAAGGAGCAGGCTGACTGCGAGGACCACAGGTAATAAGGCCAGCACATCTGCTAAGAGGAAAGACTGTCCTTCTAACCTGGGTAGGAAAAGCTGCAGATACTATTACGATCCCATGGACATCCTTAGTCAGCTCCTCCAGCAAGGACTTCTAGCAGAGTAGTAGTAAAAGAGAGCTAAAGAATTCTAACATAAAGAACAACTGGGAAAGGAAAGTAGATTTGGGAAGAAGAGTCCTAGAGATAGAGATGGGGGAAAATCATTATGTACCAAAAAAAAAAAAAAAAAAAAAAAAAAAAAAAAAGGTGAAACACCCCCCCCCATATAACATACAACACACTAGTCAGGCTTTCCTTAAACTGCCATGACAGACAATGCAGTGTTAATAACTATCCAACAGAAAGGATAAATAAAAAGTAATTATTTCACTTCTGTATTATTTTCTGTTATTTACTCCTATTCACATGGGGATTTTTCAGGAAGTTTTAAAACAATTTTTGATAGTCTTTATCTCACTGCTGTAAGATCCACAAAGCTTCCATCTTTTCATCATGACAGCAGACAATGATTACAAATACAAACAGATGCTTAATTATAGGTCTGCCTTTACGAGGAAAGGGGGAAAAAACCCATAGAAACAGGAGAGCACATGACAGGCTGAAATCAGCAGAAATACCTGCATCTTTCATTGTTCATCACAAGTCATATGGTAAGTCAAACATAAGAAAAGCCACCACTGAAAATGAATGTTTCTTTGCAAGAAAAACTAAATACCAAAAAGGAAAAAAAACAACTTTGACAGACACATTTATGAATTACTGATGCTGACTTTTGTAAGTCTTAACACTAATCATTTCCATGCTAATTAAATCTATGCAGTATTCAGAGTTTCCCCTGTTTTATTGTTCATTCACTCTACTGCTAAATATTAATCTGAAATGAAGAGAGTATTATCATCTTTCTGTTAAGGCTAAAGAGATGTAGATGCTACAAAAAAAAATGGGAACAAACAAAGCAAAATATAGTTCTTAGAAAAATCAGAACAGTTTTTATAACCCACTTTTATTTTAAGGCTATAACTAGTGTTTTAAACTCCACCATCTAACCATTTAAAAATAAAATGGTTATCTCCAGCCAGTTTCTCAGGAGAAAAATACAACAGCCTTAAGAATTTGTGTCAAGTATCTGCTTAATGCTGTTTGGATAAAGAAGTCCACTGCTACCCTCCAGTTTCAAACAATTCATTAATGATAAAGTCCCTCACAGTTCCCCCAGTCCTTGGGCTAAGCCCGACTCATTCTGTCAGACTGCCTTGAATTTCAAGGCAAGAACAACTCCACCTATGTAATTTTTGGCCAGATGCCTGTTTAACATATTTTTAAGAGCCCCCTGCAACAGCAACACTACAAGGTCTTGAGGTAACTAATTCAAGCTACCATACTGGCTGCTATTAATTATAACCACGTTTATCAAATTTTCTTCCTGCCAATCTATATAACAGGTCCTCCATACAGCAGATGAAGAAGGAAGGTCCTCTTGACCTCGTTTACTTCCAAGTGAGTTGTCTGGCTTTGTTAAGTTTGATTAGACCTTGGCATGAGTCCAAGCACCCTTGTAGTAAGCTTCCATTTATAATAGTACTAATAAGATTTTGTTCAGTCTGCATATAACAACAGTTTTTAATACACTTTATTTTTTGCCTTCCCCTGAAGAACTTTCAATTACTTTTAAATGTTGACCATCATTAATTTTAAAAAATTGTATTTTCCTTCATAATTCTGCATCAAATAGCTAAATCCTGTTATAATTAATATCTCGATATAACAAAAGCTTATACTGGCTATAGAATTTAATTATATTGAGTCTAGACCACATTTGCTCTAACAGCCCAGGAGACTAAGATGTCTTGCAAAACATGCTTTCAGTATGCAAGACAGACAGACTGTAGACAAGAGGAATGAGATCATCAGCTATTCCAAAAGTCTCAAAAAACAAGTTTACAGACAAAGATGCAAAGGACACTCCTGGCAAACTGTTCCTTGTGTAAAAAAAAAAAAAAAAATCCTGCCCTAAGTGTCACATATCAGTCCTGACCTCACTTTCTCTACTTTTAGAAGGATTCTGGTTTTGACAAGCAGATGATGACTAGGCAAATCTGATTTCACCCAACTAAAAGGATTCAGATTTTGAAAAAATGATTCACAGAACATGAAAAATAGCACCTTTGCTTCAATCAAAAGTTGAACACCCAGGCAGAAGATGTAAATGTAGAGCACCAACTAAACTGAGAGCGAACATGAACCAGAAGTTATGTGCAGATTATGGAACTCCTGAATTCATGGGAAGACAGGAATGTTTTATTCTTCTGTCAGTAGTACAAATGACAACATGAATTTCTGTCCAGTCTGCGTTAAGACTTACACATGGGAATTGTGAGATGCTTTATTCTCTACTAATATTTTTAACTGGGAACACAGCAGTCAGGTTATATCTAAGAATAAAGGAGTTATACGGCCTACTTTTCACCCAACAAATCAAAAGAGCCCAGTTTATGCGAATATGAGTTTATACCCCAGGTAGACATCCAAAAAAATTAAAATCCAAAATGATCAACACTTGCTAGGAAAGTCCATGGATGAAATCTGACAACATTATTCTAGAAGCAGTTATAAACATCCAGAGATTAACAAGTGATGTTCAACTTGATATTGGAAGTAGAAACTCTAATGGCCTGAGGTTTTTTTGTTTGCTTATCTTTATCAGGAGTAGCTCATCCTCTCAGCTGCCCTAAAAGGAAAGATAAACTCATAGACAGTTATATCCTTTCCTACAGTGTAAGCAAGAAGGTAAAGTTTCCTCCATTTTTAAGAGCAGCAATGTTATTTAACTGAAAGGCTGCAAGCATTTATTTAACAAGTATGACTATATTTCTGTTGTTGAAGTATCAGTTATCACAAGAATTCACATGCTGTTGGAATTAATTTCAACTACCTTTGTATTCTTTTCTGATAATATAACCCACAAAAAAACCAACAAAAACCAAACAATGACATGGGCTACATTTCATAATAGTGAAGAATTATTACTGCTTCCAGAATTGCCTGTAGGTCAAGCCACAAAAGGAAATTAGTTTTAAGGAATTCTGTGTCAAAACGGAAAGGTAGGTCCCCCAGCTGCACCCTTACTGATCCAGATTAACTTCCCAGATGCAACCAACGCACTTCGAAACTCAAAAAACATTTTTAAACCAGAGACATCGACGTTACCAACAGCCATTACTTCTGTGCAGACAGGCAAAAGGATTTGGCAAAAATGGTCTAAAAGAAAAAGCCATATAAAGAACTTTATCTTAAGATAGACAGACTGAAGTGTCTTTTATTTAACACACACGCTACTTCCAAGAGCATCATAGCAAATTGCAAACAATGGTTTCCAGCTATATTCAGAATATGGTTCTCTCCCATTTAGCTTCATCTACAAGATTCAAATGCTATCAAGCTGCTAGTTTCAAAGTAATCCCTCTTCTGTCCTAAAGAAAAAAGGATAGAAGTTCAGCTATAAGGGTTCTTCTCACATGGATCTACTTATGCTAATTCTCTCTATATAACACCAAGGAACAAAGCTACAGGATGTTAAGGGGCTAGACCTGTTTTTTGCTATAGCATAGGACAGCGTAGAATAAAGAGAACCTGCTCAGGTAAGTTACAGACTGTGTCTCTGCATGCTGACTTTCTGCAACAAATACCCCAAGATTCAATTTTTCTTACGCTGCTTTTAGCTGAACAATTTCATCTTCTGCTGCCAAAAGAGTAGTGGCTGATTTGGTCTTTGTGTCTTCAAGAGCCAACTGGGTTTTTGCCAGACTGCAAGAAAATAATAACCTTCACTGTAAAGGCAGAGATTCTACCAGAGAATTTAATATGACAAACTGACTGTTTAAGCAGACCAAGTCCATACCAGCTTAACATATGAAAACAATCACAGTGGGCTTTGTGCAGACTATCAGCACACAAATAGCTTATAAAAAGTCATATCCGACTACGTGTCATGGTTTAACCTCAGCCAGTAACTAAGCACCACGCAGCCGCTCGCTCACTCCCCCACCCAATGGGATGGGGGAGAGAATGGGGGGGGGAACAACTCGCGGGTTGAGATAAAGACAGTTTAATAGGACAGAAAGGAAGAAAGTAATAATAATAATATGACAATGATAATACTAAAAGAATTAGAATATACAAAACAAGTGATGCACAATGCAATTGCTCACCACTCATTGACTGATGCTCAGTTAGTTCCTGAGCCGCGATCCGCCCCTCCCAGCCAGCTCCCCCCAGTTTATATACTGGGCATGATGTCATATGGTATGGAATATGCCTTTGGCCGGTTTGGGTCAGCTGTCCTGGCTGTGTCCCCTCCCAACTTCTTGTGCCCCTCCAGCCTTCTTGCTGGCTGGCCATGAGAGGCTGAAAAATCCTTGACTTAGTATAAACACTACTTAGCAACAACTGAAAACATCAGTGTGTTATCAACATTCTTTTCCTACTAAATCCAAAACACAGCACTATACCAGCTACTAGGAAGAAAATTAACTCTGTCCCAGCTGAAACCAGGACACTATGCAATAACAGAATTATTTTGCTACGACCCATTATTTTTCATTAAGACTCAGTTCCAGTTTCTCCATCGATTTCAACAGTTTACAGCATTCCGAATGACTTCACTGTCCATAGATGGGGTATTTTGGGACATGAATTCTTTCTCCTGCACCTGTCCCCTACCTGCCAATAACTACACAATCATGACTCTGTACTGCATCACCTTGAAAGGATCAGTTCTGAAACTTTCACGCATGACTTCATCTCTGCTTGAATTACCTCTTCCCAACCCTCCACCTTCCAGACTTCTACCTTTGCAAATCACAGCCAACATCTCTCTGACCTGACTGCACAGAGAAACGCAACCCGCAGAACTGTACAAAAGCTTTACCACTGATTTCCCACTGCCCGCAGGAGCTAGCCCAAAATGACATTTTCTTGTACTGCAGACTGCCACACATTCACTCCAATTCGTATTAGTGAATAACTTCCCTTGTACTTCTCACCTTGACCATCTAACACTTTTCTCCAGCTCAACAAATAATCTCTTTCTATCCACACAGGAGCACAGGATGAAATGCCTCACCCCTAAACCAACCTTTATATATATCTTGTCGTGGTTTAAGCCCAGCCGGCAACAAAGCACCACGCAGCCGCTCGCTCACTCCTCCCCCCGGCAGGATGAGGAGGAGAAAATACAAAAAAAGGCTCGTCGGTCGAGACAAGGACAGGGAGGGATCACTCACCAATTATGGTCACAGGCAAAACAGACTCCACTTGGGGGCAAAAACCCAATCATTTAATTTGTTACCAATCAAATCAGAGTAGCATGATGAGAAATAGAACCATATCTTAAAAACACACCTTCCCCCCACCTCTCCCTTCTTCCCAGGCTCAGCTTTGCTCCTGATACCTCTACCTCCGCCCCCCCCAGCAGCGCAGGGGGATGGGAATGGGGGTTGCGGTCAGTTCATCACACGCTGTTTCTGCCGCTCCTTCCTCCTCAGGGGGAGGACTCCTCACACTCTTCCCCTGCTCCAGCGTTGGGTCCCTCTCACAGGGGTCAGCCCTCCATGAGCTTCTCCAACGCAAGTCCTTTCCACGGGCTGCAGTCCTCCATGAACTGCTCCAGCGTGGGCTTTCCCACGGAGTCACGGCCTTCTCTGGGCCCAGCCACCTGCTAGGGCCTGGGGTCCTCTGTGGGCTGCAGGGGAATCTCTGCTCCGGCGCACCTCCTCCCTCTCCTTCACTGACCTCAGTGTCTGCATGGTTGTTCTCTCACATCCCACTCCTCTCCTCACTGTAGCTCCTCTTCTTCCTCTTCCATCTTCTTCCTCTCTTTTTTTTTTTTTTAAACCATAGCTCTTCTTCTTCCTCCACCCTTTTACTCTCAACCTCAGTAGTCTTTTCCCCTTCTTAAATATGTTATCACAGATGCGCTACCACCACTGCTGATGGGCTCGGCCTTGGCCAGCGGCGGGTCCGAGTTGGAGCCGGGGAAGCTTCTAGCAGCTTCTCACAGGAGCCACCCCTGTAGCCCCTCCCACGCTACACAAACCCAACACAACCTGAACCACAGAATGGCTGAGGTTGGAAGGGACCTCAGGAGGTCAGCTGGTCCAACCCCTCTGCTCAAGCAGAGCCACTTTGAGCCGGTTGCCCAGGTCCATGTCCACATGGCTTTTGAATATCTCCAAGGATGGAGACTTCACAGCCTCCCTGGGCAACCTGTGCCAGTGCTTGGTCACCCTCATAGTAAAAAAGGGTTTCCTGATGTTCAGAGGGAACCTCCTGTGTTTCAGTTTGTGCCCACTGCCTCTGGTCCTGTCACTGGGCACCACTGACAATAGCCTGGCTCTGTCTTCTTTACACCCTCCCTTCAGGTATATACGTTAACAAGATCCACCAATTTCCCACAACCCTTCTCTATAGTTAGAAATATCAACAGAAAACAACTCCTTTGCTTATTAAACCTTCCATGCTGGAATTATTTTTGCAAGATTACCTAATTCTGGCAAACCAGTTGAAATGCCAAGAACAAAAAAAACTCTCTCTTCTTCCAAACGTTGTGGGGTCCTTCTCTGTCCCACCTTATCACTTTGATACTTAATGTATACTGCAAGATCACAAGATTTTTTTTGTCATCTTACCTTCTTTTCAGGGGGATGCACTGATCTTAACTCAGAGTTGACTGAGAGACTTTTTTGATAGTGAAAAATTAGAATCCCTGCATTTATCCAAGATGAGACATAACAGAAACTAATATGCATTGGTGAATATGGGAAGAGCAACTGATGTCATCTCCCTTGCCTTCTGGAAGGCCTTTGACATGGTCCCACACAACATCCTTGTCTCTAAATTGGAGAGATATGGATTTGATGGATGGACTAATTGATGGATAAGGAACTGGCTGAATGGCTGTGCCCAAAGAGTTGCAGTCAGCAGCTCAATGTCCAAACGGAGATCAGTGACAAGCGGTGTCCCTCAGGAGTCTGTACGGGGACTGGTACTGTTCAATATCTTTATTAAGGACATTGACAGCAGGATTGAGTGCACCCTCAGCAAGTTTGTGGATGACACCAAGCTGAGTGGTGCAGCTGATATACTCTTGAGGGAACAGATGCCATCCAGAGGGACCTTGACAGGCTTCAGGACTGGGCCCATGTGAATCTCATGAAGTTCAACAAGGCCAAGTGCCAAGTGATGCACATGGGTCAGGGCAATCACCAGTATCAGTACAGACTGGGGGGAAAAAATGGATTAAGAGCAGCCCTGTGGAGAAGGACTTGGAGATAGTGGTAGATTTAAAACTAGAAATGAGCTGGCAATGTGCATTCACAGCCCAAAAAGCCAACCATATCCTGGGCTGCATAAAAAGAAGCATGGCCAGCAGGTCAAGGGAGGTGATTCTCCCCCTCTACTCCCCTTTTGTGAGACCCCACCTGGAGTATTGCATCCAGCTCTGGGGTCCCCAGTACAAGAAAGTCATAGGCCTGTTAGAGCAGGTCCAGAGGATGGCTGCAAAAATGACCAGAGGGTTGGAGCACCTCTCCTATGAAGAAAGACTGAGAGAGTTGGGATTGTTTAGCTTGGAGAGGAGAAGGCTCCAGGGAGACCTTATTGCAGCCTTTCAATACTTAAAGGGGGCTTATAAGAAAGATGGAGAGAGATTTTACTTTTTACCCCTGTCCTAGTGATAGGACAAGGGGTAATGTTTTTAAACTAAGAGAGGAGATTTAGATTGGATATAAGGAAGAAATCCTTTACAATAAGGGTGGTGAGACACTGGAACAGGTTGCCCTGAGAAGTTGTGGGTGCCCCATCCCTGGAAGTGTTCAAGGTCAGGTTGGATGGGGCTTTGAGCAACCTAATCTAGTGGAAGATGTCCCTGCCAACAGCAGAGGGGCCGGACTAGATGATCTTTGATGGTCCATTCCAACCCAAACCATTCTGTGATTCTACAATTCTACAAAAGCAGGCGATATCTGCAAGATTAGGATACAAGATGAAATATTCTATTGAACCTCTTTCCTCTAATCTAGCTAATACAGTTCGCAGTTCTGAGAACTTGATATTCTTGGAATCACTTAGTAAGAGCATTAAATTATATCACTTATTGTACTGACCCAGGGACTGTGAACATTCGTTGTTCTCATGCTAATAGGATGCATGAGAAAGTGTCTGTCACTTGGAGCTACCTCTGAAATGGCCCTGGAACTGGCACTAACTGCACAAATTTGTTTCTGAAGCAATTAAGTCATTTTGAGACTACAGTGCTCCACAAAACGTGTTTTATGCAACTGGACAAAAACTGTTCAGTCCTAGTCACTTATTTGAAAATCTGTCTCTTTCTTCCTCCATCTTACCACAGTGGGTTTTGATCTTCTTAGATATTCACATACCAATTACATACCATAACTAATTATGACATGCTGTAGGTACTTCAATAAGTGTTGCACTATAGCTACTCAATTGATTCTTGTTAAGGTTTGCTCAGCATGCAACAATTCATTGACGATAATTCCACTGGGATGGTAATGCACTATACAAAACCCTTTTATCTAGAATACTGACATGTTTTCCAACTCCTCTGCCAGAAGCAAAACCTACCAAGTCAATTTATGAACGCAGGTATGACTGTATCATTTGTACCCCACTTTGGACACACACAGACAATCCAGAGCCCAGATGTATTTTGAAGCTCTGATTTTAAGCCAGAAATGAAACATTTTACAAATCTCCATCAGTATTTAGATGTCAAGAGAAAAATATGGCTTGTTGAAAACCAAAAAACAAACAAAAAGAATCACAGTTAATTCCCCTACTCTTGTTGCACATGGTCGAGCTGTAGACGAGTTGAAGTCAGTTCTTCCTGCAGCTCTTGCAGTTGAAGAGTCTGATTGCTGGCCAGCTCTCTCAGCTGCCTCTCTTTCTCAATTGAATCCTACAATGAAACACAAAATCATGCTGCTTGAACGTTCAACCCTACAGAATCCTTCAGCAATGGAGTATAGCATTATTAGCAAATGTATTTCTAAACATTTCAGTAAAGACCATTTCTAAAGTAACTGAAAACAAAAGCAATTGCATACCTTCAAGACATAAGGTATACCATCCAGGCACACAAGACTCAGTTATATCAGGAAAAATATTGACTTCATTTACACCTCATGACAGAGAATATGGAAAGTCTGCATATGCAGATTTACTACCGGTATACACATCACCTGAACAAAGTGTTCTTGCAGATGTGTTGCATGGGTTTTTTCCAGTCAGTCATCTTCTGACTGACTATATCACCAACTCAAGTAAAGTTTTGGGGAATTCATGTACACAAAATAACAGAAAAAGTTATTGGAACAGAGGAGGCAACTATTTTCATTCCAGAAAGCACACTACTACACATGCAGCTCTGTCTTTAACAACCTATAGATTTGCCTGATACTACCGGAATTAAATAAGTAACTGCGCAGCAGGCTTTTCTTTAAATTTTGAATGTCACGTGCAATGACAAATCCATAACTGGTGTACTGTCATTTAATAACATCATTATTTTACATTTTGGGGTTTTTTGGCAGAACCGTACTCCTGCAATACACTGGAATCTGACTCCTTAAGAGATATCACTTTTCATTTGTCCTCATTTTAATTGTGAAAGATTTTGACAGAAGATGTGTAAAAGTGAGAAGTCAGAGAACATGGAGACATCACTGTCAAATCTCAATATCTTCAATATTTGCCCCTAGTCTGCATCAACCAACACTCTTATTTTCTTTCAAAGCACAAAGCCACAGCAGATCTGTCTTTTCTGCCAAACTGTTAGTACTACAACCCTTTCAGTAAATATCAAATACATAGTAACTCCAAACATCAAGTTAGGCGTGTGGTGGTATCATTATGGACATGAGCACTTTTTTCCCCCCCTTCTGGAGATATTATAATGCTCAGATACTAAACAAAGATTTTTTTCCTTCAAAAAAAATAAAAGGAGCTCACAGGTAAATGCATGGAGTTTATACACACCTTCAGCTTACACATGTATTTTCACAGTGTTACGTTTTTACTAACAGAGATCTGGCATAAATACTTCTATGATGTCTTTGCAAATGTAAATGTAGCATAATTCTTTACCTAGAAAAGGAAAGCAGTACAAGAACATTTCTTCTCTTACAAAGTTAATTCCTCCATATTGTCACTCGTTGTGTGGGCATAAGCCCTAGAAGGCCAAAAGTAACCTTAATGACCTCTTTGATTTCCTTTTCAAAGGAAACATAAGATGAGATGGAGAAATAGCATAGTTGTCTCCATGAGCAACTAATGACATATTTCACTAAGCAAAATCAGGGAGGGAGGCCAGAAAGTCATTAAAGCTCTCCTGCAGGTATGAATTCACACCATTTTATTCCCTTAAAATAAATTTCCTACATACCCGAGCGAGAGAGAGGTTGGTTTCAAAGAGCCTTCCTGAAGTAGCACAGGAAAAACAAGTCCCTAGCCATGGCAGGAGACGAGTTTTTATTGTTTCCACACCTGCATAATGCCCACCTAAGAAAATACACACATTAAGAAATTGTGAGAACACTTACAGAAAGAGCCAGAGCTTGAAAAGATGACACGTGTGAAATGTGTTAGTAATAAGACAAGGCGCTGATTTACCTTCTTGAGATGTTTCATTGAGGATTGTGAAGAGTTGCCCTTGAATCTCAGAGTTCAATTCTATTATTTCACAGCATCGGTTCAGATTCTGATCACAGGAATTAATCTGTAAATTAATGTGCATTAATACATCTGCCTGTGCTTTCTTACTTAAAATTATTCCTGTTATGATCATGACTTTCCCCCCCCCCCATAATTACATCTTCACAACCTTTTCTTACTGCATCGCTAGAATACTCATCTTTAAAAGGTTCACATTGTTAATGGGCAAACAAGACATCAGGACTTCTAATACCCAGTTAATTCACTACTTGAGAAAACTTACTCCTTTCCCCATTCATAAAGAAGATGTAACCACAAATATCTCTAAAAGAAGAATCATAGTAATCGTGGATCTGTGTTAAAACCTTTCAACACAGAGTTTTAAAAATAATAAGATAGGAGGTCGTTGGATGAAAAAACATATCAGTCCAAAATCTGATTTTCCATATCAGCTGAAATAATACATATAAGGCTATTATCTTGCTTCGTCAACAGCCACATGAGGCCTCCATGCAATTTCATCTGATTTTTAAGAGTTACCAACTGAAACAAATACCCTGAAGAATGGGCGAAATCCAGCATTACGCCTAGGAAACAACAGAACAGCAAAACTACACCACTTTCAGCAAATGCAATTCTGAGAAGGAGTTGATGGGGTTAATCTGTCCAGGATACTACTGCACCTGCCAGGAGAACACATATTTTGTACCTGCTTCCTTAATCTTTATCCGTAACCTGTGTATCATCTTCAACATAGATCACCCTCTAGGTCTTCAGGCTTTAATGGTTCCATATGGTTTTTACAAATTTCCAAAACAGCTAAAACTGCCACCCATGCCCCTGTCAGCTTGCATTTTGATTGCTGCAACATGCTTTCCTCTGGCCTCAAGGAGCACAGTCTCACCCCGCTAACCTCCACCAGAACACCACTGCAAACTGCATTTTTCCAGCTCATTACACCAACATAACACCCACGGTGCTTCCATCTGCCAGATCCTCCTTTGCTGCAATGGCAGCGTGAAACTGCTCATCTTCATTTCCCAAGACCTCAGAGACTATCCCCACCTCACTTATTATGGAGAGTTCAGCTCCCACTATTGCTCAGCCCCCAGTCCCTCCACCATCCATTTGCAATATTTTAAAATGCATGCCTCTGTTCTTCCTCCTCTGGTGTCTTGCACTCTGTGGTAGCTTTACCAGCTACCCTCAAACTCCTCCTTAAAACTGTCCTTTGCCATGAATCCTGCAGAGGGTTACACTGGCTATTAATATGCTGTAACTCCTACATACCACAAAGTTAAAAAAAGAGCTGACTTCCCTTGAAAAGGCTGCATCTCTGCTCAGCACCTTTTCTCACCAACCATAGCACATGGTAGACGGTTACAGGCTCATGACCAAGTCAACTATCAGTGTCCTGAAGCTAATGAAGCCTGGGGACACAGGAGTGAGAACTCTGTCAAGATTTTCTGCTGAGAAAATTCACAATTGTCAAATCTCAGGTCCCTTCATCTCATCTTTCCCTAATTTTATGCCTTCTCTACTGCTTCCACTGTTTTGCCTCCTCAATATCCTGTTACCTCTTACTCCTCCATGCATCCCATTACATCCATCTGCAGCCTTCTCCTCACCCATACCCAAAACTCTTTCCTCACACCTGCTTCCCCTCTTCCGAAGCCCTTCCACAGCGATGCTGTCTTGCAGCAGCCTCTCAGCTCTAACAGGTTTCCCACCCAGAACAGCTGGGAAGCTGGATAACCCTGTTCTCACTTTCAGCATCCTTTTTCCTCACATTTTCCTGACTGTTCCCAGGCCACAGGCGATGCCTTCTGAGCACACCCTCACCCGTGGTCCTTCCATCTGCTGGCCTTTTACCACAAAACTCTTTTCTGGTCCAGACTCAGTCATTACAGCTCGAATACCACTTCAACCTCCAGTCCTTGCTTTCAGTGAACCTTGTCACAGGCAGAACAGAAAACAGCTGAAGCTGCAAGCGCTACAGGCACTGGGTGTTAAAATTGCGATAACTGGGTGCATGGGTGGGTCAACCTCCCAAACTGGCCTTTTGAAGCCCAAGCGGCGGCCACTACCTGCTCCCCACGGCCGGCTGCAGGTTTCGGTTGCACCGGGCTAAGGGCACCCGCGCTCCCGGGAGGCGGTGGGGGCCGCCGCCGCTCCGCGTCCTGCCGTCAACGCGGAAACCGCCGCGCCGCCCGGGCACCACGGCAACGGCGCCGCTGCCGGCGGCCTCACGCCCCCTGAGGGCCCGCGGGGTGAGGCGGGCAGCCCTCCGCACAGCCCCCCCAGCAGACGCGGATCCTCCCCGCTGGCGGCCGCGGCCCACCTCGTAGTCCCGGTACCAGCTCTCCAGCTTCTCCTGCAGTACCCGGCCGCTCTCCGCGCCGACCAGCCTCCTCAAGCTGTCGGCCATGGCCGGCTGTCAGCTCGCTCCCGGGGTTGGGATGGGCGCCGCTGGTTCCCCCGTCCCTCCGGGAGCCCTCCGCGAGCGGCGCAGTGGCTAGAAGGTGGTACCGCCGGCCCAGGCCCGCTGCTCTGGGCGATGCCGCGTTCGCGCCGCCTTTATAGTCGCAATTGTAACGTGGGCCGGGCCCGGCGCGGCGGCGGGTGCCATGGCGACGCAGGCAGGGCGCGTCTCGGTTGTGGTAACGCGGCGGCCGCCCCGCGGCCCGACGGCCCGGCCCCGCGGGGTGCGCGGCGGGGGGGGGGGGGCGGGGGGTGTGAACACCCCCTCGGCCGCCAGGTGGCGCCGCCAGGTAACGCGTTTCCAAGCGGGCGGGAAGGACCCGCCCCGCACAGCGGCGCGGAGCGGCACCGAGCTCGCCCCCGACCGCTTCCCTCCCTCCCCGCGCCGCACGGGGGCGCCCGCCGGGCCGTCCGCAGCGGCAGCAGCAGCGGCGGAGGAAGATGGCGGCGGCCGCTTCCGAGCAGGTCTGTCCCCGCCGAGACGCAGGCACGGGGAGGCGGCGGGGCCGTCCCCGCCGGGGCGAGGGTGGGGCGAGGCCCGTCCCGCCGCCCGCGGGGTCGGCGGCGAGCCGCCCGAACCGAGCCGCTCCGGCCGAGGGGCGCTGCTTGTGGAGGGGGCGGTCGGGCGGGGGCGCCATTTTCGCGGCGGTTGCCGAGGCTGATTTGGTGCCAGAGCCCTCCGGCGCGGCGGGCGTGCGGGGCCGCGGCGGCTCGCCCCGGTTCCCCTGGCTCCCTACCGCCTGCACCAGCCGAGGAGGGGAGAAGCGGCGCTTGGACGGCGTTTCCGACCCGTGCCCAGCGCTGTCCGGGAAGGACGGCCTTTGCCTTGCGGGGGCAGCCGCCTCAGCGGGGGAGAGGCAGCTTGAGCTCGCTGTCGGGGCGGGACGCGTTACAGCCCGGAGTTGCGCCGTCCAGCCCGCAGACGCAGAATCTCTGACAAGGAAAAATACTTTCTGTTTTCGAAATAAAGTGTTCTGGCATTTCTGCACAGGAATGTAACTGTCCTGCGTAAATAGGCACTTGCCGCTAATTAGTGACGCGGAAAGCAGCTGGTCAGCGCGGTTGGTATTTATAGGACTGCGCCGTCAGTCGTCTTGTTACGCTGGCACAAGTATGGTAGCTCAGCGGCAGTGTATAAATAAGACTGAAGCTCAGATCCGGGCTCAGCATCCGAGGTCTCACACGGGAGTGAGAGCTAAATTTGTCTGAAGGGGTGTCACTGTCACCCAGTCTGTCTGAAGGGGTGTCACTGTCACCCAGTCGGAGGGGTGGGACGGGGACTCTGTCAGCACCGCGCAAGCCAAGGGGAAAAGAACCGAGCTGTTCAAGGGCTCATCTTTCAGGAGCTCCTGCATCTCCACGGGACTTTTAATCAGAGTGAGTTTGTGTATGTGCATCTGCGGCAGTGGGTGGGAAGTCCCAGATTGCTGAGGGGTCCTGTACCAGCCTCGTCTCGGGTGCCATAGGAAACACTGCCTAGTTCTGCATGGATGCTCCTGCATCTGTTCCAGCAATCACCATTTCAGCCATGTTCTCCCAGTCCTGGTGCTGTCTTCTGTTATTCTGCCTTACCAAGTGAAAAAACTACATTGTAGTTTTATCTCACCGTCACATCCTTTCAAGAACACGCTATCCTCAGGACAAGATACTTACTGTCCTGTTGTACAAGATTTCTGTTTCCTTTTCCCCAGAGCACAGACTTCTCTTCGTTTCCTTGCCTAGCCTGTTCTGAGTTTGTGCAGGGTTAGAGTGGCTTCCAGCACATCATCAAGGAAGCCCTCCGTAAACCTGTGCAGGTCAAGCACCTTTCTCAACACCATTTCCTTGTTCTTCGGCAACAGAAGAAAACCCGTTACATGCAAGTGCAGTAAGCTTAAGGTGCAGCTTCAGGATCCATTTCAGATGAACAAACTTAATCCCATCAAAAAGATCAAGCCCCTTCTTCGAAGAACTGAACCCTTAAATAGCAACCTGTTCCATTCAAGGGAGGCAGAACAAAATTTTGGACAAAGTTACAAAAATACATCAAACGTTTATTTTCCCTATGAATATCTACAACAGTTTACATGTTAATTTGTTACATTGACGGACTATCCTTCGCAATCTAGTAACTGATTAAATTAAAGCTAGGCTGGCCAAGTTCCCTATGCCAGGTTTGAAGCCTTACAGTATTTTTGTTAATGCTGCATGCAAGGAATAGAAGTTGAATGCAAACCCTGTGCTATCAAACTAACTTAAAAACTGTACCCACCACACTCCTGTTGGATAGACTCATTGAGAGTCTATCCTGCATTAGCATGGAGGGAACTAAAATCCTGTGTATTGGTAAATGACCTGCAGGATTACATCCTGTATCATCCCCAAGAGGTAACAACTTGATGAAGTTCTTTACAGCTGGTTTTTCTTTTACTGCAACAATATCATTAATAATTCCTATCTGCCATGATAAAAATGAGATATAAAAACTTATATTGTCTGAAAATATCTGGATTTTAATTTTAGTCATTGCATTAGCAGAGATTGCAGTGGTTGTAAATATGTATTCTAAGTACAGAGTGGCAGACTGAAATATAATATTGAACATAATATCTAATGTATTCCACTAGTCAATTCAAATTTATATTTTTTGCATACATATATGTGTGTCATTTTGATGGATTTACATGCCTTATAACAGCTAATCCATACTTTGTATTATAGCAAAGTTCTAATGGCCCGGTGAAGAAGTCTATGCGAGAGAAGGCTGTGGAGCGCAGGAACGTTAATAAGGAGCACAACAGTAACTTTAAAGCAGGATACATTCCAATTGATGAAGACCGTCTCCATAAGACAGGGTTACGTGGCAGGAAAGGCAACATGGCTATTTGTGTGATTGTTCTTCTTTTTATTTTGGCTGTCATCAATCTGATTGTGAGTATCATACTTAGGCTGTAAGCAACATTAGGATGTATTTCATTTTGACGGTTTATTAGAGAAATAAAACTTATTCCAGTATGACTGAGAAGGACTTAAAATGTACTGAAGGAGATTTCTCATTTTTCTCCTTTCTTTTTTGTTCTGTTGTAGTCTGAGAAAGATTAGATGGAAGAATCTTATAAATTCAGTCATGATTATTTCAGTTATCATGCTCCTAGCAAGGAACCTACCATTTATGCAACACAGAATTAGGAACCTTGAAAGTGTCTCTCCATTCCCAAAACTCAGTAATCGCAAATGTGCGAAGTGTTATTAATGCAGTACAAATGCATTCAGGATAAACTGTTACACCAGGAACATTTTACATATAATAACAGAGCTGCACATGAGCATTCAGAATTAATCAGCCACTGCACTTTGAACTTTCATTGTTGTAATTACCACCTTTTTATTGCTTGATCAATGAGAAGTAATGAACTATTTTTCATAACTGGACATCCACCTGTGAAGGTGCTTTGTTGTAGTTCAAGGGTAAGTATATCCTGAGCTGAGCTACTTTGTTCAGGAAGTTTGTTTAGCTAATGATACCATGGTTACCCTTAAACAGGAAAAAGATTTAATTATGGACATGATTTAATTTCAAATATATATATTTTTTATATATATACAAATTATTTTAGTTACCATTTTAGATGAGTCTAAAGATCACGTAAAATGCTTTTCATAATTAAATGTGTTCTGATGTTTCCAGTAGGAATTAAACAGACTAAAGTAAATTCACACCTAAAGCTCACTTAAACACTAGCATCAATAATTATTTCAAATAAAACATCTAGTTAATACAATACTTGTTGTGAGAAGATCCAAACGATCAAAGTGATATTTGAAAATGTGTGTTTCTCCTTCAGATTACACTAGTTATCTGGGCAGTGATTCGAATCGGTCCCAATGGTTGTGACAGTATGGAGTTCCATGAGAGTGGCTTGTTGCGGTTCAAGCAAGTTTCTGACATGGGGGTTATACATCCACTGTATAAAAGCACTGTAGGAGGCAGACGTAATGAAGACTTGGTGATCACTGGAAATAATCAGCCTGTAAGTTATATCATGAATTGAAAGTTTGTGAGCAACACTCACATTATTAATAAACATTATATTTGAAACACCCTTAACTTCATGACTTTGTTTGTGAAGATTGTATTTCAGCAAGGAACAACTAAGCTTAGTGTGGAAAAAGACAAAACTTCTATTACCAGCGATATTGGCATGGAATTTGTTGACCCACGGACACAAAATACCTTGTTCAGCACAGACTATGAAACTCATGAGTTTCATCTGCCGAATGGAGTTAAAATCTTGAATGTTCAAAAGGCCTCTACAGAGAGGGTATGTCTCTTTTAACTACCACTTACTTTTTGTAAAAGCTCATTACAGAATTGCCTTAGTGGTAGAATAAGAAAAAAAGTTTACTAATCTGATCTTTCAAGCATATTTACAAATTTGACTGAATGTAGCTAAAAATGCAGCTCTGAAAATGTAAATCACCCTAAAAATTAGAACATAAATGAAAACTGACATCAATAACTGAGTGTAATATCCAGGATACCATGCCAACTAGGCCTGTGTGTCTTTTTATTAAGTATTTATCCATTTGTGCATGGATAACTTTCAGAAATAAAATTTCTATGAAAAGCTTCTCTGTTCCAGTAAGATCTTACAAAAATAATTACCAGAACTTCATGTATCGTTTTCGTTCTATTGGAGATAAATGTTAATACAATCAGAATTTCAGAAGTCTGAGTAAAAGTGAAACAATTTTACTTTTACAGAAGTAAAAGAGAACAATCACAGCGTTATAGGAGTTCTGTCAGTTCATGGCTTCTAGGTTAAACAAGTTCTCAGTTTGGTTTCTACGTTAAATACACTTTATTTATCAGAAAACTAAAAAACCTAAATGTCGGTGTGTGTGCATTTAAAATGTTGATCTTAATGTCAGACTAAAATTTTTCTTGCATATCATCACTCATAATAAAGGCTTTACAGATAGAGTACAGCGCATAGTTCTTTTGTATAACATTAGTAGAGTAGTATCAGTGGTTTTATAGAGGGTTGAGCGTGCCTTAGGAAGTACTGAGCAATCCTGTTAAGGACAAAAAGAATTTAGTTTGCTCTTCGTGTTTCCTCTGCAAGGCTAACAATTAAATAGTAGGTTCCAGAAAAAAAAAACCCAAGCCTATAAATACATAGGAGGAACAGATTAAATGAAAACAGAGGAGTAAGTTTACATAATCAGTCCTAACAGGAAGCCTATATTTGCTATGAGTGTTAACTGTGTATCCCATAAAATTGTCATTCGAATTGTTATTTTTATCGCAAAAATAAACTATTTTACATACCTTCCAAAATTAAGTAATCCTTGTTTTTAAATGTGACTGTGGAAAATAACAAATGGGCGGAAGCTTCATGGGCATAATGGCAGAAGGGCAAAAAGTATATTGGAATTTTTTTATTAAATTGTGTAGCAATATTTTTAAGGTAATTAAAGTTACTCAGACAAACCCAAGTGACAATTTTCATTGACCTGTAATACACTTTTTTTGTTTATGTTCTTAGATTACCAGCAATGCGACCAGTGATCTAAACATAAAGGTCGATGGCCGTGCTATTGTCCGTGGAAACGAAGGTGTTTTCATCACAGGCAAGACCATTGAGTTTCGAATGGGGGGTAACATGGAACTTAAAGCAGTAAGTATTTCAAATCAGCATTTTTTGAATAGCTTAGTTTCAAATTCAGGCTGATAATAAACTGATGTAGCTTTATATGGTTTAAAATTTTATATAAAGTAGTCATGCATAAAAGTTTAGTTGCAGTCAGTGTATTAGCAGGATTTTAAAAGGTGGTTTATTACTTTGCTGTTAATTAGTGGTTCAATAGTTTTCAGGTAATAATGATTTACTACTGTTAAGACGCTGAAAACCCACAATGCAATTAAAGCTAAGCTGTTGGCCTCTGCACTGAAACAAATACCAAAGGGAATTCATCTTCTCTTCTGGAGGCTTTACTGGGGTCAGCAACCTTTGACAGAGGAGCGGAGCATACAGTTAGGAGCACTACCTTCTGTGCCGCTGCAGTAAGACTCGCCAGCATTCATTTAAGATTTCTGGAGATTGTTAAGATTGCAGGGCATATGGAATGATGGAAAAGGCTAAAGGAGGATAAAAAAACAGAGATACATGCACTTTTATTTCATGTGTGAATGAATTTCATGTCTGAATTCAAACACCGATTCCCATTTCACGTGCATATTTTTAGATTTACTGTATTTGCTAATAGGTCTGTAAAGTGAAAAGCCACACTACTGCTGTCTCTCTCAATATCGATCTACCACTGGAATAGCAAAGTACACTGCTGACTATAATTGAGAAATTCATGGGCATTATTCACAAATCTAATTAAAAAATGAAACCTTGTCATATGTACTTTTTTTATTCTGTTGATTTCTACAGCCATCCTAAAGATGTCATTTATTTGTTAAACCAGCTTGTCCTTTTCAAAAACAACCTGCCTTGTTTAAATTAGAAATTATACTTTTTTTTCTCCCTTTCAACAGGAAAACAGCATTATCCTGAACGGAACTGTGATGGTCAGCCCATCGCGACTGCCAAGTTCTTCTTACGGGGAACAGTTTAATAACGGCAACTGGCTGCGTTTCAAGCTCTGTATGTGTGCGGATGGGACACTGTTCAAGGTTCAGGTGACAGGTTATAACATGGGTTGTCAGACTTCTGTCAATCCGTGCGGAGCCACACACTAAAACACAAACCACTACCAGGAGAGTTCTCTTTTGTGTTTACATATATTTGTATGAAGTAATTGCATGCCTTCAAGGATTTCTGTTTTTACAGCGGTTTACACAAACATTTATTACATAATGTTTTTAAGCAAAGGCTGTTACGTTCAGCAGTATCATCCTGTTAGCCATAATAGCGGCACTGATTTAGTAAGCTTTCCAGCTACGTGCATACTGAAGTACCTTCCTGAATTGGGATCAGTAGAATATATTCAAAGAACGTGACCTTAGCAACAATCTTGACTGCCTTCAGTTGCCTTTAGAGGAGGTTTTTGTCCTACATCCCAAGACCTTGAGGGCTGCTGAGAACGCAATTGCGATCTGAAGTACTTCAACAGGAATGTCAATTTGTTGTTTGCGGTGGATTTGCCTAGGATGGCTGAAGTGTGGCAGATTTTTGTCTTCGCTTGATTTCTTGTCGAAGGTTGATATAATGATTTCCTCCAAAATTATGTGGTTTACCGTATGTGTACTAAGAGAGGGGTAATAGCAGATTCACTTTAAAATATTGCATTATTTCTGCCATATATTCTCCTGTAGTTAAAAAAAACTATGCTAGCATAAATAATATTTGCTAAGTAATATCGAGTGTGGAAATGTAACTTCAATTTTGAAATAGTCTTGCAATTATTGAAGTGTTGCTTGAGCTCCCATTCTATCTGTGCAGTTTAGGCATTCTACAGTTGCTTAATTTATGTGAAGTATTTATAAAACATGTTTATATTAGAAGTACATTTTTAAAGATGTACTTAAAACTTGCTCACTACCCAAAAAAAGTGTTTTCCTGGG
The DNA here is from genome assembly GCF_018139145.2 of Gymnogyps californianus. Classification (NCBI taxonomy): domain Eukaryota; kingdom Metazoa; phylum Chordata; class Aves; order Accipitriformes; family Cathartidae; genus Gymnogyps; species Gymnogyps californianus. The sequence goes on along the minus strand of NC_059474.1, from coordinate 30,049,153 downwards.
TGCTTTAATGTGAGCAGTGTATGAATCCATTATTCAACAGGTAATCTAAAGCATGACTGTTGCAGCAGTGTCTGAGATCAGATCTCTTTTTTCCCCATAAATGTCAGTACTGATGCATTACTGAGAACCTCAGAATTAAATTCTCAAGTTAAACTGCAGGTCTGTAATTCTAAATGTGATGGTATTGGATCCTGTGACAGCAGAGTAAATACATGCGTATCTGAATTTGTTAACAGTGAAACTGTGTCTGTGGTGAACTGGGGCCTTATAGAAAGTACTATAGCCTTGTAACTGCTTTTGCAGAGGTAAGGTGTTCTGTACTAAAAATAGACCAGCTCATTACAAGATTCCTCCTTTCCCCACTCCATGTATTTCTTCAGTTTAAAATAGTTTTGTTTTGCAGTAGCATCAAGTAACCTTAATAATGGAGGCCACAAAGGTGACTTTGCAAGTAGCTTTTTGACAAGTTTTTCTAGATAAGCACACACTTCTCTTCCTAAAAGTTGTGCAAATGTTACGCATCATTCACTTCAGGACTGGTCATTTGTTATGGGAAGATAAACTATCTACCCTTGTTTTATAGCTCTCAAAGTACACAGAATTCCACAAAATACAAATCAGCTCCTGCTGCAACAAGAACTTTGTATGTAAGGTCCCAATTCCTGTATTTACTAGAAGTCAGTAAGTCTTCACGCAGGATGTGTATGGGTGGAAGTGATTTCTAGAGGGGGGTCCTTAGGTCAGGCAGTATGCCACACGGGGCGTCAGAGGGGTCACGTTTCCCTCATTGCTCAAAGGCAAAGCCAGATTTTGATGCTCAGTAGTTGTTGGGGTTTTGGGGGGTGGACAGCAGTGGAGCTGTTCTAACAACAGAATAAACAGAATAAAATGTAGCAAAAGCCATTGAATTGCTCACATTAACGATTGTGGGCAAGTACTAACATTTTGCATACTGCCTCCATGAACTTCCTAGTTTTACTACAGTTAATATTTATTAACCACTTCAACACAGATTTTGCTGAAAACACGCACGCATCTTTGCTGCCAAGTAAGTGCCTCAATTAGTATCTCACAGTTAAGAAGAGGAAATAAACTATAACTTTTTTAGAATTTTCACTCTCATGCTAATGGAAGTTTGTCACTTTATATATATAAATATATACACACACACATATAAAAATATAAGCAGCAGTGTCCTCAAAGCTGAAATAGATCTTGAAAATGACAGATACTGCCTCGGTCAAGTAGATTACACACAAAGAGCATATTAAAGCTCTTCTCTGGTAGGTACTGACATGCCTATGTGCTAGTATTGGATTCTTGTAATTATCGAGTTCTTTTTGAAATAAAGTATGCAACATAGTTGAAAGATTTGTCACAAAGATACTCTTAAATCATGGTCTGGAGAATTGGTTTTGAAGTGTGGTTTTGAAGTGCTACATTTGTCAAAACGTAGCAAACCCAATCATACAAATATCAAATGCAATTATCAATTTGTTAGCCACTACTTATGTATTATTAATATATTTTGTTGCCTTCGCTACAGTTTAAGAAATGTTGGCACCACACATGCCTTGTGTTGTGCATGTATTTGTTGTTTATCTTCTAACTGCCTAAGGTACGTTTTTCTATACGTATTTAAAACATTGTGTGGCACATTATTTATTTCAATCCCACAGAGGCACTTAAACTGTGTGTTTAAAGTACATTCTACATGTCTCTGTGTAAAATACCATACTGCGTACATTGAAACAACTTACATGGGAAGAGTTCTCAGCATATGTAAAGGTGGTGGTTGTTTGAAAAGGTGAAAGACAATTGAATTTCTAATCTTTGTTTTGAAATGAAACAATAAATTCTAAGATGAAGCTGTGGTTCAGAAGTGTTATTTGTAAGAATATAGTTTCTCATAAAAAATACGTTGTGTTATTGACAGGGAAACTAGTATTTTATTAACTGTAAGTATGAAAATCATTCCACATCTATTTGTCATGGATTGTATCTGGTGGACTTTGCTCAGTGGTAATTGTGTATGATACCTGAAGTAGAGTTCAAAAGTCTCCACTCTTGTTAGTTCGCAAGTTCCTGAGAAGCTGTGTTTCTTGACTGAAGGGCTGGAAAAGAAAGAAAAGGTTCGGATTGTTTTTTGGGAGAGGTGGAGGGAGCGGGAAGGGTACCAGTTTATGAATGTTCTTTTTGAAAAATACCTGACTCCGAAACTGAATGTTTAAGGCAGAATGTTGGTAATGCTTTGGGTATTTGTTTAGTGTTGATTTTTTTTTTTAATGTCAAAGTATTTCCGCTTTCTATTTAACTCTTGTTATGCTGATCTTACCATAATTTTGCATTTTACATATAGATACTATGGATAACCTTCACTTGAGCGTCATAGCTGTGGCCCTTTACCTTAATCTTCCTGGATCAGTGGGAACCAAGTCACAGCGGATTCTTCTTGATACACATCACCATTCAGGCTGCTGGTGGGATGCGGAGTTCTTACTGAATTGTTCTTTTACCGGAATATTTACTATTCCAGAAGCTGTACCACAAACAGCAATAACGGCTGATTTTAGTTACAATAATATCAGAACTTTTCTGTGCACTGATGGAAGAAATGAAGAATGGATGCTAAAACACCTGAATCTCAGTAACAACCTGATTTCTGAACTCCTCTTAACTACTTGTAGAAATTTACCCGTTTTAGAAACTCTAAACCTCAATGGTAATGCCATCCGCACCCTCACACTGGACATACCTACGCCTGCACATGGGTCTAAAAAGTACAGAAAAGTCGATCGTCTCCTGCCTGCTTTGAAAGTATTGTCAGTTGAAAGAAACAATCTTAATACAGTTCCAAAAGGTAAGCTTTCAAAATCTTTAAGGACCTCGCTCCCAAGGGGTAAGTTGGTTTTGGATACGATTCGGTACATCTTACTGAATTCAGAGTGCAACTCTCTTACCTAGTTAGACTTAAGGTGAGGGAAAGTTCCACCTGCATGCAAATACAGAGACTGAAGCAAATGGGTTGTTTTGGATTAGGATGGGGGTTTTTTATACAGTCTTTGCAATCGTAATGCCTTAATGTCAGTCAAATATAACCAAATTTATCCTCTGAGAGCCCAAACAGTATTTTTCCTTGTTGTATAGAAAGGGAAGTAAGGATCTTTGGAAAAACACCAGCCTCCACAACCCAGTCGTGAACCTTACCATCAAGAAAATTACAGATAATGAATTTCATACTACTCTTCAGAAGAAAGTCAATACTCTCTTAAATAAAACTTGCTCCAATTTCAGTATTTCACAAAGACAGGAAAATGTATTTTGTTCAGTCAAAACAATTTTGCTCTATGCCATCTGGCACCCAACCAAAGTGACACCTTCTAGTAACGAGAGAGGGCTGGAAGGTTTCGATAAGACTTTTAGAAAGTGTTTGCTAGTCACCGCACTATGCTAGGCATCGTAGCCTTTATGGCGCCTCTATCCTCATAAACAGATAATTCACATTGTCCAAACAGTGTTTAAATGAAGCAGAAGCTGCAGTACAAGCAACACTATACTATATATTGTTTGCTGAATTTAATTGATCTCTGGTAACATCATCAGATTCATTAGCTCTAGATTTTGAAAATACGGGGCAGGCGGGGCAAAACAAAAACCCACTTATCTCACAAAGTCAGAGAAAGGGAATAATTTTGTACCTACACAGGGCCCTCGAAGTTCTGGTTTTCTCCTTTTTTTGATACTAAATAATTCTCTGGCATGCAGGAAAAAGTTTAGCTTAATTATTTAGTAGTATCTGTAAGGTTCCCATGTAGACAGTATAGAAAAGCTTACATTATAAAATACATTGATGCAGATTTGATTTGACAGATAACTAACTACACGTTATAGGATGCCTCAGTGGGTCAGACAGATCAACCCTTTTCTATAAGAGACTCCATTTTTAGATGTTAAAAGTCAAATTGCTATGCATTGTACCACCATACTTCAAGTTATACTTAAATCCCATATTCATTTAAATACATGTTCAGAACTTTATTTTCCTCTTCCAAAATACTTCATTAACATTCTAGTTTTTAAGCTCTGGTAAGAAAACACAAACTGAAGTTCTAAAGCAGAGGGGTTCAGCCACAGAGAAACCCTTCTCACAACCGCCACCCCAGGTGAGAGGCTGCTGCCCACTGCTGCCACACGAGTGTCTATTTTTGGCACAAATTTAGCTTCAGGGAAGCATCCACACTACAATTCTTCATGCAGGTGCATGGAAGAATTTATGAACTGCCAGAACTTCTGAATGCCTTTCCTGTCAGCTACCTCTAGTTTTACAGCAGGAATGAATCATTCCCTCTGCTTTTCACAATAAACCCAAAGATCAGTTACTCAGCAAACAGAACAGCAAACAGGAATAAGAGATTTCCAGTAAACCAGATGACACCAAGGGCAAAATTTTTAGAGCTTCTCAACAATGCTGTATGATCAAAAAATCGCTTTAGAGTGACATTCAGGTGTTACCAACTGTGGTGATGCTGAGTGTTCAAGTGCCAGCCTTCCCACTGGAACTTGCAGGCTGGAGCTTTGGGGGCTGCCTGCACAGCATCTAAGAAAAATGAGGTATCTCCAGTATTCAAAAGGGCTACTTATGCAAGACAGATGCTGTCGTAACTAGGATATGCTGAAGAATATACTGTCATGCTTGATAATTCACAGGCAGACAGGCATAAGCAACAACATGTTTTTGTTTTCAGTCAGGTTTACATCCTATGAATAGGGTTCAAATAATTCCACGTATGAAAAACTCCCGTGAACTTGCAGATGGCAATGAGTAGGAGATATTGTATCACCTTTTGCATCTCCATCTTTTATTTACGGTTAACATATTTGGATTTTATAAACTGAGTATATTCCACCCTTTTCACACTCCTCCTTTCCTACCTCCAGTTCTCCAGAGAAGCGTGCTCGAAGTACAGAGATCACAGTTGGAATAATTTTGATAGCAGAAAGGAATGTTACTGCTTTTATGGAGATGAGAATTTTTAAAACATGCATTGATTGTGAATGTATTAACATGCCTGCTGTTAATGCTACACAATTTTTAGAATGGGACAACCACTGAATAGGAAAGACATAATAACTGAAAGCCTGCGGCCACTCATTGCAATAGACAGGAATGGAAGGAATTTTGTTGCAAAGAATTTTAAAAAGCCACTTGATGCAACTGGGGAAACAAGAACATGAAATGTAAAATAGTTTTGTTCTTCCTAGGACTAGGCCTGCTGCAATCTTTACAAACTGTCCATATGTCATCCAATGGCATACGACAGATTGATCTGAATGATTTTCAAAACTGTTCACAGCTGAAGGACATCGACTTGCAAAACAACAAGATAACTAAAATTCATCCAGACGCCTTCAGAGATCTCAACAAATTACAGGTTGTAAAGCAATATTACAACTGTTTCAATGTTCTGTGTTAACCACCATTAAAGATATTAATTATCAACTATTCAGCATGATTATATTGGTCTTTGATTATTATATTAGTATACAATTATAAAAACTAAAGCAAATGGTGAAAATAATAATTATTTTTATATAATAGATATTTGCTTTTCTTATATAGGAAAACACACACACTTGTAAATATAGAAAATATAACCATAAATTCACCGTTTATCTATGCCAGAAACCAATCCATAACTGGCTTAAACGCACACACGTCCTTTTCTCCCCGCCTCTTCCATGGCAAGAGCTCTGCAGCTTCCCATTCACACAGAGGTAGTCTACAACGGGAGAATTCTAAATATACCACAATTTAAACTTTTCATTTAAATTAAAATGCTTGGAACAACATTCTTGGAATCTTAACCAGATGTATTGTTCCCATAACTGCAAAAGTGCTGTATACTAAAATAAATGTTACTGTTGATATTGCAATTAGGATTCCATTGTAAGGCTTATCAAATTAATTCTGAATTATTTCCAAATAGGTTGTGGATCTCCGTGAAAATGCTCTGACGACCCCTCTACCACAGATATTAATCAGTTTGAACTTCTTTCAACTTGAAGTGGATTTGTCAAATAATGCCTGGATATTTAACTGCAGACTAAATGCTTTCAAACATTTATTTCATTTTCTTTTTGACTCCACAAGGAAAAAATGGAGTATTTCATACAATAAATCTGCCAACAACTCACAGAAACCTCTGCTGTATCTTTCAAATTTCCATTTAAACTGCAGCGACAGTGTTTTGCTCAGGAGGGCTGTAATCCCAACAGGGAAGACATTGGTGCTAAACTGTGACTTGAACAACACAAGGGGTATGTAAAACAGGGACTCCATCCATACGCTGCTAAAATCCAAATGCATGCAGAATGATCAAAGAAATCTGGTTTAAAAAGTAGATTTCTAAAGATACTGTTTAAAAATAACTGAACAAATTAACATGCAAATTATTTCATTAGAAAGCAGTATACCAGTTAGAATATTTGAAGTCATGTTTCCCAAAAAAAGTCTTCATCTCCTTCCTTACATTAAAATAATAAGTGATGCCAAATTATACACAAATAAATTTCATTAAGTAGTACATTGCAATTTTATCAGTTAATTTTGGAATGCAAACAAAAGATCGAATAGTGGGAGGCACTTCTGGGGCATGCAGAAAACTGAGAAGGATACAATAGCGTTTCTAGTATTCAGTCATAGCAAAATGAAATGAAAGTTTATTTGCAAGGGAAAGGATTTATATTTCTTCTAAAAAAGTACAGCTACTGTAGCACACAGTTCACTTCGGAAATTCATTCAGCATTTACAATTAATACAGAGCACTTGAGGTACAAGTGACAAAATCTACAGAGCTAAGACTTCCCATGCAGAAGGAAAACTAAGACCAAATTTAGAGCAGAAGGTGTATTTGTCATGTACCGTAAGGCAAAACGGTTTAACTCTAATGGACTAATAGCACTTTGAGGTGGTAAGGCTTTCCCCGTGGAACGCTTTATCCCCAAATGAAAATACGTGGGGTCTATCAGAAATGCCACCTGCTTTGTCTATTAACAAGGAAAGTCACAGAAACTCTGATCATGGCATTAAAATCAACACACTGGGTTGCACCAAAACTCAACTGGGAACGCAAGCAGACCCAAAGGCAAAAGCGTACGTACAGCCTTGAAACATATTCCAAAAGCCAACCACCAGCCATGGCCTACGCTAGCTAAAGTCTGGAACAATTGCTCAGTAGATACAAATATCCTTGGTTTTCAAACCTTTTTGCTGCAGTCAAAGCAGTAACTACAGGAAAATCACAGTGGTTGAAACATTGACAGTTAACTAGTGAAGTTTTATCGCATCGCTGCACACAGTGACCAGAGCCGTGCTGGAGAACAGCTGGCTATAAACGTGGATCTTCCACGAGGGAGATCGGCTGGTGTTTCTAGTATGACTCAGAACATACTTAGGTAATTTCAGTGACCTCCTCCCTCACCTATGCCATTTTTCTTATAAAGTCTGCTATTAAGAGCCCATACATACTGTGTTTTAAATGGGGGGGGGGGGGGGGAACATATGATGGTTTAACAAATACTTGGCACCATGTAAAATGACTATGGATGGATAAAAAGAAAATGGATTTTATAATAAATAGTTTAAATTACCAAAGATAGGTCAGAGTATGTTCTTACAGTAATAACCTGACCCTGCAAACCAAGTATCTTATACTTTTAAGAAAGATTTAGTTTATATTTTCTTTTTTTTCAGGTAATGGAGTCTCTTGGTGGACACCTAAAGGCAGAATTTCAGAAGATAATAGTCTTCCTCATATGACACTGGATAAAATGAATAATTTAGTGATATACAACGCTGAGAAAGCTGCTGAAGGGTTATATTTGTGTATTTTTAATACAACAAAGAAGAAATATCTCATCTACAATATACAGGTGAAAGAAAGAGTTTCAACATTTTTGGTTAGAAAAGCCCGGGACACTAACACCGTTTTTAGACAAGGAAGAACAGAGCAAGACCTTGCATTGGCTGTCTGCCTCTCGGTGCTCATTACGTTTGTTTGTGCTTTTTGTCTGGGTGCTTTTGCTAGACCCTACCTTGTGAGCCTGTGGAGACTCATGCGCAGGAACAAAAATTCAGGTTCAGAACATACTTATTCTAATCAAGCTTTTTCAGATGAAACCTTGAGCAGAGGGTGCTCTGCAAGCAAACCAACAAATATGCAGTGTAATTTGTTAATTTGTGATGAGAATTCAAGAAACACATGCGGTTTTCCTACAGAAACTTCTACTTTGCATGAAAATGTCATTGGTGGCAGTGTACGTGCACCAAATACTGAAGAAGAGTACCAGAAACAAAGCAATAATGAGATCAACGTGAAGAAAAAAACAGTGTTTTCAGACATCGAAACTAGTATCAGCAATGATGAAAATATAAATGTTGATGATAATGGACTATTTTCTGTAAGGAAAGATTACAAGAACAGCAATGAAGTAACACCAAGAAAACTAATGAGTAATGACATTTCATTATGGAAAGATTCAAAATACGCAAATAATGAGGACTCAGAGAAGAGCAGGTTCCCTCCCATATCCAGGAGACTGAATGCTGACTCCTCCTCAAATCACACTGGTTCTTCAGATTCGGATTTATCCTTCACGGGAGAAACTGGCTTTCCATTTTCCACAATACAAACACATACAGCTGCACAAGATTCTAGGAACAGCAAGGTAAGCAACAACTCTGGTCTGCTGCAGTCTGAAAGCACAAAAGCTACACCAGACTCTCCTGAAAGAAAAGGTATTGTTTCACATAATGAACCCATGAGCACTACAAAATTTATGCCTGGAAGGCAAAGCTGTGATGAACAACTTGGTCTAAACGGCAACATAAATATAACCAGTGACATGCGAGATTTTGTTTTACCCAGTAGCTGCAAGAGACACACAAATATAGAGAATTTAAGTGTCTACCAAACCCTAGAAAACTCTCCTCTTGCAGAGTACGACTGTAAAACGGAATGTGCAAATGAAAAAGATGCTTCAGCAGATATATTTGGTGACAGTTCTTCAGATGAAGGGACTCCATTCACAATGAGCGACTGTAGTTCTGTAGCAGACTTTGAACTGGAACAATCTGATGTTAGTGACAAACTGCCAGTCTGTCAGTCGTCACTAGAGGAAGCCAATACGAACAGCGGAACTGAGGAGTTCTCAACACTGCCAGAGTCTCCAAACATTGCTGCTGAACTTCAGTGTATCGGGAAAAATGAAGATGAGAACAATGCGTATTTTGAAACCACTATTAATTATGGATCAGATACCATCATGCCTGAAACAGCATCACCTTATGCTGATAAATGTAGTGACCATGTAAGCATGTCAGATTCAGACACAATTAGTTCTTCAAGTCAAGAGGTTCCCGATACGTTTGATTATTTTACTAATGCAGAGTCAACAGTACAAAACTCTATTTCTGATTCTCTCCACAATCAAAATACAGATTTTGGTAATACGTTACTTTTGTTAAAAGATTCTCCCACGTATGACACAGATGCAGAGAACGCTCCTGAAGAGGCTGAATTGCAGCTGTACAAGTTTCCCATTGAACCACAGCATTCCCTCAGCTGCAGTCCCACTGAACAAAAAGAAAATGCACCAGAGGGAAGTACAGACGAGCACATAGATAGGAATTCCTCTGAAAAGAATCATGGTGAAGGGGACATTACATTAAGAAGAAACATGAGTACAACTGAGGACAATGATTTTATTTTTGCTCCCATTGATATTGGTTTGAATGAAATTGTTAAAAAACCGTTGCTACTGCATTCCAGCAATGAATCATCTCTTCAATCTCTGCCTGAACACACAGCTGAAAAACATTTTACGGTTATTACAGAGAAAGACAATTTGCTACCACAGGGGAAGCAGGTGAACACAACTAAGGCTTGTGCAGATAAAATGCAAAGAGGTTTTAATGAGAAAAACTGTGATGGATACACAGAATTACAGGATACCAGCAACTGTAGACTGCCCGAAGAAACACAGTCTTGCAAGCTTACAGCAGATTTGCTGTATCTTCACTCTTCTGAGAAAACACAATCAGTCTTCAACACAGAAGATAACTTCCAACTGGATCAGAGTGACGAGGATGCATATTCCTTCTCAGTCCCACAAGGCCTCTTCAATGAAAGCACACGATACAGTTCACGTTCATTCCCACAAAAGACTAGAGGAAATATAATCTCTGAAAGCACTGATTCCAGCAAGACGGAGGATGACGCTACTTTGACAGGACTGCAGAACAATTCTACAACAGCTGTTAACCTCCAAAATTCAAGCAAAAAACTCAGTCAAAAAAGTCAGAGCAATTTAGGACAGGGCCAGTTTTTTGTCAAGAAGAAAAGAGCATTTGATGGATTTGCTAACGTTTTGCAAAGCAGGAGAACAAACTTCAATAGTTGAGACACAGAAGTGTAATACTAAGCTCCCACAGTGTTTATGTCATATAGCAGGTGCAAAAATGATTGTGTCTTAAAATGAAGTATGTAGCTTTTAATAACTGTTAAATACCATGGGTTGTTTTGGGTTCCCCCCCCGCCCCCAGTACAACTATCTATCTGCCTTTAACTTCAGAAATCCAAGTTATGGAACTAGACTTAACAATGAGATGTATAAAGCCTGGATCCATCCAATTTAAAAACACCATAATTCCAAAGGGTAATTCAGGCCAGAAGCCATGGACTTTTGTTTAGAAGGGTACTTGTAAAAAAACAAGAATAGATTTTATGAAAAACAACTCTAGGATACTCAAATGAGTAAACTACTCAGTAGTTATAACTGATAACAAAGCTTTTGCTGAGTTATAATAATAGTAATATATATTTACTTTCTCATTATTGTTGGTACTAAGATATTAGTTTCCCTTAGAATTTGCCTCTGATATGCAGTTTTGTTTCTCTTTGTCTAAAATAAATGTAACACTGAAATTATCATTACATGATTACTATTATTGCGTTTTCCTGTGGGACTCACCCTATACAGCGAAATAGTACATATCACTGTCGTCTGCTTTTTGAACCAGATTTGTGGATTAAGTGTCTCTGAATTCCCACAGTTTTGCAAAGATAGGTAGAGTCCAAGCAGTATTCAATTACATTTAAAAAATTACTTTTTAACTTGGCAAGACAGAAAGAGTAATGAAACCCTTCTTTCTCAAAGAAACAGAATAGAATTCAAACCTTGCAGAAAAGTCAGTTACAGAGATCTAGCTATTGATGGGACATCACCTGTAGTTTGCAGATGTGATAACGTGGGCATGGTAATTTGAAAAAAGACAACCTACTATGACTAAGCTGTAACTCCCTATAAAAAAGGATCCTATACCCACTTCAGAATTTTACTGAGGGTCAAATCAAGAGCAGCTCAAAACTGCTGTATTAGAATATCAATAGCTTGATATATAGTAACTTTTTCTAAGCCAAAAGATAATAAATGTAAGATAAAATTTTCTCTGAATATGGCCCAAGGCCCTTTTAACATACACAGCATCATTGACGTAGTCCTTGAAGGGGAATGTCATCATGAAGGTGAACAGGCCCAGGTTCCCAGAAAACACAGGAGGCTGGCCAGCAACTCTGGGAAAACTGTTATGAAGACACAATTAAGTCACTAAAAACTCCAAACAGAAGGAACACATTTCAGTTCCATCAGATGAGGAGCAAGTCCAATGGCACAGTATATCTTTGAAACTATCTTTAAAGAGAAAGCTAGGAAAGAACAAAGAGATGCTGACAGAAGCTAACAATTTTTGTTAGCTTCATGTACTTGGAACTAAAAAAAAAAGTATCGCAAAAAACTTAAGAGGCAAGTAAAAGCAACTGAAGGAGACCAGTACTGATATTATATGATGTTTCGAAAAATATTTTCTTTAGTGCTTTGAGTTCCTTTTAAATAATTTACACATCTAGCATCACAATTATGAGTTATATATTTACTGAGCCAAGTCACCTACGCTTAGATCTCCTATTGGTTTGTTTTGGGTTTTTTTTATGGCTGATTTTCTCAAAGTCTCTAACATAATTCAGAACAGATTATATGGCAGTTTCAGGTAGGTGTTGCATGGATTTGATTTAGGTCACCACAGTATTTGCAAATAACTGCACTCAACAACATCTGTAATTCAATTACAAGCAATGAATCTGCTGTCATTCACACAGATCTTGCTTTCCAATTAGTTCTTGGAAGATTTCTGTTCTTTTTGCTCCGGTACTCAGTGATATCTAAACTGATAACTAAGAAGTTTTTTTAAAAGCAGGTACTGGCTTCATTCCTTTGGTAGGAGTCCACTCAAGAACCAAGGATGAAATCACCTTCTGAAGAAATTGATAATTTGTCATCAAATTATTAATGAGTTTACGGGTCTGATTTTGTTTTCTGTTTTTCAAACACAGGAAAAAGTTTTACACATTTAACCATCCAGAATTGTTCATACAGTCTAAGTAGCCAAGAAATAAATGACAAAACAGTCAAATCTGCAAAAATCACAGCATTCCTACAAATGTTAAAAATACACTAACTCTAAAATAAAGTATGTTTCCCAATACAACTCATTCCGTGATTATATGACTGTAAATGTTGTACCCTGTTCTACTGCAATTTTTCTTTCCTAATCCCCACATAGTCTCAATACTCATGTAACACTTTGGCTTCTATTGAATTTAAGGTTGCTGTTCTCAGAGAACAGTGTGTGACATAAAAACCAACTGTATTTTTAGAGGCTGTCTAAAAGTAAAGAACTGGGCAGCTTGAGCGGGATTCCTCATAGGAACAGCTACATAGCCACTAGGAGCAGAAAACAGAACAGTATTTCCTCACCGCCAGCGCTTTTCTTAGCACCCATAACCAGCTTTCAGTAAAGCTCATTATACACAGAAGTTACTTGTGGCCAAAGCAACTTTAAAAGTGGAATACATAAAGTGCAGACTTGCTCTTTACGGTATGTATGAGTCTTCAAACACTGAGTTGATGTCACCTTTTGCCTGTACCAGCTGCTAACAAGTTAAGAAATCTAACTACATAAGCAAGCCAATTTCATGGATCGGGGGGGGGGGGGGGGGAAGTATTTGAGTAGCTCTATTGATGTCTCATACATAGCAAAGTTTTGTCATTTGCTTCTGCTACAGTTCAGCAGGCTTTCAAAACATACATTGGAAAATTATTTTCTCATCTTTTTTCCGACCATGGGAATGCTGCAGTGGCGACGCAGACAGTCCACTACTTCTGAGAAGCTCCAAGTTTTCTAAGCCTCCCTTTATGCCATAAAGTTACAGAAAAAGGTTATCTGCAGTTCTCAAAGAAAATAAATTTGCTTCTTCATCAAGGGATTTTTAACATGTGACAAAGTATTTCATTCTACTGTCAGTATATTGATGTTCTGTCTCAAACTTACCTTGAGATTTCTGCCTAATCTTGCACATTTCCTTTGCTACTGATCACTCCAGACACTTATCACTTGTTCATTCAAACCCACTCAGCTGCTTCTCCTTCATATTAGTTCCTCACTTCCTTAGCAATTGCTCTTAAAGTTAATACAAAGCCTTTTATATTTTCTGTGGCTTCCAAGCAGTACCCTTCATACTCTGCTCCTCTCCATCCGTCCAATTTCTCCATGCCATTCTGTATATAATAGCTACACAGTCCCCCACTCACTGACTCCCTCTGAGATTTTATCCACTCATTTTTCTTTACATTTCAGCTGGTATCAATCCACTATATCTTGTTCACACTGAAAACTTCACTAGTTTACCTGGTTTGGTCACTGAGCATTTTCTAGAATACCTATACTAGTACAAAAACAGTTGCAGTTATAGGAGTATAAGTGTACATTATACAGACACCACCTTTTTTTTTTTTCCTCCCTGCACAGAAATTACAGTTGCAGAGAGGCATAACGGCAACTGCACTAGGGATACTGAAACTTCTTTAGCTTCATCAGTAACTTCAGGTAGCAAAACTCATGTTCAGGTAAGACTTACGTTACTATCACAGTTGATAGTGGGTAAACAGACCAAGTCACAGAATAGGCTCAATAAAAAAAGGTGGCTGAGCATATGCTGAATGAATTCATAAATGAAGCACGAGGAGGCAGCCAAGAGGATGTTGGTAATAGTCTGGGCACACCCTTCTCACAGGGCAACGGCGTGCCAAGCTCCGGGGTTGACAGGACATAGTATCCCTCATACAGTGAATCAGTACAGGAAAAAATACTAAAGTCTTAAGAGTAGATCGAGAACTTCAGATACAGTAACCAGAATGAAAAAAAGCTCTCATTTTCAAACACATATTTATGATACTTTGATAATTATCCAGTTGCTTGCTGTAGGTACAAAGCATTTCAATCTTTCCAGAGTACGCTGATAACTGGGCTGGAAAATAACCTTTGAATATAAAGACAAGACATTCATATTTAACCCACATATAATTAACATAAGAAACTATTTGGATAGCACTATTAAAGTTTTCACAGTACAGAAGACTGTGACTCCTCCCCTCTGATAAATACAAGCAGCAGGGTACATTCTGAGAACTGGTGAAGGCAATCCCAGCCTTCATCACCAACATGAACGTAATGAAGAACTGCTTCTCTAGAATGGGCTCTACATTACAATATTCTAATTGTAATGTAAATACATTCAAATTTAAATAATGTTTTAAGTCAAGAGCCTTAGGACTGGTAGCTCAAATAGTGCAAAATACTAAAAAAAAAAATTATTGTGAAATCTCTTACACGTGTTCTTTATTCTCCTTGCCAGCTTTTAAGCCTGTTTCCTATTCAAAAACAGATTTGTAACTCTGCAAGCAATACAAAGTAGTAAGATTAACTAATGGCTCCTTTAAAAACTAAATTTGTGACTGTAATATGGACATTTAGGCTGCAATTTTCATGTCTTATTGCCAGCAGCTTTTCTACTGCTCTGCTTAGATACTATCACTTTTGCTTTAAAAAGATCAACACAATAGCTCATTACAAGTCAAATAATTGAAAAACTCTTCTAAAAAGTAAGAAAAATACAAGTGTTTAAGGTCATGAACAGACCCTCAGATCAAAATATCACCACATTTAAATACTACTAGACTGGTCTTCTCTTCCAGCATTACATTTGAGTAACTTAGAGAATTTTCTTTAGCATATGCTTTTAGAAATCACAGACTGGCTGAGGTTGGAAGGCACCTCTGGAGGCCATCTGGCTCAAGCAGGGCCACCTAGAGCTAGGTGCCCAGGGCCGTGTCCAGACAGCTTTTGAATATCTCCAAGGATGGAGACTCCACAACCTCCCTGGGCAACCTGTGCCAGTGCTCAGTCACCCTCACAGTCAAAAAGGGTTTCCTGATGTTCAGAGGGAACCTCCTGTGTTTCAGTTTGTGCCCACTGCCTCTGGTCCCATCACTGGGCACTGCTGAAAAGAGTCTGGCTCTATCTTCTTTACACTCTCCCTTCAGATATTTAGATACATTAGTAAGATCCCGCCCAGCACCTTCTCTTCTCCAGGCTAAACAGTCCCAGCTCTCTCAGCCTTTCCTCATAGGAGAGAAGCTCCAGTCCCTTCATCATCTTCGTGGTCCTTTGCTGGACTCTCTCCAGTATGTCAGGGTGTCTCTGATACTGGGAAACCCAGAAGAAGATACAGTACTCCAAGTATGGCCTCACCAGTGCTGAGCAGAGGGGAAGGATCATCTCCCTTGACCTGCTGTCAATACTTTGTCTAACACAGACCAGGGTACCGTTAGCCTTCTTTGTGGCAAGGGCACGTTGCCGGCTCATCTTCAACTTGGTGTCCACCAGGAACCCCAGTCCCTTTTCTGCCAAGCGGCTCTCCAGCTGGCTGGCCCCCAGCATATACTGGTGCATGGGGTTGTTCCTTCCCAGGCGCAGGACTCTGCAACTTCTCCTGGCTGAAGTTCATGAGGCTCCTGTCAGCCCATTTCTCCAGCCTGTTGAGGTCCCTCTGGATGGCAGCATGACCCTCTGGTGTGACAGCCACTCCTCCTAGTTTGGTGTCATCAGCAAACTTGCTGAGGGGCCCTCTGCCCCAACATCCAGGTCATTAATGAAGATGTTGAACAGGACTGGATCCAGCATTGTCCCTGGTGTACAGCGCTAGTTACTGGCCTCCAACTAGACTTCGCACTGCTGACCACCACGCTCTGGGCCCTGCCATTCAGCCAGTTTTCAGTCTACCTCACTGTTTGCTCATCCTGTCCATACATCAACAGCTTTTCTATGAGGACTACATGGGCTGAAAGCCTGTGTCAAGATGAGCAGGTAATGATCGTGCTTCTTGTAAAATTTTGTCTTAAGAGACATTCCTGCTCAAATTGACTCTTTTTGTTGAAAACTTTTCTATTACAATACTGTTTTACACCCACACACTCCATTTGAAACATCCCTTTTTCCAACAGTTTTAAATACTGATCTGCGTTACTATTAGAAATAAGGATGGCAAGATTGTACAAGCAAGTTCTCTGCTACTAAATGATAAAGGTTGCCAGCTGATGTGATGCATGTTCAGATATGAGAATTTCTGAAGTATGAACCACAGAAAAATCTGAAGTCAGTTGCTGAAACCAACACAAATACTGTTTATTTGTGGGATGCCATTTTACATCAACACCAGCAAAAGACCTAAAAATCAAACGGCTGAACTCATGTTAGGTGGCATAACAGTATTTTCGTCAGGTCATGAGTCACAGGAGTTTAGCACACCTTATTTATGTAATATCCAAATAACCAAGACATAAAGCATTCACAGTTACAGGTTAACTGCTGTTCCTGCAACAGCAGTGTCAGTAGGTACTATTTTGTGACAACACATGTACACACGCACACACATGGGGGGGAAATATTTAAAAAATGAAAACAAACAACAACAACAAAAAAATCAAGCTAAGTTTTGGTCTCAATTACAACAAACTATTTTGTTGGTGGATGGATTCTATACACTTTTACAGCAATATGAAAGGACAAAATATAAGGCCTAGAAAGAGGTATTTTAGCAGTTATAATTAAAACCAGGGCACAAGCTAACCTTTAAAGCTGTCTATATGAATTCCAAGAGTATTAAACAATTTGTTAGACTTGTGACCAAGGGTCAACAGAAATCTGGGAAAACCTTAACAACTGAAGTCCATTTCTTTTCCTCCAAAAAAGTAACTTGGGAACATTAACCAAGCAGCAATGAGCTATAACTAATTTTGATTGTGTGAGCATATTTGTGATGAAATAAAATGCATGTATTTGTGGTAAAATGGGAGAAGCCTCCAGTCCTCTACAAATGTTAGAAAAGGCTACACAAAGGTAACCCAAATATTTATTGTAGCTTAAAGACAACCTTAAACAGTTTTTAACTGAAAACTCAACTACATAAAGATTCCAGTAAATTCCATCCTCTTCAGCTTGCTTTCCTTGAAAAAGATAAAAAGTGGAAAAACAACAGTAACACAGAATTATATTAATATTTGAAATACTTAATATTATTTTGCTGTAGAATGAAATTTGATTTGAGGAATGTTTTGGTTACTAATATTCATAGAATCATTTAGGTTGGAAAAGACCTTTAAGATCATTGAGTCCAAAGAGCTCCAAATGTTTGTCATCTATCAACTTAGAGTGTCCACTACTATAGTCTCTGGATGCTTTTTGCCTTTCACTAGCTGGCTTTCCACTTTACATCTCCCAAATACCAAGCATGAATTGCACATAGATCATCAAGTTTCTGCTATAAGGACAGTAACAGTACACCAGAAAGACTAGCATAAGACCTGTGACACTTCTGCCACAATGACCTCTCAGTGTCTTGTCCAAGAAGTCAGCATATTTTGTACATTACTTTTCAAAAGGAAAAAAAAAAACACCCTACATCAACTGTATGATGGTATAACAAACAAAAAAGCAAACACCAAACTTGTACTAAATACAAGGTAAACTGAGTAGCTTAGTTAAGTTTCCACAATTATTTAAAAATGAGAGGGAATTTCTCCAAAATACAAGAGCTGGCAATGTTAGGATCCTCTGCTTTTCAGCATATATAGCAAAAACAGAAGGATGGATAGCACAGGGAAGCTTATCAAGCCATACAGGTCCATTTTAGTCCATTTGTTCTCTATAAATGTCAGTAGAGCTGTCTACTAGCTGTAATTGAATTTGTGGTTTATTTTATGAAGATGCATGTTTATAAACCAGCTGAAGACTACAGATTCATCCTGCTTGCAAGCAGAAGACAAAAAATTTGCAGCATCTATGAGATTCATTTCCAAACACATTCTTCCTTTCCATCACTCCCCATTACTTTTACCCAAAGAAAACACAAAGAGTTTGTTTATTCATACCGCGTACTTTCTGAGGTTTCTTTTCCTCTGTTTTCTTTGCTTTTAATTAAATTTTGTATTCTGCTAAACGTTAGCAAAACTTGGAAAAAGAGCACCTGGTTGAGCTGAACAGATTTCTGTTGACCCTGCTATATGAAAGTTATACCTATAACAGTAATAGATTAAAAGTGTCTTTGGCTCTTGCTTCCATTATTGGAAGCCAAATTATTTGTGACATACAAAACCTTTTATGCAAACCTTTTATTTGTTGCAGGATTCATGCCAATTTGTGCTAAACAGTTTTCTAGAGTCAGTAACTAGCTTAACGTTTAAGAACAACAACAGTATTTCACTTAAAATCTTAGCAACCACAATTAGCCTAATGTTAGAAGTTATATTGCTTCTAAGTTCATTCTTTTAAGAACTAAACCAGCAGCTCCACTGATATTTCCTTACGGTTATACTATGGTAATATACACATTTACATCAGAAGTCTTAATAAAACGTGTGTGTTTTAGTAAGAGGCTTATTGTAAACATTAAATACCGCACTCCACTGAATTAATTTCTTGTGCAAACTGGCATCAAACATGGAATTAAGGTTACGCGTATTAGTACATGAGAAAGCAATGACTATGTATGTTTTACCACTATTAACTTTAAAGAGCGCTATTTAGTGTCATGGAAATCTGAACATGACTATTTCGCAGGGAAAGGTAGTATTTTCTCCTTAGCATCATGAAATTCTAGGTTTTGTATATGCATACATATTGTATATTTATGTATATACAAATATACACAAACACACACAAACAATTTTTGTCTTTGGCAGCTGAGTTTGACAAACAAAAACCAACAAAGAGATTGAACACAACTGACCACCTGTAGCACCACAATTACAACTTCCTGGTCCAGGGCAGCAAACTAATGTGCTTTTGCTAAACTAGGCTTAATCCTGAAAGTAGTCAAATTAATGACTTTCACTGACCTCAGTGATGGCAGAATAGGACCTTCAATACAGCTGAAAATTTCACATTCAACCTAAAACACTTTCCCCACCTTCCCCTGGATTGCATTCTAGAGAAATAGCAAAACTGCCAATACCTTGTAAAATATTTCTACAAAGAAGTAATGTTATTCTTCATTCCAAAACATCCACGGCCCCTTTTTTGCTAAATGCTCCGTGACTCAATATGGAACATTTTAATAAATCCTTAGGGATCAAAGTTTAATAGCACCGGATACTTCAAGGACCTATTTATAAAAATCAACACTAACATTACTTAATAAAGAAGCGTAAGGTAAAGACAACGTGACAAAATTACAGAACTTAAACATCATTCCATTCACTCATTTTCCCCAAAATAATCACTAGAACTGTCCTATACAGATAAGAAATGAGTGAAATAGGCAGTGGTCCCTACTAAAAAGTACTGTCATTTAATGCTGGTGTTTAAGATGCCCATTGCCTGCAATGGACATTCTGCTAGGAAATTCCAATCCCCAGCATGAAAGAAAAAGTAATGTTTTGACTATTCGATATCATATTTTTAATTACTTAGAAACACAAAGTTAGAGACCCTGGGAAAGGCTAACGTTACCAAAAAAAAAAAACCACCCAACCCCCTAAATCTGTATTACATATGTGCTAGGGGTGAGCAGACTTTATTCCCCAAACCCACTCATTTTAGCTAGAACTTTCAATTTCACTAGATCGCAACATAGACCAAACACTCTTGGTACACCAAAAATTAAAAGGAGTATGCCAAAGGCAATTTATGAAAGTCTAAAACCCATTTTTAAAAGGTACTTTAATTTGTTCATTTGTACCTGTAATGACTACTGCAGTTTTAACATTAAAAAGTCAGTACTTTTTTCTTCAAATGGAAATCATCTGTGGCATGTACAACTATTACAGTGTTTTTTTATATGTATATATATATTTTCTTTTTAAGACACCAAT
Organism: Gymnogyps californianus; assembly: GCF_018139145.2. Classification (NCBI taxonomy): domain Eukaryota; kingdom Metazoa; phylum Chordata; class Aves; order Accipitriformes; family Cathartidae; genus Gymnogyps; species Gymnogyps californianus. The sequence continues at coordinate 30,028,828 of NC_059474.1, read as the reverse complement.
GTTTCATTTCTATTAAGCAACAGGTCAGGTTTGGCGAACTCCGGTGAAGAAAGTCACAGCATGTCTTCTCCCCTCAGAAACTGGCATCTCAAATAGTAACATTAAAATTGACAATAGTTCTTCACATAACTATGTCCAAGCAGTCTGTTCATTTCATTTTCTGAAATGCTACATTTGAGACCAAAAGAAAAACAAAATAACTAAAGTTTCAAACATGTAAGTGATGACTAGAAATATGCCACAAAATTATTTTTACAATACATTTCTGCAGAAATAATCCCTAGGAGAAGCTTTTTTTTTATACACATATACAAAATTTAGACAGCAATATACACATAATCACAGTGAAGACGCTGGCAAGTTCACCAATTTGTAGTGTAAATACAAAATGCAAAGCAGCCTTCAAAGAGAACAATGCTACACAGCAAGCATAGCTAGCTTGTTAAATAGCAAACATCAAAAGTTCCCTGCAAAAGGGATGCAGTGCAAGAAAAGCAGCATGCACTTTGATACAAATAGCAGTTTATGGCTAATGGTTGACATAACTGTGGTAACAGTGACTCTTGAGTGGCTGTGCATAGTTAAACTCCTATGTCATCTGTTTTCCTTTATACCATTCCACAAACTCATCCAACAACACTGGCCCTGTAGAGAGATCAAATAACTATTTTACAAAATTTTGTAAATGGACACTGAATGATTAAGCTCAGATAAATAAATTATTTTAGAACACCAACATATGGTAGTACTTACAGGCTCCATCTTCATCATAGTTACTGAGGTCAAGGTTAATTGTTCTGCTGAATTCAAGAACGTTACACCATTGGTCCTTATTGATAACTTTATATTTTGATTGCTGCTTAAGGCAAGAAACAGAAGTTACTAAAATGTATTTTCCACTGCCTCAAATCCAGATTTTCTTACAGAAAATGTAAACCTTGTGATGAATTATTTTAATCTGTATGCCATCTAAAACTACACAGGATTAAAGAAACCACTAAGTAGTCAAACTAGTGTTGAATAATCCATGTTTCTGATTAAGACATCTTTTAGTGGACAAACATACAGCAATAAAATCAACATCCAAAAGCAAATCAAAGACATTCTATACTTTGTCCTGCATTAAATAAACCTTAACAGCATAGGGATTTGGGGAAAAGAAAGAAAGGAAAGATAACCAGTTAGAACTGCTGCTTTGGGAGTCAGTATATTCTACAAAAATTCCTAGCTGTTCATTCTCCCTCTGGTTAAAGTATCAGAGAAGACAGATCAAAAAAACGTAATTCTGTTTCAAACTTCATACCTCTAGAAACTGGTGAAATACTGGAAAAAGGGACCATGTTTTTCCTAAAAGGAGGCCCAACATACACTTGGCAGTATTGATATCTAGGCTGCGCTGGTCCTTTTCCTGCATAAAAACGAAAAGGTCAAAAAGGGGAAAAAAAAAAAAAAAAGAGCATGATTTCAGGATTTTTCACTTCTCCCACTGTCTGTACTACAGCGCAACCATACATAAAATAAATTAACAAATAACTAATAAATAGCAGTATCTAACAGTGGTTTCTAATAAAACACAACTTCCTAGTAAAATTTCCTTCCTCATAGCTAATGGCTTGCTATACAGAGATGCTGCTTTCTATAGACTTTCCCAAAAAACTGTCACCACTATTTCAGATGAGGCATACACTCCTGTTTGACTTCAGACCTTTCTAGAAAGCAATGGCCATTAGACCCATACCCACGTTTGCATGTATGCCTGTGCATAGCCATACATATCCTAAAATAGTATCGCTGCACATATTCCCTGTGGTATTATTACAACTGCATGAACTGTCAGTAGATAGTTAAGCAGCTATCAAGTAACACTGACTATGCAAGAGTGAGACAAGGAGGTTCTTTGTTCTGTTATTCTACTGATTACATGAAATTCAGATTAAATTAATTATCAAATGAGCAGAAGGAACATAATATACTAGTACATGGAGACCCCTCTCAGAACTGTCCCAGTTTTAGTTCAACGTAGCAGTAGTATATTAAGGCTTAGGGGGTGATTTTTAGTTTCTGCTAAGAAAAAGCAGCAGCATCTGTATCCAGCAGATTCATTACATCTAATCAGAGGGAAAGTTAATATATTTGACAAGACAACTTCTGCACATCTCAAAAGTAACGTGTGTATATGTAAGATTCCATTTTGTTATTTTAAGTAGTTTATTCATCTACATTTGTTGTCTTAAAATTAAACAAATTTCGGTGAGAGATGGGACATAAACCCCCACCCTTTTATGCCTTGGTTATAGCAGTAAGCTACAAATTCAGAAATTAATGAAGTCACAAAAACCCAAAATTCCATATTAGCTACTGTAGACCTTGATCCCTCTATAGGTACTCATGATTGCAGACTGCAAAGTCTAAATTAAGAAAAACCAGGGATACAGAGACATCCAGGATTTGGGGAGTGCCTAACAGAACAGTGCAAGACAGCTACCCAAGACAGAGGGAATTGAGCCCTATGCCTCACCTGTACAAGTGCAGTTGTATGTATTACAGAACACACATCTTTAGCAAAAAAACAAGCTCAAAATATAACTGAATTGTCTTCTATCATGTAGGAAGGATGTGGTAGAGCAAGATCCCAGTTCTTAGACAACAACTGAATGCCTTAGCCACAGGGTTATCCTCTCTTCTTGAAACCCATTTCATACAAAATACACCTCAATTCTAAAATCATGTAGACAGAATTTAATGCAGATTTGTTTTGGAAGGAAAGCGGAGAGGCCAGCAACTCTGAAAACATCAGAAGCTGTTTTACATTCTGGTCACTAAATCCAAGAGGGACTTCACTCAATCTGATCTAGAGGAAAAAAGTAAACTCCAGGATGAACAAAGCTTTTCAATTAGTAATAAAGCTCAAAAACAAACCTGCAAAGCCATTTTTGTATTAATATGATACAATTTTTTCACTGATTTCCAACATCAAATAGTTCTGAAAACTAATCCTCTTTCCAAAGCCCATTTACACCTCTGTCAAACACCTTTAAGCAGAAATCATACTCCTGTGAGAATACATTTTATTTTCCATATGTTTATACTCTGAATTCTTCCCATACATTCAACTGTTAACGAAATCAGGCTCTGTTGCCTGTACTTTGGCCATGCTGTTTTCACTCTTATATTGTTAAGTTTCTACATTCTCCCTCTCCGATTACTGTTCAGAACAAATTGTTCAGATAAGCTCTTTATACCCACCTCCAACTGCCTAATGGCACATCTGCCATGACAGATGCTCCAATTTAATTCTTAACATACATTCCAGACACTTACATTCTCTTTCTTGGATACAGTGGAAAGAATATATTGACAAACTCTGATAAATTTCAGTATTTGTTTTACATTGATGATAGACAGCCTGAGATTTTTTTTTCCCCCCAATATTTCAGATAAAAGACCTATTTAAGCCATGAAATACAAGCATGTGTATGTTCTCAAACTTGGCAATGACAATGGCAAACGGGGAGTGAGGAATGTATTTGTGCTTAATACCAACATATGGTGTTTTAAATTATTGCCTCAAATCCAAGCTGACTTAAATCGTGCATGCCACATAAAACCTTGATGATACTTTTATTTTTATTGACAAACTAACTCTAAATACCAAATTACAACAGACACTTTCAAAAATTCTCTCTTAAAACTTCAGAAGTTTAGACAAGTGGTTTTTGCCATGGAGCACTTCCCTGAAATGATTACCCTTAGGATGGACAATCTTCTGAATCAAAACCCAAAACTTCTCCCATCAGCTTTTTTCTATCAATTACTTTAATTATTCTGATAAAAATTAGGTACAGATTCATCTGACGCATCTAGATAAATATATCAGCCTTTTTCAGCATTCATTTCTATTCTTACTGGATGCCATTCTCCTATAGACTTCTGCTGGCTCCACAGTATTAAAAGTTCGACAATTCTATTAATCTAACATTGTTTTGACAATTCCCCTGTTGATATGCCTTTGACTTGCAGTTCTACAATCTGGGGGGTTTTTGTCACAAATGATGTCACAGCATCTGTGTCTCAATGTTTAAATTCTTTTTCAAGGCCACTGTTTGCCACATCAATTTGGTACCTCTTGAAAAAACTCCACCCGCTATCCTTTCTCTAAGTTTCTGCACTTACTTTTGACAGGCCATCGGCTGGCACAGATTTGCTACTAGTAAAACATTTTTTAATCTATTCCAAATATTTCATCAGTATCTTGAACTTCTTTGGCAATGTTACTTATTTCTAGCCTTTGCATTTTATGTTGAGCAAAATTGGCAGAATAAGTCTTCACACAGCAAAGAAGGAATTAAGATGTTGATATGGCTTTTTTTCCTCTCATACTAATACCGTGCATTCTGTCATATTCAGCTGTAGGTTTCCTTGGTTAAAAGTGAACTACCATGCAGAAAGCACTGATGTACTATATATCTGAGTTACTTACGACAGACTTAACTATCAGAATTGCTATCAGTTCAATTTCTTCTCATTATTTTTCTCAGGTTACTTTTTTTGCTGCAAATTTTCTTGGTGCTTTTGGTTCTCCTGCACTGAAATCTGAGCTTCAGTTTTGCCTGTGATCATTTTTATGTTAAATCTTCTGTACATTCCATCACGGTAGCAAGATGGATGTCCTAATTCCATGTCAAAATGTTAACTCAGAAAATTAAAGTTCTTTTATTCCTCCCTTTAGGTAGGAATAGCCCTATGCACATTATGGGTTCCAATACCAGGTACAATTTTATCACTACATATTTTGTAGTAGCAAGACTGATACCAGGATATTGTTTAATAAATACTGAGAACATCATTAACGACCTTCCAACAGTCTTCTGAACCAGTATTTATATTACGTCATATCCAGCTTTTATCACATTAGTTATTTTTACCACCTGCAGAAATGCCTGAAGTGCCTTCCTGTTTTAAATATGTTTATGCTCACAAAATTCAAATAGTAAGAGGAAAAACCAGGGTAATTATAAAGCCAGTGGAAGTAAGTGGCAAAGCTCCAATATGCAACAGAATAGGGCCTAAATGATTTCCTTAAAGTCACAAAATAGCTTGAAACAGAGAGGTAACAAAACATGTCAAAACAGTAAACCACTGAACACCAAGGATCCTATATACTTTTCTTTTCCAGTTCTGGCATTTTGCATATAATTTTTTAGAACGTGAACAGTTCCATTTGTTAGAAGCAATCCTGAGTGGTATCTTAAGAGAAGGATACTTGGAAGTATACAGTCTTTCAATTATTACTTATGAAAGTAAAAGTTTTAATTTCAGATGCTGGTCTTCCACAGTACTTACCCGTGCAAAGTCAAATGCATATCTATAAATAAGTTTAAAATTGGTAGGCTCATTTAATAAAGATCTCAAGTAATCCAGAGAATTTCTCAATTTTTCTGTAGTATCACATCTACAAGAAAAGCACAAAGTGAACTTAGTGTCTGCATTCTTATACAGATGTCTAATGTTTAGAAAAGAATCTCTAACATGTATCCCCATCAACCTGTTCAAAATACATCACTCTGTACAAAGGTATGTTTATGGGTTTGTCTGCGTAAAATGCCTTGATTAAACCCACAGTGTGTAATGGATTTAGATAAAATAGCAAAGTCTTACACTGGTAATCTGATAAAAATTTGTTTGGCTTTGTGGAAAATGCACTCTCCAACAGATTAAACTAAGAGCTTGTCTACACATGGCAAACAACCAGCAAACCACAGCAGTGAAACAATACTTCTATAGTTTCAGCAAAACTATATAACTTCCTACACTGTTTTAGTGATTCTGTTCTGGAAGACAAGTCAAAACACAGTTCTTTCTCCAACTCTCTATGAAACATGATTATTCAACTACATTTATGTAAATTATGCCATGAAGATAAGCTCTCAACTGAAGAAAGCAACTCTTAGAAAGAACATGACAATGCAGAGCCACACAAAGGCTTTGCATTATTTAGCATTTTAAACTACACATGCCCTAACAACATACCAATATCTAATAGATAGGTCCAATCCAGTGACAAAGATAGATGTCCTTGGGAACAGAAACAATGTCGAACCTCATGACATTTCTGTTTTCTTGAGACTGCAGACATTTTAATCCAACTTTATTTAAACATGCAGCTGTCAGGTTTCAAGTTGTCTCTAAGTGGCCATATCACTGTGAATAGGACTAAAAATGTATCGCTTCTACTCCACAGTAAGAGCTCTCTGCTTTAGGTATTATGAGTCAAAATATCAAAGTGTGTTTTTTCTAAAAAAACTGGGTTTACTGTAACAAACTTCAGAGGTTTTTCAAAGCACTTACTGTAGTGATGTCATTCCTTTTAACCATTCTTGTAATGTAAAGTAGCCCATGTTTTGTGCATCCAACTTCCATGCTAGTACAAGCATAACTACCTGTTTTCAAGAGAAAAAAAATGAAGACTGAAAAGAATTAACAAAATGATCCACACATTTTTTCAAATAACTACTGTTTAGTAGGCTACAAATGCTTTACTCGTATAAATGGAATGTTCAGATCTTTGCCACACTACTTTAAAAGTTAAAAACCCTGACAGTGACAAACCTATACATAATCCAAACAAAGAGAAGATAACAGTGCAAAGATACAGAGTGAACATCCACCCACATTACCAGCAGCCACCTTACTTCAAGGGAGCATGCAGAGTCATCTAGTGAGCGGTGCAATGAGGAAGATGAGATGGTGCAAAAGCTACAGAAAAGGTTTCCCAAAACAACTACAAAATTTAAGTACCAATTTGATGACAAGTTACATTTGATATTGGTTAAACTCTCATCCAGATGAACATCAGTTGCAATCCATGAGCTCTGTGAAATCCAATTATTCTAAAGCTAATAATGATCCCACCTGAATCCAGCTACCCCAGGGTACCGTCAGCCTACCTAATTTTGCAAGTCTGAATGTGCAGTGTAATTCAAGTAGATGTTAATTAAAGCTAGGTGAACTAACATCAACAAACATCAAAACAGAGGCTGATACATAAATACTTCAGTTTTGCCCAAAAGGAAACAGAGTCCTTTTCATATTCCACACAGAAGACTGAAGCAATAAAGAATTTAGATAAAGTGATACCATAAGATTACTATCTTATTCAGGAACTTAAGAAACTACTGTTGATGTATACATGGAAAAACTTGCAGGACAACTGACCCTGCAGACTACCAAAAAAAAAAATCTAGTCATTTAAATTTGCAACTCAGCCATTAACTAGGTAATGTTAGTGCAGCTCTAGAAGGTTTTTAATGCGAAATCAGAGTATCTACTTATATACTCGAACGTTTGCATAAATCTCAACGGTTTATTACACTATAATGGACTCCAAAATTAGCAAATTACATCTTATATTTCCAGTAAATCTTTCAAAACCACATTTCTCATTTTACTTAGTCAGAGATGATGCTTTATGAATCCTGTAAAAGATGGGACTTGCATATACATTTAAAGAGCAAAAATCAGTCACTAGGAAAAAGTCTGTAAAAGGCATCACTATTCCTTTTTAAATTATATTTACTTCTATATATACATACATATAAAATATATATAATTATATATATTCCTTATTTGTGTTTTGAAATGGCATAATGGGAGTGCTAATATTGCTCACAATATTTGAAATCCCTCTCTCTCCTAGAAAACCCAAAGAAAACATTACTTTGTAGTTTTGTAGTTGCTACATTAAATCTCCAGTGTTGTTGCATTGTTTCAGGAAAGAAAACCATCAGCCTTCCCCCCCCCCCCTTTTTTTTTTTTAAATCTCTTAATCTCTTTCTTTTTTGGAGGTGTGGGAAAGTCAAAGAGAAGGGGTGGCAGCAAAGACAAACTGAGTTTTTACAAGTTGACAGTTTGGGGTTTAAAATAAAGGCAAGTTGTTTCCAAATTTGTATATAAACCTCCCTGGTTTATATTTCTTTAATTTTTTTTTTTAAACTCCCAAGAATTTTTGAATTCTTGATGGAAAAATAAAAGATATAAGACTGGCTCATGTACTTCATAACAGATGAGGCATCTTTTGAATGGACTTCGAACTTACATTTTCTGGTTCAACTCCAATGTCTTCACAAAATTTCTCCATACCTTCTGGCCCTACAATGTCATCAGTGCCTGCAAACAAAAGGCATTTTACTTATCTCTGAAAATTAAAACAGTCTGACCTTTACAGCACAAGAGAAATGCAATCACGCAGTACAACCTGAACTTCCATACAGGTTTTGTTTGTTTGTTTGTTTTGACATGCAATAAATATTTCCACACTTAGTATCAGACTTGGATACATTTAAATCTTTATCTCACCTTTGGAAACAGAGACAGAAAAACTGTGAAAAAACTTTTCATTCCTGACAACATCCTTTATTCTACCCATTTACTGAGATAATCTTGGAAGAGTAAATTAGTAAGATCTTTAAGAATGCACTTAAGACTAGCAGAACATCCACATAATATTACCATGGTTAAATGAGTAGATGATGGTTGGTGAAACTATTTTCTTGGCTTGACTCTCTACTGTTATCATAAGATCGTATCACATAAAACTGTGATGCACAGCTATACAGGATACAAGACATCATCATTCCCAGAATCTCATTCCTTGTTGTCTCATATACTATCTTTATATAATGTTATCTACAAAAAAAAAGCCTAAAATAAAATTCTTGTGCTCCTGTTTATTCGTATTGCTATTCCATGGCCACACATTATCTGAATTTTAGTAATTGCAGGGGGAAGGAAGACATGAATTACAGCTATTTCTTTGCCGACTTAAAAGGAAAAAAAAGATTCAAAATATAGATGCTATTAAAATGCACTACTATTAAAACATTCTGATAAAATCAAGATATTTGTAACTTCTACAATACTCTATTGAAAAAATTATATAGGCATTAAGAATTGTACTGTGCAATTACATTTTTTTAAGTACATTTAAAGTATTTGGACTATTTTGTTAAAATTATTTCTCATGTTTAAAAGGGCTCATTTTGGGAAAAAAAACATTAGAGGGCGAAATGCCTACTTTCATCCAATATAAAGATCACATGTGCAAGAAGTTTTATAAAGGGAAGATCAATCCATGTTTTATTATTAGGTGACCTACTATTCTAGAAATAACAAGGTTTAATTATATCTTTTCCCGTCTTCTCATGACATCCTCCCACAGTTCTCTGAGTGTACACAACAGTCTTTAAAAAGACTCATTCTGTAATGTAAAGACACACTGGGGAAAAAAAAAAACAAATGCAGTGTCAACTGTCTGCATATATAAAGGAGAAGACTTATGAAGCAAGAACACAAAAGAGATTATTCTTTGAAAATTCATTTTTTAGAATGTTACTCAATATTGTAAACGGAATCATACTCTCTGTTTTTCTCTGTTTTATCTTATTGTATGCATCCAATGGAAACCCAAAAGTTCTTTCATAAACAGCCTTCCTTTCATCCCTTCTTTCCATGAAAGTCTTGACAAAAATGAGTTACCCCTGTTGCTAGAGTAAAAAAATAAATCAAGCTGGTCAGAAAAGCAGAGAATCTAACAGGTTAGATTTGGCTTGAATTTGTCTGAATCTCCTCTCACAGACTGCAACAGACAAGTGAGATCTCAAAGCATTTAATTTATGTAATTTTATTAGAAGAAAAAAAATTTTATTACATCAAATTAAGTCACTCTTCATTATGCATAAGAAGTAGACAAAACAGAATAAGCTGTGAGCAATGTTATCCAAGACAGCATCAGAAAACTGCAAGATGACGTTATTTTCTTTGTCAATCACCTATTTCATTTCCTTTTGGTCTTTACAGTCATGAGACCATTTTTCCCACTGAAGAACACTTCAAGTTCTCCCTTTCAGAAAACCATGTGTAAAAAAATGAATACAACAACCAACTTCACTATTAAAGGATCATCTTGTGTGACTGCAGATCATAATTAACAATCCTAGAAGTAATGCCTGAAGAAAGTTCTCATACACAAGGGCAAGAATAAACAATCCAGTCTACCTTCCCTATACCTTGTAATGGAAAACTATATAAAGACAAGACTAGTATGGGATACTTGAATTTATTCACTTCTTTGCTTGAAACCATAAGCACCAGATTCACCAGGGACAAAACTAATGTCACTACCTCCCCCATCCCTTTTTTTTTTTTTTTTTTTTTAAAGACAGACTTCTCCTGAAGCATAATTCTGTACTATTCAGCACTAACATGGCAGACAACAGAACTTCTAAAGCCAGAGAGGTAACAACACTTTGGACAGAAATACAGCTTTAACCATAGATTTGAATAGTAAAGTATGCATGTTCCAAAATATTTTAAATTACATACCTTCTGTATTTTTTTTATAGAATAGAGACAAAGACAAAATTGCCCCTTGAACTCTTCAACTTCATGCTACACAGAACATAAGAAAAGCTTCTTCAAGATTTTTACAAAAAAGCCTCTATATTCAGTCTTGGAAAAGCTCAGTTAATGCAATTTTTATATTCCAATGTAGATTAAATTGTTATTAGGAGGAAATTTGCATTTCACCCTTACCTGCATATTCATAGAACCACTCTAAGCATCTCTTACTTGAAAAGACTTCTTCCTCTGCTTTTATTCTAGTCGAATCATATTTTCTATACATACTTAAAAAAAGAAAGAGAAACAAGTAATCAATTCATCAATTTTTTAAAAGCAGTCTTTTAGTCAACAGCCACTGTAAGCAGCAACGTTTTTCTTTTCATGAACCAGTTTACCCAACATTCTGACCTCATATCCAGTCATTTGGGACACTGCTTAACAGAGTAAAATCACTGAACCTAAATACTGTTTGCTCAGTCTGTCACACTTCAACTGATTCATAATGGTCATCCATGTACATGAACTCTCCTTACAAGAAATACAGATTAGTTCAAATTCAACCCCAAACTACTTTGTATAAGTTCAAGTAAGACTTGTGCACACCATTAGTTACCACAGTTAACTGATGGGCTGCAACTTGGCTGTGGGTCTAAACCCAGAGTAATTCCATGTCACAATCAACACAGGTCCTACCTGTAGGCGCACACATACTTTGTGCACTTTGAATTATTAACTAAGGAGAACTGCACATATTATTTTTGCCTCCTCAAAAAATCCTACAAAAGGCATAAAGGCCAAAATACACATGACCCACACTTACATTATTCTTAAGCCAGTAAGTTGGTAACACAAAAGAACCACAGAGAATAGGTTACAGGTCCTCACTGACAATAACTCAAGGAACCTCATTCATCGTGGGGTAAACAGTTATCTGAAAAGCTAGATCCATAGTGCCCCTTCCCCCAGAGATGACGAGCAAGGTAATGCTCTCCTTCGACAAGAAGCATAAGGAATTTTAACTACATTGAGGAAACAACACTGAAGTACCAGTCTCCTGAATTTAGTATCTGAAATATCTAAAGCACAGAAGGCATAGCAGAAGTTGAGTTACTCCACCCTGTTTAGACTTTTCTGAAACAGAGATTATCATTTGTGCCTGCTAGAGGAAAGAGATTCAGCAGTCCAAGTAGTTGTTCACTGCTGCATACGCATTCTCTGATCCATTTCCACCACTCTGCAGTAGCTTGGGCTCATAAAAGCTGAAAAGAGCCGAGCAACAAATGGCTTACACCAGAGGAGGTAGCCAAGAACAGCTCTGTAAGTGTTCCAAGCATGCAGCCCTTCCTCTTACAGTGTCAAACCCTGCTGGGGGAGGACAACAAAGTGGTTAATTGGTTCAAGGAGAATTCTGAAACAACTTGATGAAATTAATTTGGAGTTGATTTCATCACCATTTTGTCCTTCTAGAAAGACATGTAAAAGATGTCTATACTTACGAGCTTAGAGTACACTGATCCCACTATCCTCCACCTAGCTTGGCTATCAGCTATGAGGAACTGTAGCTAGAAGTTAACGGCACACAGATCATTCTGACAGTAATTCAAAGAACTACTTCATGTTTATTGTCATAGTTCCTTTAAAGCAACTAACCATTAGAAAAGTTATACTAGTCAGAGCAAAATGATAAATTGCTAATTGGAAGACAAATACAAATGAGGCTCTTAAGAAATTTCAAGATGGAAAGAAAAATTAACAGTGTACTGAAACACACTGATTTGCAACAAACTGAAACACTGCAGAAAAATGCCAGCCATACATGTCTCAGAAATACATATATTCATATACCCACAATTTGTAGGGGTTTTTTTTTCATTTTCATTTTGAAAACACTTTTTTCTATTTGAATTACCTACTTTGTATAAGCTTTACTGCAGTTGCAAAGGAACAGGCTGACAGCACTGCCCAGTAAGTAAACAACTAAGTCAGAAGGTATGTCAGAGTTGGAACAATTTTTTTTTTTTTTTTTTTAAAACAGGTCTGATAACATTCTCTTACTTGCAAAATGAACTGTGATTATGAAAGACCTATCCAATATTTTTTAGGCTATTCTGAATTCAGAGGAAACAAAAAATTGTCTTGACACAAAGAAAGGAGGCATTCTGCCACTTTGGCAAAAGTCTAATTATTCAGTATCCCCTTTTTTGTGGCAAACAAACGTGACAAACACCAACTGGAATACCAAGTTGAAAATTCATTGTAGCAAGAGCTAGTCAACATCTTTATTCTATTCTATTTATCCAAGAAGTCTGTAAGAGCACTGCTGGGACCTAGGACATGCAAAGCTAATGTGGTTCCCAAAGACAGACATTCATCACAAGACTCAATGTTTTTTCTTACAAAGGGATGATAACCAAGTGCCTCGCCCTGCTTGTTCACGTAACTCATCAACACATTAGCTGTCAGTATGTGAACAGTGGATTTGGGAAGGAAACCTCAAGAAACAAATTTATTGACAGATCTCTAGGTCATCCAGGTATTTCAGAAAGAGGACTCCTGCATCTACAAGTGGCAGAGCTAAACACTGTAGCCTGAACCAAGACACCAATGACAGCAGTATGTATAAGAGGAATGGTGAACATGAACAGAAAAAAACAGCCCTTTTTATACATTCACTGCATCTAGCAAGTTTTCATAGGACTGATATGGGACGGAAAGTCATTTGTTGTGCTCAAGTCTAAGGTCATTGTTTAGGAACTGCAGGAAACAACAATATTCATTAGTAAGTCCATGTGCCCAACATATGGCCAAGTAACTCCAAGCAAAATGCTCTGGCCTCAAACTTACCACTGTTCAAAAAGCTCAATATCTGACCACTGGAGTTTGATTTTTGAGAAACCAGAACTGTTTACAGATCTTCCAACCTGTGCTGGTAAGAGAAATTACTTCACAAATTCAGAAAATAAAATCAGAAAGGATATAATCTTGAGCTATCCCAGTCTCTGCTATGAGCTAATTAGCCATGCAATCATTAAAAGTGCAGATGACACCATATCACATTTGTAATGAAAACAGACTATGCATGGCCAGAAGTATAAAACCACGCAACAAAAATGGCTGGATGAATCTCAGATGCCTTTCTCTCAGTCTAAAGGAACTAACAGCAGATCACATATTCTGCAAGGCAAGGATCATTTGAAAAGGAATACGACAGAAACAACACCAATGCAGACCCGGTATTAGTGATCTCTCATGTATGAAGATAAAGCCTGGTCTCCCCCTGCTTACTCCAAACAGCAAATGAGTAAGCATTACTCCCCCCAGTCTAGCCAAACCAGCTAGTTCTATTAGCAAGAGACTCCTAATCTCTGGAGTGCTTGGTGAAGCAAGATGAGCAGGGAGATACAAGCAAGTACGTAGACAAGTATCTGAGATTACAGCCTAGGACAACTCAGTTCAATTATCACAGCAAGCCCAACCTGGCAGCACAGGGTAAAGGTGATTCCAAAGACTGTGTCCTCTGAACTATCATTAATACAGATTTGATTAAGAACCATATATGCAGAAGAGAAAAACACAAACTGCCAGAGACATCTGGCATCCATTTTGTATCTTAGAATATTTCTCATATCTTTGGAATTTCTCTGTACATACTGCAAGATGATGTGCCTTGTCTTTGTGCTAAGGACAGTGCCTCTTGCTATGCAGACAAATACAAACTGCCAGAGTGCACAGGGTAGATATCTGAATACTTTGGGAGCGCCAAACATTTACTGAACAGATCCAAGTTTCAAACAGCAAGTCCTCAACGGCTCACAGCTTCCTCAAGATGACCAGCACCAGTACATTTAAACAGATGCACAACCATTATGCTGACCATGTTACAGTTTGGTAATTTGCTTATACATTGATGGTCCATAAGAGGAACCTGCAGAGTTTCAGTCACACACCAGAAGTTAAAGAACCTATTGCTCAGACTCTGGAGGAGAAAAAGCAGCGGCGGGGTGGGGAGGTGGGGCGGGCAGGAAGGGAAGTGAAAACCCCACAGACACCTTCCATAAAAGAAGGGCCAATGAGTATACCTGGTACTTTTGGTACCAGAATTTGTACCACTGTCAGAGAATGCTGACACTGGAACAGAACTGCTAAAGGGTGTTTTCTCCATCACCAGAGCTAGAAAGGTGTGCACAGAACTTTTTCCCAGAGTGTCTGCTATACCTATCACTACTATACAACAGCAAACTCTGAGCCTTTGCATTTAGAATTACCCTTCCATTTCTGAACCCTGACATGCTGCCCATCAGGAACAGCAAGGAAAAAAAAAAAATTACCTATGGGCAAAGAGTATATATTTGTCTCTCAGATGAGACACACATACAGGTACAATGACTCAGAAAAATCTTTGCTTGAAAAATAATAGTTTTTATTAGTTTAGCATGACACTGTCAGTGCCAAGACAGTGACAGCAGACTTCAAAAAATGTTTCTTTATATTATAACCAATACCCCGTTAAGGAGCATTTAGCTTTTTCTTTTTTATTATCTCTTTCTAATAGCCATTTTACCAACTAGAGAGAGGAAAGAATGTGGGACAGGGCAGGGAAAAAGCAAGATGAGATTAACCTGCCTAAAGTTTATAGAAGTGGTATCAACTACTTAACCACATTTAAATGAAGTTATTTTCTCAGAAATGCTTGCATCTCCATCATGACCTAATAGCTGACTCATAACATCCATTTTTAAACTTATATTTGAAATATTCTTATGAGCTAGGGAATTGTAATATCCCTGCAATAAAGATGAGACAATGTAGTTTATAATTGGAAGTGCTATAGGTAGATGTAAACAAACTAATTAAAAAACCTGACTGTCTAGGCCTTTCATGTTTCTTTAAATACACGATCATCCATATCTTTTCCGGATTATTTTCCTCTGTTTGTAACTGATTTGGTGGGAACGCAAAAGCATGAAAATTCCATCCAGCTATTATGGGGTGACTAGGCAAGTCATCTTAAGAGTACATGGCTGCTGCCAGCAAAAAGAACAAGGTCATGGTAATTCTCTTCAATCTACTAAAGTCTTCAAAGCTGGCTATCTACTCCTGCTCTGAGCATGCTTCAACTGTACTGGAATTTGTTAGAGCTCCACCTACCACAGCAGCAACTCTGGGCTGTGTGGCTCCAGAATATTCGAACTGAGATCAGTAGAAGCATGGAGTTTAGGTCACACAAAACATTCTCTTGATTGTGGAAGCTGGTAATAGTTCATTTATGGGGGAAAAAAGAAAAAAAAAAAAAAAAGGTACAGTTCATTATGGTAAGTCAAAAGTTAACCCATCATGAAGATTCACAGCCTGCGCATTTCAGATGGTCAGTGTTTACTGAATGAAAACATTAAGAAATTTACCAACAGTAGCTTTGTTTCTATGCAACCAGAACTTATTCAAAACCTTCACCTCATTTTGTTTGAGCTTCCAACTGAGTAACTAATTGCTTTCAGATTATTTATATTTTGAAAGATGCAAACTTTTGCTTGAAGAAGATGCCCCCTACTACTTCCATTAATTCTAATTAATTAATTTAAAATTTTGGCTGAGAATTTTCATCAGTGCAGCACAATGCAAGTATTTTTATAAAGCCTTACCTATTCATTCACCATTATGATTTTAGCAATAGTTTCATAAATACTGTAGTAGAAACAAGTGGGGGGGGGGGGGGGAAGAAATGTTTTATAATTTGCAAGGCACAACAAAGACTGTCTAAAGCAACCCTCAGGACAAATTTACCTGACTGGTAAGTTTTATGAATGAATAGGTCTTATCTCTCCCTATTTAAAGACTTACAATCATCTCTAAACTTTTAAATTGATGTTTTGAACTTCATCAGGCTTACTTAAGGAGCCGCATGTATAACAGCATACATGCTGATAGTCACATGTCCAGTTTAACTTTCTTCAGAACTATTAAGTGAAGTTCACTGAAAAGGTGTAGAAACAGGGAAAATTATACCTGTGCGTACTTGAAAATCTCTGCTTCAAAGAATAAGGTGTAGATACCTATGACAGTTGGTAACACAGGCTGTCTGCATGGGGCAGGACCAAACCAGTTAGTAAGGACAACAGAACAAAAAAACCTCTCAACACTAAATGTTTTGAAAACTTTCAAGGTTAGTACACTCCCATTTTACTTTCCCATGTTAATAATAGTGTTTTCAAAAACCTACATTTTTCCACTATAGAGTATGGAGCTTATTACTCAATAAAGAAAATCTATTTTTTCATGTTACTAGGCCCTTATGTGGTCCACACACACATCCAGAATAAATTAGACTCTAGATCTAATTGCTTGAAAATATAACTTTCAGGGAAGCAAACAAATATTCCTCGTTTTCATCCTTCTAAGGTCCAACCATCCATTACTGTAAGATTTTTGCCCTCAGCATGGTTCTGGAATAAGGAGTAGAATTATTTTTTAAATGAGACTATCAGAAAGAAGACATTACGTTGTACAGCTTATTTTTCCCTAAGGAAAAAGCCAATACTTGGCTAGAGATTGTGTAACAGATACACAGCATTAGATAATTACTCAGTGAGGACTATATTCTTACCTAGCAAATATCTTTACATGAAACTTGCTTTACTTTTCCTAAGACCCTTAACACAGTGATGGAAGAGCAATGTACAGAAAATGTATTTTTAACTCCAGTTTGAGAATATCCTATACTGTGAGAGTTGTAAGTACAATAAAGTCAAGACTGTGATACTGAGAGGAAAATATAAACTAAGTCTTCAAGTCATTATGTTCTGGTGAGTGTGTGCTAAACTGTTTACTTCGAACAGCTATTCTTTAAGACAGGATAAATCCTACTGTGATCCAGAAATGAATACACCAAGTTCTTTTCATTATACATCATCTGGCATAAAAATTCCCTCCCACTGAAACACTGCATTCATCGCTCAAAGTGACGTTATGCACATTAATTAACAGAATTCAAGCTCATATTATATAAGGGTAGGATGCTAAAGAACATGTTTGGAATCTTTGTTTTCCACAATCAGTCTATGCATGAGATCAGCATTTCCAAATAACTTCACTAACAACTAGATTTGTTCCTACAAATGTTTTTCCTCAATAGCCAGTGTCATTATTCCACTAATCCTTCCAAGATGAGGCTGTATCCCTAACAGCCTGGAACTGAGGGTGAAGGCTATTACAAGCTCCCTGGTATCAGATGTGTTTAAGTTTATGAGTTTAAGAGCCTTTAGAAGTCATCCTCTCTTTCAGCACAGAGCCCCGCTGAAATAAATCTTCTGGAAAGAATACATATCCCAAAAATATCACTATCATAGTTGAAGAGGTTATAGGAACACACCACAAATAGTGAACACTGAAAATATCACCCAACAAAACCATCCACATAAGGATTAAAAAAATAAATTTCTTTTGTATAGACAAACCAGAAGGATCATCAACATTTGGTCTCAGCTGTGATAACACCTTTAATGATGACACTCCTTTGATAATCTTCAGACTACTACCTAACATTTATGCACTGAAAGCAAACAGGAGACTCACAATTACTGAATTCATTTGTTAATGTTGCCCCTATAAGTTTGCCACTGTAACTGCGAAACATACAAAACTTACATCATTCCATAAGCATTTGAAGTGACAAATCATCTCTGTTAGGAAATACAGTCTCTTCTGGAGAGCACACATTGTATTTTTTCATTGAAAGTAGACATTCAAGAACAGACACTGACTACCTTTTTTGCTTAATACAGAACCCACACAGGCTAATATCCCTGGAAGACTTATCCTGAGTTACTAGTACGCAGCTTCTAGGAAGTCTGCCTCTCAAACAGAAGCAATGGTAAAGAACTGGGCCTAGAAGCCTCATATTCCATAAACTGACGTTGCACTATCCATACTGTTTTTATTGTATACAGCATTCTCTGCATACTATGCAAGAGGAAATGGCTTTGCAAATAACTAGGTCTGCTACAGAACACTACTGTAGAGGTTCCCGATTTGAGATTGATTTCTGCTTGACAAACTGAGATGTCTGACCTCCGAAGACCAAACATGACAGGCACGAGCTCCGCTTGACAGACAAGCATGGAAGTAGGAGACAGCTCACTCTTTGCCTAACTTCTTCACAGAAGGTTAAAGGGGCATAAGCCAAATTTGAAGAAATCCTTCCTTGAAAGAAAATAGAGCTCCAAGACTGAGCTGAATGTTCAGCAAATTATTTCATATTGCCAGTCATGCTGAAATAAAAACTGTTTTCTCGAAGACCAAAACCAAAGAAACTTATACACTGGGAAGCAGAGAAAGCCCAAGAACCTTTAGAAGTTAAGGAGGGAGACAGACAAAAATTGGAACGACATCAGAGAAGGATATTCCCCTGTGGCCCATGACTGGCAGATCTGGTTTCACCTCTACTTCTAAAGCAGGCTGAGATCTTCCTTTTAATAAAGCCTTACGTGGCAGTAGAATGAAGACTAGATCCATTAGTTATAAACTGAAAGGCAGATATAAAAAACAAATCCTTCAAATTAGGCTTTCAAAAAGCTCTTAAAATTATTATATATATACACTACTGATAGAGTAAGAAATCAGTTTCTCATAATTTTCTTATTTGAATTACACAAATCAGTATCTCTTACTTACAGATAACCTTACTTTCT
The DNA here is from genome assembly GCF_018139145.2 of Gymnogyps californianus. Lineage (NCBI taxonomy): Eukaryota > Metazoa > Chordata > Aves > Accipitriformes > Cathartidae > Gymnogyps > Gymnogyps californianus. The sequence continues at coordinate 30,009,746 of NC_059474.1, read as the reverse complement.
AGGGGTTTTGGGTTGTTTTGTTTTACCATCAGCGTCTTGGCAAAGGGAGGTAGAGTTAAATTTCGTGAACCTCTCTACTTAGATTCTAGAAACATTCTGTCCTCGTTTTGCTTCCATATTGTATGCATACCTTTGAATAAGCTGTAATGTCCTCTATCAACTGTTTAGCTTTTAAATTTTATTATTTCTGAAAAGCAACAAAAAATATTAAGAACATGTACTACTTTTTTGTTCTTGCTAGTGTTACATATGCAAAGCAATGAAAGAGAGAGTTGAAATCTCTTTCTTCTTCTGCATCAACAGATCATTTAATAAATTCCAGCGCAGCTACAGTTGTGCAACCCTATTAAACACAATGGAGTTAGAGAGGCATATAACCAGAGGCTTAATTCAGCGACCAGCATTTTTCTTACTCAAGCTAGAGAATAAAAAGGAAAGCACCCAGCCTGATTTCAGGCTGACAATTAGGAGAGAAATGCATCTTTTTACCTTCCTGAAGATACTTGTTATGGAAGCATGTGTTTTCTGAGTCACTGGTAATACATGAATGTAATAGAGCTCAAATTCTACTGACCGACGCAGTGGCAACCAAACTTTCTGGCTGTATACATCACTTTTCAACGTCAGGACAGTCCTGCACCTATCATGCAGGAGTGTAAAGTCCTGTACTCCCACAAGTTCTGAATTTAGTGCACATAAATAGTGACTATCTTGCACACAAGGAGCACATTCGATGGTTTCTGAATGACTGAGGCTGACTAAACATACACGTACTGAAAATCCAACACTTGCAGAAGTCTCAGCTATGCAACACCTATGCCAAAAGAATACACTGCTCGTGCACACAGTTATAACCCACTTGCACTTCTGTTGCCCAGAGGGAAGCTGAGCAGCACTACCTCAATCACCACTCCACCACTGGCTATCACCTTGCCTGGGCAATCTTCACCCTTCCCTTACATGATCAGCATCAAATCACAACATGATAGGGAGAGACTACCAGGACTTCAAGTAAGAGCTGAGTGGGCTACAACTACATGCACTTTTCTGACAGGCTGTAGATTGAGAATGCCCAATCCAGATCTTATGCATGTATACAGGAAGATATTACTGTATCTCTTAGAAGTTGGTTTTGAACAAACAAGTACATCTATTTTGACAGCTGGCAAACTAGAGCAAGGAGAAGTTCCCTACAAGCTTCTTGTATGACTAGAAACAGGTGAGATGCAAACTGAACCTAGATGTGCTTATCAATATCCCACAGTTCAATCACAGGCTATGGTTCCACATTGAGAAACCAAGCAAATTTGAATACCATTGCCATTAGTATTTAAAAACACGATCATATCAGCTATTCAACTTAGATATTCCATCAGTCTTAGCTCATGGTAAGATGACATACCCATCATGTCTACTTTTCTTAGCAGATAAATCATCTCCTGCTGCAGGTCTCCTCTTTTTCCTTGGAGGCATCACTTTACTAAAGCAGTCTGATGAACTGCAAGACCGGAGACTTCCTACAGAGGGAATTAAAAACACCAGTACAAGAAATGAAACTGTTGCAGACCAGTTAAACTGTGTCCACTAATAGGCATATTACAAAGGGAAGGGAAGGGAGGAAGTTAGTGGATGTAAAAATTACAAAAGAAATGGTCTCCTTTCAATAGCAAAATCCATCTCACTTTTACATGGTGTTCTATGACCAGATTTCAGGTAAGGCCAAAAGTACTATACCAAAATGTACAGTAATGCTAGTGCTACTTCAGTCTAACAAAAAGAACTGAGACTATCCTGAAGAAGTATTTAAGTCCTCAAAAAGGCATCCTTATTTTTAGTCATTTATTCAAATCAGAACTTCTAAGAGTCGCTCATTACTTTTTGAAATACAGTTGTGACTCAAACTAGAGCACCTACCTCTAGAAAACAGAACCTTTTTATTTTTAAGTCCCAAGTTTTTTGTGATACAGAGAGCAAGGGGTAGGAAAGGTTTTGGTTGTTTGTTCTTTGGTTTGGGGGTTTTTTTTTTGTTTTCTTTCTTTTGGGGGGGACAGGACAACACATTCAGCAACCACTAGGGGAAAAAAAATAAGTGGCTGGCTGTATGATTTGGACTGGATAGTTCTCAAAGAATGAAGGTCCCCAAGTAGGAAACAGCCAATTCAAGACACTGATGCCAATCAAGTGGCAGTCTTTCCCTTCCCTTCCCTCAGCTACATACTCCTATGTCTCTGGTGACTCTTCAGTGTGCCAATCCAGCTCACCAAACCTGTAGATAATTAACCCAAGCAAAAAAGAATAACAACTTTCTGTACATTAGCACAAGAAAGAGCGCAGGACCAGCCCTTTTGACCACAGCAAGTCGTTAAATTGCCTTTGCTGTCTCAAGAAAACAGTAGGCTAACACTCCAGGCAAAATTTTGTCCTACTTTCATATACTGAAGACCACATGGACACCTGAGAAAGGTGTGTGCAAGAGCAGCTCAAAGAGCTATCAAAGCTCTAAGCGTTACGCAGAGAATTTTAAAAGGAAAGGAAGAGAGAGGTGAGGTATAAAAATCCAGACACAAAGCGATGCCAAAGAAACTTGCAAGAAAATATGAAGAACTCCAGCATGCCTAAGCTACCTTATCTTAGCTTCAACAGCATCCAAGTTTAGCTATGCTTTATTAAGATGCCCACAAAATCTTTTATTTTAAATCACAGCACAGAAGCAAGCAATAAAACTTTGACTACTTTTTGACACCAAGGAAGCAGACTGAAATCAGAGGCCCAATTCCCAACAAATACTAACAGCGATCTTTTGCTTACCTATTCTTCGTATCTTTGAAAGTCTCTCTCCTGTTATAGGAGAAACACATGTAAGGAACCTTACAGCCTCACAGGCTTTGCTACATGTACTTTATTTTAAACATGCACTGAAACTATTATGCATATGAAAGTATGGATTTTTCTAGTATTAGGCAAGATGTTCAAACCAGTTTTTACATCAAGTGAACTAATTTGGTTTCAACTAATAAAACTTTTGCACTTAGTAGGCCTTCTTTGGTCTTACCTTTATATTCATTTCTATTAAGAAGAAAATAAATCTCTCTAGTTCAAGAAATACTCTCTCCAATTCAAAAATTCTTCCTATATATTCCTTTTTCTTTTTTTTTTTTTTTACCCTGTAGCTCCACCACCCCAGCATCCTCGCAGGAAAGTATAGCCATACCTACACTATCTTTTAGAAAGAAAATTTTAAGAGTATTGTAAATTCAAATTATAATTTAACTAGTTATCAAAAAACTTCCAAGCATTATACTCCATAAACTACTATCACATGAAAAAATCATAATGGCTGTGTCAGAAGAATATACTTCTAGAAGCACTGTCCAGAATACTTTGCAAAAGGAAATTAATAATAATAATAATATTTATCTTCTTCATACCAATATCAGATATATTTGAAACAAATAAGCCAGAGACCACAAAAAACTCACAGTACACCTGATGCATTTTACTACCCAGATTAAACAAACTAAGGAACCTGACCTGCTGAATGTCTTTTGTTCCATCTGATTATGCCTGCAAATTAATGATACCACATAATTGTATTCCCATAAGTTACTGAAAGTGTGATGCTTTATGGCTTTTTAGATCAAGTTTCTAAAGACTCTACCAGTAAGTATTTTTTGAAAACCTACACAAACTAAAAACACTTAAGATGACAGCAGAAATTAACAGATGGCTAGAGGCAGCCAGCAGACTCAGACACAGACTAAACTTAATACATGAAAACGTGTGCTAATGAACACCTTGTTTTGAAAAATATGTATGTACTTGACTACAACCTGTAGCTATCTCATTCCTTTGAGAGCAATTTGATTGTTTTTAAATGCTCTTCTATTTAAAAAAAAAAAATCTATTTATGATGGCCACAAGCATTGGATGCTGGTAAAATGCAAGGAAAACCACTAACCCCCCCCAACCCCCGAGTTTGTCCATTTTACTGGTTATTTGATTGGGAAAAGAAATATGCAAGGCCTCTGTGAAAAGAGAAGCATATCAAAAGATGAAAATAAAATAAATAAAAATAAAAATAAATAAAAGTAAAACTAAAACAGTTATAGAACAGGAAAATAATTTTGTCAGATCTGCAACACCATACAAACCAAAGAATTTAACCCAAGAATTCCTGCTTGAAGTCTTTTCCTCATTAAATGATAGGACATTTTTAGGAGGATCACTGAACTTGTTTTAAAGGCTTGAGCTGATAATAGAATTCACCATAACCCAATTTCTCCAATGACTCATGAAAAATTTGTACCCTTCCTTGGTTTGAATGTATCTAGTTGCAGCTCTCAAACTGACAGAAAAGGGAAGAAGAGAAAGAGCTCAGAAACTGGTAAGTGGCTATTAAACGCACATGTACACTCCCCTCACACACAAACACACACACACAGAGACACCAGGTGGACAAACATATTGTACATGCTTTCAGAGATTTAACATCTTAATAACTGAGGTTTGGACCAAGTCTTCACTATGTTTTAACTGCTGAATGATCTCTAAACTACTAAAAAACACAGTACAAGAATGTTACTTTAAAAATATTTCCTTTCGTTACTAGAATCAGTATATTGAAGGGCAGTTATAATTTCCTTGTAGCAAACTCTGAAAGTTAAACCAGCAGAATATTTCTATCTTTTATTTCCATCTAAAGCTAAAAACTATCAGAGTTTGGGTTTTTTTGTTTAAATTCTTGCAATTTCTTATCTTCCAGTATAGCTCCCTAAGCAGCATCAATATGAACCTTTCCTACACAGAGTTTTTTAATTCTAAATGTAATTTCTAGGTCTAGCTTTTCACAACTAATTTCACTTCTCAAAGGTCTGATCATCTGCAAACAAACATGCAGCTCCCTCTGACTTCATGCAAAATTTGACAGGAACTTTACTTACCGAGTGTAGCTTCTCTGATGTGATTATCTTCAAAGTTTCTTACTCCTGGGTCTCAACTCAAGATTGGCAGAACCCTCCTAGTTCTCACTGTTTTTTTGACACTTGAAGCTAGCATTTGCAAGGTAGAGCCTCCAAATGGCTGCTGAATAGGCCACCATCAGCCAAAAGCCTGCCGAGTATAAATGTTGTTTGCCAAACGCTCTATTCAGTACTTCCAAATTTGCAGGAGACAAAGCTACCAAAGGGAAATATCAACTCAAGAGCTAAAATTCACCCTAAGAAATTTAAAACAATATGCAAGACAACCACCACAAGGGAGGAAACCAGAATAAACAAAAAAGAAAAAACAGAGGTCAATAAATAAGAATTCTACAAGCTGTGTCCCTACAGAAGTGGTTTACAGACATGTAATTTTCACCTTCTCTCTAGATAATGCCTGTGAATAATCCTGCTCTTCTGATGCTTAAGTAGAGGGATGTTTCAAAGGAAAGATAATTAGAAACTGTGAATGCTGAAGCAATTGGAAAGATATAGCTGCTCCTCGCTTAATGATGCAACAAGACCACCACAAGCACAGTTAACCACCATCATTTTTCAGATACAAGATGAGAAAACTAAGATACTCATCAAAACATCAAACAGCTTGCAATCTTGTTGTAAAAGGAAAAATCATCTTCTCGATCTTCAATTCCACACTACAGAATTGCTTTGGACTCAAGGGGGTTTCTTCTCTAAAACAACAAAAAAAATAGTAGAGGCAAAAGTAATTTTTTCCCCCCCTACAAGCTTCAAGAACAGCAATGAAGCCTTGTTTTTGTTGAAGACATACCTCGTTCTTTTAAACGAGCCAGGTGACAACAGGAAGCGTACTTTTACTTTTAAAGACATTTTAGTCTGGATAGGTAAGTAACTCACAATTTAATAACCAAATCATGACTTTAAGCCATTAACAAGTTGCTAGATTTGTAGTTGTGACATAAAAAAACCTATTATTTCAAATTCTAGAGAGAGAGTTTTCCAAGTTAATGCATATACATACTGGAAGAAAAAGAAATTGTTTACAGAATCTGAATGCCTGCTTTTCTTACCCCTACAAATAGCTGAAAAGGCAAAGGCCCATGACACATTTACAGCCTACCTTATTTTTCACATATATACGCACACTGAATGCTAACACATTTTATGAGACTGTAATCATTATAGGTGACTGGAATTTTGAAGCGAGGTCCATCTTAGCTCCCAAAATCACTGAAGGAATTTTGAAACTGCCACCCTCTAGCTCTTAGATATTTAAGATCTGGCTAATACTTAGAAAAGACATGATTCGCTTAAAGTAATTTAGATGTCCAGTACATTTATTGTTAGCTCAGAAACAACTGCTTTGAAATAAATGATATGCATTAAAAGCTCATTATAAATATTAACCTAAAATTGAAATACTCAGGTTTTTTAAATAGCTTTTAGACATCTCAACCAAATTTAGATATGCATTTATTAAGCCATCCCAAAAGCAGGGCCCACAATGTAATAACATTAACCAGGACAGTTATGTCAGAAAACGAATAGTAATCTTTAAGGATAAGGCTTGCTCCAGAAGATTCAGAGTGTTAAAAAAAAAAAAATTCTCAAAACTAAAAAATCATCTTTAGATGGGTTTGGCAACACTCAAAGAATCTTTTGCAACAGTTATTAACATGACTTTCAAATGAGTTCTGGACATAGAATCTCAAATTCACAGCATCTATGCAGTTCTATAAATTGTGTAACAAAATTAACAGGTCTTGACACTTCCTACTATGCAGTCAGTAATACTGGAAAATAGAAGTTCCAAAAATTTAGGCACATCAAAATCAAAGAATTTGCAAAAATAATTCTTTTTAGATTTACATAAGGCTTTCCAGTAAGATGTTTCAGAAGTGTCAAGTCCCATACAAAATGGACACGGGAGACTTCACTGTACTATATTCACAATGGCCAAAACAGCTCCTTTTGCACGTGTATTTGTCCTCATATGAGGAGGACCAAGCACACATTTCAACTGAATTCACCTGGAAGTTACGCAAACATTGGGGCTTCATCTTTTTCTACAAGGAGACATAAAACAGGGCAGAAGCATAAGAAATACTGGAACAAAATCAGAACATGAGGAGCCTGCCAGTATCAACTTCTGCTTTCGGTTCTCATTTCACACTTGTTCCTGGTTTGAAAGGTTCTTTTACAACTACTGTAAAAATTTACACTCTTTACTGGGATTTTGTGCCCAAACTCATTCAATGGGCATGTTTAAGCTTTTGAAACAGCTTAATTCAAACAACCCAACGCAGTCAATAGAATAACTGTGTCAGTATAAAGCAGGTCATCAAAACCAGTAACATGCTCAAACACCTTTCAATAGAGATAATGAGAGCTCTGAGGCTAATTTCTTATACTGACCTTTATGACAGAAGTGCTAGGCAAGAGATAAGACAAATTCCAAATACCTTAAACACGCCTACTCTTACTGATTGATTAGTGACAGAAGGTGACTACCTCAATACTTCACAACAGCTTTTTGTGATCAAAAGTAAACAAAGATTATGGAATTCATTTTCATACGTGAAATCAGTACATATCTGTGTTTAGTTTGAGCACCTGGATCACAAAGGGGAAAATTCCAAGTCTCCATCAGGAGCTGGGAGAGGACATCAGTTCTAACATACTGACAATAAAACCTCTGACTGTCTTGAACCACCTGCCTCAACCTCTTTTGCAGAGGTTTTTCATTTAGATGATCAGCTAATTTCAAGTATAAAATCACTAACCACACTGAAGGAAAACATACGATAGAAGCCGTTTGTGGCTAGGGTAAGATAGTTCAACTATGAAACAAAGTCACTTGTCACAGTATGTAGGAGGGCACATAAGCCCTAAGTGAGCTCTGTCCGATCCCAAACAATGCAGTCCTATGCATCTCTTCTCATTGCTCTAGGCTAAGAGTGTGCTAGATTTATAAGTGTGTCCCAGAAATCTCCAGGAGGAGCTGACAGCTCTCTCCACTTTCTTAAGCACTCAAGGTAACATCAGCAAACATCGACAGCACCTCAGGATAGAGAAAAACTTTGAAACAGATGGCAGGAGAGATATGGTCAGTTTTAAAGAACAGTTCTGCTGAGTGATCAGGGCTTGAAGCCAGTAAGTTATTTTCCTTCCTCCTTAGGTATCATGCCTGAAACACAGAAAGGAAGGAAGAAAATGTTGCAAGATATCAAGTTACAAAGCACAAATGCTGATGAATCAAGAATGATAGCAAGCTAGTACCAGGCACCTGAGATGAAGGCCTCGAAAAATGATGACATTTTATTGAATAGAAAACAGATTTGGACTAATAAATAGCCCTTAGACACTGACTGAAACACAAGAAACAGGAACAACCTGCATCAAAACCTCTCAAGAAAAAAGCTGGGTTGTTTGGAGCACAGCATTTAAACTCGGTCACAGGCATCACCATAGCCACAAGAGGTCTTGCTTCTGCTCTGTTCTCACTAATGTTCTTTCAAGAGTCAAAACACTGTAAGAACATGGATATTCTGCTAGTCTAATGGGTTGAGTCCAAGGAGTGAGAGAAATTTTTCATGAAGTCTTCTAAAGTACTTACACTAAGAAACAGTAAAATGACAGATACTGCTGAAACCTGTGTGAGTCCTTCACAACTGGATAAATTAAAAGCATGAACATCTATTTCGAAGAAAACTTTAAAAAAATCCTGGCACTTGTTTTCTAAAACTCCTTTAGCTTTCTAAAATATAATTTTCAATGATATTAGAAAGACTTCTTTGATGAAGAATGTTTAAATTGTTTCAACCTATTTCTACTACATCCCTATTAAATACCTGTCTGGTGATCGTCTTGACCAACGTCCTCTGTCAGATTCTGCAAGAGAGTAGGAATGGTACAGTTAAACAAGATGGTGATCTTCACTGTTCAGTAATGTTTTTAACCTTTATTTGATATTAATATTCATCTTAATTACTTAAGGAGCATCTAGCTAAGACTGCAGAGCCTTTGTGTTTTCAGTTCACATTTACGTAAAAAGTTCAAGGATAATCTTTAATAATTTGAAAAATATTTTTGGATTTTTTTTATCAAAAACATCAAACTGTTTCAAAAGTGGAAATAACTATCCATTGGATGGGGAATTTTGCACTGTTGTATTGAACAATTCCATTAATAAATGCAGCATTAGAAAGACTGAATTTACCATTTACCACAGAAATGGCTTTGCTTAAGGATAAACACACATATGTGTTCTAAAGAAAACTGACTAAAAACCAACTGAAATCTTGGAAACGAGTTACCCCCTTTTTTAGGCAGTGTCTTTTCCACTAAATTTGCAGTGTACAAACAGAAGCCATATCGGCATTTCCAGCTATGGTTGCAATAAAACAAATGTAAATGCACAGCAAACAAGCAGGGACAGTCTTCAAAAAAATCTTGTTTCACTCTTTGCATGGTTGTAAGAGGACAGCTTGCTCATTCAATATGTTTTCCACAAGAACTGTAAGAAATTGGATAACGATTATGATTACCATTATTTGATATACCTAGGAAAGCTTCTTCTGTGAAGACAACATCTAAATCCAATGTTGCAGGGAACAATGCTCAAACTCCACTCTGACCCCCAGAGTATAATCTTTCACCTTTTACTAATACTGCTTCTCTCTTAACGGATTCAAAACCAACAGCCTCTCATACATAGAGGCAGTCATAGTTTTTAAAAGTGTAATCACTTAATGATTTCAATCACGAAACATTCTGGACTAAAGCCCTAGCTATTCTGCTGAGAGAAAATGGCAAGTCATTACCAGCCTATTGAGGGTGTGGTAAATCTTGTGAATATTTGCCAGTGTTGATAGGTGAGAATTCAGTTGAAAATCTAGAGGGGGGGAAGAGAAAAAAAAAGTTTTAAACTCTCTGGTTTCCAGCTGTAGCAACCGAGATCTTCATATGTTCTGGTCGTTCAATAAAATCATCACACAACTATAAAATAAAAGCCATCTCAACACTTTTTCAGCATCAACATTTTCAACACCAAGTGGAATCAGTAAGTGAAATCTGCAAAAGATATCCTACATATGCATTTTTCTTAAGGCATGGATGACCCTTTAAATTGGGAACCATTATAATTTCCATGCTACTGAGTCCTTCTGTTCCATCTATTCCAAAACCAATTTAAGTACCATGTCACATTCCAAAATCATTACTAAAAATGCTAGGTTTTTACAAAGATAATTTTATTAATAGACACGTACTTGCCTTTACACTAATCTCCTTGCAAAACTAAGTGACTGGAATACACTTACGCAGTTGAAACATGACTTTTGTATAACGAACCAAAGGTCACAATACAGCAGCTGTTAAGACCAGAGCCAATAAAACCGAAAATAAAATATTCTGACACTTCATGAAAGAAGCCATAGCATAGATGTTAACTTTGCTTCCATGCTCCAAAAATAAAACACTTGAGTTTGCATCAGTTGCAAAAAAGTGACAAACTAATTTTTCTCTACTATTTTAAATCCCCTATTTTTGCTAGAAATGTGTCAAGAACAAAACTGGAAAATACGTAATTTACAAAAAAGATCAACTCTGATCCAGCCAGAGGGCATGCAAACCAACAAGAATCTCAGAAGCTGGACACAGACCAGCTGACATGGATCAAAGACAGCCAACTACTATACAATGTTTCCATTTAAACTAAAAGTAAATTAGCTACCCCACTAGAACTCTAATTAAATAAGAGACATGTACTATATGACAAGCAAAGTATTTCAAGCAAAATTCTTCCGTACATGAAAAGCTGTACGTGCCTAGTGTCACCACCCAGTTAATGCATTAAAGCATTTCTACTGTGAGACATTTAATTTGGCTTTGCCCAGCAGCTGATACAAGATGCAAGTAAGGTCAAAGACATAATTCCCACATTTCCATCCCTAGCCTTTCAAACAAATGCTCTCAAAATACACTTAAGATGACCCAGAATCTAAGGGTAAACAAAAGTCATCATTAAATATCAGATCCCCAAGTCAGTGAACCATACTGGTATGAAGTTAAAAAGTGGATCTGAAGGAACTGCCTGCTGTAAGTGTACTTGTTACACACATCGTTATGGAATTCTCTTGTCACGGTGAATAAAAAAAAAAAAATAAAAATCAAAAGATACCTTTAGGTATCATACATTTCATTTATTATGTTAGCTAGAGAGTATCATTTCACTAATTGCTACCTATTTCTTAATGTATTGTCCCCAATCCACCACCACAGCAATACAATTTCTGTAAGTCAGAAGTGCCAAAGGTGGACCTTCCAACTTTAGATATACTTATCTATATGAAGTCAAAGACAATCCAGATCTTCTTACCAAGATACGACAGGAAGATCTTGCATCTTGAACAGGGTGCTACATTTTTTCCTGCATTAAGTGCTCAATAAAGTTCCATTTTTGCTAGTCAAACAATACTAAGTAGAACCATTCTGCAAAAAACACAACCCTGAGTCTTTTAGTCAACCTTCAATTCAATATAAAGGAATTTTTTAAAAAAGGGGGGGACACACACATAAAAGCCATTCTGAGAAGGGTAAGATGTATTTTGTTAACTGCCAGACCAGACTAAGCTTTCTGGAATATGAATTTTAAAATTTCCCTTGTTGCTCAGCCTAAAATCTACAAAGAACATGAGTCTTTAGAGAAACCAGTTATATCTGGAGGTAACAAGCTGAGCACACTAAGCAAATATTTTATTCTAAACTAATATTAAACAATAATTTTTAGATGGTACTCTTAAAAACAACAGAAAAAGTACTTTAAAATTAGGATTAGATATAATAGGTATCGCCTTTGAAATAAAACATTTCTAGGCACTTCAAAACACATCATTCATACCAGTATGTTTCACATATCCACTGGAAATATCCTTACAATTTTAAGCTGTTACTTCAAAAATAGGTTACATAATTATGATGTACTTAGAGGGGTTACACAAATATATTTTACAGCTCTTATACAACAAGCATCACACCTTAGTTCCACAAAAACTAGTTTATCCATATGAGTACGGAGGACCAGAGTCCAAAGTTTTCTCTCTTCCACAGGGAAAGCTTGCAAAATAGGGATATTATCCAAAACCGAAAACAGGCTTCTTTTACAGTAACTGTTATAAAAGCAAACAGGAGCAGCAGCCAACGAATTAGGGAAGTTAAATCACAGCTCAGGTCACCTTCTGAACTGGTCAGTGTTTGCTACATCTATATTGCAAGGAAGATACACAAAGTATTCTATGCCACTGTAAAGGCATATTTTGAAAAAAATGTTTTTGAAGAAACAGAATCCAAAAAATAATACCTCCCATGCTCAAATAACACCATCTTGAAAATTAGCAAAGGGACAATGGCGTAGTCAACATGACAAGCAAGTGATTCAACAGCTGGCTGCAATTGTATGCTTCAGGAACACGCTCTCTCCCCTCCACCTCCTGAACTTCCACACGTGCTTATGCAGCCTCCGAGCTGTGCCTGCCTGAGCCCCTTGGTCAGCCCACTACTCCAGGAATCTTATCTGCAAAAAATATAAACAAACCAACCCTGCCAGCTCAGTGGTCTGAATCAGATCACCAAGGAGATATAACACCAGATAAGCAGTTAGAGCAAGAATCAGGAAAGGTCCTCCCAAGTGGAGGACCAAAATAGTCTCTTGTGGCAGCAGCAATGTGTTAAATCAAATCAACTGTCCATCCAAGCCCCATTATGAGAAGAGTGACACATCTCATGACGCTACACACTCAACAGCTGGTTGTATGAGCTCTACATGAAGAAAGCCGTCATGTGTGAAGCTATTTTTCACCTGAATACAGGAGTTTCAAAGCACATGAATTAGTCTTAAAATATTTTGGTTTTTTTCCTGCAGAAAAAAATACATTATAGCAAAGTACCACCGTTTATTGACCTGGGATCAGAACAAGGAAACCCGCTTGCTTCGTGAATACTGAAAAGAGATGTGCTGGAATGTTTGCTAAGACTTTAAGGGGTGTATGTCACACAAGCATACGTGTTTTGCTGATTAAATTACTTTTCATGCACATGTTAGCTTATCTTTAGCAAGGATTGAAGCAACCGAAATTCCAAATGATATTAAATACTTTGCAATAATTCAGAATGTAACGGCTAAAGAGAAAAAACATAAATCTGAGTAAAATAATTGCGAATCCAGAAAGGAAAGAAATGCCAGAGACAAGCTAATACCATGGAATTTAAACCTTGTCCGCAGTTTATCATTAACACTTAATGTTAAGTGTTAAAGTCTGGGTTAGTCAATTAGTCACAATCATATACAATTTAGAAGTAAAAAGCAAACAGTTTAAAAATAACTCTCAAAATATTATAGATCAAGGTTTACACTATGGACTTTACAGTTATGGAGAGGCAAAAGAAACAACATCTAGCTGGGCTTGCTTCCATTACAAACTAGACAAAAATTGTTCTATATCCCCTCATTAAGACAAACATACGAAATACAATGAACAAACAAAAAATTCAACACATCTTAAATATAAGCAAATGATACAGGTGAACTGAACTTGAATACTCTACTTTCCTATCTGAAATGAAAAAACTTTAAAGGTCAAGTCCAATTTTTTATTAGAGGGAACGATGTGTTGCCAAACTATTCAAATGAAACCACAAATGAATACCTGGGGGGGGGGGAGGCGGGGGGAAGAATATTTCTGCCTATGTGCCTACTCACACACATACACGTACCTGCCTGAACAAAAACTTTAACTTAGTTCCTGCTGTCAAAATTATCACTTTAAAGCTTGGACAAAACATAGCTACAGGGTACACTACAATCGACCAAAAACCCAGTAAAAAAAATAACAACAGTACTAAACCAGATCAGCAGCTGACTCCAAATTTCCTTTAAAAGCTTCTAGATTATTTTTCTGAGCAAACAGAAAATCTATACAAAATCTCACAGTAACAGTAGGTCTAAAAATATTTATCCTAGACAGACATGCCATATAAATGCTACAGATACAAAGCTATATTAAAAATTCAGTATGGAAGTAGTCATAGTAGTAATTTTTATTACTGCTAAGATATATCTGACTCAGTACAAATATTGTGGGTAATTTTCTGTAACCTTCTCAGAAAAAAAATTAGATAGAAAACACATACTAGGCAGACTCATTCCTGAAAATTAAAATGGAATGTTTATGCTTTTACTTTTACTTAATTGGTTTGCTTGGTTTCAAATAATAGAACTGGAGAAAACTTGTAGTAGTACTGGAAATAATAGTTCAAAGTACTGTCCTCTTAATTAGTTTTAAATAAACTTTACTTATCAAAAAGAGAATAATTTAATCTTCTATGAACTACACAACTTCATGCTCTGTAGTCTACTTACAGAATTATCCTAACAGTAAGACAATTTATATTGATTAATGAACTTAGAAGTTCAGATCTGAAACCTACATTTGGGGAAATCCTTCAATACTTATGTTCAGGAAGCAGAATTTCTATATTCATTACTAAATGCAGAAAACAAAAGAAAAATGTGCATCAGTTTTATTTTCATTCACACAAAAACATCACAACATACCTAAAAACTGAGATTCCCAAACTGCAGTACAGAGCAGCTAGGAGCTGACTCTGCATTCCTGTCAAAGACAGGATTAAGAATTCATTTCCAATGTGTCCGTAGCTGAATCCGCACAGGCAGTGACACCCTTTAGCAGGGGCAGCCTGCAGAAGAGACCTCTCTCCCAGTCTGTGATGCAAGAGCAAGCATGCGGGCAAGGGGAGGCAGAGAAGAACAGGCTTGAAAAGCAGTGTCTCCCTTGATTTGGTGGGGTTGAACACAGGGCATGATTCAGAAAGTAAGGAAAATAGAAGTGAATTCCAGCCTGGGCAGTAACGACATGCAATTAAATGGAAAGAGAAGTGGGATGATCCATCCTAGCTTGAGGAGCAACCCTAGCCATTAGAGCTAAAGACATGGTGCTGCAGGACATTTCTCCTGCACGCATGCATACAGTGCCGCACCAAGCTCAGAGTTACTGCTGATGCCAGCAGTATCCAAACCCACGGTTGCAAATTTGTGTCCATTTTCCAAACACAACGGCCTAAAATGTTCTGAAGCAAAACACAGAGTGATCTAAGCTATTAAAAAAAAAAAAAACTACAAAAAAACCCCAAACAACAAAATGTGGTTGAAATGACAACACACTAAAAAACACTTACCATTTTAAGGTAAACATTCACATTCAACTCTAACATTTGGCATTACCACATGTAATCAGTCACTCACTTTATCAGCAACAAAATATTTTAAAATTACTGCATGCTACATAGATAGGGAAAAGCATTAATCTTTTTTTCCCCCATAGGAACAAATCCTTATTCTACCTAGGTATTTAAAAAGTACCCTGATCTGAAGGCTTGTTTACAAAGAGAGCTACTGCAGTTTAAAGTTCATTGAGAATTTTAGAGTAATTTAAGCAGTGCAAAAGTTGTGTAACATACTTTAGTTTGAATGTGTTTCCATTTACCTTAAATTGACTCTAAACAAATAAGAGCTACGCTAACATATAGGATAAAAAACCCTGCACACTGGCTCATGGGGGTTTTTAGGGTTTGTTTTGTTGGGGGGGGGGGGGGGGGGGGTTGGTTGAGTGTTTTGGTTTTTATAGAGAAGACCTAACACTAAGTGTATTTCTGGTGCAAAACGTCTGTTTCTGTTGCTGCAAATACCACTTGTGTACCTCCTATATGTAGTTGATAAGCATTCCTAATGGAGATTCTTGCCAGAATATAATACAGCTGGAGTGACCAGCCACAGCTTGAAAAGAATGAGTAAAAACAGTGGATAATTAGAGCTAATTTAAATCTATTTCTAAATCATGTATTACCAAATCAAATAGCATTTCAGTGATTCCACATTACTCGGACTGTGAACAGACATTCTTTCAGTCTACAATTCAAGAACATAGGAAATTGAGCTACAAAGCATTTAATACAGAACCAATTTTACACCCATTTGATGCAAAGTGTTCATCCAGTCTAACTCTTACTCTACCATCAAATTAATTCAAAAAAGTGTCAGTGAGTTAGTTTTTTATCATCGGCTGCTGTGGCCTGAGAGTTGTTTGCCAGCACTACTCTTAACTTCATGCCAGATGAGGTGTCATCTGTCATCCTACAAAGGGCATAAAGCTAATAAAAACTTTGTATCTTGTGCGCTAGCTAATTCAGCAGAAATGCAACCCTGTCAAGTGCGCACTACTAAGGTATCCAGCACCATGCAGATCTGATATACATCACGATGGATCTGCAACAGCCTAGGAACAGCTATGCCAGTCCAAAGCATTACTGCCCCAGCTGTTTGCTTCTTCCTCTCTGCCAAAAGTTACAGACCCCACAGTTCTGCCAGCAGCACAGCTCATGGGTGCATTCCCTAATCCACTTGAGGCAAAAATCAGCCATGTCAGTTTAGACAATTTAAGTAAGTGGCAAGAGCTAACCCAGATACATTTGACTGAGTGGATTAGAGAGTGCTCCTACAAACCACTTTACCAGTAAAGCAAGGGAAGCAGTAATCTACAGCTAATGGGCAGTAATGAGCAGCTGCAGTAGACACAGTCCCACAGTCTGCAGCCACACATCTGCATCAAGTGACACAGAAGCATGTGTCACACCAGCTGGTTCCCGAGGGCAAGCTAAAGCCTTGTAGCTCTAACAACAATATATATATATATTTATATATATACACAGCTATATATATATACACACACAACTATATATATATAGAAAACACTGAGCAAACTGGTAGTTACTTCTGTCTCTTTATGAGCCAAAAGTAGAAATTCTGTTTAACCTCAGACCTATGATTTTACATAAAACAACTTAATTGGACAGCATAAGAAAAATGCTGGCACATTTAAAATAAGAGTTCTGCTTGAAGCCCTTGTTAGTAGCCTTACTTATTGTAGAAGAAATAACCACACTATTAAATGCTCTAGTATTTAAATTGGATACAAGAGTTGTACGTTTTCACGGGATGTACTGTACTTCCTAGTGCAATGCTTTTTGGCAAGCACAGGACAGACAAATTAAGCAAGTTTTCCTCTTCTGCTTGAAGACACAAACAAAACTAGGAAATAATGCTTTGAAAAAGCCCAAAGTCTTTGTTTTCAGTATCTCCAAAGTAAGGGGGAAAAAAGGTAAAGAAAATTTAGGATTAATAATCCACTTAAAGGTAGCACAAAAACTACTTAGACAAAAATAAATTTAAATCAAGTGCTGCAATTACACAAATGAAATGAGAGGAAGACTGCTTACCTGCCTAACTCAACTTATTGCATGGCCTTGCAGAGAGAAGACATTTCCAATTATAGTTATTGGAGTTGCAAGAAACTTTTAAGCAAACATTTGCAACAGAAAAAAGGAAAGTTGATGCTTCTCATATAATGTGAAAAGTGTGTAGTCAGTCTCAGAAAGTAAAACTGAGACTGAGCAAAAATGCATTAATGGAGTTTATATCATAAGAACAGGTAAGAATCTAAACAAGGATCAAAAAGAAAACTCAAAAGAAATGTTCAGTCAAGAAACAATCATAAGCCAACTTCTATATGTGTAAAGATATGCTATGAACACTTCTTGTTTCAAGCACTTAAATCAATGAGGAAAAAAACCCAGCTACTACAAAGCCACAGATAATGAAGTTAGTTAATTTAGGAAAGCATTCCTATTTAAAATAACACATATACAAGGCCATGAACTGCCAAAAAAAAAAAAAAAAGAAAAAAAAAAAGAGTATTGAAGTGGAAGATTCAATCATTCCAAGGGACATTTTTAAAGAGAACCCAGTAACAGCTGAAGGCTGAGAAACAGTACTCTTCTTGTTTTCTGCAGAGAAATTAAAAAAAAAAAAAAAATCACTACATAGTCTTAACATCCTACATGAGGGAGCACTGGAATATTTGTAACTGTAGCTTACATGTGTATAATGAAGACCTGCACCTTTTTTTGGACAGGGCACATGACAAAAGACATTAAACAGAAAGCATTTTCTAGAATAATTATCCTTCCATTTCCAACATGAGGCAGTTATTTGTGCTTTAATGGCAGCCTTAACCACCAAGATATAATGATCCCTAAATATAAAGGTAAAATAAACCAGAACCACTAAAGAAATTATATAACCTTATGAGTTATAGGCTGCCCCTGCCCAATCTCCCATTTTGAGAAACACAGGAGGATTCAAGAAAATCCAGGCCTTATGCAGCATTTCTTTCCATAATTGCTTTCAGGACTTTGTCCAAAAATCAGACCATCGTTCATTAACGTATGATCAAAGCTTCAATTTTCATTATCTTTCCCATAAGCAAGTTCTGCAGTAATAAAGTGTCCCAGAGCTGCAACTCCCTGCACAGTGAGAACATGTTCTTGGGAGATTTCACAGGAACCGGGAATATCGTTCTGCCAAGACAGCTTCGTGCCCGGGATGACAGCATCACCTCTCCTGCGGACAGGGATGGAGCCTATTCCTGAACCCCACAGTTACCCCACAGCCACGCGGGTGTGTAATCTCCCCCCACGCCAGGCAACCTGCCTACAGCATACGGTCCCGCCTGCTCGGAAAGCCGAGCCAGAAACTATATTGCAGAGACAAAGCCCTCCCTACGCTCCTCCAAAACAGGCGGCGTGATCCCCCCGTACTCCCCCCTGCCCCGAAGCCAAACGGCCTTGCCCCAGGCCGCCTCCTGCCCGGCGGCGAGGGCAGGGCGCAGCGGGTCCCCGGCCCTCCCGGGGGCTCCGCGCCGGCCGCGGGGTACCGGGCTGCAACTCGCACCCCCGCGCGGGGGCAGGGGCAGGCTGCCGCGCCGCCGCAGTGCCTGCTGGGAGTTGTAGTCCCCCACCCCCCCTTCCGCCAACAGGCCCGCCGCGCGGGGCAGCCGCAGGAGAGACTCCACCTCCCACAATGCGCCGCGGCCCCCATTCCCCTTCACAGCCCGTTTCTCCTGCACCGGCCCGGCGGAATCCGCTAAATTAACCGCCGCCCACCTCCCCCCGCACACACACCGCTCCCACGTAGCGAAGCCGCCGGGCGGCTCTGCAGCCCGCGCCCGCCCTCCCCTCGGCA
This sequence comes from Gymnogyps californianus, assembly GCF_018139145.2. NCBI lineage: Eukaryota > Metazoa > Chordata > Aves > Accipitriformes > Cathartidae > Gymnogyps > Gymnogyps californianus. The sequence continues at coordinate 29,990,633 of NC_059474.1, read as the reverse complement.
GCCCCGGCTCCCTCGCAGCCAGCCACGAGGGCCGGCCGCGGCCTCACCCGCTCGCAAGCCGGGTCGGGGAAACTGCGTCACACCCTCCGAGCGCCCCCAGCCCCCTCCGGTGCTGCTCCCCTCACCCGCCCCGCCCCCGCCCCCGCACGGGCCGCCCCCGCCCAACCCCGGCCCCTCCCGCCCCCCCCCCCGAGGGAGCCCGCCGAGGGCTGCGGGGCACTGGCCGTCCCCACGGGGCCCCCGCCCCCAGGTACGCACACCGCCTCTCTCCCCGCCGGTTCCGCACCCGCAGACCTGACGCCCTCCCCCGTCACCGGGAGCCCCGGCGGCGCGTTCGGCCGAGCCTCCTCGGTGAGGGGCAGGAGAAGCCGCCCCCGCCCGGGCGGCAGCGCCCGCCGGCGGAAAGACCAGGCTGGTGGCGCCGGGCGCCGCCGGTGGGCGGGCGGGAGCGCGCGGCCCGGCTCCGCCGCTACTCACTGACAGCGGCGGCATCCGAGTGCATTTTCGTGCAGCGCACACACTGCCCTGCCCGGCCCGGCTCCCTCTGCCCCTCTCCCAATCACAGAGCCCAAGCACGGACGCCTCCCGCCCCGCCCACCGGCGGCACCCATTGGCTTGGGCTGCCTTGAGAGGCCGCACGTCCTGCTCTCCTACTGCATGAGGCTCCTGCCATTCTCCCTCTGCCGCCCCGGCACCGCCTTCCCCGCCCGCTCCTGACCTCCTATTGGGCTCAAGGCCGAGCCGACCCCGCCCCCCTTCACTCTGACTGGGCTTTGCCGGTGCCAGTTTTTCCTGGCCTTGAAAGCGCGTGCAAAGAACAGCACTTTGTGTCACCCGTGGCTCTGATTGGCTACGGAGGCCAAGGGCCGCGCCCACGCCCTGATGCGATTGGGTAAGCGAGGCAGAGGGCGGGGCCGCCGAGGCTGACCCGCCCCGCAGAGGGCCGCCGGCGGGCGGGGAGTGCCTTGCTGCCCGGGGCTGAGAGGCGGCGGGCCGGTCCCTCGGCCGCAGCCGCCCTGGCTGCCCGCCTGCCCCCTCCCGCAGCCTGCCGACCGTTACACGGCGCGGGCACCGGCGGCAGCGCGCTCTCCCCATCTCAGCCCCAAGGGCGCTCCGACGGCAGCCCGAGGGCCTGAGGGGACGATAGGCTGCCTCGGCCTCAGGGCCGCCTCCTCGGTCCCCCGCTGTCGGGACAAGACCAGGCCTCTCTATGCCCGAAGGCTCGCAAGCCTCGTACCTGCCCTACTCGGATAAACGAGTGCTTGCACACGTACGTAATGCGTGCCCCGGGGCAGCTGGTGCCGTGTCGTCACGGCTGGAGCAGGTAGCTGGTGCTTGGGAAGGAAGCGTTCTGGACTACAACACCCTCCCTCTGCTCTGTGAACCCAACTTCAGTGTAGCCAAATCACCAACTAGTTCAGAAAGATTTGTTTCTCCCATCCCCCTCTTCCTAAGGAGAAAAATGGCAGTCTGCCAACACCAGCTGAACGCAGCAAAGTGTCAGGTCAGTGTTGCAGCAGCAGCAGCTGGGTAGTGGGCAGACATGGGGGCCAACGGCTGCTCCTTACAGGTAGATGAGACTAGCTCACTCCCCCTAGTTACTGTTCCTGCTCCTAGAAATCTAGCGCATGCACCCACCCTCCTTTCCCCGCCTTGCAGTACGGAGGGAAAGAGCTGCCCGTTCCTGAGCCGGAGGAGGAAGACACCTTGCAGGTCATTGCTGCTTAGCATGTGAGCTCAGCGCCTTGCGTCCTTTCAGGGATAACAGCCTTCCCTTGCCCTGCTCGGTGTTGAAATACAGATGAGAAGAGACTGCTACAGCACCACCCATGCACAATGGAGGATTATTAAGACAGAAATTACCCATAAAAAACTTCCTCTAAAAGGTTAAGTTAAAACAATGTCAAGGACTCAGAATTGAAGAAGTGCCAGATTTAAGGCAATTGTCCTTTTGGAGTAATGCATTAGCATACACTCCTGAACTAACTGATCACACACCTGGTTTGGGGTTTTTTATGACCCTTGCCTTATTCAATGAACCAGTCAGAATGTGCAAGTGCAGCCGATTTATTTTGCAAAGCAACATCTTATGTTTTCAGCTACCTGTTTTACAAAGATGGAGTCCATAAGAAAATGAATTCTCTTTTCAAAAGTCATGTACTAAGACCATGTCAGAGCAATGAAAGAAATTATTTGAAATTCTTACTTGTTCACTAACTCCTTGGAATTGTTTCTGTAGAACTTCCTGCCTCTATCCCTGACATTTTCCTATTTGCACCATCTTTTCTTTACCTTAGCAATTGTATATTTTACACTACCATCTTTAAAAAAAAAAATTATATCATAAAGCAGTACAAGCTAGGTTTCACTTCTCGAGTAGTTCCAACATCCCACATGCCAGACATTCACATCTGTGCGTGTCATCCCAAGCTCTTATACCCAATAGGGGCACCATTGAGTTGCGATTCATCTGATCTGTTCTAATTCTGGATTGAGAGGAACAATTCCTTTAGGGGTGCCAGTTTGTTCCCATTGACCATAAAAAGCACATAGACCACTAGTTCAGAATAAAAACGTGTTCAAAAAGAAATCTTCTTCCATGCCTTACATAGCTGTAAACTGATACAGATCTAAAGAAAGGTGGCACAGAAAAACCCTATCTGGTTGTATCTGAAGTCAGAAAGGTTTGTACATTTATATTAGTCTAAAATGAAAGATACTACTTGGCTTTGCAAATCTTTCCTTAAACTACAGCTTCCATAACTACTGCTATCTGTAAGCGTAAAGCAAATAATACTGTAGGTTGGACAAACAAAAGTTCAAAATATTTTTGAATAGTTGAATGCACAAGTATAATCCCTGACCCTTAAAAACTAGATCTGCAAAGAAATCCATAGGGAAACACAAAAGAGACTTTGTTTTCTGCTTCTGCCTGCTAAACAAGGGAATGTATGCTTCAGCCAGAAAAGGCCTGCCCCACGAGAACAAGGCCCATTACAACATGCACCTTCGTTCCAACCTCAAGAAGGTATAAATATCCCCTTTGTTACCACCAGTTGTAAACCACTATGCAAGTCTCCAGGCTGGCAGATGTTACAAAATCACGCCTGTATCTTCTTTCTGAAGCCTGAGTTTACAAAATGCAGAAATACTTCATTTTACGTAGAGCAGATCAATCAGGTCATGGTTGATCAAGCACTGTCTCAAGGACAGAGACAGTTTAAGCAGTTCCAGCATTAGCCTCTTAATCCTAGCCCTCCTGGCATCCTTTCTTTTGTGCCAGTGCAACCATTTGGACAGCTAGATAGCAAGGTAGATCAAAGAGCAAGACTGCCCCAGGCACCCCCAAAAAGCAAAACACCCCAAAACAAAACAACCTCAACACTTCTTTTGGGTTTGTTCATTTGTTTGTTTTCCCAGCCAGATGAATATCCTGATCTGGCTCACTACACATACGTGCAAATGCTCCCATCCACACACAGGAGAGGAATAATAAACCAGGAACTGGAGAGGGGCAGGAAATGCATCAGCCAGTTTACACACTGCTAGATCAAACTTAAAACTGCAGACTTTTTTTTTTTCTAAAGGAGAAAGACTGTCATTGTTTGCCTTTTTATGATTGTGTTGCTTTTTTTAATTGATAGCTAAAATGGCAACCACATAAAAAACCACCACAGACTGTGAAAAATACTGGCTAGCATGAGAAAGAGTACTCATTTACTTAGTTTTATCTTCTTCACTATCAGAAACATAGTGTAGAAGCGTCTTTGAGAAAGAGTATCCCCTCTGTTTCCAAAGGGTATCAGACTCCAAATTGCTAAAGCCACTGCATCTCTCAAATACCTTCATTCATCTTGCTTTGCTTAGAAACAAGCTTGAAAGTTAATTTTAGGCACCAGAATCACAAACCATTATGTGTTTTACAAGTCAGAGGGGGAAGAGAATTGTACTGAAAATAAAAATATTAGCAAAGCAGAATTCGCCAAACATTAACAAAGCAGATAAAGCAGCAACAACGCACAGTACAGGGCATTGTAAGAAAAGAAACAAATTGTCTACCAGAAGCCCAGCAATCACAGTTCTGAAGCATTTGTAGATATGAAAAAGTAACTGATACCCAAGTCAATACAAACAGCTTTACGTAATGCTTCTGAAAAAGATTTTTCACCCTCAGAGTTCAAATGAAACACCTCAACTGTGTGTTATTCTTGCACGGTATCAGCAGGACAGCACTGATCAGGGATAAAAGAGGACCTCAGGTGGCAGAAAGTAGCAGCTGCAGATGATATAACTGCTTTCAAACCACTCCTCGTTAAACAATTCAGCTCATTTTAGTTGTCCTGTCCCATGGACTCATACTATGCTCCTTGTTGAAGTAAAAAGGTTTGTTCTGTTACACTTGCTCCACAGACATATGACTTTGACCCCAAAGGTCCTTTTGTAACACCCTGCAAACAAATGTAATTTTACACACATGGGAAAAAATACGTTTCAGGGCTGCTGATAGCTCATATTTAAATCCTTAAATTGGATTTATGGTTTTTTTCAGCTTCAGTTTGAAATTTAAAAAAAAATTCTGCTTAATTCATAATTAGGAAGCTCTAAACAGCCAAGCTTAAAAGAGCAGTTCAGAATTTCTGCCTGAACCCTGGAGCTGCATCAAAACAACCAGCACCTTTGTCGGGGGCCACGAAGCTCCCTCACTGTCAGGAGAGGACCCTGAACATTTTGGGTGTTCTGTTTCAGGGAGACACGTGGGAGCTGGTCACCTGCACACTTAACCTGCACACAACTTGTTTCAGTAACATCAACTCCAGTTCAAAACCAAAGGGTGTGCCCAACTTTTGTTTAATAAGCTTGTAGCTGCGACACCCTTTTTGAAAATGGGAAATAACAATTCCAGGTCCTTCTTAGCCCAAGAGGTTTGAACTGCAGCTCCCAGGTTTCAGAGTGCTCTGTGACAACACCAGAGCCACTGCTCCTGAAGCTAAGCTCACAATACACATAGAAATGCCTGAGTCAAGGCCCCAAAGCAGGAATATATGTGAGAGGAGACTTCAGTCTCCACCCTGCTGAAGAATCCAGTACAATTACTCTCAGAAGTTGCTCTCTTACATGTTACCTAGAGTCCTTCTTGCTTATTCTGAGATACACACTGGTAGGCTCCTGATGTACTGCTGTCTCTTCCTGTATATTCCTAGAAATTTTAACTGACCTACACAGAATGTCAGAGAGGATGGAATTAGGAGTACAACAAAACATACATTATTTAGAAGTCATATATATATAATCTGGACCTTTTACCACCAGCAAAAGTTCAAACCTTCAGAAAATAATGTCTATTTTATACACTTTACCTTTTCATGCTATCTCTGAATGCATAAAGATATCCACAAACTTTTTCTTTCATAACATACTACCTTATGAAAGCTGAGATGAAGAGAGTATGATTAGAAAACAGCAAGATCAGTCACATGCCCCTGCAGCAGGACCTGTTCTAGCACATTTCTTTCATAGTTTGAAACATAGTGATTGCAACCGAGAGATGTACTGCGCATTTTTCTAAACCATTTAGATACAGGGGATTAGATCAGTGTGCAGATCCAAGGACAAATAAAGTGTAGTTTTACCTTCCCAATTCTAACCCATCTAACCAATTCTACCAGTAGTAGAAGCAGTATACAAACAGTTCATGGTCATAGTTTTTCTTAGTCATTCTGACAAAATAATGCAAGTGTCAACAAATACTTGCTACTCATTATATTTGCATACAGTGTTTTCTGATATTAGGCATTATGAGGTATGGATACACCAACATTAAATTACACAAGCTACTCAGAAGAAGAGAATATTCAAACTTTGGATTTTGTCAATGTCTATGTGAATATTTCTAATGAGGTGAACATTTCTAAATCCTCTGAAAATCCATTCAAGTATGCTCACAGACTTTGAAGATTACACACAGAGATGACATATAGTCTGATCTGTTATGCAAGTCATGCTTTGGTGTCTGACTTTTCGAAAAATACCCTGATTCTATTTTTTAATCGTTAAAAAAATCTGGGTTTTTCAAGCTTTTTATGTTTATGAGTATCATTTCCTGCATCTCACATGAATAAACTGCTCACATTACAAGGTATTTGCAAAGTCAGCCTGTGGAGAACGTTAAGTAATGTGGCAAGATGATAATATGTTTTGTACAGGCTCTGGAAAGGCAAACCCGTGGCTGGACGTGCGTCAGAGCTAGCATGAGAGCATGCTGCAAAGAAGTGAGGATACTCAGAGCTGCAGTGCAATGTTGGTGCCAGTGCCAGCTGCTGTTGCAGGCTGGGAGAAGGGAGAGACAGGGGCTACTGGTGTTTGCAGAAGAAAACTGCTGGAAGTGCAAGAAAGTCATTCCCATCACTCCGAAACCTAAATTATCCTGTCCTGCTGGAGAGTCACATAGAGAACAAGTTCAGAGGATTTCAAATCCTACCTAAAGGATATCTAAACTGGAATGTTTAATTAGACTTCCTTGGGCTTCTAAAGACACACACAGCACCTCTAGGTGAGAAGTAAAGTAGTTCAACAATGGCTGGTTAATTGTAACTAACAAAGTCAGGCTTTCTAATACCATCTGAGATGAAGTTGTGGTGCCTATGTGTTCCTCAAGTGCCTTTCAGATAGCCTCTGTCCACAAAGATCAGTGAAGTGTTTCACTCTCAGAAACACAGTCCTAAAAACAAGGGAGCAAAATGATGGGTGAACAGGATAAAGTGACAAGCTTGGTGATGGCAGCAGTTACCTGACTCCATAGAACAAGAAGCCCTGGATGAAGACACATCCTGTATTTGCTTACATAGAGAAACAATGAAATTGAGTATGCTCAAGCTGTTCTCAAAAGCACATGGTGGAGAATTAGAGGGAGAAAAAACCCACCCTCTTTCCTGCAACATGTCCTGTTCCTTTCAGTTACAGTATGTTTAGGTATTACTGGAAAGACACACAGTACTAAATACCAACATCACAAATGTGGTTTCCAAGTTGAGAGGGTCATTTAAATAAACCACCTAACATGTTTCTCACAAGCACAAAACTTCCTTTGGACAACACTGAAGATGTCCTCAATGTTTAAGGGAAGCTCTGCACATATATTGAAGGATCAGGAGTTAAATATAAAAGACATTACCAAGCGACCCCGAGAAAACACAATGTTTTACATTGTGTTACATGTGTATTACATAGTAGATAATTCACTGCCTAGGTGAAAAAAAAGCCCCACTTCCATTTAGTCCCACTAAAGTGTAGTGCTAGCAAAGGAACAATGCATTTTTTTGTTTTATTACAGTTCACTTTAAATAAAAATGACAATCAACTTTTCTCCCTTCTCAGAAACCTTGTCGTGTTGAGCATGTTTGTTTTTAATTCTTCTGCAGTGTGTTCACATTAGTGTCTCATAACAATAATTATTCAGAGGTACTTTACCCTTCCCTTTGTAAACGCATTGTAGTGTCTAATGTCCTGTTAAAAAAAGAAAGTCTGTAAAAGTCACCACCTTTTCTCCAATATTATGAACATCAATCATCTGCAAATTGTTCTAATAAAACTCATTTAAGAATAAAATGTGGAATAGCAGCAAATGTAAATACTGTTTCAGTAAGTAAAAAATGCACATGCTTCAAACACATAGTTACTGCATATCTCCCAATTAAAAAACACACTAGTCCGATTCCTCTTTTGAAAAACCTAAGGCCAAGCTTTTTATTGCAATAGCAGCAGGACTACAAAGTGCAGCATATATCAACAGATTACCTACACTACCACATTATTTTGCTTTGCCTCAGTCATCAAAAAAGTGTGGAAGTCAGCTGAAATTCCCTGCTCATGATTGTTCCAATGAGCTCCCAGGAGAGGAAAGGGGTCATATCTAGACCCTAAAGAAAAGGTAGATAGACACATTCAACTCTGAAACAGCACAATATAGGGTACCTTCAAAACAGTTGAAGAAGTTATCGCCAAAGCAAGTTCCCACCCTTGCTTTGCTGTGTACAAAGCAGGTATCTGGCCCAGGTAGATAGCAGTTTATCAAAATGCATGCGTCTTCCCTCTCTCACAGTGATGACAACTCATTAAAGAAAAGAGCCACCAACTATTACACAGACATTCACACTGTTATGCAGCATGGGAGTTGCTCATCCTTAATGTAGTCTTTTTGGCTGCCAATTCAGTTTCAAGCAACAAACCTTTCTTGTTGGTCCCAATGATATGTTATTGTCTCATTCTAATTTGTCTGTTTAAAATATTTAGGAGTGCTCATATGAAAGTGATGAATATGCTCATAATTATGTCCATCTTTATAAGATCCAAACCTAAGAAAAATATTCAACAAAGCAAAACCATTACAACATCATTTAACCCATGCAAATAAATCATACACTTACTACAGTATAATTTACACTTCTTCTGAATGTTCTAGATAGTTTATTTCAGAAACAGGCCACAACCCTACTTACATATAAATGATAATCTATGTATGCTCTCTAACTACAGGTCTTTGAGTATAATGGAGACATTTAATTACACTGATTGGATTAATGCCATAGGCACTCTATAAATGGAACTCCAGCTGACAAAGGTGAGTGGTGCATTTATCTAGTTAAATCCTATGCTTTTTAAGTTTTTTTTCTACTGACTTCAGTGGAGATATAATTTAACCCCCCATAGTATCCAAAGAGTCAACCCTATTGTTAATATTGCACATCTTACTTTTGAAAATTATGGTGAAAATTGTAATTTTCCATGCCATATTTAAGTCTGAAAGTTTTGACTACTGCCTATTACGGTAGATAGATTTGCAAAAGTAAAATGTAGTACTTTTTCAAAATATCAGTGCTAAATAACATTTAAGAGCAGTGCCACTGTATTTCAAAAGAACTATAGTTAATTGGAAAAAGTTAAACTTATTCCTAAAGGGTATAAATTTTCTGCTTATAGGCAGACATAAAAGAAATTAGGACAAGAAAAATATTTTGCGCTGAAATGAACTGAGAAAAATCTGAATGTGAATGCTAACTTTAGGCAAGTTTCATCATGTGGAAAAGACTGGGCAAACTCCTGCTTAGACAGGAAGCCAGTGACTGAGTGGTAAATAAAAAGTGAGTAAGCACAACTGTTAGGTGTATATAAGAAATTAATATATTCTGTATTATGCATGTTAGAAGCAGTAAATACAGCATTGCTGGAAATTTTCTCTCTGTGGCAACATCTATCTCAAACTTCATGACTCTTCCACTGATATTCAGTGTAGAATAAATACCTTTCTCCATATTTCTCTTCCTTATGCAATGCCAGTGGAAAAATGACAGCATTCTGGAAATAAATAACTTTTTATGTAAAAACCTAGCCCTTTTTTCTTCTTGACATATGTAACATACTGCCTCAGGCATTCTCCTTAATTTTTGCTCCAGTTATGTAGTATGTTTTAAAATGCTTATGCAAAGAGTATTTAACGTATATATTGTATTTTGTATTCTAAGTAACAGTATATTAAGACCCCGATCCTCAAAAGTGCTGAGAAACATGGGAGATCTCTCATCATCTATAAAATGAGTCACCGCACCACTTGGCAAACATCCCTATCAAACAATCTCAGAAATTAATCACCTGGGTGAAATAAGCATTACCTTCAATTTATGCTATGACACAGCAGACTGATTTTCTCAAGGCACATGCCAAGTCAGAAGAAAAAATGGAATTACAAATCAGAAGTTCTTGCCTCCTAATCTTCTGCTCAGTTTGGTACTGACCAGTGCCTCCCACTTTAGGAACAATTTTGTTCCTAGACCTCTTTTACAAGATGTCACATACATCATCCCCTTCATTTCTTATGAGATACACTGACCTGGGATTGAAATGGATGTCCTCAGGAACTTGGCTGGGATCAGTGACAATTCTGTCATTGTCAACATAGCTATCCAAGTGATCTGGAATCCTAAATTTGGCCATCTGGACTTCTGAATCACTTAAACCAGCATGAGATATGCGGGCATAGCCCAACCTATCAGATACAAAAAGAGTTAGTTTGAAGAAATAACTCAAGGCAATTTCACCACATTCTTAATTCATGTCTCTTTTTTCCCAGTTATTATTTAACTTATCAACGTAACTTCCCATTTCTGTGAATCTCACCTTCAAAAAACTTAAAGTGCTCTATAAACACGAGCATCATAACACAATGTCACAAGTAGAAAAACTGAGAAAGCATAAGTGTTTGACAATAAAAATAAGTTCTAGATCTAGAAACTTATTTTTAAAATTACAGTTTTAGAATATGCATACTGGTATAAGCTCACCAACTTTTTTCACTGAAGAGACTTTGAAATTCAAGAAAGCAACTCAAGCATCAATGGAATGAGTAATGAGAAAAATTAGATTGCAAATGGGGGTTTTGTTGCTTTTTTTTTTTTTTTTTCTCAATACTGTTACTTGAGACAGCTATCTAGTTTACTGGTTTTACTGCTGTGAACACTGCAGAATTTGCAGTTTATTCAGAATAAGCTGAATTCCATTCTGGTACATACATCACCACGAGAATGACTTACAAGCAATTTGGTATTAAAAGATATGGAGTGCATAGGTCCCAGCAGAGGAAAGTGCTTCAATATGGGCCGAAACCAGGACAACCGTTAAAGTTTCCACTGAACCCAGCATAAAGCTTGGCTGGATTAGATCAGCATTTTGCTTCAACAAACCCTACAATCATAGTTCAAAATTTGTATCTTCTGTGTCACATACAAATTAGGGCCTAGCCTTCACATTTTAGAATGAAGCTGCAAAGCCAGAGCTTTGGAAGAAAGTAGTTTTATGTTACCAAAGCAGATAAGATCTGAAGGCTTTTGACACAGAAGGATGAAATCTGTAATACTGTCTTTGTAAATTGTATTCAGAAATACACCAATTCATCCCAAGATCAATGTTTCACATTACTTCATGATATATCTAACTGTCCATACATAATTGTTTAGGGATATAAGACTCTTCCACAATTACCTAAAGAAGGGTGTAAAACTGATTGTCATAAAGATATTTAAAACCAATGAATAAATGATCCACTTTAACATACCTTATTACTCCGCGATACATAATATAGCTACACCATCTGTCATGATCTGTTCTGTCAATATCCTATGAGTGAAAGGGAAAAAAAAAGTCAAACAAATAAGGCAAGCTTTCCTTACAGGTAGGCTTTAAATCAGTAACAGAACCAATGTGTAAACCTGCTGCAGAAAAATGTTTTACCTAAAATATTGCAATAAGGTAGAAAGAAAAAAACCCACTGTTAGACACAGACAAATCAGGCAACTTTTTGACATCTCCTGACAGAAAAACCAAACTGCAGAACTCAGTTTTAAAACAAAAGAATCACAGAATTAGAGGTTGGAAGGTATGTCTGGAGGTCACCCACTCCCAACCCCATGCTCAAAGTAACTTCAAGCAGGTTGCTCAGGACCTTATGCAGCCAACTTTTGAATATCTCCAAGGATGGGAATTTCACAACTTCTCTGGGCCCCTGTTCTAATGCTTGGCAACCCTAACTGTGATTATTTTTTTTCTTCTACTATCTGACATTTCCCTTGTGGCAACGGCTGTCCATTGCCTCTTGTTCTTTCACTGTGTAACTCCACCTTCTCTATAACATGTCATGAGGTAGCTGAAGATTGTATTTGAAAATGTGCATGTATTTTCTTATACGTCTATTTCTAAGTTACCAATTTGAAATATTAAGCTGGATGTTTCAAATATATATTATCTCTAACTGCTAAAAGAAGCAGTATTTTTACATTACCTGCACATTTCCATTTTCTATTAATTCAGTATAATCTCTAGATCCAGGAGCTGAAGTGATGTATCCTAGAAATACAACTTGCTTAGAGCTAGTCTTCAATAGGTTTGAAACAGCTATAGCCTGGAGTTTTCTGTCCAAGTCCTCTCTGAAAGAAATGGAAAAGACTTTAACATATATACATTTTAGCTCAGAATCTTTGTGCTATAACATAGTAAACCACAAATGAATCTGGTACTTTTTTTTATTGCTCAGTATTAGAGAGTATGAAAGTTCACAGAAAGCTCACTGATTCAAAATGATCACTATGTTCGATAAAAGCCACATGGTCATGGTAGATGTAATTAGGGTTCTCTTTCTAACCATTATAGGAACAACTTTTTCTATTACTGTTTTGTTTTTAATACTGATCTCATCACTAGGAAATGTGAATGTAAGTGCTTTGGTTATCTGAGGCTTTGTCTCTGCCTGCACTTGAAATTTAATTGTGCTAGCACAGCGTGGTGCATAACAAAGAGCTCACATGCTAACAAAACTTTTATGATGGATGGATCATGGTAAATATAGTCTTAAAGTCTGGGTCACACAATTTATGAAATATAACTTAAGAGCTACGTCATCCCTTTAACACTACTTAACGACATTTGGCAGGTATTCTGCATCTCTTTAACAAGATTTACACAACAGTTCCAACATGACCAAAAGTGATAGCATAAGTGGAGCCTGGTAAAATACTGCATTGGATCCCATTCCCTGTCCTTGGATATGTCATAACATAATGTAAAGGCAGTTCTCTTTCTATGATTCTTCACATTAATAACTTTAAACAGATGTGTAAAGCATGTTCTCTTCTATATTTTGGTAGACTGGGCTAAATACCATTGAGACAGGGAGTTGATTTTGGAATCTGTAATCCCAAAAGACGACAAGAATTTAAATGCTGCTATGCTTTCTAAATAGCAGTACTTCTGACTGAAGGAAATGCAATAGGGAAGAAGAGCACACAGACAGGAGACAAAAAGCCCCAACCATTTAAATAGAAGCCTGACCTAGGTATATGTGAAGTTGCCTGCTCATCTAGCTGCTCTTTCCAGAATTACATCTCTCCAGAAGATGGGTTCTTTTAAATGACACAGGCATTGGTATATTCCCACATTTTAAAAACAGTCTTTAAAAAAATCCCTAGTTATCCAGTATTCCATAGTTTATGTCATCCTAAGCAGCAGATGAAAAAAGATGAAAAACAAGCAGCTGTGTGTGCCATTTAATTACAAATTCATTCACCTCAAAACACAATCTAATTTGCACTCATTTCCCATGTGTCTCCTCCTATTTTCTCCTTCATCTTTATCTCATCTCCCTGTGAGGGGGGAATACAGTGGTATTTTCTTCTACTTTGACAAACAGTTTCTCAGAGAGGCAAGTCTAATCACCTGTGTGAGGCAGAGAATGAAATTCCTTTCTAGAGTTCAAATTGGGAGTGGTTTCTGACAACTATACATGTTTAGTAAAATGGAAATCTACGAACAATTTGCATGCTGGGAGCACAACTTCTACACAGGGGAAGGAAATGGGGAAGCTCAGTATGGAATAATGAGAATTCCTACTGCTTTCTGAGCAGCTTCTTTGTGTATTATATTCTGCACCCAATCCATAAATTTGCCTCTCCATGAATTATAACAAACAAACAAAAAAAGTCTAAATCTTACTACATAACCACAGGCATACTAGATACTGCAGCTATAAAACAGAAAATACAGCTACATGCAGCATTACAAAACTATCCCTTATTAGTATTCATTACACACAAGTAATCAAGACATTGTTTTAAAGCAAAGAACTGAAATATATACCTTAACCTTCTCCATCACATATTTGAGTTATTGGTATAATTGTTCCTTTCAGAATCCCAAGATCAGATTTCATATTTCCAGTTTCATATAGTCAGAAGGACACTGAATGGAAATTTTTGTTGTTGTTTCAACACTGTCCTTTCTTGGAGGTTTCAGAATTGTTACTTTTTATTTTAATAAACATCAATTGTCCATTAATGCTATCTATCTGTAACTGTAACTCATTGTGCAGATCTATTCCACATGCAGAAAGTCAGAAGGATGCTATCCTGCACTGAGATGTATCTGCAGCCCTCTTGTTGTGATTTTGCAGAACTATATATCTCTAGTAACTCAGATATTAGGCTCAGTGACACATTTGTCCCTTTTAAAAAATGCTTCAAAATTTTAAACCAGTAGCTATGTCATAGTATTTCCTCCAATGTGCCTTGTTAGAACCAGTATTACAGCAGCAGATTTTAAAGGGTACGAAAGAAATCCCAGAAGTTCACAAATTACAATTATGTTACACAACTTTGCACAACATATGTAACAATAAATAAAATACACACTCTTCATTTCCAAAGTGGGCAACAACAAAATCAACCAGTTTCCCTGTGAAGTTGACAGTCATGGAGATGGCAGGTGCAATCTCTCCCTCTGGAGACGGAAGGAGGTGATGGGTAGATTTTACAATTGGGTACCTTGATAGCGCCATAATCCTACATAAGAAGAGGGAAATGGTTACATTTTGTAGTTCACAAGCATTACAAGTATGAACTAAGCAGATAAATGTGAGCAGAAGAGTAATGGTCAGTGAACTCAAACCATCAGACCAGAACACAAACCGTCTCTAGCAGATTTTTCTGAATTTAGAAGGTTTTCCTCTAAAATATTACTTAAGTACATGTCTAAAAATGTATTATCAAATTCATTCCTACACTAAGAAATACCATTCCATATATATGAATTCTTACACTGAGCCTTTCAAAATCTGCATCCTCAGACAAAACAGAAATTTACACTACCAGTAATTAAAACGTATTTTATTAGAAGTAGAAGCAGGTAGAAATACATCTTTAAAGCAGGAGATTTCTCATTCTTTCAGCTTCTGTTTGGAATCAACCTTAAAACATTTTGCATCAAGTTTTTCAAAATATTTCATGAAAATTTCAGAGAATGACTTTTCTGCCCCATTCTGCCTCACTTAAAGACACAGGTTCTGGAAGAGGAAAGTTACTAAATTCCCCTCACATATGGCAAAAATTAAATAGCCATTGCAACATCACTAAGAAGTTCCATCTGCCACAGAGATCTGCATATCCTCCTGAAAAAAAAGTCACATCATAAGCCACTATTTTCCAGAGGGCAAAGATATTCAAAGATATGCAACTGGTAGTTGGTCAAGCATTAAAGTAAAATCAGACACAAAAAATCTGGTCAAAAAGACACGCGCCTTTCTACGCCCATCTCCCACTACACAGCCCAAGCTGGATTTAATGAATTCAAAATTTCTAGGAACTCCAGGTGCAGTTACATTTTCCAACTGCTATCACATTTTTAAGTCTGAAATCTAAAGTTCTCATAGCCCAAAACAAAATAATGAGAAAAGGGAATCAGATATAGTACTTAGAATGCCAGACTTCCAAATCTGTACATTAAGGGGCAGGATGCCATTGTCTGCATCACCAAAGCTAAAGTAGCTTACTGGGGCAGGCACCAAAACCTGATCATTTTTAACAACAAGAAAATTTCATCTGCATTGCATTGTAATGCTAAGGAATCAAAGCATGTTCTTAAAGACAAGCTCCAACAAGTGATTACAGTGATTATTATTCCAATTATTCTTTACCCATGTTCTAGTGGAGTTAGTATTGGGTAGCGTATTTACATTTATTTACTGTCACTGTGCATATAAAGATGACTCACCCCCAAGTGTGATCTCTTGTGCTTGGACCAAAATCTGTGTAAAATCCTAGTCTTTCTCCTAGCCACATTGTGGGATCGTTGTTCCCAATGAATGGTTTAGAGGCATCACTCTCTATAATAGTGATAAAATCTGCATCTAAAATGGGGAATAAAAAAGAAAATCTTTGAAAATTTATAACTGTGACGTATAATTGTGATTTATAAATGACTACATAATGTCATAACTTCCTTTTTGATTACACAAGGATGGACACAAGCCCTTCAGGAGTCCATCAGGTCAAATCTTGCTGGCAACAAAGTCATGCCCAAACTTTTGGTCACTGTAGGCTACACAGCCTCTGCTGGAGAGATACTTAGTGTCTGGTTGCCATAGCTCCTCCCTGGTGCATAACCAGACACACACGACACTGCACAGTACAGCTGGCCTGCACATACCTAGCACACACCATTTCAAAAGCATTAGACATAATGTGCATACACAGATTAACAGCACAGTAGCGAGTCTACTGCTTTCAACTTCACGAACAAGCGCTACACAGCACATCTGCACTTACCTTCATCCACCAAATCCTATTCTGCTCCAAAGGGTCCTGTGCAAGAGGGAGCAGGCTGCTGCTGCCAAAACAATTAATCAGCCCATAGCAACCTAGCATCAGCCCCCAGGAACAGTAACAGAAAGGTTCCCAGATCTAGTGAATTGTCGACCATCCACAGCCACCTCACTTTCTCAGGGCACTGTGGTCCCTCCCTGTTTACATGCTGAGGTGTGGTTTTGTCAGGGGAACACGACAGGTTCCCCTGTATTTTAGCTGCAGGATACAGGAAGAGCTATGCGGTCCCTCAAGGAACTGACAGCTAAGAAAGACCTGCCCATGCCTGAAGGAAGGTGGAAGTCTGCAAGCTGGCCACAGGCTGGCTGAACCATCCAGGCTCAGCTTGAGCAGCAGGTCAGTATAGCTGCAGCAGCAAGTGCTCCCTTCTTGCTGTGATTATGCCCCCCTTGGAGTGCTCTCCTACTCTAGAAGGCAGATCGAGTCACCACTTCATCCACAGCCCTTCTATAAGGAATTAGGACCGCTTCATCCAGCACCACTCTTGCCTCGACATTTTTTGCTTTTGAAATGTCCTATTTAGCACTATGAAAGCAATGTTAGCAGGGAAAATGGTAGCTCAGAGTACTTTTAAGTGGATTCCTAGATTTTGGCTTCTACATCATTAGCGTACATGCTGGCCACAGAAACAATGACTGAAACCATTGAGAAGGGTTGATGTTGGTTCCCTTCAGGGCAGACAGGAGTTCCAGTCACAAAAGCCATTACATGTTGCATCTTGACTATTCCAACAGAGAGAAGATGAGCCCAAGGAATGCATACCACCACACCTTTAACGATAACCCCTATGCTGAAGAAGTTAGCCACTCTTTTCTCTGTGGCTCTCAAAATCAGCTACTGTTCCTTAGCAAACAAATTGTTTAAGAATCTCCAGCTCAACTCTGAATGCATTAACACATTTCCTGGAAATGTTAATGTGGTATTTTATATAACAATATACATGTAACATAAAACTCCAGAATACTGTTTCTAGCAATCAGGAATTAAGATTTATTTGTTTATATTTTGGAATTTGCTGCCTTTTTGACTTACCAATTGCTTCCTCTAGAAGTGATACTGCATTGCCACAAAGAAATGTTCAATGGACATAACCAGGTAATCCCTTTTTCTAATATTCATGAATTTAAACTACAAGTACCAGAAATAAATGCATTCATTACAGTTCATAAATAAATATGCAAAGATTAAATACCCAGACATGAGCTATGGAATCACATATGTACAAGAATGCCCCAAATTTCAATTCATCAAATGTCCCAGTTGTTTCCTCGTATCACTAGACAGCCTACATAGCTCAGCCCTCTGAACCTTTGCTCATGGGACAACGGAGTGAACGATGCACAAATCAGCCTGTTCCCTCTTCACTAACTCCTGGGCATCTCTGCCACAAAATCAAGGCTTGCACAGCAGCACCTGTGTCAGTGCCTTCCACTGCTTGGGTCTGTCAAGCCTGAGCTGCTCAGGAAAGCCTTGTGGTACATCACACCATAGGAGGAGAGGAGAACAACAAACACTGGAATGGCAGCATGGATGCTTCCTAATCTCCTGAGCTGCTTTACATCTTAAAGCGGCAGCTCCCAGTCTTCCCTTTATCATGGGTATCACAGAAAAAAAGTAACATCTACAAGCACCACTGGTCAATTCCTTTCAATGCACCCTGCAGCAGCACTAATCTTCGGTCAAAATTCTTCATTTCCTATAGCTAATTTCCCAACTAAAATCCTGTCCATGAGCAACAGGTTAGACACCCTTCTTCACAGTAAAATCATAACAACTCAACCAAGCTACAATCACTATTTTTCTTTTATACATTGCTCTGGCTCAGTGATGGAAACGGACTTGTCTTTTTCTCCTCTGTACACCTTGTTTAGGGCATTTTAATTTCAGACCCTTTCGGAATTATATAATGCTTCACATCTAAAAAAAATACAGAGAAGTTATAAAACATTAAATTTGATCTAAAAGGATACTTATCATTATTTCATTTATGCAAAGAATTTCTCTATAGACAAGTAACTCATCAGCAATACGAGAAAAAAATCCAAATAATAAACAAAGTGTTTCCTCCAACCAGAAACCTCTTTAAAATACATTTTAAAAAATTATCACCTCTGCAAATGGATTTTTAACAGAAGTGATTGTATTGGAACAGCTCACAAATTCAGGAGAAAGCCACTAGACACAGGTTCTTGTGTTAATGCAAGAATGGACTCAGTTACCCAGCAGGTGTTCTTGCTGCTGTCTCTTCAGATGAACCCTCTCAAATATAAATGAAGTGGGAAAAAAAAAATGTTACCTGTCTGATTAAGCAAATTAGCTGATCCTTCCAAATTAGACCATCCTTCATTGTCATATGCAAATCTGAAAGGCCAGATCATAGCAGAGAAGTCTCTTTTTGGAACCTCAAAAAAAAAAAATGGAAAAAAAGTCACGTACAATTTGACTTTTATGTATTATACCTTTGCAGTCAACAGCATCAGAAACATGGTGCCATAAAAGACAGGCAAGAAGAGATGTTTTAACCAATATATTTTTGTAATAAAGCTATCAGGATTACAAAAGTCTTTAGGTATTTTTTAGAAAAATCTGCTATTAACAAGAGGAGAAAAGTCATCATAGTTAAAATGAATTTTTACAAGTAACAGTAAATAAATGAACATGAAAGAGACTACGAATTTCTTCATCTTTCTAAGAGGAACTACCCACTTTTTTCCACATTATAAGGTACTACAAACCTGGATGAGTTCTAAAAAGAAAGACAATTGTATATGTCTGCGTGCATGTGTGAATACACACATGCATGTGGGCGCATACACACACACACACAATTTCTACTTAGCTCTTATCACCTTTTCTGCACTTTTCCTGCTTTTGTCATCAGTGATTTCTCTAACAAAAAAATTACCAACAGGAATACATGTCAAGAGCAAGTTTCAAAGGATTATTTCTGAACTGCCACCAGAAGAAAAAAGTCTAATTCATAATTGCAACCAACTGCATCAAAAATTCAATTTTATATTAGTAATCAATTAAATCATAGAATGGAAACATGTTAATTTATATCTGATCAAAACAGCTCTAATTTTGAATTAAAATTACTAAATAGGCAAGCAACACACTCGGACAACTTGTAAGTAATCTAAATGCTAAACTTTGCAAGCATTACACATCTTAATTGTTACTATCATTGCAATACCTAATTTTTCGCCAGATAGAAAACTGGAATCTTCTGATTTTTATCCAGTTTCCATAGCTAGTCTAAGTCTAATCTAAGTCAACCAACTTTTCAGAGAGGTTCAGTTCACAGTTATGCATATAAATATAGAAGTATGGAATTCCTTCAGCTGGAAGGAACCTCAGGAGGCTATCTGTTCAAACTTCCCTGATACAAGATCAGGCTGTCTAACAGCATTGTCCCATCAAGTTTTGAATACAATTCAAATAAACTCATTTATGAAAGTAACATTCAAATTGAATATATGAGGCAAGCTTATCTCAGTTTTTCAGAGTGTTTTTTTCCTTTATAGCAGCACTATAAATCTCCAAAGACCCAGACATTTCCTGTGTTCAATATGAATTTACAAATTAAACTTTTTGCATCTTCATTTCTGCATTAGTTTTGCTGAATACTTAGATACTGGTACAAAGACTTCTTCAGCACCAACCAACACACCTAAGATATCACATACGCATTTTACTGTATATTCAAAGTCACCATTTTCACAAACACACTACTCACCCCTTGGCCCAGCTTCTTCTGGTAAGTTTTATAACGTAGACCCAATCCTAGCAAACCAACACCAACAAGCAGCCACAATACTTGAAACAGAAAAACACAGAAAAGTTGTTTTTAAAGCAAGAGAAAATAATGTTATTATTGCAGTTAAACAGAACTGGGTACACTGTCATTCTAAGGTGTGCTATTCATAGAATGGGAAATGTATACATTTAAATTTCCACATATGCCAGTGATAACACCATTCCAAAGTAGAGTACTTAAGAATATCTATATGCGTGCAGAATATGTATATGTGTGCAGATACACTTATGTTCTCCAAAACACAACAGGCTGAGCAGATACAATATACCAAAACTCCTTGGAATATTTATGTAAAAATGATACCTGCTGAAGAATTCATTATAGGAAATGAGTAAGAGCATCACATAAACCTTCTAGTGTTTTCCTCTCTGTGTTCCAGGTATGCATTTGTAGTATATAATTTTCATTTTGTATTAATAAAATGTGTGGAAGAAGATTTAGTTTACTTCGCAAGCCTTTAGATGTCAGAAAGATGTGATCCCTGCCAGACCTCCAGAGCAGTCCTTCGTTTGACACATTCTTGGAAAGGCACTGTGGCTTCACAGAATGCAAATTCAGAGCTTTCCCATTGCTCCTGTAGCCTTCCAAATAACTGCAGTGGACACTTAAGAGCTCTCAGGGTTTGGTACATTGTAATTTGATGACCAAACCCCTCTGCAGTTATTTCATTTACACAGTGGCATACGCTATCTACAATGATTTCTGTAACTCCAGTTTATTCTTTCATCAAATCTTTTAACAGATATGTAATTATTTTTATGAAAGTTTTCTGGAACAATTTTTTGTAAAATTTAAATAAATTTTATCATGGATGATGTCAGAAGAAAGGACATGCTGTTTACATTAGCAAATGTCAAGCCATTTCATACTCTGCAAGATGCAAAGGTGCTTAAAGGGGAAGCTGAGAAAAAATACAAGTCTGGGCATGATGAAGAAGTACAAGAGTTACTGTTGTAATGTCACAAAATTAGCTGAGCAAGGGCTGTGCTTTGTGACAAACAGTATTTTGAAGTATTTACTCACTTTTATGAAATGTTTTTGAGGAGTAACATTCA
Source organism: Gymnogyps californianus (assembly GCF_018139145.2). Classification (NCBI taxonomy): domain Eukaryota; kingdom Metazoa; phylum Chordata; class Aves; order Accipitriformes; family Cathartidae; genus Gymnogyps; species Gymnogyps californianus. Next base: position 29,969,562 of record NC_059474.1, on the reverse strand, counting down.
AACCACTTGCATTGGTGCTCACGTTGCCTCTAACACACAAACTCTCAGGGGCCACATTCTTCTGGCCCCTGAGTATATAGGGTAAAGACCTTCATAAAGATTTCAGAAACAGCCCTGAAAAGTGGTGAAGCACTACTGTCTCCGCTTTCCAAATGAGGCAAAATGAGGTACGCAAACGATAAGTGATTTGATTCAAAGTCACAGAGGAAAAAAGGATGCAGGAATTTGAACCTTCAGCATCCTGTTCTCTGTAGGGTTAGCATGCCCTAACGCCTAGCAATTTTTTCCTTTATCAAACTTCACAATATTGACAGACTTTTTCCTTAGAAAAAGTGAGCTAACAATTAAAACAAATCTGAAGCTCAAATGATTGTAGAGAAATACTTGAAAACATCATTTGGATGGATTCCAGAGATTTAAAAGCCAAAAAGCGATAAAACCTCAAACATTTTAGTTTCTCTTCAAAACCTAAGGAAAAAAGCTGACCTCATACATATAATCTGGAAAGCTGGGATCCCTAGGCATAGTTTACAGGCAGGAGATGACAAAGGTTTCCTGAGGATAGACCTGGTCTGAACATGCAGCAAGGCGTCAGGATTGTGTCGTGATGTCAGCCACAACAGGCTTTGCAGGACTGCCTCCTCACGCAGGAGGCCAGCCCAGTCCCATCCCACTGCCAGCCAGCTCACACAGCCCTATAAAGGGTGTCACACTGAACTGCTTCAAAAATCAACATACCAAATTGGCTGAGAAATCATTCATATCTTTTGTACACACATGTAATAAATCCCAGGATCCAGAGAGGCCACCTCCTCAACCACCAAAATGAAATCACAAATGATGCCAAATCCATTTTCACATTTTCTTTTTTCCCCAGTTCATTTTTTTTTTGGTCTCCATTTAACACACCCCGTGAGGAATAGCCTCTCTCTCAACCATATAGTGAATCAGCTCCTCCGGTAGTATATGTCATCATTAAAACTGGACCTAGGACAATAGCAGCTACAAGTCTGGCTCTAAAACTAGCATCAAAAAAACATTTCTAAAACATCTGAGCAAAACACTCCACTGCATTACTCTTTTTCCTCAGACAGCATTCCTAGAGTCATGGAAGAAAGGAAGTAAAATTATACTTACGTAGTCTAATATAGTTTTTACTCTTTTTGAATAGTGGCTTTTGGTTGCTTTTCACTTCAAAGAAAGAGCTAAGGTCCTTCTTGGGTCCTGTTAGAAATTCTACCCCAATACATAACATTATAAACCCTGTAAAAATATAAGTCATTATTTTTTTCACAGAGCTTTAACATATTAAACATTGCTCATAAATGCACCATTTATAAACTCCCAGCCATTGTGTTACATTCAACCTTATGGCTCCAACAACAAAGACAATTCAAAGCACAAACACAGATAAATGCCATACCCAATGTAGTAATGCAGGCAATATGAGATTTATTGATAGAGAAGGTCCTTTTTATCATTGTCACAGTATTCACCTCAACTATGCCTGCAGCACTTCAAAAATTTTCAGTTTACATTGTTGTACTTGTTGACATAAGCATTGCTTCCAACAAAATGAGCTAACGACATTAAAAATGCCACTAATGATAAATATTTAAAACAAAAAATTCAAAATAGTAGTATTGCAATAAGAATTCAAAGCTAACAGATTGTTTAAAATGCCACTGAACATCTGTTTCACACAAAAATAATGAAGTTCAAAATTATATTGTTTGAGGGTTTTTTTTCAAATAAGCTGCTGCTAAGATTTAATACACCTCAAACAGCCTTATTAAGCCTGCTTTGTGCTGATGACTGAAGAGCAGACCTAATAGTAAAAGTATCTAGCCAAAGACCCCTTCACATCATGAACTCTACTCTGGACTACGGTGAGCTTCAAAATACAGTCCACCTTTCAGTCTTTCAGGCTGAGCACAAGGTGGGCTACTGACACTAATGTAACTTCCAGCAGTTCTTGCTCTCCCCTTGCAACCCAGCAGCCTAAGGATCATGATATTACCAGATAACTTTGTGGCCCCTAGCATCAGGCTGCACTGGGTGCTAACCGAGCAATCCTCTGAACCTGTCTCATTATTCGCTATGGAAATGAAGAGATATTTTAACTCCGCTGGTACTACTGGGTCCCACTACTGAACATTTTATCAAGTTTCTTCTGTTAGTGAAATATTTGTTTAAAGTCATGTTTTCCCTTCCTCTATTCATGTACCAATTGGGAGAACAATAAAAACAAAAATATTTTAATCCTTTGATCTGGGGCAAAGTAGCGAATCCTTCAGCAGACCTCCCCACCTTGGTATATCCTAACACCAACTTCCACAGAACCTCAAGCACACTTAGCCAGCACTCTCAAGCAAAGATTGATTTGCAGTACAGGTTCAGAGCATTACATCAAAAAGGCTAGCACATGGTAGATAAATTATGCTAAAATGCTTCCAGGCCCTTTTTGACAGCTACAACTCTCAGCTCAGCCCGGTGCTTTCAAAGTTTACTGGAATTAACCTGGACAAGAGCAATTAAGTTACACCTACATACTACAGAACCTTAAAATAACAGTTTGATGAAAAAATACATGGTTGATTCTAGATGTCTATTATCTTTGCAAATGAACTTCTCTGTCACCAAGATACAAGTAACACATTTTTATATAGGAACTACAAAAGCAATTGCTCAACAGTTTGTTCTAAAACAGTGTAAGCAGACTGCAGCAGGTTGGGAGGCCAGTTTAACATGGCAGCATCTTGTATTCTTGTGCTCCAGAGCCAACAGAAGCAGCTGTGCTTTTTAAGAATAGACAACTAAGCACATAGATACATTTTAAAAGCTAGTAAGCAACTCCAGTGCACTAACTGTTGCAATGCACTGTGATGGTATCTTTTCTTTTCAATAGATAGTTCAGACTAACAGTACAAGCTCTTTTCCCATCCCTTATGAGCGAAAGGATCCAACCACTTGCAAAGAAAACGTGGGAGCATAATGAATTGGATAAGAGCTCTGCTGGAGAAGGTGTATGTCCTTAATATCTTTGTGGCATAGTTAATTAACTATAGAAGTCATGTTTTATTTCAGAGTTATAGCTGAAGATGAAATAACAATTACTCAGTATTTTCTTACTGCCCTTGTTACATTAGTTGTAGTGAAAGTTTGCAAACCAGGAAGCTGGGTCTAGCGCAATGAAGAAGGGGGCACACACAAAACCTTTCCCAAAGGGAGATTCAAAGCCATTAAAGTGGATGGAAAACCAAGGATCCGACCCCTCAGCACTATGTTACATCACAGTGAAGCAGCACAGAAGTTCTGAATATAATGATCTTACTTTCATTGTCACTTTTCCTGGTGCAGTTCCCTACCCAAACTGCGGCAAGAGAAAGGCAGGATATTGGACAGGAGGAGAAAGCAAGAAATAGCACTTGCACCTGAAAGAAACCAGAAGAAAACAAGCAGTTTGCCAGAAAGCCAAGCTGTAAGGGTAAAAGCAGAGCAACAAATACACAATCTCATGGTATAATTTGCAAATCTTTGATAAGCAATGGGGTGGCATCAAAAAGACAGAAACTGGATTCTCAGATGGAATATAAACTCATGTAGTGTCATCAGCTGAGATGAGTTTAGTTCACAGTTTTCATTTTACCAAAGAGAAAGTTAGGGCCATCTCTGTGTTATTATCCAGTGATCATGCCAGGTGAGTTAATCACAAGTGTGTATTTCAAAGGAAGTGACAGAAAGGGATTTTATATAACAGCTTTTCTTTTGTCAAAGCGTTACTCAAGAAAGCATTTGACACTCCTCTACCACATGCCTTCTTCATATCACTTCAAAAAATAAAATTAAATTAACTGAGATAACTGTTTCTAAGGATCCCCCAGAGTGCTTTCAGAACAAAGAAAGCGGCAATAAATGTAATGGAACTCTCCTCAAAACATAACAAACTGAAACACTGCATGTGATTGCTGTAATATATGAAACACATGCGGAGAGTAAGAAACTGGAGTGACAGAAAGTGGTTGCAAAGACATTTACGAAATCTAAAACCATTGGGGCAACAAGTCAAGCATAGCATTCATTAATCCTTTTCAAACAAAATATAGGATAATGCGACACATTTTAAAATGTGCCACACATTTAGCCCAAGACAATGTTTGGCATTGTTCAAATATAATTAGTGAAATATGCTATTGAAACACATTAGTACCTATTGAGAAAATAATTCTGGAGACAAAACCAGAAAGGGTTGCTTTCATTTCCACCTCCCCACCTTCATCAAGGGATCATTTTGCTAAACCCTTTATATTTGCTCCCCTCAATTCTTCTTCACTGGCAAATACCTGACAATTTATTTTATTCCTCTCCTGTTCACACATTTCTGACACTGCAGGCTTATTATCGACATTCATCCAAACATGCTGGTGTGTTCACAAAGCATAAGGTAGAGCCACATGGAAATGAAACTTAGGTCTCAAATACAGACCAGCTAGATCAGCAGGATGCTTTACTTTGCCCCTCAGAGCAGGACTAAATAATGCACTGAATTATGTTACAGTCCCAGTAACACAACCTTCATAAACCCCTGAGTTTCCAGAAACTACATTGCTACCTGAGGTACCATACTGCTATCTTAGGTAGCTAGCATACAGCTGCATTCACACACTGGATTGCAGCCACATTTTTAGGGTGACTGATTAACAGATTTCTTCCTCAGTTGTGTACTGAGTTATCAGACTTTTTTCACTTTGCCATTTTCTCTCAACTGAATTCCTTTTTCTGTCCACATTTGAAACTATTTCTAACAGTAAAGAAACAAGTAGATTATTATTTGCATGTCTCACTAATTTTCTCATAGAAACTCTTACCATAGTAAATCAAAGAGCAGATGAGCATTTGGAAAGACTATTTATACACTAGATAGATACATTTTAAACAACCGGTTGAGGCTAAAGCAAGCATATTTGTATTTGTTCGTAGCCATAAACGTACCTAAAAGAAGATGGGAGCTTTCTCTAGCATAAATTCCTCCAGGCACAAATTTATAAGCTGTACACCATACACAGAAGAATAATTCAAGAACATATGCAAACATGGCTGTACTCATGGCTTTCCCAGGATGATGACAGCTAACAAAGTGTCCGGCCAGTTGGGGCCACACACGCATAGTAAAGACAGCAAGAATGTTGCCTGCAACAGCAGCACTCCAGGTGTGTAAATAAAGGAGACCAGCCGAAGATGCTAAACCTGTGAAGGGATAGAAAAGAATAGAGTAAGTAACAGTCAGGTATATTATCTGCCACTTTCTCTTTCACATTCTGTCTAGGAAAAAAAGAGCGTCTGGAAAATATAACTGTGCTTTGCAGCCATGAGGACTGCATCACTAGAAGGACAGTTATTCCCAATAGCCAAAGACAGCCTCTTACTTTTCCCAGTATCTCATTCTCTTAAAGATAGCCTATTCAGCTGAAAACAGTGCGGCAGAAAGACAGCAGAGAAACATCATCAAGAGCCAAAACTGAACAGTTTTTCTTACACAGAGCTCTCCCAGCACAACAGAGGGATAAGGCAGTTTTTAAGAGATTAACAGGTCTGCATGTTCTGAACTTCCTTTAACATAATATAGAAAGAATCAAATAGGTTAATGTGAAGAGAAAACATATCTTTCCCTGATCTTCTCTCCCTTTAGATAACCCTATGATGGGCAAGAAAACAACTATTAAATTTTACTAACTGCAAGATCCTTGAGTTACCACACTGTCCTTGACTATGGTGGGATTTGACCCCAAACAGAACATTAACAACCACAGAAACTCTCTGTAACAGGACAACTTCATTTTAAAACTGTATTGTAGGTAAGAAAATGTTTACTAACTTTCACATCATGATAGCAAATGTATAGAAATATTTTAAATATTTTACTCATACATCAAGGTTCTGAGCATTTTAGAATACGCTTGAATCAGCTAAAGAACCATTCTATACTTGTTTTAAATTAGCAATGTGCGTACATCAAAAATCAAATGCTCATACTCACATTACAATCTGCACACACATTTCTTATAACTAACATCTGCACCAAAAGGTAAATTATTTGGGCAACTGACAGTTTAAGCATTGCCAACTCTTGTGCCCTTATCGTGACTTTCCTGATATTTGGTATTTTATTTTGGTTCCTGACTAGGAGAAACTCAGTTTGCATTAAATTTCTTGTCTTCAAGGTTGTAAAAAATGACTTGAAAGTGTTGGCTCTAAAGTGCTCCAAAAGAGAAGGTGAATGAGAAAAAAGCAAAACATAACTCATCATTTCCTTTGGTCTCTGTATTTTGATATGTCCCAATTTATTATTAAACATTTGTAGGAAGTACTGCTTTTTCTTCTTGATATAAACATCTACCAACAATTAGCTAAGGCCAAAAAAGAAGCACATTTATGTTTTTTTTAAACAGCATTTATGCCACTAAATTTCACTCAGATGGGCCTACAAATTAAACCAAGCTGCATCCATCCATCCATGCTGAGAAGGTATGGAAAACACACCTCTCCACAGTTCAAGAGCAGAATTATTTCCATCTCCTCCTACTTGGCCATGCATAGCTTGCTCCACAGCATAGCTATACCATCCTGAAAATGGATGTCCAGATCCAGCACTTGAATTCCTCTTCCCACCACCCAAGACCCACTGTATGCAGACTGATTCACAAATATATTGCTCCAGCAGAACTGCTTTGATGTTCATACTATTTTACTGCCTGGAGATCTTGGCAACTAAGGAGACAGGAGGCAAGCTTGCCTCCAGGTGAACTGCTCATGAAATTACAAGTTATTGTGCCTCCTGCGGAATCGAGAGGCTTGTGTCATCTCAACCCCATAACCCTAGATGTAGCCTTACACAATGCAGACGGTGAGAATTAAGATGCTACCCACGGGAACAGAACCTCAACAGAGGCTTCTGAAGAGAACAACGCTGCTCTGCAATGGCCTGAAGACTTGGCGTGTAACCCTTAGTCAACTGGTCAGACGTGTATACTACAGCCAGTGACAAAGATGCTTTGATTAGCAATTGACTTTTCTGAGCTGTGGTGTAGGGTCAGAGGGCTTGAGTAAAGGGAATAAGGTAATAGAAACAAAAATTCTGCTCAGGATTTGCACCTACCTACAAGAAACCAGGCAAAACTGGTGACAGAAGACCAGCTCCAAAATGAAAGCATCAGTCCATGAGCCAAGCCCAACAGAACTGTACCTCTAATACAACAATAAGGAAAAAGAAATCATACATTAATATAATTTTATAAACACCTGGTAGTGAAAAAGAAACTTCTAGACATACAGACAAGGATGCTTGGTAATATTTGATAATCCCTTTATTTTAAACAGAGCTCAATTTGAGCACAAAATATCTTTGTCTCACACCCTGCTACATTTTCTCCCCTTTACTGGATGTAAAAAACATCCACTTGAAAATAATGGAAGTTTATCATAATGTATAAGCGAGCTATATTCAGCAGCAGAAGCACTCCACTGAAATACTGGGTACAAAAGGCAAAAAGAACTCAGAGAAAATGAGAGGGAGGAATCCACCCCAAACAGAAGTATTTTCTTCATGTCAAATAGGGGATCCTACAGCATCTAACACTGCTATCAGTCTCGGGTATCTCTTGTGTACACTAATTCCAAATTATTAACTACCTCACCTGCCACTACATGTAGTTGACTCAGAATAACTAATCTGGTCCCTTTCTAGATTCTGGAACCCAGGTGAGCAACACACAGCATTAAGACTAAATTCTTACTAACCAAAACTTCTATAGAAGTATATATTTTAATATTGCACACAGTTTCCTTTTTTTTATCTGCATGCATCTCTGATGTACACTATTTCCTACCATCTCCTCTCTGAAGTCAACTACTAGATTCATTTACTGCGTATTATAGATGCACTTCATTCATAAGTCCTTGAACCTCAGTCCTAATTTAAAAATTGTTTTGCAATGTGGCAAATCAAGTTTTATATTGCTGAAATAAAAATCATTCTGTATGAGAAAATTTTAACATTTATTGGTATAGACACAATGCTCAGAGGTATCTGAAAGCAAGGATACATCCACAAGTCCTCTGTGTGAAGCACCTTGTACCCACTTTATTCCATATAAGTTCTTACACCATCGTCTGGTTGAGTTCTGATTTGTCACCCATTACAGCACTGGCTTTTGATTACTGTTTTGTTCAAATAATAATAATAAAAAACCACTTACCCATATGGATTAGGATCTGGACCTGTATGTGGATGTCCACTTACTGTCCATCTAGAAATTAACGAGACCTCCCCAAATAACCACAGGGTGAGGAACATGAGGCTGCCAAAAGCAATCCCTGACAAAAGCCAATGAGGGTGGGAAACAGTCTCTCTAACTGCATTACCAGTTTTGTTTGCTTCTTGTTTCCTCTTGTCTCCACCTAGAATGAGAATAGAAATATAGCCGAGTAAACTGTCAAATCCTATTAGAAAGGGTTACTGAGAAAAAGAAATAGCCAAGATCGCAAAATTACCAGAATAAATTACTGGCTCAGACACAAAAGCTAACTTATCTGATCGTTCGTGGAAACTGATATGACAAAAAATCTCTAATAACATTCCTAGGTCTGTCAGGAAAAGCTACTCACCTTAATTGTACAAAAATGGCAACCTGCCATTATTCTTCACACTACTGGAATTTAAATAATTAAATTGGCTTTGAAAATCAGCAGAAAAGTTACTAGAATTTGTTCAGAGGATTCTCTTCTCTGAAACTGTAAACTCTGATAAGAACAAAACCCGACACTTCCAAAGAAGACAAAAATAAACTCCCTTCTCTTCTCCTTTTTCTGTGCACTTTAGAGCCTCTCTCACCTAAGGAGAAAGCAGCACCTTTAATTGCATAGACATTTTGCTTTGTCACCTAGGAAGAAGACAGATTCCCTTCCTAATCTCCTGCAGTAGATTCCCCTTCTAAATTATGATGAAAGCTCAGCCTTAATTTATGTCATGTAACGCAAGTCTACAAACAATACACATGATGTCAATTTATACCCACTTACACATAGATAAGGTCTTATCTTTCAATTAATTCATTGAGGTTATACTGAGAAGCAAAGAACTTCTGAGGATTTAACATGAGCTGCCTTAACTAATCAACCCAGCCTCGCTGTCTTCCTTGGCAATACTACCTTCACAGTTTTCAACTGTGCTTAGCCTATGCCAGCCCCCACTGCTGTGTACGCTGTCCAGACGCTGCAAGAACTCAGGCAAATTTTCACCACGACAACTTGTCCACTCTTCCAATTCTTTCTGTTTATTTTGCCACATCAGCGCTTCCCCAGCTTTATCCTGTCTCCCCTTCTCTGTCAAAGGATATGCACTGGCAGAGAAACTCAAAGAGCAGACTGAATTAAGAAAATAACAGAAATACCACAGATGTTTCATGTTGGAATAAGGGTAACCCATTCTGGTTTTATAGGTCTAGGTTATGCCTTTGCATTACTGTCACGTTATTGATACTGCAATTAGTTGGCAGTTCCAACACCAACTTACTACAGCTTGTATGAATTGTGATATTGATTCTGCCATGTTATGGGCAGATGGAAGTACCCCACGGTTTCTAAAGTCTGCAATGTTCATGCATCAGGTCTAAAAACAGACTATACTGGGGAAAAAACCCAAAGAATAAAAACCCAGTGACACACAGATAGGTATACCTTAGGATGTTTTCATAACTGCCATCTTTGCTGTAATATGCTTACCTGAATAAATTCGCTCCACTGCCGCTATAAAACCAATTGTCATTATGACAGTATTGGCAGCTTGTGAACTCCAGACTGGGTTTAGTGATGTATACCAGATGCGAAGAACAAGGAGCATTATCTTGCCTAGCATGAAGCCCCATATCCTGATGAATCTATAAGAATCAGTTTTTGAAATAGTGATGCATTTGAGGGGGGAAAAAAAAAAAATCTTAACTTCTCGGGGGAAAAAAAAAGAAAACACCTTTTAATATAAAGAAATGTCAGTTACAATCCCATCAGTATAAGAAAATACCTTTGTAAACTGTTTCCTGACCACCATGTTACTGTTTGAACCAGCAATGAGGAGGAAACACCTGCAGCCAAGATGAATAGTCTAATTGAAGCATTTGGTGCCTGGTATGATGCTAAGCTTCCTACAAACAAACACACGCATACAGAGGTTGTTTTAATAGGCAATAGAGATCAGGTAATAAGGATTTCCTGTGCATTAGTTCAATCTTGTCTGTAATTTGGATGGCTACACTATTCATCTGAAAACACATGACACTACACATTTTTAAACAAACCAAAGAAATGTAGGTATGGATAGAAACTGGGTATATTTGACATTATAGCAGTTACCATTTTCAGGAAAAAAAATAACATGAAGCAATTATCCAAGACTGCAGTGATTGCCTTAATTTAAGTACTTATGGTCTTCGATTCCATAAATAGGATATATGGATAAAATATCTAAGCATACCGATATTCCTAGACAGTGCACTTACATAACTCAAAAGCCATAAAAATTTATGCATGGTGACTGCTCCTTTCTAAAAAGGATATGGCTGTTGCCACAGTGCATTTACATAACTCAAAAGCCATAAAAGTAAGTGCACTGTGGCAACAGCCATATCCTTTTTAAAAAGGAGCAGTCACCATACATTGTACAAGGATTAGTAGGCAATTGCCTTAGTGGGTGTGAACAAGGCTTTCTCTGGCCCAGTATCTGGTCTCAGAGTGGTCATTAGCAGCCTGTGTCATCTTGTTATTGGAAACCGTCACTCTCCCAGTCACGGAAAGAGACCGTGCACATCCATCTCCATCATTTCCCAGGGCACAGTGACCTCACCTTTATCAGCAGTTTTAAACTCTGCTAGCAGGTTTCCGATTCAAGTAACTATGGGTCACACACATTCTTGTAACTTCAGTCAGTGTGGCAAATTCTGGCCCAGGACCCGTGACAAACAGCAGGAGAAGCAACAACGTTTTGCTACCAGCCATTTGCTAAGTGAGTATGAGTCAAACTTGAGGAGACGTTAAGCAAGGAAGGCCAGAAATGGAGCTGCTGATTCTGGCAATGCATGTCAGGAATCTTCCAACTGTCTATCTGCTTATTCTGCTCAAAGTAAAAGATGCAAAGCTTAGAGCAAAGATGGTAAAATGAAATCAATGTGTAGTGAAAATGTACTTGTATGGACTTTAGCAGAGGTTGCATGTACAATGCACACAGATTTTTATCGCTAAATTGTGCTGAAATCCACAACTCTGCCTCTTCAAATCTTTCATCACTCGTGCCAGCCAGATTAAAGCTAGTGTGGGTTTGCCTACTTACAGTAGACACACCTTTTGCTGTTGAGCAAGTACACCCAAAACATAAATATATCTATCCAAACACACAAATCTACTGTGTGTTGTCTGAAGACATAGATTCAAATAGACACTACCACAGCGGTAGTTCATTGTTGGGTTGTTTTTTTTAAATAGAACACAAAATCAAGTAGTATAAAAGGATACAGAAACGAAAACAAAAGTTGTGGAGAAAATAAAGCTTCCTGAAAAGGCAAAAAGAAAGATGATGATGAATAAGGGAAGAGCCTTTTCCATCAAAAATAAAAAAACCCAACCCCCTAAATATTCTGGTTTCAGCTAAGCATAAAGAATTTCCAGATTTTTTTATTGTGAAATTGAAGACTGAATATTGCCAGTGGAATGGGGTGGAGCATGCATGGGGTAGATTGTTCTGCCTGATTTTGTTCAACAAGCCCCAGAGGAAGGCCATGGCTTTTCTGAGAAGTGAAAAAGACCAAAAAGAGAAAGAAGGAAGAAGTGCCTAGGTATGTGTTGGGTTTGTGTGGTGGGGGTTTTGGCAGTGGGGGAGGGGCTACAGGGGTGGCTCCTGTGAGAAGGTGCTAGAAGCTTCCCGGGCTCTAAGACAGACCCGCCTCTGGCCAAGGCCGAGCCCATCAGCAGTGGTGGTAGCGCCCCTGTGATAGCAAAATTAAGAAGGGGAAAAAGACTGTTGAAAAACCTGCAGCGGAGAGAGGAGTGGGATGTGAGAGAAACAACCATGCAGACACCGAGGTCAGTGAAGAAGGAGAGGGAGGAGGTGTGCCAGAGCAGAGATTCCCCTGCAGCCCATGGAGGTTAACGGTGAAGCAGAGATTCCCCTGCAGCCCATGGAGGACCCCACGCCAGAACAGGTGGCTGGGCCCGGAGAAGGCCGTGACTCCGTGGGAAAGCCCACGCTGGAGCAGTTCGTGGAAGACTGCAGTGCTTGGAAAGGACTTGAGTTGGAGAAACTCATGGAGGGCTGACCCCCATGAGAGGGGCCCCACGCTGGAGCAGGGGAAGAGTGTGAGGAGTCCTCCCCCTGAGGAGGAAGGAGCGGCAGAAACAGCGTGTGATGAACTGACCGCCACCCCCATTCCCCATCCGCCTGTGCTGCTGGGGGGGGCGGAGGTAGAGGTATCAGGAGCAAAGCTGAGCCTGGGAAGAAGGGAGAGGTGGGGGGAAGGTGTGTTTTTAAGATATGGTTCTATTTCTCATCATGCTACTCTGATTTGATTGGTAACAAATTAAATGATTGGGTTTTTGCCCCCAAGTGGAGTCTGTTTTGCCTGTGACCATAACTGGTGAGTGATCCCTCCCTGTCCTTGCCTTGACTCACAAGCCTTTCGTTATATTTTCTCCTCCCCATCCCACCAGCAGAGAGGAGTGAGTGAGCGGCTGCATGGTGCTTTGTTGCCGGCTGGGCCTAAATCACGACAAGTTATGAAGAAGGAAGGAAAGCAGGAAGAATTGTGGAATAGGAGAAACAGCAGCACAGTATGATAGGACAGGAAGAATTTAAAAGACAGAATGAAGTGATGAGAACCAAGTAAAAAGATAACATATGGGAAGTGAAGTCCAGCCCAGTGCTGCCTGTGCAAGGGCATCTGGATAACCTGAGAACCTGCAGTAGGGAGGCAAGTAAAGAGTGAGAGTTACCATTGGCTGCTGAACTCCTTGCTGGAGACAAAGAGGGTGAGGAACATGCTCTTACATCTTCCCCAAATGCTAATGCTCACTGTAGGGCAACAGGTAAGGAGAATACAGAGTAAGTACAGTAGAGCTGGGAGACAATACGGTGTAGACGTGCCAAGGGACGGACAATGTTAGGAGTGTTTGGGAGATGGAAACAGCAGGAGGGTATGGTCACTGGGGGAACAGTTCCTGTTCAGGCAGGAACGAAGAGGAGATCGTATCTGTGTACAGCAATGCTCAGGTTAGCCCAGGCTGAGGATGCGTACAGCTTGTCTCCCCGTGCTCTGAGTCCTTCTATGACCACCTCCATTAACACATCCTTTCCCCAGATTACTACTGAAGGTGCTAGCTTTTTGTTTGTAGTTAATATCTTCAGGAGCTTGCGATGCAGGTGAAGCAGAGAGGCATAAACCAACAGACTTTACACACCATTATAGGCCTGTCACTGCTCTTTACTTAGCAGAACAAAAATTACACACATTTAAGCGATTTCCATCTCTTTTGGTAAAGTGAACTAGTAAACACAGCAAGATGATCTGAAGGACTAATCTTAAAAAAACATGGCAAATTTTGTGTTACTGAGATATCTGAAGGAAGGCAAGGTGCAATTTGAAATGCTTACACTCATTACTAGTGTCTAAATTAGCAGATCTTGTAGAAAGCAATACACTGAGCACTGCTGCAGGAAGCTGAAGTGGATGATTCTGCTCACTGAAAAGCTTATTAAAAAAACAACAAAAAAAAGTATTAGGATGGATATGATGGAAAGAGTAGAAAAAGAAAAGAACATGGTAAAACTATTCTTCATCTAAACTGATGACGCCAACAAATTGTGTTCAGTTCTAGTATCTTTCTAGAGATAAAGAACCAGAATTCTTTAAAAAAAAAAAAATCATGCAGGGGAAGTAAATAAGATGATCCTGTTCTGTCTTCTAACAGTAAAAGAGGAAAATTATATGGAAAGTGATTCTCTGATTATCATCTTATATTGATAAATGAGGAGCCAGGAACTGCTGCTTCTGAAATATATCACTCAGCAGCAGCATTTTCCCTGTATGCAGAAGGGAGACCCTTGTCTCTTGCGAGTTCATCCAGGTGTAGCAAACTCATTAGCAATAACTTGCTTCTGAACATGGGCTGTAGCTGCCAAACCTTCTCCCAACAAACTTTCAGAAAATCAACAAGAGCTAAGACTTGCACCAGTTAGCTGAAGACCCAAGAGGGAATCCCAGCAAGTCTTGGTTTAGGGAGGAGCATGTGGCATGGGTAGTGAGGCAGCCTTATCTTGAATTTAAGATCAAACTTTCTTCCTGTGCAACTGACAATATGAGAGCCATCTCACATTTAGGATGAGCCTATAATCCCATCAATACACTACAGGCCTATAGATAGATTTAATTAAAAAAAAATATTCTTAAAAGAAAAAAATGCTTCAGAAACTATGTCTACCAAAAAAGAATGTTTCGCTCGCAGCAGATTACTTTTATAATAGCCCCAAGCTGTTCTGTAACGTCTTGTCCCTACCCACTGTCACAGACACAGAACTGCTATACAAAAAACACCTGCTCTGCCGATCTCTGTGCAATACTGAAAACATTTTTCCTATTAGGCATGACTTCTACTAATTTAAAAGCTTCTAGAAATAAAAGTGAAATGAGATTTGTCTTTAATTATGCAGTACTGTTCTAAAAACCAACACAATGGATACAAACAATATTCCTCTGACCATCTCTAAAAGCTTGAGAGAAAAAGAAAAGCATGAGTTTGGGAGAGCAAGAACTTCTTATTCCTGTCTCTTTTCAGAATCATCTGAATTTTGAGGCAATTTGGAATGTTTATTCTTATGCCTTGATACCAAGATGGAATCTATAACTCACTACAGTGCATACTCACCAACCATAGTCAGTCTCAGAAGGGCTAGGACATACTTATTGTTAGCCAACCTCCAAAAAGGGCCAATTATCAAGAATATTGGAGAAAAGAAGGCAACAGCAAAAACTTCTAGACCCGTGAGTGCCAGTGTCTGAAGGGGGAAGTAATAGATCATCGGTGGCAGTGCATGGTAAAGAGACCAACAAATGTAGCCTAAAAAAAAAAAAAAAAAAAAAAAAAACACAGAAAAAACCCACATCATATATTTTCAACAGCATGTTTTCCTGGAGATTACTTAAAAATACACCATTTTATACTTCCAAATGTAGACTATCAAATATATTTGAAAGTAGTTCAAGTAACAATAGCCACTTCTGTGAAGAAATATTTGCTGTTTCAAGTTAAATAAATACATATTCCCAGGAAATAGAACGATGAGAAGAAAACAGCTCTTCCCCCACTCAAGACAGTAGTTCCTACTTTGATCTTCAGCGAAGGAGTCCTCCATCTAGGAAGGGGTTAGTGTTCAGAGGGAACAATGCTGGCTAAGTAAGTAGTCCACCGACAGCCTCAGGGCTCCTCAAAGACAGATCGGTGGCTAAATGCATTATTCTAGTAAACGGGCGTGCCGCTCTCCCCTGAAGACACTCTACCTAGGCACACTAGCACTGCGCCACGGTTTTCTATACGTTTTGCAGGCGATGCACCGAGCACCTGAGCCCGCAGTCCCGCGGGAACTGGGGCCTGGTGACCACCCTCAGCGCTGTGCCTTGCTCAGGGCAGCACAGCACACTTCAGTCCCGGCTCTACAAACACCTGCACAAACACTTAGCTGAGAGCACGCAACAAATCCTAGGCTGATCCAAGAGACACAAGGCATTCCAGCACGAGAAGGGAAAAAAAGAACCCAGAGAAGAACACTCAGCAGTGACCATTATTGACTCATTTCCAGCGGAGGAGCTTTTCACCGGCAACACCTCCCCACGTACGGTAAGCCCCCACGACACCCTGCCGGGGCTGCCCCGCTACAGGCGCCGGCCGTTCCCGGGAGAGACCTCAGCGCTGCTCTGCCGCAGGGCTCCCAAGCGGGGCTGAAGCACACCGACCGGTGCCGTTAACCGCCTCCCGGGCACCGCGGCCCCTCACAGCCCCCCGCCCCCAGCCCCGTCGGTCGGCACCGCCGCCACCTACCCAGGAGGCTCTCCGAGAGAACGGCCTTCCACAGAGGGACCATCGCCCCGCCACGCTGCCCGTCTCGGCTTAGCTCGGTGGGGGCTTCGGCCCTCTCGCCCGGAGCCGAGTCCCGAGTGCCCGGCAGGGCGCGGCGCCGCCGCCCGTCCCGCCTCACGGAGCCCGCCCGGCACGCGGCCGCCGGGGCGCGGGCGCCACAGTGCCGCCTGGCGGAGCGCCCCGGCCGTGACGGGGCGGCAGAGGGGGGAGCCGCTTCCCCGGGACCGGGGCGGTGCGGCCCGCGGCCCTGGGGTTGCACGGCCGCGAGGAGCGGCAGGGAGGAAGCCTGCCAGATAGGGGCGATGGCGCGGTGCTGGCCTGCGGCCTGGGGGGGCCAGGGCTGGGTGCGAGGGACGTCTGCAGGCCGCCGCTGTTCAACCCACCAGCCTTGGCCCGTGTGCCGTCGCTGACAGAAATGGCGGCTCCCTCAGGCCTCTCGCTGCTGAGGGCCGAGTTTCCCTTTCATTCCTGTGCTTTGGCTGGCGAGGGAGAGGAGTCACCCTCTGCCCGAGCCTGCAGGGTGGCTGCGGAGCAGGCTGAGCCCTAGCAAAGCCCCGCGGACCCGGTGGCTGTGCGGCCACGCAGCTGCTCGTGTGGCAGGGCCCGCACAGAGATGGCACTGTGGCTAGAGAGGATGGCGTGGTGGGAGGTGACTGTGAAGAGATGTTCAGTTAAACCAGGCATTTCTTCTTTGAGGTCAGCCTGTATGGCCAGAGTTTATTCTTCACAGCCCTGCAACAAGGAACGGTGAATGGATCTCGTCCGTTCGCTGCTGTGTTACCAAAGGAGCGTTTGTCCACTGGATAGTCACACCAGCAAGTAAGAAAAATAGAATCAAAAGGTTGTCATCCCACAAGCTGATGGGGAAAAGAGGAGCTGACCCACTTGCTGGTTGTATAAATACATGGTTGATTAACTGTTATTGCATGAGGCTTGGGGGAGGGGGTGTCCAGATTAGTGCTGTGCTCACCTTAATGAAATGTGTGTTGGTTTATAGCAGAGTAAGGACTTCTGATAAGCAATCCTGTCTGCAAAGAGCACCAAAAGAAGCATTTAGTTTGCTGAGATTCCTGGGCTGAAGCTTAAGCCACTATGTTTGTTAATTTTAGAAGAAACCCTGAGTTAAATCAACCCAGCCATGATCACAGCTGCCAAGTTCTGGCAAAAGGGTTACATAAGCAAAATCTGAATTTTAGAATTTCATTTTTGGCAGGAATAGTAAATTTGTAACTAAGAATGAAAAAGTCCTTTTGCTGTTGGAATGTGTCATCTTCTTAAGTTTTATTAATCTTCATACAGTACCCTATGAAACTGCCAGCTGTATCTTCTCATTTGTGTTAAAACTAGTGTCCCATTCTAAATAAACCTTATGATATGCATTTTCTTTCCCTTGCCCGTGAAACTCCAAATCCATAGGAGTAAACTGTAAACACCTGACACCTATATGACCTATTACTAGCAATAAATTCCTGTCAACTTTTTGGGGACACCGTACGAAACTAAAGTTTGTCCCAGTAGTCTCACAATCAAGTAATTAATTTACCCTGCAGTATAATGGGGTTTGACTAGCTACAATAACTCTGTTCAATTTTGGCTGCTATTTGAAAACATATATATGTTTCAAATGTCCACAAAAGAATTGAAGTATTTTGATGGAAAAATCGACCTCTCTAGGGGAGGAAGAATGAGACTTACAGGTTTAATGACCTTTCTCTTTTCTCCAAGTTCCGTGTCACTAAAGGCATCTTTCTTCATTTAAGGAAAGTCATACCAGAATAGTCACCAAGTTCACTTATCGCTGGTTTAGGATTATGCAAGTGATGACACCATTTCATCTTGCTGTGGTGTGACGCAAGTGGAACTTGTAAGATGAGATCCTTGGTCAGAGTGTTGGAGATATGCGAGAAACAAAAACAAAGGATGCTATTTAGTTAACGAGGCGTGACCTTGAGAAGAGAAACAAGATGACACCATAAGTCAGTGGGTAAAGACATACCAAGATAAGCACAGGGGCAATCAAAGAGCTACTTGAACTGCGAGTGAACTATCCTAATTAACATACTAGAAAACCCACCCTTGAGTAGGGAGAGCCCCCTACCAACAGAAGCCCCTTCCTCACAGAACATGCGCAGTAAAAAAGGAGGACACTGCGACTTTAAGTGGAGATGAGACTTGCGAGAACCAATAGGAATGAGAGTAACTAAGAAAAACTGTAAAAATACTGATAACTGTTGCTTGAAAGGTATAAAATGCTTTACCGTGTGTCAACCAGGTGTGCTAGCTTTGTGGAGTTACCACCTAGCACCCATCTCTGCGCAGACATGAAATAAACAAATATCTCGGCTCTGTGTGTTAATCGGCTTTTTTGCACACCGGGTGAAAGAATCCTGATTTTTGGGACAACAAGAGTAAACCCAGAACATGGCTGCTTTTGTAGCTGCGTAGTAAGAGTGTGAGGCTCACAGGATGTATTCAGCCAATAAATATTTGAAACAATTTTGCAACACTTTTTGTAATTACAGTATCTTGCTTCAGGGTTCAGAGGTGGAGTTCCAGTAAAACCAGACACGACTGGAATCATGAACCTGACGTCCTTGTGTGGCTTCCATTAAACTCATAATGCAATGAAAATAATGCAATTCCTGATAAATTTAACCATTGTATTCTGGCTACTCTCTCTGAGATTCTTAGTAACTACTAAGTTGGGCTTCAAATATAACAAAGTTCCATCCCAGACACACAGATAAGCATCAGAGCGCAAGAGGAGGGAGTTTTCAGGTGTAATGTGTTTTGAAATGAAAACAGGCATGTCTTAAATACAAAAGTCAATGCTTAAAGGTGCTTCATTACACATACATGTGTAGGAATGCCTTTCACTACTTTTTTTTTTTTTATTCTTGCAGTGCCACATGTCTAGCTGATAAAAAATAAAGCAATAGGATTTGATCTGTACAAGAATACAATGATGGCAAACCAGCAAAACCAAGATAGCATACTACAGTAGGAGTTTCCACTCACAGAAAAAGGAGCATCTTCATTTTAGAATAGTATTTAATATACCCTTAACCTAAGGCAGACATAAAAAATTATCTGAATTTAACAGAAAATAAATTACAGCCCCATAATTATATTGGTATTGACAGGGGTAAACATCTCTAAAGTTAGTGATTGAAAAAACCAATGCTTTATTTGGGTTCAAACTATAAAACAAGCATGTTTTGAAACCCAAAATAAACACATGGAATTTAAAAGAACTGTCAGACACCTGGGAGAAATTGTCCTTGCATATTGCCCGGTAGAGATGTGCCTGAATGGGCATGATTAAGAAGTGGAAGAAAGTGCCAGAGAAATAGAGGAAAAAAGCATAAAAGTATGAACAGAAATTAGGATTAAGAAAGCGACTCTGGAAAAAAGCTGGGGTGGGTGAGTTTACAGTTTGGCACCTGCCACAGTCACAGTGGAAACACAAAGACTTGCAGGTCATTAGATGCCTATTCTGTTTGCACAACAGTGTAAAGCTTCATAATCATTACCTTTACACCTGTTATGCAAAACTCTATATGCATATTCATATTCAACATTAATGTGGTTGTCATTTTCTCAAGGTTACAGTACGTTGGCTACAAAATACTGTTCATTTGTTACACCTGGGCTGAAGTGTAACCTCATCTCTTGTAAATTAGCCCTAAAAGACAGGACTAATAAATATTGAGACTCGCTAAATACCTTTTTCAGTAAAATTTTCCGTGGGACATGGTGCACGAACATTACCCCAGAGTAATTCCAGTAATGTACTCCGTATAATAGGTCTTGATTAATTTCAATATGTATTAGAAATGGCAGGTACAATCAAGTCTGATTACAGGATCTAAGCACCTATAACCCCGTTGAAATCAGCTAGTGTTGCAGGTCTTTACTGTAGAAAAGAAATTACGCATATAGCTGTGCAGCCTAAGAGAAGAGAAAACTCTGGGGCCATTTTACTGGCTTCTTCACGCTGAGAAGTGGAAATCCTAAACCTTGAACATCTGATAATTGTCAGCCATTCATTTCTACTAAAAGATAGGCCAGACCAAATGGAACGTAGAAATAAGTACATGCAAGAATCAGCCAGGACATAGAAAACTATTACACGATTTCTTGTATGTAGTGAGGACAGCTTAATGTTTTACTCAGAAGTATGTTGACTGTTTCCTGCTGTGACTTTTGATGTCTTTTTATTCACCCTTAACTCCTACTCCCATTAGCATGAGAACAATGCCCTACAGTGTAATTCTTATGCGGTTTTCTATGCTCTAAATGTTTTTATTACTGATACATTTTTGTAACCGCACTGTGCTTCCATTACTCCAGGTCTTTGTTTCTCAGGGAATTTTTAAGCAATTAACAGTCTTTGTGATTTTATAATGGACAAACAAACCATATTTATCACACTTGGTAATAGGTCCTCCTTCTCTCGTGCTGTTTGCGTACATGGAGTGTTTCTGTTAAATACGCACACTGGGAAGGCTTTGCCTTTGGTGAATGTGGTGAACCTCAGGATTCTGGCAACCCTGCAGCATTTCCTAAAAGGTTCTTCAGACAAGCAGCCAGCGCCTGTAAAACTTCCCCGAGTTTGTGATGTCTCAGCTCCTTGACCTCCTTCTACTCTGACAATAGAAAATTCCTCAGCCAAGCATTCAACTCCATATTGGTTTTTTTATTTTTGGTATCTCTTGTTTTTTTCTTTGATGTGTAAGGTTGGTTTTGTTCTGGGAGGGGTAAGGATCTCTCTTTTGGTTTGTGTTTATTATTCTGAATCACTAACATTTATTGGTTTCTGTCTGTCAACTTCTCTCCATTTTTATAGCTCTGAAGTACTTTCAGGTAAATCTTAAAAACAAAGAGCGTTTGAGGAACATATTCAGTTGTGAACACCAACTTGACCTTTAAAGTTAAAAAGAAGTCTAACTTGATTTTTAATAGGCACTTTTGCACAGGAAGGTGCAAGAATCCAAGCAACCACTATCCCCGGGCACGCATACGCCCCATGAGGAAATTGTCATTCCAGCGCTCTTTTATTTTATGACCAGTTTAAGCTGAACCAGCTAAGTAATTATTGGTTATTAGGGACCCACCCCACATGGGATTTTCTTGTGTGTTGTATTTTTCAGAATAGCGTGTAGCCAGCATCTGTTAAATAGTTTTTACATATGATTTCAAGAATACCTCTTAGATCACAGGAGATATTAGGTACACTTTTAAGAGTTGTTTTAGGACATCACTCTTGCCAAACCTCCATGTGAAGAGCATATTTTGCAGCAGCAAAGCCTAATGGTCTGGTTTGGCTGGCAAGAGTGAGAGAATACTCTGGGGAAAGGGGCTTCAAGCAGCCAAGACTTCTGGAAGTTGAAAGCCCTTTTGGACTTAAGAAAATGAATTATTACTTATGTCATGTTTGTTATGAAATAGAGATGCCAAGGTCATGCAAGAGGAGGACGTATAATGGTGATCTCACAAGCTATTCATTTCATGATAAGCACTGAAGTGTCATATCACCATTTAGGATACTCTACTAAAAACTACTGTGTCTCACTGTAAAAAAACAAAACAAAACAAAAAATTAGGCAGTTTTTATTAAAGATAAAATACGAAATAAAACTCAGGTTTACATGCTTTGTTTTAGAAAGCTTATCGATAAAGAAAGGCATTCCATTTCTCATTTCAGAGAAAGTGGAACAATTTTTTTCAGTATTCCTAGAGGAACAACCTCTCCTCCCCCCAAACTGACATTTTGAGGATAACTTTTTCTTGCAAGATTATTTTTGATTGATGAAAGTATTTTTCTTATTTAATTTTCTTCTTGTTAATATTGATATTAAAATGTATTGATTTACTTACATAAGCATCAGAGTATTAAGAGCGAAGCAGATAAGCAATGCTTTTCATTGCAAAATGGTCACAATGGAATTTGTCGCTTCTTTTTTAAAGAACAAGATTTCATTAAGTCTCCACAAAATATTTTCAATTCGTAGGACACCCTCCCAGCACCGTATGTCGTACACTGCTAGGTGACTGTTAACTTCATTAGCAATTACCATTGCTAAAATAGGGTTCTGAATTGCTTTTGGGAAATACGAGAACTCCGAAGGAATCTTACTAGCGTGTTCACTGTTCTTCTCCCGGAGCAGCCCACGGGGAGGCGTGAACTGCTAATTTAGTAACAGAGATTGGTAGGACCAAGGAGGCAGGGGGTGAGGAGAGCTCGGCGGCGCACTGCCCGGCCGTGCCGACACCCTCCGGCCCCGCGCGAGCGGCGTTTCGTCTTCGGGGTCCCCCGGCACCACCTGTCCCGGCGGCTCCCTGCCCCTCCAGCCGGGGCGGGCGGGCTGCCCGGGGCTCCGCGGGGGACGTGGGCTGGCTGCCCCGCCTGTCCCTGCCGCCGGCGGCCAGGAGATGGCGGTGGAGCCCAGCGGCAACGGCGGCGCGGGCAGCGGGCCGGCACGCTGCCCCGGCGACGGCTCAGCCCCTGAAGGCTGCTGTGCAGCCGGGCCCCCGCTCCTCACGGGCACAGCAGCCGGGCCCCCGCTCCTCACGGGCTTCCGGGGCTGGGTGGTGCGGGCCCCGCCGCGGATGGGCCGGGCCGCCCCCTTCCCCTTCCTCGGCTGGCCCGGCGCCCCGCGGGGGGTGAGCGCTGCCCGGGGAGGCGGCCCGCCGCCAGCCAGCTTCCGCGCCGCGGCCCGGGCGAGCGTCACTCTCCTCCTTTCCGTCCCGGAGGGGCTGAGCTCCGCGGTGCCGGATTTCTCCGGCGTCACGGCGGGAGGAAGGCCGGGGCTGGCGTGGCTCTCGGCGGCCGGCCCGGGGCAGGGAGCAGGTGGCGGCTCATAAGGGGAATCTCGACACCTTGCCCTCTCCCCTTCCCCGCAGGCTTTCGCCCAGCGCCGTGGCCGCGGCGCGGAGGCGGGCGGGGCTGGGTGTAACAGGCCCGGTGGCCGGGTCAGAGGGGAAGGCTGCTGTTCGCTGGGGCGGACGCCTGCCCTGGGCCTGATTGCAACCACTCTTCCCTCCCGCGAAACCCGGACCTCCCGGCGTTCTGCACGGCCCCAGCCACATCCTCAGCCCTTAGAGCAACCAGCAAGTACAAAGTAATACCCTGTTCTCGCTGGGCACGCCGTGCCCTGGGTGAGTGACTGTCGGCAGACGGCTGAGCAGGTGCTGCGGAGGCACGGCTGGGCAAGCGCGAGGCATTCACCCGTTTCGTGGTGTCTGCCCAGTTGTTGGTAGGAAGCTTTCATCAAAGACCTAGTGCAGCTGCTCTGTTGACTCTCCTTCGAAATAAGAGCCTGGATTTAAAATAAAGAGCCAGTTCAGAAGATACGTGTGAAACAACATAGTAAGTCTTCCCTTCTTCCTCACAATGGACACTGAGTCCTTGAAGGGCCTCTCTGAAGTCCTAACGAGTTGTCTCAGTGATCATTGTACTTCAGTGGCACCTGCCCTGGGCAAATGTGCAGTATCTCCACTGTAGATCACGGTCAACTGCATATACCAGTTAACACATGCAATTTTGGCTCCCACCTTCTCCCCCAAGTAATCTTAGAAATTACCTGGTCACCATTCCTCTTTGGAAAGAGACTTCTTATTGAAAACAGAGTATATGAAGTTGGCAATTCTCACATCTGAAAAACTTAGCTATCTTCTTGCATACTGCTTCTTTATCAACCAGGTAGAAGAATCAAAACCATGAGATCTTTCAGGAGTCTTGTATTAGTCTTTTCTTCTGTAAATGAGTAAATGATCCAGAACAGTTCTTGTAGAATAGGAAGAAGTTTTTTGAATATTTGATCCTTGCAAACCACATTGATTTAATCATGTGTTATATAGGTATTTCAGTTAAACAGAAGAATAACATCATTGGGGAATTCTTTCCAAGACAGCTAAGAGAATATACAGTTAATTGTTACACTAACAATTACATAGTTAGGTTGAGAAAACAGCAATGAGTGTTACAGTAAAAATATGCAAGAAAGTTACATTTCTTCAATAGGTCACTGCAAATAAAGTTATTTTTTTGCGATGACGGTTGTCTTTC
The DNA here is from genome assembly GCF_018139145.2 of Gymnogyps californianus. Classification (NCBI taxonomy): domain Eukaryota; kingdom Metazoa; phylum Chordata; class Aves; order Accipitriformes; family Cathartidae; genus Gymnogyps; species Gymnogyps californianus. Next base: position 29,945,321 of record NC_059474.1, on the reverse strand, counting down.
CAAGACACAATGCCCCAAAATACTGGAACACTTTTACATTCCTCAGATAGGAGGCAGCATGTGTGCTAAGTACTAATATTAATAATTCAATTAAATAATATTTTGATGACCTCGACTCTGTGTCTTTGCTTCTTTCTTGCCAGTATAGCTTTCGGCTTTCATCCCAAGTGGGAGGGGTACCAGGAAGCTGCTTAAAGGGCTACATATTTTTGGGATTCTTCATTATGTTGAAGTGGAAGTGTAGCTGCTAACTTATAATTCTGGAGAAATGTAAGCTGAAGACAATACAGAAGGTTAATGGCAAGCTGCAAATTTTTATAACCTAATTTATACTCCTTAAATTTTTTTTCATTTTATTTATTTTCTCCAGTGACTCAGCTTTTTTATCCTCATGAAAAAGATGAGCACTTAATATCTATTGCAGCTGTTAGAAACCATATCAGTCAGTAGTATTTTCCAGTGATGCTTTTTATGCAACCGTGTGCACAGGTAGGCTTCGTGAGCAGATAAGAATAAGAAAGCAGATAAGAATAAGAAAACAGATAAGAATAAGAAAATTTTCTGTCTTTGATTCACATAAACATCTTTAAAGTTTTATGCATTTTTCTCATCTTTTATCTCCTTTTTTGCATGAAGTGATGAGAGACTGATGGAAAATTAAATTGCTCCTAGTTAGTCAGGGTGAGGCAGACAGTGAAGAGCTGTGGGCTTTCCCAATATTATGTGGATTTTCAAACTTAAATTTTTTCAAAGATACAGTGGTCATTGTCATTTTTGAGAGCGGTTGAGAATAAAGTGCAGATTGGTATGAACGCAATGCTTAATTGAGTCTTTTTACCAAGGGGAGAGGAGGTCGTGTTGCTTCTGTTCCATTACTTAAAAAAGCATTACTGTCTGAATATCCAGTGTGCGTGAAGCAGACATTGCTTGAACTTTATAGCTATGTAACTGACCCCAAAATAAGTGCAGGAAGTGGTTTATACAGTAATATTATGAATGCCAAAAACCATTCAGGTTATTAAATTGTTGCATATGTTTCCTGTTTAACTCTGTCCTTCGCTGTCACTTTAGCCTTGCTCAGTGCCACCATTCTCAGAAGGTGCTTTTTGAAAAGCAGCAGAAAAGCAGTATGTTGATAAATAAAGTGCCAGACCATGCAGCAAAGTGCTAGGTAAAAAGCACGTTCAGATGTTTGAATTACTCCAGAAATAAATGGGATTCCTTCTTGCTTTTCCCTAGCAGCACAATTCTCTGGCATGGAAGACTGCAACTCTAAAACTCTTTGGAATCTATTTATTCTCACAGATTTTTTTTTTTAAAGCATGTTTGTAACTGGATTGTGTTTATAACACAGATGTGGTTTGTGATAGGCTTGCATTGTGAGTCCTGTGGAATCAAAACTTCAGATGACGGCAATGAGGATAGAAGCAGTGCAGTGATTCTGGACAGCACACTAAAGAAGCTAAATTTTTGACCTGCAATACAATAAAAATTAGAAAGGTTTTGGATGAGTTGCTCATACTGGTTCTCATTTCTTTATGATTGAGAGTGCTGTGCTAGGTCACGATCCAGCATCTAATTGTACTTACCGACCTCCCTGTTTGCATTAGGCTACACACAACTCTATTGCTAGTAAGTGATATGCTATGCTGTAAACTGTATATAATCAGGTGACTGGATGCTATCTGCTGTAAAAAAATATACTACTTTCATCCTGGTCGTTACTATTTGAGGTGAACACTGAACTTAGAGTATCAATATGATAGTTTGGCTTTTTACCTTTGTACCTAGCAGAAAGAGAGCTAGCCAAGCATAAAACACATGATTTCTGCTGACCAAGATCAGCAGCAGGATACAAGGAAAGAGACAATGTCTTCCAAAACAGCCCAAGAGGAAAGTCAGACATCTCCACTAAATGGTCGCTCTTATTGAAGAGAGAAACAGATGTCTGTTAGCTTAAGCATGTAAGTGAAGAGAAGAAGGGGCTATGTGTTATTCTTCCTGATTCACTACACTCAGAGGGCTAGGAGCTTTTGAGTCTTACGATAGTGGGCTCTGATTTATGCTATGCTAGTTAAACTAGTTATGAACTGGCAGAGCCCTAGTGTCTGAGTACTAGTCCAGTATAACCTGTCCCCATCAAGTTGTGCATGCGCGTGTGTATGTATTCAGAAGGGGAGAAGGGAACAGTACTGCACAAGAACCTGCCCTCCAGCTGTACAGAAGATGAGCATTCCCCTCTGCTGGAGAAATCAGGGAATTTAAATGTGGTATGACCTTGTTGCTAACCAGTCACTGCCAGAGAGCAGCAAAAGTGGGCTGATCTGCAAGGAAAGGTGACCTGGGAGCCACAAGTGGCAGCAAGGTGGGTAGGGGTTGTGACCGCAGGGAGAAGGAGCACAGTGCCACAGTACCCAAAAAAGATGAGCAGAGCAGATCCAGTGATGTTAACCAGGGCCAGCCAACAGTCAGTCCAGTGATTGCCAGGCAAGTCCATAGGAATAAGGCAAGTCTGACGATAAGCCAGGACGTCAAGTTAGCAAGGCAAGGTAGGGATCACCACAGTAAAAGGCCAGGTACAGGCATACCTACAACACAGTGAAGGCAAGGGCCTGAGCTTAAATGCAGCTCCTGAGCCGAGGGGCAGAGGCCTTGGGCAAAGCTTCTTGCAGCTCTTTCTCCCAGATCCGCTGTTTTCACAGCAATCTAATTCAGTGTTACACAACTGTGCCGTATTAGAGCTGACTTTGAGCCCAAGCAGCAAAACCCCTGGCAGGGTGTGTATGGGGGCAGAAAGGTTGCGAAGCCTGTTGGTGCACTTAGGGCCCTGACACTCATTTCCTTATCTTTCACTCAGCCTGTTTGGATTTTATTGTATTTGCTGTGACCTTGCAGTGAAACCAGTTTGGAGTGGTTCTCTAGGGTCTGAAGTGGAGTTGGTTCTGTATTGTTTACCCAAGCAGCACCACCATTAACTTTAGTGGGAGCAGTGCTTGAAGAAGGACTGAGATATTAATTAGCTAAAATGAGAAATGTGTGTCTGCGGCCAATAAATGCATTTCATTATTATGGTTACAAAATCATGGATCAGTCAGGCATAAAATGAGGTAGAGTCCTGTAATAGACTAATGTGCTCTTTTTCCCAAGGCACTGCTTGCTCTACGAAGTCTGGTTTTGCTTTCAGGAATAAGTGTGTTTGTAGACGTTGTGTTTTTACAAAAAAATGTTAAAATTTCAATTAATTGTAACTTAATGACAACTCCTTCTTTCCCCCAGCTTTTATTGCTGAGCACAACGTCATATGGTATAGGGTATCCCTTGGGTCAGTTGGGGTCAGCTGGGTGGGGTGGTGTGAGGAGCAGAAAAGGCCTTGACTCTGTGTAAGCACTGCTCAGCAATAACTAAAACATCCCTGAATTATGAACACTGGTTTGGTCACAAATCTGAAATGCGGCACCATACCAGCCACTATGGAGAAAATAAACTCTTTCCCAGCCAAAACCAGTACACCCGTATATTTCAGATGTCCAATAATGATATTACAAGTGGTAACACTGATAACCGAGTCATCTCTTAAAGAAAGAAAAATAATCTACTTATATCCCCATGTCAATACCCTGGATAGTAGAATGCAAGAGACAGTACTGTCACTTTTCTCTCTCAATCAAAATGGAAAAAAAAAAGGGCTACCATTAGCCTAAAAGAAGCCTCTCAGCAAGCTAATTATTATGAGGGTGAAGCCAGCATGGTTGAGTTCAGTTAATGCCATGAATATATTTAAACTGCTCAGAGAGAAAGTTAGGCTACTTAGGGGAATCTGACAGAGTTTATGTTGACCCTTTTCTGAATACTTGCAAAATCTGCTCTTACTGAACTTAAATTGACTTCTGCACAGTGCAGAACTTCATTTTTAGAAACTACCACTCTGCCTTTATTTCCTGTCATTTCTTTCCCAGAAAGATGATGTAGCTCATGAGAATGAATTGGCTAACAGAAATAAAGCAATATACTTCTCGGGTAAGCAGCAGCTGAGCGATTTTAGAAAAGTACAGACCAACAGGATGAGTGGTTTTAACCTAAAACCTATGTAGTCCTATCTGTATTGGGGTATCAAGTATTTAATCACACTGCTAATAACAGAACAAGGAGGTTTGCTTGTTTGGTTGGTTTTTGCATTGCATTTCATTTGTTTTTTAAATAATTTGTCTTCTTTAATTGATTTTTTTTTTCTTCCTGTGAGATTAAATTCAATAAGCTAACCTAAGTTTATCCTTTCAGCCAATGTTCTATTGTTGCATCTCACAAATTCACAATGCTGGAGAAATTGCAAGGATCTGTGAAGAATGCAAAAAGGAAAATTTCTGGTACAGAGGTCAGTGATCCAAACTTGTTCTTACCACACTGAGAATGACTTCTTGATGTACTTATGCAAAACTGGCTGCAAAATGCCATGCCATTTCTTGTAATACATTGGGGTATGTTGGAATATTATTGTGGGTTAACTCTGTCACCTTATTTTAAGTTGAGCAATATGTTATTATAGGGTTAATGGAATTATTTGAGTAATCATTGTAGGTAAAGGTGGTTGAATTAAGCTCTTGTTTAATATGAACTTACTTTAACAATCATAGAGTTGGTTCTATTCTTCAAGTCCGTTATTAAAACAACCTTAGGAATATTTTACTTTATTACATACTTCGTCTTGCCTTTGAATGAAAGGCAGGCATGGCTATGTGTATTGGGTTTGTGAAATTCTTTAGGTGTTAGGACATCTAAAAGATTAGTTACTCAGTGTTTTAGTGCCTTTTAAGTCCACCATGTCAGTTTGTATCTAACTTGCACATTTTCTGAAAGGAGAAGATTGAAAAGGGTTTCAGCACTTAATTGGAGCTGCTCTCATTACTAGTGTTGCAGTACTGAGAGGAGATATTCAGATTATGAAAGCTATTATTTAATAAATATATATAATGCATTAGCTCCAGATGCTACAGCATGCCTGATGTCTGGCACTGTGTGAACACATCCTTGCTTTGAAAAGACAGTAATCTGAATTAGCAGATGTAATAAGTGATTAAGACAGTATGCAAAGTTAATGTTTAGAAGATGAATATTGTGTTTATAAACATATAAAACATTTAACATATAAAAGAGTAATGTATTTAACAAATTGGTAATAAATTTTGGCTGATACCAGATACTCTCCTCGTTTTTATTTTTACAGCTCTTCCTTTGTCTCTTGGGAGCATACTTGTCACCCAGGGGCTAGTCTCAAAAGGTAAATACAAAAAATACACGATGGTCCTAAGTTAGGAAGTTGAGACTCTGGAATTACTACTGAAATGCAAGTTTCCCTAAAGCCTGCTGTTTTTCAAGATCAATATTCCTCTCACTCATCCCCATCATTGTTATAGTGATTTGATCATTATGTATGCATTGCCACAGTCATTCTTTTGAAAGAACATGAACTGAAAAGAGAATTCACAAATTCAAAGACTAGTGGCTACATTCTGTCACCATGATCACCCGTGTATGAGTAGAGTCTTCACTGGGGCTGCTTGTAGGGCAGAGCATTGTACAGCCTGAGCAGGGGCATCAGAACCAGGTACTGTAGCTCTAACTGTTGGTTTATTTGAAAAATGCTGGCACTGTTTTCACAGCGACCACGTATCAATATGAATACAGCTTTGGTGCAAAGGGACAAGGAATACTGCCAAAGTGAGGAGACAGAGAGCTTTTTATACAGATGGCTTGCGATCTGCAGGCTAACACAAAAGAGAATTGTATTCCATTTATGTGGTGGGTGAGCCTGGGTCTACCCATTGCACCTTGAATTTCCCTTCTGGGGGTCTTGACTAATAACGAGGTTGAGGTTAGCATTTTGGGTAAAGAGGGAAGGGCATCCACCCTCAAGACCACTAAGATGGGTGTATCCCACAGGAGCAAATAAGACAGTCCTTCAGCCTGCATCAGTAGCCTGTTACAGAAAGGGCAGGTAGCGGAAGAGAAAAATCACAGGGCCTGAAGCAAGAAGCAGAAAAGAATGCAGGGGCTATAAGAGATGGGTGGTGGGAGACAGCAAATGGACGAGGTGGAAATGGCTCAGCCTTTTCTCACTGTGTGTGGTTGCAAGCCCCTTGTTTTGTTCCAGCCACTATTACCATGTTTCCTCCTCATCACGTTTGGTTTTTTTTTTTACTAAGATGATCAGGAGGACTGGAGTAGAAAACCTAAAACCTGTGCTATACCACAAGAGGCTGATGTGGGTTCCGTATTGCATCCTTGACCTATAAGCTTGTAGGCAGACGGGGAGGGAAGGTGCAAGGGAGAGTGTGTGAGGGAAGGCAAAGGATTACACATTTGAAAAAGGGTGAGCAGTGATAGGAAGGGCACTGGGGTTGTCTCAGTAGCTAACATGCCAGCCTCTGGCATCGGGTACTCTTCTCAGTTTCTCTCCATTGTACTTGGATGTTTCTGATCAGCTGTGAAATAACAAATGCCCGTATTAAATAATCATTACTGTGTGTCAACAATTGGAGGGGGGGTGCTGTTTAGAAACAAACAACAATTTTGTTCCTCCCTCCCCTGAGAGACCCAATTTAAAATTGCATAGATGCCAGTGGGTGAAGGCCCTTGCACTTAGCATAGACTGAATGCTCCTCTGTCTGAACACTCCTCTCTGATGACTGCACACAGTACACTGGCTCTAGAAGAAGCTGGAGCTTTTGAGCCTCATTAACACTGTCTGAATGCATGTAACAGTGCAAACAGTGTTCGCTTCCCTTCCCTTTGCCATGGTAATCTTGCTGTGTGGAGCCCTCCTCCACAGCATGGCACTCCTCTGCCAGACACATGTGCCCTCAGAGGCATACTGGTTCCACCTCCTGGTGTTAACTGGGGGAAGGTAGATTTTGGTGGGAAAAGCTAAAGATAATCTTTTGGTTTTCTTGTTCAGCACACTGTATGCTCCTGTTAAAGGCCAAAATGTATGACCTCTCCTTTCCGGAGGAGGAGGCTAGATACCAGTGGTACAGTTTAACATGAGTTTAATCAATAGCCACAGAAAGCTACTGAAGAACAGTTTGGGCCTGCTTATCGCAGCACAAGGAGCTGGACCCTGAGTAAGAGATTTCAGTTCACTGTTATATTTGCAAGGTTGGTTTGTGCTGAAACATAAGCCAGCATCTCCTCCTCCTCCTGCAGTGCTGCAGGTGTCACCAGTGGCAGCCATGCTGCTTTCATGTTGACTTATATTCTGAACCCCTGCCTGAACTGAATCCTGCAAAGACCAGATTTTTTTCCTCCTATGACTTAGGACTGCCCCAAAACAGATGCACTAAGAACTAGTGGAATAGAAAGTGCCCTGGTGTTCCTAAATATGAGATAATGGATGTCGTGGTGTAGGCCCAGCCGGCAACAAAGCACCACGCAGCCGCTCACTCACTCCTCCCCCCTGGCGGGATGGGGAGGAGAAAATACAACAAAAAGCTCGTGGGTCGAGACAAGGACAGGGAGGGATCACTCACCAATTATGGTCACAGGCAAACCAGACTCGATTTTGGGGAAAAATAAACCAATTTAATTTGTTACCAATCAAATCAGAGTAGGATAATGAGAAAGAGAACCATATCTTAAAAACACACCTTCCCCCCACCTCTCCCTTCTTCCCGGGCTCAGCTTTGCTCCTGATTCCTCTACCTCCTCCCCCCCCAGCAGCACAGGGGGACGGGAATGGGGGTGGCGGTCATTTTGTCCCGCACTGTTTCTGCTGCTCCTTCCTCCTCAGAAGGAGGACTCCTCACACTCTTCCCTTGCTCCAGCGTGGGGTCCCTCTCATGGGGGTCAGCCCTCCATGAGTTTCTCCAACTCAAGTCCTTTCCACGGGCTGCAGTCCTCCACGAACTGCTCCAGCGTGGGCTTTCCCACAGAGTCACGGCCTTTTCCAGGCCCAGCCACCTGCTCCGGCCTGGGGGAATCTCTGCTCTGGCGCACCTCCTCCCTCTCCTTCTTCACTGACCTCGGTGTCTGCATGGTTGTTTCTCTCACATCCCACTCCTCTCCTCACTGTAGCTCCTCTTCTTCTTCTTCCATCTTCTTCTTCCTCTCCTTCTTTTGTTTTTTTACTGTAGTTCTTCTTCTTCTTCCTCCATCTTCCTCCACCCTTTTAATCTCTACCTCAGCAGTCTTTTCCCCTTCTTAAATATGCTATCACACAGGCGCTACCACCGTCGCTGATTGGCTTGGCCTTGGCCAGCGGCGGGTCCAAGTTGGAGCCAGGGAAGCTTCTAGCAGCTTCTTCCCATTGCTGAAGGGCTCGGCTTTGGCCAGAGGCGGGTCTGTCTTGGAGCCGGGGAAGCTTCTAGCAGCTTCTCACAGGAGCCACCCCTGGAGCCCCTCCCCTGCTGCACAAACCCAACACAATGGACTTTTAAGTTTTTTGTACAGCCTTCAGAAATGCTTGTAGGAAAAATACTGTCTTGGTTTTGAGTGCTGGTGAGTTCCTCAAGTGAATAAGCTTTCTGACTAATTTTAGGCATTTTCTCAGCAAGCTCAAGATTTGGTGCATTACCTAAGATGGCAAGTAAGTTGTACCCAATTCTAAAAGGAAAGGAAGGGTTATTTACAGGCGACATGCAGACCTTAGATGCATCTCTCTGAATCTCTTTTCAAACTCCTCCTTTTTCGGAATCTATGAGATGTTACTGCAGTGCTTTAGGAAATCAGAATTCTGCTGTGTTTAAAAATAAATGTATGAAATAAGGTTCTTTTAATGTAAGCATTTTCAGTAGCAGCTCATATTTACTTAATATATCCTCTCAAATTGCTAAAAACTTCAGTCTCACCTTTATTTTATAAATAACGTCAGCTTCATTGATCAGCCATGCTTAGCAGATCACAGCTTGTGGTATCAAGGAGCCATCATAGCATAATGTATAAAATAGTATGTTCCTTTTAATACGTTCGTTTGATTGATCTTAACTAATTCATGACCACGTTGATGAAGAAAAATAAAAGCACAGAAACTGTACAGTACAGTAAGGTGGCTCTTAAATGGCAAGAAATGAAGCTGATTCCCTCTTCAGCAGAAGTTCACAGAAAATTGAGGATGTTGAAGTAATATTTTCATTCCAACTCTGTAATGAGTGAAAGCCCCAGTGCGACAGTATGGCAGGCTGACATTCTAGCTTCTTAGAAGCCCAGAGATGATAGTGTTAAAATTGCGAACATTGGAAAGATACCATAGTGTGCATACAAGGGCAAGAGAAAGTAGTGCTGACATTGTGAATTAATTTCATTGTGGGCTTTCTCTATAATCTGTTCCTCTAAATCTGAAATCTTGTAATTCCAGCTGAATATGATATCGTTTTCCTGTATGCATTGTTTTGGACCAGTTGCTGTGTCTCACCTTAGGTAGCCGGTTTTCAATAGTTACTGACATCATCCCTGTAGTCCCTGTATAACTTCACATGTGTTTATGACATGTTTTGAGAAGACATGATACATACAATTTGTTGTATGATTAAAATGGAGCCGATTGCAGACTCTTGATTTAAGCTCTTGTATTAACAGTTGTTTTGTTATCTGTCTTTATAGTTGCTGGTGTCTTAGGTTTTGCCATTGGAAAGATGTCATACATAGGAGAATGCCAAAAAAAGTTCCAGAAAATTGGTATTGTACCATTTGGTCCACAACAAAAAAGGTTTGTGCTTATTTAAATTATTAATCTGAGCTCAAAATAGTCTAAACCATAGTAAAAATTATATGCAGCAAAACTGTGAATTTAAATTCTGTGACCAGGTCATGAGGTGCTACTCATAGTCTTAGGCTATATATGACAGTATTAGAAACTACTAAATATTGTTCAGAAAAAGCAAATTAAACTTAGTGTAATACTTGTTATTAGGAAATCCATGATTTAAATGAAATTATCATACTTTTAAGTGTGATGGAACAACAATTACTTGTTCTCTTTTCATGTAGTATTGTGCCTCTAAGTGTCTCACGATCGTCTATGATATCACTTGGCCCTTTGAGTCTTCCTTTGTACCATACATCGGGCCAAATATACTGCAGATTTTTTTTACGCTATCCTCATATTTTAACAACAATTTCAATCTCAACCTACATTCCAACCTCCTCCCCCTCTGTGGCTTTGCCCAGCCTCATACTATCATGCCAAACCATGAAGAGCACAAACTGCAAGGGGATTTTTTCCACCTTGCAACTCTAACCATATGATAGATCTCAGTGGTTGCCTTCTGTCACCTGTCACCTCCATGTTTTACTCATTGTTTTCTAAACTTCACATAAAGTACTCTTTCCAGTCAAATCACACTCTGACTTCCTTCCAAGCTCCTCCTTCAACTGCCAGTACTACTTTTAATTCTCAATATGGCTTCTCATATGCACTTTTCACACACAAAATACATTTCCAAAAATCCTATCCACAAAATCATTCTGCTCTGTCTTTCCACATCTTTCCCCCATACCAACGTGAGCTTTTATGCCTATGAAAATGCCTGACTGATAATGGGAAGCTTCTTCATTGTTCATATATCTCTCTACTTCCATTCTTCCCCCACATAACAAAGCTATTACTTTCCTCACTTGGTGTTATACAAAGTGGCTATTTGTCACTCTTGTATTATACGCCTTGCTCCTAAATCTGTTTGCTCATTATTGATAGGTACAATGGCAAGGGCTGTCTTTTCCTGCTTAGAAAATCCTATTATATTTTGGCGATTGCTGGAAATGGTAGTTAATAATAATTAATGGGGTTTTATTGGCTGAAACATTTAGATGTCATCTTTGCAGTTTATGTCCCATAAAGCAGTTACAAAAATTGGAGAATATGGGCAAGATTAATTCTTCAAGAACATTTGCCAGCATGCTATATGGTTGTATTAGAAGAAATTCAGCAAAATTCTTCAGTATTTTATCTGCTTTCAATAGTGTAGGCATTGTCATCATACTTGCAAAGAATGTGAAGGAAAATTGGGATCGAATGAGAAAGAAGGTTCAATCCCTTCAGCATCTTAGTCCCAGGTAGGCAACCTTGAAATTTAAAATAAATTCTCATTTCATTTTCCATGTTGAGTGGGATTCTTGTTTGAAACCTTTGAACAATATAGTGAAAATCATGGATTTTAATAATGGATTAAAATCTGAGCATTATTCAAGGAAATTCTCTATCTATGGTTTCTAATCAAATTTGTTTCTTCATTTTTACATTACATACTTTTCAAGCTAATTTTAAATCCCCCATTTCTGAGGAATTTCTGCTTTAGCTGTAGCAGAGTATTGCTTATTCAGCTAATTGGAATTAATTTGGATTGACTACTTGTATGAAAACAAATATAACTCCTTTCAATTTCCAACTTTTTTACTTAAGAATCAAATAATTATGGATAATGTTGATATTTAAAAATACATTGAAATATTGAGAATCTAAAAGCAAACACAGTTGGGGGTAGGTTGGTTTGTGAGGGGTAGGTTGGTTTGTGAGGGGTTTGCATCCAGTACTATAGTTTGGCCAGAGCCTTAGTGAGGGTAGTATAAGAGAGGTGCTAGAACAACTATGTGGTGGGGCAGGGGAGACAGCCCATGGGATGTTTTCACCCCGTAAAGGGGAAAGTTCCCTTTGCAGAAAAGGAGGGTTTACAGGGTGGAAGGCAGGGGAGTGTTTAAAAGCACTTTCACTCTTTGTCTATGAAAAACAGGCCAGCAGCTGGGCTTTTTAAAAGCATTTGCACACATTCTGCTTGTGGTAAGCTGGCCTACATTTCTCACAGGCAGGAGAATGTGTGAAAGCGTTCGCAAATAGCTTGGCTGCCTGCAAGAGAGGAGAGCAGAGGGCCTGTTTGAAATCCTGCCACGTGAGTTTGTTATGGCTCTAACTGTAGCTTGGAACAGAATTCTGATGCAGAAATTGCTGGATTGAGTCTCTTTGGCATATATTATGTAGGAATTTAGACAAGGATATTGATAATGGTCCCTTTCTTGCTCTAAAGTGCATGGCTGCAGACAATCTATAAGGAGTATCCTAGCAGGACCTGTTTACTCACTCAGAAGAGAGATTTTGATGGATATTTACTATGCAACAATAGGTTACAGCAGTAAAGATTGTTTTTAAGGAAGCCATTAGAATAAATTCCTGGTTTCAATCAACTTTGCCACTGCTTGATGATATTATGTAAAGAGCCGCAAGTACTCGGCCACTAGCAGAAAATGCACTTTGGCTTAGGCTCACCTAATAGGGTTGCTGCCAAAATGGGCAGTGCTTCTCTTGTGCCAGCTGTAGAGATCATGAAGCAAAGTGGCCCTCCAGATCAGCTCACTGCTCTAGCTGGGTATCAAGCCCATAAGAAAAGGGGAAAAAAAATCAAAGCCAGAAAACCTTTCTGAGGGGTAACTTGCTAGTGCCAGCATGAAGGAGGGAGTGAGCCAGACTTAGATAACTGTGAATGAATGACACCCTAAATCCATTAGCAGTTGTGAGCTTAATTAAGCCCTTGCACTAACGTGCTGATTAAGTGCTTTTGAAGATTTTCTCTTAAATAAACGTTTGCTTATGTAGGCCAGTGTCCTCACCTATTTCAAATAAGGACCCCAAAGCATATTTAATTGAGGACAGTCACTTACTAGCAATTACCTGTGTAGTGGAATCAAATGTTGATGGTGGGATTTGCCTCCGCTGTTTGTCAGAGCTGGAGCTTGCGGAACCCTAAATCCAAACACATTTTCTTTTTCAGCTTTTTCCCTTTTTCAGTCTTCCTCTGTGAGCTGACAATATTTTTTCTGGTGTATAAGTACCAATTAGCTTTTAAATAAATTCCAAATTGTTTCAAATACAAAGGAGTCTTGCAGCTGTATGAAGGGAAGAATGCAGGATGCTACAGGCCCCTCTATTTGTTTTCCTCCTGAAATGGGTCCTGGAATTTCTGCTGTGAGACCTGTTCCCTGTTCTAGCTCAGATGTTCATCAAAGACCTTGATTGCTTTTTACTTTTTACCAGCCACTTAAGTCTTGTCTGTTTTTTAAAAGGGCTAGAAAGCTCAGTCAGAAACATAGTCTGAAAACAAATACAAGACAAGCATATTTCTTTCAAATTTTCATTGCTGGAAGGAAAAAGCCATTATATTTGTGTCAGTGTGGTATTTTGAATTTGCCAGGAATCAGTTTTCGTGGGCAGGTTTTAGAAACTTAGGAAAATAAATCCTGTAAGGATTGTGTTGTTTTCTGTATTGTTAAACAGTGAAAGTAATAACCTCATAACCTCTTTTATGTTTTAATCAAAATTCTTCATTTAGCATGCTATGCTCTAAAAATGTACAGAGACCCTACTGAGCGCATCTTACCACTATCCATGCTAAGCGTAGATCGCAAGCTCTGGCATTGCCTAGGAGGACCACCTGGATAAAACTACACTCATGCTGATGAATCTAAGGGTAATTTCTTTTATCTTCAGGGACTTTGCAGAGTTCTCAGAGAAATCACCAAGAAGCTGCACATTTCACATCGAAAACAAGGTGCCACTCAGCTAAATAATGTTTCCTTTCATCCCATTTACAGATGTGGTGAAGATGATAAAAATCCTATGGATCGGCTTCTTCTCTCAAGGCTTTATTCTGTATTTGGTTTGGTGTAAATAGGGTTATTGGAAGTGCTTGCATAATGTTAGATAGTTCTGTTCATAGTAAATACCAATTTCTTGTAATGCACTTTTTGGTTTTTCCTCTCCTCACTCTTCTCAGCATGTTTATTTTTTCTCCCTCTAGTGCAATTTAGCTCTTAGTGCTGAAAAAATAAATTTGTCTATTGTACTTAGATGCTGGTAGTACTTTGTGTAGCAAGCAAAATGGCATATGCTGGAATGTTTGTCTTCTACGTCAAAAGGAAAGAGTGCGAGGATGTTTAAATGATTTGGCACAGTTAAGCAACTATCCAGTCTTTGAACTGACTCCTTGTTTATGAAGCGTTTTAAAAGTACTAAGCTAGAAGTTCATTACAGTATGGTCACACTGCAATTACTGTGCTGAACCAACTTTTAATAGGCCAGTTTTACATAAAAATCCACTTTGCCAGGGATATCAAAAGCGTGTGTCACATTCGTAATGAACAAGAAGATAAAGTAGTTTGGAATGGTTTGTGGCCTGCGCACAATCGAAGGCTAGTAGAAGTTGAGAAAAAATTAGATGGCACGAACTCTATATGAACAGCATGACATACAAACTTTAATGAAGTATCTCAGGAAATCAAGAGCAGACACTTCCTCTAAACACAGCGATGGTGTTCACATAGAAACCAAATGTACGGCTACTGAAAAGTTTGGGCTTCACTGTTAGTTGGTGAAGCCTGTCTTCTGTGGTTTGTTTGTTTGTTTCTATACTATACCTATGGTTAGTAGCCCTCTTTTGAACCAGCTTCTTTGGGCATCTTTACCTGGGCACAAAGAGATTCTGCAAGCAGGGTATATAGAATGTAAAAGTATAAAGTAACTATTAATTGGCTACTACACACAAAAGACATTCTGGATTTAACAAGCTATTAGGCTAAACGCTCACCACCCTGATAGGGCACTTTCTTTCCTAGCCAGGCAGCCAGCAGCTGGGAGGAGAAGGGTTAGACTAACTAGCCTCCCTGTTTTTTTTTTCTTTAAGATTTTATACCTTTCCAAATTGGTGTTTGCCTCTTGAATTCATGAGCTGCTAAGAACCCCTGTCTCAACAGAGGCTTTAATTTTACACTTTTTACCTTTCTACAGACTTTTCCCACTGCTCTTTCTCCGCAGTCTGAGTCAAGGGTCCACAGCTGTGCTGTATCAGAGCTTGGTGTACAGGCAGGTGAGCCTTGGAGAGCCTTCAATGGGGGCTACAGGGAGAGAAGGTTACACAACCACAGAGAAGTCAACCGTCTTTGTGAAAATAATGTAATTATCACAGGTGTACCGTGATAGCCAGTAAAACTTGTATGGTGACATGTCTTAGCTACGTTCCCTTCATCTGACATCTGCTGTCAAGATAACAGCTACAAACTGCACCAAAGTTGGTTGTGCCTGGGTCATTTATCTGAGGCAAGCCATTACGTCCATGTGATGGCAAGGAAACGGATGCCTGTGACAGACGACCTTTCATGTCAGACTCTCAGAGGTTGTTCTTGTGGTCAGTGTTACCTCCTGGGATTACAGCTTAGCTACTTAACGTTGCTTTAAATGTAATTTTGTTCAGGCTTCCTATTACTTTGCTGTGATAAATGTACTGTTATATAAAAATCATTGTCTCCTTTTTTTCTAAATTTATTCCTATACTTTGCAAGAGGCAATACTCTGATTAGCTAATTGTGTGGATCTAAGTTCATGAGTTACTGTGATACTCTTATGAAAAAAAGGCTGTTTGTGAATCTAAGCTGTAGTAGCACTAAATTTGTGCATATCAAAGGAAAAATGAGCACAGCTTATAGGCAAACTGTTCTTCAGAAGGTCTTTAAAAGCATTTTTCTGTACTTCAGCGGATTTATGGCCAAATAATTTTTTAAGCCTGTCAGGTGTCAGGCTCCACATAATATTCCTTGATTTGAGAAATAACAGGGGGTATGTTTTGGCAAGGTTGTTATTTAATTCTGTTAAAATCCAATTTCTCCTGCTTTGCTTGACCAACAATCTAGTCAAGAGTGCAGCTGGGCTACAAGCCTTTATAATGAGGTAGTAATGATGTTGCAATATTTCTTAAGTATAACTTAAAAAATTTAAAATAACGTAAAATTTAAGTTAACTGACTCTCCCAAAAGCACCAGCTACAAAAGGATAGGGAAGAGTCACGACACATTCTGTACCATGTTACTTAATTTGATAAAATTGGAGCCGACTGGCTTTTATTGTGCTGTGACTTACAGGTGTGTTGGAATTTTCCTGGTGGCTGGATGTGTGTTCTAGGGGTGGAATCAGACAGATGCTGGATTTTGGATGGTTTACAGGACCTAGTTAAACTTTTAAGCTTCTTAAGATTTGGCAGAGAAATATGAAATAAGTGCCTTGTAGTTCACAGGAGAAGTTCTGTAAGAAAGCAGGTGTTGGGGTGTTAGTAGTTATGCTGCATGATGCAGAAAGGAACATTTAAATGCATACTGATTATTTTACATTATTACTTTATGCAAAGGGAGACGAGAAGAGCTGGACAAAACCTCATGTGCTCTCATGGCCAGACCATCAGGATTTTTCTACTTGGGAAGATAAGCTCCTGATGATTAACAAAGAGTGCTCTGAGAACTGTAAGTTAGTACAGCCATTTTGTAGTAATTATGCACAATTTAATGAGCTAACCTATGTTGACTGTTACCATCATGCATTCCATACAAGTCAGTTAAAGAATTTGTTTTCAATTGAAGCAGAAGTTGAATACATTGAATTTAGGGGTGACCTATTAAAAAAAATAGGGAAAGATTTGAGGTAATCAGTTGCTTCCATAATCTTTATTTCAGTCTGGAATAAGAAGGGAAGAGATCTCCAGAAGGAAAAATAGTTGACCTTACAAAGGATCAAGCATTGTTTATATAGTGCTAAAACTTTTTTTAGTATTTTTGTTGTACTAATAATAGGATATACATTCCCTTTTGACAGGAATATGTTACAAAAAGGCTAAAAAAAAATCCAATGGACATACACAGCTTCCTATTAATCATTTGTATCTGGAAAGTAGAGCTTACTTTCTTCACCCAGAGACGAGGGAGTTTAACTGTGTGCTTAGGCATATCACAGCTTAGTTGAAGTCCACGTACTTGCTAAAATTAAGAATCAGAATACATCCTTCAGCTGTAATGCATGCAAAGTGAGTAGCTTTATGTAAGCCTTAATCCACTTTATGAAATTATGAATAGAAAAAGGGTCAGAGTAAAAGAGGAAAGCTATAATGACATTAACCTCAAACAACTGCAATAGATTGCTTGTCTTCGGGGACTTTTGTATTAGCTGTTTGAAATAATTTTACAAATACTGTATTCAATCCAAATAATAAAAAAAAAAAGTTGTTTTAGAAGAGAAAGCAATTGTAGGTTGAAAACAAAGCACATTCCTGTTTAAATTCTGACTTAGTAGTTGGACTTTAGGCAAGCCAGCTGGTCTATAATTCTCTTTTAAAACTGGGAGTGAAGGGGAGATGAAAGCTCACTTCCAAGTTTTTATAAATCCCTATCAAAAATAAGATTTGGGGCTTATTTTATTACATTTTGAGAGGAGAATGAGAGAATAGGGCATGCTGTGCAATGACAGTTAATGGGAGGAGAGGGCTCTGGGGTGGGCTGGTAAGAAGAGAGCAAGCTCTGGGGCAGGAGTTACAACAGGAGCGTGCTGAACCAGGCCAAGTGGGAAGAATGAAGGGGCAGCTAGCTCGGGCGCTGCTCTGGTAGCTCTGACAGCAATGCTAATTTGGGAGCAGCAGCTTCTTCCTCATGGCTATTTCTACCAGTGAAAGAGCTGCTGGTAGTTTGTCCCACTTACCCAACTCGTTTTTGGCATCACACACAGGAGCTCCATCTGAGAGTGCCAAAAAAAGGGATCCAACTTCTGACATCAGTATTGCAGCAGTTCCACACCTTGGAAATACTAAGCCACTTGTACTTACAGACTTAGCTTTTATAAAGTGTACTATTTTCCCAAGTATGTACTTCATTTGAGGAATCACCTCTAAAATAGGTGGATTTGTAAAGTCCTATAGTGCCGTAAGTATACCTATGACATATTATGAAGAATGATTACAGCTTTCACAGCAGGATGTTATGCCTCACAAATCTATTAATGTTTTTTTTGAAAGAGTGGACATGGGAACAAAGGGATCTACTCCATACTGTGCACATGCTTTGGTCATGCTTTGGTATGGGTTTGGAGTTCCACCCCCCCCCCACCCCCCCCCCAATAAGTCTCTCAAGAAAATGAGGTCCTCAAGAAATAAATGAGACTCTTCTCAAGGCCAGTTTAAAATCTAGAAGGCTTGAGAGGGCTTCTGGGGACATGCTAGGGGGCATCTGGTCAACATATTAACAGATAATGTGATAAAGGAAAACAAGACTAAGTTTCTTGATGACAAAATGATAGTGTCCTGGTTTCGGCTGGGACAGAGTTAATTTTCTTCCTAGTAGCTGGTACAGTGCTGTGTTTTGGATTTAGTGTGAGAATAATGTTGATAACATGCTGATGTTGTAGTTGTTGCTAAGTAGCGCTTATCTTAAGTCAAGGACTTTTCAGTTTCCCATGCTCTGCCAGCAAGCAGGTGTGCAAGAAGCTGGGAGGGAGCGCAGCCGGGCAGCTGACCTGAACTAGCCAAAGGGGTATTCCATACCATAGAACGAACGTCATGCTCAGTATCTAAACAGGCGGGAGTGGGCCAGGAGGGGCGGATCGCAGCTTGGGCATTGGTCAGCGGGTGGTGAGCAACTGCATTGTGCATCGTCTTTTCTTGGGTTTTATTTATCTCTTTTTTTTTTTGTTATATTCCTTTTCATGACTATTATTATCATTATATTTTATTATTGTTATTATATTTTATTTTACCTTAGTTATTAAACTGTTCTTATCTCAACCCACAAGTTTTACTTCTTTTTTTCGATTCTCCTCCCCATCCCACTGGGAGTGGGGGAGGAGTGAGCGAGCGGCTGCGTGGTGCTTAGTTGCTGGCTGGGGTTAAACCATGACACAGAGCTAGGAAAAACTCTCAATACTGAGAGTGTGAGTAATAAGCTTCATTGTCGTTGGGAAAAATACTAACTAACTGCATCACACAGTTGGTTTTAAATTACTGTGACATTCTCAGTACAGAGATCTGAGAGTCGTTTTGCATAGTTTTGCATAGTTGCAAGACACAAGATCAGTGGTCTATGACCGTCAAAAGGCAGGTAGAACATTAACAATTCCTAGGAAAAAACTGGGGAAAAAATACTTATACTACAGAGCAATTCTATGGCATGCCCTCATCTTGAATATTGTGGTGCTTCCAATGCACCTCAGAAAGTGTACAACAGAGCTGAGAGACAGAAAAAGGAGAAAAAAATTAAAAAAGAATGATCAGACGTACAAAATGGTTTCTTCACAAGAGATTAAGTAACTCACTTTCCAGGTTGAAAACAACTCAAGATGAGGAATATGATACCTGTAACAGTGTGAAAGACGAATAGGGAACGAGTAATTGCTGTTTTTTGTAAAATGACAGCTAGTCGGCACTCGGTGAAATCAGATTTAAAGCAAACAGAAAAGAAGCACTTCTTTATACAGCACAACTCCATCGTGGATATTCTTGCTGCAGGATATGGTGGAAACAAACAACGGCTCCAAAAGGCATGACCTACACAGAGGCTTGGTGGCTGTGAAACATCTGGATTTGCATGATCCAAATGCAACCTTTGTGTCAGGAAGCTTCTCAACTCTGATCAGAGAAGGACAGGAGGGCATGCTGGTGAAGGATTGCCTTCTAGAAGGATCACTAGCCAGCGTGGGAGACAGGTGATCATTATTGTGATTCTCACATTCTTACAGCTGTTGAAAAACCAAGCTAAGAGCCTTGCCAAATGAAGTAAAACCCAGGTAGCTAATACCTCGAAGTGGAGACTGAAACATCTTCGTGTGCACAAGATTCAAGATTCCTGAGAAAAAATACCTTTAAATCATTTTAATTACAATATAGTATTTTTCTCTGCTGCTGAAGGGTAAAAAAATAATAGGGTGGGAATGGATGTTTTTCCCGCTGTGATATGCAGATTGTTCGAGAGCAATGGCACTTCCAAAGCAGATGCTAGAATCTTGCATAAAAAAACCCACTTACCTGAACTTTTAAGTATTACTTCTCACATGCGCGTGTTTTGAGCATTCAGCAGCAATGCTGTGTTGGTTAGGCACACTGGCAAGCTCAGGTGTTTCAGAGCAAGAGACAGCTTTAACACTTCCTCCCAGAAGCTTATTTTAAACCTGCCCTTCACTCACGCCAGCTGTAAGCTGAGGTCTGCGATGACTGAAGTGGACATGCCCAAGCTGACTTCCTGCTGTATTGTCACGTGTATAATACTTCAAAATACAAATCTGAAACCTCACCCAGCAGCAAATGCTTGCCATTTAATCGCTCCCATTCTCCTGATTACCTCTACGGACCCAGTAGATCGTAATGATCTTGGGAGCTGCCTCTGGCTGTTGCCAGACACAGAGCCTGCCCTTGTCTAGGCAGGGGTTTCACACCACGCCGCCGAGCAGCTGGCAGCTCTGGCGGGCGGCCGCCAGTCAGGCAGCTGCTCTGCCAGCCCGGCCTTCGCCCCTTGCGCGCTCTCCTCTGCTTCTCCCTGCACAGCGAGAACTTGCACGGGCTGCAGGGGCTCCTTCTTGTTCGCTTGTTGCTCCCGCAGCATGGTGCATGGCTTGTGTCCGCAATGCAGCCTTCAAAGTCGGTTGACAGCTGCACGTTACCTAGCACGTAGAGGGTAAGAGGGGAAAAATGTATGCAGTCCTTCATCAAATCTTAAGGGGACCCTAAAAAACACACTTAGCTCTTCCACACAAGCACATAGCCATATACACTGACTGCACGACACGGTACCAGCAGAAATGTTTTCTACTTAGCATGGCTTATTTAGAAGACGATTTAGACATTGTTAATAATCCATTGTTGATGTTTAAGCATCAGCTTACTGCAACCAAATTCACCCTTTCCTGTATCAGTTACACTGTTTTAAAATGCTAGTTATCCTGAGATAGGTAAAATTGGCAATTATATTTAAACTACAGAATTAAGCCAAACAAAATTATTTATTTTGGCATTAGATTTATATAGAACCTAATTTTAGCTTAATTAAAAAAAAAATCTAATGCACTAGAAATGTGCTTCTACTGTGGATTAGAGAGAGTAGAAAAGAATGTATAGCATTCCATGTAAGGAATGAATTGAAAATTTTTGGTTTTAGAAGCAGTTCATGCCAAGATTGCATATCCTGAAAACAGAGTTCTACACCGTCACTGAGCAACTGGAAAAACAACACAAAGATTATACACTATGGATTTTTAATCCTGAATAATTTACTTTGAGTTTTGGTAAAGTAAATCTATCAAACTCTCCATTCCTCTTTCATCTTAAGATTTTTTTCTCATTTCAAGGATAAGTGACAGTTGTATGTGATTGAATATCCTTTTTATCAGATGATTGTGCAATGTGTCTTTATCATACAACCTTTTTTGTTTACTGCAGTATCACGTTATGAAAGTAGCTCATAGAAGACTTGCTTTTTAGTTTTGCAAAGCTATGCTTCTGCTAAACAGAGGACATTGTGACTGTATGTTGAAACTATGTATTACCGTGTATTGTCGTGTATCTTAAAATCTCAGGAAATTTTTGAATTGCTCAATCAAAAAAAACCCCAGTAAACAAGTGGTAAGTATTAAAACAGCAACATATAAGTAGCATAGTAACTTGTATTCATTAGCATTAAAGAGAACAAACAGAAACAAATGCTTTAAATCATGGCTGTTAATGTTTTGATTCTTTAAGAATTATAATGTTTTCATTTATCTGAAGTAAATACATACAAATTGTCCCCAAGAGATTATCATCGACTCTCCAGCAGCGCTCTCAGTAACTGTTAGATCCAAGAATCCATTTACTGTTTGTCACATCTTATAACCTGAACAGTTACGCATTTCTGGTTTTGCTATATTGCTTTACTTCAGTTCAATAAAAATGCCAGTTGTTTTGTTTTCCTCATTATTTGGAAAGAATAATTCACTTGATGGTCTTATGAACTGGAGATCTGTGCCCTGGCCAAGGTTGTTCATGTATAAGAGTCCCTGGTATTCCTTGGTTCAGGTTCTAATGCAGCTACTCAAAGATGCCTCAAAACTTTCGTCTGGTGCTGGTGGCTTATGTCCAGTTCTTACATTAGCAAAGAAAATACTTAAAAGTATAAACTCGAGGCATATCTGTGTCCTAAACCTGCATCGGGTTAGCTGAACTAGGGCAAACCCATATGAACAGACCCGAGGCGAGAGCCTGAAAATAGAAATGAGATGCAAATTGTCCCATTTATTGCCTTGAGAATAAAATCCAAACACGATTTGTTGATTTCTATGAACAACTTAATAGGTGACCAAACTGCAAAAAGTAAAGGGATATTTCTAGTGCTATTGTCTCACTTAAGAGATTAGAGCGATAACTTCTTCTGGTTGCAAGTCAGAAAGATGGGGTTGCAAGCAAAGCCTTCCTGTGAAAGGTTTGGTGTACGTATGACAGCCGAGGAACTGAGCTGGATGTGCATCCTGCAGTGGGCACAGGCTGAAGGAGGTCCTCACTAAGGGCCACCAAATGAAGCGTCCAGCATAGGGAAAACAAATGAGTCTTTTAGCTTCCAACAAATAGTGGACAAGTCAGGATTTCTTCTTGAATCTCAAGAAGGCAAGAAATTTGTGGGTTCAGTTTGGAATAGTACATACGATTTCCCCAGACTTCCACAAATCTGCTTAACTTTCATTAAGCTAATCAAATTACTTTTCATTTACGCTTTTCTCTTTCATGTAGGCATGTTCCAAACAGCTTTAGTAGGAACAAACCCCTGGAAAGGTCATATTGTGTACTTGCTTGGGACTCTAAACATGCCTGCGAATTTGGGGAAAGACAAAAACATTCAGGACCAGGACGTGTGGTAGAGCCTCACCAGCTGTTGAAGAGCTGAGGCACATTTTCACAACCCTCTCTCTGCGTTCATGCGTGTTAGTAACAACTGACTTGAGGATAATGCTACTAGCTCCTTTAAACTGGCCATGCAACTGCTTATTTTTAAGAGTTTTAACAAATTGTGAAAGCAGTTACTTTAAAGGGTTTTTTAGAAGTGTTCATAGTGAAGCATTCAGACTCATTTCCTGGTGTTTGATTTAAGGTGTGAGAGCTAATTTTTTTATGTAGTTAAAATTTATTTTGAGGAATAAAAGAAAATTTACTTAGCTTTACAATAAACATTGAGCTAATTCACATTTATAAATGAGCATATAGGTATGATGGCCCATAGGACAACTTCAAGTCTTTTTTTAATGCCACCGTCTTTGTGGTTAAGTCAGATTGTAAACATGTACAATTGGAAATACAATTGGTAATGCACAGTGAAATTCTTACTGTGATTTTTGAAGAGTAGTGAGGGAACCTATATTCCAGGAAAACAGTTGGCCTGGTTAATGAATTAAGAAAAATATCGTGTGTATTAGCTGGAAATACATGTAAACATAAAAAAAGAGGGTCTGTCGTGCTTTCTTCCCACATTGACCATGCTTTCTAGTTCTTTATATCTAGACACATTGCTTTCAGCGACAATAAACCTGCCGTCAGCGCTGACACTTGGATTCAGTTAAAAATCCCCAAAAGTCATGTAAGTGCAGTATGAGCAAGCTGCTCGTGGGTAACGGGTAGCTGCTATGAAATCATGAGACAGAAAAAAACCCCACTCTGAAACAAGGTGCTACTAATGGAAGATGTGCAGGAAAAGGGAAGGAAGAAGACTGAATTCCCACGGCTATTTAGTGAATCAGGGGTTCAACACACGTTGCCACAGCAAACTGAATGTGACCCAATTTTGACAAAATACCAGTTTCCAATACCCTATTAAATGAACGGCTATGATTGTGAACTCTCCTGTATGTAATACTTACTAAGGATGTGATGGAAAGCCAAAGAATTTTAAATTGTTTGATGGTAAACCCAACTTGTTCCCAAGGACAAAAAAAAAATTATGTCCTCTGAGAGATATTAACTAGATGAACAGAATGAAAACATTATATTCAATTTAGAAATCTTATGTATACACAATGTTACCTTAAGCAGAGACATTAAACTTTTAAAACAACATTAATTATGTATTATATATGCCTTTTATTTTCTCCTCGAAGAAAGGAAAAAAAATTCTAATACAGTTTATATAAAACGCTGTGTTTGCCCACCAGAAGTATTAATTTGGGGCAAGACACTTCGAAGGAAGTCTCATTTTCAGATCATAGGCTTCTGATAATCACATGAAATGTGATAATCATATTAACTGCTAATTATCAGTTACCAGCATACAAAATGAGCATGCTCCAAACACTATAGTTTGCGAGAGCTAGGTCTGAAATAGGCATTACCTTTTCAGCATTTAAATGGCATAGGGTTAAATACTCTGCCCCCTGTGTCTGTTCTGTACTCGCTGGTCCCCAGTCAGTATTCTGTCAGGAAGACGAACACACAAATACCTAGAAGTCCACAAGAAGACAAAATACGTACAGCAGTACGTACACAACAATCAGTACTGGCAGTACTGGTTCAAGCGTGCAGTGCAGCAAATATCCCGAGATCAAGAACGGGAGAATGGCCAGAAAGAGGTGGATAAGGCCTTCAACCCGACCCAGGGTTCCAGTGTATTATTAAATACTTGATTACACGTAAGTAAGTTTACTGGCACAACAGTAACTTTCGCAGTGAATGCTAAGAAATAGAGGGAGTCTCACTTTTCAGTGGAGTGTCCACGCTGCAGAGGTATTTACATTAACTCATATAGTCAGCTCCTGAGATGATCATTCCCTTACACAAATAAACAACTTGCAGTATAAGCATGCATTAAGATTCCTGAGAAAAAACAAAAGTTACTACATCCTTATATTCTTTTACTTCAGAAAATCAAGTATTATCCCAAATCCCCCAAAATAAAAAAAACAAAGGAAACATTTTTATTGGCGAGCTTATTGTTCAATAGCTTGTGTCTTCTAGGTGTTGCTACTTCCTCAATGCCGTAAGCCTGCTCCTCTGTTTTCTCACTTGGAGACTTCTCATTCATCCAAAATTTTCATTCATTCAAAAGAAAAAGCATTTCTTCTTTTTACAGATGGAAAACCACCACCACAGGAATCTGCTCCAGTTTTATCATCTAAAGCTTCTGCCTCCTGTTACTTGCATAACTCACCACTAAGAAACTTTGTGACTATTTTCATTATAATCAGCTTTGGAATAGCACACTAAAAAACACAGCAATATAATTCTGGCAGACTTTGTGTATTTTCAGAGTTCTCTCATCACAGCCATGAGAAGCATTCTCTATAAGTCAAATTTTTGATACAACTTCAAGATTATCTGATTAGCACATTCCTTTTTTTAGAAGATCAGCTTTTCTGAAAGCAATCTTCCTGTTTTGATTATTGTAAGTAGTATTTGGCTCTTTAAGCATCCTCATCTTCCCCCTCTTTTTTCCTCCTCATTTAAGCTGATTGCTCTGTACTCCCCCAAAATAATCTTCTCATTCATGCTGCTCTGCTGCTAGTCCACTAAATCAATAAGGTCTTTGAGAATTTTCATCTTGGTAGGTAAGTTATTTTTCACCTCCAACAAGGATGTCAGGAATGCTTTCATGCTCTCAACTTCATCATGGTTTTTGCTCCCCTATAGCCAAAACCCCAGAATAAACACAATGCTGAGATGAAACAGCACAGCTGAGAATATGAGACTCCCCAATGGAAGACAACATTTGGGTTGAGACAGAGCAGGCAATGCAAACATTAGGAAATACTCTTCAGTAGTTTTGCCAATGTAGCTCTTTTCTTACAGGTAATAATAATGCAATATTCCACTGATCAGGATCTTTTCTCCATAAACATGGGGTTTTTGTCATGACATGCATAAACTGAGAAATAAGGCTAAATACACAAACCCTAATATTAACAGTCAAGATATCATTCAAACTTTTACCAAAGTTTGTCAGGTTTAACCTTTTGCACTTAAATGTAGCTATTTGAAATATCTGCAGTTTCATTCAATCATTTTCTTCCGAAATGACTGTCTGAAGAGACCCAGTGTGGGCAAGTCAGAATATCAGTCTAAAAATATAGCTGGCACCGTGAAACAGTTTTGAAAAACAGTTAAGTATGCTTACTTATGTTTGGCTAGGTTCCTCAGCCCTTTTTCCCTGAACAGTTCAGTATTATTCCAGACAGTACTAACCAAGCATGACAACAATTTGAGGTTTCCAGCATATCCCTTTCAGACAAAACAAAGTGAGAGGAGAGTTCTACAGGTAACTTTTAATGCAAGTCTTGAAAATTTGAGAAGATTCTGATCTTTTTCCCTTCCAAATACATGTGATTGCATTTATTTACATACATTTTTACCTTTTTCTATACATTTATATTAGTTATTGCCAGTTACCCTTTTCATTCTTAAACAATAGCACAAATGGTTTATAGTCATGACACCTCACAACAGCCTCGCTTGCCATTTATGCAAAATTAAAAAAAAAATTAAGCCTACTTTTTTTTTTTTTAATCTTCTTGCAAGTCAGGATTTTCTCCTCATTTATTAATAGCTGTGCCTGGCAGAACACACCGAAGGTGCCGATACTCGTGACTAATCTAGATGAAGTTCAAGTTAGCTGACAGGAGATAATTTTCTTCAGTTCTTCATTCGGCTCTTACTCATCCCAGGTATCTCCATATTTATTTACTTTAACTAAAGAAAAGAAGAAAAAGTAGTCACACGTGATTTCATTTAACTGCAAAAGTTTATCTTATACAGTGCCGAAAAGTATAGTGAAATGCATTATCATTTAAAGTGGTGAGTGGGGAGAGTGTCAGTCACAGCACAACAGACATCTAATTAAAGCTACTTTTAAATAAATGGGGAGAAGAGTTTGTTAATCATCATTCTTTAATGAATTAATATTCAGTCAAGAGGCCGACTGTGCTAATTCCTGCTCTACAGAATTTGTAATTACTTTGAAACAAATGTAACGTGCATGAAACAAAGACAATTGGAGGAAACAGGCAAGGAATGTTACGATAAATAATGTGGCTACATAATCTAGTTACGTGCACAATTGGATGGGTTCAGGATAGTTAAAAACACGTTCAAAGACAAACAAACAGAAATCAGTAATCCCTACTAGGAAACTACTCAGCCATCATTATTTGGCAGCTTCCTTTAGTATAGGAGTGAGTCAGAGAGTAAAAAACCCAGGGTACTGGTCTTAATGGATTTATTCAGAAGTATGTCATGCGTAACTGAACAACGACCAGAAAGTGAAAAGATGCTCTCTTGAAAGTGAGCTGCAAAGTAGTCTGTAACTGACTGCCATCACTGACAGGGTAAAGGATGGATCTATACGGTCCAGTAGGAATGCTGGCACTAGTCAGGCACCCCTTTATAAATCTACTCACAGGTTAATTACTAAGCCCACTGTTCATTAATACCTATCTGCAGTAGAACCAGTGGAACAGAGCAGAACGCATGGTCCTTGTTTCAGTGAGACGTCAGCAAACTTAGCATAATGCACTGACAAATCTCTTTTAAGCTGACTGATATTGCAGTGAGGCACGATGAGAAGCTCTCTCAAAGTATAATTTGATTTCTATTTCTATTAACCATGGCAGCTGAGCAGGCTGCGCTCATTCCCTGGAAAATGGTCCAGTCCAGATCACTATGCAGATGCACGTATTTGTACGGCTACAATGAACGGAGAAGGCACCAGCAGATGGAAGTTAGGGACTGCTTAAAACTGGTTTAAACATGGTTTGTTTTCCCTTATGTCCTTGCAACAGAGGGCAGAAACCACTGTCTCCTAATTGCTAGTCTGGTTCCTACGACAGAGAGATAAGAGGATGAACAAAGGGGTAGTGACTCAGGACATATGAAAGGGCATACAACAAGTAACATGTCCAGTGCGACACAAGAAGCTAAATCAGATCTTAGCCCGCAACATCAGTAGAATCCCTGAACTGTAGATTTAAATGTACTGCCACTTGTAAAACATTTCTGAATTTTTGTATTCCCTCCTTACTCTTTTTCCCTAAAAATACAAAGAGATACACTTAAAGTTTGTTTACAAATCTCATGCACTGCTCAGTGTAGTTCTATTCACAAAGCCTGAGTATAACCATCAAACGGAACACAGAAACATAATAGACAGAATGCAATATTTGATCAACATTTTATAGAGGTCTTTTATAGACCTCAAATAACTAAAAATAAAATAATGAATGCATATTCTCATTTCACAGCCACAAGATTTGCCATGGAATATGGCAAGGTTTGCAGAATGCTGCTTAAGATTTCTGTGTATGGTTTTCAAGTGACATTTCTAGGCTTTCTATTTGTGGAGAAATATCTTGAAAAAGAAACATTGTGTAAATCAGTGAAGTCTCAGCTGATTGAATTTAGAAGCAATCTGAAACTACAGCTTCAATAATTTTTTAATGTCTCATTTGGCATAGTCACATGATAAGAGAAAGGCTTTCATCCTTGAAATAACAGATTGAAATCATTACCCAATAATTGCTTTTAATTTTTATGTCAAGACTGTGTGGAGCTGTCCAAAGACAGATGATCTGGAGAAAGTAATTCACAAGCATGAAATAGACTGACACTCTTAAGCAACACTGTTCCAAAGCTTACTATTACTGCTTCAGAACTTTTTGCTTTAATGTACTTTTCTATGCTTACTACCACCTGTTATGCCTAATAGGAGATGTTAGCTTTTCCTACAAATCTTGCTGCAACATGATTGACAAGACTGGACACTGCATACAAACCCAAACAATTCAAGCTGACTAGTCCAGCGGTGCGTTAAATGGTAAAACATTCCTCTTGCTAACATCATTTTCACAGATGCCACATTAAATTAAAAAAGTTCTGGAGCAAGCAATTATGAATTGCTTCCGTGTCTCCTTTTCAAAAAAATGATTGAGTCAAAAAGTTGACTGAATGGCATCTTATTCTTCAGGACATTGCATTCTTATTTTGCTGTGTAAAGTTTTGTTTTTCACTGTGAAAACAAATGTCAATATTGCTGCCAAATACCGTTTCCTTCCTTTGAGTTTTAATGTTGAAAATGAACCTCTACAAACAATGCCTCTATAGAAATCCACTAATTCCACATGAAACAATTCATAAAAATAAATACCCCCCCTTCAAAACCATCAACCGTGTCCTCTATTTTGAGAGAACAATGCTATCTAAAACATACACCCCCTTCCACAGCTAAAACTCTTCAGTATAGCTCGGAGCTCAGAGAATTCTTTATTGAAAGACGTTGCTCGATATATTCAATAAACCAAAAGTTACGAGATTTTCAGTCTGGCACCAAGCAATATGGCTAGAGAAGAGGAATTATGATTTGCTATTGGAAGATCAATATTTTTGAAAAAAGAATTAATTTGAAATATGAAACTACAGACCACATCACATATGAGATACCTGCAGATACTGTAAAAATAAATTGCTTAAAGGGTAAGCAGAATTAAGCCTTGGGTTTGTAACCATTTTTAACATTATTGCCAATATCTGAATTTACTACTTATTTCTGTAAATCAGTATATTACCTTCCTTAGCTGTTTTTTCCTGTGAAAACTCGCTTGGAGTTTCTGCCTTTGGTGGTAGCAT
This sequence comes from Gymnogyps californianus, assembly GCF_018139145.2. Classification (NCBI taxonomy): domain Eukaryota; kingdom Metazoa; phylum Chordata; class Aves; order Accipitriformes; family Cathartidae; genus Gymnogyps; species Gymnogyps californianus. Next base: position 29,915,922 of record NC_059474.1, on the reverse strand, counting down.
TACCTCATATGTCTCTCTGTGTTTATTCCTTAATTCCTCGTATGTGATGCCTTTTTTTTTACGACCTTCTTCTGGAATTGGAGCAGGATCTGAAAACAAAACAAACATCAAAATACTAGAAATGGCGTCACACACTAAAACTTGGCTACAACCTGTTCTAGAATGCCAGTTAATTACAGCTCGATCCCAAATGAAAAGGAGCATGACAGCTGCAATTCTAAATGCAACTGAGAATGTATGTGGTCTTTAATTAATCCATTCCTTTTATCCTTTTCATTCTGTCAAACTGCTTTGGAAGACTGGCAGTTAACTCCTTTTCTTCATTTTACCCAATGGAAATCCTAACAACCATGTGGTAGTTGATGGATAAAACAGTCCTGGTCACTTTAAGTAAAATTTATGATAATCATACATTTGATATATTAACGATTCCTGAAGAGAAATCTAGGTGAAGCTCAAGGGTTTGCATTCAGGCCTTAAATTCTGCTTTCAAAGAATCAGAACTACATCCATCATATGTCACCTGATAAACATTTTATCCTTTTATCTACATTTATATTGCAGAATCTTGGTTCTATAACTAAGGTTCTACCAACTATTGATATTTGTGATGAAGTGTAATTACAATTTCCTTGACACATTTACATCTGATACTTTTATATAACTAAAACCGAGTTGCATGAAAGGGCTTTTTTATGAAACAAAACCTTTTCTATAAAGGAGTTAAAAAATCCAAACTAATTCAAAGTACGAAACTCTGCATTTGACAGTAACTTCCTCCTTTGTGTACCAGAGAGACCTGAATTCAGATTCGTGTGTTTCCCCTGCAATAGCTGCGGACAGAGTTCATACTGGAAGCAGGGGAACAGCTGCACAGAACAGTACTTGAAAAGCATTTTAGTTCTCCGTGAGAAAATCAGCTGTTGCTGGACAGAACACAATACGCATTCAGTTCTCAGAAGATTTAAATGTTTGTCACATTATAAAAAAAAACAGTTTAGTGTCACTGAATTATAGTAGTATACAGTTACAGCACCACTGCTGGTGAAAATGAAATAACTTCAGAAAGGCTAGCAGACAAATGGCAGATACTATGGTTTATTTCGTGCAGTGAAAGGATGGCATATTCACCTTAATTTCAATCAAAAAGAACTTCCAAGTCAGACTGAATTTTTTACAGGTTTAGTTTCACAACAGATTAAACCTTGTAAGTAAATTTACAATCTTTACTTGCAATTAGAGCCGTAAAACATGAAAAAAACCTGAATTTAGTTTACAGTTAGAACACAATACAATACATATATTTATCTTCTGCGTAAAAACAATTCTGGGAACTTCAAGCTGTTTCACTCAAAACCACTATATTGTACCATGTATGTTTGCATGGGATGAAAATACATAGTCTCATAAGAGAAGTATCTAAGAGAAAGGCAAGAGTCATTGTACTACAAACTGCTAAATATTAAGACAAAACACACCTTGAACAGCGTAATCAGTAATTCCTGTAGGTGAAGATTCATTCAGGGAAGCACTGAATGGAACGGGTTCATAACTTGAGAGGGCTCTATCTGTTGAACTATAATCATCTGAATAGCTAGAAGAAAGTGGGAATCCAGCCCTTGGAGAAGAAGATTCAGTAAATGACTGAGAAGGCATGTCTGAAAATTCAGATTTCCGACTGGAACGGCTGGAAAATAATACAATGAAATATTAAATACAGAAATACTAAAGTTAAAAATGGAACTATAAGAGTAACAATATGTGCAGTTCAAGAAAATACTCTCTTATTTTAAATGGTTTAGTTTCCAACATGAATTATTGTCTTAAAAAAAGACATTTGGGGTGCTTGGTTTTTTTAATTTACATTGCAAAGATCTATATAGTCCCTTCCCCAACACTCTTCCCTTCCTCCCAGAAACTTAACTCATACTTGAAAATCTTCAGAACAGAAGACAAAAGAGACAAAGCATTTTGCACTTTACAAGACAAAAATGACAATCCCTTCCCCCAGGGAGTCTTCAGACAGAAAAAAACGCATCAGACACAAATAGTACAGGGTGTGCCCATGTAACTAGTGGTAGCATGAACTATAGTTATTTTTAAAGGCCTTTTAGGAAGAATTTGCAATTTAAAACCCTTCATCATTAGAAGCTGCTGTAATTGATCAGTATCGAACAGCAGAAGAAAAGGAGAATGAAGAGTTATCTTGGGGAAATTAAATTATGAAGGTTTATTGAGTTGCTGAATTCAGCAGAAACATTAACGAATTTTCTCTTAAGAGAGAAAGGTAAGATCATATAAAGAATATTCTGGAAACTGATGCCTGATATTCGAAAGCATTTGCTACATACTCTGAATGGCCCTGCAAACCACTACACAACATGTCTCTTCATCAAGAATGCCGCCACTTGGTGCCACTAGAATGTCTCTGGAGTATTTATTCATTTTTTACTTTAAATTTCTGCTTAGCTGTACTTCTAGTTTCATATGAAAAACATTTGCAATTAGTCTTTGTTTTATTCCCACAATGAACATACAGAGCTAAACCATTTTATTGCCTCAATTATATTTTTAAAGTATATGCAAACACAGTTTTAAAGAACTATCTAATCTTTTAGCTCCCTACTTTTTTTTAAACTGGAAATCAGAATTACCAAAATACATTAATTAGTAGATGTATAATGACCATGAAAATGTAATGATTTCTGTTGCTGGCTTAAAAGAGCAGCATGTATGGACAATAATGCGATTTGAATGAATTTAAATTAATCATTCAACCAAGGGAAAAAAAAAAAGGAATTTATCACTTAGGAAATAAAATTTTACAGATACAAAAGAACGGACCATTGAAGGTTGAAGGGACTTGTTGGTGCAGCAGATGATGGCATTTAAAAAGGTTCTCACCTAGAGTAAACGCAGTTAACAATCATGACAATTTCTTATGAGAAACTGGAAGGGGGCAAAGGGACAAGTCCAGCTCCAATTCAGCTGAGTTTATACAGTAAACGTATAAAGTGGTAATTCCTAAAATTATGTTTGATGCCATAAAAACATAGACATTCCAGAATAAAGGTAAATCTTGCAGACAAAACTGTCATAAATCTGACTTTATAAAGTAATTAAGAATTTAATCAAATCCTTTATAAACATTTAACAAATCTTAGCACATACATAGCAGGACTACTACTCACTATCCAAACACTATTCTCTCAGTTCTGAATCAAGGGTTTAAGTGAGATATTCCGAAAGTAGTTTGCAATTAAAAACCACTTGAGGTAGAAAACATTCTGGAACAAAACAGGAAATAGTTTTAAGAACCTGATGAGTTTCTCATATGTACAGCATAATGCTGTTGCAGATGTAAAAGATTTAAACAAACAGCAGTAAGTTTGACCGCCATGCTTCTTCCTGCACTGATATTGTTTACTGAGCTCTTTCCTTTGATAAACACTGAAATCATTTCCATCCTCTTCCTACTTCAATCAAACTAAACTATGGGAAAAACTTCCAGAACGTAACACTATTTCATTTCAGTTAACTTAGTTTACTTGTAAACTAAGGAGGCAACTTCTGCTGTCACACTACTGTAAGTAAATTCCAAAAAAAAATTAGGAAAACAACATCTTAATTTACAAGGAATACATTTTGCTAAGTAAAATGTTTCTTTTTCTACTCCTCAAAGTGATCAGTTGTATGTAAAGAGCTCAAAATGCATGTTTCATAGCTGACCAACTGATACAGATACAGCTTCTGAAAAGTAGTAGATTTGGGGTAATAGGGGAAAGAGGGAAGGTGCAGCTCTGAAGGTCTTTGAAAGCTGCAAATGTAGCTTTGATCTGTTAGTGTTTAAAACGTCCTATTCAAGAATAAGTTTTAAATTGAAAAGAGAATTAAATTCTTACTTATGTGAACTATGTCTCTGAGCTTGTCGTAGAACATCTCCTATGGGGGAATCCTTCAGTTTCTTAAATTTCTCGCTACAGATTGGCAAGTAGGATATCTTTCCAGCCAGGTATCCACACATTCCAGCAACTTTTTTAAAAGAAAAAAAAGATGGTTTTATATGCTGTATCATAATATTCAACATAGTTTTAAAATAATCATTTCAAATAAATTACAGTATCTTGAATAAAAGAAAAAAACCAGTTTTGATCTAAACCAAAACCATGCAGTAATCATCTCTCTCTGCTTCTTCTGCAGACAAAGGGTACTAAAAACAAATGCAACAGCTGAACAGAGACACAGAACAATGATTTAGATATGGCATGAGCATCAGATGATTTCAGCTAGTACTTGATGAATAAAAGGCGACAAAAAAAGGAAAATAATTGCAATCAGTTTTTCCCCAAGATCCAGAAATAACAATTAACTGTCAAAGATGATAAAACAGTCAGAAATAAACAAAGGTAGTAAATTCTGCTAATTTAATCCATCAGAACAGTTAGATCCTGAAAAGGCTTCCACTAATATGAAGAGAAGTCTAAATAAACTTAGCATTAGGCTCAGTATCTTCTGAAGAGGATTCTATCATATGGTTGCCAGGGGGCAAACAACTGAATTAGCTGAACCCTTGTGATCACTAGGCAAATACTTTCAATTTAGTGCATGAGCTATTTTCATCTGCTAGACAGGACATCAGAATAAACGATCATGATAGTTCTTTCTGGGCTTAAAACTGATGATTTCCACCAACTGGCTCCTTCAAGTTTTATGAATGGGTCAAAAGGAGTATGAGGAGCATGAAGGATTCAATGTCAATTAATAGAAGTTTTGAGGAGAAAACGACAGGATCTGTCTTTCATATGCAACGAGTATTTTCTAAATACAAAGACCAAAGACTCTCAATCATCTTTAAGTCAGGGAAGAGTTAATTACCAGTAACATTAATCCTCTGAGGTTCTCACACTGTAGACTACATCACCTGGGAATCAATATAAAAAAAAAGGATTTTACCCTACCCTGCTGTACTGGTACTGAAATTGTGAACCCTGTTCTAATGTCTGTATTTTCAGGAGGAGGTTAAAAATCCTTTTCCAAGGGAAAAAAGAAGAACAGCCACAACTACGAGTGAAGTTTACAAATGAGAAATGTAACGGTTTAGCTGTTTAGCAGGTCAAAAAAATTGGAAGACACCTCAAATGCTATAAATATGCGCAAAGGGAAAAATTACAAGCCCCTAAAAGGAAAAACGGCCCAACAAGAATTCAAACTAAATATTTAGCAAAATAAAGCTAAGCAGCAAAGGTGATTAATCTTTGGCATAAATTACAAAGAGAAAGTCTCCTTTTCTTGAGGCCTTCCAGTCAAGAAAAGTGGAAGCATCTCTCTGGAAGATGTTTCACCCGAAGTAATTATTGGCTAAAATATTTGGTTTCTCTTATTACAGAACTAACAGCCAGATGATCCACATTTTTGAAGTTAGCACAGTAAATTAGATATTGTTGCTCTCTACTTCTTCTGTACTCACTATGACAAGACCTTAGAGAAGCTGATCAGAGACTGATAAAAGAGGCCAGGTCCCACTGCAGGCTAACATGAAGTAGGACATATGGATCTTACCGTTCTTCGCCAAAGAGGGATAGAGGACCAATAGTTCTATGCTATGTTGAAGGGGATGCTGTCAATGTAGTGTATCACTCGTGACTAACTAGAAATTCTATTAAACTGTCAGAGTGCCTTGAAGACTACTGAGAAAAGTTATGAATAATTCCTGTAGACAGGAGAACATCCTGGAATCTGAAAATCCCTATCTAGAAAACGAAACGCCTCTCAACTTCCAGATAAAACCAAGAGGGGCAAAGCAGGGGAAGATGCAAGACAGAGACTAAAGAAAACCTGACTCAATTATGTTAGTTAGATATAAAAGACCAATTACTGTAATCAGGCATAGATACTCTTCAGAATAAGAATCTAACAACCACAAGTAACACACACCATTATCAAAGACAGACTATTGTAATCAATAGATGCAGCAGCAATATGCTCAGATCAGTGACACCAGAAAGGCAAGAACTGTCTTGAACTGTCTTACTGTTGTTTAACATCAGCTAGCTATGAGCTAGCAGCAGCGCCTGGAATTGCGTACGCTCTTCTTTCAGAACTCGTGGAGGAAAAAAAAAAAAACCAAACGAAACCACAACTGCACTGCTTCCTTTAATCAGATTTCACTGCAGGAGGAATGTGCAGTTAAATTATGAGACATAATTTGGACCTGTAAACTATGTCCCTGGCAATAGTTTTCAGGAAGATCCTGTGGACAGTAGGCGCATCTGACCTAAGCAATATGAGGATGAAACGAAAACTGCTTAACTCAGGCCTTTTACACTCCAACTATGTCCCAGAAAAATCCGCGTATTTAAAATGCACATAAATCACACGAAGTTTCCTACTGAAAACCAACTGAAACACACACT